>NC_062237.1:9822637-11102775 GCF_905475465.1 Pieris napi
ATTTTTTAGTTGTATATACGCTATTGATGAATCAATAAAATATACTAGAAAAAAATAGAAAATAAACCTCATTTTAGTTTATGCAAAAATTGAGGAAAAAACCAAAGTAAGTACAATAAAAAGGTATGGCAAAAAATCCATAAAGAAACGCGAGACCCGATGCCCTATCAAAATAACTTGATAACAATAATATTATTGAAAGTTGTAATATACGAAAAATACTTGTTTTAATTTATATATCATTATTCAGCGTAAACCACAATTTTACATCAAGTTTACTATATAATTTAAAAATCAATGATCAAGCTAGATTGCTAGATAAACTATGCACGAACCACAACTATGTAATGTATAAATTTATGATATTTATAATTCTAGATTGTTCTAGAATAGAAGTTCTATAACCCATGGTCATGTGTTCGTTTGGTCATTTTCTGTATCTTTCTGTTACGTACTTTGTAAGAGATTGAAAGTTATGGAGACGATTATGAGAAATGTCAAATAACATTTGATTTGCGTGTAAATAGCGATGTAGTTATTATAGCGCGAACGATTTACTTTCATTATGAAATATATATTGTTTTTTCTCTCTCATATTGTAGTGTGTTCGACTACAAATTATACCTGAAATAAAAACGCTATTTCCGATGTTTCTAAGAAAATACTAGGCGTGATTTGGGGTTGATAAATGAACATCTTAATCACGTGCTTAAGATGAACACGTAACTGCGACTGTTCTTGTGATATTGCAGTCGTATCCGACATCCGTCCTATGATAGTTATGTCTATTCAATGTGCCATTATGGGAGCTTAACTATTAATTAAAAACCTTAAAATAACAATAATAAACCTACATAGTAATAATAAAAATGATTAAAGAGAAAATTAAAATAAATTTTAAGTTTGGTCCCTGTGACAGTGTTACTTTAACGCTGGCAGCATTTCCTCGCTGTGTTGCTATCGCAACGTATTACTTATTCGTTGAGCGAGGAAAGCACCAGCTCTGGGGTCACCGGTACTATCTACAAGGTGCCACTTTAAATCTTTAATTAGCGCCTGTGTACTTGAACCCCACGGCCCATGAGTCTCTACTCCAAAGGGAAGAAAATCGAAGTTGGAGGAAAGACTATTATATTTGAGCCGTTTAAATTAAATATGTTGTGTAAAGATAAACATTTGTAAAGACAACAAGTGTGAATTCCTAAAAAACTTATGTAACCTATAAGCTCTCAAGGATATTAAAAAAGAGACTAGACGTTACCACAAACGTTTGCGCACATGATTTGTTTGCTCAATGACTGATATGTCGGGTTTTATTTTTATAATTCGTAGAATAGGTAGTTAAATTTTTTACTTTCCTTGTTTCTTAGAACTGAAATATTTGCTATTCAACGGTAAGTTATTGTCGGATAGTCGTTTGATAATGTTTCTAGTAGAAACACCTGAGCATCTATAGAATCTTTGGTGACGAAGCTTACGTAAGCTTGTGGAATGAGCTTCAAAAAATGGATGTTTCTTCTAAATTCTTACTTATTTTATCGGTAGAAATACTTTGAATAGTAATTTCAAGAACTTTTTTAGCCTTTGTGTCAAGCAAAATAACGTCATTTTGAAGTTTTTTCTAATGTTTACGTATCTCATAGTAAAAATAATTTTAAAAGTGTGAAGTTTGAGGTTCCAATGGATTCGAACCAGACTACTTCCAGCTAAAGCGAGTGTGTGCAACTGACCTTAGCTGATAACCTTTTTATTTAAATTTACTGCAATTTATGTGAATGCATATTTAATACATTTTAGCATTGCTAAATATAAAATAGACAATATATTACTGCAAATGTTTCATGGCCATGGTCATGGCCTCAGGTTGCATCCGTTTCTTTGATCATTTTTATTTCATAGACAAATAGATGATCAGCCTTCTGTATGACACATGTCTTCGATTTTTGAATTTGAAATAAGCCAGTTTCCTCAGGATGTTTGCCTTCAACGTACGAGCAAGTTCACAGCCGGGGATTGAACCTCCGGAATGCGACTAGCACCCTGAAGCCACTAGGCCAACACTGCTTTACTGTATACGTCTATTATTAAAAGTATTATTATTACATTAAAAAAGAAAATATGTACGTATTAATTTACCGGATGTCACAAAACGGTGACAGATTTTCTCACTTGTTACGTCTTACGATAAATACTGTTTTTATAGTAATAGGTGAAAGCTTTTAATTTGCGTTATATGACTTTGTATACAGAGCGAATATTGTATATCTATTCGTTTACCATTTCGGCCTTATTCTTTAATAATGTTCCCATGGTCGGTGGTCCCGAAGTGGTCCCATGTCCGCATTTTTGATAAGATTTTGCTATTTCACACACGGAAGTCCTACTTAGCGTTAGTATCGTTTCTAGCTTATCGTAATGCCCGTCTATGTTTAGCTAATGATTTTTAAAAATAGTATTATATTTAATAAGGTAATTAATTCAAGATCTCGTCTCAAAATTTTTTTATTTAAAAATGCGATTTCAGTCATTTTGCAATTATGTCTTAACTTAGCTCTCAGCTAAGGTTACTCGGCGGATTTCCACTACATTAAGATATAGATTACAGAAAGTGCAGCAGGTTTTTAGTTTCAACTTGACCGGAAGACTGAAATATACTCGTAGTTTTTAGTCACATTAAAATACATTATAATATCTCGCGATATCTTGAATGGTTGTCATTTGATTCACGCGGCGTGCGTTTTGACATATACCATTTCACAACTTGACATTTTGTCTATGAATATAATCTATAAAAAAAATGCGGAAACATACCACTGGTTTTTACGTTAAAGGAAAACATTTAGTATTCTGTCTAAGGTGAATCAGAGTGAAGACTTAGCGGTAGCATGCCCTCTCGTATGACAAAATTTTGACATGTGCAAGAGTCGTAGTAATACCTAGAACTACTCAACCGATTTGTAGGTTATACACCTCCCGTTTCCATGCGAAGTAATGCGGTCAGTACAAAAATATTTAAAAACACAAAAGTGCCAAGATGTAGGCAACATAACCAACTCACGATGTTTAGCAAGGACTTAGTAACTTTTCTGATAAACTAAATAAGGAGTCGTAAACCTCATTACACGTAAACCAACGATAATACAACTAGACCAAAGACGTTTAGAAACATTTATGAACAATGCCACTAATTATCTAACTGGCCTTTTCGAACAATTAGCTTATTGTGAAGATATTTAAGTAACTAACATAATAGATTGCTCTTTGTTACTTTTGTCTTATTCTGTCTGTCATGTTAGTTTGTTTTTTTACGGCCCTAAATATAATCTATGACATATGAATACTTGCTGTATTGCAATAATACTAATAAGAATCAGCCAGAGGATACCATAAACAAATAAAAAAATTATTGTTCATTAATTTGCGACTTGTATATAAATAATAATAGTCATGTATATAAATCTTAATAATGAGACAATATTTTTGATTGATACGTCAAGACAGCCTAAATGAAAATTATATTTAATATACGATGTTACTTTATCTGCTTTACTACTACAAATTGGACTACTAGACTTCGGACAGGCAGCCGTGACCGGCCTAGAGAAATTAAATAACTAAACCTTGCTCATGAATCATTCTAGATATTGGTGAAAACCGCAGTTTGACTTGTTTTTATATCAGTTGTGCTCGCGAACTTTGCCTTGATATAATTTTTTTACTAAGCCTAACGTTTTAGTAGCTACATAGTGAAAAATTTAGATTTGCTACCCCATAGAGACCAAACCCAAAGTAAAAAGTACATAGGGTACTAGACATTTTTTTATTAATTTTTCCAATTTCTATAAAAACCTAACTGTCCTGAGGGTTCAAGGAATAAATTTAAAAAAAAAATACTCGAATTAGTACACCCGTATTCGAGTTTTGTGCTTAGCAACATATATAGCGACAACATATTTTAATTTATATAGAAAAAAGACTTGCTCTACAACTTTTCTCTAGAACTCAATAATATCATAAGATCTCTCATCGTTAACAGTGTACAGAAATGTTTTCGTGCGAACGTTTTTTCTCCGACTGATAATTGGACTTTTCGAGTTAATATAAAGCCACTAAACTATTCTATAGACAAATATTTCATTCGTCAACGGTTTTTTCGAACATAGATAGTGCAAGTTAATATGGTGCATTGTAAATGAGCTACAACAAAGAGCATTTGTGAAGGCTAACATTAAAGAGATCTACGATAATACATTCCACAGCGCACAATGAACACATTCAGCTGGATATGAGGATCACTGAATTACAATTTAGTATAGAACAAGATTTCTCTTTTATAATGCACAGGGTTTTTAAAAGTGCCGTGGTAATCTAATGTTGGGTTGTTGATGCTATACAAAAATGGTGCGAAAAACTCAAATGGACGTCAATATGCACAGACTTAACAATTATGTCAATTAATAGAAAATTAGTTATTATTGGGTTTGTTATCATTCTTATGTTATCCTGATCTATGGACTTTAAAAATGCCGTGGTATTTTAACCCCTTACTCCAAATTCAAATTACTTATCTGCATTTAATCATCAATAAACGTAGATTCTATATAAAAAGGGCGCGAAAAAACTAAAATTGGCACACAAATAGACGCCAATATTATCAGACTTGACAATTATGTCAATTAATAGAAAATGGGTTATTTTTGGGTTTGTTGTTATTGTTATTTTATTGCAAGTAAGTGATATTTTTTATTTTTCATTATTTCTAAAGACTAGAAATATTTAAGTATTAAGTTACCAAAACATAAATAAAAACAAGTTCGTTCGAATAAATTTTGCTACGGGTCAATAACCTGCAAATTACTTGTGTTTTACATAATAGTGTTATTTTATGTGTATGTTAATTATGTATTGCTTGGGAAAAGCTGGTAAGCTATGAGTTTAAAATATTTGCATATGTTATCACTTATCAGTATTGCTTTGGCAACAAATTAATTTATATATTATTTTATACTCACTAAAACTAAAACTATTCTCGAATGTTTCCCTTATTTCCAATGTTGAAATTTGCAGTAACATTTGAATACTACTTACGTTTATTTTAATACTACTTACAACCTAAAACCATTATTTTTCAAGAATGGAACTTTTATAAACCACTAGAAAAACCATTCCGCGGAAGATTTAATCCTTTTTTTTTATTACCAACAGAATTCATACGACGTTGGTGAATAATTATATTGATGTAATTTAATTATTCACCTAAATTAGTTCTAATAAAAAGAAAATTAAAATATACTTAATTAATTAGAAATATAATATAAAATATTAGCTAAACCTACAGATAAATTATTTATGTACAATTTAATTACATTGTACTTACATGGCAATGCCAATTACTAATCAACACAAAATCATAATTAATTTTCTTATGAGTTATTACAAATTAACAGGAAGTTAATTAACTTGGACTTAACAATCGGACTTTGATCTATGTCTAATTAAATTTTTTGCTCGCTTAACATTACGTTAAAGTTACGTTTTTTACAATGCTTTAAACCGGATATGCAGAAAGTCTTTAAAAAATTCCTAAAAGATTAAGAATCTTGTTTTAAAAAGAGATCCAAATTGTATTTTAATAATAAATATATATTTTGTATACGACTCACTAAGAACAAAGCGAGCGTTTTTTTGGTTAGTTTTCAATTAAAAAATTGCTTAGGTACCTAAAAAAACTTACAGCTGCATATACACTCGATACACTCGTGCTGTAAAACAGTCTCAAAATTTTATTTATTAAAAAAATCTTTTGAATACGACTGATTCGACTCCTTGAAATCATTGCATTCCGAGCGTTATATAGTTTTATTTTAAAATTGTTTCCATAGATACTGTTAAACTCGCATTTCATCTTTAAAAATACTTAAATAAACCCTATTACATAACGAACGCAACGCTTTACAGCATATGTTACATGTTATTACACAGTATACTTTACACAACCTCAAAAATTAGCATTGTTCTCACACTTTTATATGGCCATTTTCATAGCAAAATAAATGAGTTGTTTGCATAGACAGTAGTCTCAAGTGTCGCTTTGCAAATAAATGCGACAATAATACGTTTATTGTTAAATAAACCAAGTGTGCATACTTTCGAAACAAATGAGAAATTGCGTACATATTTTGTTATATTTTTTGTGGTTTTAAGCGATTCCAACAATGCTATTACACATAATGGGAACTTTAATTATTGATCTGTAGCAGTTATGTGAACGCAAATTGTACAGTACCCGCGTCTCCGTTCGTGTTATTTTTTCTAAGGTACTGAGTAGTAGATCAGAATATTAAAGAAACTTTACTTGCAACGCCGCCGGATAAACAACGTATGTCTAAGTTTTATTCAGTTTTAGTCTTGTTAAGTTTCGGTCCATCAAACCAGCCCCGGATTTAGGGGCTACAACCTCCAAAAAGCCCCACAATATAGAATTTAATAATAAAATAATCTATACCTAGTTTAACAATAAATTATTTATTGGCAAACTTGACTGAAAACAATTTTCCATTTGGGAAAAAAATTGCGTCAAACTGTTTTATTCTCAATACATCAACAACATACTCCTTCGTCATAAACTTTTTCTTACTCTAAATCAATTTATGTAACCAACCATTTTATACTAAAAACAGACTTATACCATATTAAAAAAACTATATTACAGCCGTTGATAATAAACAGACATTTAAAGCTCATGTATTTACATAGACAACATAGCATCCCTATATAGTATATGCTGGTGTGTGGAATCTCAATGTGAGTTATGCGCATGCTCTAGAAAGTATATTTTGCAATAAAACATTGGTATGAGCATAAATTTCATCAACTATCTGAGGAATCTATCAGCAGGTTTACCCTGTCATTAACGATTTCAACTCTAATATTCACTTTTCGTACCGGGCTTAGAAGTTGAAACAAACCAACCCTTGAAAAAATTTTGGAAGTTGATAATGACGTGATATATTGTAAGTTTAATTTGTTTCAAATTAAACAAATATATCCTATAAATTATTTAATTTGAGACCAGTATCGGTTTTACAGAATAGCCTTGCTAACATCTGCTATTTAAATTAGATAGATAATTAAATGCCGTCATTATTGGCTGTGCTAACGAACGGTGTAGTTCATTAATAACAATTATTGTCCCAACACGGGTAAGGTGAGACCTTTAAATTTGTTTATATTTCGACGAAATTTGCGTAAACAAATACATACAATTAATAAAAGCCCGATAAAGATCTTGTTATAATAGATTTTATAATGCATTAATGATTTATCATTGGCTAATTAATCAACGCGACACAAATTAATGATAACATTATTGTTTGGTATTTGTAATATAAAAACTTCATATTAAATTCGGAACTCTATTATTTGTGGTCAATTTATCAGCATAGTCGTGGTTTTCAAAGTTAACATATCATTTGTAATTCATCATGGCTGTACTGTCTATCTCGTGCTTCTTGTGTCCAACTTCGAAGACCTACGTCCGACGGTAATAATATACAGCTAATAATAAAAGTGCGTGTTAATTTTTGTAATAAAGTGAGTAAATACCAAAAGAATGGAAATACTAATAGCCTTGTAAGATTGATTGTTCACGACACGTGTAATGTAAATCGTCCCCGTAGCGCGAAAACTAATTAAGCCAAAACGAGTTATCTATGCCATTAAAACCTTATTCTTTTTCTTTATTTAACTGTCTAACCGTCAATTTTGTAGGTAACCTAGTTTCCGATTTACAAAAAGTGAAAATTAAATAAATCTATTCTTTGGTCCTAATAGAAAATAAGAGAAATAACTAAATCATGTTAACTATTTTTTATTTATCAAAATTTTCATAGCTTATAAAAATAAAAGTTTTAGTTACTTTTATGTTAACATTTTTAATCCATAGGAAGTGTAGAAGATTTTTTTTATATAAATGTAGTTAGATTTTATACTATTATAAAACAAAATGTTTTTAACTCTAATTTTTTTTTCATTATGTATATTTTGTATATCTACCAGTTAGTCGTAAATTACCCAACTCAAGTTATTTATCATAAAAATAAACTCGATCTGAGTGAAAAATCACTAACTAGGGGCGAATATTAACTAATTCATAACTACATCGGATATTCTAAAGAGAACAAATAACTAATTGTTTTTTTTAAAGGTTTTCTCAGTAATAACTTAATCATCACTTTGGGTAGCTAACATCATTTTAACTTAATTTGATTTCCTTCAAAATGAAACTAAAAACATTAAAATATCCAACCAGCCTAGAAACCTTTTTGATTGCGTTTTCTCTCTCTTTTACATATAATTATGTTACAAATTAATTGTACCCCGCAGTTTCACCTGCGTTACTGGTTTTACGTGATTTAATATTGCCTTTTTCGATAAATGCAGGACAAAAATATTTTTTTCAATTCGGACCAAAGCTACTTATTACCAAAGACACGCTAAGTCACCGCCGAACTTTAATTGATTGCACGACCCCCACGAAAATTTGCACCGGCGAGCTGACATCCTCGGCACTTCTCGGTCTAATAAACTTTCATGTTCGAGCTAAGTCTCTTAGTATATATAATATGTAACTCTTTAAGTTTTTCAAAGTTGTTATATTTTCGTGCTCCCCCACTGTGTGTAAGCGCCTTTTAATATCAGATGTAATTGTTTTGTCTTTTGTGTTTACTCCAAATACCTGTGTTTACGTTTTCGTGTCTATTATTGTTTTCTTTTTATTTAGTTGTGTTACTCATAGTTTTATAAAAAATCTAATCTATCTGTGAAACAATTTAAGGACACTTAATTATAATTTGCATATATTTTTTTATGTATCTTGTATTTGAGATGTGTTTGACGTGTTTCATTATTGATAAAATAAAAGCCCACTCTTCAGCCTCACAATTTTAGCATAGAGAAGTAATCTTCCTGGGTTTTGCACGTTTGATCAAAGTCCTTCGTTATACGCTACTAGACCATTTCAATGTTAGACTACATTCTATCACATCTGTATTGAATACTGACAAAAAGTGAGGCTTAAGCGGGCCATAGACGGACCGAATGTTGCAGTCAAGTCCGCCTGCAATATGCGGTCGCCGCACGGCGATCTGCAGTTTCCATACTAAATTCATATCCGCAGAACACGGACTTCTCGAGCAGTTCCTGAGCAAAGCGCATATTGCAGTCGGTCTTGACTGCAACATGCGGTCCGTCTATGGCCCGCTTTATAGTTACTATGCTGCAGCAGGCAATCCGGGATAGCTGTGGTCCCATAATAGACACAGCGTTCGATTCTTAAGTCTAAAGGTCGTGATTTCTCGGGCTCACCAGTAGTTATATCTTTATAAATCGCGCCTATGAAGGACTATAGAAGTCTGGGATCAAGTCCAATTATGACTTGTAGTGCCACATTGATCATTACATTCACACTGAACTTAACGAAGAATATGAACAAACGGAAACAAAGGAAATATAAGTGATATTTTATCAACAATTGAATAAATCTCACGAGATAATAACTTCCGTGATGAAATCCAGATAAAAATCTTAATCATAAAATTGTTTTAGACATTCGCACTTAAGGTTCAAGTCTAAGTGAATGGATCAACTTAAAATTAGAGTATTAAAAGACAAAGTATTATGTAGATATATGTATCAATTGTCTTTCATACAAATTCTATCTTGCTTTAGTCATTGGCCGAAGTTGTTTGAAAATGAATATTTTTTTAAATCATTTTGGCAAAAGGTTCACTCAATGTGAAGTGATTACCACATGTCATTCACAAATGAGTTAGTGGTGGCTACATGGCTGCTCACAAGTGAAGGGTACTCCCTCAGATTACGGGAAACTACCCTGTCTCCCACGCATAACAAGCAGATGAGTCCATTGTTTCCCGATGGCCACACTCCTCGAGTCACATTTCCAAGTTGACCCGTGTGGCTAAGTAAAGAGTTTAATGTATTTGTTATAGGTATCATCTTGCCATTACACAACTGAGCGTTTTAAGGTAGTTTTGCCGCGCACCACCACTATGTGGAACCACTTTCCCACTGAAATATTTCCGAACCAATTACTTAGGTTCCGGCTACGCTCTCGCGTGCCCTCTGGCATGTTGGCCTGTTCTATAAAGAAAATTCGGAAATATATGTTAAGCTAAAGAGATAACCTAAGCACGTGCATGTTATATACATTGACACGGTTATATAAACGTTAACAGTACCAATACTATTATGAGACGCATAGATTTCATTGATAGAAAGTGAAATTCTGGATTAAGATGCAAGAGCGTCGACATTGCATGTCGTGTACACAGAAAGTGCTATTGAACTCTTATAATTAATCTCATTTTTAATTAGTAAATTAACCAGTAAAGCTTGTTTTAAACAAGACTACGATAACCTTATTAAATAAATTACAGATAAATAAAGATACATTGGAAAATTAATTGTAATAAAACAGATATTCTTTTCATCGTATTATACTTGCATTTCCCCCCATTTTGGCCAGTCTAATTTATAGTAAATAGTTAAAGAAAATCTTTCTAATAAATAGGTGCATAGTAACGATGAACAGATTTATTACGTCTTTCATACATACGTAGGCTGAAATTCAAAAACGCCAAACCATTATAAATATACTTATCAAGTGCCTATTTAGGCAGTGTGTACTCAGTTTTGTGGTTTTGCGATAACAGGTACCTATTTCCCTTCCCAAAATATCTTCATTTTTTAACAAAATTTCATTTAAATCCGTTCAGTGATTAAGACGTGAACGCGTAACAGATGAAGTCAATTTCGCCTTTATAAAATTAGTAGGGATACTTATTCACATTATTTATATTTACATTAAATTCATTACATCTTTGGGGGCGTTCAAATATTACGTCACGCAATTTTTGGAGATTATTGCCCCCCCCCCACACATGTTACGTGACACCAAAGTGATTCTTTATACCTAAAAGTTACCATTATGTGGTGTAAAGTAACGGAAAGTCGAAATTAATTTTAACAATAACGCGTAATTCAATCTCCGCCACGGACCCCCCCCCCCCCCTAAAATTCGTTACGTAATACTTGAACGCTCCCAAAGATGTTATGAATTTAATGTAAATATAAATAATGTGAATAAGTATATCCCTACTAATTTTATAAAGGCGAAATTGACTTTTTCTTTTTAAATTTTATAGCTAAATTAATTTATTACAGATAATGTTAAGAAGATGCGGTTTGTTCCTGTTATGCACAGTAGTTGTTTCATACGTCGAGGCCACTGTACCAGTTACTGCAAATGAGATAAATCAATTACCAAGAAAGAAAACTGTCAACCCAGGGGCAGCTCTGTATCCCCGGGCAACTGAAACTAGAGACCTTCGAAATCTAGATGGTGTGTGGAATTTTAGGAAATCACCCACAGACCCGGAGTTCGGGTACAAGAATGGATGGTTCGAACAGGATCTTGAAAGGGTTTGTAACATTTTAAGTATCTTTATTTGTTTATTACTTAGGATAAAACAAATACAATTTTATCTAGACTAAGAAAAACTAAGAAAAGAAGTTAATACGCTAATAAGCTGAATAATTAAAACATTTTCTTAAAATTTCCCTAATTACCCCAAAATAAACAAGAAAGTTTCGTAAAATAATAAGTTAACAGCGCTTTTTAAGGCACTTTCTGCTGTGTGTGGCTGCTAGTAGGAATTAGGGACCTTCAAAAGAAGCGCGCACCATTCCTTCAGAGGTTGGCAACAGACATCGTCCCAACCTGTGGATGACAAAAAAGGTCCGCAGCAGGCCCCGGCATATCCTAATAATAATAACCTAAATAAAGTGCGGCAAAGTAAAGGCAAAATCCGGTGAAGGCGTGGACCTTTACTTCGCTCACTCCAGAGAGCTTCCGTCTTTCGACTGAGGTACGCTCGCCAAAACAGCCCGAGCTGAGCTTTTAAGACCAACCGCTGTTGGTCCAGCTCCATTCAAAAATAAATCGGCAACACACAGCCTCCAGCGTTGTAGGTGTCCATGGGCAGCGGTTATTTATTTACTCATTTGCTTCCTGTCACATAAATTTTCATTTCGCGTAGAAAATAAGAATTATTTCGAATTACCGCCACTTAGGTTGGGCTTTCTCCTCAGAAATTATAGAAGTCTCCATATTTTGATTTGAGCCTTTATTTGTGTTGTTAAAATAAATATATTGTTCTCAGTTGCTTGTTATACTACTACTTAATGAAGAAACATTTACTTCTTATGTTTAAATAAGAGTTATTATTACATATTTCGACACGAGTAGTGAAGGAACGGTGCAACACGACCGGATGTTGCAAATTTGCCTGGGAAACAGAAAAGTCTTAAACAAATTCACATGATAATAAAGGTTTGAAATACTCCACTTTACAAGGAGTAACGATGTGATTATAATTTTCTTCTTGCCTTTACTTTTCACTTATAAAATTACAGTCAAATGTATCCTTGTTAAGAATATAGCTGCCAAAACTTGCTTACAATGTGTACATATAATTTTTTTGTAATTCCTTCCGATATATTCACGTATTTTAATTAGGATATAACTTCTAATATTAAAACTACATGCTGTTCATCTTCTTCTTCGTATTCTTCAATTGAAGGGCGTGTCTGTCTTGAAAAGCCCTCAGCGATACGTCGTCTTTTTTCGGTCCACAGCACGAGTTTACCAGGACAGCTAAAAGCAAATTGTTTCGTATATAATGGTCAGTGATTTGGTATTTATTATTATTGGACAATCGATAGCTAATCTTACCAATATAATTAATTACGGTTTAGCAGATTTTTATATATATATATATTTGGTTGTAATTTTATAAGTGACAAGAATCAACAATAATCTTATCACAGCGTTACAGTAGGTGTAAAATGGAGCATTTCACAACTTCATTATTTTTCAAACATAAAAATAAACTATGCATCCTCTTATTAAGTTTAGCTAAAAGTCAGTTGTAACCTAGTAACAATGACCTACTGACTTTTAGGATTACTGGATAATTTGTTAAAGAAGTCGTATAAAATCCTCAAGCTAGATAACTAGAAATTAATGGCTTAAATGATAATCACATTGGAAAATGTCATTTTGATTTATTTGTTTTGACAGGTGCCTAGCTGAAATTAAAATAATATTTTTTTACTAAGAAGTAAGAGTCACCACCAAATCTAGTTGTTAATGACGCTTACCATATACAATTAATTATACATAATACAGACTAAAATAATGAAAGAGAATTGAAATAGTTGACGTTCCTTTCCTCCTGTCTTTATCGCTTTAATTCTCTACAAATACGCACCATCATTGTTTCTGAGCGGACCAAATTTATTGTACGTCCCCATAGCAAGAACTATATATAGACAAAATTCTTACCTATTGCGAGCATGTCGTTCTTTTAATGTGGCATGTCGGGAGGTTGATTTGGATTTGTTCTGCACAAGTGTTACTAGAACGAAGAAAGCCCTTTGTGATCGATACTTTGAGATTTAGATTTTAATATAGCCTTGAGAGTTTTTTGAGCATTGGTGTGTAAGGATGTGATAATGCGTAAGTGTGGAAACTGATAATTGGCCGTCTTCATATTAATTGTATATTATTGAACCTTTTTTAGCTGTAAGGTTCCCTAAAATTGTAAAATAAAATAAATACCATTATTTTTACAGACAGGTCCAGTGATCCCTATGCCGGTACCCTCGTCATACAATGATATTGGCGAAGACGCTTCGCTGAGAGATCACGTTGGTCTCGTCTGGTACGACAGACGATTCTATGTTCCGAGCTGGTGGGGTCAGAACGGCCAACGAGTTTGGCTCAGATTCAGCAGCGTACATTATGCCTCACAAGTAGTAAGTATTACGTTTAATTATATGAATTTTAAAGATCACTTATTTAAGAACATCTCAGCGGATTTGGTTGTGATAAGGTTGTGAAAATATTGCGGATTTCGTTTGTGTCTGTTCGGCCATTGAGAAAATTATTGCGATATTATTATTCAACAAAGATTGCAGTATTTTCGTAATTGCGAAGGGCAGGTCGTGACTTAGGTGTCATAGTTATTCAGCTGTCGCTGGGCAATTGTGCGGTAATTGGATAATTTGTCAAGTGAACTCGGTCGACCGAATACGATGACCGATATTCTCCCCGTGCGAATTTACTTACATAACGTTGGATAGATATGTTAGATTCATACTATATGGAAAAAACCTTAACTTATACAAGGTTTAACATATATTTCAATAAAATTGGGATCTCATTTATATATAGTACTAGCAGACCGGCCAAGCGTTGCTGTGGCTAAGGTTTTTGTTAGGTATATTACATAGTAGCAAACTATTCAAGGGAAACGGTAGAAGAACACCAGTCATGGGGACTACCATGCTTTTTTGATGGTTATGCCATTAAATTGTAGCTTATGTGAAACGTTGGTACTTTCAACAGAGCGCCATCTGTTAGAATTGTGACTGTAAAATAATAAACAAATAAATTGCAATAAAATTATATTACGGGTATAAATGAAGATGTAAGCTATCCTATCTTTTAAGTTAGTTCAAACTGCACACGGTATGCAAATTTGATTGAAATCGGTTAAGTAGTTTAGGAGTCCATAGCGGACAAACAACGTGACACGTAATTTATATATATTAAGATGAGTAAGTATTCATATATACGGTTATAATTAAGTAAACAGGATCGTTAATATAAGCCCGCTTAGTCTGCATAGGTTGAAGCGACAATTATACCTATGGCTGCAAAATATTTACACAAGTCGAGGATTTATGGTATAACATTACATATTCACACACCCACACGCGCACACAAGTAGAAGTAATTCGTATTTACACGTTGTACTCGTATATAATTTTAGTTACTATATGGTATACAATAAACAATTTTGAATTTGAATTCTGTATGAGGAGTATATCATTAAGGTACAAATGTTTCTATCTCGTTCAACAACATTGTTTTACCTGCAATTAGAGATAAGGAGGTCAAGCTATCAAATCTAAAATCCTTTCTTCTTTGAGATATAGGAACTTAATTGCAATAAATATATTATTACCTCAATGTGAATGAACATATTTAAAGTGTAGGTGTATTGTGGTCTGTAGGCGTGGTAGAAAAACAAAAGCAAATCGACTTCTCAACGACAACATGTTTTAACGTATATAAATTTAGTTCATGCCATGTTTTCTATAGTCTTAAAAAAACAATTGAATAAAAGATGTAACTAATACAGCGTCCTTGTTTTCGAACAAAAAGCTGAATTCAACAACGTACTTAAGCTGAAATGTATACAGCACACTTAGACTTAGCTTAGAAGTTCCGTGCGAAACTTGTAATATAAGGATTGGAATTTAAAGTCTTTCGGGATAAAATTTACTGAATCCATGATAGGCAAGAGCTCTGGTACTTACCAGCCCTGCGATTCTGTAACTCACTTTTCGAACTAACACAGCGGTTTTCGCATCGGCGGTCGCTCTCAAATCAGTCGTGAAGCAGTCATTTTATGATTTGGCATTCTGAAAAGGTGGGAGTTTGTAGTTTATTGTTTATCACCGCTGTGTGAGTTCAAAAAGTGAGTTACAGAATCGCAAGGCTGGTGTTGGCTATAGCCTGATATAACGTGTCTATTCTCATCACTTTAGCGGTGGTACAAGTATAAATAGCCTTAGTCTATTATTAATTAAAAATGTAAATCTATTGTGGAGACTGAAGTCTTAGTTTGGAACCCTATGGACTTGCAGTCTATGTGCGTATTTAACACTTGCTCGTACGGTAAAGGAAAACATCGTAAGGACCGGCATTACTTAGACTTATAAAGTCGACGCCGTGTGTCAGGCACAGAAGGCTGATCACCTATTAGCCTATTAGAAAACATAAATAATCACGAAAGTGATACAAAAATCTGAGGCCTAAACTGGTCATAGCGCCACTGTGTTTTTTTATAAAGAACTAAAATCAATAAGAAATAAATGTTGTTTGATTATTATTTGTAAAGTAATGTCATAAGAAATCTAGTCATTATCCAGTGAAAACTAGAAATACTTACCCTGACTGTAGAATGTTGGTGATATCCTGCATTTACTACGTACATTAGAGATTACGAGATAAATTGAACCTATTATAAAATCGTTGACTATAATCTTTCTATCACGCAAGATGTGTACAGCATTTAAAACTGTAGCATGAATTCCTACAAAATACCCATATTTCTATTATTTAGGTATTATATTAATTTATTTATGTAATATACGGTTAATCTTTACGACGTTTAATATAAATTGCGAAATACAAATAAAATATATTAAACTTAAAAACACTGAATTTCAAGTTACCGATTCATATACAACGTATAATTGAGTACGCTGAAAATCTCGAAGTTAATCGAAGGAAATTAAACTTAGTACAACGTGACGATTTTTACTGATAGGGCCCCATCAAAAGAATTTACCACGGGCCCCAGTTGGTATAGTTACGCCACTGATTAAGTGAATTAACAATTAAAATTTAAACAAAATTCATAATCACTTATATTATAACAATTAGTGGGAATAATCATCGGTGAGGACTGAGGTACGAATGACGAAACATTACGTTTTGTGTGATTGTGATAGGTCTAATTGGATTGAGTCACAAGATTAGACTGGAAACGCTGTGAACAATCAAGCGCCATCTTTCGTCTTTATTAAAAATACTACTA
This sequence comes from Pieris napi, assembly GCF_905475465.1. Taxonomy (NCBI): domain Eukaryota; kingdom Metazoa; phylum Arthropoda; class Insecta; order Lepidoptera; family Pieridae; genus Pieris; species Pieris napi. The sequence continues at coordinate 9,839,392 of NC_062237.1, forward strand.
ACAAAAAACGGCAGTACAATTTACGATAATCTAAATTTAAACAATACTGCCAATAGCGGTTATGTTTCTGTTATATTAAATTAAACAAATCTACTTTGTAGTTATACATTGATATTGAAAGGAGTGTTCAAAACAATCTTTCAATAAAACTTTGATAACTTTAATTTTCCACTACGATAACCTATATTGAAAAGTAAAATTTCCGTGTAATTTTTCATGTCAAATAAGACTAAACGATAAAATTTAATCGGAATGTAAATAAGCCGTGCAATTTCCTAATATGACATCAAAACCTTTACTAATCATGTTGTGTAATGTAAACATTGATAGCGTCCCAGATTAAACAAATTCACACGTAAATTATTTCTATTACAATATTTCCATTCATGTAAATTTTCACAATTAATATTTTGAAGTATGATAAGAAATACCAGATGGCTAGTAATAAACAAGGATTTAGTTTTAAGATAATTATTAGCCGTAATGATTAAATATTTGTTATATTAGGCCTAGTGCAGGAATCTATTTAAAAAAATCTTGCGCATCCAATTATTAAGGGAACTTTTGTAGCAAAAGCATATTTCTAAAGAAACTTGTGGTTTAATGAAATTATTTAACCGACGTAGTAGCAGTTAAAAATAGAGGACCGCAATAAAAATATTTGTTTCCATTTTTTAGGATATTTCGTCAGTAATAATTAAAAACTTAACTTAAATAAAAGATCCATTAGACTGTGAAAATTTCAAATAAAATACGATTACAATAACAGCACTATTTGGGGTCGCGAATATATTTAATATGAACAGCTGATAGGTCAAGTAGCGAGTGCATGACCTTTCATGACCCCAGTGATTAGCCGTGTACGATACTTTGACCTATGCCATATTAATTTGTTTCATATAAATGATATTATCTGGTTAAACTAGATAGCTTTAGTATTGTGAAATTTAGTGATTTTCAATCTAAACGGAACAATTTATATTTTAATACTCTTTGTATGTTCTATATTATTGATTCCTTATAGGCAAATTGGAAGTACATAATTGTATCTTACAAATAAAAAATAATCGATTTCAATTAGATAAATGACGTTACCAAGAACCAGATGTTACCAACATAGTCAAAAAAATAATAATATTATCTAATTTCCAGTGGGTCAATGGTCAGTCCGTAATGTACCATGAGATAGGTCATTTGCCATTTGAAGTGGAGATCTCGGACGTGGTCAGCTATAATTCAAGCAACCTTCTGACAGTGGTTGTGGATAACACGCTTTTGAGCGACACTGTACCTCAAGGAACCATACGGGACATAATGGTTGCGTAAGTATTATATGTAATGTATGTTTGTTACTTTTAGACCACGAAACTGTTTCTGTACCAAAGACTAAAATTTTAAAATTAATAACAAAAATAAATAATAGTTAAAAAAAAACTAAAAAAACACGCTTTTAAAGCACATCAAACTAAAAAGTGAAAAATAATTCCTAATTTAGGCTGAAAATGGTAATAAACAAAAAATACTGGTATTATTGTGAAAAAGCGTGGGGCGCTCTGTGCCATATTTTTCGTCTATCGAGCAACCATTTTCAGCCTAAATTAGGAATTATTTTTCACTTTTTAGTTTGATGTGCTTTAAAAGCGTGTTTTTTAGTTTTTTTAAACTATTATTTATTTTTTGGTTAAATTTTTTCTTTTTTTTTTCGGATATTTGCATTGTCATCGATCTTTGACAGGTGCGCAAAGTTTGAATTAAATCTGTCCGTTAAAAGTGGGTCAAAATCGAGTCAGGATAGGTGAAGCTAATATAAAGCGCGTAATATTCGGACTTCTGTCAACTGAACAGGAAAAAATATTGTACTTTATTGCTTTCCTTGGGCATTTTATATATATCCAAGCTTCTGAATCGATTGTGGACTGATCCCTGATTTGGAATATACCCATTATATATATAATAAATAAACGGTTATTGCGTTATTACTTCATAGTAATTTTAATATCAATGAATTAAAAAAAAAGCGGTTTATTCATAAACTTTTTTGATCCTCCCGCAAAAGCTGCAGTCCCGTTCATTTACAAATAACATGTTCGTTATTACGAAATAAGCTATCATTATACTTCAATCCGATGTTTATTAATAATTATATCACTAAACTGGTTATTACTTAACATGTATATGTTTGTAAGGAAATATAACTTCCGTAATAATTAGTATACTATTTGCGTCCTTTGATAACAAATATAATGTTCTTGTTCATCAGTCGTATTCATTGAATGTATTAAAACACAATTGTTTTGTTCCGAGATAATAGGATTCCCTTCTAAACTTGCTTCATTTAAAGAAGTCTTTACAATTATGAATTAAATAATAAGTCATTATTGCGATCGTCATTTATTTTGATTGAAAATTTAAATTTGTTATAGAACCAAAATCTAATCTACTTTTAATATAATGGAAGATGTGTAAAAGTCAAGAGTTTGCGAGCAAAACAATACCATTTACTTTAAATATAAAAATCATTTGATAAAATTCATTGATTATTTTTCATTAAAGCAAATTTTAGTAGTAATATATCTTAAGAGCAGTGTTATTATCTTAAGCGCTTAGTGGCTTCAGCGTGTGACTCACATCCCTGAGGTCGTAGGTACGAACCCCGGCTTTGCACCAATGTACTATTTGCGCATTTAACACTCGCTTCTACGGTGAAGGCAGCATCGTGAGGAAATCGATAGACCCAAAATGTCGACGATGCGCGTCAGGCTAAGAAGGCTTATAGGCTCTTAGAAAAACAAATACAAGAATCCCAGACCTGAAACGCTTGAAACGCCAGTATTTTCATATTTATTTGTTCCCTACAGCTAACATAAATTATATAACAATTATACTAAAGATATAGCCAAAGATGGAATAATATTATATAAACAAAATATTATATAAAGGTTCACACATTTACGAGAGGAAAAATAAAAAAATCAACAAAAATAATTGAATAACTAAGTAATACCTAAAACGTCCGTGTTGTGGTGTGAAAGGGTATGTACGTGAGGGTATGCTCATATGTTAAGAACTAAAAGAATTATTTTTTTATTTCAGGAACAACAAAGTTCGCCTGGAGCAAACGTACACATTCGATTTCTTCAACTACGCGGGCATACATCGGTCGGTCTTCTTGTATTCCACTCCTCAAACTTTTATTGATGACGTCATTGTTAACACGGATATACAGGGATTGACAGGTAACATTAAAAAGATATTCTAGAGCCGTGTATATAGACATCATCCAAAACATTTAATTTATATTAATTAAACCTATTGCGCTGATAACTGACAGGATTGCAAAGACCAAGATATTTCGTGTAAATAATAATTTGTTATTTTATTAGTTCTTCTATGTATATTTTAATTGTATGTATATTATAGACCTTTGTGGTTTGAAATAAAAATATTATAATTTATATAGTTAGAAGATAAATATTAAAACTAAGGGTCGGTAGGGATATACGAAATAATATATAATTTTTATTTTGAAGAATTTTATATTTTTAGTACATATTATTTTGTTCCAATCAAAGTCAGATGTTTATCTTTGCATTGTCACGATATCTGTGTATATAATCCGCATTTAAAGCAATTAAAATATGTTGGAACAATTATCGTTTAATTAATAATACATGAAGTTTCTTGCTTCATTGCTATTCAGTATGCAATATACTAATTCTCGTAATATTTTCTACTAATATAATAGGCCCGTTAAAGGTCTTAACAAACAAGTTTCATCGCATTTGGTAAATAATTTAATTGAATTAAAGATCTTGGTCCTTATCAAACATGGGTTACGACAGTGTTTGTTACCATGGTTACCATTTTTCAAAGGAAAATAAATAACAGATTTATAATAAGCCCGCTCAAGTTTACAACTGATAATATTTTTGTAAAAATATTCGGTTCGAGATATATAGGTATTCAGAGCGAGTACACATTGGGCGCTTGGCGTTGCGTTTGACGCGCGTTGGTAGCATACATTCACCGCGCTTTACAGGCGCTCGAATTAGAATTAAGTTTTCTTAAAACTTTATTTTATAATCGGGACTTTCCATATCCCATATAGTTGGTCGCTTTTGGATTTTATCGATAAAGAAGTCCTTATCAAATCGTTCTCCATTTTCGTCAACGTGCGTCAACTCTTTACAAAAGCGAGTGTTCGAATGTACAACAAAATGGCTGTTCAGTGTTCATGTATTTTGAAGCGCGCGGCTGACGCCTGCGCAACGCGCGTTCTATCCAAAATCTATTAACGCGTGCCTAATACGCGCTTGGCTCGAAGCGCGCGTTTGTATGTGTACACTTTAATTAGACCTCGTAGTTCTTACAACGCGCGTTCTCAAAGCGCGTGCTTCAAAACGCCTAATGTGTACTCGCTCTTAAAGTAGCAATAATCAATAAATGATATTCAAGATAAAACTATCCTAGTTAAGATTACAAAACAATTGTTTAATATTCAATTATATAGATAAACGTTGTCTTACAAAAGAAGTGAACACCTCAGTCTTCCAGTAATTAAACAAATTATGATATAGTTATCGGAAATTTACTGACACAAATTTCAGGCTTCGTAGTTTACAATGTGACCTACAAGAGTGCAAGTAACGTACAGTGTGTGATTCAACTGTGCGATAAGAATGGGACGCAGGTGGCTGGATCGCAGGACTGCGCGGGGCTGATGGAAGTTGGCAATGCTAACTTTTGGTGGCCGTATTTGATGCATCCCGAGCCGGGGTATTTGTATACTTTTAAGGTAGGGAAGGCTTCTGATATGGGTCTTAGACGTATATTCTTTTTTATTTAAAGCGCTTAACTTACCCTGTAGATTTTATTGGAACTCCGATAAAAACTTGAGTAAGTTGCGGTTTTAACTGTGATATGTATGGGTGGATAGTGGCTTCAGCGTGCGCCTCTTAGACCTGAGGTCGTAGGTTCGATCTCCGGCTGTGCACCAATGGACTTTCTTTCTATATACGCATTTAACATTCGGTCGAACGGTGAAGGAAAACATCTTGAAGACACCGACATGTCTTAGACCCAAAAAGTCGCCGGCGTGTCAGGCACTGGAGGCTGATTACATACTTGCCTATTAGAATTAAAATAAATATCATTAAATAGATTCAAAAATCTGAGGCCAAGACCTAAAGAGCTTGTAGCGCCACTGATTTTTTTTTTTCAAAGTAAAAGACTCCACAATGAACTTCTATGGGACCAATTCGCTTCAATTCTCCCCTTGACCATCAAATCGGTCCAATGTCCTGAACGTACATGAAAAATTACACGTTAATTTGTAAACTTCCTATACTTTTTAAGTTGGTTATAAATGAAATTTCGTCTCTATTATAGCTGTATCAATGCGTTGCAAATAATCTTTATTACATTCGTGTCACTTTGAAGAGATTTTTTAGCAAATATAAATTACATAGCGTGGCTGATTTGTTTAAATTGCAAAACAATGCGTGCTCCATTATTCATACAGTAGTTTATAGAATAAAACAATTTCAGGCATCATTGATAGGGCCACTGGGTGAACTAGTCGACACTTACAGTTTAAAGGTCGGCATCCGAACAGTGACTTGGAGTAATACCACCATTTATTTGAATGACAAACCTATCTACCTCAGAGGCTTTGGAATGCACGAGGACTCAGATGTGAGTATTAAAACAAAAAATAGTTTTTTATTCAATTGTTTTCTCAGTTTTCTTCTATTATTGCGTCAACACACAAGAACTGTTATACTATTAACTTCCAATGGTAATAGCGATCCCAATATACATTTTTTTTGCACAATTTTTATATACACCTTTCGATATTGATGAGGTAAACTTGGAGGCCCGTGGTCACAACTCAATAAAAAGCCGTGAAGAAACAAAAATGGCACGTGTCGCTTGATTGTGATTGGTTGGCATTTCAAGTGCAATTCAGACACGCGACATGAATCTCTTTTCCACGAAAACAACTTTTAACATCGATCATCGTGGCAGATTATGAAATTACGCCCATATCACCTCGACGTCCTACCCTGAACCGCACCGATTCTTAAAAGGCAAAGCACTTGGCACACTGGCAGTGTCAATGGGAGGTGATATCACAGATTATAAGCCCACTTGTCTGCCCCCTGTTCTTTAAAAAAACATTTAATTTTGAACTCTTGTTTCGAGGAAACAATGTAGTGTAGAAAAAAGAAAGTAGACTTTTTCAAATTAATTGCGTTTAAAAACTAAAAATACTTTTGTCTTTTGTTTTTCTATTAACAATCTTCCTCCAGTCATAATATTAAATTTTCTTCAGCTCAGAGGCAAAGGCTGGGATCCAGTTCTATGGGTGAAAAACTTCAACTTAATTAAATGGGTTGGAGCGAATGCCTTCAGAACCTCTCACTACCCGTACGCCGAAGAAATCTACCAAATGGCTGATGAGCAGGGAATTATGATCATTGATGAATGCCCCAGTGGTGATACTGAGTAAGTACCTCTAGTCTAGAGGTTCTAGGCAGCTTTAGTTCTAAGTACCTTTAGTCTAGACTTATTTGATTCAAATTCGTTTCACAAAGAATTATCCCAAAAATACTACTAGTGGAATCTCTATAAGTCGAAATCCTCAGTAATTAAAAAAAAATGCCATTCTTTTCCTCTGAACGATTAAATACGCGGTATCTCGAATTTTTTAGACTTTGTAACTCGAACAAAATGTTATTTCCTTACGAAGTATTGATAATACATATTTATACTCTATAACTCGAATTTCAAAACGGTGACTCCGCAGGTCGTAGTTAGTAAATTATAATGACGTCTTACTAGGAATTCCCCGAAATAATAGCAATAAAATCCAAAGTAAATGTTCGAGTTCGGGGCTTCTAATCTATTGTTTTTGATTTGCACACGTGCAATTCATTCATACATTTTTTTAGAGTATAGTTCCATTAATAAATATGCACCTAATTCGTTTTAATATTAAAAATATATACTACTAAAACTTAAGTTGAATTGTTATTCAAATTCGACTCAAAAATCGAAAAATACACATCGTGCCTCTGTAAGTCGAAATTTTATAGTTAATCTCATGTATCCCGAAGTTCTTCCACTTATTCCACTTTTAGCGTATGTCAATTTCAATGTGTTTTTGGTGTACGGAAACATACTTGGCTCGATTTTGATTCAGGGAAAGTATAATAGTACGCTTTGGCTAACCTTAATATTTTATTAATTTTACAGTATTTTCACCGACTCGCTACTCGAGAAACACAAACAGTCCCTCACTGAGTTGATCAGACGAGATAAAAACCACCCAAGTGTGGTGATGTGGTCTATCAGTAATGAACCCAGGTCTGCTAACTATAAAGCTGATGCTTATTTTGGGTAAGTCAAAGTTTAATTGGTATGTAATAAATAATAAAAAAACTGCAAAATGTTAACTCCAAAATGCACTAAAACTTAATAACAATATTTCCTATTTGTATTGATGATTGTAGTTTAGAAAAAAAAATAACACACAATTAAAGAGATATACATACATATTTTCTTAACTGTGGGTCGAGAGCAATAAATATATTTTAATGTTTGCAACACTGGAACATCATTTTGATGGTTCCCTCGTTCCTGTGTCGTCGACTAGTGTGTATTAATATTGCCCGTAAATTCAAATAAAATTATTTTAAAGTCCTAACATTAACCTACATAGAAATAGATAAAATGAAAAGTATAATAAAGATAACCTGTACAAAATTTGGTCCTTGTGGCAGTACGTCAACTTTTAATGGGATTTTATAAAACAATTATTCACATATTTCGTAAGAGGCCCACAGGAATGAGGCTCCCGTTAATCCTAGTCTAAAACTAATTCATTTGTTATTTGTTTAATAAATCCAGACAACCATTTACTACTTCGTTAGTTGTGTAATATATTTTAATATAACTTAATTAATGCTTTGTACCTTAAAATTCTGATCATTTTTCAGTAAAGTTGTGAAACATGTGAAATCGATGGATTTGTCTAGGCCAGTCACTATAGCCATTTCGCAATCCTACTTGAATGACAAAGCGGTGAGTGACTTTTTACTAATTAATACCTACTTAAACGTGTCCCATATTTATTTATTTTAGCCGTATGGGACACTATTCACTGATATAATAAAAACAGATGGAGGCCTATAGGAAAAGGCACACAGGCAGTGAGAGATTAGTGTTCCACTTTTTACTAAGAAGTCAGGAACGCAATCCCTAACGCTATTGAACTACCGTATACCGGGGCGCCGCGCCGCGGCTCAAACCAAGAGAACCACATTTTAGTTCGTAATAACAAACTAGGTGGCGCTACTCGCCAGGCTCGTATTTGTAAATCGCGCTTACATTAGAACGGTGTGGTAGTACAAATAGTTTTCATTACATTTTTGTGGTATCGCTTCTCGGCCTTTTGGCTAAGATCAAAGTGTAGTATCTGTTCTTTTCAGCTTAATATCTGAAAGTTCCCGCATAGCGGGACCAGTATATTAAACTGATTTTTGGAAACTGACGGGATGTTCGGGGCTCGCTCCACTCCTGTCACGGGTCGGCCCGGCATTGCAGTGCCGCCGGGATCGGCCCACATAATAACCATGACATAGGGATGTGAAATTCTGCGCCAAAAATAATTCCTAATTTTTAATTTCAAAATAAACACCCTAAATATTTTATTTTTCATGGTTTTGTAAATTAAAATAAGCAATAGAAATTATAAACACAAATTCACGTTTAAGAATAATCAAAATCGAAATTAACTTAATAGATTTTTCATTTTAGGTGAAATCTGATAAATGCTGAGTGTATGCCTTTTCAGTAGCACATTGCAGTATTTTTGTTGTCTTTTTAATTGTATGTAGTCTTGTGCTGCTGAATAAATTTATTTTACTTTTAAATTATAGTGTTCCATTCAAACTTGAGTTTTTGTAAATTTAACTGGTTTTATCATCCTTTCGATGTTTTACAAAAAAACATCAATGCATCGAGTATATCAATACATCTTCAAAGAATCGGATTCAATGTATCGCAATGTAAACATCGTTGTAAATATCGAATATCCCTAATAGTTCGAGGTGTGGGTTATAAAGGACCAGACATAATGTCGGGAGGTGGCAGATAAAAAATCGACAATGATTGATTTTCAATTATAAAAATAATCGATTATTTTAAATATAAAAATCGCATAAAAAAATCGATTTTAATCGATTATTTTTTCACATCCCTACACCCTTGTCAAATAATTAAATCGGAAGGAATACTTCATTATTTTGAAAAGATGTTTAGTGTTTACACCAGGATAAATCTCATCAGTTATACTCCAGAAGAGCTAAGTTGAAAGTTCACCAAATTTATATTTTAGGGTCAACATTTGGACGTTATTTGCTTTAATCGATACAATGGGTGGTACTCTAACACGGGATCATTGCTTAACATCGCCTCTTACGTGACAGAGGAAGCTACATCATGGCATCGTAGATATAATAAACCAGTTATCATGACAGAATATGGGGCCGATACGATTGCTGGGTTACATTTGGTATGTATCACTGGAGTTGGCAACAAAAGAAAAATGTCTAAAAACTATGTTCAGATTTGCTACTATAATCTATTTTAACTAAATATAAATTATAATACTTTTCTAGAAAAATATTTTACAAAATATAAATTCATTAAAATTAAACAAAACGAACCATAGTTGTATGATTATGTTTTCGTAGAAGATTTTTTATTTTTGAACAATAACGAAACTAAATTTAACATTTTCATTATTTTTTCATTTGCACACAAGTATTAAATATTAATATTAACAATAAACTTTAAAAAAACATTTGGCAACATTGTTATCGCTACCAAGCAAACTTTAAGGAAACAGTAAGAAAAAGAATTTTCAAAAAGTCAACAGTGCAATACCTAATTTATTACGCAAAAATAATTATAGTACAAAAAAATGAAATAATATTAACAAATATGTACCTCATAAACTTACCAAAACGGAGGGAAAAACAAGCAAATGTAAAGATAAAAACTGAAATTATTACTTTTTTGCCAACTCTAAATTAATTCCATTGGTCCATTGCATGTGGGATATATCGCATGATTAAATTTCTAGATACCTGAATACGTTTGGTCCGAGGAATACCAAGTAGCGTTGATGTCGGAGCACTTCAAAGCGTTTGATCGTTTACGGCGAGTTGGATTTTTCGCCGGCGAATTTATTTGGAACTTCGCAGATTTTAAAACAACACAAAGTATGTATTCTTTTAAAAAAATCTGTAATATTTTTTGATTAATTAGTAGAATAAAGGTACCCATATTATTGACAAATTACATATAGTTGGAATGAAGGTAAGGAGAAAACATTCTTCCTGTCGTGATACCTGTGTACACTGTACAAGTCTACAAGTCTAACCAATGACGGTCTGAAGACGTCAGTGGCTGATTAAAAATCATTTTAGTTTCATCTAAAGTATATTTGTTCTTAAAATAACTTTTAATCTTAATCGTACGCACTCTCTTTAGCTTAGTCCAATTAATAGTTCACCCAATGGAAAATTTGTCTTTGTTTGCAGCGATAACAAGAGTGGGTGGGAACAAGAAGGGTATATTCACAAGATCTAGGCAACCTAAGGCGTCTGCGCATCACTTGCGCGCAAGATACCACTCTTTGGCAGCGGCGGAGTCAGGCGCACCGCCACCGGACATGGCGTATTACATCAGTGATCACAAACCACCGGCGCATGAGGAGTTGTAGAATAAAGATTATAACAAGTCTATATTAATTACATTCGACATATTTTAAACTTTGTTTTTCTATGTGCTGTATATAGATTAAAAGCTGGTTAAGTTGTTGACCGAAAGACACTGCAAACGTAACTCAAAAATCAAGACAATATCTTCATTGTATAAACGAAAACTGTCCCATAGCAAAACAAAATACAATAATAAACTTTATTACCTCCATCTAAGGTTCTATTTTAAATAGGTACGTGAAGATGCTAATGTAGCTAATTGAAATACTAATTTTTTTAGGTGTTCGATACAAAAAACAATTTTGTCGTTAAAGACTTGTAATACAATTTACTTCACATTCCAATCATCACAACTGTATCAGTACAACTCATCTGTTTGTCAAAGCATATTAAACATATACATTTCAAACTATTCATTAATATAAGGTATTATAATTGACTTAATTCCCATTACTTCGGTCAAAGTTATAATGAAACAATTTTATATAATGATTGCGAATTTAATATTGAGTTTTGATATCGCGAGATCTTAACGCCGCAAAAGCGGTACATTGAAGAAACTATATCAATAAAGATCCATGCTTATCATTTATCTCAATATAATATTAGTATAGTGCATAGTAGACAATAGTCAAATGTCTGTCGTTAGAAATATATACATATTATACTGCCATTTAAAGTATTCATTATCTGAAAAGGATTAAGTATAAATATAATTTATAGATCCTCAGTTACTTGTAAACGTAATACGCAATTTAAACGACTATAATTTAGAATAAGACAGAACTATTTTGCTATCTCATATTGCGTTTATTAATTACGTAAAAAGTTGTATATTTAATTGCCCTACATCAAAGCCAATTTATTTACCCCCTTATAAAAACTTTTTCAGTCTATTAAACACTGTTTTGACAAAAGCACTGATCTCTTTCCAATAATATGTAGTTGACAAGTACTAGCAATAGACTGATCTCTTTCTAAATATATAAAGTTGAGAAAGAGACAAAAAGTAATAAAACAGTGCTTTACGTTTTTATAATTAAGGATAGTTTTTTTTAACCTAACAGCCCTATTCAGAATTGTCAATATAATCTTGAATGGTAGATTAATTATAACCATTATATAATATCAAAACAGTTTACGCGGAAAATTTAACTCCCGGTTACTTTGACCGGCGAAAGACTAGTTTTCGTTTGAATTTATGAAGTTGATTCTTCAGTAATCTTTTATTTAACGACTCTGAGTACGGCTGTGTAAACCGTATTGTGTAAACCGTTAAGCTAATGACATATTATAGTTTGTGCTGAAAAGTACAAATTAGCAATGCATTTAACTGTAAATGGTATTATCTAAGTCTATTTTTAGTTTTAACCCACCTATAACATAAAAAGTGGAATAAATGATTGCAATATATAAAAAAGATTATTAACATGTTATTCGAACTAAATTGCATATATGTTAATGGTTCTGTATACTTAAGGGCGAATCCAGGAGTGGGTCATCAATGCATACCCTCCCCCCACCCCATGGGGCCTGTTATTTGTCAGAATTCCGTCACCATTAAATAACATAATATAAAAAGTTTTCCATCCACTTATCCGTCCTCGTAACACTAATTTGAAAATAAATTCGCAATACGTTTATTGATTTTATCTATACAATTATTATATATACAAGCTCGTGCTCTAATGTTAAGAGAGATATAATGTGAAATAAATTATACAAATACACTGTTTTATTTTATATTTCTATCCCTCATTTTGTTGATATGGACTTGAAACGATAAAAAACTTTCTTAAGTTATTTTTTGGTACGATTAACACGATTACACTTACAGAATTATAGTATGTATTAATAAAGGTATAAATACATACTATAATAAATAATATATATTACATAGATACAGTCTATGTTTAGCGACGTAGACACCCAAACCATTTAAAACATTTAATAAATATAATAATAAGCCTCATTTATAATTTCTTTAAACATTTATCAACTAACAAATAAACACACACTTTAAATTTTATATAAAAATAATTATATTTTTTTTTTAGAAACCTCGTAAATTCTCTCTAACTTGAGCATTTTCTCCCAATCTTCTCCACCAACTACTTTAAGCTCGTCAGCCCACCGTGCAGAGGCCGCACCGGGCGGCCTCTCTTTCTTTTCTCAGATGGCATTTTCTTTCTTTTAATGAAGGTGTCATTTAAAACATTTATTTTACATACATTCATTTAAATGATTGTTTGTAATCACCACGTAGGTCCTTTCCTTAACGCAATGAATAAAAAATACGGAGTGAACGACCGAGAGTTAATACTCATAAAATGGAATTAAAATGAATCAAAACGCTTTATGAAAATTCATATAAATTATTTCAGGGTCAACATTTAGATGTGATCTGTTTTAACCGTTACAACTCCTGGTACCACGATACGGGAAGGTTAGAGGTGATAACTGGCAACGTAGTCGAGGAGGCAACAGCGTGGCATAGGGAGCATAATAAGCCAGTCATTATGACAGAGTATGGCGCTGATACCATTGCAGGGTTGCATTTGGTAAGGAGAATCTTTTGCTAGCGCTAATTAATTTATTTAATTGGCGCCATTTACATTATTTAATTCACTTAAAACTCTCATAAAGTTTTACTCCTGCTTTCGCATGCAAGTAGTTTTTGATGTGACAACGTCTTATAATTCGATAGAGCCGCCAGCACGCACGAAAAAACATGACTCATGCGGCGTAACCTCGCTCTGAGGCGTTCCATTTAAGGCTTGAAGTGCAAGCGAGAGCGCGTAACGAGCGACAAAGAGGCACAATCGGTATTTTCTTATGATGTTGTCACGTTCAACTATCGTCGGTAAACTGACTTTACAGACAGCCGATTTTTATTGTAAAGTTAGTTTTACGTAGTTTGTAAAAAGGTTACGTTTCTATTCTATACGTTGATCAAATTTTAGATGCCTGAATACGTGTGGTCTGAAGAGTATCAAGTAGCGCTGATGTCAGAACATTTCAAAGCCTTTGATAAGCTTCGGCATGCTGGTTTTTTTTCTGGAGAATTTATTTGGAACTTTGCTGATTTTAAAACTACGCAAAGTATGTATTATTCTGTAGGTGTACCTATCACAATTTTAAGTATAGAAAACATGTATAATCTGTACATAACAACTAGTTTATTTTGTAGTCCCTTATTTTCAAAAGGGGGTTGAGACAGAGAGCCGTCATCGATGATTTTTTTATGTGCTGTGCGAAGTATTTTTTGCTTCGCCATAAAATGTAGGGTAGGCAATATCTTTAATCCAATTAATATAAAATATTACCTTTATAGTCGGTAGTAGTAATAGATCATTATTGCAGAACTAACATTTAAATCCGGCCATTTTAAAATTTCTGCCACTTGACTCAGTCGATATATAGAAGTCTCCACTATATGTAATATCTGATGTATTTAATCTATCTAATTTTACAGTTATAACCCGCGTAGGTGGTAATAAAAAGGGTATCTTCACGAGATCAAGGCAACCCAAAGCGTCTGCGCATCATCTTCGTGCTCGCTATCGCGCTCTTGCTTCTGAAGACGGCGTTATTCCCCCCTTCGTTGGCAATTACATAAGTGACGTGAAACCAGCCCAATCCCATAATGAACTCTGATTTTATTTTATTAAAAAGCAATATTTGATTAGACAGAAAATAGTTTGTATAATTCTACCGAAATCTCATGGAAAATAAGGAAATAAAAATATTGTGGGAAATACTGGGGAAATTGGATTAAATGATCTTGATACTGTTTAATATTCTATTCTTTAGTATTAATGAACTAGTTAGTTACTTGTACCTATGATGAATGTGGTGATACATCGGATTCTTAAGATTGGAACATATGCATGTATCATAAATCAATCGAAAATTACTTTATATACTAATTTATTATACAGGTGGTCCAACTAGTGACGTCAATAATTGTTTTTTAGATTCCTCACACCTGGGGGTGTACGAAAATACCCCATGTATGTTCTGCGATTTTTTGTAGTTTTCGAGTTATATTTTTTGAATGAAAGTTAAAAAGTTAAGTTAAAAACTCCGGAGTTTTTAAACTTAGAATCTATGGAAATTTCTTCTTGTATTTTTAAATTGAAGTTGAATGTTTGGGCAAATCAAACAGTATAGTCTATGTAATTTTGTGCAGCCTGTGATAATTGTCTGAAAACATGTGAATGTTTTTGACGTTAGCTTACATACAGTACAGCAGTCAGACTTGAGAAGTTGAGACTGCTGTAGTCTGAGATCTGTCACCTGAGTCAGCTTTGTTGTACCATAGCTTACCTAAATGTTTGTAAATAAACACTCTGAAAATCAATTTTTAATTATATTAAATTAATATCTCCTTAAGTTTTATTTATATATATCTAATTATGACATTAAGCAATTGTATACAGTGTGGCGGCGAGCCAAAATATAAGTGTCCAACTTGTCGTGAACCATAGTAGGTTTTTAAGCTTAACCTTTTTGTGTTACAATTTATTATAATATAAAATTATCTCACATTATTATTATTACAGTTGTTCAGTACAGTGTTGTAAGTTGCACAAAGAAAAACCATGTTTACCACCTTCAGAACTACAAGAAATGCCTCCATGTAAAAATAAACCTGACTATGAATTTCCTACAGAAGACACAGTACCAATAGAGAAGTTTAAATTATTAGGTAGGCGATTATTTATTTAGTAGGTCTATTACAATTAAGAACAGTTTTTAACTGTGCATTATGTAATATAATACATGAATTACTAAATGAAATACTTTACTAATCAAATTTTATTTTCAGAAGAATCAAAGGAATTAAAGACTTGCCTAGCAAATCCCCATGTTAGAGAGATTTTGCAAGAATTGGATAGCTCTCAATTCCCTGACATTTTGATGAAAAAATATATGCAAGAACCTATTTTTACAGAATTTGTTGATGCTTGTCTTAATGTTATTCAGGAGAAATAGTTTATAAATAAATATTGACAAAACATCTATGGATACACTTTTTGATTATGATGATTAATTGTTCTTAAAATTTGTGTAGGGGCATTAAGCAGGACTATGCACTGTGTCCTAGCTATTAACATAAAAAATCTAGTTTATTCTAACAGATTTAATCATCTTAATGCTATGTATGTACGCTAATATCAACTATGGTTAAAAATGGTTGAGATCCTTTTCAAAGATAAGTAGAAGTATACATGATAAATGTGTATATGTAACAATTTTTGATTAGTACATAGTTTAAATACCACACCATAAATAAAATAATATAATTGAAATCTCAGATGACAGATGATGGTAGTTAATAATAATAATGTATTTATTAAAAAAATAGTTTAATTGTTTGCATTCTAAAATATTACATTATAGTCATAGAAAATTGATAACAATAACAAAAAGTATTGTAAGTTGTACAAAATTAATTATGCTATACATCATTAAGAGCCATTTTGAGTAATTGTTCCAATTCATCAGATTTCTTTTTACCTTCATTTAGTTGCATTTCAAGGTCAGACACCACCTTTTGGTAATTATTACAATTTGAAATGCTTCTATCAACAGACCTTATAGTATCATCCACCATACTACAGTCTTTTTCTTCAATTTGGAGATATTCATATGAATCATCAATTTTACGCCTCTTGGCTGCCAACAACCAATCTAAATCATCTTCTCTCGAGTCAGCCTTATGTTTTAGTGAAGTAAGAACCTCGGAATTATACATCCAATTCATTTGGCGGAACTCTTCCATGGCTGACTTATCATATATTGTGAATAGTTCACCAAAATTTTTTAGTATACTTATTTTTTCGTATACAATTATATTTACTGTATCTATCAAATTATACTCTTCAAAAAATTGTAAAAAATTATCATATTGTACCACTGGTAATTCTTCAGAGCAGTTGTTTCGCGGAAGGGACACAACGTTACAAGTTACTGTATCAGGATTTTTAAACCAACCTATCTGATTGCAATATTGCCGAACTTGTTCCTGCATGTGCAGTGCATTCTTCGGAGATATTGGGGAACTTGGACTTACCAGTTTTAAATTTTGCATGATATTTTTTATCGCATTAGTATTTTCAGAATTTCTTAAATTATTAGGGATATACTCATATGGTTTCGGGCATGGCACCGAATCATCTAAATAAGTTTTAAATTCTATAGGAAAGCCCGGGTAGTTAAACCAATCCTCATCAGTTATAACTTCAATTAATTTATCAATAGCAGTGTTGTAATAATGTACCAATTTCTTGATATCTTTCATTAAATCTTTGAATCTGATATCAGTATCTGATTTTAGTCTATGCCATATTTCATTTCCGAGATATCTTTGGCAAATTGACTTCAGTGTATCAATTTCAAGGGGCGGGGATTTTGGGCATCTCTTAGCTAACCATTTCAATGCACTTTTTGTCAGACTATCCAGAGAGACTGCAATGTTTGCTGGCTCAATGATAAATATTTTAAAATCTGATATAACATTATTGCTTACATATTCAGATAATTTATTTTCGAGATCATTTTGAATAATAGCATTACTTATTGGTGTAGTTATTATGGCAATGGGTACAATATGATAGGGGTGTTTTTGTTTTAGCACACTTTCTACATTCTGAACATTTAAGTCCTCATTACTCATATAAAATATAACACCATTTGTACCTTCAAGACAATCTTCATTGATTTCATGATTATCCCTATTTATTAAAGTAACAGATGTAGCAAAATCCATTAAATTATTCCAAGATTGTTTCTGAATGTGTATCAGATTTTCCACTGCACTATTATCTTTCGATCTAAATGCATGCAACAACCAAGACTGAATATTTATCCTTTTACAAAACCACTTACAAGTTCCTGGAGAAACCAATGTAATTTTCCAAAAGAAGCATTTATCATAAGGATAGTTAATTTGCTTCATCCGTTTTAGTAATGGTGACCTTATAATTTCAACAAGATCATAAGTCTTAGGAGGTGGAATTTCATTAGGTTCATTCTTAAATTTATAACCTCTATGAATTGCATTCATGTGACTTAAAGTTGCCCTTTCAGAAAGCCGCCTCAAACAGTTTGCTTCTTCGAAAGGGGTTTTATCTGGTAACCAAACTGGCGTGTCCTCTAAGAGATGTCTTCTCCTCAAGTTTCTCGACAGAAGGTTTCTCCAAACATTGAACCATTTTTTCATTAGGTTTTTGGTTCGGAAAAGTTCAGCCTTTAGTTCATATGTGCATATTTCATCTAATAACTCGGCAACCATCTCATCAGTAACATTCTTTGTATATGTTACTATATTATTTAATATTTCCATTTCCTCTTTTAATAGAATACTGATAGTTTCCCCATTTACTTCATTCACCAATTCTTCTGAGACTATTTCAGATTCCTTTTCAACTTTCTCCCTAAAAATTCTGTCTAGTTCTTTAGCTTTCCGATCTAACTGGGCTTGATGTTCCTCTTCTAACTTTCTCTTTAGTTCTGCTTGTTTCTTCTGCTCTTCTAATTTACGCTGTTCTTCTAATTTTTTAAGCTCTTCTTTTGTTCGTGCCTCTTCTAGTCGCTTCATTTCCTCTTGCCTTTCTTGCAATTCCTTTCGCCTCTTTTCTTCTAATTCTTTCCTCTCTTCTTCCTTTATGGCCGCTTCTAACTTTTGCTTTTCATTTTCCAACGCCTCGAGCTCATCTCGCGATTTATTATTAGAATCATCGTTGAATTCATAAATATCATTGTTTTTAGGCAATGCTACGGACTTAAAAATATTACTAGCTACCGAGGGGGGCTTATTTTTACTTTGAAAAACTGTATAAGGTTTGTTTTGGCCAGAAAAGGGATCATTTGCCTGTTTAAACAATGTTCCTGGAGATAAATTCGATGCTTCGCCATTAGTAACAAATTTATTGTTGGATAAATCTTTATTGAAAGGATTATCATTTTGCGTAGGTTTAGCAAAAGCTCGAAAAACACTTGTGGGATCCGTTAGTGGGGTCTCTAGAGGTGGTTTTGCAAAAATACTCGTTTGCGGTACATCTGTAGATTTGCTAAATATACTTTGAGCATTAGCGAAGATGTTTTGTGGTTCAGCTGTTTTTTTCTCAAAAATTGAGTTAGCTGCATTGGCAAATATACTTTTGCTTGCTTCTGTTTTATTTTCATCTTTAGAAAGTTTATTAAATACTGACCCTCCAGTGTCGGAGTTAAACAAATTCGTACTATCACTTTCAAATGAAGATTGACTTGATGCAAATAAGTTTTTGTTATTTGATGACGTAAAGGGATTTGAATTATTGCGGTTCATATGAGTTCTTTCAGGTGGGGAAAAGGTGAACAGTTTGTGGGCGCCATTTGTGATTTCTGGTGACTTTTTAATACTATCTGGAACGTCCACTGTGTCTGCCCGTCGAAACGTAAACGATCTTTCTCCATTCGTTTTGCTAAATACTAGAGGTTTTGGTGGTGTTACGGCAGCGGGTTTTACAAAGTTGTGTTTTTTAACTTCAAACGGTGGGTCCACAAATGTTTTTCCAGCCAGTCGTTGCAATTCCAACTTTAAAGATTCTATATCTTTATTTGTATCGTTTGTGGTATTATAGCCTAGATCTTGTGCCGTTAAAGACGCTACTTTGATTTTTCCATCAGAAGTGAAACTAGCGTGTAGTGTATGATTTTTGTAGTCATATTGAGGGATATTTCCACCAGAAATAATATCAGCTACGTTACTTCTCCTCTTAGACTCTATGAGACTCAAAGCTCTAGATAGAGGATATGGATCGCTGTCTTCAATAAACTGATTCCTGTCTAGGATGACATTAAGTTCTGAATCCACTTTGGAAAGTCTTAGGCCATAATGGTTCACAAAGGATTTCATGCTTTCAATGGTTTCAAAAGCGAGGGAGTTCATTAATTCTTCGGCGGGGTATTTGGAGCCTCCTCTAGGTGCATAGGCCTTAACGATTCTAGCTAGACCTCTAGCTCGGACGTCGTTAAAGTATCGTAACAGTATGCAGGCCTGAAGATAAGTAGCTTCATCCCGGACGAGCCGGAAGAATCTCACATAGTTATTGTTATCT
This sequence comes from Pieris napi, assembly GCF_905475465.1. Classification (NCBI taxonomy): domain Eukaryota; kingdom Metazoa; phylum Arthropoda; class Insecta; order Lepidoptera; family Pieridae; genus Pieris; species Pieris napi. The sequence continues at coordinate 9,859,289 of NC_062237.1, forward strand.
AGCGCCATGAAAATTTTGACAGCGAATATAATTGGCTCCGATCTCTGAATTTCGTCTGGTAATTGTTTTATCTGGAAGAAGAGATTTTTTGTTAGTGACTAAAAATTATCTTGTCTTTAGAAGATTTTGTGATAAACGACCGAGGTCTGGATATCCATAGTTGCTCACCATTGACACTTTGAAATCGATTTTATTTAGATTTTATAATTTAATTATTTTGTTATTTTTTTTATTATCTTTTCGTGTATGTTATGCTTGTCACATTAATAATTGTATTTTATTTTTCTTGACCAATGTATCAGTGTGCCGATAGTTGTCAAGCTTTTATAAATATTTATTTACGAAACAAAGAAAATTAAAATTAATGTTTAACGCTTAAAACATTTATAAATAAATATTAATATCAAGAAGACAATAAATTCTTAAAAAACAGATCGTGACAAATAGATTATGACAATATGTCAAAATTTACAATTAATTTAACCATTTACACCACGATTAAATTTATTAAAAATTTAAATGGGGAAGTTTTATGCCCAAGACTTGTTAGCCTCTGGTGGAACTTACGTAAATCTTTACAAAATGACCTGATTGACTAACCAATAAATTAATCTAAAAAGAATATACGAACCTCCCACCAAAAATTAGCATCTCCAAGGTTCAAAAGGGCTATGTACCCTCTAAATTCAGCTTCTCTGGGTTTAAATTGGGCCTGGACATCAGAATACATATGTTTCAGGGTTTGGAGACACTTGGTTAAGTTGTCCGTGTTAAGTTTTTGATCGAACTGCGTATGCTCAAGATCCGCTAATCGCGCCGCACAGTGGGCGTGGAATCGGGCACAGATTTCTACTAAACATATTGAATCTGGAAAAAATAATTATTTGAATAAAACCTCTGCAACGGATAAAAACTAATTTAATATTTACATGACATCGACATTACGTTTTATTTAAAATATGATTACATAAAAAATTCGTTGAGCATGACGTACAGACCCGAGATGTCCCAATTCATGTTAATAAAATAATAGTTATTGATCAAAAAATGATTTGATTTAAGGGATAAAGTTGAATTCCTTGTATTTTTTTTATTAAATGTAAATGGGAGAATATAAATAATTAAAATTGACATTAAAAGAGCAATTACATCTCCAAGTTTATTTGGGATTGATAGTAAAATTGCATAAGCAAATAAAAAATATCATTCTGGTTGAATATGTACTGGGGTAACTAGAGGATTAGCGGAGATAAAATTATCTGGATCGCTTGTACAAAGCAAGTTCGGCTTTGTATATCGAGATCAAACAACGTATACGGCGAGAGAACATTGAGTTATATTTGCTACCGAGGCTAATAAATGCACTACCCAGTCAGTTATTAGATAGCCTACCGTTAACGAACATAAAAAGTAAATTGAAAAACTACTTTTATATGCATTAATCGCGCACCTAAAGAAGACTGCTATGGTTACATTTACAACACAAACCACAGTGGTTTTCTAATGTAACATGTGATTTTATTTATATTATGGGAAAATATAAATAAAATCATATATAAGAAATAAATAAATATATAAAATAACGTGTGTGTACTTATGTACACGCGTTAGAAGTTATACTTCTTTGGCGTAATAATTTTCTTCGAGCACTTTAGAGGGACGTTTCCCTCTTCGAATTGCATTTTTCTTGTACATTTTAATGATCTAAACGATATAATAATTGTACTAATCATGATATTTTACAAAAAATATGTTTATCACATTGGAACGGGTTTTCTCGTATTGAAATCATTATTTTGGTTGAAATAAACACTACACCATGACAGACAATGCAACAAAGACAGAGCAAGCGCCAACTAGCGGCCCAAACTGTTTTACCGAAGTTTGAATAGATATTCAGGGTTTTTGTGACGCTGTTCGCACGCATCGTAAAAATGTACCCTCATCATTTTTCCCTAACGCGCCAAAATAAGTATAACTTCAAAAAAGTTTATAATAATACTTTATATTAAGCCTTTACTGTCTAAGCCTAACTTTAGACATACATAAATTAATATTATATTTATAATTCAACATGAACTAAATTATATGTAAAAATATATGTTCACTATGCCCTATAACACGTAGACATTATAAATCAAATTACTACCTGCACAACACAGAGCCTGCTGCGTAATATCCTTCCGGATGCCTCTCAGCCGGTCCCACATGAAATGAAACCAATCGGCCAGCGACACCTTGAAAACATCATAATATTTTACTTACAAAAATGTAACATTAATTACTATTTTTTATAGTATAAATATTAAACAGTGGTAATTAGCGGAGTTTTTTTTTTTGAGTTAGTACTTAGTCAATTCCATGAGTTTGCTAGATGCACCACGCTTGCGTAAAATATTTGTATAAATCTTAGGCGCGTATTCATTTTGATATTTGAACTTTGACATATTTGTACAGTACAGTACTCAAGCCGAAATTGTGACTTAAGGTTCCTTTTGGAATACAGGCCTAAAAGCGCCATCGTCATTCTCGCATCATTACTATAAAATATTTTATTTCTTAAATTTTATCAAGTCTCATAACATATTTAAAAATAATTCTTAAGAAATATAATAGAAAGAAAGAAACATTTATTAATATGTATACACACATGTGCATTAAGAGATATAGTAACTATATAAAAACACTCACACTACAAAAAAAGATAATATAGTAGTGTGCAGTGTTAATTTAGCCTCACTGTTTGATGAATATGCCTAGTGACCACAGCACTGCCATTTATAAAAACCAATGACTGTTCATCGATAGGTACATACTAAAGCATAACTAAATAGAAGTTATATACCTATTTGTGTAATTAAAATAGGTACAATATATACTAAATATGAATTAAATAAATAAATAAATGTGTATATAAATAACGTTATTGTTATAAAATATTAAATACCTGTCTAGTTGTATCAGCAATCTCACGGAGAAGGTAGGCACAAGTAGCCATAAGCACTTTGGCTGGTCGCAATTCATAACACATTGGCATTTCCTGGTCTGCAGAGCTACGGCTGTACTGTTTCACCGCCCTCCACGGTTCCAACAGACCATCAGAGTCTACTATTGTTTCTAACGTCATCACCTATAACAACAAAATGTAAAGAACACAAAATAATTAAAACTTATCAAAGAGCACTTAGGTAAAATTATATAATACTAGCAGACTCGGCCAAGCTTTGCTTTGGCTAAAGTTTTTGTTATATTACATAGTAAACTATTCAAGAGAAACTGTAGGAGAACTTATGTGAAACGTTGGTACTTTTAACACAGCGCCATCTGTTAGAATTGTATTAAATAATAAACAAATATTTGCAATAAAATAATATTGTGGGTATAAATTAAGATGTAAGCTATCCTATCTTTTAAGTTGGATCAAACTACACACGGTGAGCAAATTTGATTGATATCGGTTCGGTAACTTAGAAGTCCATCGCGGACAAACAACGTGACACGTAATTTATATATATTAAGATATATGTTTCTTAACAAATTAATGACATTAAAATAATTTTTTTACTAACCTGATGTTCAGCTTGTCTATGCAACAATTCCTTTTCTGGACACATATCAGGGCAAGTGCCAATAGTGGGTCCACCAACTTTCACCTTTGACCCGGCACCACCCCAAGATCTTAATATTCTGAAATTTTTACATTTAAACGCTATATTTTTTTTTACTCACAATGATTCATCTTAATCAATAATATTTGACCCTATTATAATTAAAAGGAAACCCGCAAGGCAGCCATTCTCTCATAAGGGTCTAGTAGCTTAGATATAGAAATCTCAGATATACATGAACATGTTCAAGTTCGAGGCAATAACCTAGAATATATATAAAAGAAAATATTCTGGTAGGTACAGAAGTAAAATAGTTAATATTAACAAAACAGATACAGATATAACTGCATTCCAACTAACTCATCAATAATCTTAATTAAAAAACAAAACAAAACTATATAAGGAGAAAAGGATTTGTAAGTCATAAGTGATTCAGCTAAATGTTAAAATAGTAGTCATATAATAAATACAAGATTGATTTGAAGCAGTATAATGTTAAAATAACCACTAAAAATATATATAAATAGACAACTGCCCATATTTTATCAATTCAACATAATTTAACTACAGTGTAAACTATATTTAAGGACACTTAAGGGACTGTGCCTATTTTGACGTTAAAAAAAATTTGGAAGGTAAATGGGAAGAAAGATCTGTATTAGAAAAATAAAGTTTATTTCGGACTAGTGTTAGTAATTACATAAAAACAATTCGTATTTAAACGCTACGGTACGGTTGTATTTCTATACTTATTTCATTCAAATCTTGGGATATTGAGGCATTTTCGTGATAAAGCACAAAAAAAACAGGATTTCTTGGAAAGTTCGGTACGATTACTGACAGTCGAGTTTATTTCTCGCTAGGACAATAAAGCGACAAAAGGTACACAGCTATGCAGTTTTAACTAATTTCGGCAAGTTAAAAAGTACTTTTTATTATTTAATTGTTGTAAATCAGGGTGGGTGCATTGCTATGTAGAGTGTATCATTGTATGGAAGACAAGACAAGACTCATTTTGACGCTTTAGGGGGTTTGTCGTTAAATTTAGGGATTAATCTTATATATAAAATTCTTCTCGTGTTACAATGTTAGTTACCACCCTCCTCCGAAACGGCTTGACCGATTTTTATAAAAAAATTTATGTCTGAGAATCGGCTACTATCTATCTTTCAACCCCCTAAGTGATAAGGGGTGTCCACCATAAAAAAAAGGGTGCGTGTACTTATGTACGCGCGTAAGAAGTTATACTTCTTTGGCATTATTAAAAATAGTTTTTGATGCATGCAAATAATTAATTACAATTAAATAATCAAAGACTGGAAAAGGAGTCATTATAGTCAATTAAGTTCAGTTTACATTTGAAAAATTAAATAATTATTTATTATTATTCTCTTACATTAAGTGTAACATAAATTCTATTTAGTTAAAAGTATATATTATTATATATTTAGAACATCTCTACCAAACACTAAGATGTATGTTGTAGCTTTGGTAGTATTGCACAATATAAAATTAATAAATTTCTTTGAAAAAAAAATCAAAACTCCTTTATTTGTTTAAAAGGTAAATGACAAATGTCATTATGGTCATTCAAAATTCTTGGCATACGAACTTCACGCATATTCTATTTCTTTTTACTTGTAGATTGTCTTATTCCTATCTCGCTCGAGCACGCTATTATCACACTCCCAATTTTGTGTCACAGGTGCGCGCGCATCGTAAAATTTCACTCTCATACATTTTTCATAACGCGCCTAAAGAAGTATAACTTCAAAAATTTTTACTCTTTAGATTTTTTTTTTGTTTTTATTTTTTTGTGATACAGCATACAAAAATACATATAACCCCTAATTTTCATCCCTCTACGATCAACCCCTATTTTTTATTATTGTAGACAGCTATTTTTATTGAACTAAAAAAAATTGTCCTAGAAATAATAAATTTACCTGTCTCTAGCATCAAGGGTCCTCCATTTCTCATCAGGTGTCAAAGAAACTCTGGACCTGAGTTGATAAAGCTCAGCAGCTGCTTCCGTAGTGCTAAGGCTGGTTTGTGTTGTCACAATAACTGGTGCATCACTACCAAATGCTTCAGACCTATATCATTTAAGTAATGGTCAGAATTCAAATTTCAGGTGAACAAATCGTCATTCGTAGAACAGTGACGGATCTGACAAATAGTAAACTTTACAGGGCAGCCATTTCAAAATCATATAATCATGTTAGGTTTTGTCATAACTATGTTAATTCATATTCTGTTATTATGGAAATTGGCATACAAGCAAACAAAAGGGTTTGTTTTGAAACAAAATAAAAATAATAACATTGAATTACACAGTTTTCTAGAAAAATCACATGTTTCTATCAAATCCGTCACTTTAACGACTGATTAATTTGAAATTTAAAAAAATGTAGTATCTAAATATGATAAAAAGTGGATTTTGGATTTTTTTCAGTTCTGTCCGACACTGTTCTACGATCATGACGAAATAAATGTCTAATTCAGATGCTATGACTTATATAAGCTATATTTTATTGATATCTATTTGACATTTGGTACTAATTGCCTTAGTGGCAGCAATACAGAGGGATATTAAAAAATAAGAGATAATTTAAATACTTGAAGATGTTTCATTCTGGGAAAACAATTTGTGAACAAATCTTATATATATATAATTTTTTCTAAAATCATTTGTTGCTTTTTCAATATATGTTGTAAGATATTGAGAGTGGTTTGAAAATAGGAGTACAACTCACTGTAAAGATTTTCCTCTCGGTTTCACTGGGCCTTCAAACTTTTTCTTCATAACAATTTGTTTAACAGGTCTCAGAGCCTTCTTTGGAGATATGGATCTTTTTGGGATATCGATTTCCATAGCTGCAAAAGGGCATAAAATACATTTGTCACATACACTTTTAGTTACACAAAATGCATCAAAGTGTGCTAAAAGCTTACATATATTTACTTACAAAACCAACCTCACTTCTACAATTAAAATTAGCTGACATTTTAATTGATCAAAGTATTTTCATAATGGCATAATGGAATTTTCATTTGAACTTAGATCCATAACTTATTAACTATTTAATAATGTTACCTATTTGTTTAGTCGTTCAGTTACAATGTTAATGTAAGCTTTACTTACGTTTTTGTCTGGGTACCCTGTATGTTGCGGTTCCTCCCATTGCAGATAATTCTTCTTCTACATCCGAGTCTGGGACCCAATCAGGATCCTCATCTCTCTTACTTTTTCTTCTTCTGTAATCCATAGAAACTACTTTCCTCAACATGTTTTCAAACACTACATAATTTTAAATACCCTCAATTTTTTTCATAAAAAAACATTACAGATTTAGGTACCCTCATAATAGGTTCATTTATTAGAGACAGGAGTTACATAGAAATGACTTTTATTTAGATGTACAAACATAATGTATAAGAAACTCCTTTTTACATATATAATATTGTTTCTGCTTACATTTTTGACACTGTTTATCTTTAAGTTTATACTTAAATTAATAATTATTATTTTAAGAGAAAAGAGGCATAATACAATTTGAAATTGCGACATACTAAAAGTCCTTTTCTCAAAGGTACTTTACTTGTCTATTGGAGCTGTCAGATCACTACTAATAAACAACCTGTGAACAGGATATTTAAGTAGAAAAAGTAACTATTAGGTTACTAAAAAACCATTTGAAGTAATCTACTCAATAATTGTACTGATTTAATTTTATACTTATTTAAGCTGTCCATTAAAATGGCTTATATCTTATTACCTCAAATAATTAACCAAGAGAATAGTCACTTAGAAAGATTCCTAGAATAGTTACTACATATGCATTATGCGCTGTATTTATGGAAGTACAGAGTAGCAATATACTGCTAAAATACCACCAATAAAAAAAAGGTTATGTTTTCCTACCAATTTTTTTTATATGAAGTCTGGTTAAGTGCAATAAAACGAAATGCTTACATTCTTGCCTTCGTCCGAGTGACGTCAAACATAAAGCCATCATAAGCACCTGCATTTAATAATGCTCTTTGCACAGATATTTCTTGTTCATACTCTACGACGCATATTTGTTTTTTAGGAAGAAGACGAATTCTGTGTACTTTTCCAAACTTGCTAAAGTGCTTTTTTGCTGCTGAAGAATCAAACAGGCCTTCAGGGACATTGGAACACCTTGAAGGTAAGTATGAATTTAACATAGTATTACATTTGCAATTGACTAGCATATTTTATACTTACGTTATCGAACATTTATTGCTGGCATCAGGGTTAAAGGAATCTGGTTTTTCAGCGTTATTGTGGAATAAATCTCCTTGCTCCATGTTTGTATACAATTTTTTTAACGTCCTTATAACCTCATACGAGACCTCAAAGGTAATTGTTTAAGAGCCAAACTTTAACTTTCATGTTTTTAGAACTTAAATTTTTATAGTAAGAGTAACATTAGTTGCACATTAGAAACTTTTTGAATCACTTTAATTCAAACAATTTTTTAATTTAAAAATGTCAAACAATGTTTTGGAATAACGTCCTGACACATGACAGTTACCACTGACCGGAAAAGCAAAGAGATTCCATGTCAACGTTAGTTGTCAACTTAACGATATTGGTCTTACATAGATTTACCACAGGTAAATTTTCCAAAGGGTTTAATCACAGCAGTGCTAATTACCTACCTTTTTTGTTATGTTGACAACACTGTTACGTCATTATAGTTCGACAGTGAGTATTTTTTTATATCACGAGACTTTTTTTATTTATTTTTTATGGCTCTGGCTCGATTTGTGCACTAGCCAGCGTCAAGTATAGGATTTTTTATGATTCGTGCTTGTCTTTAGAAATTCGACCGTGTCCTCCATGTACGGTTTAAGCACTCGCCCGCACAACCCTCCCAAAGGCCGAAAACAAATTTAAATTAAATTAAAACTTGCCCTCGAAGCGGGAATCGAATCCGGTACCCCTCACCTAGCTGCCACTTAATAAGACCGCTAGGCTATGAGGCCCCCATCACGATACTTAATATGAAATAAGAATAGGCCTGCCATTATCAAAAATAAAGTGTTATCAGGTGCAGACTATATATGGCTTTAAAAAGATTTATAGAATAAAATTATGTATCAATAATCATTAATTTTCTTTTGATCGATATAATGTAATTATGTGTAATTTAACAACAACACGTAATAAATTTGAAGTTTGTTTACCTGTTCATAGGCATGGTACGTTTTAGGACGGCGACGTACCATAGCGTGCGACGCCAACTTGCCTAGAGAACCGTTTTGGCGGGTTCTTTAAATGGAATTAATGTTTAATTTGAATATTTAAAGCTATTACTTAATATAATGAATAATAACAATTTATATAGATTAGAGAATTAATAGTGGTTTTAAAAATCGTGTTAACGGCGTATTGTATTAGTTAGCATAATGGCCTCACCGGGTCTCTTTCCGCTCTGTCCACCGCACAGCCTACCGATTTTGAAGTTTGTGTTATGTAGAACTTGAAATATACTTTTACATTAAAGTATAACTCAACTGCGAGAACCTAGCTCAGGGAATCCTAGTGTAGGTAAAGTACAGTAATTCCATAATCCATTTGCACATATTTAAGTCAAATTCAGTTTTTTTTCTCTTCTGTTCACTTCATTTGCTGCTTATTGTCACCATCTTGAGCTTGAATTTATTTTCAACTACAACATGTATTAAATTGTTGGTACTTAATATTAATATAACATAAATTATTCAAATTTTTTTTGTTATGTAATTACATTCTGCCGCGCAAAATCTCAGTTCCGGTACGTTGCGGATGTGCCGCCATCACTTTCTAATGACGGAACGCCATCCGGCTGTTTTGGCAATAACTATTCGATACAGTCACGCCTAATAATATGAATTAATTATACGAATATTGTGGCGGGAAAAAACATTATTACACATACACCTGATTCTATCTACATATGTATATGATGTTTGCCATTTACAAATGAATAAACAACATATTTTAGAGTATTATGTGTGTTTTATAAAGCCTTTATATAGGTTGTAAATACATTAAGTAGGTATGTTAATGTTACTGCATGGAAAGAAATTAGTAAAATCTGCCCAATCAAATAGGTTTATGGCTTTTTGTATAAATGCGCACAAACAGATTCCTATAGATGGCCATAAAGTATGACAGGCTACGGTGTGGTGAATCACCTGTGACGTCATTGCATAAATTCGGGTGTCACATTCCGTTCGCGAGTTATATAAAAGAAAGTGCGCGGCCGCGAAGCGACCTTGCGCGGTGAAAGGCGGGGGCAAGTAGCACAGCCGGAACTTGAGCTTCCCACGGCTCAGGCCATACCACATGGCATTTTAAGGACCACACGTGGCGTTGGCACTAGTCATGGTTAAAAATGTTCTTAAATCATTATTGACAATATGTTCTATTAGTTAAACCATTTGTTAATAAGAAAAATAAGATTTATGCTAAATCAAATTTAGAAATAAATTAATAGATATCAATCAAAATTAAATTTTATTTTTAAAGTATGCCAGTTTCTTTTCTATTTTGACAGTATTAAATATAATATAATTATAATAAAATTTGAAAATCTAAACAGGTATCTGACATAGTGACAGGCCCTAAATGTGGTGGTGAATGAACGAATTAGTTATTTGATTGGTGTTGCCAAAAATTCCTTTTTGCTGAATTTATATTTTCAAGCCGATGTAAACATAACTTTGAACAAACTTAAAGCGTATAAAACAAGTCACATTTTACATAATTTTATTTGTCTAGGTTATTAATAATTGTGGTACACATGTGTCATAACCTTTACTTTACGCGGGAATTTAAACATTGTAATTGCTACTGCGCGGCGTTAAGAAAGTTGCCTCCTAGGCTATTGCAAATGACGCCTTTTGATCTTGTTATTTTCAATGTAATTTTCTGTCTGTGTACATAGTTCAACTAAAACATAAGCGAACTTTTGTTTGAAAATATTACTAAATAATAAAAAAAAGATTTTGAAGGATCACCACCTAATATTATACTAATGTCTGTCATAATATAAATCAACATAGAAATATAATGTTTTGTTCACAGTTTAACTAACACCCAGCTTTTAGTAAATGGCCCATGTCTAGAACAAAAATGCATGTCCACTGGAAGTGTGCCAAAAGATTTCATCCGGTCATTAAAAACGGAATGTGAACTAAAACTAGAATTTAAATCATTTTTGAACATTTGTCTAAGCTGAAATAATTGTTTTTGCTTTGTAAAGCATAAACTCTTAAAAATACATCAGTGTAATTGCACCCTTTTAACTAAGTTACCTACTCTGCCTCTTTTCATGACAGAGTGTACACAATTTGACAGGAAGACACGAAATAGTAATAATAAATAAAAAGTGTTATAAATCTTTCGTAAATTTATTTATAAATTAATGTGTTGTTTATAGCCCATAATAAAATAAATATTGTTTTATTGATTATTTTAATACAGAGTTCAAAAATAAGTTCACAATGATGTGAAGGAAACATAAACTAAACATAGTTATTTATATTTCGAATTACAGACTTTAAATTAAGACACACTTTATAAAAAATTGCAATTCATAGAACATTACTCTTAAATATTTGAATATTTTTTGACAATACAAAACGGAATAATATTTTTAACCTATCAACACTGCCACGCGCATGAAGTTTTGGCGCCATTCTTGTTGCGTTGGACTGAATTTCTATTTTGCCACCTAATTTCGTCGTAGTATAGAAATATACGTAAACTTATTAAGAGGGAAAGCCCTTTTCTATTTGGGTCTAGATCTAGAGATCTAGGGTGGACCCGAAAGCGCGGGAAACGTGTGTTTATGTGCTAGTCATCTTCAGAGCTGGATGAAGATCTACGGGAAACATTCAGAAACGATACTTACTAAGTAACTACTAGGCCGTAGACTTGTTCCTGAATATCATTCTAAATGCTTTCATCGGGATCTAGTAATATAAAGAAGATACGTCTTAAATTACAATACAAGATAATATCATTAAAAATAAATTTTATACATAGGATATTCAAGGATCTTCAAACTATTGTAACAATACCTACTAATAAAAAAATATAAGACTTAAAAATGTGATTAAAATTCCTTTGAAATTTCCTTTACAGAAAATAACAGACAATTCCAAATAAAATAACGCACGAAAGGTTTCAAATAAAAACAAAAAGCTTCACCAATAATCACTATGTAGGACATGAGCGAAACGTTTCTCCGATCTCTTAGGGTGAGATCTATAGTGCGCACTTAGACTTTGCTCAGACTTAACTACAACCATTCTTTACTTTTTTAAAGGATAATAAAGAAGGTATTGCATGAAATGAAACATCAATTTCTGTCTTAGCTTGAGCTTAGCTTAATCTCACCGTTAAAATGTCTAAAATATACTAAATCATAGTTTAACCTTAGTGTTTTTCGTAAGTAAAGTCTGAGCAAAGTCCAAGTGCGCACTATAGATCTCACCCTTAGTCTCACAAAAGTATGAATCATGCTATTTAATTTAAAGATAATTGCGTAGCTTTTAATCGTGTCACATAAACGGATACGAAGTTTTCGAATGTTACATTGGTTAGTAGATAACCATCTAAAATACTCATAAAAGTTATTATAACGTAAAACTAATAATATCTTTATGTATCTACAATGTAGATTCTACATCATATTCTGTACGTAAATGATGGAAAGTGGAAACTTTACAGAATCCAACACGCCATCCAAATTTAAAAATGGAACTGTGTAGGGAACTAGGGAATGCTTTCAGCCGTCTAAGGGTCTGTTTCACAATGTATGGATAAGTAACAAATAGCTATGTGTTGCATAAATTATTTGGAAGATAAATTGTGCTATCTGTCACTTCATCGGACTCATAGCTTATGATGGACTTTATGTGACAAATAGCGCTATTTGACAGTCGTGAAACGCAACAATAGTGTTTATCCTACCAATAAGTAATAAATAGCTAATTTGGAACTTATGTAGAACTTATCCGTACATTGTGAAACAGACCCTAAATGCCTTAAATCTATATGGTTATTTGCTCTGTGCATACATCAGTAAATTCGACCAGTTTCTAAAATTGTATTCGAAAATGCTGTAGTTGGGCAAAATAAGGTGTCCAGGAATTAAAAAAAAACAATGTGCCTTTTCAGTCCTTACATTTGTACTTTCGCAACTTGCTACAATAAGATCACATGAGCAATGAAAGATCATGATGCGCGTGCGCTGAGACCGCGCCATTCCGGCCGCGAACCCGGATGCGGCTGTGTGACGTAACACGGCCTTCCCCCTCACCCCTCGGCGTCTACGCCTCTCTTATGCAAATTAAATCAATACAGTTGGCCTGTATGCACGCTGCACTTACCGATGAAAGTATATCAAAAGACTTGTTTAAATTACTAGAAACAAAGATCAATTTACAGATCAATAAAAAATATACCTATTTGTATCTTCGCTGCTGCGACTCGCAATTTTTACTAGTTCACAGATAATATCCCCATTGTTTATAGTCTGTAGATATATATTAAATAGTGCGAGCACAACATGAGTTCATTCAACCGACGGCTAATAGGCATCCTATACAATAAGTCTTATAGTAAATAATATCTTATTAGTAATAAGTCCTAGAAAGGCCCTTAAAGAGTCCCTAAAATGCCCATTAATAGGCTGCATCTCACTTAACATGAGATAGTATTGCGGCCAAATGTCTGTATAAAAAAACCGTTAACTGTCTGGCGAAAGCGAGAAATTTAATTTTGCTTTACTGTTTAAATGTTGTCCTGTGTCGTCTCGCCATGTCTGTAGGTGATAATCAAGAGATCATCTTAGTTATCCCATTTAAATTTTAATTATGCCTGCCTTTTCCTTAGCGTTAGCTATGTGATTAGACTGTGTGCACCAATAGATGTTTCTCTTCGATGAAAAAAAAGTTCGGGGTGCTTTTAGCCTCAAATAAAATGTATGAGTCAATTCGAGACATTTGAGTAATCCGAATTCTTTATTCAGATATTTATAATAATGTTGACAATGACGACTCGTTGGTCTAGTGGTTAGTAACCCTGCATGCGAATCCATGGGTCCCGGGTTCGAACCCCGGCTTAGACGAACATCGATGTGATGAGCATTTGGTGTTGTGCTTTAAGGTCTTGGGTGTTTAAATATGTATTTATATGTCTATCTATCTATAATATGTATGTATATCCGTTGCCTGGTACCCATAACACAAGCTTCACCAGCTTAGCATAGGACATTGGTGTGAATTGTCTTTAAAAAAAAAAGAAAAAAAAATAGAATAATAATAATAAAAGCCTTTATTTCTGTAATTACTTATACTAGTACATAAACATGTGAAATACTAAAAAATTAACATTAAAAAAATACTAATAATTAATAGGCAAGCCGGTCGATTTCTGTTATACAGTTTGTCCTTAGACATAGGCCTCCTCTTAGGGCTTCCACTCTTCTCTGTTTCTAGCTTTACGTAGCCACATAGGGCCAGCTGCTCTTCGCACATTATCTTCCCATCTTTTTATTTGTCTTCCTTGTTTCCAGATATTTATAACATACTAAATAATTTTCAAAACCAAGTTTTCTTCTTTAGTCTTCTTCATTACTGAATGCCGTGTTGGTGTTAAATATATTCCTTCATTCCCCCCGGCTTCGGCAAACCTTAGCGCCTATTAGGACCTTAATTTGGTCGGTCCTTAGGTCCTTGGTTACAAGCTTCTGCAAGTTATTGGGACCTCTGCGTGCTACAGTCCAAATAAGCTCAGGATCCTTTGGTGATAAGGAAAGACGAGTCGTCACTTGTAGTTGTCTAAGAATTGAGAAATCTTCCTTCTCGCTGTCCAGGGAATCCTGAACATCCTCCAACACCACCAAAAGCAAATACTGTTTACACTCGATAGAAAAACTTAAGCGATTACAATTGTGCTGCACACAATTTTTCGAGTTATACATATTGCGATGATTTCGTGTTGGTAAATAAGTAAGAGAGTTAAGTGGTATTTAAGTAAGTGAATAATCTAAAAAACAACTGCACAATGACAAAGGTCAGGTTGTTTGAGATACTTCTGTGATAATTATCATGTTATTTGACTTTATTTTCAACAAATACGATAAATTGATAACCCCTCTGAAAAGAAATTAATGTGGAGGTCGTAAATACGAATGCATTTTGAAATTTAATGAGAGATATTAAAAATAACATTATTGTTCGTTCCGGTCTGCAGGTGGTACGTTGACGCCGCTAAGTACCAACATACCCAATTAAAACTAAGTAGATATATTCAATTAAAGTAAGCTTAATATATGTAAATAGTTCTTTCTTTTTGTATAACCAAAAGTACTAATAATATAAACGAATTTATTTTTCCGCTATTCAAGCCGAAAATTCTTTAAGATTAATAATTAATGCACAATCCCTATCATAATTCATTAACGGTGTGTTCAATACACCATAGAAAATAAAATAATTAATTATAAACAAATACGTAATACTCAAAACCTTTAGTATATATCTCATCGAATCCAAAAAATATAAGGAATGCCTTAGCCTTTTTAAAACTTTAAATGGCCTATGTCTATACTAATATACTAATACATACTATAATATTATAAGAGGAAAGATTTGTATGTTAGTATGATTGTAACGAGTTGGCTTTAAAAGTACTGGACCCATTTTAGACATTATTTCACCATTTAAATGCTACATTATCAGTGATAATATCTAATTAATAGGCTACTTTAATTGCACGAAAAAAATAAGGATCCCTACTAAAATTACAATAATGTTACCCAAGGTGTAAAAAAAATGCCTATAAAATATCTTTCATCGCATGCGCTGCAAAAACGATTGGTGTTACACAATATTAAAGAACATATCAATATCTACAGAAAATGTTTAAACAAATGTCCACCCGTGCGAAGCCGGGACAGGCCGCTAGTGTAACATTTATTAATTTTAATAATAAACAATAGAATTGTTCACTTAAGAAACTTAAATGATAGGTTTTAAGAAGAAATTCCTAGGATTTTTTAACGAAACACAGTAAGTAAATTTCAAAATATATAAGGGAGAACTGAAATTCAAATTCCAAATAAATTTATGAATATCTCAATCAAATGCCTCCCTGTTTGGCATGGACCCTCGTTGGGCAACACTGAGTTAGATAGTTTAGGAATAAATATTTCTGTTACATTTTTACATATTTGTTTCTATCAAGTGGAATTCTTTGCTGTCTGTCGAAACTTTTCTAGGCTAAAATACAGTGCTTTAAATTTTAATTATAATATGTATGGCAGCTCTTTATGGGTCTTAGATAAACTGCATTGATTTACAAGCGAGTTGGAGTAGCCATACTATGTCTTCCTTCCCTAAAACGCAGTGAAGAGCTGGGTTTTGATTACACCTTAAGCGATTAGATTACCAATTCAAAAAAATCAAAACTAAATACCTACATAAATAGTGGTCTTTCCAAACAGTCTTATATAATACTTAACTAAGTTATTCCTTCCAAATGTTGTTTCGGCCTTTTCGATAATTAAACAAATGAACATCTGGGTGATCATCCAGATGTTGGCAGGTCACGGTGGATTCTTGTCGTATCTTTACAGGTTCAGCCTTGCGATTCTGTAACTCACTTTTCGAATCGCAAGGCTGGATTAGACAAAGTGCTGCCTGTCCTTGTAGCGATACAGCTGAAGAAACGGTGTTACATGTTCTGACCGACGGTCCAATGTATACGACAGGTATAACACTGAGCAAGCTATGGGCATAAAAGTAACAGAGACGAATATAAAGGAAATAATGTTCAAAATTAGATTAAGAGGCATCTTTTTGGGATTTGTTGTAAGGGTCATACAAAAAGTTGTTAAAAGAAATAGGTAGTAGTGTTTCATCATCCGGGTTACCAATACCATGTACGTAAGCTATTTAATACCCCGATTACAAAGTCGGGGAATTATCTAGAAAACATTTATAATAAAAAACAGTCTTATAAATAACCTTGTATGTAATAACTAATAAGGTCACGTCCTTAACAAGATGAAGCCAGCAGTCGAAGTTTGTCGAATTGTTTACGAAATATGAGCGCATCACTGAACACGCAATGATGAATCAGTACTTGCTTCATTCTCACCGAATGCGTGAATCAATCTCCGGGAATTTAAAATTGTGTTATTTCACTGGAGCTAACACTTTAATGCGATATCAGCTAAAACTATGTTCTGTAAATTGCATTAAATACGTTCCGTTACATAAGGTTAGTTAAGATGAAAAATTAACTATGTTTAGAGGATTTCGTTTATGTCTGTTTCTTTTTTTTAACTTTGATTCTATATGATTTAATGTCCATTCACCAGATTAGAATTTACTGACTTTTAAACACATGTTCACTTCACAGAGTTTCTTAAAGCTACAATATACACGTGACTACCATAAAAATGGCAAAGTTAAGCACTGAGATTCTTTTTAAAAAGGGTTATTTCGACATAGGAAATATGTAGTTAGGTATCCAGACTGAACTAATGAAAACGTTCAAGTTCGCCACGAGTGTGGTGGCAGAAAGGAGAGCTTTGTTACAAAATTATTTCGATTATGATGAATATACTTCGTAACCTTTCATAGTCAACTAAATTAAATTCTGTATTTTCTTTTTTGTTGTACAACCAAAGTATTTGGCATGTTTCCCGTCATATTTAAGAAAAACTATATGTGAAGATTTTTAATTGGCCAACAATGTTATATATTATATACATCAATTTCTGTATTATGCTGTAAATCTTCTGAATAAATAAATATAAAAAACGTCTTTACCAAATCTTTATTTGGTCCGTAAAAAACGACTTTTAAAAATAAATATACCTATATGTATTTTATTAATTTGAGAAACACAACTTAACAATCGTACAATAATCTGCATCAAGAAAATTTTAACACACATATACAGACGGGTTCAATTCAACGAACACGTTTTTACATGGCAACATCTCATCCGTAAAAACGGGTTCTAAAGAGGAATCCCCTAAAAATTATCAATGAAATAGACGCATTTTTTTATCATTACGCGTAAACTTGCTTAATTCAACGAACTTAACTCTATATTATCAGAAATGGTCAGTTCACCTTATCTGTATAAAATTAGTTGAATATACAGTGATTTGGGGTCGTTGCTCGGTGAAGATGGAAGTAGTGATATGGCGGTAAGCAACCTCACTCGGCTAAGTACTCGGGCGGCATTCCTCAAGGCCGGCTACTTCTATAGAATGTCCCATAGTGTGGGTGGTGTGCACACTTTGAATCAAAATCACAACTATTAGAAATGCTCTGACATCGTTTTTATGTGAAAGTATGAGAGTTATTGTTGTATTGAAGTTGGATATCGATAACATTACCCTAATGGTGGCATTTTTAAATTAATGAATTACTATGTTAATAGCCATGTACGGTCGGAAATATTGGCTCCAAGTATTTGACCTGTTGCATAATATTGATCTCAGGTTAATTTCTATCATAAATATTTGTACAAATGATAAAAATTACAAAATAGGTTGAAGTCCAAAACACAATGAATTACTTAAAATGTCATTTGGAACATGGTGTAATGGTTGCATCTCTTTACAAACATTTTGTAAAAGAAAACTTGTCTATTAAAAAGAGTGGTAGAGATTTTATTGCCAGTTCTCTTCCGTTCTACGTCCTTGATTTGAGAACTGGCAGTAAATGTAAAATTAGAAGCATTTAATATGTATTTCTTTTTGACGTTCATAAGTGTTCATTTTGTTACCTAAATAAATGATTTTGACTATGACATAAACAAATTATTTTCTGTAAAAAGTTATGATAATTTATTTAGACTATTGTATCATATTAAAAAGTAAATTTCACAGGAATAAAACGCGTTTAATTATCACAATAACGAACATACCGTGGCCCTTTACAGCAGAGCAGTAAAACATTACAACAATTTATGACTAATTCCAAATAAATCTGTATCTTCTTTAAGCTTCGTACATTTAAATCTTCGTATCCTCATCTTATACGGTAGGGCTAATAAATTCGTGGCTACAAGTCGCATGACTATGCCAGAGTTCCAATAGGACAGATCGTGCAACTATGAGTAAGTCTAAACAGGGTTACGACTTTTAACCTTTTATTTATCTTGTAAAAAATAATAGTATTCCATAGTTACAGACCACATCTCCTATTTTGATATTTTTTCTTTTTAAATCAATCTGTCATTTGTTTTTGACAGATTGACTTGCTTTTGTTACGTGTAGGCTATTTTGGGTCTTAGACGATTTTCTGACCTTCACCGCCGTCGACTAGAAAAAGATAACTCTGGAAAGACGCCGTGAAGCGCATGAAGGTTCATTTGTTTCGAAGGCCAAGACTTTTTGAGTCACCGCTAAGGGCTTGTTGAGATTGACTTGCGGGCGCGGTCACAAAATATTAAACACACAGCATAATATGCAAATGTTTTAATGCATAATGTAGGTGCAAAAGTAGCGGGCAACCTCGCGGATATAATTTTTTTTTAATATTTTTTTGTCTGTTCATGTCGAACTAGTGGCAGAGCGCGATTCACTAGCGACGTCAGGTAAGTTTGAACTTGTCGCTAGAAACAAAAGCTATCTGAAAACGAGCTCCCCACGTCCACCACGCCTGCACCAGACACCGCGCCCGCGCCTTTCTACGTGAACAAGCACTAACACATCCCTTGAAAAATTAAACGTTTCAATTTCACTGTTTCTTTATACTACCTACGTGTAGTGTTACGTGAATATATAACAATTTTCTTAATTAATTATCGATTTGGCTACGTCGTAGCATCGTAGCACCTGGATCGAATACTAAAGAATTATTCATGCCATAATTACATGCGTCGTTACGCGATCACTAATTGAATAAACATGATCGTTATCATCATCTATTCTATTATGTTCCACGATGATGTAGGCCTCCTCCTTCTGCCTTTCAGTCTATCCGGCATTGTGACCTTCCCAAACATACACTTCAAAATGTCGTCATTTCATCTCATAGATGGGGGGACACAGTCTCTATTTCTGTCGAGGGTTTTACAAGGTGATGCTCCATTGGGTTTTGGGTTTTGTCAAATTGCTTTGGAAATACATCACATCATCCACATATTGCTAGTTTAATGAACGGTCAGTTATGGAACGGATGGACGTCGAGGTGTAATGGGTGAAATTTCGTATTCTGTCTCGAGGACCGATGATGAAACTCAGCTGCAGGTATTTATCCGAACAATCTCCATGGTAAATGCGGTAGAAGATGCAGTGACCCCATGTTATACGCAATACCAATGAGATCAAGCTCGCTCGTATTATGATCTTCAAGTATTCGAAACGCTCTTCGTTGAATATAGTGAAGTGGACGAAGGTAAAGAAGTACTTCATGAATTTGCGCTTTACACAGTTGCAACTTGCAAGCGATGGCCCGGAGTGAAATCTTTAAGTGTTTTGACAAACTTTGAGAAAATAGATTTTCTCAAGGAAATTGTCAACCCTAACATATCTAAGCGCGTCCTAGTAACAACGGTATTGGCCCCGACTGCGGCTAAGGGCGAGCCCTGAATGTTGTTCGACTAGTTTTCACATGGAATGTCACCTATATACATTTAGATAAGTCACTATTTAGGTGTTACTTTTTGCGATAATTTAACAGCTTCACTTATGGCATACGTCTTAAATCCAGGAAGGACAGAAAAAAAATCTGGATTCTCGGTCATAGCTTGGAAAAAAATACCAATGGAAAAGTAAGTTTTAAGAATTTATTAAGGATGGCCATTTTCTTTTTATATTTTTCTTATCTTTAGTTATTCTCATCCAACCTAGGTAAACAATAGTACATAAAGCTCAAGGCTCTACTTCTAGTACAAGTACTTTTTGACTTATTATATTACTTATTAGTTGATAAGAATTTCTATAGCAAATTGTTAATTCGATTATTTTTTGTTAGCTACCTAATATTGTTGCTATGCAGAGCACCGGACATGCCAAAGCTTTTTACCTGTTATTCAAAACGGCATCGTCCCACCTCCCATTGAAGGTTGATATAATCATTTCAACAAACGTTATTTTAATTCGAGTATTTCAAACACATAGTTTTACGTTCAATATTGCGTTTAAGTTTCTAAGTCGACGGCATAACGAAGAAAAGCGTGGACAATTTCCCCGTTGATTGTGTAAATCAGCATGTAGTTGAAGTATTAACTTTTAATTATCATATGATTTAAAATTCCTATAAAAACTCTAGTGACAATTATCAGCTAACGCATTGACGCTTAGATAAAATTAATCGATCAAAACATGGCTCACTCTGTCATCGTCTATCCAAGTTCTATGTTATCTTAAATTTGAACGATTTTTAAAGGAATTATTCTTAAATATTAAATTATGATAATGTGATTGTATAATATATTTTGAGCCTAGAGAAGTGCGGCAAAAGACAAAATGCGCGCGCTCCGTGACGAATCCAAGATGGCGCGTTAACGTGGTTTGGCGGTCAATGACCTGCACCCGACCAAGAAGATCTTGCATGAGCAGCCCAATTCGATTAATTTAATATTTTATTTTGTAAAATGCGACAATAGTATAAAAGAGTCAGAAATGGGAATGTCACATATCAGATCTATCAAAATAATTATTTAAGATCACACCCACTGACTAGATTATATCTTTTATTGCTTTAAACGACCTTCCTAATCTTTGCGATTGTATAATGTATATCTATATCAGGTTTAGTTATTAACGTAATGCGCCAGGAAGGCAATCCCTTACAAGAATCAATTATTATAACAAAAAAAGTAGCACCTTAACAAAGTATTTTTGTTTTTTAATTTTTTATATAAAACAAAACAATATTATCTAAAAACATCAAAGTAATTATAATAGATATTTAAAGTATAAGGGTCAGTCCACAATGTCAAATAAGTCATAAATTTTGTTACAAAAAATGAGCCGTTCCTCGGAATTCTTCAAAGGCGGGCTCGGTCTTGGGTCTTACATAAAACTTGGATTTCGAATAAGTACTAAGATGACGTCACTTAGTGACTCACCTGCAAGACGTGCATTTATTCGACTTCACTTTTAAAAACAATCATGAAAATGCGTGTTATAAATACGCCGTAGAAAATGAAGCTAATTAATTTTTGCCACAGCTGCATTTTAATCTATTAAAAATAAACATAAATTACTTTACTTTAAATTACGACGAACATTATTAATACATCTGATAAAGAATTATATCTACTTAGATTACAAATACCTCGATTATGCGATGTTTTTATAATTGGCATATTAATATTTAGATTAAGAATAACACGTTAAAGTTAAGAGGGCTAAAAATTATATAAGGGTATAATTTTATTGTAGTACAACAAAAAGTCTAATAAAGTAACATACGTTATTAACTGTGGCAATGAATTTATTGAAATGAATAAGGACACGCGTTGCCTTGAATCTACTCGTTAAGTTCGACCTAGCCAAGGCCTATTTCGTGTTTTTAGACAGGCCGAAAAAATCACGGATGTTAGAAACAAGATTTAAAAACAGGTTAGTGACTCATCGCGCCGCTGAAATTGTGTGCTAGCACGAAAATTTCTTGATTTTTACTCTGACAACACAACAATTAAGACAATATTTTGTGAGACGAAACCTGGTGTGACGCACTGTTGTCTTGTTCTTTGTTGCGGCTGCGGCGGGTGAGTCAGGGGGCGGCGCTAAGGGCGCTACGCCCCTCACCGCCCTTCACCGCCCCTCTCCGCCCAACCAGCCATCATTTTGCCGCGCTTTTTTCAATCAGATAATTACCTGCGTCATTCTTAATTTGTTGTCAAACAGTGCTGAAGTCATATCAATGATTCAAAACTAGGATTATTGTTTTGTGACCGGATTTAAATGGCTTTTAAACTCGTTTAGTGGCATATTAAAACGATAAATGTCTAGTCTTTAGTCTATGAGTTGAATATCGTGTTTCTGGATACAGTTACTTAAAGGTAAGTCTCATATATTTATTGTTCGGTCTGAGAAGAATTCATTATGTATATCCATCTCTTTATACATAGTAAATAAACACTTATTAAATTGGTGATCCAAGAAGATAACGTTCAATGTACACGCAAAAAAATAAATTGTGGTTTTTGTCGTTCACTTCTTCATATAAATCTAAATTCATACTTTTTTAACTCATATGAGGTTGCGATTATGCAAATAGATAAACTTTATCATAATATAACCAGGGTAAGGTTAAAGGGAGACAGGCGAGATAATTGGGAACGATATTGTGGAAGCTTTACAGGGAATAAAAGCCGGAAAATTAGGGATGCGATAGGGATTATAAATGATTATTATTATTATTGGTGCTACGAAGTAATAAATCACTTGCACTACCTTGTTACAAACAGGGAACGGTGCGTTACGATTGGCGAATGTTGTCATTGTCCCACTATATAAAGGAAAAGAGTCACAAAAAGATCAATTGGAAGGTATTAATTTAAAGATTGATAAAAGAGACTGATGAAAAAGTATGAGATGTTCAAGCTGGATTTAGAAGGGAATGGGTTGGATCAGATCTTTTTCTTACGATGCATTGTCGAAAAGTTTCTGGCGAAAGGCCAAAAAGTTTTCGGAACTTTTTTAGATTTGGAAAAGGCTTACGATCGTGTGCCCAGGAATGAATTATAGTCAGTGTTGTCTATGGACGGGGCGACCGGCCAGTTGCTTCAGGCATTGGGATACCTATATAGGGACTCTATGGTATGCGCGAATCAACGGAGCCTGCACGGCTTGGTTTCCTATCGAGAAAGGTATGGGTTGTGTTTCCTACCCGTGGCTGTAAACTTATTCATAGACAATTATCTGAATAATATAAAACTAGTGAATTGTGTCCTATATGCTGACTCCCAATTGACATAGACCTAACATTCATTACTAACAAAAACACACACACATAAACACACAAAATAACAATAATCAAAGAAAAAAAATATATAATGAGAGATATAAAAAAAACTCCTTTCGGTTCGTTTCAAGTGTGTAATGCGTGTGTGCTGTGGTTGTAATTGGCCCTGGTTCAGCATTCTGCTGAGGAGCAGAATGTTCTACAGCGCAATTGACACTTACGTCTTTGGTGGAGAAATTGCAGGAGCTGATAACAAATATTAAAAACGCTTTCACTATTAATTGGATAAAAGAGAACATAGGAAAAACAAAATCTATGGTATTTGCTAGTGGTGTCAATAGGTCTGTATGAGATATTCTGATAGAAAAAACCGAACAAGTGGATAAATTCGTGTACTTATACTGTATGTTCACTCCGGATGGAAAGCATGACGACGATATAGAAAGACAAGTGAATGCTGGTATTTTTTTTATTTTCCTTTAAAATCCAGGAAATCTCAAACGAGGCTCGACTAGACGTCGAGGAGTGCTCCAGACTTTAACATACCGTAATGAATGTTGGGTGTGGAAGAGAAAGAATGAGAGTAGAATAACAGCCATGGAAATGAGAGCTTTAAGAAGTATGTGTATAACATTGCCTGATAGGATAAGTTATGGTGAGATACGTGACCAGCGTGTGTTAAAAGAAGAAGAAGATGACAAGGATACGAAATTTGGCCATGTAGAACGGATGAATGAGAAGCAGTTAACCAGGATATACAAGGCAACGGTGACAGGTGAAGTCGGGTTGGGTAGGCCTTGTACATACCTGGATATCCAGGAGGTAGAGAAGGGACAAGTTAAAAATACTAATAACAGACGAGCATGCATGGTGAAAGTCATGAAAGTTGATGAAGCGAGAGTGGCATGTCAGGACCGTAGATCAGGATCCGTGGGTTTTAGTCCTTCAGGAAAAAGGCGAGCTGATATAATTGAGTAATATTTATATGAATGTTTAGACAGAATATTGTAACTGGTAATCTCACTGAATTAGATTTTGCCTAATCTATAATCTAGAGTGAGAATAACTTTATGGCTAGTTTTAAGGAGAAAACAAAACGATATTGCTGGATGTTGATTTAAAATATGTATTAATTGAAAGCAATAATTGTATTAGAGAAATAAACCCTAGACCTCCATGACAGGGAATATAAGACATTATTACGTACACTTAATTGGTACATATACTAAGTATGAAACCTTATTAACTTAAAAGTATGGGTTGCCACCTATAAAAATGAAATGGATATATATTTAAATTTCTGAAATTCTTGGAGAAGGTTTTATCCTTGGGTCCATAATTATAAATAAACCTTTCAGATAAAATGAATAACATATTTCTGTTACTAATTGCACAATTATTATAATTATTATTAGTCAGTATCTGATAATGTACTAAGAAACGAGCAGGTCAATAGTTCACCATTCGATAGCAGCACATAAATCAGTATAATTTATATTTTATTTATCACTCGCGAATGTGCTATATTTGGCAATTAGGTATATACTATCAGATATTAATTTAACACGAATTTAAGAACATTCTGTACTACCTATTCATTGCAAATTATTTAACACCTAGATCATTCAGATGTGCAACGTAAAAAAAAATCAGTGGCGCTACAATCTTTAGGCCTCAGATTTCTGGATCTGTTTCATGATCTTTTTAAATCTAATAGGCAAGTAGGTGATCAGCCTTCAGTGCCTGACACACGCCGTCGACTTTTTGGGTCTAAGACATGTCGGTTTCCTTCACCGTTCGAGCAAATGTTAAATGCGCACATAGAAAGAAAGTCCATTGGTGCACAGCCGGGGCTCAAACCTACGACCTCAGGTATGAGACTCGCACGCTGAAGCCACTAGGCCAACACTGATCTAGATGTGCAACGTGATGTGTGTTTTTTTAAGTCTCTTAAAATGGTAGGACAGTAGGTAACGCAATCGTAACATATAAACAAATATACTGCACAAGCTGGCCCCATTACACCCACATTGATTCATTATTTGGCTATAAAGTCACTAAACTTACTGAATTCAACAAGTCAACATCAGTATAGATTTGACATTTTTCGCATTGTATTATTTGCAGTAAGAATTTCGGTAAAATACATGCGTAATATAAATAGAATTTATGTAATTAAGATATAATATGTACTGCAAAGACCATTTTAGATTTATGTTACTGTTCTATTTATTTATTCTTAATTTTGTACAGCTTAGGTAAGGTGTAATTTTCTGTTTTAACATAAGAGCATACACCCTCAAAAGCCGACAACGAACCCGCCAAAGTGTGTGTCAATGAGCTGCGATGACTGCCCTTTTTGGGCGTCCCCAAAATAACATGGGGCTTTGCTCCCCATAAATAAAAAAAGTTTATTTCAATTTACGATTAATTATGTATAACTCCAATAAATGAGTTAAATGTTAATTGGTGATAAATAAACGTTATTATTCAGATGCTAAATAGGTTTAGGATTTTTTAATAACTGATTAACATAATGCCAGGGTTCTTCAGTAAAATTAGAGTCGAGCGATATGTCTCCCTTATAACAACAACCCCCAACAACCCCCCACCTTCACGTTTACTTCTTCCGTCATTTAACAGTTAGACATTTCTGATTTTTACTCTAAGGTATACCCTGTGTTAGAGCCACAAAGACCTCTTGACCAGGATATATGACCATACTTTGACCTTACCAGAAGCTTTACGAAGGATTGTTCCTCTAAATTGACCTATGATTCAAATTGTGTTTTAGAATACATAACAACCTAGAATTCTATTTACACTTTAATGGGTACGGACATGCAATAACTGAGTCAAACTTTTGTCTACAATCAGTTCCTTTGTAATGCATAAATCCTTTGGCGAGTTACATCATATATGTTAATTTCTATTAAACCATTATAAATCTCTATTTGGCGTTATAGCCCCAATCGCTCTTCCTATCTATTTTAATATACATATATTAATAATATGTGTTTCTCAAAGTAGCCCAGGCTTGGTCTATTGCCTTCACAGTTCAGGTCTCATCCCTGAGGTCTTAGGTTCCCCGGCTATTTCCCGGACTATCTATGTGCGCATCTAACGCTCGTACGGTGAAGGTAAACATCATAGGGAAATGTCTCAAATGGAAATCTACGACATGTGTCAGACAGAAGCCTGCCTTGCGATTCTGTAACTCACTTTTCGAACTCGCACAGCGGTTTTCGCATCGGCGGTCGCTCTCAAATCAGTCGTGAAGCAGTCATTTTATGATTTGGCATTCTGAAAAGGTGGGAGCTTGTAGTTTATTGTTTACCTCCTCTATCACCTACTTGTCCACGAAATTAAAATTATGAAAGAAATGGATGTAATCGAAGTCTAATCGATTATTATTAGTTATACAAATTGTAATTTTAAATTTCTGTTGTTTTTATTTTATTTAAATTCTCAATATTATATTAATAAATAATTCTTTAGCAATATTTATTTATTTATTTAATTTTTAAACTTTGTTAGGTAATCAGAAAAAAAACAGGTCACATAGAGATACGGCTTTATCGCTAATAAGCGATTTCTTTCAGACAACCCTAGTATAAAACAATAAAAAAAAATATGTATGGAGGGTAAAGTACAAGAAGTGCAGATATAATTAACAATCAAACATATATAGCTCATTTAATGTTAGAATTATACAATACTAAACTAAAATAAAATAAAAATAATAAAATATAAATAATTGATATAAATAAGTAGATAACTACGAGGTAAAGAGAAATGCTCAAAAAAGAAACTTTATATATTAGCCGAGTTCCAAAGCGGAAAAGGAGAAAATAGATTTCAGTTTTATGAGTAGGAGTTTCAAGATATAGATAGTCATTTCTTACATTACTTGACATTTTCATACCACAGACAATACAATAATCATACGTCAAAATATACATTTGAAAGCTACATTGTAATACATTTTCAGCTAACGATATTACCGACATTTTAATAAAACTTTACAATGACTATTCCTTTCACAAATGCAATGTAATAAATAGACATCGTTATCTCGTTTATTAACGCAGCTTTTGAACAATATCTGGGCCACATTCCACATCTCTATTGGGTTCACAGTTAGGAACTTTCTCGGCCACCAATGTTGTTGCTAGGCAGACTCTGTGGCGCCGTGACATTGTTAATATACTATTGACCAGTGCGATACAGTATGTCGTTTGATGGTAAAATTTAGGTAGAACATGATTTTTTCTTTATAGTCAACTTATCTAGTTTGTATAGAGAAGCATTACTGCCAACTCTGGAGTAGTGTTGCCCAACGTGGGTCAACGACTCACTTTGACTTGATGTCCTATAACTCCTAGATGGGGCAGAGGGCGTCCACAGTGACTCTACATCGCGTTCGGTCTTGAGCCTCGTATTTCACCTCGCTCCAAGTCATTCCAGCTCTCTTTGCCTCATCTGCAACTGTATGACGCTATGTTTGCATGGTTCCAATCAAGTACCTGCTTGGGAATATGATTGGAATCCCTTCAGAGTGTATGCATTTCCATTTGCGTCGCTTGATCTGCTGGCTATTCGGGGTTTCTCGGCAGCGCTCCCAAAGTTGATCGTTAGAGATCTTCACGGGCCAGTTGGAGTCGGTGCGGATGTCTTTGTCACACTCATAGAGCTGCACAAATAGGACGTTGGATATATTTTCCCGAATTTTACGATCGCCCCACAGGAGGGTAATTTGATTGTTAAGGGGCTATTCGAATTTTTTTTAAATTATTTGGAATTTCAATTTCAGTTTTTCATTATATGTATAGAAAAATTGAGAAGAAACTTCCAGTGTTTCGTTAACAATTTCAATTAAATTTTTAAGATATAAAATTAATTATGGATATTACATATAAGATTTTAGAGAGAATAAGGGGACACGGCACAAAAATGGTTGGGAAACACTGCTTTTGAGACAATATTCGATATGACAAGTATTCATTTGTATTATGTTCTACTATTTTGTTAAAATAATATTAAGAAATGTTATGATAGAAAATAAACAATAAATAAACTTAGATATTGCTGTAATAATTGCCAATTTTTTTGCGATTGCGAGCCCTGGCAGTGTTTATCCATGGGTTTATCACTTAAAATGAGATAGATGAGCCTTCTGCCCGTTTGCTCCAGTTGTTTAAAAAGTGATAACTGCCCGGAACTCCTGACAATTAGATCCCAAAGAAGCCATATATTTGACATACTTAAAAACCGTTAAGCGGTTGTCTTGGTAAAATTGGTAGAAATGTAGAAAAACAATAGCTAAAAAATCAAAAAAATTACGCTAAAAACAGAAAGAATAGAAATAGAAAGCTCTTATTCAATAATTGTCAAACTGTATGTCAAGATGATCTGCTTATAATGCGACGAACGGCGGAGGATGGATTCATAAACGATACACGTAACGATGTCATGAGTTCATGAGTCATAAACACGCTGAGACCTCAAAATAGATTTGATGCTTATACTTTGAAATAGTCTATGATTTTGTATGTTCTTTAGCTTATGAATTAAGCATTGGAACGTTCTAATTTTAAATTTTAAAACATGTCACTTTCACTTTGTACCCCTCATGACATTTCAAAATCCAATACATTTTTCGGGAGTCATACTTACTACTTAGGCCTTAAATTTAACATTTTAAACAAAATAATTAATATTTACATTTTAAATAATTATTTTGATGTTTTAGTTTTATGAAAGCGTGGCGTTAGTTAGTAACCTAACTTAAGTTAAGTTACATATCCCAAAATGAGCCCTTTAGGTTTTCCCACACTCATAAATTGTAATATAACATTCTTGTTTCCAACAAGGTCGACTACACTTGTATTGAAGTGTCACTTAGATTTAAAAACCAAGCTTAAATAAGCCAAGTTAGTTTTATGTTAGCGTTGCAACCCCACTACCCCTAATTTTATGTTAGTTATAAGCTCATATTTTAAACGATTGAAGCCAGTTGACACCCAGCTTCAAACAAAGTGTTTTATTGAACATATATTTTAACATATGTACAACAACCGCCACCTAACTTAACTCGTGGTAAATAGTAATGTTTCTTTGAAACACAGATAGCTACCTAATGTGTTCATATCTGTCTTGCGATTCTGTAACTCACTTTTCGAACTCTCACAGCCGTTTTCGCAGCGGCGGTCGCGCGATAAACAATAAACTACAAGCTAGGAAGCTAGCTAAGGAGGGTTATAAGAATGCCAAATCGTAAAATGACTGCTTTACGACGGATTTGAGCGCAACCGCCGCTGCGAAAACCGCTGTGAGAGTTCGAAAAGTGAGTTACAGAATCGCAAGGCTGCTGCAAGTTTCTAATGAGTCTAAAAATCTTAATGAAACAGTGATTTAACGCAAACGCAAGTGTATAAGGCTCACATTTATTACATTTTATTAAGGAAAATATAATCCTAGGAAAATGAATGAATGTGTGTTTATTATTATATTTGGCTTATCTGTGTGGCTTTTGGTAGACTTAAGGATAAATTAAACAGTAACTACGTGGTGTAAATCATATGTTATTCGATTACATCACTCGAAAATTTAGTATGAAGTCCAAACGCCCCAAGGCCCCGTACAGGGCTTACTTACTCCGGGGTATTATAACACTACACTCTAGTAAACTACTACTTAGCCTGTTATTCCAATCTTCACTACATAGTATAAAACAAAGTCGCTTTCTCTGTCCCTATGTCCCTTTGTATGCTTAAATCTTTGAAACTACACAACGGATTTTGATGCGGTTTTTTTTAATAGATAGAGTGATTCAAGAGGAAGGTTATATGTATAATAACATCCATTAAATAGTGGAGAAGTACTGTTATTTTTGAGGTTTCTAATGTGATGTCGTAAATAATTTAATT
Organism: Pieris napi; assembly: GCF_905475465.1. Lineage (NCBI taxonomy): Eukaryota > Metazoa > Arthropoda > Insecta > Lepidoptera > Pieridae > Pieris > Pieris napi. The sequence goes on from NC_062237.1 coordinate 9,889,800, forward strand.
TTTTCCGCTTACATTGCAAACGCAGGCTGAACCCTACGAGTTTTATAAAAATAATGTACTAAGTATTGTACACATTGAAAAGGTCTACAGAAAAGTCCGTGATGGTATATGTCTATCTCTTATGGATAACCCACAATAACTTTTTTTTGTCATTTACTTTTTACGACAAATAATGGCTAATTTTCGAAGCGATTTTAACCAATACAGCATAAATCCTTATCCAATTAAATACCTTAAATAAATTGTTGATTTAATATAGATTTATATATTTACAGCATATGATTTAAATGAATATTTTCGATGATATTACAAATTTAATAATTGCGGGACGCAGCGCGTCGGAGGCCGCGGTTCTCCCTATACTCTATAGCACTTTGAATTTAGTATCAGATGCAATATCCGTGCGAAGCCGGGGCGTGTCGCTAGTTTTAAATATATAGACAACCTTCTTGTTGATTTTTCAATCTAAAGCATGCCGATTTGATCACGATGTTTGCTTTGAAGGTGTTAATTGCGCACATAGAAAGAAAAATCAATTGGGCACAATTCGAAGGCACGCACGCCACTCACTCAGGGTTGAGAGTTGCACGCTTAAGCTTCTAGGCCAAGACTAGTCACACAGAAAATTAAACAAATTGCATAAAATGCGAATCTGTGTGTGAAAATATACATTTTACATCATAATTATACCTATTTATTATAAAATAGTCCGAATGGTATCGTAGTCTAAAATTCTAAAGTGCACCTAGTCAGTGAAAAGTATAAAATGTTTACCAGAACGCGTGCTATGAGCAATTACTTGCGGTCCCGCCAAAAATTACAGATAAGTCATGAGATTGACGGAGCCAGCGCATTGGTGCACGTCGAGAGAAAACGCCCGCGCCGAAGAACAGTGGTACCAACTCTACAAGAGAAAACCTCGCACGAAACTTTTCCGTTTGGCCCTAATGAGTGCTATGATAATATGCAATTGATTCTAAACGATGTATTCTAAAGTTGTGTTGATATTTCGAATATGACAAAGTTAAGAAATTAAAACTATGGCGCTAGTTTTGCTTAATTGTAGAGACGAAACATTCGCGAGACGCCAATATTCAGAATCGAACGTCCGCACTCCGCCCCTCCAAAGAATGACAGTGACCCAAATGGAGCGCGGGCGCATTCAGTTCCGCGAGCGAGCGCGCGACAGTCCTACCCGACGCACGCGCCGCCGCGGTGCCACTGTGGAGTCCTAATCGCCGGCTTGTGGTTCTAGTGTCACATTTATTCCGGTTTCCGGTGTTATGCAGTGAGGTCAGTGATTAAGGCCATGGCTGGATCATTAATGGATGGTATCGTGGATTTTGACCTTTCAAGGTAAGTGAATGCGACGTGAGTTGTCGATTTTACCGAAAAAAGTATAGAACAATTTTCAAATTACTGCCAGTTAATGACAACGTCGACAGCGGTGACTCAGACTTATCTCGAATTTTCCTTTTGTGCAAATAATAAGGATCGCGTCGCAGTGTCTCGAAGGCGACGCGCCACCTGGCAACAAGTTCTAGTCTGTCGCTATGCAGGGTCTCCTCTCGATACCAACACCATATCCCGGCTTTTCTCGCTCCGCAGCCGCAACAAAGTAACGGACTCCTCGGGCCCGAAATTCCGCTGCGGACATTCACGCCGCAACTGACTAAAATAAATCTTATTTAACAATAAAACTTCTTCGGCCACTTTGGATCGACAATACTTTCTCGTAGAACTTTGCTAACGAAAATTACCGAAAACAAATTTCCGTGACGTCAGCAAATTGTCGTAACAGTATAACTGCGAACGATCAATTTCTTGTGATAGCTAGTAGCTATTGGAATATTTTTGTATTCTTGTACAATAAATTAGTGACACTAATTAAAAATATTCACAAAAACCGAGATTTTTTTAAAACCATTTTATTGAAATAAAATTCATATTCTACATGTCAAAATGCAATTTTTACACATGTAGAATTTATAATTATTTTACTCAACATCGTGTGACGTCAAACATTGCGCGGCAAACATCATTGAGCTTCGACGAATTCACTGATAACAAATAAATAATAGAAGTATGCTACACGTTTAGTTGAATATTCGTCATAATATTTAAAAAAAAAAGAGACGATAACTTACGTAACGCGTGGGTACGTGGCATAAAACCTATAAAAATTTTCACGTGGAAAATACAATTAGCACTAGTTTAATTTCGATTAACTTATAAGTTTCAATTCAGTGTGAATAAAAATCAAATTTTAAGAAAATTCCCAACATTTTTGACACATCTAAATCCCGCCAAAAGGTAATTAGCGCCAAGAACGGAGTTATTAGATATAACGCGTTTTTAGGTTATTAAAAAACCCGCCCAATTTTCGTGTACCCGAAATAGGGGTGGTTCGTGCCCACCCCAGGATATATAAAGAATCCCTTAGATACGTCAATGCTCAATACTAATATATAAATTAACTATGTACAATGTATGGTTTTTTTATAACCTTGTAAAACTAACTTGCATGGAGATATTTTATAATACAAACACTATCGCACGAGTGACGAGGTCCCTCGGAGGGCATCCGCCTCTGAGATTCATGTCCAGACTTGTTGCGGTCATACAGTACACAGGTTTATACCTGTTTTATTTTCAAGTTCTAGATTTTATGTAAGATTTTTCGATGAATTTATGGAATTTGATTTGTCTTGTGGATTTTAAAGATTAATTTAGACATTAAGGTGTACATTTTTCTCATTTCATTTGAAAATATTGTGTCGTTGGGTTCGAGAGAGCATTATCCATGATGGAAATTTTTAATGTAAATGCTATATAAAACAGAAAATGGAGAATACTAAATATGATAACTTATTTGCAAGAAACAAGTTAGTACTGTAATAAATGGGTGCAAATTGTTTAATAATTTCAAAAGTTTTACAAATTAATTTTACTACTCAAGTAATGTAAAATTTTTGTAATGTTTATGTTCCAACTTCACGATTTTTTATGTCAAATATGTTTATAATAAAAACAAAAGAACTATTTAAATTTAATTACATAATTAGTTAATAAAAACAGCAGTGCCTTCGTTGGTGCAACAGGAGACCCGAAAACATAACAATTTATTTTTATTAATTATTTTGAACGATTTTTACACAAACATTAAAATAAAACCATCCAAGACTTATGTTTATCCTTTCCTTATACATACAAATCACATACACTAATTAAAAGCAGAAATATAAAATTGAATATCCAGAAATCATAGTCTAGAAGCATAACCGTGTCCACAGACCCTACTCAATGACTCATAGAGCCAGTTTTAATTCCGATGGAGGCTCGTGTTTTGCACCTAGCTAGGCTTATTGTAATGTTTCTTTGAAATAAATTCTGGTGAAAGAATTACATCAGTTTCAAAGTTTAATACCAAAAACATACAAACGTTTCCTCTTTATAACTTTTATTATAGATTTTTTTAACTTTTTAATGTAAAATAGTAAAAGAAAAATATTCGAATTCCCGATTTTCATTTCGTCTAAAAAAAATTCAGATAAATAGGTTTTTATATTAGGTATAGTGTGTTAAGTTTACGCATGTTCGCAATTCAAGGAAATTGTGTTATCTAGTTATCTCTGCGGCTAAAATAAGGCTAAATGCTCCCTGATAACCTAATCACTTTCTTTTATGAATATGCAAAATGACACATTGAAATAAAATGCGCATTAATAATAAAATAAGATACATTTTCATAGAAAATTTAAAACTTCATTTTTATATTATATGTTGAATACTCAAATTCATTAAAAAAATTTCATAATCTTGAAACTTAGCTATGTTAGACGCATCAGTAGTCTAGTAATTGCCTGAGACGCGATTCTCAACACTGATGAGCGTTTGAATTACTGAAATGTTTCTTCCTTTTTACAATTTTACCGTTGCTTATACGATAAAAACATCGTGAACATATTTCCTAGGCCTAAAAGTCGACGGCATTTGTGTACGTGCCTTTATTTATTGCTTTAAAAAATCATTCCTGGAAACAGATATATAATATAATTTAATTGATTCAGAATTTTGGTTACTCCACTTGCTTGCATCATCACGCTAGTGTATATTGGAAAGAAACATATACACTTTTAATGGATATATTAGAAATGTATACCTAACAATATTTTCCGAACAACAATACTATCTAAGATTAGTATGCGCGTGATTCAATGGGCGGTGATTACTGACGTCTCACTCGTCAGCCAACGTCATATATCGTCACAAGTATATTTAGAAAGAATGTAACATCAGTTGAAAGATTTTCCGGAAAATTTTGGAAAACGGCCAGAAAATGCGGTGCAGTTTATCTCGTTCGAATTTTTAACTATTTCCTGTTAATGTTCATAGTTGTGTTTATAGATTCGACGGGAAAAAACAGGATTTTATCGGTGTTCAGCACGACTTCAATTCGAGTCCGAATTTTCAAATAAGGGAGCGTTCAAGTATTACGTAACGAATTTGGGGGGGGGGGGGTCTATTGTAAATCGTTACGATGCGGGGCGGGGATTGAATTACGCGTTATTGTTAATATTATTTTCGACTTTCCAGTACTTTACACCACATAATAGTAACTTTTAGATAAAAAGAGTCACTGGGTGGCCACGAAACGTTTTACTATTGGGTACAGAAAAACTTTATGGCGCGTTACATGGGGGGGGGAGATCAATAATCTCCAAAAATGGCATGACGTAATACTTGAACGTTCCCTAAGTAACATAATTTAAGTGAAGAGATATCATTAAACGTTGAACTTCAGCTCTCTGTAACTCTCACTTGTTAAGTTTTTGTATTGTGCCATCCAAAGATTGCGACATCAGCCGTTATTGAGAGAACTATATCAAAATTGCATACACAGTTGTCTTTGGAATCATACCATTCCCTTATTATTTATCTAACACATTATATTGCTTATTATATAAAAATTACGCTCATTTGGTCATCGATTTTGCGAAGTTGAATTTATGTGCGTAAATATGCATTTGCCCCAATTCCTGAGAGAATCAGGTGTTAATAAAATAAACAATTAATTTATCTTATTCTAAAGAGTTCCAAATCTAATCTAAGCAAAAATTCATGTTATCTACAATCGAATCTTGCAAAACCTTGCGATAGCAAATTTAGGTTATCAGTTTAAAAATCAGTTTGAATTTGGAATAAATTAAATGACGGTTAAATAGCATAAACATTACAAAGCGTTTCTTGTTGTATAATAGTCAAAAAAAATTTTTTTTTCTTCAATACCCTAGACGGAGATAAGCTGGCGCATTCTCCGCATTTTTTTTTTTTTATAGAACGGGGGGCAAACGGGCAGGAGGCTCACCTGATGTTAAGTGATACCGCCGCCCATGGACACTCTCAATGCCAGAGGGCTCGCGAGTGCGTTGCCGGCCTTTTAAGAATAGGTACGCTCTTTTCTTGAAGGACCCTAAGTCAAATTGGTTCGGAAATACTTCAGTGGGCAGCTGGTTCCACATAGTGGTTGTGCGCGGCAAAGACTGCCTTGAAAAACGCTCAGTTGTGGAACGGCGGACGTCGAGGTGATACGGGCCACACTGCACATTGTTAAAGCATCCCAGATGTATGTGGGAAGTATTTCTATCTTCATCTTCTTTCTACCTTTGATCAAGGTCTTCACTCACCCACTCTTTCCGTCAAATCCACCTCCAGTGCTTACTATTTTACGTTTTAGATGCTGTCAACCAGAAACTTTATTTTTCTAATATGAAAATGCGTTACGTATCCCTAGGTAAGAAAAGAAAGAAAGAAAGAAAGAAAGAAAAAACTTTATTATGCACAATATACAAGATATTTAGATAAAGTAAAGTGCACTGGCCCCCACACTAGGATTCCCATTATTTTATAAACTATTTATTTATTAACTATTCGTTGCATTAATATAGTAAGGAGTAAGAATGAACTCTTCATTGGATTTTGTATATGGCACTTAGCCTACTCCAGGGTCTCAAGTTTTTAAAGTAGCCAGCCGACTAAAACATCTCCGATGCTTCCGGCACTACCTTTGTAGCCCTCGCGAATTACCGGGAGATATTACTCACCCATAAAACGATACAAACGACCATAATGTTGTTCCACGTTCAACACATCATTAATTTAGATAAGTTGAAAGTTTTGTTACGAGGATAATAACTGTTTCATCTATTGACAATGAGTAATGAGTGCGTGTTTGCATTTATAACGTAATTTTTGGCTTATGTAAGTTATAAGTATTCCCGGCTCGCCCATGAATATTGTAAACAAAAATATTACCGATGTAGCCGGGACGTATTTCGCGAGACGTGTGATGTGAAGTTTAGAGATAGAAAAAGTCTCTGGACACAATGGCAGGGGAGTAGAATAAGTATTATTTATTTTACCATGAGTTTGACAGTGACACAACCGAAAGTTTGACCGACCATATACAGTAATAGTCAAGGAATAGGGTAAGATTGGTAATGCACTGGCCTTCGTGATTACCATTTCATACATTTTTAATGTGTGAAATGAAATTCAAAGTGTTCTTTTTAGGGTAAACCATAGGAATTGAAAAATATAATTACATAACAAATAATTGAATTTGGAATATTTAAACGTTTTGTATTACATTTAAGTCCAGGTGACTTATACTTATACTTAAATATGTACAAAAATCTATCTACAGACGAAGTTGACGACATAAATTTGTTGCTTTATACTATACCCCTCATTTGCATTATTCCAGATTTATGAGACACGTGTAGATCTATTTTGTCATCTGGTTTGTAAATTAATGGCAACACCAGCCAAAGCCAAACGTGAGATCGTGTTTATCCACCTGTTGCTTTCTCACAATGTTGCATATTTGCAAGTTGCATATATTTGTTGCCAACATTCTGAATCTATTTTCAACACTATAAGGGATAGGAAAGATCAAAATAATGGTTTAATAAGGCACTTAAAACTAATCAAGTTTATTAATAGAACACAAAAACGTCAAATCTTAATAAATAAAACAAAGTCGGGTTCGAACACTTATACAGTGGTCATCAGCTGACCATCATCTCATCTATCCCCTATTTGCGTTTGATCCACGACTTTTTAGCCACCCTGTATAACGGCTGGACCGATTTTAATGTTTTTTGACGTAAAAATTTACAGATTTATGAGAAAAAATCCAATACAAAATGTTCAATGTCAAATGGGTTTCGTAACGTAAGTTCGCCGGGGCAGCTAGTAATTTATAAATAAATGTAGCTACCCTTATTTGTTGTGTGTGTGTGTGGTTGGAGCAATATATATTTAATACTAATACTACTACTTATAATATTCCTTGATACTAAGTTAATATTTAGGGAAACATTATAAGTAAATGGATGTATGCTTCAATTATTTTTTTAATAATTTGTATTAAATTTTTTTTGCAACATTAACATCGGCCTTTTTAATAGCTTCCATCAGCTGTGTCTTGATTGAATGTGTCTAGGATCTATGAAAAAAATGCTGTCAATCCAGATAGCTCAAACGATTGTCAGGTTTTTGTGTTATGGTCAATTAAGTTGACTTGTGTCGGCGTTCCCTCAGGAATGCAGTCGGAACCTGTTCAACAGCTGATGCAACATAACACTAACTCATCGTGTTTCATAAGTTATGGTTAAATACATACAGTTGTCAATAAGCGAAAACCACAGATTAAATTACTCTATGGTTTTTATATTCCTTATTCAAACATCTGTTATAATTTATATTCTATTTTTAAATTTTAAATAACTTAGTAACTGGTATCCCTCTGTTGGTTATTAAACGCTTATAATCTTTATGGCTAAATTAAAAATTAAGTATTGACTTTACCAGAAATCACACTTCTAAAGGACACTTCTAGCAATCGTTTTAAATTAATTCCACACATACCTAAGGCATAATATTAAATTTTAAGAAAATACAATTTTTTTAAATATTTCTCGTATTTACTGTTGAACTATTGGCTCATAAAGATGAAAAAAGTCTACATTAAATTATATGGCTAATCAAACCCTTTATTAATACAATTTTATTGCTTGCTTTAACATAGATGTTTATAATTAAAATAATGTCTCCCAAGAGTTTCGAAGAACTTGGTATAAATATCCCGCTCACACCGTGAGACAGCTGACGATGACGTCACGACATCATCAGCTGGTGCCGGTGAGGCGGTGACAAAACAAACTGATAATATTAGATATCTATGAGGTTATCGTCTAATGCCTTCGCCTTGGCGCCAATCGATATTCGATTTGTGTTAATGATTAATGACAGTGACGACTGTATGAAAATCTTTTACCACAAATTGTTATTATATCCCGATGAAGAAATAATAACGGGATCAAGTACTCAGTTTTTAACATATTGTTGCGCGATGCATTGTAGGTTATGAAAAAAATATCAAAAATCATTTATTCATATAGGTTGTTAACACAATGTACACTTATGAACGTCAAAAAAGAAATATATATTAAATGCTTCTAATTTTACATTTACTGCCAGTTCTCAAATCAAGGGCGTAGAATGGAAGAGAAGAGGCAATATACTCTCTGTCACTCTTTTTAATAATATCCTTAAATGTCACCTTTTAAATCAGTGTTCCCCAACATGGAACCCACTCCTCAGAAAGTGGCAATTTGATTGTTAAGGGAGCTATTCGAAAATTTCTTAAAGTTATTTGTAATTTGAATTTCAGTTTTTCACTATATTTGGCTGACCCTCAAGATTTTCTTCTATTACGCAATTAACACTTGCTTGTTGTTGCAAAGAAACGTGTATGTACAGACGTTATAATTCTTTGGCGTAACAAGATAAAATCTTTTCAAAAATTGTATTCTACCTTTGTAGAAAAAACGAAACTAACACTAGAGAAAAGATATTTAACACATTGAAAGTTTTATTATAACGCATTATCAAGTTAAATAAAGTTTATTCAAATATCACAAAATAAAATGTTGACTATAGCTTAAACTTTAGGGTGTCCGGTGCGCGCGTATCGTAAAAATTTACTCTCATCATTTTTCCCTAATGCGCTAAAAGAAGTATAACTTCAAAAAGTGTCTTGGAGTGTGCCAGGTAGTTCGGCGTCCCATGGAATATAGACCAAACCAAATCAAACTACATACAAGATATAGTATATAGTAAAAACCTTCCGTTTTAAGGGGGAAAAACACTTGTAAGATAAAAAATCATTGTCAAGGAACTGTACTTGGATATAGTCTGTGATTAATTACATACAAAAGCTGATCTATACCCAAGACTAAAGTCAATAAGTAACAAAAAGCTGACTTTCCCATAAAGAAAAATTATCAATGAAACAGATGCAGAAATCTGAGGCCTATAAGGTTTCACCCATAAAAGGTCAGTTCCACTGATTCTATCCATGAGTGTATATAGAGCTCACTATGTGTGTACATACACTCACTATCTTGCTATGTGACCCAAAAATTTATCTATAAGGTTTAATGTATATAAATCTGACTTAATTAAAACTTGTGGATTAAATTTCATGTCTCCATGGTTACGATGTTATTTTCATATAATATAATAACAGAATAAAAGAAGAAATCTCTTCTTCTTATGTTTATTAATACTCATATATTTGTTGTATGTTTGCTCTGCATGACAACATATTAAATGATTTAGGTGGCAAGGCTTTTATTTGGAATAATAATTAAAATATGTGCAAAGCCCCAAATTTACTTTTCTACAATTGTTTCGACTTCTAAAATACCGTAGAAGGAGATTCCAAATTTTTTTTTTCATTATTTTTTCAAATAAATGTATTCTTTGTAAAAAATATGTATGAAAATAATACAAATTAGAGTCCTTAGGAACCGATATTTTAATAATGCATATTAAATATCTCAACAGAATTAAAAGCGAGATTGCAGACTCGCGACTAATGAGCTGTATCGACGCGATCGATCTATAAATAGCTTTCATATATATAGAACTTGCTCGTCTTATGTCTGACACATCCTTTTTACTCCTTTTTACTTTGAGAAATATTATTGCTAAATGTTTAAAAGGGTTTAAGAATCCATACTCTGAGCTGGTTACTAAAAATATTATCAATTTAAAACTTGAATGATGTTGGCTGTGATTTGACTGTACATATTAATAATAATAAAGCTAGCCAAGTTAGCATTTACTTATAGCTATATGTTTGTTGTAATATGTTAGTTGCCTGTGAATATGGACCCCTCTTGGGTCTTCCCAACTTCTTTGCTCCCTCCTCCAACTCTTTTCAGATGATAGACTTTGCCAATTAGTCTGCCAGTCTTTTCCTGCTATTTCTATCAAGTCATCAGCACACCTTCTTTATGGCATGTCCACTCTTCTTTTGGTCCCTTCCATCGTGTTGTCTTTAATTTCCATCTGTTGTCTAGGTATCGTATAACCAGCCCATTGCCATTTTAGTTTACAACCCTGTTGTAATAGGGCATTGGTTGCTTTAGTTTTTTGTCTAAGGTTAGGCGAATGGTAGATAGTATCGCTCAACGTATATTAAAATGACGGCAACGAGCATTAAAGTACACTGCCACTGCTCCCATTATGTATAGTTGTTTATTTTATCTAGCTACTTGCAAATAAATCCATATTGAGATTTTTATTTTATTTTATGTATATTTATTTAAATTTAACTAATGATTATTATGAATACAAAACAGTTTAATGTTATTATTAGTCCAAATGCAATAATCACGGAATGACATGCTCGAAAACTTTTACCAATTCCTAGCTAAGCTATTGTATAATTAACGTGAAAATTTGACAGATAGAGAGAGATGGAGATAGAGAATTGATAGGCTAAACGGAAGAACTTGGTTCGCATGGTAAGCGTTGGAGCGCGTATTTGATTCGGCAAACAAGAGCTGTCAGCGCTAAGTCTCAATTCTCATTCTTAGGCGACTTTGTAGTTAGTCACTAGTTAGTTTTCTAAAAAAAAAATTGTTGAAAAAACGTATTAGCGAATAAACAACATTGAGTCAGAACGATTCTGATGACATCAGACTCAAGTTGACGCCATGCATACTTCGCGAACAATTCCGCGAAATACAAATTAATTCAACTAGTAGGCTAATGAATATTGAATTTATTAAGTGTTTAATAATATTAAATGGTCATTTGAATAATCAAAACATAAATAGGAAGTCCTACATACCACCACTATCATCTCGATATCCGCTATGTTACGACAGGTTTTTAAGAAACGTACTTAATAACAAAGCCTGCGGAAATCTTGCTTTATATATGTCATAACAGTACTTTTAATATGTTTTGTGTTGTTCCAGGTCAATTCGATTCATAGAAGACGGTGGAAACTAAAGCACATCCTAAATGTATATGAAAGTAGAAATTAATGTATGGTAAGCGAAATATATACTGGATCCCACATAAATGAGAAGAAATAAGTATTCAAAATGTTGATACCAAAAGGTATTTTTTCCGGTATTTTAATATAATAAAAATATATATAAATATTTATTGGAGATAGTTTTCTCTTTGGTGAATTCAAATTAAGAACGCTGTAGGTTCATAAATGTAATATCTTTATTTAGTGTTTATAACATTAAAATATCAATTAATCATAATGAGGGACGAGAAAAATTATCAAGAAAGTTGCCGTCCCTCTTTTTCATAGCCAAGTTTACCTAGACCTATGTAATAAAACCTCTTTGATACACACGTGAATTTATTGTATGTAATTTTGATGTGAATTATTTGACATTTTAAATGCTTTACGGCAATCGTGGTTGCTTTAGCTGTTTATATCTGTATAGAAGTCTAAAGTTTTAATTCGCTTTAATCATAGTAATATTGTATATTAGCAATGTTTCATTGATATGATGCGCACATAAAAAGTTATTAAACCCATCCCTATATGTACGTGGGTCGCACATTAAATATTGAATAAACGGAAGGACATGAACACCATATTTGGGGTCAATACAACCGCTTAAATTTGTTTTCCAAGAACCTATTGACTTTTAAATCAGGATCTTGGCGTGCGTCAAGTGAATTGGTTTTGAATAATAAAGCATTAGCTTTTCTAAATAGATTTTTAAGTCGCGAACTCCCGTCTGTCACCGACCGTTTGAATTGTAGGTACGCAATTAGGTTTTCAAATATTACAATTCATATATTTATCATGTTATTATAGTTTTTTATAAACCATGGCTAAAATGCCATCTAATGCTAATTACGATCCTTAGAATATTTAATTAGCTTTAGACTCAAGACAGTCGAAGGTCCAGTCGAATGTTCTAGAAAAGTGTTTCCGAACGTTGGGCCCACGCCCCACAGGGGGGCAATTTGTTACGGGGGATATTCGAAAGTTCATTAAAACTATTTGGAATTAGAATTTCGGTTCTTTTATTATTTCGTTAACAATTTCCTCTGTTACAGTGAACAATCAAATTGTTTAATATTAAAAATTATGGGTTTGGGGCATTAGAATATTATAAAGGCTAAGATGGGGCATGGCACTAATAGGATGGGAAACACTGTTCAAGAACTTCCAACTTAAATCAAGCTTCAAGAGCTGTCAAACATTTTCTGTATAAAGTTCAACATATTTGAAAGTGCTTTCGACAATATTGAGACAAATTCGAGTTACAATATGGACCTTAGGTGACTAAAAATCATAATGCAAGTGTAATAAGATTATATAATGTTGAGTAATTTATTCAAGCTTTTGTTTAGTTTTTAAATAAGGAGAATTTTAGTTGTAAGAGCCACGGTTAGTTGGTAATAATTTAAAACCTATTCCAACTCGCTGAAAAACGGGTTTATAGTTAAAATCGTTGTTAGCAACTAAGTTGTTTGAAGCTGGTTATTTAATGTTGTTTATATTATTTTTAATTAAACTTCATTCATTTCATTAAAATTTAATTCATTTAAAACCTGAGCAAATACCAAGCGTGTCACGAATAAGTAATTAAAATTGATAGATTTTGCATAAAATGTCTTAAAGGAAATGGTAGAAGATGGTTCTACTTTCGGCAAAGGCGTTTTCAACTTCATTTATCTATACCGTGGTAATAGCTGAAATTGTGTTGCCACGTGAACATTCATTTGAGTCATACAGTTGGATCAATTATACTAATTTATTTTCGATTTTGTAGGCAATCCAGTAAAACTCTGCACGTCTCACATACTCATTTCGAGTTTAAACATCATTTAGTAACGCATGAAATAAGAAAGTAATAAAAACCTTCCTGAATGTTCTAAGATTCCAATTTTATATCTAGAAAACGTGTATAAAAAGCGGCGTAAAATATAATGGCAGGCTGAAGCGATGACGCTAGGGTTAATGACACGTTGACTCATCGGTACACGGGCTCTAACTTAGTATTTTGAGGCGATATGGGGACAATTCAATTGCATTTTAGCAATTCGAATTTGGAACATCATAGAGACGTGGTTTTAAATAATAATTTATATTTATGGTTTCTCTTAAGACGTGCGTCTTAGCTAATTAATGTTTTGTCCTTATCACACTTGCCTTATGTGTCTTATTAGTAATGTTCAAATTATAAATCTAATTGGTATTTAGGATTGCTATTTTATAACAATATGATAACAAAGCAGTTAACATTTGAATAACAATTATAACTAAGTATCCAATTGCACTTACTCAGCCGAGTTTTTCGAACATTGTTATTATACATTTTCAAATAATTATAGCAATTTGTCTAAAACCATGATGTCATTTTTAAAGCGATTATATACGAAGAATTGTTAAGTGACACCAACAATTTTATCAAAAATCCTTAATGTTCTGGTTCCAGACCATGGAACTATCACTGTTTAAATACAGGCGATAGTATCAAGAATTAGCCTTATATCATAGCAACAGATTACGGGATGTTTAAATGTAAATTTGGATACACGCCCTTACAATCGATATAGAAATTAAAACAAATCTATACAATATTAATGTTTACGATTATCTTGTGCCATGAGTTTATTACCTAATGTTCCTTAGTTACCGACACTCCGTCGACCTTTAGAACGAAAGTTGTGAAGCAAGTTATGAGTCACGATGGCTGCTGCTGACCCGGCGTCGGCGCAGGGCTCGGTGTCTAGACGACACACTTTGCACATATAATATGAATAACCTTTGGGATGAAGATTATTCAGATGCAAATTATACTTTTTGCCTCTTATTGCGAACTATATTAGCTATTTAGAAACGACAGGTCAGTTTTAGTTTTCTCTTTGTAAAGACACTTCATACGAGACATAGAGATACATATTTGTAAAAAAATTTATGTTTTTAGATTATTGATTCGCAAATAGTCCTCTAATAAAACGATTATCTACGGCACATCAATATCATATCACGGTTTTTATACCTAAAACATGATTTTGTCCTTTTTGTTGGACTATGGTTTTGGAACGTTTCTAGGTTAGTTTATATGGTAAAATGTTCAACATTTAGTATAGAGATCTAAAAACATATTTTACAAGACTAAACTTGCAAAAAGGTACACATACTAATATAAAATAATAAGTAGTTAATTTAAAATTGGCTGCGATTCGCCATAATGAGTCAGATCTTTGATTAATGCATCCTTCAAAAGGATACCATACAATTTAAAATTGCAACAGCGAATTGCTCAAATATATTGTTAAATTAATGATATTCTAATTGGTTTTTAAATTGCTGTATAAAAATGTAATATAAATTTTCCATGCATTTCAAAATAGAAAATGGTGTTATTAAGTTAACTCTTTATTCCCGAAACCCAATAGGGACTACGCTACGTCGTAGCACTACGGTAGCGTTTTCGCCATAAATATTTTGTTGAAGTCCCAATAAAGTAAAATTCTACGTTGATCATACAAAAAACTTCATCTGACCAACCTGAAATTATTGTTTCATCGGGGAACCACTAGGGCTCACTCATCGAAAGGCTTAAAAACCATAAATAACAAATTGTTATTAAAATTGTCACGCGTCGTTGCCTTTGTGAAAAATATCGCTTAATTGCATTTTGTATTCTCAACGATTAGGTTTTTAGTATGAGATATTGCAAGTGATAATGATTGGAATAATGAATACATTGATATTGTAGGCGACGCGATAGGCGTAGATAGATCTACATTTATTTTTGGATAACTCTGCATTCGTTGCCGCCTACAATGTTTAGTACTGGCAACATTATGTTTTTACTTGTTAAAACTTCACTATAACGAACGATAAATTGGGAACGAGAACGATGATTGATGAACTCTTTTCTTAACATAATTTCTGTATTTGTGTATAACAAAATAGTAATATGGGTTTAAAGGTATAACAAAAAAATAAATTAAATCGAATAAGTGTTATTTTCCACTAGAAAAGTCTAAATTTCAATAAATGTTTTAATTCTACAGCTCCACTAATCACCGTGAATATTTAACGTTATGTTACCTACTTAAGATATTTTCGTGTGTTTAAAATCTACCGCTTCATATTTTGACTCATTACACAGCGTGAAAGTCGCTGAAGCATTACCAGATAACCACTATCTATTCGTGGCGAAATGCGCTGGGCTACAATTAATTGAATAATTAAACTGGACGGCAACATCACTTTTGTAATTATGACGACGTAATTAGTATAGTTACTAGGCGCGCGGCATACCCACGCGTTTTAATACACTAGAATGTTTGTTTTTTTTTTCAATTGTTGTGCAGCTCGCCCGCATAGAAATAAACTAAGTTTCGTGTTAAAAGGTCACACTGAAACCGTGGCACGCTGACGCTGAACGACACTCGCGCCAAACGGAGAACGCGGGGAGTGATTCCCGCCAAAACGGTCGCAGGCTGTGGCGCGAAGGCCCACGATTGGTCGAGCGGCGGCGCGCGGTGTGCGCAAGGCCGCCGGTTTTCCCGCGAACAATGCCAAATGGTGCATTTGTCAAGGTGAGTTCGTTCACCGCCGACGCCGGCGCCGCACGCTCCTCAGACAATCGCTCGCTCCGAACCGACTCTGAAGGTCGACGGAAGGTAGCGGCTAGTTGTGCGCTACCTCGCGCTCGCGCAACCAACACGCTAATTATCATCAAGTAATTAATGTTTCATTTATTTTAAGGCCTTTTTTTACTTTTGTGTTACTGTTGCTAAGTGTGTTTAATTGTACGTGGCTCATTTATTATTTATAAGAGTGAAGAAGGAACTACAGAAGAATGAAGATTTGTATCAAGTGCTACGCCCGGACGAAATTCTCAGCTCGGCCGACATTAGCGGGTCGGTGGGATCTTCGTCCGTTTGTATCGCTTATACGTATTTACACCGATTGAAGACATTGAAAAAAAAAGGAAGAACTGTCACCAGATTCACAAACCATATTTTTATAACTAAGCTATTATGATAGAAATTTTCTACGTTCGCATGTTTGAATAGTTGTAATTTTAAAGTTATTGTACCGGAAATATTTTTTTAATGTGCAGTTTTATCAAAATGTAAAAACCTGTTAGATAAGTTTTTATATGCCTAAGCACTCACCGCGCGCCGACGGCCGCAAGAAATATTCAAGATCCGACGGAGTTTTTCAATGATTGTAAAGTTATATTTTACGCTAAATAATATTAAATTATATACTAAAATGTAGTTCTTTATATTTGTTATAGATAAATATTTATATATTTACTATATAGTTCTCTGTAATATTATAGAAAGATATTTTTATCATTCAAAATTGTTTGTTGAATTTTAAAACAGCAGACACATCAAACATCTCTTTTTAGAAGAATTATTTTGCTAGACAAGTAGCTTTCATTTAATAAATATTAAATTAGCGGTCGAAAACTCTTCATCATCAATGTCTGCACCGCTCCTTATTGGCCTAAGCTTCCGCAAGAGTAACGCCATCGCAAGAGTTACAACACCTATTGTTTCGAGCTCCGTGACAACTCCATCCCAGCAAAGCAGCCTCGTTCTACCGGGTTATCTATTGCCTGTAAGTTCAGTAAGAATCTTTTCAGTCGGTCGGTCTGTTAAAGGTTCCTAACATTCCCTTACCATGTATTGCTAGTTCGTTTAGATACGATCGGTCCAGTTTTCTATACAATTGTCGGGACTCCCGCCCTTTCGGGTTTGGCCCCTTCTCTTGTTTTTTGCAAAAATTCGCCTTCAGCTACTCCACCGCGAGACGCTTTGAGAGTGGAACTCGGTTGAGAACGGTGGGAGGCACGACGTGAGTAGAGAGTAACATATGCCAGTCCTATCTGTGGACGTCCACAGATAGGGCTGGCATATGTTACTCTCTTGAACCCTGCCACCGGGTGAATTAAAATAATTTCTCGGCATTTGAACAGGAAGCACTCCAGAGAGCACGACGTGATCTCAGCAAGACTGCATCAGCTTTGTCTATACATAGACGTTGTTGCAGTGTTACCTGACTTCACCAAAAATTCTTTTAATAAAACTTGTATATAGAACAAAATAAATTTCGATACCTAGGATTTTTGTCTTCTTTCTCGTCACGTCCTGACTAGATAATACGCATCTGCGTAAAATGTTTTAACATCCCATTAAAATAATATAAAGTACAGCAATAATAAATTTAATAATCTTTGATAGGGGTTGTAAATAAAACAAATCTTAAACAAATCAATATTATTTCCAATAAATTTTCAGTACATCCACATTGAATGCGATATTATTCTTTTTAAATATACTCCGAAATTAAGGGTTACTAACTATATACAAAGTGAAACGCAAAATAAAACATCGAACATAACAATACGTGCAACAATTAAAATAAATTAAATGATAGTTTTTCAACGTGGTACATAATATCCCTAACTATATTTACGAATTGAACTCTATTGGCGTTGACATCACGAAACGTGCGACCTCTAGCGAGATCAAACGCACTTTACATCATTCAAAACATATTCAAAACGATGCAATACCAATCGCTATTTCCATTTGATGACGAATCATTCAGGAAAAGTATTAACACTTACCTTTCTAAGCAAAATAACCCTCACTTTCATATTTTTTGGTAAGTTAGGTTTGTTCACTAAATAATAGTCAATACTCTTCCCATATTAACTTAAATCATCGAAGCATGAAAATATATAAAAAATCTAAACTAAGAGTATTGCAACTAAATAATCTATATGTTAAATGTCTAAAAAATAGTGCAATGGTTGGGGAAATAAAATTCGAATACGTATAAAATATAAGACATTTATGGTAAAATTCAGTCAAGACTTAGCGCTTTGTACTGCTGTCAAAAATGTTTTGGCTTTTGACTTATGGGAATCTGAGCGCTAAGACCCGACTATCTTACCCTAAGACTAGAAAATGCAAAAATCGAAAACTCGCCACAGATTTTAAATGCCCACACCTCGTGATATGTAAATGAGATTTTTTTATTTATTTTTAATGACAGACCAAAACCCTATGTTATGTCACTATGGACATCTTAATTTAGTTCTATTTATCCTAGTAGACAAGTTGTTTGATACTCCAAGCGCTATTATACGAATTATGAAAAATTGTCCGTAAATTTAAAAGGGCATTTACAACAGCTTGTTAAGTAACATACAGCAATACTAAGAAAGCTTTTGATTTTTACACTTTGAGAAGCACTGTTGCCAGCCTTCATCTATTTTAAATTAGACGTTGTTCGAAATTTAAAAAAACACTGCTGTTCATCTAATTTTAATCGTATTTTTAAAGTCGGCATTCGAAATCTAAAAAGCAAAGCTAATTCCAATCGATTTTCAAATTTAGGAGTCGTTCGAAATTTAAATATTTTCGTTTATTCGTATAACTGGCAATTTTGCTAATCAGTTCTTTTTCATTCAGGGGTCGATTGACCGGCTGATATGACTTTACTAGGAATAATTAGAGGCAAATATAAATACTTAAATAAAGCCAACTCTTTTGATGTGGCATAGACAATTTTATAAGCTCTTATTTGAACATATATTTCAAAACGTCAAACCTTGTCTTGCACAATGTAAATTGTCCAAATTCTAGAAGAATTACCGTTGAATTTGTGGCATACGTTTAAAGCATTTAATTAATAAGAATTCAAGATGTCTTTGATATGCAAATTATGAGAATTATAGGCATTGCATCTAAGTGAAACCTTGTAACATTACCCCAGCCTTAATACAAACGAATTTAGGCCTTAACAAATATACAGTTATTATGGCATATCAACAAATTTATACAAAAACTATACATTGAAACGTTCATACGTCACATGGCACTTCCAAAATACTCAATCAGCCTTCGAAGGGAGCCTTCGGCACGGAAATTCTTTTCATCACCAATCCCGATATCGGATTCAAATAATAGACCACAATTAAAAAAAAAACATTTCAAAATATATTTTTTCAAATGCTATCTTCATTTGTTTTCTAGACATTCATTTGTTATTGCCTTATTATAAAACGTTGACTAAACCTTGATTGTTACTATTACCTTCTTTACATTGAAACCACACCACGGTCTCTAGTCCACGTTTTATTAGACCTATATAGAAAACTAGTGGACCCCACAGACGTTGTCCTGCATGATATTTCAAGCTATTAGGATATTAAAGTATGAAAGTACCGACTGCAGCGCCACCTGCCGGGCTGATTTGTGAATCTAAACCATTCCCAGATCCCCTTGAAAACACACAAAAAAGTTCATCAAAATCGGTCCAGTCGTTCGAGAGAAGTTCAGTGACATACACACTCACAGAATAATTATATATATAAAGATTATCAATTTTGGACGTGGTCAATTGGTGTCTATTAAATCTGATACGGGATCGGTTTAATCCCGAAAAAAATGAGCAATCGAGTGTCTTGGGCTAAGCGTACCCGGGTGGATCCCAGGTGGCCGTCAATCAGGAGATGTAGGGCAACAGAGCATAAAACACACACGCCAGTACTATCGGCACAGTCAACGCCAACAGGTGCGTGATATCCACACGCATCGGCTTATTCTGTAAGGTGGCCAATTGCGCGGCCAACCTCGCCTTCTCCGCGGATATCTCCTCCCATCTCTCTTTGGCTCTCACTAGCTCTTCCTCTAGCGCGTGCAAACTGCCATTCTGCATCGTAACTTGTAGGCGTTGCTCGTCGTCGATTCGCACGTATTCGCTCGTGACACTCTTTTCGTTGCTGATTTCTGTGGCGACTGAATCTGTGTCGTCATCGTCGTAGTCCAGCTTGAACAGTTCGTCTATATCGGCGGATATTTGTTTCGTGTCTATTTCGGGTCTCAACTCTTCGAGAGATCTCGACGTTTCGGTTGTTTTATCGAGGGTAGTCTTGTCCTGTAGCTGTTTCATCAAATTGTCCTTTTCCAGGACCTCGGCTTGGAGGTTCCCCACTACTGCGGTCAGATCGTCGATGTCGGAACGTGTGGGACGGAAGGCAAGTTCCGCTTGCATTTCAGCTGCGTTTGAGGCCAAACGCTTGATTTCTGCGAGATTCGCTTCCTCCGCTACGTTGGAACGTGTAAGCTGAGCCTGGGGGATAAAATAAATAGGTACAGTACAATTACATTACAATGTATAATGATTGGAATTCCGTCAAAGAAATTCCAAAGTAAAAATAATATATTTAGTATCAAAATCTTAAATTTCCCAAATCATTTGACATTTGACCGTTAAACACTATCAGTGGCTTACACTCACTCACATATAACTAAATGTTATATATAGGTATATAAATATATTTATTTAATGTTTTTTATCTAGGTTAATTGGTGTGGGTATAAATATTGTGTCGTTCTATCGAATTAGTAATATCTGTAAAGATAGAATAATGATATGGAATAAAATAAATAAATAAATGTTTAATTTAATAAAAAGTTATTGTACATTAGTACAATGAAATTTTATGATTTAATTACTGACATAAGCCCAATTTCTGTCTATTCTTATTTCCTTATTTGTGTCCTCTTTTAATAGTTTTTATGTGTTACCAAAAAATTTTTGGTAACACATAAAATTAAACTGGTATGTAAAAAGCTCTTAAAATAGGAGCTTGGAATTAGTTTACAAATTTGTTTGATGCCAATTATTATAATCTCTCTTTATCACAAGAGAAACACAACAGTTAGTGGGCAAAGAACAAAAGAGGTATATCATTAAAAACAATGTAATAAATAAAACACAGTAGATAAGACCTACTAATTAAAGGTCATTAACTTTAAGGTGACAAGTTTATAGCAATCACAGACACCAATATATCAATAATTTTCATAACAAAAATCTTCTGAATCACCCTTGAAACTAAGGTACAGGGGGCGTAACGCCACGCCCAGACCACACCCTAATGTAAGAGAGAGATGGTGATGTTGCCTTCTCTTTCATATACCTTAAGGTCAATAGCCAAACGTTATTCATATATTTTACCAACAACGCAATTGTAGTTAAATTATAATTGCTAGTTGTCTTGGCGTTAAATGTTGAATTATTGAACCAACTTTGATAACATTTTTGTGGGATGGAGGATTCAAAATAGAATTTTATAAGGCAACAAGCACTTTGGACGCTAGTTTTAATATATTTCTTATATGTCCTCTGTCGTGATGCACATACATCAACCCGAAACTGTTTCACCGGGAATCGAACCTTATACCTCCGAGTCATGGAGACTGTATTATTCTTATTGCACATAACGAAACAATACATCTGAATCATGTATTTGTGACTGCTTAAGGAAACAATTTCACCAGTTCTAGAATGATGATGGGGAATAATATCAAACCTGATTAGCAATTGTTTTTAATCATCAATATTTCTAATATGATACCTGGATCACTAAATACAATCGCGCGTTGCAGTGGTTTCTTTATGTGCAATTTAAAAAAAAAACATGCCCACCCTGGACATCGCTAATAAGCTATTAATAAATTTCGATTTTATAAAATCACCTTATACTTAGGTTTTAGTGAATTAACAACTAATAAAAAATAAATCAGTGGCGCTACAACCTCTTTATGTCTAGGCCTCAGATTTCTGAATCTGTTTCATTTCATTTTTAAATCGGCAAGTAGGTAATCAACCTCCTGTGCCTGACACTCGCCGTCGACTTTTCGGGTCTAAGACATGTCGGTTTCCTCACGATGTTTTCCATCACCGTTCGAGCGAATGTTAAATGCGCACATAGAAAGAAAGTCCATTGGTGCACAGCCGGGGATCGAACCTACGACCTCAGGGATAAGAGTCGCACGCTGAAGCCACTAGGCCAACATTCTACAACAACTAATAAACTTTTTTTTTATGGCTCTGGCAAGATTTGTGCAATAGCCAGTGTCAAGTATAGGATTTTTTATAATTCGTACTTGTCTTTAGAAACGACCGTCTCCTCCATGTGCGGTTTAGGCACTCGCCCGGTACCGCACAACCCTCCCAAAGGCCGAGAACAAATTTAAATTAAATTAAAACTTGCCCTCGAACCGGGAATCGAACCCGGTACCCATCACCTAGCTGCCACTTAATAAGACCGCTAGGCTATGAGGCCCCTACTAATAAACATTTGAAATTATTTACCTGCAGATCAGCAATCGTAGCGCGATAGGCAGCTGCGTCATGCGTCTCCGGAGGGTCAGCAGCTTCGGTGGTTGCGAGCAAATCATCTCGAATGTTCCGCAATTGTTCGTTCTCCGCCGTGCTCGCTGCTAGACGATCTCGCAGCGCCTTAATCTCTTCATTAAGGCCACCCATCACGCGGAGTATATTCGCGTACTCGACTCCCGCTTTGCTCTATAGAAAGTGGAAATCAGTCATTTAAATAAAACTTCTAAAATCTATTATCTTAATACAGTGTTAAGTCTTTATAACGAATTTCAAGGGACCGAACATTATTATTCCTTATAGAGAGGTTTCTATATAGGGAGGGAGGAATTAATGTATGGGTATTCGGTTAAACCAAATAAATTTAACTCATATTTTACGTTATAGAGAGTATTTTCGTTATAACAAATGACGTTATAAAATTGTTTTTTTTTATTCAAAATTCAAAAATTATTTAATCATATGGGTAACACATTGTACAGTGTACACTTATGACTTGTCAGTAAAGAAATACACATTAATGCTTCTAATTTTACATTTAGTGCCAGTTTCAAATCAAGGGCGTAGAACGGAAGAGAAGAACTGGCAATAAACTCTCCGCCACTCTTTTTAATCGCCATGTTTTTTTTTTACACAACGTTTATAAAGAGACAATATATATATGTATATAAATTACGCGTCACGTTGTTTGTCCGCTATGGACTCCTTAACTACAGAACCGATTTCAATCAAATTTGCACTTTGTGCAGTTTGATCTAACTTAAAAGATAGGATAGCTTACATATCCACAATATTATTTTATTGCAAAATTTGTTTATTATTTGATTCTCAGAATTCTAACAGATGGCGCTGTGTTGAAAGTACCCGTTTCACATAAGCTACAATTTAATGGCATAATCACCAATAAAGCATGGTGGTTCCCATGACTGGTGTTCTCCTACCGTTTCCCTTGAATAGTTTACTACTACGTATGTAATATAATAAAAACCTTAGCCACAGCAACACTTGGCCAGTCTGCTAGTACAACTATAATGACTCAGGAAAAAAATCTTAAAGCTTTAGCACATAAAACGCAGTATTAAAAATAACATATTTACCCTATAATAAAATATAATCTGCATAAAATAAATATTTTGTTAAAAGTTGTTGTTTTATTTTGATTTTAACTAGGCTATTTACACATGAAAATATGAATATGTACTTGTGTTTCCATCAATTTCATCCTTACGACCAACGCCAACATATAAAAAGCATACTTATAATATCTAGTAGTCTACGTCTCTCTGTTATACTATGTTAAAATTTTAGAATTTCACAAGAAGCAGTATTTGGCTATAATGTTTTTTTTTAATTAATTAGATTCCCAAAACTTGCAAATTGATATACACTTTCATGTAGCAAAGCAATGAATACGTTGGCGTTGTTAGTCCATCACAAATACACCGTATTAAGTGACTAAATTGTGCCTGTTTTAATAAAGAAATATAATAAATAAGAAACTCGAGTTTTACTAGTTTTATTCTACGATTTGACTGGCAGTAAAGATTAAACAAATTACTTTTACAAACGTTCAAAAGTGTACATCATATTTCACTATTCACATGGCATCAAGCGCTATGTGGAACTAGCTGCCTACTGAAGTAATTCCGAACCAATTCGACTTAAGGTCCTAATTCTTAAAAGGCCGGCAACCCTCTGGCATTGAGTGTCCATGGGTGGTGGTATTACTTAACATCAGATGAGCCTTCTGCCCGTTTGCCTAGTGTTCTATATATAGTATTTTTTTTAAATAAAGGGGAGAAAGCGATTCCACTGGAGGGTGCCATCACTCTCAAAGCATTTTCTTCCAAATGCGGTTGCGACGAAAATGAAATCTCGATCGAAATACAGTGAACTAACGAATGAAAGAGTTTAAACGCAATTTTTACTTGCAAAGGTAAGGTCAGCATTGGACTTGAAGATAAACTCTTCTAAGCCAAAAGAAAAACTGTTTACAATACTTTGATAGAACTTTGTAACCCGCTTTAGGAGACGACGAAGTCTATTCTTATCATCAAAAAAGCCAGCGACTTCCTTCAAGAGCGTACCAATTCTTAAAAGGCCGGCCACGTCCATTGCGAGCCCTCTGGCGTTATTTTTTTTATAGAACAGGGGAAAACGGTCAGGAGGTTCACCTGATGTTAAGTGATACTCTCAATGCCAGAAGGCTCGCGAGTGCGTTGCCGGCCTTTTAAGAATCGGCCTCCTACCCGTTTGCCCTCTGCTCTATAAAAAAAGCTATAACATATTTTCCGGTACTCTGTAAGCAGTCATTGTAGTCGGTATCGCAATCGGTATCAAAATCGGTTATTAAAAAAGTATTGTAAAATTCGTATTCTGATTAAATAATCACTCACGGGCGACTCCTCCTTTCCATCACCATCGCTGAATGTGGAGTTTGCGTTGTTGTCCGGCCGAAGCTCTCCGTCGTCAGCAACCGGCTCAGCTGGTTCATCATCTGAAAGTTTTGCCTTCTCATTGTCTATATCTACTATTATAGGCAAGTAAGAAGACATCATTCATATTAGCTAAAATTTAAAAAAAAAACATAATTTTTTTCATTCATAAGTTATTTGGCGGCCAATTTCTATTAAGACTGGCAATACATAATTTTGGAATAGCAATTTCACATGGGCTTTGAACCCGAGACTTGATGATAAAATTTGACAAAGTTAGAAGAAAGGAGGGAAATTTGAGACGGTCAGTCTACAGTGTAATAAATATTTTGTTTAAAATTTAGTCATAATAACCTTTATTAGAAAAACATTCTTTTAGCATATGCTCCTCCAAATATTAAAATTTAGGGAATATCAAAGTAATTATTTTAAGATTTTTCATTATTTTTTTGAAGTCTCATGAAATTCAAAATGCCTTGAGCACACAACAGTATTGACTATTGAATATTGTAACCTGTGCATTGAAAAATCTAAAATTAAATAAAAAAATTTGTTTGTCGATTAGTAGCTAATTAATAAATTAATTATAGGGGCACATTCATAGGTAATAAAATTTGTACAGAATCCTAACAATCTCTTTTAGCTCTATGTCAAAAACTTTGAGGATATCGACCCAAAAGCATGTCAACTTTAAAAAAGAAAATACCATTATTAATCCGCGACTTTTCTTCATCACTACCAGAATTGGACTCTGATGATTTCTCTCCACTAGAGCTCACACTTTCTTCCTCTTGCTGTTTTTCTGTAAATTATTATAAAACCATAAAAAATAACATAGCTATACTCTGAATTTTAATTCCGTAGAATTGTCAGAATTCTACGGAATTTTTAATTTTTTGACATGTCAGAGATGGCAAACCTTTTTGGCCGGACCTTTTTTAAAAGGTTTACTGAACCTGGAATTAGTAGCAGTGATGCCAGCTACGGAATATAATAAAGTAATTAAAGTTAATAAAATTAAAAAAAACACAAATATTTCTATATATCGAATATAGAAATATTTGTGTTTTTTTTAATAGAGAAAGGATGAAAGTCGAGAATTTCCGCTTTTATGGAAGTTTGACGTTATGTTATATGTTTGAATGAGCTGTTTGGCAAAATTTTAAAAACCTTTAAAAATTAGATTTTTCATTCGTGACTTTTTTTACTTTTATTCTGTGTGTTTGGATGTAAAACTTCTTATTAAACATTCATAATCTCTAGATTCCGTCAAAACGCTTTTTTAGGCAAGATATCGAGTCAGTCCCTACGACAATGCTTGTACGTACGTGCTAAACACGTAATCAAACGTTAAGTTTTTTAAGTGCTAAATATCATATTATATACATATATGTATTATTTTGGAACATAAAGCGTCTCCGTCAAAATAACGGATTAGAAAGGCAAAGATAGTATTTACGTCATCGTCGATTCGACGAATCTGTGAGCTTTGTGTTAAGTAGCGTAGGGGATGATCTATATTTTTACTCTGAATTTTTTGATTTTATGATTATTTCCAAGCTATTTTCGTCTTCAAAATAAATACTCTTTATTTGTCATATAGTTAAATAGATTTACATACTATTTATTTTCATTATAGCGTAAAAATCATTTGATAGAAAGGCACATTAACATCTTACAAAAATCAAAAGACGTCTTACCATTATTTTCAGTATTGTTAAAATCATTTTTCTTTAATATTAAATCAACGTCTTTCCCGGCTTTGCATTCCGCCGCTATCACCTTTATGCCCACCTGCAAATTTATTCAAAAAAATTAGTAAAAATATTTATTTTTATTAATTTTTTATCAATGATCAGTTAGATATTTGTTTCGACATAGTTACATTGCAAGTATAATATAGGAAAATCCTTTTGCGAAACATAAGAAATAATTATTTAATAAATCATTTTAAAAAAAGTGTATATTATGTATAGTAAAAAGTGTTGTATGCTAATTAAACAAATTGTCAATTGTCCCCTTTATTCATAAAAAAAAGTTTTTATTGTGTAATGAAAAGAGACAAATAATTACTATAAAATAATGCAATCAGATTAATATATTTTTATAATTATATTATTAAGATGATATAACACAAAAAGAATTAAAAATTGTTGTATATTTTAGTAGCTTGATATATTTTCCTTAGTACAAAAAATAAACTTCTGAATGCGCGCATAATTTTTATTTATTTTAAATAATAATTATAAAATATATAAATATTATCTTTCAATTTGAGGGGAGAGTTTACCGTACAGAGTATTTGAGGGAACAGTAACGAAACCCATAAACATTTTATATCTTTGTCAATTTTCCAAATACCATGGAAATCGGTCTAGCCGATCGAGTTATAAGTGTTCGAACAAACTTTGTTTTATATATTAATAACCAACATTTTATGGTATTTTAGAAATTGGCTATTTTTAAGCTAATATTGCTAGCTAATGCCGTGTTGTTCTCAAAGAAGGTGATCTTGCTTGTGCTCTATAAGGTGTAATTATTCTTCATACTCATGCAGACATACACACACATATATATACCTTGTTAAGAAGCGGATGTGGTAGTAGAAGCTTGATATAATCCGGTAATGCTCGCACGGCGTCTTCCAGCGAATTGGCCAGCTTATCTTGAAGCTTATTGCTATCCGTACTCAGAACTAGCATTTTGGCTTCGCCGTTTTGAAGGGAATACTGGAAAATTAATTTTTTTAGATAAACTTTTATATGTGATATTAGCGCGATTTTTTTAAATAAGTCGTTTCTTAGTGCTTTTAAGTAATGGAGGTTCGCTAAGGGAGCGTTTAAGTATTACGTAACGTATTTTGGGAGGAGGGAACGTTACGATGCGGGGAGGGGATTAAATTACGCGTTATTGTTAATTTTTTTTCGACTTACACCACATAATAATAACTAGAGTCACTAGGTGGTCACGAAACGTTTTACTATACTTGCGTACAGTACAGTACTTGGGTACTGAAAAACGTTACGGCGAGTTACATGGGGGGGGGGTCAATAATCTCCAAAAATTGCGTTACGTAATACTTAACGCTCCCTTACCAGACACTATGTTAATAATGTGAGCTAAGGCCGAGAAGTTGTTTATCCTTAGCGACCGAAGTAACGTATACGAATACGAAGCAAGGTATGACAACAATGTACTGATTTGAAGCCGAAGACCGTGGCTGCGTCGCATAAACCACAGACAATACTACGTTGCTAATCCCCATATATTATCTTGATTCAATGGCGCTGGTTTTGTTTGATTGATAATTTTTCTTCAAGCAAATAGGTCAATGTGCACACGAACTTTAGATAGGTCTATTAGTATTGGTAAACTAGCAAAGTAAATTAGTAAAATAATGTAAATTTTCCAAATGCACTTTACGCAATATACAATCGATTCGTGATTCCGTTCCACATGCGGCCACGGAACGCTTTAGATATTCATTTTTACGCTATGGCCTGTTATTTATCATCTGTTTTGAGGTAAAAGACATACTAATTTATTTAAAATATCGTAATAATTTGTAAATGCTATGAAATTATTGATAATAATAGCATAGCAGGCATAAACTTAAACTTTTATATATTGGTTTTGAATTGTTATTTAGAAAATACTGACGCTGAGTGGCAATCGTTTCCGAAGCGTGTTTTCTCTTTCCTCAGCTGTTGATATCGCGAGTCGCGCTGCACACATCTTGCGATCACATCGGGCTGCGAGTTTCTGAAAATAAAATAAATAAATGTATAAAACTAGCTTAACAATTTATTACTATTAAAAAAAGGGAATCACACGCACATCGGGTACTGTACTATTTTTTTTTATTTACCCATACGCTATGTATAAAACATGGCTTTAAAAAGCGTTATTGCGTAAATTTACTTCTGTTGTTGTAAGAAATTTATAAAAAAAATCCTAAATAATAATACTTATTAATTTTTATACGTTAGTCACGTGACAAAAAACGGTCATAGATGACGTTTTGTGTCAGGCTTGTACAAGTCGTCGGAAATATCTGCGAACCTGGCTTAATGACGTCATACACACTGGAGAGATAGCAAAAAAATTGAAGATGTAAAAATAAAAAATATTTTATTTGTGTACTTATTTTTATTGATACGCTCTGCACTATGTATAGTCCTACCCATCTTACATATAGCACTAAATAGGTAGTTTATGTAATATTTCACCAAACAGAGAAACAATAAACACTAAAATGCGATTACGAAAGCAAGAATAATACACGTGCGTCGGCGATTGCGTTGGCAACGGTACTGGATAGGCGAAAACGGGGCGGGGTGCGGGGAAGCGCATTCCAGCGAGGTTCGCAGATATTTCCGACGGCTTGTAAATAATTGTATCCATCTGTATATATTTATTTAGTAATTCTACAGCTAATATAAAATATTTACAACTTTTGTTGTATATATTTTTGTAAAATTTTTGAAGCCAAAACTAACTTTCTATAGTCACTAATCAATATTTTTTCGGTTTTAAAAATAGTTAAATCCTAATAAATCATTATTTACTGGAGTTTATAGCATCTGTCAAAGATGTTAAATATTAGTAACATTAAATATCTTAAACATTTTTGGTTTAGGCGTGGGTTTGGTTGAAGCGTTCAAATGTTTACAACATTTACTCGCAAAAATACCGAATGGCACCAAAATGAAGCATTTTTTTCATATACATATAAAACATAAATAAATATTCTTAAAAATCCTATTATTTATCCTATATTTTACAGAACTCTTCAAACCTGTAATTCAGCAAGTGCGTTATTAGCAGCCAACCGCAAAGAGCAGTTGTGTTTCTGCAGCGCGGCCGCTTCTCTACTGCGCCTTTCGAGACTTTCTTCCAGCGCTAATCTCTGCTCATGGGCTGTTCTTAGACTTTCTAACGCCACTTCCTGTAAAAAAAAAAAATTTAGTATCGACAAAACAAGAATATTTCAAGAATAAAATACATTTAGGCTAAAGCGGTGATAAACCAGCGAGATTAAAAAAACTATTTATTTTTCCTTAATTTAGTGTAATGAGGTAGCAAGTAATAGAGTGTTGTAAGCGAGCGAAAAATTCATGTATACAGGTGAAACAAAACTGTTTCCTATCCTACTAATTCATAAGAGGATTTTTAGCTTCTAAAATCTAATGGTACCAATACAAATAAAGCTTTATAATTTTAAAGATATAAGTTCTTATGATAACGAAACGCGTATTAGGAATCATACTTTATAGATTATAAAAAATGGCTATATGTATTAAAAATTATTAATAAATTCCGGAGGTTAATAACGAAACTACTATAAAATAACTGTTACTTTAACTTTCGAATTCAATCAAAGAATGAGTTACTTTGTATGGAATGAACTAATGTGCGTACGTACTGTGTTCACTCCATACATACTATTATTATAAAATAGATAAGATAGATAGATTCTAATATGATAAAAAGAAAATAAAAGTCCTTACACATTTTTCAACATCAAGGTGCCACAGAAACAACCCATACTTCAAATTCATTCCTTTCCCTAAATCCTTAATCGTAATTTATACCTGATAGTTCTTCTTATCAGTGAGCAATTGAGCAACATGCTGTGTATCGGGGTGTTTGCCTGCCGCGAGCATCGACTCAAGCGTATGCACTCGCATGAGCAGGCGCTGCTCACCCACGAAGAGCTCCCAAGCGGCCTGCGCTTCGGCCCGTGTACGTTCCACGCACTCGCGTAACGTACGCAGACGACTCTCGAGTGATGCTTCGCGTTGTATTGCTTCCTGTAATTAAAAGTCATTCATTCATACATGGTCCTAATAAATGAATTAGTTATAAATTTATAACTATTAAATGAATGTATATTGACATTTGATAGATAAAATTTTTAAGGATTTAATATTATTATCGTACTTTTTATCGACTTCCAGCATCTAGATTACGTGTTTGGGTGTATTTCTTAAACTCTATATCTTTGTCTTTTTCTTTAAAATAAAAATATTTTATACAATATAAATGTATAATGTACAGGCTTGCTGCCCCGACACGGATAAAAAACCGTAGAAAACCTAACATACTTTAACTTTGATCAGTTTGTTAGCCATGCTGGCTGACAAAGCCAAAGACAAGTAAGTAGTCGCAATTTTGCTCTAAGGACTCCAATGTCAAATCCAATACGTTTTTGGCATATGGAAGTCATAATTAGTTAGCTTATGACTTAAACTGTGGCTTCACGAACTGGTATATCTAAACTATCACCTAAGTAGGGACTTCCCTATAAAGGGAAATTACGATGACAAAGATGCAAAAGTGTGCCTGGCCTATTCCCTCTTAAGTAAGATTAACTTAGTATTGTCTTTTACTAACATAACTTTTACACATTTAAAGAAAACACTTTTTTACCGGACTACGCCGCTGTTAAATTATGTAAAATAATTATAAGCTTATAATAATACATAACTTCAATTCGGTAAAAAAGTGTTTTCTATAAAAAAGGTAAGATTAACTTACTTGAACATAATTATTGAGTTGATATAATTCATTGAGGTGGAGCTTCGCCTCTGTGCCATCTGGGTGATAAAGCATCAGCATCGCTACCACCGGAGGAAATGTGTTCTGAAAAAGATTATTATACATTGTGTAGATAATGCAATTGACTTCCTCATTAGGGCCAAGGGCTGATTTGCCTTGACCTTGGTTCGCGTAAACAAAAATGTTATGTAACTAACATGTACTCCAATAATATATATAATAATAAATATAACTTTGACATGGGCCTAAATGATTTTTAGGGTCTGTTTCACAATGTACGGATAAGATCTACATAAGTTCCAAATTAGCTATTTATTACTTATTGGCAGGATAAACACTATTGTTGCGTTTCACGACTCTCAGATAGCGCTATTCGTCACATAAAGTCCATCAAAAGTTATGAGTCCGATGAATGTCAAATAGCACAATTTATCTTCCAAATAATTTATGTGTTGCATAGCTATTTGGTACTTTATCCATAAATTGTGAAACAGACCCTTAATGTCATAAAAAGTTAAATTTTTGAACCTAAAACCAAAAATATAAAAATATTTTTTTGTACCAGGTTTCCCATAAATGAAAAAGACACACTAAGAAAAAATGAAATATGAAATCACAAGTTTTAATTTCCACGGTTCTGATTTGTGAGGTTTCCAACTGAAATACCTCAACGTGTAATTTCTGTGATATAAGATGCTATATATGCACTATCAAATAAAACACTCCGTCGCGATCGTTTCTTCTTTCGCTTTCTTTCCCTTTAGGCATGACATATTAGATATCCCTAACATACCAGGCAGCTAAAACTACAATCCAAAACTTCTGAACGTTTTATTTAATCTCACAAAATTTAGAAATAAGAAATCAAATACTCGATAAAATATTAAAACAGTAATTATATATAATGATTGTAAGCTTGTGTTGCCCTTTATTTTTAAATTAAGGGATCTATTGAAAATAGAAACAAACAGACCTCGTTTTATAATAATAGTATGGTCTAATTGTCCGTTTGTGTAAGTTTTCAAAGGGCTAAGACACCAAGTTAGTAAAGCTATGTGGAACAACAAAGACCTCCATGCTTGGTTTTTATAAGGAAATGTTATTAAAATTTAAATGTGTATTTTTTATTCAAATTTATAGTTTACTATTGCAATATAGTATATATATTGTGATAATAGTTTAAAATGTTTTAAATACAATTTAAACTATTATCACAATATATATTAATGATAGCGGCAAACATTTAAAGTTAGGAATGTATACTATAGCCGCAGTAGCGTTTTAGGAGGTAAATAATTTACCAACGAACATCCAAATAAAAAATCAGTGGCGCTACAACTTCTTTATGTCTTGGCCTCAGATTTCTGAATCTGTTTCGTTATCATTTTTAAATCTAATAGGCAAGTAGGTGATCAGCCTCCAGTGCCTGACACATGCCATCGACTTTTTGGGTCAAAGACATGTCGGTTTCCTCACAATGTTTTCCTTCACCGTTCGAGCAAATGTTAAATGCACACATAGAAAGAAAGTCCATTGGTGCACAGCCGGGGATCGAACCTATGACCTCAGCCTTGAGAGTCGCACGCTGAAGCCACTAGGCCAACACTGCTCAACGAACATCCAAATACAAATAATAAAAAAAGAAATTCTTGATTTTATGATTTTTTTACATAACCTTGCAATATTAGTAAATTAAATTCAGTAACATTAAGTCAAACAATACAAAAAAATCTTAAAAACTTAGCTCTTGAGCTTATAAACTTACCTTCTCCGAGTTAGCAGTATTTTCAACCACCGGTATACCGAATTGAACCACATCTCCTGAAAATACCTCATGCGGGTCTTTAACCACTGAGCATCTGTTGTTGTTGATGTACGTTCCATTACTGCTCTGATTGTCCTGAAAAATCATATTTTTATAAGAAATATAATAAGAAATCTTGCGTTCTCTTAACCGATATGAGGTTTCTATAATTATATCATAATGAAGGATTATCAGATTACATAAGGATGATCAAGATAACTAACGCAGAAATTGTATGAAAAATCACTTGTTAATTCTGTCATAAATATATTTACAGAAACATCTGGGCCCTGGAATAGATCCTTGTTGAATCCAACTCATACAAATAGATGTGTTTTCACTAGGTTCAATAAGATGTAATGAATCATTGTCCTTACACTTTATAGGTCGCTGATTCAGAGTTATGTCACTATACCGTTCCAGTGTTTATTGATCTTTCAAGGTTATGTTCATTTAAAGAGTCGACGTAAAATTGATTGCAAATTTTAGTTTTTTTCACACTACCTGTTATTAAGCTATATTTGTAATAAAATTGTAATTGAAGACCTGAAAAA
Organism: Pieris napi; assembly: GCF_905475465.1. NCBI lineage: Eukaryota > Metazoa > Arthropoda > Insecta > Lepidoptera > Pieridae > Pieris > Pieris napi. The sequence goes on from NC_062237.1 coordinate 9,923,730, forward strand.
ACCCTACTGAAGCGTTTTAAATGATTATTGTTGATCTTCGATTTCGAGTCTGATACCGTTCCAGTGTTTATTGATCTTTCAAGGTTATGTTTATTTAAAGAGTCGACGTAAAATTGAAAATTTTAGTTTTTTTCACACTACCTGTTATTAAGCTATATTTGTAATAAAATTGTAATTGAAGACCTGAAAAAAGCCTATTGAAGCGTTTTAAATGACACATATTGATCTTCGTTTTAGTCTGCTATTAAATTTGTACGTGAATCGCGAGTATTGGATAACAATTAAATCCTATTTTTAGAAATGCTTCTTGGGCTCGATTATAAATGTTACACGTTAATCTTAGCGGATATATCTTAGTGAATGGAAGGCCAGCGGCGATGTTACGGTAATACGCATTAAATAAATTTCGTTGAAATAAATGAAATTGTTTTTCTATTAACTCATTGTTGCTTAAGTCCGATTGGACGAGCTCTCGTTGGCTTTGATACAAAAACGCGTTTAGACGTAAGATTCCAAGTCAAGACATACCACTAAGTATAACTTTCGTATGTCAAAATTAAACATAATTTATACATTTAACTAATCAAAGGCCGGTAACGCACCCAATAAAATTCGGTACTGCCTACCTGATCAACAAAAACAATACTTATCCCACTCTTCTGTGCGCATCTAAGTAATAAAAAGCTTAAGAATATTGCGCCAAGCATAGTATCAAACTATGTCAACTGTGAACTTAAAATTTTCTAGAAAGCAAGGTCTTACAAATTCATATAAACAAGAATCTTACAAGTCGTCAAGCATCAGCTGTTTAACCGCAAGGTTCACAATGAGGCCTCTACAAAGCACACAAGCACGCGTATACATTTACGTCAATTAAAAGGATGTTAAACCTGTTCCGAATTGGCACGTTACGTGGTATATGGTAACAGACAGTTTTTATTAACTCTTGGACCCTTTCCACAAATTAAGGTGAATAATTATAAACAATTGTTTTGATTCCATTATTTCATCAGCATGGCAAATGCGGATTTACAGCTTTCGACAGCAGATAAACAAAAGCGCAATAGTCAATATTAATAACGAGTTAATCTCTTAAACGGATTCTTGCAAACTAATTTCTAACTAAATTAGAAATTAATTATTTTTTTTCATTTCTACCGACTTTCAACGCCGATAGACGAGGCGCTAGCGAGTAGCGCGGCGTAGTAATATGTTGCTAGTGCTAGATGCTAATTTACCCCAACGTAACATAAATTAATATGAAATTCGCGAACTAGTCTCCAAGATCTGCTTCTATTGTTATACCTTAAAACGAATAAAATAATATTTCACTGTAACAACAAATTTAGTTCCAGAGTTCCCGTCGGCAAATGATTAATATTGCTGCTAAAGTATAAATGATAGTTTATAATATCACGCAAATCTTAGAAAACAATAAATTTTAGTTCAAAAAGACTTATCGACCCTTTGGTCTCAACTTTCGACTTAGGGTCCTTCAAGAAAAGAGCGTACCAATTCTTAAAAAACCGGCAACGCACTCGTGGGCCCTCTGACATTGAAAGTGTCCATGGGCGGCGGTATCACATCAGGTGAGCCTCCTGCCCGTTTGCCCCCTGTTTTATAAAATAACTACTGAACTTTGAACTTTGAAATCCGATACGTTTCAGACCACCGCGACTACGCAGATAAAAAATAACGACAACGTAGTCATAACATTATGTTATACTATTCAGGTATAGCTAGTACCTAAATAGGAGTTGAATGTGCTAATTTGGACAATTAGGCTACGCTAATGTTCCATTCAAGGATTTGCACGGCGCCATTCGTTCCGCTGCGATTTTATAAAAATACTTCAAGGAAACATTCAACTTTTCGAACTTATTTAATTTCGTTCATATAACTTAGCACAGCCATAAGCGTGAAATAGCTAATAATGTTCTGTCCTTATATCTCTCGTATCACGTAGAATGAATAATCAAGACAAAATATTGTACTATTTGAGACTTATTGTACCTTTATCAATAGAACCATAATTGTATGTTACAAAGGTCGTTTTGGTACGCTGTTGATAAGGATAGATTTCATAGGAATATTCTATATTTTTTTATATATAATAGGGCAAACGGGCAGGAGGCTCATCTGATGTTTAGTGAACGCCAAGCAACGGAAGTGCCGTTGCCGGCCTTTTAAGGACCATCTACTTAAGACTTCTTTCGCACTACCGAAAACATAAAATTATGTTTTTGTGTTTTAAATATAAATGGATATGCAAGCAACGGTTACCCTACATTCTGGCTACGTAAACAAATTCGCCAGCGTCAGCTAGTTCCAAAAGAGGGTTCTAATAGTCAAACAAAGGGTTAATTGAGGGCATAACATTACAGGCGATTGGATACAAAACGTTTGAGGGTTCGATGTAAACATACTACCACAAACAAATTATTTGTTTGTTAAATATACTGAGTAAGCAGACAACGAGTATCCAAACGTAAATCGATTTTCAAGTGTTTTACACAATATATTCTTTGAGAAATGCGACGCTAAGTGTTTTCGTTATGACTATATCTATACACATACAGGCCTTAGACGCAATTCCAACTATGTCAACGTAGAATTAGGCTATCGTTACGTGGTACTATACTATGTGGAAGCTGCCTACTAAAGTATTTTTGAACCAATTCGACTTAGGGTAAAAAACCTACCACGCTTAAAGGCCGGCAACGTACTCGCGAGCCCTATGGAATTAAGAGTGTCCATGGGCGGTATTACTTAACATCACATGAGACTTGCCCGTTTGGCCTTGTACTATAAAAACATCCTTTCCCAATCTATCTCAATATATAACTAGTACGGATATTAAGGAATACCTAATTTATATAATTTACATTTTACGAATTAATAAACACATTGCCTATTGTAAATCAACTCTCGTAGTAAGGCTAAAACGCATTTGATATGACACTGGTAAATGCTTTGTGCATTCCTAATGAGGGCACATTCAGTGAACTGATTTATATTAATTTTATTTACTAGTGCTTCTGATAATAATGTATACATTATACTACTAATATTAAAAGCGTTATGATTTTACATATTGAATTTAAACAGTAAATTATCGTCTGTCGGCACTGAGGTAATCATATTTTATTTCCATGTGATTTAACTAGACGAGACACATTTTTTTTAAATAAATAATTGTCTATTCAATGATACATCATTGAACATTACCATTTAACCTAATTTAGGTATTTAACATAAGATAGTGTCCATAAACACTACTTACAGTTACTATTAAGGGAATGTCGCTTTGTTCTATTTTTTTCTTACCACTGTTTAGGACTTGTGACTATCGTTCACTAACACTAATTAAAATGGTTGTGTAATTTTCAATCTTCTCACTAGGCCCGAAGGTACAATATTATACAAATTGGAAATAGGAAAAACTTAGCGGATATACTCAAACTTAAAATAACTTTATTCATATTTTATGTGCCACTTATGAACGTCAACAAAAAAAAGTTATGTTAAATTGATTCTAAATTTACATTTACTACCAGTTCGCAGGTCAAGGACGTAGAGGGGGCAAGAAGAACTGGCAAAAAACTCTCTGCCATCGTCAAGTTTTGAGTCATACAAATTGTTCGCAAGGCAGAGCAGCTTTAAATTTTTGAACTGGAGCAAATCAATCCCAAGGATTAGGATAATTTAAATAATAATCGTTAAATTATAATTGATTACATAGGTTCAAATTTAAGAATGGTTTCCAGGAAGCAGAAACCGTGATTAAGAAGACACCTCTTGAGGAGTGGATACAAAGATACAAATAAATAATAGTTCCGTATCGAACTCATTAGTCGCTACTTGTTAGTTGTTACATAAGCTCTCAAAAGGCTGAATAAAATAGGCTGTGGTCGAAATCTTTTGTGGGCGTCAGTGAGAGTCGGCACATTTCCATTCATAAGTGTCAGCGTACCGTCAGCAAAAAAGATTTAAACCAAAACAATCGAATTTCCTTAAAGGAAACATTTTTAAGAGAATCAATTAAAAGGTGTATTCAAAATGACAATTATTTTGTTTTACTAGAGTACCTAATTTGGTCAAATTAATCCAAATATGAAAAATTTCTTTATAAAAAAACTGTTGCTGTCTGTACCCATTCACACACGGGTGGGCGTTTTCGTCACATACTTTTGTTCACAATACATGTAAACACCGTGTAAAGATCGAGGAACTCTAGTAATATGACCACAAAAGATGCGCTATTCTATAGGAATCCGTGCCTTGAATAGATAACGTATACCATTCTTGTTGATATTTAACTTTATCGTACGCTTTTGAAAACATACGGAGTGGTATTCAAATAGTCAGCATATTCAAATAGTATTCAAATAATAGCATTACCAGACCAAACATATTATAATAGATAATTTTTTAAACTGAATTATTTTTTAATTTGTGAAGGAAACACTAATTTACTCTCCTAATTAATTGTTTTTGATAATCATGCAACTAAGTTTTGGATTTGCTTTGACAGGAAAACTGGGATTAAATATTTTCGTATTATGTTTTGAATAGCAGAGGAATAAGAAACAAATACAACCTCCTTGATAAACACTTTAGTCCACGAAAGCTTTTTATACAAATAAAATCTCATTAGTACATACACCTAGAAATAAGCTTTCTACAATTGAAAATGTCGGTTCAGTAGATTACTTCCTACATACACACTAAGAAACGTTTTTCTCTTTATAAGTTGGTATATAGATATTATAGCGTAACAATAATAGTAGGTACGAACCACTGTTCTACTCCCGTTAATTCATCTTGCGATATCAAATACGGCATACGTTAATCAAATTCGGTACCATAAACACAATGACATGAATATATTAGAAGATTATATATTTTGTATACTAGCTGACCCGGCATACGATATATGCATTGATTGCATACACATGCAGACATGCATGTGTATTAACTTTGCACTTTTGATTAGGTATAGTCGAGACTACAAAAAAACCTCGATAAATATTGTACTATATAAAATTCTCGTGTCGCGGTGTTTGTAGAAATTTTTTGTGCATATTGGGTGTGTCTGACAATCGGACAACATCTATTTTTCATCCCTCTAAATGTTAAGGGTAGTCCGTCCAACCCTAAATTATTATTTTTAATTTTTAGATAAATTTTATTTTTTTATGATACAGCATTAAAAAATACATGTACAACCCCAAATTTTCACCCCTCTACGATCAACCCCTATTTTGTTATTATAAATGATAAACATGGCAAAACGACGTTTTCCGGATCAGCTAGTTGTACTATAAGAAACAATCAAAGCTCAATAATAATACCAATTCCGAATAGGTAAATCGAAATATAGAATCCATTATAGATTTAAAGTATTTATTTTTGGACATCGATATGTGACCACCTCCCACACAAACAAATTAATTTATGGATAAACGAGGCTGTTTTACATATACTTATTTAGATTATGTTTTTAACTAGAAGCATCCAACCTATCATTAACAATATTCACTAACAAAATTTTATATTGCAAATGGCGGCCTTAAAATATATGCACTTTAAATATGCGTTCCAAATGATATATTAACGTGTTTTGTTTCGAAGTCACGACGCAATATTAGACTAAGCTGCCGTGTCATGTAGCACGGTGCACCCCTACTTGCTCAGTAGCTCAACCCTTTATTAGACTTCCAGGCATTCAGATACAAAAACTTCTCAAATTGGTGTAGGATTCATATTGTAATTTTAATTAGTTTAATTAACTTACCACAAGATAAAAATGCCCTTTATCGTAGTAGAGTGTCGCATGGTGACGAGAGAGTACTCGACAGTCGAATATTGTATTTGTCTGGCAAGGTGAACCACGATACACATATCTTCCGATCTGAAACATAACATCACCATCTTTATTTATGTCTCTTATGAATATTTTTAATTTCATTTGATTGATGGATCGTGTCTTGTTAACTTATTGGACAAGACACGCCGTTGACCAATAACAGTCAAGCGAAATTAGCCAACATTTCATTTACACGCTTGCCATTCTGTAAGCAAAAGTAGTAATGACTCCAATAGATCTAAGTTGTGTAACAACATAATAAATCCACCGTAAAAAGCAGACATAACTGCTTCCTCGCTACTTCCTAGCCATTTCTCAAAAATGGATTACATATACATGATAAATATGTTTGTTTACGTAGCATAAGTGAATTATAAAACATTGCACTACTTAAGTTCCGTCTGAATTTATCTATAAAGTCATTTCGTATGACAAGCGCGCGCCCAGCCATTCTTGAGTCAATCAGTATGACCCAACGCACTCGAGACGCTACAATTGTACATTGGCAATTAAATTTAACAAGATTAAATGGTGCTATTCCTAGCTACACATCTGCTGCGCTTGCAACGGAAGTTAATCTTATCATATTTTACATACAGGAAGTAGAGAATATGATAGGCTAGACCCAAAATGTATTGTTTATACTACCAAGGGACTAACAATTCTCTCGGTATTTCAGTGAAAGCTACACAAAAATAGCTTTGCTTATTAGGCATACCTAATGTGATTATTAGAAATCGTTGTTTATATGGTGTAAAAATTAATTACAGTTGTATTTTATTTTCAGACTAAACCAAGATTTGATGATTGATTGTGTATAGGGATATTGATAATGTATATTCTTGCAACAATCTCGGCAACACAAGAACCTAGGAATACCAAAATTTTATTGAGGACTGGGAAGACAAGCTTTGAACTACCTTGCATATATGAGCTTCAAGTAATAGTATGCTTCTCTATACAGAACATTATCATAAATACTAAAAACAGAGTCTTCTATCAATTAAAATTTACTGTTTTGTTTTAGATGTCGTTTTATAAAATATATACAAGCAGTGTAGATTTATGATGTCCAAACAAGATGATAGATTCACTAAACTATCACACAATTCTACAGTAATGTTACAAACAGATAAGACATGCTTTGTCTAATGGCGACATAAGATGTTGCCCAGATCAAATTGAGATAAAATCTATCTGCCAAATACCATTATGTATATACGTGTCCACTTACAAAGAAGGTCTTATCAGATTAGTAAGACAAGTTTAATCTTTATTAACTATTTGACTTTAAACTATATTGTTTACAGTGATAGTTACTTAAATATAATAATTTTCTTAATTAACAGACAAGCAATTGATAACAACAACATTGGCATGCCTTCTGTAATTTTCACCTCCTCTTCAATATGTAAAATTTCATTATGATATTTAATAAAAATATTTTAATGAAATTATTATATCAATATATTTTGCACTTTTTAATTGTAAATCAAGCTTCAAAAGTTGTTTTATTTTGTTAAAATCTATTAAAACAAAATGATATAAATCTTTTACATGATCTTTATATCAATATATTTTACACTTTATGGTTGTAAATCAAACTTAATTTTGTTAAAATCGATTAAAGGCAAAATGAATTATCTATTACATGATCTTTTGGCGAGTGCAAAAAAAGTAAAGCTAAGCCAAAAGTATCTAGTAAGAAACAAGTTCATTCATAGAATAATCATATATAGATAAAAGAATTAGGCTTGAAAATTGGCACCTATTACATAGTTATGGCAATGGAAGATATAAGTATATATACTAATATTAAATAATATATGTTGCATGTCCTTAGATTAGTATATAATACTTAAAAGAACATTTGACAATTATTTTAATAGAATTTCATCAACAGTTAATTTGAAAATAAGCAATTGTGGAGCTGATTAAAATTAAAATTAGTACATCTTTTCCAAAATAATTTTGGTTTTTGAAACTTCCCTAGAATTACCTTTACTGGTTCCTCTAGTGTGACTCGCCTTTCTTCAAATGGTAGCGAGTTCGTGTGGGGAATAAAAACCGCCCGAGGGACACCCACATCCTGGTTGTTGGTTGGGGCCTCTGACCCAGCTGTCCATGTATAGTCCATATTCTTTACAGTAGCCGTCATTTGTGGTTTTAATTTCTTATTTCTTGCTATCACCATCCTACAGCTATCCTTCAAAGTTAGCATTTAGTGCTCCCACGAACGTAACGAGAAACACATCGTATTTGATAGATTAACCACTGGCCAATTGGTGAAAGGTGGATATTATTCACTGCCATCTTGAAGAAAAAATCAGATAATAGAAATATCAAGCCACGGATCTAACAAAACAAACTAGTATACCTACTTTACGATTTAGAAAATATGAAACTTGATTCCTTTCGTACTAGTCAATTACTACTTATTTGCAATCCACAGAATATTCATTAAATAAACATAACATCTAACATTTTTACATTACTTTTAACCTTTGAACCGCTTTTTTGCTTCAAATACAACTGAATTTAATACTTGAACGGGGCGTTAAGTCTTGATTAAAGAATTAATCGTTCGGAGAACTTACGAAATGGGTGAAGAAATCGGACATTTGTTTTGTTGAGTTGGGTTGGTACTTGGTTGTAATTCGTCATTGGTTGATCCGTCGTTCACTGTTTTTTGTTCATTTGTTCCTCTTTTCTCTATTCCTTTAAAATGTAGATTTTTACGCAAGAAAGTAGTGTTAGTAAAAATTAAAAAGAAATTTGAACTTATTACTTTATTGGATAAACTTAAAATAATCGTACATCGTGTGAAATATATTTTTAGGCTATAATTTAAATTAATTTTCTTATATTATCTTACATACTTTTATAAGATTTAGTATTTTAGAACTTAGTTTTGAATTAACTGTGGTATACTAGTATTATCTGTTTTGATATTGACAAATGATCACTTGATATGAAATGAATGACAATTGATACATATGTGATACTTGACGTTTAGTTTATGGTTATACTCCAGCTGTCATTTTCAACAGTGAATTTTCAGTTTGTCATTTGAGAATTGAGTAGAATTTCAATCGGTGATCCATTGCTGATTCCATCGAAAACGGTTTCTGCCTTGAGTCCCAGTGTGAAGTGAAATAAAGTGTGTGACAAATAATTAAATTCTGTGCGAGCTTAAGTGTTTGTATTTTTTTGTAAGTATAGTGATCAATTGTTGTGCAAGAGAATTTTAGGTCTTTTCTATTGCTACGGTTACCGTTCAAGCAATATGGCCGTTCGACTATTTCATATTTTAAACGAGTTTTCTATATAAGTAACGTCTTTAAGGAAGAATAATACTTAGTTATAAATATTTGTTTTCTTTTATTTTATTTAAATATGTTTTTTCAGCTATTATGAACTTATTTCGTTGATGTGGCAATTTGACAGAACATATCTTTTGACGTAAATTGTGATTTGTGAGTCACATAAAAACATTTAATATTCTTCTTATTTTTCACCTTATTATTTATGAGATATTCATTGAAGTTAGAATAAAATATATGATTATTATTAACAACATAAATACACATGTCCATTATCTTATTTAGGTCCAAAATAATCAACCCCAGTCACAGTAATTTTTCAACTATGCTTTTACTGTGTATACAAAATTACTTTATACCTTTAGCTACAGGGATACTTTTTCTTATCAAGACAATAAAAAAGAGGATAAATAGTTTATAAATATATATTTGTTGCTGTGATTAAATACAAATTATGCCACAAAAAACACACCTTGGTTATAAAATGTTGTATATTTTTTTTATATTTCTTGGTTTAAAAAGTTATTAGCAAAGATTTTCAAGGCCTAAACAACTACCTATTTAAGTAATTGAGGTTGGTTTAGATAACAATATAATAAATGAAAAACTATGAAGTTGTTTTCTATTTGATATTAATTTTGTTTACTATGTTTAAGTATTAATAAATATACATTCTTAATTCTCTTATTACAAATGTTGTTTGCCAATTAGATATATCTTAAGGTTAATGACCAGCTGATTGTGTAATTAAGCTACTATATTGACAATAGATTTATCCTTGACATAGAAGCCATAGTTTCTTAAAATTTCTTATTAGATGAAGCCAAAAGAGTGGCAGAGGTAGCAAATGAAATTGATATATTAAGTGAAATATAAGTAATTTAATGATATATAATTAATGTTATAGAAATATTCTAGTTACTGCTGCTGATTTTAGACTCAATCTATTATCTCACTCATTACAAATCTAATATTTCAGTCATTAAGAGTTGTGTGTATAAAATAGAATATTTATATCTAAAAAACAAATTGTATTCCTTCTAGTTAGATTAATAAAATCTAACCATCATAAAGTTACAGTCCTAAAAGAGTTAAACTAATTTTATTATTTCTCTGAAATTTTTATATATTCCATTTTTTTCCTGGTGTATATAAATATATTAAATTGTGTTCCTAGGTGTGATAATGGCAACAGTCTTAACACCATCACCTGCCTGAATTTACAACTCAAGTGCAGATAACCTAAGGCCCTAGTATCAAGCATCAACCAACCACAATGAAAATGGTGTTGTCACAACGACAACGAGAGGAGCTGTAAGTTTTTATATTATTAGAATTATTTATAAGAGCTAACTACATGTGAAATGAAAGACAATCTTACTAAAATTGATCAAAAAAGTTTAATAGTACATATAAGATTCATTACTATATTACTATTTATAATATTCTGTTATATCTGTAAGTATAGAAGCCACTCCTAAAATGAAATTTAGGGATATTTATGATTAAAATGTAAAATAGTTTACTAAGGGGCTGATTAAAAAATATGTTTATAAGTTTTGGTCCATATGTAGAATATCCTTTCTGTTGTGGAATTTTAATTTAATTAAGAAATCAGAATGCTCCTATTTATAGCAAACACTATTCGGTTTTGGTATAATTAGTCATAATTGAATTGTTTGTGGAAAGCTTGTATCAAAATTTCCAACCACATTCTTTACATAATATTTTACAGAATATAAATGCTTTGGTTTTAAAAAGCTCAAAGCTTTATCTTGCAATTGAAGGCATTCAAGGCTGACCCACTGATTCTGTTCAATATTTAAGTGTTGTATTATGTCCCTTTAAATTGAAATATAGGAAGTCAATTGCCCCAGTAATCTTGTTTGCTCAATGTTACATTAAAATGCTTTTTGTTGCCATTTGGAAACATGATCATTAATATACTGTATTATACAATATTATATCAAGATTGAGCAATAATATAATAAAATATTCATAACTGTTCTTGTGAACAGAATTGTTTAATTATACAGTTTAATGCAATGATGTGTAGACATTTTAAACAAAAAAATACATGATTTCAGATAAGTTCTCGTAGGTTTTATGTAATTTTGATAGTTTTACTACAAGCAAGGGACATGTGATTCATATAATTTTAAGTTATAAACATATATTTTATAGCTTAACTTATGTAATGGTAGTATTAAGCAGTTGTCTTAATTTCACATCTTTAATTACTCAACAAATCCAGTTAGGTATGTGTAACCGTATTTTAACGATTGATTTCCTTCCGCGTGTCTAGTGTTTTATTAGTGTTTATTATAACTTTAAATTTTAAACTCACATAATCAGAGGATATTTATCTGCATAATATAATGACTTGTGATTGTGATAATTTACATACTACCGTGTTAGTATATTTTTTATAAGTAAATTAGTTGATCCACGCGACCTCGTCTGCTTAACATTATGACAAAAACACTGTTTATCCTTTTTCAAGGTCTCTAAATGATGAATTTTTAAAACTTACAAAATTGTTTAAGTTGAATTTTCGGATTTCTTAAACTAAACAATAAACAAAATAGTAGAATAGGCTCTGAATAAATCTAAGTCATAAAATAAAGTAAATAGGTGATCATATGTATTTGTTACCTCATTCAAAACAACACCTGTATAAACTAATACACCTGAAAGAGACAACTATATAAAAATAGTGGAACAAGAAAAAGAAATTTACTTTTTCGTGGTACAAAAAAATGAAGGTTTGCGCCTGCTATCGCCTCGCACGTCATCTGACCTTTGAAAGTAACAGTGTTATAATTTTGTGCCGTTGACCCCGCAGAACAAAACGAAACAATATCAAACAGCTTTCTTTACAGCACAAATCCTTATCTACTACACTGATTTGGTATATAAATCAAGGTCGGCATAAGCTGATTCGGCCTTAAACGAACTGATATGATATTCATATCTTCTAAATTACTTAAATGCCAGTCTCGCTAAATGCACATGTTAATTAAACATTATATTGACTACTAGGTGGCCTGGCGAACATCGTACTGCCTATCAGTCGATTCATTATTTTTTTTAAATACTTATTCTGCTATTCGGGACACCGGTCTTGCTAGTAAGATAAAAAAAAGAAAGTTGATAATACAACAAATAAATTATGTCAAAAAATAAAAAGTTACCTTCCCGGAACCCCTCCACTAACACTTAAACTTTATGGTATGGTATTACTTTTATGTATTATTAATCTTTTGTATGGGAATGAAGTGTTGTTTTTAGTCTTTTTCACTAGATTTTTTTTAAGTTTTCTCTTCGTAAGAACCATCCTTGTACTTCAAGGAATATTATAAAAAAAGAATCAGACAAATCGGTCAAGCCGTTTTCATGTTATGTCGTGACAACGGAAAACGGGTTTCATTTTTATATATTGACTATTATTGACGATCCAAGAACTCATTGAACTTTTAATTAGTTTATTTTGCGATATTTTCTATAAATGTAATCTTAATTCATGTTCTTAACCGCATCGTGACCTGACGTACTTCGATATCTATGTATTCGTCGGGCCAAAGTGAAAGGAAAACACGGGCATTAAAGATTATTCGAAGATTAAATCGGAATAAAACGAATTCGTATTGGGGGATATTTCTAAGAAAACATGAACAGGTTTATATTTCTAAGTTAAAGTGCATCTAATATATAAAATTCTCGTGTCACAGTTTTTGTTGCCATACTCCTCCGAAACGGCTTGACCGATTTTGATGAAATTTTTTGTGCTTATCCGGTATCTATGAGAATCGGCCAACATCTATTTTTCATCCCCCTAAATGTTAGGGGTAGTCCACCCCTAAATTTTGTATTTATTTTTTAGACAATATTTTTAATTTCTATGATACAGCATTAAAAAATACATACAACCCCAAATTTTCACCCCTCTACGATCAACCCCTATTTTTTATTATAAATGATATACATGGCAAAACTACGTTTGCCCGGTCAGCTAGTTTTTGTATATTAACCTAGCATTTAATTGAGATATCTTAAACTGTTTGAGGAAGTTTGACGGTAAATTCTATAAGATAAAGGTTTTACAAATCTATTTTTATAAGCTGCAACAGTTTGCCAACAATTTATCGACGTTCACCTTCTCCATGTGTCTTGATACTTTTTAATATTTAATACTTATTCGTTTTCCCACGATCGAAACTTTTATATTGACCAACTCATCCGCATTTCTCCGGTCGATAATTTCAATTGTAAGAATATCATTCCGCATTCCGTTCAAATACATTGTGTTAGGGATCGAGGCCACTGCCAGAGTGTCACTTGTTTAATTGTTTTAAAACACTTCTTGCAATTTTTATATTGATAACTGAACTCATTTCAAATTCAATGTTTGTGAAATAAAATTCTTCACTTAATGCCCTTTAATTGCTAACACTATAAAATATTTTTTTCTGTAAAGTGCGTCATGTTTTATTACCTAAAATCTCTACTAAATCTACAGTACGCCAAAACTTGATTACATTTTACGCAAATTCTTTATATTTCGTTCGAAACAAGTTCGTTTTTTATGTCGTAACATACATTGCGTCATACATTAGTTTGTTTATTTGTGAGATGATTTCATCTTATGAGCTTTGACAGCTTTGCAACACTTGTCAGACCGGATTAAAGACAAATTCTGTTTCAAAACATGTGTAACTCTTATACAGCTTTGTTATTGAGGCTATAAGTGGAGCAGTGAAAGTAAAAAAACTATTAATTCTCGATACCTGACATGGTTCAGCGACTGAGCTGATGATTAATCTTTGAATTTGGTATTGTAGAAATGCTTAAAGGTCAATCAAAAATGTATTTGGTTTCAACAATTCGCAAGTTACACGTAATCATTTATCGATCTAGATTTAATAATGAACCTAGGCTCTTGATAATTTTTTATTCAAGGGCCAAGGTCAAAAAAATGAGCTTTTCGAAATTTTCAGCAAAACGGTAAGTTTTATCATAAAAGTACCTCAGACAAAAAGTGTACATCATACAATTATCTATAAAAAATGTATCAATACTTTTTTTCTTACGAGCCACCGTTTCTGAGATATAACGATTCAAAAAGTTATAAAAGTTGTTCCTTACACGGGAATGATGGGGAACTTCTAGACATTGTTTTTAATTATGTTTTGAACAATTTCACAGAAATTCAGCTTGTTGGGACTTTATGTAACTTCGAATGTCTAAATTGACCGGGCTATAAAGCTCATTTTTGTTACTGATCATTAGTACTAGTTTTTGCAAAGCCACTAAATAAAGTTTTATTTCAGCGTTGTGATCAACTTCTTTAATTTGTCATTATAACTCATCTAAGTTTTGCAATAGTCCGTCATCATAATATACAATACACCGTGAGAACTCTTTGATACTAGACTTTGTCATAGGTACCCTGTTCATGTTAGGTGTAAAAACATAAGTAATTAAGGCACGCCTGACAAATGGTTTGGTCTGTTGGCCAAGAGTTCTTCTATTAAATTGAATGAGACATAACTAAAATGAATTGACTAGAGAAAAAATTACGTCACAGTATTACCATAATCGATCATGATCGTAATCTTTCTTATGCAACTTTGTATTAGATATGGTAGAAAGCGGTTAACTTATGTCTAATATTTGGCTCATACAATTTATGACTCGTTGGAATTCGGCGATGGTGTTAATTTGTATAAATTTTCGCAATTCTAAACTTGAATATTGTATAATGTCTGCGTATTCACGAAAGAATCAGGACCTCTTTGGTGTGTTCAATTAGATTGTTTTTTAACTTTATTATTTTGATTTTTTTTTTTAATATAACTAAAATGATTTAACTAGTACATAATCTCGTATTCGAGTATTTTTTTAAAGGAACATGGTTCATATAACGTTGACGTCAAAACTGCGATTTATGTAGATATGCAAACTATTCCGTGACTCATAGTATTTGTCATTAGGATGCTAGTGTAACTGATAAATCAGACTCTAAAATGACGTGAAAAAACTGTTTGCAATTACGATTTAAAGAACTTATTTAACTTTTCTATTATAATTCTTAGATCTAAAACAATTTTTTATTGTTAATTTTTTATTTAATTTAAGTTATTTAATTTTTTATATGCTAAGCCTAGGATATTACGTTAGAGACGGCCTAATTAATATTAAAAAATTATTATTGTCACTTATTAGCTGTGAACTAGTATTAGATTTTACAATATATGTGCAGACATCGTTCAAGTTCTCATAAGATGTTAGATGTGCATTAGACAGATAAGCGAGAAAACATTCCCATCATCAAGAGACTGAACTTGTAATTTTAAGGTCCAAGACCCGTTGTTCGCCGGTTTGCAAGATCGCGTGGAATGCAGACACCGGTCGTCGAAGGCTAGATGTTCTGCCGCATGCCGCGTACTCTGCATATTACCTATATATTCTTCTATTATCTACATTCATAATTCGTTGTCCGTCTTACAAGTCGCAATATCGCATTCAACGGTTTATATGATGCATAGATTGGGATGTGGTGTTGCTTATTAACACCTAGCGATGTCTGAATTCGTCGGAAAATGTATATTCCAAATATCTCCTTCGAATTAGAGGTAACGCCAGCGGGCTCCAATACGCCCATAAATATCATGAGGATATTTCCGGAGTAGTTGTCCGGCGGGAGACGCCAAGTCTTTTTAGCAAATAATGTCGCTTTTTAGGAATGTTTTATTGACACTCACACACACACCCTGCTGCCTAGGTTCTCGGCTGCAGATCTGCCTGATCGTGTGCCTGATAGGCTACTGTAGGGGTCCAATAAATAATTAAAAATAATAAACAAAAATCTCCTTGATACCGATAAGCTTTAGGTCTTATATACTGTAAAGCATATATTCAAATGTTGATGCAGACAGCAGATATCGTGGTTTAATTTGCCTGGAAAGTTATTTCAATGCAAAACCAGAGTGCATATGTAGTCTTTGCGTTAATGGGCTTGCGTCTTGAGGACGTTATAATATAGCATTTGCGGAAGATTTTTTTAATCGTTTCCTGTTTCGTTGGAAATGACATCAATAAAAGGCATTGAAACCTATCAGGGTAAAAGTTCAATGATTTTTCACATGTAGAACGTTGACCCTATTCTAGTTTTTAAACATTTATTCATAGAAATTTACAAAAGGGGTTTTGTACGTGTTTTTATCGTTATAAATGCAGAACTAATAATTCGTTATGTAATTTTATTTTTAGATACATTGTAAGATATTCTCGGTAAATAAATTTATCTTATCATTATAAATTTTCTCTAATGATTTATATACCTATATATAATGGTTTAACATTTATGAATATCTTTCACACTGTCTTACATAAAACCAAAAGTCCAAATCAAAGAAAATCGTAGCAAAGTCCCTGTAGAAGCTTTTTGACAAATAACTTCTAAAGGTAATCGCAATGACGCAGCTCAGTTTTGACGTAGAAAGCCGGCGCCTAAGCTCGATCGATACGCGTGGGAGGCTTCCCCTCTTCCCTGCAATGGGAGGACAAAAGTTTCAACTCTGCCATTCATAATTGCGTCATTGATGCTATGAAAAATATATACACTGGTAGAATATAAATTGGTTTGCACTCTGATTTATTATTAGTCAAGTTGACAACAATTATTATATTAAGATTATACATTATTTAGTAACAACCTTCGAATAAATACATTTTGTGTTTCCGGAGAAACGTGCAGAATCACGATGTTTTCCGGCAATGCACTTACGAGGTCTCTGGCAATGTGAGTGTTTATGGGCAACGGTATCACTTAACATCAGATGAGCCTCCTGCCTGTTACATAAAAAAAAAGTATTTGACGCAGTCTTTATTATTTGATACCTTACAAATCGTCATCATCGTAGAACAATGACGGATTTGAAATCCTGAATCCACTTTTTATCGTATTTGGATACTACATTGACTAAATATTACGGTACATTAAAAAAAATCCATGTGATTTAAATTTCAAATTAATCAGTCGGTTAAGTGACAGATTTGATAGACGCTTATTGATTTTTCTAGAAAAACTGTGTAATTTAATTTTAATATTTTTATTTTGTTTCAAAAGAAACCCTATTTTTTGCTTGTATGCCAATTTTCATAATTACAGAATATGAATTTAAAAAGTTATGACTAACTAACATGATTATATTATTTTGAAATGGCTGCCCTGTAAAGTTTACTATTTGTCAGATCCGTCCGAACTACGAGGATGTTAGCATCCTAATATGGACTTTATCTATGATGGCTAGAGTTCTAAGTGTTTGGGAAAGCTAAAATAGGATGAAGGTACCCTTTATATCCACCCTCTCTGAAGTTGTGATATGTAATCGATATAATGTTTCACTCGAATAACCTGCATGAATGAAAGATGCGTGTTAAAATAAACAAGACAATTACGCAATATTCGAATAATGCTTATCTAAACAAACCTTGAATGCATACACTATTATAAACAAACGTAACACACATTTCAGATAGGTTAGGCGGTCGATAAATATGTATATCGGATTTTTGTTGAAATAATATGATCTGATAATTAAAAGTATGAAAGCCGATCACACAAATAGAAATACAGCTGTTGGGATGGGGATTGGATTATTTATGTTCAACCTTTATAAAGTAATGATATAAATAAAAAAGTATAACATTATTAGGTTTGCATTACTTGTTCTCTTGTAAACCCAAATCTCTATCCACTTTTAAAATTTGTCACCAAACGCATATATATATATATATATTATGTTGTCGCATAATCCCAAATGATATTATATATTTATTTCGTATTCCTACAGCTAACATAAATTATATACAACAAAAAACATATAGCCAAAGATGGAATACATAACAAGATAATACATAAAAAAAGGTTCAAATATTTGCGAGAGGAAAAAAATGTATAAAAATTATTTAATCCGTGATATCTAATTCGGGTGTGCTGTGTGATGGTGTGTATGTGGGGTGTGCTCATTATGCAGGTGATTAAGCTCTATGGATATTCTTAATACTTAAGCATATTCCGCGATAGCTTAAACGTCAAGCTTAAATATTGGTCGTTGTATGTCCGGGCTGCGTGATATAGACATAGACATAACATTTATTACAAACAAAAACACACACACATAAACACACAAAATAACAATACTTAAAGAAAACATATATATATTTGCCTGATATTTCAATGTAGGTACTTCCTAAATGAGAATTAGGCTTAACGCATGTAAGGTCCAATAGTTGCAACATAGTCATGGCGTCGTAACTTTTCGGAAACGACTAAGAATTCGAGTAAATATGTAAATTCTTACGTGCTCTTCATTGCGATGAAACTAATTACGGCTTGTTCCATTTTAATTCCTTTGTTTTGATGACGCGAGACGTGCTCTATTATGGGCAGTGTCTTTAGGTTTCTTTAAGTACCTTACGACAGGTGATCGACGTATTATTGTATGTTTTTCGTAACTAGTTTAACGTATTGGGTTTAACTTTGCAAGCCAAGTGTTAAAGGATCCAAAAATTAATAATATAAATATAATGAACAGATATTGTTTTTTATTAATACAGTCAAAACCGTTTACGACGACATCGTCTAGAAAAACATACCGGTTATATTGACCAAAATCAAAGGTCCCGGCTGAATTCCATTGTATTAGGTACTTAATAACAACGTCATCGGCTGTTAGTTGTTACGACTATCGGATTTTACGAATAAATATGAGTAGTCCCTTCGATGTCGTTATAACAGATTTTGACTGTATGTACGTAATTTATCAAATACGCTACGGAAGGTCTATAAGCATAGATAATAATACAGAGAAACATATAACCAAAAATATATTTTCTAACCTGCTAACTCCAGCCGAATTTGTATAGAGATACGTGACAAGTGTGAGTTATTGTCATTCCCATACAATGTTATATTTATTAGCTGGTCACGTCTGCAGATAATTTTGTCTAAGGCCCATTGTAATATAAAAAAACAAATGAATGTTGGTACAGATCCTTCTCTCTGATATCAACAAGTAGATTTTCTTAAGCTTTGTATATTGTTTCATTGTTATAATTATTTGTATTTTTGTCGTCTTATTTGTGATTTTCTATATTGTATTGTCTTGGCTTTCCATGATTCTTTTTCTGTGAAACTGGTGTAGATCCAATACTAGTTTTATATTATAGTCTTGTTGTTTCTATTAAAGTATCTGTTTGTTTCCTGATACATATTCCAGCCTCGAATTAGAATCCCTTTCACCAAATTGTTTGAATAGCTCCCTGAGTTGTAGAAACTCGACCATTAGACATTGTTTACTTATAAATACGAGTTGAATATCCATTGCAAATGTTACGCTTACTCTGATTTGCATCATTATGTTTGTTCAGTTAACAAGTAGCTACAGGGTGAAGTAAATACATTGTTTCAATACTATTTAAATTTTTATTGATTTACGTAGATATGCTTCATTGGTGCAATGTCTGCATAGTGGCTAAGTAATTCTCAATCTAGTGGGAAAACCATTGCTTTTCCTTAGGTTGGCAGCTACTTGCCAATAAATGTAGTGTCGTTGAATGATTAGCGCCATAACTCAGCAAATTATTCTCTATTATAGTTCGACTGAATTTGATATGCAATATAATTTTACGCTAGATATTTTTGACGTTTACAGAGGATTTCTGGATGTACAAAACTAGGACACTCTGTATTTATTTTAATGTTTATAGTCGTGTAATTGTTTTGTTTGTAAGGTGTGTTTGATTAATTCATGTTTATTGGTAATGTCAGTAGTAATTTAAATATAATATATGGAGCATAATGAATCTCTTCGGAGTAAACTACTTCGAGGCTGGAATATGTATCAGGAGATATGTGAAACCGTTTTATTCAAATATGTTCATAACGAAACATGCTGATAGATTTAATGTATGTAAACATGTAAGCACGGATAATCAAACCCAATGTCTCGCATTTTCTAGCAAAACTAAATAATTTTTTGCTATACATATACTTTAAATATACATTTCCAATGATTAATCTGTACCAAAACGTCCTATGGTGATCACTGTTGGCCTAGGGGCTTCAGCGTGCCACTCTTATCACTGAGGTCTATGTGCGCATTTAAAACTCGCTCTTACGAGGGAGGGAAACAGCCTTAGAGTCTAAAAATCGACGGCGTTTGTTAGTCATTAATGGCTGATACTACTTGCCTGTTAGATTAACAAATGATTATGAAACAGATACAAAAATCTGAGGCCCAGACCTAAAAAGGTTGTAGCGCCACTGATTATTATTAAAAGGATTTCAATGTCCTAATTACTTTCGCGGTACTTTGATAATAAATACACACTGCATTACATTTAACTATGAATCACACTTTTAATGATAAAAAATCGTTTATAACAAAAATTGAGATTAGACCCTTTGCCATTTCATTCGTAGAAATGGTTCGTGAAAGTTAATCCCAAGTGAGTTCATACAAAACCACTTTCGCTGCGTAAGTACATTTGCAAAAACTTTAACCATAAGTTTTTACTATATATTACGTAAGCCGCGTAGCTTTACCAAATTATATTATCTTTTTTATGTGAGTGTCTCTAATTTATAAGAAATTAGTTATTTGGTTAAAACGTATTGGTGTTATACATAATGGATATCATATGATGATGTTTGGGTATTTGATAACTCTATAACATTTTGGGCGCTTATAAAATCGCCAAGGTTCGTCAGAGATTTGGCGTGGTGAACGAAAGCTGGCGCGAGTATTCCTTGCCTGTAGATCTTATACCAAAATTTTAAAGTTTAATAAATTATACCAAAATTATACAAACAATATTGTCGTTTTAGCTACTGAAAAATTTACTATTTATTTGCTTCTTTGTTTTTATTTGTTTGTTTGTCGCGTCACTAAGGTGCCTGCTGAAGATAAAGAAGGTTTCCGAATTCATTACATTTCGTTAAATTATGGAACCTTAGAATCAATTTAATAGCTTTTTGAGGTATAAAACGTTTAGAAATGAGGGCATTAGTGCGAATGAACTTAATAAAAAAAATACGGAAAGAATAGTTGGATTATCAAACTACATATGCAAGTGGAAACAAAGCTAAGAATAGACAGATTTATTTCTTACACAATACTTAAAGAATATCTTTGGCATGACTGCGGTTTGTATGTTTCTTATGTAACGTGACACTGGCTAGGAGATAATCGTGTTCGTACGTTGAACTCACTGTTGATATTTAATAAGTGATATAATATGTGAAAAAATTATCAAATGGGGTAATCTAAATGTAATGTAATCGTGGTGTTACGTTTAGCAGTGTTTTATCCCACCCAGACAGCAGTGTTGGCCTAGTGGCTTCAGGTTGCGACTCATCCGTCTGGTCGTAGGTTCGATCCGGGGCTTTGCACTAATGGACTTTCTATGTGCGCATTTAACATTCGCTTTAACGGTGGAGGAACATAGTGAGGAAACCGGCTTGGCTTAGCCCCAAAAAGTCGATGGCGTGTGTCAGGGATAAGAGGCTGATCACCTACTTGCCTATTACATTGACGAATGATCGTGATACAGATACAGAAATCTGAGGACCTACCTAAAATGGTTGTAGCGCCACTAATTTATTTTATTTTTATTTTATATCCCACCCAGTCCACACTAGAATGTCGGATGAGCTTTTCGATTGAAGGTTGAACACCTAAAATTTACAAAGGCCCTTGAATATAATAACTCTCGAGCTTATGAACTTGATTGCAACCCCATATAAAGGTTCAAATTCTTTCTTACATTAAACAAACCTTACATTAAAAAAAAATCAAATGATTACGAAACAGATACATAATATAGTCTAAGGCATTTTTAAATTATTGTTAATGGAATAGTAGGTCTGATTAGAGTCGCGTCGTCTTTAAGTTAACATTAACTGCCAGTTTTCATATTAAAAGCGTAGGAGGAGCAAGAAATGTTGCCACTCGCTTCAATCGCCAAGTGTTTTGCTTTACAAGATGCTTATAAGGTGACCATCATTTGGTGACGTCCCATATTTAGTAAGTGTCTGAAGAAAAACAGACATTTCAATTGTTGTAAAGCGCCCTACGTTAATATGAGAAAGATATCATCAGTAAGAGATCAAAATACTGCGATTGAATCAAATTAAGTTACATTAGTTTTCAGGTATTGGTTGCATAAAGAAATAATTCTAAAACTTTCCATAACTGATATAGATTCGCTTTTTAAAATTTCACTTGCAGAAAATAAAGTAACTTTATAACTCCCACGCGAACAATAGGGACTCCCGCGCATCTGATTGTCTTCACAATCGATTTAGTTTCACTAGACATTGCAAACTTAAAATAGCCGAGAAATTAACATTCTGTCATTGGTTTTATAACTGTTTAATCATTAGCTTTCGTGGCACAAACGTTCAGTTGTTTTATGAGACCTGATGATTCTGAGTTTCAATCCTAGAAAAATGAGTTTAAATTAAAACGTAAGATTTATATGCAACAAAAAAATATTGGTTGTTTGTAAAGTAGATTTACGATCGAGATGTTTACGTGATAACGTCTTATTGGTGATATACGTTTTTGGGAAGTAAGGAATTAATGAAGATAACAATTTTTTCAAATTTTAAATTACATCTATCGTTTTATTCACACTTTTGATGATAAATTTCGGGTGTAAAATGACAAGTTTACTTATTCGACTATGATATACATTTTTCTTCATACATTCACGGAATGACTGGCAGCGCTCGAGATGAGACGGGAGATCGGTCCGTCTCTCTCTCGTTATACCTGCGATCGCGCTCGTGAGGTTTTGGTGTGACACAAGTTTCTGAACATGTCACCCGACTAAAACGATTTTAAAGACGTTATCACGTCAAAATAAGCAGTATTTCCAAACAAATTAGTCCTACAAGAGATGTTTGTTAACATCAGCATTAATTTTCGGAAGAGTCCATAAGCACCCCTACACGTGCAATAAATTTTGATAGGCAAGAGAAAGATTGATATTTTTCTTACCTAAACACATATTTTTCATATACATATAGTGTAGTAGTATATGTATTTAAAACACAGGTACTACTACTAGAAGAAAACGAGTGAATTCACTACCAGATGAAAACTATTATTACAAATTCACTTCTACAAGTACACTATGAAAGAGATAGCCCAGTGCTTTGAGACTGTAAGTAGATTGAAGATATAGTACCTACACATTTCCTGAAAACTTAAGAAACTCGTGAACGTTAAAAAAGTATAAAATGAATAATATACTAGACGTTTATCAATATCTCTATAATGAATAAACGTTCACAATTTAATTATAATTAGTGTAATTACCTTGAATTCTAAGACCTCACTCAAAACTTATACATAATTCATATGGAATAACTCCAATCAAGCTTTTCCTTACAATTTCTATTAGAAAGTTTGTACTTCGCGTGTACAATTCCAAAGAAAGATTTAGTATCTAATATATGAAGTAATTGTTGTTAGACTCATTAAATCATTTCTCACATCACTTAATAATTAACTTTCGGCTGAGCTCTTGACAGGCACGGGACAGGAATTTGGTTAATAGCTTGTAGGTCCTAGACTTACTAATTAAAATATATTTCGTCTGCACGTAGAAGTGCCGCCTTCTATGGCTCCTAAGCCTAAATCAATTTAAACAATCGTGAGTTTTCAACATCTTTCGTATGTATAATATATACGTTTTCTCACTAACGTGAACATAATCTGAAGGACAAACAACTCCACATAAGTATTGTCTTTTTCACGCGTGTATTTTCAACTTTATATAATAAACACATTTACTCATATTACTGGATACGCGATTGATGTACGTGATTAATTTTACAATTTATATCAAACAAACAATGTCCTAACTTTGTTGAGTCTTAAATAATTGAATAAATTTTTTTATTATAATCAATGGACTCCACTATTGTACAATATCAGAAGTTCACATAAATGTTACCATAATATGGTATATTAACAACATACTTTATATATATATACATATATAAATTACGTGTCACGTTGTTTGTCCGCTATCGACTCCTTAACTACCGAAACCGATATCAATCAAATTTGCACACCGTGTGCAGTTTGATCTAACTTAAAAGACAGGATGGCTTACATCTTAATTTATACTCGCAATATTATTTTATTGCAAATTATTTGTTTATAATTTGACAGTCACAATTCTAACAGATGGCACTGTGTTGAAAGTACCAACGTTTCACATAAGCTACAATTTAATGGCATAACCACCAAAAAAGTATGGTACCCATGACTGGTGTTCTCCTACCGTTTCCCTTGAATACTTTACTGCTATATAATATAACAAAAACATTACCCACAGCAAAGCTTGGCCGAGTCTGCTAGTATATTATATAAAGTATGTTGATGGCGTTGGTACCAAATTATTAACGATCTAAATGGCTACTTTAGTTGTACCTTTTTGACCATAGTAAAACTTACAGCTTGTACCAAAAGTATATGTATTGTAAGGGCGTAAGTTGTTTAAGCATTCGGTAGTTTTTATTGAATAAAAATAATGATTAAAGGTTAGTAGAAACAATTAGTCGGCAGCTGCTAGCCGCTGAAGCTGTACAGGTGCGTTACGTGACATTGACAAAATGGACGATGACATCAACCTAAGCTTGTTTAATTTATTCTTGATAGTATTTCTAAGTTTCCGTATGCGGAATTGTTTATTTTGATAATACAGTGATTTGGCGTTATAAATTATTTTAAGCTTAAATGGGAGGAATATTTAAATAAACGTTCAATTCGCTGTTGTCTGTATTCGTATAGCTTTTGTTTTAAGTTAATTCTCGGCTAGGACAAATTACTTATGTTATTTTCACGCCAAGACTGTTCTAAATTACGATGAAAATTACGAATTTTGGTATTCCTAAAATGTACCAAATTAGTAAAGAATTAAAAAGCTTAACTGATGCGTTTCCGTATAATAGTTGGGTTAAAAATACGTAATACGTGATGTATTTCATACACAATTTGACTTCATAGACATTTATCCTCTATTTCCTCATTTCCTTCTAAAGGCATCTAGTCCATATAAGCGGATATAGCAATGGAAGGACGAAGGAGTTATCTTTTTAGGAAAACTAGTATACAAAGTAAAGGTCGTACAATCGTTTAAAATTCCTTGTTGTTACAATATCGAAATTCTTAGTAAATAAATTTCACCTGTTGTGCTATGCTAGTGATTGCGTAGTTACTTTGATTGTTCTTAGGCGTATTGGTCTTTAAAATTTCTGGAGATTTACTTTATTACTTTTGATAAATGCAATGAGCACGAAACAAGCAATACGTGTCGTTTGAATTTAGTTGGTCGAACTGTATCGCGTATTTGCGATTGGAATAGACTGACCTTGACTTGACCAATTGCAATGCAACGAAACGGGTTTTTTTGTTTCACATTATCACTACTTTAAAAAGTTATATTTATATTCAAAGTAATTTTACGGACACAAAATGAAATGATCAAAGTTTCTGCCAACTCACCATTAGACAGTATGTGAGTCGAGTAAAATGTCGCCATATTCTAGAGCTAAGAAGACCGGCAGTAGCTCTAGACAGAAAATGAGTAGATGCTTCCAATGGGAAGTCACTCCACATGACAGCACCACAGAAAAAATTTGCTCATAGCCTTGGGGCTGATTGCAAATAACCGCAGAGAGAAAAAAAAGTTCAAAGTTTCTACAGATTAAATATGTGATTTATTTATTTTCAGAAACAAAGCTATCGCCGACTATTTAGGCAGCAATGGATACACGGACGCGCTGGAAGCGTTCAAGAAGGAAGCGGATATGACGGGCGAAATGGATCGCAAATTTGGTGGTCTCCTCGAGAAGAAATGGACGTCTGTTATCAGGCTACAGAAAAAGGTAGGTTTGTTAAGGAAAATTATAGATCACACAGCAATTTCAACACACAATTGTATGTGTGGAGAGAGCGTGTATATTCTATTAATCGATTATTTAGTTTTGTATAGAAGAAACGTTATAATGTTGGGTTTAGATTATTCCATATACAGTTTTAGGTTAAATTAGTTGGAACAGAATCGATTGCAATCTGTGGTTTTAGTAGTTGTACCTGCCTGCTAATTGATATACAGTCAAAATCTGTACTGACCACTCATATTTGGTCGTAAAAACCAATAGTCGTAACAGCCGATGTCGTTGTTAGTAAGTACCTAATACAATAGAATTCAGCCGGGACCTTTGCTTTGGTCAATATAACCGGTATGTTGTTCTAAACGATGTCGTCGTAAACGGTTTTGACTGTAAATATAAATTAAATTTTGCGTAGATTGTTCGTATTTAATATTAAACAATCATTTCGTAACACTTAAGTACTATATACCTATACTACAATAATTATAGGGACTATACTATCTACTATTTGTTTTCCTAAAGTGTAAATGTAGATCATTTACGTAGTTCTGAAATACGGTGATGCGTAATAGGGTCAAGGATGCGCCTACGTTGTTTTCACGGCGTTTTCCTCGTAAAAATAACGTTTATTTGTTAATTAGGCAACGGTTCAAATTGAAACGTTAAAATATTTTGTTAACTGTATCATAACGAGCTAATGGTTGCAATGTTATACGTGTAGAATTAAAAAACTGGCCTATATTGTACGCTTCTTAGAAAAAAATTGATCGATATCCCATCAGGGGGTAATTAATGGTTGGGAATTAAGGCGCATGATTGGACTAGAGATGCTTTACATTTACCTTCATAGTAGAATATTATCTGTTACAATAATTTACATCCAATAGCAAGGCAGAGAAAACTCCGTCGCCTCCATACTATGTGGTAAACTTATAATATAATTACAGTCAAAACCGGTTATAACGACATTGAAGGGACCGTATAGTTGCCGACGTTATATCCGATAGTCGTTATAAGCAATGTCATATACACAAGTACAGTACATATGTATGTACATAGTTATCGATCTAGAATAGATAAGTATGGGTTATAATATGGCATGTGTTAATATTATAATATGTAAACGAGTCAAAAAAGAAACAAAAATATTTATTACGAAATAATTAGGTACAAAAGTAATCAGTCAGTCTGATTTTTTGCATTTTACGTTTCATACTCCTCAAGGTATGAGTATCACCAGTATCAAACTGTTGGTTAAAGGCAACAAATTTTATATGCCTAAATATTTAAAATTATATTTAAAGATTTAAAATCGTTTGTATTGTTTTGTTTTGCTGAGACAAGAAGCGGTTGGTCGTTATAGCCGATAAATATCGATAAACTTTCGCCGTTGTAAGCGATATGTCGTTGTATCCGATGTTGTTATAAGCGGTGTCTTTACTGAATAGTTTACTAGGGATTCGGACGGGACCATACAATCTGGTTGTAATAACCGATAGGTCGTTGTAAACGATGTCGTTATAAACGGTTTTGACTGTAATTAGATTAAACCTAAAATGTTGTTGTACCTTGTTGAATAAATATGTACAATATAAAAAGTTAGTCATTGTTTCCCATTTTGCGCCCATCCCATTCTTCGAATAAGTAGACAAGTGTACTTTTAAACACATGTTACATATAAATAGGGGTGAGGGTGTGCGTAAATGGCTTCGTATATCAAAACAATGCACCGCGTTTGCGACCCTCGTTTAGCCTTGAAATGCTTGTAGACGCATCTTATTGATTACAAGAAGGGGTATAGCACAAACAACTGTATCTTTTGAGTTAATAAGTCAAACTGTGGTTGCACAACCTATAATAGATTGTCACCTTTTTTGTTGTTTTGAGATTCATTTTCATCAGCCTCGCTGTCCACAATGCTCCGTTGAATGTTTTTCTCTATAATAAAAATCTACTGATTAAAAACGTAGTTATTTATTTATTTATTTATTAAGGAACACCAACAGATTACATGTATATATTCTCTAATTAACAATATTGGGTTTTATTCTAGCATGCAATCGAATAATAGGTGTACACAACATTGACTCTAATAAATGTTAGCGGACAGAGTTTACTTAAGTATTTGTATCCTTAAACATAAATAAATTGAAACGTGAAAAATATTACATGACTTATGGCTGAGATGACTGAATTTTCTTCTTAAAACTAGGAAGTGAGTCATAATATACGTCAAGACTATGTCTACAATTACATTAGTTAAAATTCCTAAGCATTCTACTGAGGGGCGCATGTTTACCTAGATTGGTTAAGGACTGTGGAACGACAAAAGTTAAGAGTAGTTATCAATATCAATGTACGATTTTTGTCCTCTAAATTTTTTACTCAAATACAAAAAGCTAGCCCACACAAAACGTCTATAATGTTCCATTTTTAAAATGTTCCTTGTGTTGTAAAAGGCTTATGTTTAACTTACCACCAGGTATAGTAACATATAACAGACAAAAATAGTAAATGATTACCAAAATTAAACCCGCATTTTAATGTAAAATTACAACCTAAGTTTTAACATCTCGCTATCCTATTTAAGCAAACTGGCTCCAAAAAACTCATTGTTAGCCCAAAAATAGTTAATGAAAACCAAATTATTAACCATATTTTAATTTAAAATGAAATGCAAAAAAATAAAATCTCGTTATCCGATTAAAGTAAATTACCCTCGGCAAAAAAAATATTTTGCCAAACACAGTAAAGTAAATTTACTCCTAACCTTTTTGTCTCCAAATTGATTAACCACTACAAAAAAAAATTATCTTGAGCGTTTCGTTTACAACCAAATGCTATACCTAAAATAAAAAATAAAACTCTTACAATTTCAATAATCCCTTTTTTAATTATTGAAACAATCATTAAAAAGATAGTCCTCTTAAAACTAATAATAAACAGTTCAAAGATCTTAAAACTAAACTAATAATAAGCATTTAAAAAATCTTAAGAAGAATCAGTCTTCTGTATTAATTCACTGCACAATTAATGCTTTCTTAGCTTTGGCTGGTCGTCCTCTTTTGCGCTTCATGCCAATCGGAATAGCTCTGGCCTCTGAAGGTGGCTGGACGTGCTTAAGCCGAATCGCCAATCCAACGAGATGTCCCAGTGTGGTGGGAGAGGATCGTAAGCCGCAGACATAACTTAATATGGCATCATAATGCTTCATTTGGTAATAAGCCTACATTTTATGTCAATCATAGTGGTTTATTTAGGCAGAAATAGCGCATTAATTTGCTCGCTAAGATTTGGTGATCATTTACTACATTTGGTGTTCGAATACAATTTGAAGTGCAGTCGTGACTAAAATAGCTAGTACTATTGTAATTTTAGACGTTATTTATCTGGTGTTAAGTATATATTTTTGGTAAAAGAACTAAGGGTATCAAAGCATTTTATGGTGATCATTATATTTAACCCCGTTGTAACCCCGTTGTAAAATGCAAGTAGCTTGGCATGCGATCCGCGCTTAGCCTAGGGAATGGCTATCGATCGCTGCGACGACGTTTCTAGGTCGCTATCAGGCTTTTGTAAAACACTAGCGACCTGTCTCGGGTTTGCAATGGTCTGCACTTATGAGTTTCGTAAGGAATGTAATTAATGACATTAAAATATTGCATATATAATTAACACATACGAATTAAAATTGTCTTAGTTATAAGTTTGCAGAGTATTACAAAACGTGTTTTTAGTTTTTAAATATATTTTAACATTATAATGTTTCGTGGTTGACTTTTATCTGCATATTTACTACGTAGTGAACTGTTTTTTAATTGCTAATGCATATAATAAGTTATTTATATAATATGTATATCGAACATAGATATATATATATCAATAACTTCGTGATGTGCAGACAAACATAAATAAAAAATATCTACTATTTAGGCGACCATGTATTGCTTAAATGTCAGAACACTCCAGACACCAATTCATTTTATTTTGTATATATATTGATGATCTCATTTTCTAGCGAACATTTTCGTTTTAACTTAAAATACTTTTGTTTTCAGCTATTCAAAGCCAGAAAAGGTTTTTTTTTATGTTATAAATTTATTGCAGTTAAACCGCTAAGTGATCTTAATCTTAAACTCGGTTTTTCGTGTGAAAAATTGATTCTTCTAATGAGCGTGGGAGGGTCGAGTAGCTTTAATATTTCGTTTTTTCTACATCAATTTTAAAATAACATTTTAAACGCGGTAACAAATAATTGAAACTATTTATGAGGTTATACATATTACTTATTTCATATATAAAATGGCATCTATTCTTTAGGACCACAAAAACTGCGTTAGCGCATGTGTCGGTTAGATTGACAGTTATAATCGTTAGCTAATGCATCAGGTGGATATAATTAACCTACTGACTTTTTATCTTGACACATGTAATTTATTAACATATTGCAAATTTGCTTTCGACACATTATATGACAGTTAGAGTAGTTACTTTAATCCGACTGCTTTAAAGTAAAAGTTATCAAGCAAGGCAATTGCCAATCCAATCTTTTAATTAAGTAATGTCCAATAATATTTCATTTTTTCTTTAAGTATTGTTATTTTGTGTGTATATGTGTGTGTGTTTTCGTATGTAATAAATGTTATGTCTATGTCTAAAAGATGTAAACATTTGGTGTGTAAGACCTACCTACATAATCGGTCTGTCGAACCTGGTTTTAATTCAAAATAAATCTATGCTAATATTATAAAGAGGCAAAGGTTTGTGAGGTTGGGTACATTGGAACCACTTAACCGATTTTGATTGTTTTACCAATAGATAGCCACGTTATACACTTATAACGTGGCTATCTATTATTGGCATATGACACTTCATATACTATGTTTTTACCCGAAAAATTATAACACTTTCGTGGTAGTCGTATTTGTAAAGTCAGAGAAAAAAAGCTTACTTACGAACGCTGCCATGCCTTCTAGATAAAAGTTGTAGAGCTCGATAATGCCTAAAAGAAGCGACAGCCTATGTCTAGCCTTTATACTATACAAAAAAGCTTTAGTAAGTCTTCTTTTCTTTATATATGTACCTACATAATAAATGTGTGTGTATTTATGTACACGCGTTAGAAGTTATACTTCTTTGGCGTAATTTTTTTTTTAATTTCTTTCACCTTATTCTACGTTTGAAGAAAAAACTACACTACCAATAGAAAAGAGGTATTTATTTAATACATTGTCAGTTTTATTATAACGCATTATATAGTTAAAAAGTTTATTTAAATATCACAAAAAAAATATTTCTACATAATTAAAGAAATTGACATTTTTTATTTAAAATGTTGACTTTACTTAACTTCAGGGTCGGCTTTTGTGACGGTGTGCTCGCGCATTGTAAAAATTTACTCTCATTATTTTTCCCTAACGCGCCAAAAGAAGTACAACTTCAATATATATAATACGAGTGAAAGTGTAACCTCCAAACATCTTAGATATATTTGTTTTGATTGTGAATTACAGGTGATGGAACTAGAATCAAAGCTCTCCGAGGCGCAAAAGGAGTTTATAGAGGGTGCACCTACGCGTGCTAAGCGCACGCCCACTGAGTGGATACCTCGTCCGCCAGAGAAGTTCAGCCTCACCGGCCACCGTGCTACTATTACTAAGGTAAAATGGTACCCTTAGCGTAAACATCTAAATTGTGTTCAAATTTATGTTTGTAAAGTTGCTATTTAGTTGTACGGTTCGACATAAAACCGCATTTAGTAAAATAAAATATGTTTATTATGGAATATAACATACAGGTATCACTTATTCCACGTCATTAGTCTAGTAATAGTTATAGACAACGCAAAATTTCATATTCCGATCATTATAATATATAACAGCGTTAGTTTTTTGTACAGTGTTTTTAAACATTTTGTAGCATATACGAAAGCGTACAAATTCTGGCTTTCGTTTTTTAGTATCAAACGTGTCTACAAAGTGCTCCAGTTGTCTATACAAAAATGTATAAATACTTTTCTATTTCGTTAACTATTCTATTGAACGTATTTTTCGTGCTAAGAGATAATGATAGGACTAGTATTTACATTCGGTGGAAGGAAAGCTGCCCGTTTTTTTATTACCATTATTTTTCTTAGAACAAATGTATGTAAAATTGGCTAAGTTTAATTACCGTGGAAGTAGTGAACTTCATAAGCGTGAGGACACATATTTGAGTCCGAGCG
The DNA here is from genome assembly GCF_905475465.1 of Pieris napi. Taxonomy (NCBI): domain Eukaryota; kingdom Metazoa; phylum Arthropoda; class Insecta; order Lepidoptera; family Pieridae; genus Pieris; species Pieris napi. The sequence continues at coordinate 9,956,126 of NC_062237.1, forward strand.
AGTGTTACGCACACATACATAATTTTAAAGGCAAGAAGACACAGCCTGTGTATTTATAAATGCACCCTATTTGGTCTGATTGATGACATTATACGCAACTAAGCTGTCAGATGAAAATTGTAGAATTTTTTATACTACATTATTGCAACAGGAGACCCGACTCACAGTTAAAATTAATGCAAGTAATTTCTAAGAATAACTGGCATTGCCACCTGCGTTGTCCTAATAATAGACCCGAGTTATATACTTACTAACATTCCATACTGGAAGCCAAAATGATTACTTTACTAGTCATCTTGATGTTTTTGCTTACATACTATCTGCAGGTATTTTATTGCGTTTATCCCTATAAAAAATAATAGTCATAGTAGGCTGGTTAATCCCGTCTTCTAACGCCTAGTTGTCTAATATAATATATATTTAAGTCAGCAATCAACTTTTATTAGATATAAAATATAATGATATATTAATAAGTGCTTGTATATAGTGTGTGATGAAAATGTATTACCATTATATTATATTATAAAAATATTATTTATTTTTATCCTATTTCTCACTTAAAAGCAGTTCTTTAAATCTACCATAAAATATTTAAATGAGGCGTTCAAATTATGGTTAGAGTAAAAATCATAACGAATATAATATGTATGTGTAATTAATTTCGTTAAGCTAAAATATGTTTATAATTTTTCAGGTAATATTTCACCCAGTGTTCAGTTTATTAGTGTCATCGAGCGAGGACGCCACCATCAAGGTGTGGGATTTCGAAAATGGCGACTTCGAACGAACCCTCAAGGGTCACACTGACTCTGTTCAAGATATCGCTTTCGACCATTCTGGAAAGTTGTTAGGTAAGTTCAAGTGTTCTAAAATAATTATTAATTACGATGACATCGTTTAGAACAACATACCGGTTATATTGACCAAAATCAAAGGTCTCCGACTGAATTCTATTGTATTATTGGTACTTAATAACAACATCATCGGCTGTTACGACTATCGGTTTTTACGACCAAATATGAGTAGTCCCTTTGATGTCGTTATGACAGATTTTGACTGTATATGGAACATTCGTGATAAAGAAAATGATTAAAAAAATGAAAAAATATTCAAGTCATAATTTTTTCTATACAAAAGAATGTCTGTAAAATACACTGGTTAAAAATCTCGATGTGTTTATCGAGCCTTTAAAAAAAGTTCAACCAAACCGATGCAATGTTTGTTATGCTTTAAAGAAACACTTTTTATTTATTTCCTAAATTATTCCAGTATCATGCAGTGCTGACATGTCGATTAAGCTGTGGGACTTCAATCAGACATTTGAATGTGTGAAGACAATGCACGGTCACGACCACAATGTATCATCTGTGTCCTTTTCGCCCAGTGGGGATATTGTCTACTCGGCCAGCCGAGATAAGACCATCAAGGCATGGGAGGTTGCTACAGGGTATGTCATATCACTACATAGTATAAAACAAAGTCGCTTTCTCTGTCCCTATTTCCCTTTGTATGCTTAAATCTTTGAAACTACACAATGGATTTTGATGCGGTTTTTTTTAATAGATAGAGTGATTCAAGAGGAAGGTTTATATGTATAACACTAACACACAATAACATCCATTAAATAGTGGAGAAGTACTGTTATTTTTGAGGTTTCTAATGTGATGTCGTAAATAATTACACTTTTTCCGCTTACATTGCAAACGCAGGCTGAACCCTACGAGTTTTATCAAAATAATGTACTAAGTATTGTACACATTGAAAAGGTCTACAGAAAAGTCCGTGATGGTATATGTCTATCTCTTATGGATAACCCACAATAACTTTTTTTTGTCATTTACTTTTTACGACAAATAATGGCTAATTTTCGAAGCGATTTTAACCAATACAGCATTAATCCTTAACCAATTAAATACCTTGAATACATTGTTCATTTAATATAGATCTATATGGCCCTTTACACCGTATGATTTAAGTGAATATTTTCGAAGATATTACAGATTTAAAAATTGCGGGACGTAGCGTTTGCGGCGGTACCGGCCAGCCGCACAGTTTTTCTGTAGTGTATTTAGTATTAGCATTGCACCCGTGCGAAGCCGGGGCGGGTCGCTAGTTAAATACATAAAATGGGATTTATTTCGTATTGTTGGACATTCTTTGTGAACATTTTTGAAATATAATTTTAATAGATATGTATATATTTATAAGTCGGACTATTTTTTAGAAAACTAAACTATTAGAATAGTTCTGGAAACTTAAGTATAGTATGGATTGAAAACTGTCTTAGTTATCAATTTATGTGTATTTTTATTTAAGTACTAGCTGGCCTGGAGAATATCGTACCGCCTAACAGTCGATTCTTTATTTTTTTTTAATACTTATTCTGCTATTCGGGACACCGGTCTAGCTAGTAAGATAAAAAAAAGAAAGTTGATAAGACAACAAATACATTATGTCAAAAAATAAAAATGTACCTTCCCGGAACCCCTCCACTAACACTTGAACTTTATGATATGGTACTAAAGTTCAAATTGCCTTTAAATATTATTACGAATATTTTGTATGGGAATATAGAAAAGTGTTGTTTTTAGACTTTTTCACCCAATTTTTTTAATTTTTCTCTCCGTAAGAACCATCCTCGTACTTCAAGGAATATTATAAAAAAAGAATTGGCCAAATTGGTCCAGGCGTTGTTGAGCTATGCGCTTACCAACACATTTTGCGATTCATTTTTATATTATAGATATTTACTTATAATGGCAATACTAATTTTTAGTACAAATGTTGATAATTGATAAACATTTCCAAGGCCTATTATAATGTAAAAGTTTTATTAAATTATCCTTGGTACTAAAACTGAAACTGTAAACAAGGTTGACTTCAATAAAACCTTATTTCTAGTATAAATATTCATAGCTAATTGTAGCTGTTAGCTTACATACTGGGAAATAATGTTTTACAAATACGACCAACAAATTGATTGATTCTATTAATATATTCCAGGTACTGTGTTAAGACGTACAAGGGTCACCGTGAGTGGGTTCGTATGGTGCGTGTGTCAGCTGATGGAGGCCTTCTCGCATCTTGCTCCAACGATCAGACTGTACGCATCTGGAACGCTGATACTAATGAGTGCAAGGTAATTTTCAGCATATAAATTCATTTGTTTCAAGACTAGGAATGGCCTTTCTTTTTTATAGAACAGGGGGCAAACGGGCAGGAGGCTCACCTGATGTTAAGTGATACCGCCGCCCATGGACACTCTCAATGCCAGAGGGCTCGCGAGTGAGTTGCCGGCCTTTCAAGAATTGGTACGCTCTATTCTTGAAGGACCCTAAGTCGAATTGGTTCGGAAATACTTCAGTGGGCAGCTGGTTCCACATAGTGGTGGTGCGCGGCAAAAACTGCCTTGAAAAACGATCAGTTGTGGAACGGCGGACGTCGAGGTGATACGGGTGGAATTTCGTACTCTGCCTCGACGTCCGATGACGAAACTCAGCTGTAGGTATTAATCCCAACAACTCCTCTGAACACTCTCCATGGTAAATGCGGTAGAAGATGCAGAGTGGACTGTGAGTGAAGTTCCGTGGTCTCAAAGATGTTGTACTATTTCATTTACAAGTGGCAAATATTAGCTTATTAAATAAATATTTATGGATATTCACAGATGGAGCTACGCGAGCACGAGCACGTGGTAGAGTGCGTCTCATGGGCACCTGAGAGCGCCGCAGCCGCCGTCAACGAAGCGGCCGGGGGTGACAACCGTCGCGCTAACCACGTCGGACCCTTCCTCGCTAGTGGTTCCAGGGATAAGTCTGTTAAGGTAAGTTATACAATCATTGTGCGTTCAAGTTGACCCCTCCCCCCCATGTAACCGTGTACCCAAGTATAGTAAGACGTTTCGTGACCACCTAGTGGTTTAAATCGAAAATAATATTAACAATAACGCGTAATTCAATCCCCGCCCCGTATCGTAACGTTTTACAAAAGGAAAACATTCGTTACGTAATACTTGAACGCTCCCTTAGATAATAAATATAAGCAACTAAAAAAATCATTCATTGACTGATGTTCAACATTCTTGTTTAAAAGTCTTGTTTAATTTTAGCTATAGGTACATATTAAGAAGAATCTGTAAATTCAACCATAACTATCAACCAGTCCTTTCTAAACTGATGATAACCGACCAATAAGTCTTTTTTTTTAATCTTAGTTTATTTGAAACTCATCAATCATACATTTCTAAAGAAAACACTTTTTACCGGATTGAAGTTATGTATTATTATACAATTATTTTACATAATTTTAAATTTAACCGACGTTTCGTGCGTGTGTTCACTGTGACTGAAGACAAAAGGTGTTGAATGACAAAAAGTATCACAGCTGTAGAAAAACTTGTGTTGTCTGTATTTATTTCCCCGGAGTTGATATTGACTAAAAGATGGAGGGTTTTGGCAGAAATGACTCACGGTGTCCTCTATTTTCAAATTTAATATTTAAAGTTATGTGTGACATAACTTGTATTATTATAAAATTGTAAATTTATAATAATACAAGTTATGTCAATAAAATACAATACTACATACATTTCTATTGCATTAAACTAATTTAAATCGATCAATAATATATGAAACTTTTTCGCCTTCAGATATGGGACGTTAGCACCGGCGTATGCCTGGCGACTCTTGTGGGGCACGACAACTGGGTGCGAGGTGCTGTGTGGCATCCTGGAGGCCGCTACCTCCTGACAGCGTCTGATGATAAGACCCTTCGCGTATGGGACGTGGCTCACACACGCTGCCTCAAGACTTTGTACGCGCACCAACACTTTGCCACCAGCCTCGGTATGCTATCATTAATAAATAAACAATAATTCAGTGGCGCTACAACCTCTTTAGGTCTTGGCCTCAGACTGTTGAATCTGTTTTATGAGCATGTTTAAATCTAATAAGCAAGTAGGTGATCAGACCCCAGTGCCTGACACACGCTGTCGACTTTTTGGGTCTAAGACATGTCGGTTTCCTCACGATGTTTTCCTTCACCGTTCGAGCAAATGTTAAATGCTATCATTATTTTTTCTATATTTTACATGAAACTCTCTAAAATGTCGAAATTAAACGATTCTATATAAGTACTTTATAAGACGCGCAATCCCTTCCGCAGATATAGGGTACACATAAATATATTTTGACCGTAATTTATTTATTTAGAGTTTTATCTAATGAAGAGTATTTTTATCATAGTATGCATAGTGAATAAAACGTCAAATGGTAACTACTAGATTAAAATATCAAGAAATGTTTAATTAAAGAAAATTCTTTCGGACACAACCAGTGTAGGCTCATTTTTGGTGTCTATTTAAAAAATATTTAATAATTAAAATTTTGTTTCAGATTTCCACAAAAACTTGCCATACGTCATATCGGGCAGCGTTGATCAGACGGTCAAAGTTTGGGAGTGTCGTTAATAGCTTTGCCATTATAGTAACTTAAACTCACCGATGATATCATTAATTTCACATTTACGAAATCTGCAATCAATATCGATAAACGTGAATAAAAATTTGATATTCATTCCTCCATAATGGTGATACGTCTATAAATTACCGATAACAACACATTCCATTCGAGTCGGCTGTTTTTACGATTATTTAACTCGCGATTTTAAATGAAATACAGTTTTTTTAAGATTTAACATTTTCTCAAATAATCTAATGTTTTTGCTAGCGCCATTGCTTCAATTATACATTATTTGGACTAAATGTCAAGGTATTTTATTATTCAGTTTTAAAAGTGTATTTTATTTAAATATCGACGGTTATCACTTTTTGGGTTAACATCTGACGTAGTCACCGAAACGATGTGAGGAGCCAAGCTGTGTTATTTCATTCTGTTTTTTAGTTATTTTTAGAACGTTTAGATATAACTTTATTTGGTATAGTTAATTTTTGTCTGCTCTAAAACCTGTACCTTAATTTGTTAGTTGAATTCATGACAATCATTGGATGTGTTCGCTAATCACATACTCATTTCTTGTACATATATTCGTCTCTACACGATCTCATTATGTTTGTTAGCAAGTGCCAACAACATTAATGATCAAGATTTTTCTCATATGGAATCCTCGCAAAACTTTACTATTGAATACATGAATGGCAAGCAGAAGGTAGAAACTAAAATATTACTGTCTCACTCAGTTTGTTCTTAAAGGAACGGGATGGTTGCGCTGTTATTTGTCATCGTGTTCAAAAGTTAGGCAATAGTAAAGGTTAGCGAATCGAGGGTAGTTACCCTGCAAAGTCAGAGACGTGAACGATTTAAGTTCGGTTTGTATCGACGGTAAATTGAATAGAACTTATTTTAAGTTTTGTCAACTCAAAACTTTAACTATAAGTTAGAGTGTATATTTAATTTTTTTTATTTATTTACATGTTCAATAAATATTTTATTAAATGTCTCAAACAAAATTAATTTGTAGCACATAAATTGCGAGTAAGTGATTTTTTTATGCAATCTAAGTTTACTGTAGCGTTAATTTTAAGTTTTGGATATCATACGAGTTACGTAAACTGATGTGTGTGATATAATACTAATATTTTTTCTATCCCGCTTGAGGTAGCTAGATTCAAAGATAATTATTGATGCCTGTTTGAAAATTTTAGTTATTTATTGAAATTGTGGAATTTGGTTGGCCGTATTTCTAGAATAGGGGTAGTGTAGGTCGTAATATTAGCTTTGCAATTAAATGTTGAGCATCGAATAGGAGTAAAATGATTATTTAATGAATATTCATGTTTACTGGATATGCCTAGAGAGTGTTGCCGAACTGTCCATGACATTGTTTTTAAAAGACTCAGTCAATACATTCTAGGGTCGGCTTAAAATTGTTGTTACAGAGACAAGTTTATTTTAAGTAGCTCTTCTGTCTGAGTGGCAATATCTCATGTACAACTGGCTCATGCCCAAATTAATAGATCCTGTAAAATCAGCTGTCATGGACAGGCCATAGTGGCATAGCATTGTACTTGCATGGTTATTTGCTTATTGTAGTCATAATGTTCAAGGAGATTATAAATGAGGTAGTCTATGGAACTGTGTTGGGTGCATTGTTATAATAGATACTCATGTTGTGTATTTTGTTGTGTCTTAGATTTAAGCTGTAGGTGTTCGAGTTGTTATGCTAATGTTTATTCAAACTTTCCTAAGATAAATATGCCAGCATGGAGTATTTTGGAGTTTTAGAAAGTTTTGTACGTGAAAAATTGTATAAATTAGCATAGCATTCTGTACGCCTAGTAGAACACTGCACGCTGTCTTTCTGCCGGTTCTAGTACTGATACTAATCACACAAAGCTTTCCAGTATTGCTATTTGTACTTTATAAAGCGCTCAGTGTTTTCTGCCATTATAATCTCCTTGAGAGAAGATTAATTTGAAGCTTGCAAATAATGTATGTTTTAAATAAGAATTTGTATTACAATTATTGAGAAATAGAACTTGCACTTATATCAACAATGCTTATCTAAAATATTTAAATTTAACCAAACCTCTTGATACTTAATGAATATTAGGCCACCTTATCCACAAGAGGTGTCTATGTAACCACTGTATTTATCTAAATTTATATAGTATCTTACCTACCAAAATTTCATAGAATTTGGTCTAATATTTTCTGTAAATAAATCAGATATGTCAATAAAAAACTGTTTTTAATTCATTAAACAATTATTTTTAAATAGCTCCAGAGTGATTTTTTGGGGTACATTTACTTTCAAGCCTCAAACCTAACGCAACAGTGTGTATATATATTATATATTTATTAGGGTGGTCCTTATTTTTCGACTTTTGAATTATCCTTGGGGCACTTTCTCATTTGATTATATAACTCTAAATATGAAATACGTATTTCTTTTTGTAAAGATTTAGCGTTGTAAGACAGTTTACATAACGTTTCAATCATTTTTAATTTAGGTGTCTATATCACATTTTAAGTGCCAGTGAAACTCGCATAGACAATAGCTTATCCCTTCCGCAACAACTTCATCTGACTCCGAATGTATATCAAAATTGACGAAGATGCAACCATCTCGGAAACGAGCTCGAAAAGACATTATAAACAGTCAATTAGCTTTCAGTCTTGATGTCTCTAAATTAAGTGACAGACAAGTAACTATAGTCGTGACATCTACTTTGAAAATGCAGGCAATGATCCATCAGAATTTAATGTCAATAGATCTACTATTCGTCGGCAGCGTGTTAAAAATCGCAAAGCTGTTGCAGAGTCGCTCAAAGCTCGAGTTTAAACCTAATTCTTCATTACCTAACTATCCATTGGGACGGTAAACTTATAGAAGGTATTACTGGACACGAAACTATAGATTGGCTGCCAATTTTGGTATCAGTATAAGGAGCTGATCAACTACTTGCCGTTCCAAAATTGGAACGTGGAACAAGCGAAGCTTGTGCGTTAGCTATCTACGAACCTATAAACTCATTGACTTTGAGCTATATACATCAACCTCGAGATAACTACAGAGAACTTGAATCTTACTATCATTTTCTTAGGTGTTCCTGAACAAAAGCGATTCATTTCGGAGACCTGCTGAACTTCATCGAGCTCGGTGGATGACAAAAGCCTTGTACTGTTTAAGCATCAGTTTAAGCTAACGAAGAAGGACGAAAAGGCTATGAGAGAAATATGTATTTTCACGGTGATGATTTATGTCAAATCTTGGTTTTAAGCCTCTACAGCACCAAGAAACTACTTACAATTATTAAAAGACCTTGCAGCTTTTGAAAGCTTCAACAAAAATTACGCTGATTATATACCTGCCAAAAATATCGTTCATTCATTGCGAGTAGTGAACGACATAGCTGAGCGCGGTGTTGCTTGCTACAAATACAGATTTTGAGTTTTTGACGTGACAACGTCTTATAATTCGATGGAGCCGGCTGCACGCACGAAAAAACATGACGCATGCGGCGTTACCTCGCGGCGAGGCGTTACCTCTGAGGCGTTCCATTTAAGGCTTGAAGTGCAAGCGATAGCGCGGAACGAGCGACAAAGAGGCACAAAAGAATGACATACTTGAATTTATGCGTACAAATAAATGTAACTTGATCAATTCAATTGTGATTTCCATTTACCTCCTTCTCAATCAAACAAAAAAAATTAAAATTTTCCTTTGAAAAAAAATGCAACGATTCCATCAGTATTTTCTTATGACGTTTTCACGTTCTATCTTCAGTAAACCGACTTTACAGACAACCGATTTTTTATTTTTTTTCCTTTATGGCTCTGGCACGGTTTGTGCATTAAGCGGCGTTCCCACGAAGCGTTAATCACGACAGTCAACCACGCTTTCGTGAAATACACCTATGTGTGAACGCATAGGCGTTAAACTTGCTTTCGTGAGGAACGGCGCACGACTCAAGCGTGGATAGATCAAACGTGTTTGATTTTCAGTCGTGATATACCGTTCGTGAAGCCAACATGTCGTCACAACAACGTGGAATTAAGTTTAACGACAGTGAAACTACGCGTTTTTTGGAGTTATATACTATGGAAAAGGTGTTATATGATCCAAGTTTGGAGGAATACCGTGATAGAGATTTATATATCGATGTTTCGATAATGACTAAGTCGAAACACGAAGCGTGAACGGCACGAAATCCCCCAACCATGTGAACGTTTCATCAATTCACACTTTCGTGAGTGTCACGAACGACAGTTGACTAGCGTAGTTGACTGTCGTAATTAACGCTCCGTGGGAACGCCCCATTAGCCAGCGTCAAGTAGGTATAAGATTTTTATAAGTCGCTGTTTTAATTATTTACAGTTTATGAATAATAAAAAACGAAGGAAACTAATCGCGACATAACATAGATGATTGAAAACGCATTAAATTTACAACAAAATCAGAATAGTTACATAAGGGGAAAAATAAATCAAAATTATAGTTTAATGTTATTATTTACAATAAATATACTTATAATACTATATACAAGGGGATTTAAATCTCGAAGAAGTAAAGAAATATTGGTAGGAAGGGGAACAGAGAGAGAAACTAAAGAAGTATAGTATATAAGGAAGAATGGTCATATTTAGGACAAGAAAAGAAAACATGATTCAGGTCAGAATAGCTCTCGCCACACTCACAGGCGGTACTAGTTACGATACCAAGTTTGTGCAAATGAACTGGAAGGCTATTATGTCCCAGACGCATACGGATTATAGTAGAAGTGGTGGTTTTAACAAGCGACAATTTGGCAAACCATGTATAGAATTGGAGCAGTTCATTATATTAAGCGTGTACAGGCCTCCTTCAGGATTGTATGATTGTTTTGAAAAGGTTATGGATGAAGTATTGCACAAAATCTGTAATTCTTACAAGTCTATCATCACTTGTGGTGATTTTAATGTTAATTTGTTAGAAAATTCTGGGTCAAGCACAAAAATTATAAGTTTGTTTCAGTCATACAACCTTGCCAACCAATTTTTGGAGCCCACTAGAATAACTCCAACTAGTGCCACATGCCTAGATAACATTTATACAAATATTATACCAACCCACAAAGAAATTATTAATTTAATAGACTCAGATCATTGCGGACAATTGATTACTATTCCAAATCTAAACAAAAAAAATACTAAAAAAGATATCACTGTTAATCCAAAAACAGCTGATCGTTTGGAATCATTTAAAACTAAACTGTTAAGTAAATTACCACTTTTGTCAACTAATGATGACCCTAATGAACAATATAATGATTTTTTTAATATGTATTGCACACAATTTGATAACACTTTCATTCCAAAGGCATTCTCGGTTAATAATAACACCTGCTTCAGTGACTGGGCCACCTTTGGTATACATAAAAGTAGAAAACGACTTTATGAGTTGTATGATGAACGGACGTGTATTAACACTGCTGAATTTAATTTATATGTTAAGAATTATTCTAAATTATTTAAAAAAGTTTGTTGTATGGCCAAGTCACGTTACTTGAGTACAAAAATTAAGAATAGTAGTAATGTAATTAAAATGACATGGAATATCATTAATAGCGAAACAGGAAGGTCGAGCAACCGAAGTAGTGACTACAGCCTTGCTATTGATGACGATATAATTAAATCAGATTCCCAAGTCGCCGCGGCCTTTGAAAAGTTCTTCGCAGAGATTCCCGCGTCAACTACTAAATCTCTAAGGTCATCACCCACTGCTGCAGAGTCTTTACTTAAAGAAAACGTTCCAGTTTGTGAGTCTGAGTTTAATTTCCAATATGTTACTTGTAGAGACATAATTAAAACCGTTCACACGTTAAATATTAAAAAGACTGCTGATCTGTGGGGTAATTCTGTGGACGTTGCTAAATCAATTATAAACATTGTAGCACCTACTCTAGCTGTTATTTTTAACAACTGTATTGACCGTGGTGAGTTTCCTGATCTTATGAAATATAGTAGAATAATACCGTTATTTAAATCGGGTAGTGCATCTGACCCTACTAATTATAGACCTATTTCAGTGCTACCTACCTTTAGTAAAATTTTTGAAAGGGTTATTTTAGATCAACTGCAAAGATTTTTTAATAAACATAAATTATTACATAACAAACAGTTTGGTTTTACAAGGGGTCGTTCGACCACTGATGCCGGTGTTGAACTTTTAGGCCATGTTTGTAATGCATGGGAGGATAAATGCGATGTTTTGGGCATCTTTTGTGATTTGTCCAAGGCATTCGACTGCGTTCTTCATGAAACATTAATCAGGAAACTGCATCACTACGGAATCCGGAACGCCTCTCTGGATCTCCTCACTTCTTACTTAAGTGATAGGATTCAAAGAGTTGATGTTAACGGGAAAAGATCACCCGGATCCATAGTAACAATGGGTGTCCCCCAGGGCTCTATTCTGGGCCCGTTTTTGTTTCTTATTTATATTAATGACTTGCCTTACCTCATAAAGGATAATCTTGATATAGTGTTGTTTGCAGATGACACTTCACTTTTATTTAAACTCAAACGTCAGCAGCTGGTTACTGACAATATAAATAGCGCCCTCGCAAAAGTAGTTAACTGGTTTAATGTTAATAACCTACTTCTTAACGAGAAAAAAACTAAGTGTATTAAGTTTACTATACCTCATGTTAGACAAGTAAAAACTAGTGTTCTCATAAAGGGCGAAGAGTTGATTCCTGAAGATACCACAGTGTTCTTGGGCATAACTTTGGATGCCAAACTTCAATGGGGCCCCCATATAGATAAATTGTCGAAAAAGCTTAGCGCTGCAGCATACGCCGTTAGGAAAATTCGTGATTTAACTTGTTTAGAGACAGCCCGTTTAGTTTACTTTAGTTATTTTCATAGTGTGATGTCGTACGGTATTCTGTTGTGGGGAAATGCCGCCGATATTCAGACAATTTTTGTTTTACAAAAAAGGGCTATTCGTTCAATTTACAAATTAAGTCCCAGACACTCCCTCAGAGATACATTTAAAGAAATTAATATAATGACTGTGCCTTCTCAGTATATCTATGAAAATCTTTTGTATGCTCATAAAAATATCAATTTGTTTAAAAAATTCAGTGACGTCCATAACGTGAATTCTAGAAACAAACACAAATTTGTTGTCCCTACAACCAGGCTTAAAAAAATAAGTGGTTCGTTTAGATGCCAATGTATACGTATTTATAATAAACTACCTAGCCACATTCAAGAACTAAGCCTTAATAAATTCAAAAATAGTATAAAGCGGAAACTTTGTCAGAAAGCCTTTTATACTGTCAAAGACTATATTGAGGACAAAAAGGCTTGGGATTGAGCTGCTCCAATAAATTTGCACAATTAATGTTGATTTAAATACCTTTTTACATACTCTATGTACAATTAAATGAATATTTACTTTGTAAAGTATTATTTATAAAATTTTGTATTATTGTGAATGTAAAGACTACGTGGATCATTGTTTTTTATTTATTGAATCCTTTTCTCAGTTTTAGTCATAGTCTGACAGTTTGAGTAATTTTTGCGGCCTACCCAAATGTCTTGTCTTTGGACTTGACAGGTCCACTCAATCTGTGTGGTTCTTTCCTCAAAAGACCATTTCAGACAACAATCTACATGGTCTTCACATAATCTTGTTAGTTATGTCTGGACTTTAAAAGAGACTGTGACCTCTGAGTTTGTTTCGGCGTTTCTTCTCAGAGTAGTCAGATAGGAAACGTCGATCTCATCTAGTTTAAAAAAAAAAAAAATGTTTGACGTGTAAAAGTGTTTGTAAAAACCTACTTACAGAAATAAATCATTTATCATTTATCATGACTTCCTGGGAACGGAAGACTGTATAGCATACAAGAAACGACCCTTAATCCGGCCTTTCCGATTTTTTATTTAGGTAAAATTCAAACCTTGGTAGTGACATCTAAATGTCATTAAACATTTAAAAAAAATACTAAAACACTTTCTTATGGAATATAACCAAATTACGTGGTGCCCCGCGAAATAAAGAAAAAAACTTTTTTCTAAGGAATAAGGACCACCCTAATATATATATCGTTTTCCCCTAAATTTGAGAGGAAACCACTTAAGTTGGCATCACTGACAAAAATCACTTTGTACAGGCATGGCCCACTAACGTGAAAGGAATTTGTATGGGAATTAGCTCAAGCTAGTTTTTTGTCTTAAGCCTCTGGTCCAATAACTTCAAAAACGTTCAAATAGAAAATTAGTTTATTGTCATCGGGAAACAATACTGCTATACTTATAGACTGTATGACACATTATATTTCGGCTCTTTGGCTAAGATCAAAGTATAGACTGTATGACAATGACATATAGTACTTTTTCTCTTTTATAAAATGGCGTCTCAATGACAAATGGATATCACTAATGTCTCGAGGAACTGACATTTTCACACAAAATTTTCGACTTTCTACTGTTAAGGGATCTTGACTAAACCCCCTAGGGCGAGCAATTGATAATCTTAAAGTTTTCTTTAGTAATTTTTTGTCCCATTCGTCATAAACTGACAACTGGCAGTTGACATCTTAGCTAGCCTATTTGAAACTTCACAAGTTTACAGTTCATGCAAGCTGAAGAATTCTCAATTCACTGTTCAGTTTAACACGAGAAACTCGAAGTTGGATTTAGTTGCAAGTGTTTTAACTACTTTTGAAACTCAACAAATAATGCATTTTAGTCGCTTTTGAATTCTTAGTTTTATTTTAGTTTCAATTATACTTAGTGCATAGTCAACATGAATAATATGGATATATCAGAATGTGTTAAGGAATGGGAAGATTTGATTGTCGACTACAAACGATTAGAGGTAGTGCTTTTTGATTAAATAACTTGTTTGCTTTAATTTATTTAATTCTTTTTACATATTAAATGTTCACAGTAAAAACTGCCACCCTCGCAATAACTTACACAATATCAAATCAATGTCTGGATCAAAGGCCAAAATATAATTAATTTTAATTTTAGGCTATTTTATATTAAATATTATATATTAAATATACTTAATTTTTAAATATTTTTTACATGAGGAATCTATAATTTCAGGCTATTAATAAGGACTATGCCACAAAACTGGAAGAAGTTGGTGAACTACAAGCATCATGTTTGAAGGAGTTAAACCATCAAAGATATCGAATGTCTATCATGACAAATGCACTTAAAAGGTCAGTTTATGTTAACTTAAGATCATTTCAAATGCACACTTATCTTATTATGCTTCATTTAAACATGCTTAGGACATTAGACATTACTAGAAAATTACTGCCCATGCCATAGTTTGTGAGGATATTTTGTATTTAATATTTCATTCAGTCCAAAATAAATTTTTGGATTATTTTATATTATAATCTATACCAATTGGTAAATATAAAAACTATAAAATCAATAAAAAAATTTTTACAAAGAAGTAATATTGCCATTATAAAATTATCTATAAATCAGAAAAAATCCATTTCTCATTTATATATAAAACAATATAAATCATCAATAATGCTTCTAAATATAACCGATTTAAAATCTGATAACAATGACTTTGTGCTGTATTGTGTTTATCAGTCATTAGTAGATTGATTATTTAATTTGTATGATTAACCAGTTAAATAACATTTTAATACCAATCCTAAAATATTGATGAATCATATTGTATTGTTATGAAAATATGAATTTAAAAAGTATAATATACTTAAAACTTAGTACTTACTTAGTAAAATATACTTAATTTTAGATAAGTAATGCTTTTTAGATATTTATGTTACAAATTATAATAAATAGTGGTCATTTCTACATAAGCAGTAAGAAAGTAGTTTCTAATTCTAAATAATTTAAATACTTCTAGAATGGACAAAAAAGGTACTAAAGATGAACGAGTAGTTAACTTGGAAAAAGAAATTATGAAAAGGAAAGCCATGTTGCATGAGATTGAGGCAACTCTTCCTAAACAGAACAGTCTATATCTCAAAGTGATACTTGGCAATGTCAATGTGTCTATTCTTAATAAAAATGATAAGTATGTATTTCATATTTATAAAAAATTATATCACTTATCTGAAAATTATCTTTGATATTTTTTGCACTCTTATTAATTAAGAAATATTATACAGTGCCATAATATTATTCTTATTTAGTCTTATTTAATTTGAAACAGTCACAAGATTTTTTTCATTTACATAAAACATTCACCATGATTTTTAGTTAAACGGTTTTAAATTTTATTTTCAGATTCAAATACAAAGATGAATATGAAAAATTTAAGTTGATCCTGAGTGCCATTGCTTTTGTTTTAGCTATTGCTAATTTGTATATTGATTTCAGGTATGAAGCTCTAAATTTATTTACTTCTTAAATACCATCTAATACTATTTAGTAATTTATCATACAGGTTTCACCAATTTAAGTGCACATAACTTTCATGTTTGATGGCATAGCCTTAAAATAAACAATTAAGATTAAATTAAAACTTATAATTCCGTTCATGTTCACAAGGCCCTTACAACTGATTCTTATATTCCTTCTGGTTTGGTACTACTGCACTTTGACAATACGCGAGAGTATACTTAAAGTGAATGGCTCCCGGATTAAAGGCTGGTGGAGGTTGCACCACTTTGTATCAACTGTTGTCGCTGGCATTCTCCTCATTTGGCCCCAAAATGAGTCTTGGGAGGAATTCAAGCATACATTTATGTGGTTTATTGCGTATATTAGTAAGTATTTTATAATTTAAATACAAGCCAAGATTGAATTGAAAAGTAGTTAATAATATAAATAAAGTATCAGTAACTCAAAGCCATAGAGCGGGCGGAACTTTTTATAACAAGTTTCATATGTTATATGTAAACTAGTGGACCCGACAGACGTTGTCCTGCATGATATTTCAAGCGATTATTAAAGCAAAGTATGAAAGTACCGACTGCAGCGCCATCTGGCGGGCTGATTTGTGAATCTAAACCATTCCCAGATCCCCTTGAACACACACAAAAAATTTCATCAAAATCGGTCCAGTCGTTTGAGAGAAGTTCAGTGACATACACACTCACAGAAGAATTATATATATAAAGATATGTTATTTAACTTTGAATTAATAAATCATTTCCTTGTAACACAACTTAGTGCCAGATATGTTTGTGATATAAGTCGGCATGATATGTCTCTTTGGCTTTTTTAATATGTGAAACTGGATCAGAATAATTTCACTTCCATTAATAATATAATTTATCTTTCAGGTGTCGTACAGTACATGCAATTTAGATACCAAAGTGGGGTTTTGTATCGGCTCAAAGCATTGGGCGCAAGACATAACATGGATATAACAATTGAAGGCTTTCATTCCTGGATGTGGCGTGGCTTATCCTATCTCCTACCATTCCTCTTTGGAGGCTATATATTCCAATTATACATTGCATATACGCTGTATCACTTGAGTTATAACCCGGATGCGACATGGCAGGTATGTTTATTATTTTCTTACTAGGATAATAGAACAGTTTTCATTATTACTATGTTATTTATGTATAAAATTATATGGATACACATAGACTAGTATCAAATTGTGATCATCATTTTAATTTAAAAATATAAAACACATTTAGCTTTCTTAACAGTCAGCGCTATTAGTTTTCTGTTTTAATCTATTATTTTAATTCCGGGAGTGAGATGCAATGTTAATTGGGCACATATTTCCTATATATTTACTAGCTGACCGGGCAAACGTCGTTTTGCCATGTATATCATTTAAAATAAAAAAGTAGGGGTTGATCGTAGAGGGTTGAAAATTAGGAGTTGTATGTATTTTTTAATGCTGTATCATAAAAAAATAAAAACAAAAAAATATCTAAAAATAAAAAAAAATATATTTAGGGGTGGACTACCCTTAACATTTAGGGGGATGAAAAATAGATGTTGTCCGATTCTCAGACATACCCAATATGCGCACAAAATTTCATGAGAATCGATCAAGCCATTTCGGAGGAGTTTAACCACAAACACCGCGACACGAGAATTTTATATATTAGATATCACTAGTTTTATTAGTTTAAAAAAATCTAGTCTTTGTAAGTCCATAATAGTTACATATTCAGACACAGATTTCAAATTGTTTTATCAATTATCTACGTTATATACTTTAATAATCTCAGTTTTCTGTGTTATAGAGTTTATCATTTTATAAAAGTAGCATATCATACTTCAAAGTCCTAAGGTTATAAATTATCAGATTTCTTCATTAATATAGTTAGATTAAAAATAGCATATCTGTTCGTAAATCACGTCAAAAAACAAAATTAATCAAAATTGGTGCCGCTGTAAATATTTAGGTTTCATAAATCAAACAGTGCGTTAACGCCATAATTATACATAGATATTTAAGACTAGACACAGATAATAAAACTACCCACATGTCTATTCGTTTTTTAAAACTACCCCCTAACACAAAAAACAGGTAGCCGCGTTAAGTATGTCCTTCCTGTTACTCGGCATTGGCAACACCGTCACCACATTCCTCGTGATACCACAGAAGCTCAACGAACAGGTACAGGATTGAGTTGTGACCAGTGCTTCCAGGTCATACCATGAGCATTGTTAAAGACTGATTCGATATATTCCGTGAATTGTATTGGCGTCTTTATTACTCTGTATTGAGGTGCATGACGCAGGAACGTGTGTCAGTCATTAAAAGTTCATGGTAAAGGGAGCGTTCAAGTATAACGTAACGTATTTTGGGAGGGGGGGGGGGTCCTATTGTAAAACGTTACGATGCGGGGCGGGGATTAAATTACGCGTTATTGTTAATATTTTTTTCGAATTACACCACATAATAGTAACTAAAGAGTCACTAGGTGGTCACAAAACGGTACTTGGGTACTGAATAACGTTACGGCGAGTTACATGGGGGAGGGGGTCAATAATCTCCAAAAATAGCGTTACGTAATACTTGAACGCTCCCAAATCCGAATCGCGAAAATTACAGTGGCAGATTATATATATTTGTAAATAAGTATTCTGTACAACAGTATATATATAAAATATACTAAACAATTTTTGAAAATTTCTATAATCTCTGCCTGGAAACGTTGGATTTAAGCTTCGAATGTAGACATCGAATAGCATGTGTAGTGTTATAAACCTATCTGACCCCAATTGATATACTGATTCCATTTCACCGTGGGTCAGATACGCTTTTGACGTTAGGAACCTCCTTGCACAGAGAGTTCAAATAGTAGTCATTTTGTGAAGCATGGTGCCACCATTCTATCTAATCTGTTATTCTGTAGTCTTCTAGATGTTTGACATTCAAGGTTTTTATTAACTGATCAGATATGCTTGTGACACTATAGCTATAAGTATAACTCTGGAGTGGGAGCATTTGAGAAATTTTGCCTTGGGCATTGAATTCTTATTTATACCATAGACACTTTTCATAGGAATTCTTCTACTTTGATTACGGGCATTGTATATTAATTGTGCGTCCACTGATGTTTAAATGCACCCACTCTAGGGTTTAAGTATTTTTTAGTTCTGAGATCAACAATTCATAATGTTTACTTTGGCAAGTGTACAGCATTATAAAAACCGAATATAATCTATAAAATTTTTGATCGAAGACAATATAGAGCGCAATTTTAGTATACGCTTTTTATAAATTATTACTTTCTTATTAAACTTGAAACACTTTAGACATTTGATTCTGGATTCAGAGACAATTATAACTCGGACTTTGTTCACAATAAGAGTAAGAGGCAGAATCGAGCGCCAATTCTTGTTTCTGAAATCAGATCATTTCATAAAAATAGCTACATTTTTATTCTTACACGATGTGCGTTGATATTTTTAGCGTCATTAAAGCTGTTAATAACCTTAATTATTATAACACTGTTAATATAAAATATCTAAAAAACATTGGTATTTCCCTAGTATGACAGACTTTGAAATAATTGGTCATAAAAGTAAAACATAATTATTTATTACTAAATTATTTGTGTAAACTACCTATAGTCACTGATGGTTATAAATTATTATTAAAGGAAAAATACTTCAAATGTGAACAAGCTTAATTATTATTCGTCATTGTGCCATTCTTCTGCTATTTTATTTTGCATTGTATTTTTCGTTTTCAGAATATCAAATCATTTGATAATTAATGGTAGCATGTGCAATGGTCCAATGTGCTTTAATTGGAATATTCATTCATTTTAAATTTTGATTCTTGTCTCCGATTGTTATGCGGGCCATAGACGGACCGCATGTTGCAGTCAAGACCGACTGCAATATGCGGTCGCCGCACGGCGATCTGCAGTTTCCATACTAAATTCATATTCGCAATACACGGACCGCTCGAGCAGTTCCTGAGCAAACCCCATATTGCAGTCGGTCTTGACTGCAACATGCGGTCTGTCTATGACCCGCTTTACGCTTACTGATGTCGCTTGTATAATAGTGACAAAGTATTTTAGCATTTTATATGTATTTATTTTAAACTTTATTTATCCGTGTGTATGTTAGTGTTAGGAAATGATTCTTTGCAAAATCTCATTTTTTTATATAATGTAAATGTATAGAACGAAGTTAATTTATTGAACGAATATTTGCCTTATGTTTATATTGAAGGTGTGTTTTATGGGATACGGGATTAGTATACAAATTTTTAAAATAACCTTTGACGATATTTACAACTGTTCCTACTGTAGATGAATCACGATTTTGTAAAATGTGACGCACAATTGAAAATGTTACAAATACATTATGAGCGGCATTTATGTAATTGGAAATTCAATGACTTCGACGTACTATGGAAAGGGTCGTTTTGCACTAAACATTTCTTAATTAGAACGTTATAAATTATATGAGTGAGAGTATGAGAAGAAGTTTTGTATGAGAAGCTCTACCTTACTTTGTAAAGCAAAATATAAGCCAAATTTATATGATTATTATTTGTATTAAAAATATTACCTCGTCTCTAGAAGTTTTAACTTTAAACTAGTGTGAACTTAGCTTACGTTAGAGCTACAATTGATCTATGTATAGAAGTCATTGTGATCCTATCGTTCAACTAGTCATCTGTATTCAATGTGTAGTTGATAAGGGTACAAAGATCTGTTATTTATTTAAACATGTACTTAGCGCTTTGTATTTCATTTATGCGTTATATTGGTTGTAATTATTTCTTAGATAGAAAATAAATGATTTCTTTTATTTGCAGATTTATTTATATTGCTTTATTATCTACAGGTGCCTTACTTAGCTGTTTTGTTCCTTTTGTTGCACTGCTGCAATATGTACACTCTCCTCAACACGATGTACAAGAAAAATCATTTGCGCGGAGCGTTGAAGTTGCGCTACAAATTGCGAGCAATTGCGTACCGGCTCTCTAATGAAATAGCAGTGTTGGTACGTGATATTTTATAAGACGTGTAAAAGAAAAACATCTTTACAATGGCTGCCGATATGACTTGTCCTATTTGCACTCGTCTGAACAAAATAATAAAAATCAGAAACATAATATGGCACGAATGCCGTGCTCTTATGTTTTGTATGTAGTCAATCACTCCCAGAAAGATAAGTCTTTCTACCTCAGCCATTTTTAAATTAGTTTTCCTTTTAACCGGCTAATAATTATCATGTTTCATTCTATTCTTAAAAGTATTGTAAGCGGGCTAGTTCAAGGGCAATTTTGTACTTATTGCAAATCTTGAATTTGAAGTTTGCAATGAGTTTTTTCTGGTAAAATTGCCAGGATATCTATGCTCGATTACAAGCCTTCTTGCACCATAGGGCAACATTCATCAATTGGGTTATAGTTTTGCATTTTGGGCAATGTGTACGTGAAAATCTGTCGTTGCTGATTCTATCATTGTCAATTTAAAATTTAAGCATGACTGAAGTATTTTATATAAAAATTATTTCATGAAAAGTGACAAGACAGTGGCGCCCAACAGTATGTTAAAGTAGGTGCTTTGTGTTATTCCTTTTCGTTATTTGCTTAGTTCTAGAATGCTTGTATTTTCTATGTAGGTGTTATGTAGCTTAAACGATTTTAATGTGCATTGTACAATATTTAATTCCATTTCTTACAAGTATAATAATTTCAGGATCAGAAATGGAGACAAAATAAGTACAATGCGAAACAGGAATGAAACACTCCCACTAATGAGATTTTTATATAATTATTCTTGAAATATCATAGATATATTCATCTATATTTGTCTAAACATATTTTTCATATATCTGAAGGACTTATAATACCCATATTACTTGATACTTTTATGTAAATAAAAAGGTGGTTAAAAATAAAACTACTTCGTTATTGTTATTTTTTATTTAACCTAACATTTTAAATAAACTTATTTAAATCATATCATCCAATATGATTTAGGAGCTACGGCATGTTCAAACTTTTCTGTACAGGTATTTACAGCAATGTAATCAAAATTTATTTTATCATGTTAAAAGTGTAATTATTACACTTATGAATGTCAATGTTTGAAAAAAAGGAAGATCTGAATTTACACAGTTTCCAAATCAAGGGCGTAAGAACTGGCAATAAACCCTTCGACACTATTTATTGCCATGTTTTGGTGTACAAGTAAATTTCTCTAGATATTGAAAGAAAGTCATTTTAATAAATAAACGCTTAGAATCAGTGGGTAAAATAGATGCGCGCACTAACATTATAGTGAGAACAAAACAAACACGTCGATCAATGTTAAAATGTGTAAAGTGAATGTTTGAAATTATAAATCATAAACACACGAGTTCAATACAAATAGCACACGAACGCGAATAATGGCCAGCCATCGTCCCCATCGCACATATTTCAGGGAGAGCAACAACCCGACGCCAACAAGAACCTTAACTAAACTACACACAGCAACAAAAAAAACTTAATATATCCAAATATACATTATAACTATAAACCAGTCTTACAACAAAAAAATAATATAATCACTGTCAATATTCACAACCGTCGTCATTTTCTTCGTTTTCGCTATGAGAGTGAGTTTCAATTTCCATGTCCAATCGTGGTTTCTTTATTAGTAAGCCCTGTTTTTGCAGTTTCTCTAAAGCAGCCATTGTACTATTCTTAGGAGTAGGCAAATCGCACTTTTCCTCAACCTGAGTTGCTTGCTTGCTGCTAGTTTTCACAATTTTTAATCCCGACACGCCACTTAATTTAGATATACTTTGTTGAGAACTCGTACTTGTTTCAGATCTCATTTGGGAACCACCTTTTTGAACTTGAGTGACATTGGAAAAAGTAGACATGCTTTTCATACTAGAATATTGTACGTTATCCTCGTCTTTTGTGCTTGTAACTCCATCAACGGGAAAAAGTGATTCTTTAGCCTTTTTAAAGCAACTGAAGTGGCCAACTTCATCGGCAGTTCTTTTAGACGCTGGTGATACTGATCGTAGTGGTCTGTTACAGGTAATTGCTCGAGGCCTACTTTGTACAATTGGCGTTTGTTTTCTTATAGTCGATGGACTAGGCATTTGGGGTTTAGCGAATCGTGGCCGCGTGGGAACTAACGCGATGGAGGAATTGGCCGCGACAGGCCGAACTTGAGGTCCATAATTTCTAACTCTAGCTCCAACAAATGACGCTTGTCTAGTTGCTGTAGCCTGATTAGGATTTCTGGGTTGGTGTATTGTTTGAGGCCTTATTGACCTAGAAACTATTTGACTAGCATTCTTTACTTCTTGTGTATTAACGGTACGTATAGTTTTTGTAACTGTCGTTGTCACCTCTTCTATAACCGTTTGTGATTGATATGTTTTTACAGTTTTGACTGTATTCACTTCATTTGAAGATGTTGCATTTTTTTGATTTTGAACTACGTTCCTATTTACCTGTTGTCTTTGACTTACTGGTTTAGCTTTAGGCGTTTGTACGTTTTTTGCAGACTCGACAGTTTCAGCAGCTTGAGAATGCATTTCCTCTTCTACATCTTGGTTTTTTCTGGCTGGTTTTATTGTTATTTCTTTGTTTAAAGTAGGAAAATTACTGGGTTTTTGCTGTTTAGGTGATTCTTTGGGTTGTATAATTTTTTTTATTGGATTGGCTTTAATTTGAGCCTCTATGTCAGAATCATCTAAATTTTCATCGAGATTTTTTACCGAGCTGTGAGGAGACTGTGGGGGTGATTCAACTTTTACGTTACTTTCATGGCTGTTTTCCGTGTCTTCATTTTCGCTTGTTTCGTTTTCATTCATTTCAGTAATCTGTACTTTTCCAGTACTTGTATCGGAATTGTATTCTTTGTCATCAAGTTCATCACTATTATAGTCGTGATCTTCGTCATCTTCATCCTGTGAATGTTCTTTGTAATTTGCGTTCGTTGAGTTTTTGGGTTTGATAGTGACATGTTTTAAATTATTTATTGTCTTCTGTAGATTTTTTTGCTCTTCTGTCAATTTATTACTATTGTTTGTGACATTAGTGCTTTTTGATTCAAAAGATCGGGTTACACTCATTTTTCTACACTCTTGCCCATCTTTTGATAGTACTTCAGTACATTTAGTGCTTTGTTGACTCATTGATTTAACTGTAACATTTTTGTTTAAACCACGCAACGCTGCAGGTGGTGAAATTTTCGTCACCGTTGGTTTATTGCCAACACGATTTGTAATATTCGTAACATTTTGTTTCCACTTCGTTGGATGATCAATATCATCACTATCTGAGTCA
The DNA here is from genome assembly GCF_905475465.1 of Pieris napi. Taxonomy (NCBI): domain Eukaryota; kingdom Metazoa; phylum Arthropoda; class Insecta; order Lepidoptera; family Pieridae; genus Pieris; species Pieris napi. The sequence continues at coordinate 9,980,321 of NC_062237.1, forward strand.
TCTATGTGTAAAACTTCAACATCATTTTCCATCGTACGTTTAATTATATTTTTCGGCGTTTTAGAAATATCTGTTCGTGAAGGTATATTGGTTGCAGTTTTAGAGGATACTGCTTTTGCAGTGACGTTTGTCAACCTTTTTAAGATATCTGCATTACTTTGAATAACACTTTCTTGTTTCTGTGGCAATTCACTTTTTATTAAAACTTGGGTATCACTGTGGGATTGTATGTTATCATCTTCAGCAGTATTATCATCTTTATTTTCTTCTTCATCTGTCATGTGATGATTATTTGATGATGGGGATGAACTGCCGAAAGATTTAACTGTTGGCTGTTGGCTCAGTCCTTTCAAAGCAATTATAGGTTTTTCGAGTGTAGTTTTATCTTTCGGATGTTCATTTTCTGGATCGCTAAGTTGGGTTGATGGTGGCAAAATTTTACTTCTTATAACAGGTTTAATAGTTATACCCTTGTTTAAATTAAGAGATTGTAATGTATTTGTTTTTATACTACTATCAGAATCAATTGGCTCTTCGTCAATGTCATCTTCAGGGTTGTCTTCAATTGTCTCTTCCTCGTTATCTTCTGCTTTTTCTTTAACTACGTCAATACAATCCTCTTTATTTTTACAACTTATTTCTGATAAAGTCTTTATGGTTACTCCATGGCCAATGTTTTGAAATGCTTTTGAAGGTAAATTTTGCTCTGGTGTTTTAGGGAGAGAAATATATTCTTCATCCATTGGTTGCAAATTAGGCGTTTTAGAGGATGCTGCTGTTATTTTTATAACTTGTTCTGGTTCCTCTTCATCTTTAGGTTCATTCTCTGGGCTTAAAGGCTTGTTAAAATTTGCTACTGTACTATTTTTACCTTCTTCGTTTTCTGGATTCGTTACTGCTTCTTTATAATCTTCTTCAGTTGTCATCATAGTATTATCATAATCTGAAGATGAATCTATTTTACTAGATTGGTAACTGTCATGTTTGTTTTCAGAAGTTTGTTTAATAGAGGTTTTTACTATTTTGATTTGACTATTTCCTTGGCCCATTAATTTAGAAATAACTTCATTTGCATCTATTGAGGTTTGAGTCTTTTCATTAGTGTTTATATTCGCGTTTATAGTATTTGTTTTATTAATAATTGCAGTAGAAGTATTAGGAACTCCATTATTTGAGTTTGATTTAATGACGATTCCATGCTTTTTTAGTTTAGCTAAGTCTTTCTTTACTTTATTTGTAACATTGATTTCGGGATTCTTAGTTTTATATTTCCTTTTTAAAACCATTTGGGTAGGAACTTCTTCAATACCTTGAACATTCAATCCATCACCAAACACGTCTTTATTCATATTTAGGAACTCATCTAATGTAATTGTTTCCTTCTTTGACTTTTTATGCTTCTTGTGTTTCTTTGCTTTAACTTTAGGTTCACCTGATTCATCCATACACATTTGAAGAAAATTATCCTGTAAGTAAAATGAGTGTTATTAGTATAGCAGCAAGATAACATCATATAAATTGTAATCAAAATACATACAACAGAGTGATTTGCATCTTCTACTTTTTCCATAAGAGGTGGAACAGCCTCAAGAGAAAATTCAGTTATTTCAGCTACCCTGTAAAAAAATCCTATTAATATGAAACATTTATATAAATGTTAAATGGTATAATATTGATATTTATAGAAAAGAAAAAAATACATTTCATTAGGTTCGCTATAGACATCTTCAGTTGAATGAAAAGTCAAATGCAACTCATATGCATCTAAATGATAAAGTATCGCTTCACAAACTGGGCACCGCAGGATATCTTCAGGTGATTGATTTTCATCTGCATGATCATCTTCCATATGTTTCTGAAAATATTACAACTAATAACTTAAAAGAATATGCAAGTCATTATAATTATGCTAATTTATAAAAATACAACTAAACTTTAATAAAATCAGTACTATTAAAATTAAATCAAAATTAAATAGTTCAAAGTGAACTGATAAATTTAGTTATGCACAACAATCTCCATTCCAACCCTACCTATAATAAAAAAATATTTTTACTTCAATGAGCATTAAGTGAGAAAGTGAATGGTTTAGAATTTGAAGTGACTATTTATAATTATTAATTAATAAATAGTTATTAAAATGTCTTACATATTAGAAAGATAAAATTTTAATACTTACATCTAAATTTACTTTATTATTGTACTCTTCTCCACAGAATGGACAGTAGAGAATTGACACCAACTCCTATAAATTTAACAAAAGTTAAAAAGTAACAGACACAACATAAACCTTCATGGTAAATTATCTTAATAAACTTTTAAAAACAATAATTATTCTCATTGTTTTATATAGTAGAATATTAAACAAATTACTGATCAAATAAAATATATTTTAGATTATGTCATACCTGATTAAACAATTTAACTTTTTTAGATGAGCCTAGAGTGTTCATTTCAATGTCTTGTCTATGAAAGAATTTGTTGTGATGTAGCATAGCAGATGGGACAAAAAAATAAACACTACACCTGTCACAATGATAGTCTTTCACTTCACAATTTGTTTGACCATTGTGGCTGGTCTTTATGTGTTTATTGTATAAATGCTGAAAAAATAATTATAATGATTATACTATAGTAATTATGATTGTGTATCTGCTATGCCTAATAGTCTTAGTATTTTTTAATAAATCAATATGGTTTTTCTGTGAATATTTATATAGGTATTGAATTTAAATGTTTAAAATACTTCCTAACAGTAAGTATTTTAATAAAGAGCAGAGTTATTTCTGTTCTGCACAACTATTATTATGCTAATACTGTATAATAAAAGCTAAATAAGTATGCCAACCTTCATAGTAAAAAGCTTTCCGCACCACGGACAGAAATATTTAGTGTCATGGTCTGGGTGCATTTTATGTTTGTGTGTGATTGCCTTTGATATTGTTGGAAAAAGCTCTTGACACACATCACAACCAATAAGCTCACTTTCTTCAGATTTTTCGGTAGATGTGGGGACTTCATTTTGAAATTTTGATTTGCTAAACTCTGGATCACCATGTTTTCTGAAAATTCATTAGTTTTTGTTTTCATCATTTTACGGAAATAGTTCCACCCCCTCTCTTATTAAGTAGAACTAGATTTTTGTCTATCTTCTCTTGTTGTGAGGAGCTCCTTTAACGAAATGAAACTGTATACCTGAAATGTTCCTGAAGTAATTCCTTGTCATCAAATGCTGCACTGCAGAAAATACATTTAAAGTTTTCTACACTTGTCATTATGATAAAAGAGATCTTGAACGGAACTTTGTTGGTGTTGTCTTCGCTATAACTTATGTATATTGTGTCAATAAAAAGCCATCTTTTCCCCCACTATTTTCTATATTTAGGTTTTCGATACCCTCTTTGATATAAGACGATTAATTGAAATCAATCTTAATCGCATTACTTTAATACTTAGCTATTTATTTATTTAATCTTAACAGTAAGCCCAAACACCAATTTCTTTAACAGAGTACAGTCACTACAGGCTACAGAGCATACAGGTTTAATAGTAATAAAGGTTCTATAGTGCGTTTTCCAATTACAGCACTAGAGCGCATTATGCGGCATAATGCTCAACGTTGAATGTTCCAACTACAGCAACGCTTCGCACAATTGAGCACTCTCAAAACTAATGCTCTCGCGTGCTTCTCGCAATAAATACCAACACAGTGACAGAAAATTGACCAGTGTTTTTCTTTAAGTTGGCATTTATCGAAATTTTCGTTAGTAAATATTATTTATTGTTGAAAAATTTGTTTCGTCGTAGATTTTGAAAATAATTAAAGTTATTTCCCAAGATGAACCCAATGTGTACGTTTTCTTTTTCTATATTTTTCTTTATAACATAACCACAAAATAATAGCCTCTTCCACGTCAATTTTCTACGTTCTACCGAACTAGACTGACGAGTACTCTCGCAACGCGCGTTAGCGCTCATCATCTGAACGCTCTTCAAATTTGATCGCGCTTTGACGCGCGTTAACGCGCGTTACATGTGAACATAGCCTGAAGTTTAGTTAATAGGCAAAATAAGTAGTAGTAGTTACTCGTCTATAATAATGTGTGATTGAGTCCATCACAATCCATACAATAAATTCCTAATAAATTGAAGTATTTTAAAATGCATAAATTGCTGCAAATATTAGTCGAAACTCTCATGTATTGGCCAGAGGAGTTTATTTTTTATAATACATGTTATCTGATGTGTAATATTCACAAAATATATTATATTATTGCTTAATATTTAATAACAATTTAGATATTATTATCTGTTTACGTCTACGACCAACGTAGTCATCTGAAGGTCTAGATACCAGACCATACCTAAACTCCAAAAAAAAAAATTCGTAGTCATGTCATGCTGACGCAGTCATGCTAGTATAGTCTTTTTTATGAAAGAAGTCCCCCAGACGCGGCGCTGCAATCGCATAACGTAATGTTGCCATTTATGAGTAAAAAATTTACCTATTTTATTTACATTTAGCAGATGTAATTTATCAAATATTATTTTCTGCATACTTCGATGAAACAATATTTCTGTTATGTAAAAAGTATATTTTTATTTACTTATATTAGCGGTGTTCTACCTACTTACAGGGAAAAGAAAAGCAATACAATTTTTTATTCAGAGTTTTATTGCATAATTGTTGGGTTACAATTTTTTTCGAAGTACACGCCGCTATTATACCTTCGTTTGTAATTCTTGTTACAGTTTTCTCTGACACACCTGCAATTAAATTATGAACAATTAAAAATAATAGTAACTTTAAGTTTACAATGCTTATGTAATATGTAATAACTAATAAGTATATGTTTTAATTTCAGTTACCTAGTTTCAACACGTTATGTATTTATTCAATTTTGTCGCAAAAACGAATTTATATCATAAAAGTCCCATCAATACAGCAAAAAATTATTAAATGGCAACTCTAAAAAGTACCCGTTATGGCGCCAACTCTCTTCCGAACATTGTTTAGTGGTATTAAAACACCTTGATTCTTATGTTCCGCTTCACAGAACTCTTTCACCTTTATATCATTTCTCGAGCCGAACTTTTTACAACATTTGGCATTGTAATAAATCTTTAAAATGCACTAAGCTAGTTAAAAATTCACAAAAATCTACCACAACAAACGAACTTGATAACATCGACGAATGACAACATTCAACATTGCCGACCTGTCAAATTTAGTTCCAAAAATCACCGCGGGACTTCTTTCATGAAAAGCACTATACTACACTTATGACGTAACACTACCGTACCGTATGATTTTGTTATTGTTGCTGTTATTGTTGTGTTGTCTCTTTAAATCGAATTCAAATAGGCCGCGCATAATTTATGAGAACTATGCGCATTGATACTGCGCATGCGCAATAACATTTAATTAAGATTTATAAAAAAAAGTTAATTATTAAATTACAGGATAATGAAAGCCGAACAGTTGTTTATTTTGAACGAACAGTTATTGAATAGTTCTAAACTATTAGAAAAAAAAAATCAAAATATTTATAGTTCGTGCCAAATTGAGGGTCAATTTTTTTATAATTAAAAAAAAAAACAAACAAAAAAATTTTTGATAGAACAATGAAGAACAGTTAACGAACAGTTGATAGAGCCAAAAAAAAAGCGCAAAAAATTAATTTCCCCCCGCCAACTTAAGGTTCCCGATCTCTATGTGCGTTTTCCAATTACAGAGCATAATGCGACTCAGTGCCGCACAATGCCGCATTATGCTGAAGCTTAATTGGAACGTGAATTAGTTTTCAAATGCATCAGCAGAGTGCGCTAAGTCAGTGTTGAAAAAAAATTTTCTGAATAGAGTTAGCAACCTCATTAATGTATAAATAATGTGGTTAACAAAAATAATTGGTTGAAAACTTTTTACGCTTATTTTAATAATCAAATTATTTCATTAACATTTTTTTACTGAAATAAAAGAAAACCTTTAAAGAATATAAGGTTTTAACAAGCTAAATTAACAGTAAAATATATAGTTTCATGTAAGAAGTTTACATCATTTACGTTTTGAGTAATTTTTTTAAAATGATTTCTAAAAAAATTATATAGGAACATTCAACGTTGAGCATTGTTCGTTAACTGTTCTTCATTGTTCTATCAAAAATTTTTTTGTTCGTTTTTTTTTTTAATTATAAAAAAATTGACCCTCAATTTGGCACGAACTATAAATATTTTGATTTTTTTTTTCTAATAGTTTAGAACTATTCAATAACTGTTCGTTCAAAATAAACAACTGTTCGGCTTTCATTATCCTGTAATTTAATAATTAACTTTTTTTTATAAATCTTAATTAAATGTTATTGCGCATGCGCAGTATCAATGCGCATAGTTCTCATAAATTATGCGCGGCCTATTTGAATTCGATTCAAAGAGACAACACAACAATAACAGCAACAATAACAAAATCATACGGTACGGTAGTGTTACGTCATAAGTGTAGTATAGTGCTTTTCATGAAAGAAGTCCCGCGGTGATTTTTGGAACTAAATTTGACAGGTCGGCAATGTTGAATGTTGTCATTCGTCGATGTTATCAAGTTCGTTTGTTGTGGTAGATTTTTGTGAATTTTTAACTAGCTTAGTGCATTTTAAAGATTTATTACAATGCCAAAAGTTGTAAAAAGTTCGGCTCGAGAAATGATATAAAGGTGAAAGAGTTCTGTGAAGCGGAACATAAGAATCAAGGTGTTTTAATACCACTAAACAATGTTCGGAAGAGAGTTGGCGCCATAACGGGTACTTTTTAGAGTTGCCATTTAATAATTTTTTGCTGTATTGATGGGACTTTTATGATATAAATTCGTTTTTGCGACAAAATTGAATAAATACATAACGTGTTGAAACTAGGTAACTGAAATTAAAACATATACTTATTACATATTACATAAGCATTGTAAACTTAAAGTTACTATTATTTTTAATTGTTCATAATTTAATTGCAGGTGTGTCAGAGAAAACTGTAACAAGAATTACAAACGAAGGTATAATAGCGGCGTGTACTTCGAAAAAAATTGTAACCCAACAATTATGCAATAAAACTCTGAATAAAAAATTGTATTGCTTTTCTTTTCCCTGTAAGTAGGTAGAACACCGCTAATATAAGTAAATAAAAATATACTTTTTACATAACAGAAATATTGTTTCATCGAAGTATGCAGAAAATAATATTTGATAAATTACATCTGCTAAATGTAAATAAAATAGGTAAATTTTTTACTCATAAATGGCAACATTACGTTATGCGATTGCAGCGCCGCGTCTGGGGGACTTCTTTCATAAAAAAGACTATACTAGCATGACTGCGTCAGCATGACATGACTACGAATTTTTTTTTTTGGAGTTTAGGTATGGTCTGGTATCTAGACCTTCAGATGACTACGTTGGTCGTAGACGTAAACAGATAATAATATCTAAATTGTTATTAAATATTAAGCAATAATATAATATATTTTGTGAATATTACACATCAGATAACATGTATTATAAAAAATAAACTCCTCTGGCCAATACATGAGAGTTTCGACTAATATTTGCAGCAATTTATGCATTTTAAAATACTTCAATTTATTAGGAATTTATTGTATGGATTGTGATGGACTCAATCACACATTATTATAGACGAGTAACTACTACTACTTATTTTGCCTATTAACTAAACTTCAGGCTATGTTCACATGTAACGCGCGTTAACGCGCGTCAAAGCGCGATCAAATTTGAAGAGCGTTCAGATGATGAGCGCTAACGCGCGTTGCGAGAGTACTCGTCAGTCTAGTTCGGTAGAACGTAGAAAATTGACGTGGAAGAGGCTATTATTTTGTGGTTATGTTATAAAGAAAAATATAGAAAAAGAAAACGTACACATTGGGTTCATCCAATTTTGAAAAAAAAAATACAACACCTGCGTCTAGAGACTTTTTCTCTGAGCGCCGCGTTGACGCGCGCTCATGTGAACAGTTGTATGAAAATACCACAATGTCTAGTCGCGCGATTTGAAAACGCGCGTCAAGTTTTTGCCATCTGAACATAGCCTCAATATAGCATTTCCAACGTGCGACAATCGTGCTGATTAGATCTACATAACCTTGAAGCTAACTTTTTGTATAAATTCAATATTACAAAATACTCAGAGCGACCTTCGTACTGATAGTACGCGTTTTACGTTTTTCGTAGAGGTTAGTTAAAAATAAAATGACAAAAATATTTCAATTAATTCAAATTCCGAAACGTCTGTATTCTGGATCGACTAAAGGCAAAGTGATAGCAAAAAAATATGTATTAACCAAATATTTTCAAGGTGAGCCGAAGGCTAGTGATTTCAAAGTTGTTGAAGAAGAACTCCCGGATCTAAAAAATGGAGGTAGGTACATGCCATTCATCTCTCTAGGTAATCGCTTAGGGAAATATAATATTAACACTTAAATACTTGTAAATAAATGATTTTTGTTTATCAATATAACTGTCAATCTTAATGTATTTTATATTGTATGTAATTGCTGCATAAATGCAACTAGATAAAGCGGCTTTAACCGTTTAAATAAAAAAATCATTTGTACTAATATTAAAAAATACTAAATGTTCATTTAGTAGTTTAAAATGTTAATATAGAACTTTTTATGTCAATAGAACGAGTTAAATATTTTAAATATTGTTTTAATAGAAATATTGGCACAAGCCGAATACCTGAGCGTCGACCCATATATGCGAGCCTACATGATTGGTTATAAACTGCCGACTGACATGATTGGGAGCCAAGTGGCTAAGTAGGTATTTTACGTATATTAAAGTAAAGGATTTTTAAAGAAGACTTTGTCGCCAACTCCATGGTTCAGTTGCTTAAGCTTTTGGTCGAATAAAATCTCCAAAAATAGCCCGTTGAGTTTGATTCCTGGCGAAACAATTCGATTCGGGTGAATGGTTACCAATGCAATTAGTTTTGAGGATACCCTGTTTAACGTATACGCCGATGATAGAATTTTTTTTAAATTACTTTAATGCTTTGTTTAGGTATTCATAGACTTAACGTATCGACTCCCGATATCAAATCGGTCTTTTTTATCGTTTTGTATCACCCATAGTCATTGACGTTATCAGATAATTAAATTTAATTTTAGTCGATTTAAAAGCAGTGGTCTTATTTCATTATTGAGTCCTAAGTAATATTCGACTAAAATGGTGATATTCAGTGATCTATAGACCAACAGCTATTGAAGAAGGAAAGCGCAAGGTTACATTACCTTCCATAGCATACAGTCTGCGTGGCTTAGTGATGTTATTAGTGTAAATGTCGTTATCCCTTCTCAGTTCGATTCTTGGTAAGACAATAATTGACGTAAGGCAGGCCAGAAGGCGTTACCCCGAAAAATGTGTCGAACATGCCCCGAGTGGGTGTGGGACTTCCATAACACACCAATAGGTCAGACAGATTTCGTTCGATCAGGCGTAAAGTTTTAAGAGAAGATTTTTTTCTGTATCTCCCACATTGACTAACGAGACTTCCGTACGTCTAAAATGTACCTATTTTGACGTAAGGTCATAGTTAGCGCTAAGTCTTATTTCTAGAATCACACATCATATTTAGGAGAAAATAATTAAATTTTTCGCAGAAGAAATGTTGTAATCCAAAAATTTCAGGGTAATAGAGAGCCGTAATGAAAAATACCCAGTCGGTAGCTACGTGACAGATTCATTTGGATGGCGGACTCATACTATTTGCAATCCTGATACTGTACGACCACAGGAAGTTATGCCTTTAACAAAGATTCCAAATGTCAAGCCTCATCCTGTGTCCTTAGCCCTCGGAGTTTTGGGAATGCCTGGGTGAGTTTGGAAGTTCCATAGATAAATTCTAAATTCTATTTTGAAAATATTTTTTTAAATGTTCGTTAGGCAAGGTTAGGTAATTGTCGAATCTGACATTTGAACTTTTTTTTACATATTAGGTTGGGGAAAAAGTTTCTTCGCATTTTTTAAGAAAATTCACAACTTTTTTATATAGTTTATTTACATTAAACTAAAGTATGTACGTATGTAAATTTTGGGGCTTTGCCAAAACCAATTGTATGGTATTTTGATTCTGATCAAAATACCGCGACAATTGGTTTTGGCAGTCCCCTCGTGATGTTAAGGACCTATCTGGTCGCCAAACTCCAAAAAAGTACATTGTTTCTTTCCATTTTTCGTCATCGTTTCTTGAAGTAGGGCGAATGGAAAAATATATGGTGGAGTTGAGTAATTTATGTATCCATTTTGAAAGATCGATACACGATTTAAATAACTTCGCTCGATAGAAAAATAATCCAAACATAGCCAATTATTGACATTTTGAATTTATTTTATGACGAATGTATGGAACATGATTTAGAAATTTGCACGATATATTTTATAGCAAGCCAAGTAATCCATTTCAGAATTTTTTTTTGATAAAATTACATTAATTTAATGTTTTACATAACCAATTGTTATTACGGGCCGGCGCGCCTCACTGCTGCAGCTCTCCACTGCGCCTTCAGTCCACCCAGAGACACTGACACAGCAATTCGTGCTGGGATAGGGCCTTAACCTGACCTGATGAGACCGAAACAGGTAAAATCTGAAGGTGCAAGGTCAGGACTATACGGCGGATGCATTAACACCTCCCAGCCATGTTCTCTTATTTTTTGCTGAGTGGCTAAAGATGTGTGAGATCTAGCGTTATCATGATGAAAAACCACACCCTTTCTGTTGATTAATTCCGGCCGCTTTCTCTCAACTTCTTGCTATAATCTCATCAGTTGTTCGCAGTAGAGTTCAGAATCGATGGTTCTGCCTGGTGGTAACAGCTCATCATGAATAATCCCACCACACACACACAGCATCACCTTGTTGCGAGTTAACCCGGGTTTCGCCACAGTCTGTGGAGCCTGACCTGCATTTGACCACGACCTATTTCGCACGTTCTTGTCGTACGTGATTCACTTTTCATCACCAGTTATCAGCTTCTTCAAAAATGGTTCGGTTCCATTACGTCGTAATAAGGAATCACAAATGAGTACACGGTTCATTAGGTTTCTTTCAGTGAGCTCGTGAGGTACCCAAATATCGAGCTTTTTTCTGTACCCAGTTTTTTTTTCAAATGCGCCAAAACTGTTTTGAGCTACGTCGTAACTACTGATATGCCGATCTTGCTCCACTTTTTCAAAAATGGCAACAATTTTATCCGTAATAGGGCGACCAGAGCGATGTGCATCTTTGACATCAAAATTTCCGGAATAAAACGCTTAAACCAAATTTGTGCTACTCTCACAGACACTGCACTAGGTCCATAAACATCGCAATTTTTTTTCTCTGCTTGCGTTGCATTTTTACCTTTTTTGTTGTAAAATTTTAAAATGTATCGAATTTCTTCATTAGATTCACTCATCTTGACGGTACGAAAAATAAATAAAAATCACACATTTTCCTAATTTGAATTTGGAATGATACCAAAACCAGCCAGATACAAATAGGTGACCGTCAGGTTGGCTGACCAAATTTGATATCGCAATCAAACTATACGCCATATTTCTCTACCTATTTGATACTATTTGCTACCTTCAAAGACGCATTTGCTACCTCTGCGTTATAGAACATAATAAACAAATAAAGTGGCCAGCCATTCTGACTTCAGGTTGGCTGACCACTATCATTTAATTGGGTTCTAAGAATCTTTGAGTGATAGCGTTTTTATACATATTTACTACCTATTTTCTACCTGAGCAAACAAACTTTAAAATAAGTCTCAGAAGCCTATACATGTTTTTATTATTAATAAAGCCACGAGGGGTCTAAAAACGCCTACAAAAAAGGTTAAGCAAGAGTTCGGCACGTATAACTTATCACAACATTGTAGGCGCTTAGAGAAATATGGCGTATAGTTTTATTGCGATATCTAGTTTGGTCAGCCCACCTGACGGTCGCGAATACGAAGTTCCGGATCGAATGTACGATATAGAGATGATGGCATGGCAACAATAGTTCCAATTGGTGAAGCCGTAGTAGACCGTGTGCATAACCCCAGCATAACTTTTTCGGATATCGCAATATGAGTTCGATAATTAGTACCTACTCTTGCTTCTGTAAATGCTCCTGAAAGAGATTTTATTACAAGTTCATACATACTGTAATGCGAAAAGACCTTTTTTTTTTTTTTTTTTTTCTTTTCCCCAACCTATTATATGTTAACCTGGACTATATTATCTGTGGTGAAGAAGCAGATATTAGATAAATTAACATTTACATAATAACTTAAAGAAATAATTATTTAAATTAAATTGAATACCTAGGCGAAAAAACCTACAAATTACTGCTTTGTAATATTGTATTTATTAATTTAATATCTACTTAGCATAGTAATATGGGTTAATCTTATTCATAATTATTAACTATTATTTACAGAATTACTAATTAATAATTAATTTTTATTTTTTATTTTGTAACATTTTCAAGGAATAAATGAGGCTTAATTATTATTATTATTTACAGAAACACTGCTTACTTCGGCTTGAAAGAGATCTGCCAACCGAAATCGGGGGAGACAGTTGCGATAACCGGTGCAGCCGGTGCTGTGGGCTCGCACGTTGGTCAAATAGCTAAGATTTTAGGTGCGTTCTAACCCTAATTAACGTCTGAATTATGTTATTTATATTAGATCTTTTGGATAAGATGCATACATATTGTCTGTCCCAGTGATAATTTAGCCAAGTACGTGTTCTCTGGCATTCAGAAACTTTTTGTTGTTCAAATGTTTAGACTACCATGAAAAAAACAAAATATTAAACGATTTCGTAATAGGTACGTGTTCGTCTGAACAGGTTTTGTGAGAAGTTAATTTAAGTTTGTTTTGCACAGCCAGATTTTTTAAAGCTTATATACTATTATTGTTTCTAAGGGTATCAAATTCCCATCCATCTTAAAATAATTAAGTATTTATGTAATAAGAAAAGAGCGTACTTGATTCCGAAAAGGCATGAGTTAATAAATTTTCTTAATGCAGGTTGTAAAGTAATTGGTTTCGCGGGATCTGATGCAAAATGCGACTATTTGGTCAAAGAGCTCGGTTTTGACCACGCTTTTAATTACAAGACAGCAGATATCAAGGCGGCACTGAGACAGGCAGCTCCTAACAGAGTTGATTGTTATTTTGATAACGTACGTAATTATTATAATATATTACAACTATGTTATGTTTCTGGTTCAAATTTATTATGCAAGTTTCTCAGAAGTAAAACATTCCTCTAAAATAATTATTCAACCAAATGCCCAATTAAATATTTCCGAACCAATTTGGCTAGTTCAAGATAAGAATGTACCTTCTTAAAAGTCCGGCAACGCACTTGCCAGCTTTCTGGCAGTGTAATTGTCCTCGGACGGCGTTATCACTGAACATCAGCCTTCTACTCGTTAGCCCTCTAGTCTATAAAAAAAAGTGCGTGCGTACAAAGTACACATGTTAGAAGTGAAGCTTCTTTGGCAAACTCATATTTATACAAATCTAAAACATTAGATTTCCGAGACTTGAGGTAGGGAATAAGGAAGATATGTTAGGAATTTAATGATTTTAAGTGTCGAAAATTAATAAAAAATTTTGAAGTTATACTTCTTTAGGCGCGTTATGAAAAATTGATGAGAGTGAAATTTTACAATGCGCGCGCACTTGTGACACAAAATTAGGAGTGTGATTATAGCGTGCGCGAGCGAGATAGGAATAAGACAATCTACAAGTAAAAAGTAATAGAATATGCGTGAAGTTCGTATGCCAAGAATTTTGAATGACCATAATGACATTTTGTCATTTACCTTTTAAACAAATAAAGGAGTTTTAATTATTTTTTCAAAGAAATTTAGCAATGCTTTTTAAATTATAATCAGAAGTGATTTAAATTGAATATTTAAACCAATACTAATTAATATTTGTGAAAAAACTGACAACCTTCCTAAGTGCTTCAATACAATTGAGGTTAACTATCCGTATGTATTATTATTATCGAGTAATGTTTTGATTAAAAAAATGACCACATTGTTTAATCAAAACATGTAATTTTTCTGATTTAATCTAGCAAATATAAGGACAAGAGACAAAAAACAATTGATGAATCAGTGTAAGTGCACTAAATTGAATACAAAAAAAGAGTTGTCATCTTATCGCTGTGAAACATCAAAAACTGGAGGTGGAACAAAGCCAAACTATTTTTAATAATGCCAAAGAAGTACCTATAACTTCTTACGCGCGTACATAAAGTACACGCACCTTTTTTTTTTAAATTTATATGTTCGATAAAAATCCCGTGGCATTTTATTTTACAATTCGTCATTTGAGATTTCGTTCATTTCCCTTACGCAAGTTAGTAAGAGTAATTGCGAAATGGGCTTAAAATCTTTAACTCCAAAAATACATGCGTATTACGTAGTGTCGGGAATATTCCACTCATCACTACTAAGCTTTTATATATAATAAATAATTGGTATAACTTTTTTTTTGCTTTTAGGTCGGAGGTGAAATAAGTCACACAATCATGACACACATGAATAAGTATGGCAGAGTTGCTGTGTGTGGTTCAATATCATCGTACAACGACTTTAAACCGCCAAAAGGTTTGTATTGCTATTAATAATTGAATAATTATAAAACTAAAAAGATTCAAAATGAAAATATTTCTTATTGCTTACTTTTTATTGCTATTAATAATTTATATATTATATTATAAAAGTAAAAAGATTCAAAATGAAAATATTGCGATCAAAACTGCTCTTTTTGGATAGCGAGACTGCTCTATTAAAATTTTCAGAAATAAAGGATTCGATTTGGTATTAAAAATTAAAGTTATATAGATAAACTGATGTTGTCACAGTTTAAACGGATGACAATACATTAAAAACCCAGTGGCGCTCATTTTTTTTCGGTTTGGACCTGGTTTTTTTTCCTAATAGGCAAGCAGGTCATCCTTATTGCCTAACACACGCCCTCGGCTTATTGGGTCTATGGAATGTCGGTTCCTTCACGATATTTACATCCACGTCAAACTACATAAATATTCTTAAAACGTGAAGTCATATAATCTGTACATTTCTGCATTTGTCATTACAATTTTCTTTATATAAAAATGCAATTTTTGCAGTAAAATAAAAATTAACTTATTGTGGGTGTCTATGAGCGAAAGGGGAATAGAGCGTTGTGAACGACTTTAATTTATATTTCGGCCGCTGAGAGCTGAGTATTACAGTACTTAATAGGTATCGCTATGAAACGGCATGTGGTGGTAGAACAAATACAACATATTGTCCTTAAAATAAAAATAAATATTATGAGGTGGACCAACCACCCAGATTAGCTGTATCCTATATACTCCTATATAGGATACAGCTGGATACCTACCGAATATAAGACACGCAATATTTCGTCATCTGTCAAGCTATTTCTTAGGAGTGTGGTTACAAAAACTGTAAGACGAGATTGATAAGATTCGCCTTATATGCGTTCCACGAAACGAACACGACGTAATAACGACACACAATAATTATTTCGCCGAGATTCTAAGATTTTTTTGGTGGTTTATACAATCCAAATGTACCACGAAAACAGTACAAATGAATTGCTTATATTTTTCATTCCAGTGACCATAATGCAGCCGGCCATAGTATTTAAGGAGTTAAAAGTGGAGGGATTTTTAGTAAACCGATGGTCGCATAGATGGGATGAGGGCATAAATATGAACCTAAAATGGCTGCAAGAAGGCAAAATTAAATATAAAGAAGAGATATACCACGGTTTTGAGAATATGGTGACAGCCCTAAATGGTATTCTTAGAGGAGAAAATACGGGAAAAGCCGTTGTTAAAGTCAATTAATAATTAAAATTATATATTACTTCCGTGCGATTCTGTAACTCACTTTTCGAACTCTCACAGCGGTTTTTGCAACGGCGGACGCGCTCAAATCAGTCGTGAAGCAGTCATTTTATGATTTGGCATTCTGATAAGGAGGGAACTTGTTGTTTATTGTTTATCAGAATGCCAAATCGTAAAATCACTGCTTTACGACTGATTTGAGCGCGTCCGCCGCGGCCGCTATGAAAACCGCTGTGTGAGGTCCTAAGTGAGTTACAGAATCGCAAGGCTATCAATTAAATTTCGTACATTTCTTATAGTTTAAGTCAAAGTCCATTTGTAATAAATAATCTTGTTATATTTTTTCTATTGAAGTAATGAATAAATTTACTGCTGTTTATGGCTTATTATTTATTTCAATTGATGGCTTTGTATGTATTTAAAAGGTTTACCTTTTAAATGGGTATGTAAGCCTGTCCCTATGGATGATATTCAAAAAGGAAATATTACGCGAACTCTGAAAATCTTACAAATTTTTGACATATAGGATAACACTTAACGCTTTCTTGTTACTGAATATCGGTCCTAGAGTAACAGACTATCCTCTAGTTAGGAGGCGTCCATAAATTACGTGAGGTGTTTAAGGGGGGGAGGGGGTCTCGGCAAATATCACACAATTTTTTTTCTGATTGAAAAAAAAAAATAGGAAAATAGTTGACCCTAAAAGCCATCTCTGCAACTTCCCTAAACGCTCAACATTTCACTTATTTTGTTTTAGTGGTAAATAAAAGCACGAAGCAATTTTTTTTTCTTTTTACACGCTTTATTACAATAACAATCCAACGCGTTTACGTAAGAAACCCCGTTTTGAAAAATCTCACGTGAGATTGGGGGTTGGGGGCGGGGGTTGAATAAAATCTCACGACATCTCACCAGAGTCACAGAAAATTTAAAAAAACACCTCACGTAATTTATGGACGCCCCCTTATCTTAAGTTCATGGGCTTCAAAAAAATTACTACACCTACGAAAACTGGCTGGGTTCTATAGATAAATATAAATATGCATTAACAAAAAAAAATACTCAGCCTTAAGGGTAGATAGGGTAGGGTAGGGTACGTTGTTTTTTCCTACATATACACAGTAAAACACACATATAAAACAGAGTGATTTATTTGCGGCAAAAAGCAATTATTTAAAAAACTATTTCAGTGACGTAAAATTATCGTAAATTTTAATTTAAAAAATCTTGAGTCCAGTCCAGTCGGTAGATCCATTTAAAAGGGCTCGACGGATTTTGATCATTTTTTTTTGGTATTAAAAGAAAAAAAAATTGGATAGACATTTTTGCCTTAGCTTTATTGACTATTCCTTTACAATTATGTAAGATTTAAAGTTGAGACTTATCGCTAAGTAATACTTCCGTATGTCAAAAACGTAAGTATTTGATTTGATACACTTCACAGGGAAGTCTTCACTCGTAACTTTTCCTTACAGCTTAAAAGGTGCTGCGTTAAATATTGAATAAAGACCCGTAAAATGTAGTTTGTGCAGCACAATTAAAACAATTTGTATAAATGGTTTTTCTTTCTCTTTAAACTCTTTAAAATAATATTTTCGAAATTACTTAAAATGCTGTCCCTACAAAACGTTACATACCGAAGACTAACGTCATTTCAAATATAAAAAAAATATAGACCTTGATACAAACTATATGCATAAATCTTAAGAACTTTCAGAAGGTCATATTAATTAACTTAACGATACTATAAATACTTTATATAAACATAAAATTTTAACGCTCCGCTATTACTTGATCTAACCTTATTCTAACAACATTAAGTAAAATGAGTACTCGAAATGTAAAAATACGCGCAAAGAAATACGTTCTTACAAAGTACTATAATGGAGAACCAAAAGAGAGTGACTTCGAAATTGTGGAAGAAGAATTGGGAGAATTAAAGGAGAACGGTAAGATATTTATAGCTTATAACTAACTTACTAAATATAAAGTTCTTTTTACGCCATTAAACATATCTTTACATATAATTAATTACTTATTATTTAATGTATTGATAACAATAACATCATTTTAATCCAAACATCTATATCTTTCAAAGAAAGTACTAAACTAACTAAAATTGGTTGAGGAATACTTGGTATAACTTAAACACTTATAAAAACATGATGTCAGAGCTCTCTTTGCTGACACCACACTCAAGGCGAACAGGTCATTAACAGAAATTGTTAAACTTACCCGCCGCCCTAACCATAAAGCTTTTCCCTCTGTAATTGGTTTTGACCTCAGGTGTATTATACACACCTTACTTAGTACCTCAGGACAATATAATATTTAGTAGTATTTTTTGCACATCATAATTTTTTTAATATAAGCGACTAAATTATGGCTCAATAACAATAAAACCGTCCTATAAGTATGTAACCTTCCCTAGCTAAATTCTATACTTTTTGTTATAAAGAAACAAAATTATAAAAATCCAGCCAGTACCTTCTATGAAAATTTGTAAGTTTTTTTGCAGAAATATTGGTACAGGCACTGTATTACAGTATCGATCCCTATATGCGGGCACACATGCATCTTCATAAATTACCATTAGACATGATTGGAAGGCAACTGGCTGAGTAAGTTGACAGATTAAACATTTTAATTACTATACTCTTTGAATGAATTAATAAATATAAGCGAATTCATTCGTTCTCGACTATAATAGTGAACATTACATTATTATTCAGAATATTTTAAAGATGTCTTTAAAGTAATACAATTACTGGCAATATATTTTAGCCAAGCCAATACCTAACTTAGGGTAAGTTAGGTAAGACGAATAATTTAAAAATAAATTAAATGAAAATATTTAATTATTTGTGTTGGTCTTCTGTGTCTTCTCTAGAGTAATCGACAGCCGCCATGATGCATATCCTGTAGGCTGTTACGTAGTTGATTCTTTCGGGTGGCGAACTCATACAATTACGAATCCCAATATTCCGTATCCAAAAGGCGATGGTTTACCGCTAGTTCGAGTTCCTGATGTCAGCCCACACCCGCTGTCCATAAGCCTTGGTATTTTGGACGCGCCTGGGTATGTATACGATAACTGCCCAATGGGATATGAAACAGCTTAGCTTAGTTTCTGTTTCACTGCTGATTTTCCTTATAGACAATTAGGTTACAACCGAATTCAGGTGTACCACCTGCCTAACTCATCATCCCAGAAGCTCTTTTATCTCTGCCTTTTAATAAATTTGAGAAATGTATTAAAGAAAAGCTGTGTAAAAAGGCTTACTATAAAGTTAATGATTATCTAGTTAATAAAAAGGCCTGGGCTTTCCTATTTTAAAATAGTACCGAGAGTTTTTACGCCAGCTTTTTCTCTCGGCCTACACCCTCTGTCGAGTAGGGATGTCTACCGATTCAAATTTAATGACGTTGAATAAGTGATACGTCTTATATTCAATAATAAACATGTTTAATTCTTATTTTAACCTAACCTAAGCCACGGACCAATTGTATCAATTGGAAAGACAATCTATACTAACAAATTCAAAATATTTAGTGCTATTTTGAGGATGAAATTATTAAATTTCTGTGGTCAGGCCGGTAAAGTTATTAGTTTATAGCATTTCTTTGTAAATCAGGAACACCGCACACTTTGGTATAACAGAGATTTGTGAGCCGAAAGCTGGAGAAACAATTGTTATTACGGGAGCGGCCGGCGCCGTTGGCTCACACGCAGGACAAATTGCTAAGATATTAGGTAAGCTTCTAAGGAGCAAACTGCCGGACTTTGAATCATTCATTCATCCCGCCGTTTTTATATGAAATTTATTTTATTTTTTTAAATGTAATAGTAGGCAAACGGGCAGGAGGCAGGTGAGCCTCAGCCTCCTCATGTTAAGTGATACCGCCGCCCATGGACAGTCACACTGCCAGAAGAATTGGTACGCTCTTTTCTTGAAGGACCCTAAGTCGAATTGGTTCGGAAATACTTCAGAGGGCAGCTGGTTCCACATAGTGGTAGTGCGCGGCAAAAACTGTTGTGGAACGAAAATAAAAGATAACGATATAGTTCTATCAATATCTTTATTGCTTGTATCACAGTTACAGTCTCTATTGAGAGTTACAGAGTACTTGCGCTGATGTGCGAAGCTTTGATTTCATTTGTCCAAGATAAAAGTTACCTTAACGGGGAATGTTTACCAAAATGCTTTTTCTCATAAAAAAACTTCATTTATAAAAAAAACCCATTATATATATAAAATGAATTAATAATTAATATAACTAAAGCCTTTATTCTCTGACCGTTGGTTACAAACAAATGATTTGTTAAAAAAAACAATTGATAACTAGCTTTATGGTCAGATTGTCCTCTAATATATGGCGCCCCTATTTTAGCCCATTTTTCTCTATGTCTTCGGCATCTGTCCATCTTCTCTTGGATACTTGACGTGTATATTTATCACTTTCTCTTTATGTTATCCGGACAATTCTATCTAATATATAAAATTCTCGTGTCACAGTTTTCGTTGCCATACTCCTCCGAAACGGCTTGACCGATTTTGATGAAATTTTTTGTGCTTATCCGGTATCTATGAGAATCGGCCAACATCTATTTTTCATCCCCCTAAATGTTAGGGGTAGTCCACCCCTAAATCTTTTATTTTATTTTTTAGACAAAATTTTTAATTTCTATTTTTTTATGATACAGCATTAAAAAATACATACAACCCTTAACTTTCACCCCTCTACGATCGACCCCTATTTTTTTATTGTAAATGATATACGTGGCAAAACGACGTTTGCCGGGTCAGCTAGTGTCTATTATAAAATAATGCACAGTAATTTTAAGTTGTTTTGTGAATTTGACAGGATGCAAAGTTATAGGCTTCGCCGGGTCCGCCAAAAAATGCGAATACTTGGTAAATGAACTTGGCTTCGATCATGCATTTAATTATAAAACTGCTGATATCATCGAGGCCCTAAAGAGTGTGGCTCCGAATGGTGTCGATTGCTATTTTGATAACGTAAGTTCCAATTTAATTATTTCGTAATCCTTTAGCTAACAAAAATTATAAGTATATAACAAAAAACAATTATACTAAAGATGGAATACATGATAAGGTTCAATGGTTCAACGAAAGGATTTTTCCTTTGGTAAATGTTAAATAAAAAAATAAAATACATTTAACTAAGTAAAACCTAATTCGGCTATGTTGTATGGTGGTGTAAAAGTATGGGTATGTACTTGCCAATCTAATATATAAAATTCTCGTGTCGCGGTGTTTGTGGTTAAACTCCTTCGAAACGGCTTGACCGATTCTCATGAAATTTTGTGTGCATATTGGGTATAACTGATAATCGGACAACATCTATTTTTCATCCCCCTAAATGTTAAGGGTAGTCCACCCCTAATTTTTATTTTTTAACTTTTAGATATAAAAAAAAATATTAATTTTTTTATGATACAGCATTAAAAAAATCATACAACCCCTAATTTTCACCCCTCTACGATCAACCCCTATTTTTTATTATAAATGATAAACATGGCAAAACGACGTTTGCCGGATCAGCTAGTGATTTTATAAATATTGGTATTCGTTCTTCAGTGCTTATTTATGTTAATAAAATCTTCTGAAACAGCAACAATGGTGTTTCGACTTTTAGTATATCTTTAAGTAATAGATGGTGAAAAAGTCTTCGCTTAGTCTACAAATGATGATATAAATATTTTTTATAACGTTTTAATTAATTTCAAGGTTGGAGGTGAACTAAGTTACAAAATTATGAGGCAAATGAAAAGCAATGGTCGAGTAGCAGTGTGTGGTTCAATATCGACATATAATAATGTAGAACCAGCAAAAGGTAATTACTTATGGTCTAAGATCCCGATATACAACGACCTTCACCGAGATGCTTATTTAATGAAACGTATTTTATATTTAATTTAATATGTCAATAAATATAATCCATATGGGTTGCCTAGCAAATTTCAGTCCAGAGTATTTTAATTAATATTTAAAAAAAAATATTTATTTAAACATTTCACCGGTATGATTATTAGATAAATTCTATACCAATCGATAGTATGAAGCCCATAGAATATGCAAACGTTAGGTTGTTTTTAATCAATTAATTATTTATGTGTATATTTTTTATGTGACACTAAAGTATATGTATATACATCTTTAGTAAAAAAGAAAGTTATAGTGATAAATATATAATACTACCCTGATTAAAATATAGATTGAAAAAAATTAAAAAAATTTACTACATGCAAATTATAAAAAAATATTTTTTTTAAAAAATATTAATTAAACATACTCTGGACTGAAATTTGCTAGGCAACCCATATGGATTATATTTATTGACATATTAAATTAAATATAAAATACGTTTCATTAAAAAAGCATCTCGGTGAAGGTCGTTGTATATCGGGATCTTATACTATTACATTACTTCCTTAGTTTCTAAATAATGTGTTTCGTAGTTTTTTAGCTATTTGCTTATCTTATGGTGCTCCCACATTGCCGTTAGAAATTAATGTTTAGTAACGTTAGTAAATATATTTTATGAGCAAACATTTAATCACAAATGTTAAAAATGTTTTCATGTTAGAAAATTTTTAGTAACAAGTTAAAAAATTATCGTTAAATTATTCCATTTTCGTGTAGACGCCCTCAGAACGCAAACCAAACTGCGAGCCAATACCAGATTTAAATGTTTTAAAATGTTTGTAAATATTAGTATGCATTTTCTATTAGTGTAGGAGCACTTATAACATGTAACAGTTCCTAACAAAATGTAACAATTGACAACATTTGTTTGTAAATGTTTTTATGTTGGAAAATGTTTCATAGTTTGAAATCAATTAAGAATGAAACCTTTCGAATTATGTTTTTTTTTTTGGTGAATGTACAATGTACATTAATCTACAGGTATTATGATAATGACAAGGATCTATGTGAAATGCGCAATCGAAAGATACTATTTATTGTTCCGTCTAAGTAAAAAATATATCTTAATTACAGGAAGCGTACTACAACCAATAATTGCGTATAAACAACTAACGTTGAAAGGTTTCTTGGTATATCGATGGGCAGATAGATTTGAAGAGTGTATGAATACCACGTTAAAATGGGTGAATGAAGGAAAGTTGAAGTATAAAGAAGAAGTTTACTACGGTTTCGAAAATATGGTGAAGGCATTGAACAGTATTCTGCGGGGAGAAAATATTGGAAAAGCCATTGTTAAAGCGTAAATAAATGGAATTGGAATATGTTACAATTTACATTATTATATTTTTTTGTAATAATAAAATATAAGCCATTATATTTCGTACATTTTTACACCTTTTAGGATTGCCTATGCTTTACTTTATTTGCGGTTGGCAGTTGGCACTATCAATGACAATTACAAACTTAAAGTGTCAAAGTCAAAAAAAACCTGTCTATTCTAAAAATAAATAATGTTGTTTTAAATTTTTACCGCTTAGGTTTACACTTTACCGTGTTTCAACTTTAAATTGTAACAGTTTACAACAATATCCAAGTTAACTGAAATGAACGAGAGATTTGGTTTTACTTTTCATTGAATAGGATAAACGAAATACTTACTCTTATATGATCCTAGTTCTTAAGACTAATTGTTTATTTTGATTTAACAAAGAAAAAATGGAATTTCCATTTAACTTAAAAAAAAGTTCTGCCTCGAGTACCAATACCAAAGTATATGTTGCTACTTTTGATTTCGAGATTGGAATGATCATGGCAGCTGGTGATGATGAATTTCTTTATATTGTTGCCTTTAAAGATTCAAAAAACGTTAAAGACATTTTTGTAAAAGTAGCAAAAGAACTTTCATGTGAATTTGTAAATAAAAAGAACAAGTTACTAGAGAATTTCGAAGTAGAATTAAAAGATTATTTTGATGGTAAACTCAAGAACTTCAGTATACCTATTAAATTTTTTGGTACAGATTTTCAAAAGGTGTGTATGATATTTCCATAGACGTGTGATACTTGTATAAAAATATATTTTCATATATATAGTTTATATAGTAGTTTTACTTCGCAATCAAGATAATTTTGAATTTGTAACTGGCATAATAAGTAGGTACTTTTCTACTAAACAGGAGGTTTGGGATTTGCTGTACAAACAAGATTATGGAACAACTCAGACTTACGGAGACTTGGCAAAAGCATTAGGGCGATCTGGGAGCCATGCTAGAGCAATTGGTGCTGCATGTGGGGCCAATGGACATATAATTGTTATTCCATGTCACAGGATAGTTGCATCAGGTTCAAAGGGAGGGTTCAGTAGTGGTGGTGACAGGAAAGAATGGTTGTTACAACATGAACATAAGTACAGTTGAAATGTTATGGTAACGGCACTTGTTTTTAGACTTAAATAGTAACAGAAAGTACAAACTTGTCTTAAAACATTCAATGTTACAAATGAGTTATGTTAAAAATAAATTCATTTGAAAATATGTGTAATTACATTTTATAAAATATGGTTTTATTTACAATTGTCTATAAGTATAGTAAGTATGTATTTTAATAACTATAAACAATATAAATCTAACAAGTATAAAAAAGTGTTGCTTATTTTGTTTAGGAATTACACACATTACAACTAAAATCACAAGTTAAATACATTTATACAAATAAATATTTTTATTACAAAAATTTAATTTACTTGGCTAAAAATTGTGTTTGAGGTGGTGCATGGCTTTTATTTTCACTTAAATGTGAATTTGGATTTTAGGTGATGTAATAAAAACCTAAGTAGAACCTCTAAGCTGATACCACATAACAATATTTTTCAAAAACAGCAAAATGCTAGGTGCATCAATGCTGCAAATGTAAGCCTAGAGTTATGAGAAGGTAGAAAGTTATGTACAACAGAATTAAAATTTAATAAACTGACCACTTTTAACATTCAATTTATGTTAATACAAATCAGTGACACTCGTTTAAATAAGACCTAAATTCTCTATTGAATGTTTTTATAATGTGTTATTTTAACTGTATTATTTGTAACTTTTTCTCATCTTCATTAGTTTTATAGAATTATTTAGGTGTAGGTTTATGAATTAAATATGAAATACGGAATTCCACAAGACAGATGACGCTGGTCTGCATGGCACTGGTTAAGATACATAGCATCACAAACGATGAAGTACCAAGTTTGCTATATATTGGAGTTTGGAAAATTGCAAGAAAATAATGTTATGCTGGTGGAACTAATATTCTACACCTACCCACATAAAATGGAAAATACATGTGCCAGCTATCATCCACAGATTAGATTAAAACTAAAATAATGTATCTAAAAGCATTAAGCATATCCCCGTCGGTTGAGATTGTAGTATAGCCCCTTGAGTTGCATGAGATGCGCGTGAGTGCCGACTTCCGCCAGTCTTCCATCGTTGAGCACACAGATGAGATCTGCATCTCTTACTGTGCTAAGGCGATGGGCGATCATCACGCATGTGCGACCTGCCTTCGCCCCATCCAGGGCTTCTTGAACTACCTTTTAACAATAAGTCAGTATTAAAGTCACAATCATTAAACTATAACAAATATATTTAATATTAATATGCCAACATTTGTCTACATTCGCAGTCCCGCCAGCCTGTTGAAGCAGTCTCATTTTTTTTCTGTTTTATGTAAGTATAATTTTAAAGGCCAACAGTCGATAATATCTTTCGCTTTTGAATCAAATCTATTGATTCCAGGTTGTGGTAATCTAATAATTATCACCTATTTACGCCTTAAAGGAAAGAGAAATAGGTGAAAAAATGTCTACCGCAAGCTAGTCGCGTAACTATAGATACCATTTGGGGCCCGTGGCAAATTCTTTTGACCCTATCAGTAAAAATGGTCACGTTGTACTTTATAAACTTTGAGATTTTCAGAGTAATCCATTACACGTTGTATATGTCCCACTAATGGCCTTAGGCCTCCTCTCTTAGGCGAGAGGGAATGGTCTCTAGTCCCCACGCTAGCCCAATATCCCCTAGATAGCTAATTGGAGACTTCACATTCATCCATCGAACATAATATCTCTTGGGCAGGGGCCCTCATGGGTCGGGGGCCCGTGGCATTCTGCCAGCCCTGCCACCCTATTTTTACGCCATTGCCGCAAGCCATATTTTAGGGTAAAGGAACTGAGACAATAGTACGAGTTAAAGCTTAACGTGACAAAATAACATACTTTTTCGCTTTCGGTATCTAAAGCGCTGGTCGCTTCATCCAAAAGCAGCATTTTTGGTCTTCTAATTAATGCTCTCGCGATAGCTACCCTCTGCTTCTGACCTCCTGACAGTTGGGTTCCTTTAGAACCGATATTGGTGTCGTATCCCTGTGAAGTAATTTATATATATTTCTGATTGGCTTTCTATGTACAATAAACTTAAATATTCTTCGAACATATAGTCTAAAAAATAAACATATGTGCCTCACGGTTTTACCTACGGCAAAAGGCAAAAACTCTCGAAAAACAAAAAAAAATATTGACCCGGAAATTATACAGTTAAAAATAAATACAGTTCGAATATTAGGTCCTACTTGAAAGCATTTCGATCGTAATATATAAATATATACAATTACAAAGATGAGATATGAATTATGAGAATTACTCACCGAGGGTAGAGACACAATAAAGTTGTGAATATTGGCCTGCCTAGCTGCATCAATGATTTCGTCCATACTGGGCTTCCTAGAGTTGTCTCCATACGCAATATTTTCTCCAATAGTACGGTCGAAGAGCACGGGCTCTTGTTGAACAAAGCCAATAGTCTGTCTTACGTCAGCAAGACGGAGTTTGGTAAGGGGGATGCTGTTTTGTGCCTGAAAGATAATTGATTATTGAATAGTTTTTTGAGATTTCAGATGTTTGTGCTCTCAACAATTTATTTACATTGTTTTTGAATTGCATTGCTTAGCGGCCGAGACATTAATGCTTTAAATGTCTAAAAAAGAGGCCTCACACAAGAGGAATGAAAGAGTGAGTGAATTATAGGAAACATAATACTTTTTGATGTCGTGGCGATATATGGCCAGCCATTTTTTAAGCATAAGAAAACAAATTTGTGAAATGAAAAAACAGTTGATAATTATTAACATACCACAATGCCCTCGTCAGGATCGTAATATCTCTCCAAGAGCTGTATAATGGTGCTTTTGCCGCAGCCACTTGCACCAACAAGAGCGATGGTCTTCCCATTTTCAATTTCTAGGTCTAAATTCTTCAGAACTTGTACTAGAGGTCTCGTGGGGTAGCGGAAACTCAGATTTTGAAGGCTTGCTTCTCCTGTTCCTCTCTGAAAGTTTGTTAATTAACTTTTAAACGTTATAAAGTAAATACATTGTTAAAAGTGTAATAATTGTAATTTTTGTTCCGAGTCAGAATTTTATTCTGGGAAATGTCTGTATGAAGCTAGTTAGCGAACGTACGCAGGACGTCGGTAAAATATTGAAATCCAAAACCAATTGAAATTAGATAAAATTGATAGATAGGTAAACTTACAAAGTTTTCTGCAGCTGGTTTATGTGGGTCGGTTATTTTCGATTCTCTTTCTAATATAACCATTACGCGCCTAGCAGCTTTTAGACCTTTCTGGAAGTTGGGCGCGAAGGCGAAAGCCTGTGCTGCTGATGCAGAACCCATGAGAAGCGCTTGCGCAGATCTATATAATAAATAAAAAAGTATTTAACTTTATTAAAATAGGTTAATTCTGCTTGCGGAAAATATACGTATTGGTAGGTCTCATACTAATTTATGGAATGTGAATTGTGATAAAGGCCTTGTTATTCAGGGTTTATAATAGTCTAAAAAATATTCAAATGCTTCAGATTTCTTCACAAAATAGTAATAAATTTATGACATTAAAGTAGCTAACAAATATCAGTAACTTACTTAAGTATAACAGCGTAGTCAACCCCTTGGTATACCATTAAAGTTCCCCCATAATACAAAGCAGCCGCGTAAATAAAGTTGAAGAGCCCTCTAGATAATCCAAAGACAATCCCGCGCCAATGTGCGGTTTTCTTTGCAATCTCTAGCGCTGGTAATAGTTGTATGGCGTAATCTTTTGAGAATCCCGCTTCGCGCCCCAGTGAGGCAACTGTTCGTACGTTTGCTACGGCTTCTACTGCGATCTGTAATGTCGTTGGTTTTGTAGATTGTATGACAGAGTTTTAGACTAGCTCAAATTATAAACTCCCTATTATCAATGTAAACAGAGCATTTAAAAGTATAATATTATTATTAATTCTGATGATTCTTGTTTTTATTTATTATGTAAACGTTTAAAAGCGGGTTTAATTTTTATTTGATAATTATTAAGAAAATATACCTTAGAACTGGCCTCCATAGTTTTCGCCGTTCCAAAGGATTGTGCGCTGACCATTCTACCTTCTTTGTACAGAACTCCCGCCATAAATGGCACAAATACCATAATAAGCAGTCCTAAGCGCCACTCGTAGAATAAGGATACTCCCAAAGCAAAGCTAAATGTTCCGAAAGCTTGCAACACTGTTCCGATTCTTTGACCAGTCGCCTAAAAATATAAACATAAGTTGTGTCACAAAAATAAGGCTAAAATAGGTATAAATGCTGAAATTTTGTATCATCAACTAATTATGAAATTATCGCCACAAAACGTAGATTTATTAAAACTTAAGTATAGTATTTAACAGTCCTAACAATTAAGCAAGCGATTAAAATATCTGGGTCGTCACTCGTCAGTTTGAACAAGGATTTTTCTTTCGAAGTCCACAATAAACATTTGCTACGTTAGATGAAGACTTAAGACTACTTAAGATATGTGAGTCAAGAAAGATAAATATAAGGTTAAGACCCTTGAAGCCCATATATGAAGATCTTAATAATATTTATAAATCTAAAAAGTAATTTCTGCGTAGTAAAAATTATTAAAACCCAATATACAATTGACTTGCTATATATGAATATAAAATTACCCCTTCAACATTCGCAGCTTCTCCCGACAGTCGGGCACAGAGGGCGCCAGTTGAGTTGGACTTGTCGTCATAGAAACCTATTTCCTGTTGCATCAACTTCTCAAACATCAGCTTCCGGAGCCGCTGTGTTAAGTATGCTCCAGCAATTCCAAACATTGATACCTATTGGACAAAGAATCTTTTAGAAAAAAAACTTAATATTTCGCAGCAGATTTTGCGAATAAAATTTATGTTACGTGAAACGTCCGGAATGTGTTTATTTTATTTTTAATTCACACTTATGATGAACGCCTTTAAAAACCAGTAAAACTAAATTTTATTGAACTAATTACAGCTTTCTATCCCTACATAACATTAACTAGTACAAAATTTATTTTCATGGTTTAAAAGTATCTGATTTTTGTCACTTAGATCATAAGTACGACACGTTTTGATAAATAACCTTAAAATGAAACTTGTTTTTTTTATATCCTAGACAGGACATGACACGTAATTTTCAAAGATTTTTGTAATAAATGTAATGAATTCAGAAAATATTTACCACAATGAAGTTAGCAATTCCAGAGAAAATACCGACTCCAACAAATATGAGGGCATACTTTCGTACTTCATCCCTAACATATTCTGGGTCAGGATGTGAAAGAATCTGAAATAATTTAAAATCAACTAAATTTTACAGACTATGCAAATAGGTAATGACGGATTAATTATGTCAAAAACGTATTGGATCTGACATACGGGAGTCATACTTAGTGCTTAGTGCTTCTCACCTCTGAATCTTACCTAAGAACGAATTGCAAGAAAAAGGAGAAAATACTGTTAAAAGACTTACACTTAAGTTATTATGAGGAGTTTTCATGATATATATGTAAAAATTTAAATTACCCCAATGAAGTCTCCAAGTATGACACCCAATAACGGCATCGCAAATCCACTGACAACAGAGGCGATACTTGCCGCCGTCACAGACTTCCATTCTGGTTTGTTCAATCGAACAACTTTCCAAAATGATACTTGTGGCTCCTCTGTAACTTCTGCTGCTTCCTAAAATGGAAATAAATTATTTAGACACCGTCGACTTAAGAGTCCTTCAAAACAGCCTTCTGGTAATGAGAGTGTCCATGGAAGGCGGTATTCTTATCTACTATCAGCCTTCAGCCCGTTTGTTTGTTATATAAAAAAAAGGGTGCGTGTACTTATGTACGCGCGTAAGAAGTTATACTTCTTTGGCATTATTAAAAATAGTTTTTGATTGCATGCAAATAATTAATTACAATTAAATAATCAAAGACTGGAAAAGGAGTATAGTCAATAAAGTTCAGTTTACATTTGAAAAATTAAATAAATAAATATTTATTATTATTCTCTTACATTAAGTGTAACATAAATTCTATTATTATTCGAATGTTGTTTTTAAATTATGTCCAATGCCGTAGCAACTTCCGTGGGCAACTTCATTCTGTTAATTTTGTGTCACGGTGCGCGCGCATCGTAAAATTTCACTCTCATCAATTTTTCATAACGCGCCTAAAGAAGTATAACTTCAAAAACGATGACACCCTCACGAATTTCTTTCAACACAAAAATTTTCAGAACATGTAGGGTTTAACATACCTGAATACTTGACTCAATGTGCTCGTCTTCATCCTTCTCGCTAACTACAGATACGGTTCGGGTTAAAACGTTGCCCCCTTGATCTAAAATCAAGATAAATCTATTATAAACGTTCTCGGGCTGATTTATTAACCCAAAATAAAACCTACAAACGAACAGAAACTTGAAATAATATAGTCTATAACAGAAACTATATACATATATGTATTTATAATATACAGGGTGTTCAAAAATCGTGGATCAAACGCAACTAGGGGATAGATGAGGTCATCAGCTGCAAAAAATTGTTCTACGGTCGGTACCTAAGCTCAACCCCTGCAGAGTTGTAATTTATTTTGCGTGATTATAAGAAATTGACTTTTTTTACTAATTCTTATTAAAATTCGAAAATATCTACCTCATGTATCTTTTTCATAATATCCACTAGATTGGTGCTGATGAGTCCTTGCGTTAGACATACTATTTATCGTTGTTTATTGAGTGTATTGAAGATAATATTAAGTTATACGATATAAAAATTTCTCAAAAAATAACTTTTTGTTCACCCCACTGTGAAAAAAAAATACTCTACCGAAAAGTGACCCAAGTGCAAATAACCAATACAACAGGTTTTTTGTAATTTCACCACTATAGTTAAGCGAAAAATGTACGCGCAAATGAAACCGCAATCTATATATAGCAAGTTTTTTAGACACAATAAATGTGATGGCCGCAAATGATCAGAGGTAGAGAGACTAGAGCGAAGGTGAAGTGTCATCAAACGTATGACAGATCGTGTGACATATCTGTCATAATTAGTAATTTTTATACCAGTTTCAGTGAAGTCTGGTGAATACTGCAGCATCACCATGTCATAGTAGTGTCCTTTTAGTGCCATCAGTTCTTCGTGGTTACCACTTTCCACAACTATACCAGCTTTGAAGACGTAAATCTTGTCAACATTTCTGATAGTGGTCAATCGGTGGGCTACGACAATTGTAGTGCGACCTTCAGCGGCCTGAAAATATTATTTTGCAGTCAAGTGCTATTACGTAGAACTAACATCATTTCAAGATTTATTAAACCAAAAGACCGTTTCTTAGTTTTTATATAGATTCTAGATCAAAACGAACCGCAATTACCCGTATCGTTTAATAAGAGTAAAATTAAAATAGCAATGTCATGGCATTTTCCATACATAGCATGATTAAGTTAGTAGTTTACTCTATATAACTCTTACATTCACCATATTATTGAATTTTAATTAGGCTACGAAAGATGTTAAAATAAATGATATTGATATCACTCTGTACTTTGATTCATTTATTTATTTATCGATTTTATTTCTTTATATATTACCTTATCCAAAGCCTTCTGTACTTTATGTTCAGAAGCCGTGTCGAGTGCACTAGTGGCTTCGTCGAGTAAAAGAATGCGCGGGTTTCGAACGAGCGCGCGAGCGATTGCTATACGCTGCTTCTGACCGCCCGATAGTGACGCACCGCGCTCGCCGACCAATGTATCGTAGCCCTGAAATAGTTTAAAGGGAATAGCTAAAAGGTTAGTCGACATCACAGGAGACCGAAGAGCTGGCAGCTACCTCGTACAAAGATTTAGTCTAGCTATTCAAAGGGGGAACGCTGCTAGTATCTTCGGAACCTTGCCTAAAGGGACTGCTTTTAATAATATATATTTAGTTATTATATTTTAAGTTTAGATATTGTTTTTTTGTTTATAATTAATTGATTGATACGTTGAAACATGAAAATTCGTATAAAAAGAGGCGCTTCATAAGTTTCGCACACAGGCGCTGCCGGGGATCGGCGCGTCCCTGATTTTAGTTACTAGGTATAAAAAATCAATCAATCCCGCTACAACCTTTTTTAGGTCTGGGCCTCAGATTTCTATAACTTTTTCATGATCATTTGTTAATCAAATAGGCAAGTAGGTGATCAGCCTTCTATGCCTGACGATCACCGTCGACTTGTTGGGTCTAAGGCAATCCGGTTTCCTCACGATGTTTTCCTTCATCGTTCGAGCGAATGTTAAATGCGCACATAGAAAGAAAGTCCATTGCAGCACAGCCGGGGATCGAACCTACGACCTCAGGGATGAGAGTCGCACACTGAAGCCACTAGCCCAACACTGCTCTACACAGTTACTAGGTATATGGTATAAAATAAACAATTTTGAATCCTACCGATGGTAATTTCATTATGAACTGGTGTGCATTGGCTTGTTTGGCGGCCTCCTCAATAGCCTGGTTAGTGGCATCCTCACGACCAAAGCGAATGTTGTCTCGTACAGTGGTATTAAAGAGAACTGGTTCCTGGCCAACCAGACCAATCTGTTCTCGCAGCCAACGGATGGAGAGGTCACGGACATCGTTTCCATCTATGTGAACCTGGCGAATTATAAATGCGTTGAGTAAAGGTTGTCTTTTCGTTTTTTAAGTGCTGAAGAGTCAATACCCGGTAAACCATTCGAACAAATTTTGGAACTCATATTATCGAATGAAAACGTAAAATCTAAACATTTGGAATCCACACCATACATATCGTCTATTTATAATATTTGCAACTGCCCGGCTAGCTCAGTCGGTAGAGCATGAGACTCTTAATCTCAGGGTCGTGGGTTCGAGCCCCACGTTGGGCGAGATATCTTTTTTATTTTTACTCATTTTTTTTTAAATAGCTGGACTTGTACTTACTTAGTATCTTGTACTTACTTAGTATCTACGTTTACTTAGTAGCTTTTGTATGGTAAATGCACTTTCTTAAACTAAGGTATTTCTGAGAAGGTAAGCTGTTATTTATAAAAACGTATTAAAAGAGCATTAACTTGGTAGCATTTTTTTTATAAATAAACTTTCAGAGCTAAAATTTTCTTTTGGCTTGTGATAGAAATAGATATTAAAATATTATAACCTTCTTTGAAATGTTTTATTGATTTCGAAATGAAGTAATACTCATAAATTGGGCCTTCTCTTATATACTTAAAGCGTACGACAATACAATGGAGAATCGACGACAGTATTTAATAAAATGGCGATAGTAAATAAAAATATCGCTTTTCTGTGGACTACTTTTGATAAAATAGGCATTAGCTTATAATAATCATGCGTTATCAATAAATCAAGCTAAAAGCTGCCTGAAAGTAAAGTGCACACAATAGTTTAGTTGAATTTGTTTAAAGACCTTCGAGTCACAAAGTATACTGTTATTTATCTTAGAGACTTTGTGAAGTTAGTAAAAAGACCTATAGTTTTCAAAACCATCTTTATCGAAACTCATCAAAATTCCAATAAAATTCTTCTCTAATGAACTAATTTTCGGTTACATTAATAAATTATGCCTACAAGTCATAAGTAATTTAGAAAAATTAAATCGACTTCACGACATCATATTATTTTCCCTACCTCCCCAGAAATGCGGTTATGATTCACGATCACTTGATTTGACTAAGTTTTCTCGAAGTTTGAAGACAAACACAATACACTAAAGAATGGCAAACACAAATACACGTATTCTATAATCTATTCCAATATCACAGACTATTAAAATATAGAGTACAGATAAGTGGATATTTTGACAGTCTTTATAGCTAAGAAAAACCGGAAAAAACCGGATAAACCTATTATTAAAATTACAATATCGTAGAAATTTGTACTTACACTGCCGTCAATAGTATCATAGTATCTGGATATAAGTTGAATAATAGTTGACTTCCCGCATCCCGAGTGGCCAACCAGCGCAACAGACTGCCCACGCTTCACCGTTATGTTGATTCCTTTTAACACCTAAAACATTTTTCAATTAAATGAAACCTGGTTAGTAGCGATCTTAAGGCATCAAGGATTTAGTCCTATTTAAAGAGGTTTTCATTGATCCAGATTTCCAATGAAACAGGCTTATAAAGATCGATTATACCGACTTTTCACAATCGTAATCTGCTGATAGAAGCTTAAATTTTTTAGATGCTGATATTGTGTTATATTTGTAAATTTTGGACACTTGTATTATGTTATTTGTAGATCAAAATCCGAGATAGTAATGTCAAATAAAACACGCGAGAAAGAAATTCAAATGTTTGTAAACAATCGTAACGTAACCGACCTAATATTTTGTATCATTTATTGAATTACCAATTATAGAGTTAACATCAAAAAAACCTCGAATCAAATCTTATTTAACCAGGCTTGAAAATTCCCATTAATAGAAGTATTTCGATGATTATATTGTGAAAAGGTCAAGTTGACCAGTGTTCGTTTAAGTGTGAGAGCTTCCCTCTACACACAGATCTGTACAAATTACGTGCCAAGTATCTTTGAGGTCCATAGTCCATAAAGTATTTATTCGTTCCATTAGGTAATATTTCATATTGACACCGACTTTAAAATCTCTTATGTATGTTACTCTGCTGCACGCATTATGCTATATAATGCTTCGTAGGCACTACTAATGCCTGCTAAACTTTCAGGGAATTATTGTATAGGTTCTAGCTGACCTAATTTCAAATATTATTTTCAAGTCGAAACAATTATTAAGTACTTATTATTATGACATCTTTTTAAGAAATAAGGAAAAATAGTATCTAATTTGAACATGATTGTTTGACTCTAAATAAGTCATGTAAGATAAAATACTTGCATTCAGTATTCAATTAAGAAATATGTCTTCATCATGCCACCATGGTTAAAAAGTTGCCCTAACCATATATTATTGCTTCATTTGTAATGAACTCCTAGAGGAATTAGCCGAAAAAAGGGTTAATTTTTTTTTGTTTTTTTTAATTAATCTTTTGTTTTTATTGCGTAATCAGTGATGTACAATAGTGCTTAGGTGCAATGAAACCTATAAATATAAAATAAACGTACAATAAAATATAAATAAATAGTGTTGCTTAACATTATATCTTACCGGTACATCCGGTCTGGAAGGATAATGAAAAACTACATTCTTGAGTTCTATATTTCCGTCTATAGTACTGGGTACAGCACCACGATTCCTCAATGGATCTATCGTAGGTACATTATCAATTAAGTTGAAGATTTGAGCACCAGCTCCCTTTGCCACTCCGAATACTTCCATTAAAGTGGACGAGATACCAAAATTTGATGATCCCATCATCACACCGAAAAAGACCTGGTAATATAAATTAAAAGAGTATTGATTGTATATGGCTCACTAAAGTTGTATATATTTTAATTTAAAAAAAAAGTATTTTAATTTATTTTTTCATAAAAATTATAGAAATAATTGCTTTGATTAAATGTATTAATACGACGTGATAAATCATGCAGAATTGATAGATAGATATATTATGACTTACAGCAATCATTGTGTCCACATCATAGTTTTCTGGCTCGTTCTGTATGAACTCGTTCCCGAACCAGAATGACAGTGCATACGAACAGAAAATACAGAAGAAAAGTGTGCCCATAGCCAGACCGTTGAAGAATCCTGGTAAAGAATAGCATAATAAAAAGATATTTTAAGTACCTAGGCAAGATAAAATAACTCTGCCGAACGCCGCAGTGTTTTTGTTTTGAGTTTTTTTCTACTAAACCCTATAGGTGAACATCGCAAGTTTTACACGACGAGTGTATGGGTGAGATCTATAGAGCGCATTTGGACTTTGCTCAGACTTTACTTACGAAAAACTTTGCTTAGTGTACACTAAGCTTAAACTATGATTTAGTATTTATAGACATTTTAACGGTGAGATTAAGCTAAGCTCAAGCTAAGACAGAAAATGTCAAAATACAAATTGATGTTTCATTTCATGCAATACTTTCTTTATTATCCTTTAATTTCGCAGTTTGCTCTATAAATACCGACTGTGTCTTAACTCGATAGTTAAGTCTGTGCAAAGTCTAAGTGCGCTCTATAGATCTCAACCTATGAATCAAAGTCACAACTAAGCTAAGTACGACTCCTATATGACAAATTTAGACAGCGCAAAATCTCGATTTTGACGCATATATATGTATCATGTAATCTTACCAGCCTGACTAAAAAGAAAAAATACCAAAGCACCAGATACAAAAGGGTCGTTTTTATTCGTGTTGTTTTTATTATTAACTTGGTAGTAAAAAACAAAGATTTTTTTCCATCCATATAAATATTAAATACTAAATATAAAATCTCTACCTTTCTTGATATTAATTTTTCTCGCTTCATTAGTGTGTGTTTCGTATCTTTCTAACTCTTTATGTTGTCCGCTGAAAGCGTATACTGTACGAATTGCTGACAGAACCTCCTCAGCTATTGAACCAGCTTTACTTGAAGCCGTTGCTTCCTTCTTTGACAGCCTTGATGCAATCTATGTATTAAATAATAAAGAAGTTAGTTTGAGGTTCTTTTTCTATAAATATTTGCAGGTGTTTTATTGTACAAGAGTCAACTTACAAGTCCAGCCATTCCCACAAGAAAGAGAGTAACGGGAAAAGTGACGAGGCAGAGAAGTGCCAGTTTCCAGCCCTTCGTTAGAGCCATTACTATTGAGCTCACGAACGCAGCCTGGTAGTAGATGAAAGTACCAAGTTTCTCACCGATTCCTTCTTCTAATTTTACAACGTCACTGCAAATACATAGTCGTCTATAAGTTTTCAAACTTAAAGTTAAGTTTATAATGAGTTTGTTGGGCTTAAAAAAATCCTAGAAGATCTTAGTTTTTCGTAATTTTTATTAAGTTATTTTCTGGGCACGAACTTAGGTAGTTTTCAATATGTTTAATGCTCATAATATACATATCGCCAATTTTGTCATTACAAAAAACGAGAATTTTTTAAATACTAAGTACACAATAAATTTACCATGAATAATACACCTAACTAAAACATAGGTGTTACATACAAAAGCAACGTTTATACTAACTCAGTCATTTTGGAGGCAAAATCTCCGGTTTGATGCGTGTCAAAATATTCGAAGTCCTGATTTAAAGCTGCCTTCAGGTATTCTTGGCGTATTTTATAAACCTAAAAACAAGATTTATAATAATATATCTATTATCTACTAGCTGACCCGGCAAACGTTGTTTTCCCATGTATATTATTTCCCAGAAACATTTTTAGTTCAATAAAAATAACTATCTACTAGATATAGGGGTTGATAGTAGAGGAGTGAAAATTAGGGGTTGTATGTGTTTTTGTATGCTGTATCAAAAAAAATGTCTAAAAAATAAAAATATTTTTTTTTTGGGGTAACACCCCTTATCACTTAAGGGTTTGAAAGATAGATAGTAGCCGATTCGCAGACTTACTAAATATGAATAAAAAATTCATAAGAATCGGACGAGCCGTTTCGGAGGAGTACGGGAACGAACATTGTTACACGAGTATTATATAATTATAGAGATTATGTTGTTTTTCTAAAAAAATTGGCTTTTCTGTTCTTTTCGTTCCTAGTTGAAATAATACTTTTGTTTAAAAGTCTTCGTTTGTTTCGCATATATAAGTCCCGTTTCGGGGATTTTATTCAAAAATTTTAAATCATAAGTTTTCATCGACGTCTAGGCTTTATTGATGTATAACCATAACATTATATGATTTTAAGCTTGAGATATTTAAATGTATAAAGTGTAAAATAATGACCTGATTATAAGCAGAAAAATTCATTAGAACTGTAGCTCCATATGATGTTAGAACCAGAATGACTCCGACCACAGCGTTATTGATTGCAAAATCTTGAACGGCCTGAAGAAACACGTCCCCTTGTGGATCCCCAGCTATTACAGAAATCCCAAACTCCACCATACTTTGTAGAAGTGAGGATATAAGCAATGTGTTCAAAGGTGTCATACAACCGGAAATAATTGAAAATAGTATTCCGACTACTATAAATAATTTGTCTTGTGTCGAGGCAAAGCGAAACTGAAAGAAAATATGATTTTTTACTAATATCGTTTATTGAAGCGAAACTTCTATAGGCGCATGAGGGTAAAATTTAAAAAAAAAACGTCACGAAGATGTGCAGCGTTTTTGTCGAAGAAAAGAGAGAGACCGATTGAAAGAGAGTAAGGGCGAATTATCTTATAGAAATTCTATAAAAAAAATATAATTTGTATTAATTTTCGACACTTAATATTTTAATGACAATTAAATTCCTAACATATCTTCCATTTTCCCTCCCTCTAAGTCTCGGAAATCTAAAGTTTTAGATTTGAATAAATATGAACAAGACTTAAATATTAGTTTGCCAAAGAAGTTTCACTTCTGACATGTATCTACGCACTTTTTGTTTATCATAATCGACTCCTCCATTCCATTAGTTGATCATATGATTGCGTTCTACCGGAGTTTCGATGTCCTTAGAAATTACATATTTCGAGTAAGCACCAGATCAGATCCACTAACTATGAAGGAAATGTTTTTCTGCCAAAGCATGTGTGTTATGCTTTTTAATAGTCACAATTTAAATTTTTACAAAATTCGTATTCAAGTCCTACTATATTAAAACCCATCAAAACTGTTTCGTGACTAAAGGACGCGTATTGCTAGATATGATAAAGAATATTTTTTCATACTTACAAGGGTAATAAATGAGATTCCGGGAACTTCAGGAGCAGGAGGCTCTGATTCAGTTTCACTGTTCGAAAAGAAATAGATGTCAAAATGTGCGTTTTATGACTTCGATTTTGTGAAAATCAAGTAGTAGTATTTAATATCGCGGGTTTAATAATAATATACTTAATATTATATCTACTATAGGTAGTAATAGTTTAAATTATATAATTAGGAATCACTTAACGTACACGCCTTACAATGAACAAAATTTTCGTACAATTATTTTTATGTTCACTGTTATAGTGATATATTTTTAATTTTTTTTAAAAGCAAGATCGTCGGCAGCCGATTGTCAAGGGTGCAGGGGTATTAGAAGTAGCTACAGGGGATGAGAAAAGAATAAGTTGTATAAAGCAAATGATAACTTCAACGTGGTACGAGTATAATATACTAACTAGCATACATAAATAATAATAATAAATTGTATAATAATACTAATTTGATAATAAATAATAATTAAAATTAATTGATAAAAAAACTTTGTATGATTCCTCTCGTCATGAATACCTAGGTGTCCCCCAGGCGACACGATTGTTTGACAAAAAGTAAAAAAAAATTCATAAAAGAATCATTAATTATTTATTATTAAGATATAATTGTCATTCATAATTGCTATACCTTAATTTAATACAATAAAATTTAAATTACTATCATCTTAATTTATTGTTTTATTTCAATTTACGAATAAATGTTTTTGTTGAAAAAACCATTTACTTAGCTAATACCAAAAACTACTAACTGCGATACGCACATAATTTGTATTTTTCATTTTGCGACCGAATTTTATTGATCAAATTATATCATTCATAATATTATGTTATCATAAGGAAAAATCGTAAATTACTAATCAATCTGAGTAATATATCCTACAAAATTCAATATTAATGGAAAACCTTAAAAAATAAACCACAAAAATAATTTAATGATAATTAAAATGATAAATCTGTACGATAACGTTTCTGATATACTTATTACAATTAAAATGACAACGCTTTAATAGAAATAAAGTAGGACCAATGTTTGTTCGCTTACGAATTGTAATAGAATGATTGCTTAGAAAAAAATACTAATTAAACGTTATTCGAAGGCAATTAGCTTAATTATTTTAGTAGCCTTGTAGCGATGTGTCATACATAATTGTGGCTTTACTAGTCGCACAGTTATAAACAAACAAAACAGGGGCCTACCATAAACTTTCTTAAAAATATCCAGTTGAGATGCTCATGAGTTTAGGTTCCTAAATTCAATAGCATTTTTTCGTACCATGACCTCCTATAAACTGAAAGGTATTGAAAGCGCAAGACCGAACGAAAGAACGATTATTTTGTTTCAAGTGTCTATGTAAGTTTTAAAAATAAATAAAATATGAAATTATTTTAAATAACTCATCAATCACAATAAGCTATTATGTCATAATATATATATAAAGTTTTCTGGTGCTATATTTTATATAATATTGTAAACTATTATTTGGACACTTCGATACGAAAACGTTGAACAAAAAGAAACTTTTTTAGAATCGCTCATTGTGTTGTCGAGTGGTCATGGTACGAATTTTCATACAAATTGAATAAACTAAATCTGACTATCGTTAAGGTCACGTGGAAATATGAACTGATGGTAAGAATAAGCGATGCATCTCAATTGTAGGTTGTCAATAGGTTCGCAATAAGAGCTCATGGTAGGCCCAAAGTACTAAACTTGGTTGAACTTTTAAGCTTGTCATATAAGTTTACTTGTCATAATTACAGGAAAAGTCTTGATGAGAACAATTTTAACTGGTTAAAATAATCGGATACTATTTTATTATATCTACAGCGTAATTTCGCAATGATGCGAAAATTACGAAAGATAATTATCACGTAGATATCGCAATTGATCGCCCAAAAATAAATACTTTTTTTACTGACCACTAAATTCCCGTCGAAAGTCTAGTTTAGATAGCTAATTGTCGTAATAACTTTATCAGTATTATAAAAGTCTATACGAATCCAGTCTGACTTGTCGAAATCGTAAACGATTTATAAAAGTATTTGCATTTATTGATTGACTCACCCTTTGTCTCCATTTTTCGTAAACTCCACTTGAGACAAATCGTTCACCTTATAACTATTCCTTGCTTTTTTTAAATCCACCATTTTTATAATTTCGTTGTACACGACGCGCGTACCGACCACATTTGCAGTCTGGCCAGTTATCAATATTGATATACTTGTATCATTAGATAAATTAATGCTTCATATCTGGAGATAGAAATTGTATTGATGTAACAAAGATATCACACACGTACAATATAAGCGGTAAAGGATAAAAATAGTTAAAACACATATGTGTAAAGCAGGACTGTGACTTTGTCGAAGAAGTAGTGAGCATATTATTTAGATGCCCGAAAATAGATTTGTAAACATTACGATAGTTTAGAATAAGTATTAAACACCTTGCGCTCAAACGATTCCATAAATTTATACATGGGATGTTACCGCTGAAAAAAGCACATGGTTTTGTTTGCCAGTCAACCAAATTCCAATGTCATTATAATCACTAAAGATAAAAAATTATCATTATCACGACCTATTGAAAAGACAAAATCGTGTATGTTTTTAATTGTAAGTAGCTTGACTGTTCTACGATAAACGGGATGTATGAGCATGTCGGATCGGGTATACAGTGTATACTATACACAATTTATATCTAATTACACGATCTAGCAGCCCTGTTAATGGGTATCTGTAGGTCATTCAAGGACACGGTCGATAGACTTACAGTTATTTTATTGCTAGGATTTTACATAAAGATGCTACCAGTACGGGTCATATTCCATTCTTCATAATTATCCATCTATAGTGGGTCTCCGTCTATTTCACTTATCGTTTCATTATCATTAGGTAAGTGAGTGATCTAATCCAAGAAAAAATATTGAGCCTAAGATATTTATTCTATTTAAATAATCGTAAATCGTCTTTAGTTTTTTTTATGGGACAGCATGGGAGCAGTCGGCTCACGTTTAATAAAGGAATAACGTCCACCCGTGGACACCAACAACGCCGGGGCTAGCGGGTGTGTTGCTGATCTTTCAGGGAATGGTACGCCCTTTTTTTGAAGGCTCCTTAGTCGTATCGGTTCGGAAATACCTCTACTGGCAGCTGATGCAACAAAGAGGTGGAAAGAAACTGGAACCCCATGCGTAACATATTTAATATAATATTACACATTTAAATTCTGTATTATATACGAATGATCTACAGTCCAAACGTCGTTTATAAATATATAAATTCGTGTTTATATCTGTTAAATAATTTTTACGTAAACTTAGGTAAAAATGGTAATTTAAAGTTTTAGTATTTCATGCGTTAGTTATATTATAGCTTTCTTATTTAATGATACTATTAATTTTATTCAAATACAATTTCTGAAGTTAAAATAGCGGGTTTTTACAATAACAACAAAGCTACACAATAATAATTTAAGTGCAAGGTTTACATTATAAAAGCATCGGTTAATTGCGATTCGAAAAAAAACAGTTTCCATATATTTTAATTTGTTCTAATTAACATTTTGTAATAATATAATTGTATAAGTTACGACTATCGAAGTCATGGATCCCAATAGTGAATAGTCGATACGAACTAGGTTGGACATGCAGAATTCCACTGGTCTATGTTGTGTGAGGAGACGGAGTTCGTTTAAAGCTGATTTTACATCATCACCTGAAAAATTTACGGGATTTAAGGGAAATTTATTGCAAAGCGAACTGTAGGAGACGCTTTCATTAGAGTATTT
Organism: Pieris napi; assembly: GCF_905475465.1. NCBI lineage: Eukaryota > Metazoa > Arthropoda > Insecta > Lepidoptera > Pieridae > Pieris > Pieris napi. Next base: position 10,023,161 of record NC_062237.1, read on the forward strand.
TAGTTAAAACACTGCTATAAAGTATCTAAGAACATCGTAGTTATTGCACGTGGGTCTGAGAACTACGGCAGTGTATCAACTACATTTTTAGGAATTCTAAGAGAGCGTTTAACATTCATATTTTAATAGATTACTTGCTTAAAGCTTTAACCTTGTAGAGGATGTCAAACCGTTATAGTTTTATTCTAATAACGAAATCTTCATATCTTACAGATTGTAGCAGTGGCGTAACTATACCATCTGGGGCCCGTGGCAAATTCCTTAGATGGGGTAATACTCTATCAGTAAATATCGACACGTGCCATAGGCCTCCTCTCTTAGGCGAGAGGGAATGGTCTGTAGCCCCCACGCTAGCCCAATACGTATTGGAGACTTCACATTCTACATAGAACATAATATCTCTTGGTCTATTGTTACGCCACTGGATTGTAGAAAACTTACTGGGTTCATTGAAGACAAGTGCGTGATCTATTATATTGATTATTCTCTCCCGTTGCCCGTACACCAGTTCACAATGTCTAGCAAGGCTGACGATGATAAGCACGCAAGTAAATAGCCTCATCAATGTTGATACCACCGGGAAGATACCCGTCGCATTTCTATGTAGGTGCTACGAACCAATTTATAACATAACCTTTTTGACATTGATATTATACATTCTTTGTCTACTATAAGCCGGAATACCATTACGAAATTAATTTCGTGACATTATTTTTACCAACAGTTTCACGTGTATATTCAATATTTTCGTAATGCATGCATTAATTTCATGAATGCAAATGAGTTTCGTGCCCTGCGCGATTGTGAAATCAGTATCATGAGACTGATGACGACTCATTGGTCTAGTGGTTACTACCCCTGACTGCGAATCGATGGGTCCCGGGTTCGATCCCCGGCTGAGACGAACATCGATGTGATGAGCATTTGGTGTTGTGCTTAGGTCTTGGGTGTTTAAATATATATTTATATGTCTATCTATCTATAACATGTATGTATATCCGTTGCCTAGTACCCATAACACAAGCTTCACCAGCTTAGCATGGGACTAGGTCAATTGGTGTGAATTGTCTTTAAAAAAAAAAACTAATTTCATGATGGAGATGTGACGTGAAACTACTGTCGCGAAAGGCTGTGGGGACGTATATGTATTTGATATTTGATTCTATAAAAAGTTAAAACTATTTCCAATTGCGAAGTTTTGCGGGTGACGGATCTCGACATATCTATCTTGTTTAGATATATTGTTAGACACTATTCTCAGTAAAAAAAAAATATTATATTCACTCATTCGAAAATACTTTTTTTTAACTCTCAGGACCTGCATCTGCTAATTCAGAGACTAACTACATTGCACCCAAATGCTTTCTTGTTACCCATCGTCGAATCCACCAACGTCTTTTTTTCTTAATTAGTATTTTTTTAAGTTGCTAGATAAGCATCTCTTTAGCTACCTTGAATATAGAAAAATAAAGCTTTGATGCTGATGGGGCCATGGTTACTGCGATAAAGAGGATTTCACGACACTAATTATTTTACGAAATTACTTTCGAATATATCGAGACTACTTTCGTAAAACTGATTTCCCACGCATGCCACTCATTTCGTTATGTAATTCCGGCTTTACTTCTACTTGTATTCTGAAACTGTTTTTGATGTAAAGTGTTTATTATCTTATTTTTAAAGATTTTTTTCTGAAATGGCTTGTAAAAGAAATATTTCAGCTGTTACCATGACGTGTGAGGTCGTCTTCTTCTACAAGGTGCTACTCTTATCTCTAATAAAAGAAACTAGATGGTGCGGGCACCACTACCGCTACTTCATATTTCGACTAAAAGAAGATTTTCAATAGTAGGAATTAATTAAGAGTTACAACCATAATTTGTTTTTCTAAAGCATAACAAACTAACTTTAAAATATATTTAAACATATATGTGTATGGTAGGTATAGATTTAAGCGTCTTTAAACCCTTTTTATAATGCTTTGTGGTGTCATTGTTTATATCAAACCTGTGATCCAAGCAATATCCTGGCAGCAATATTTGTAAATCGTATGATATCAATCAATATACTGAGGGTGTTCAGAAGGACCTGAAAATTAATTTAAAAGCTTATCCACATAAAATAAAACAATTTGGAAAAAATCAATCTTATTCAATTAACCTTCATTTTAAAGTATTTATAATGGTTATATAAGTACTTAATAATGAGTCATTATCGGTATCAGAGACCGGCGCCATCTTGACATATAGGTACTAATCTTTACAATAATGTTATTATGACATAAAAATGATTTTCGTCAAATTAAATGCGTCATGCCATTGTTGTACACACAAAAACAACATTTATTCCATGTAGATTGTAGGTATTTGATTAAGGAAAAAATATTCCTTAAAAAAAATTGGTAGGTACAAACCCTTGTTCCGAACGCTTGATTGACGAACCCTGCTTGTTCAATTACCCAGACGTAGCATTTACGTAAGCATTTCACTACTTCAACAGTACTATTTGTAGTTCCAACTGAAATTATTTTTATAGCAGACTCATTACCGACTCTTTCCCGATATGAACATTCCAGTTTTTTACAAAGAGATTCTGCTGCGTCGCCAATAGCACGGAGACGAAAGTATATATGCATTAGATGCACCGTCATATCTAGGCTAGTTATAATTTTTATCAGGACAAAAATGTAGGATATTGAAAATGCCGATGCTGTTTTCCAACCGGATGAATCGAGCCAAGCCCAATAATCGCCTGCACAGCTGATCGTCCATATAAAGCCGTAAAGTATAAGAATCTTTCGCAGCTTTCCGTACAAAACTCCACAGTACTTCACTCCAAGTACCTCATCCAATTTCTCGTATATTTTGTAATATTCTTCTAAAGAATTGCCGCATCTATATACAATATACAAATCAACGATATATTGAAAAAAATCAAATGTTACTTGTACTGCATCTGTGTACATAATTGAGACCACCACATCGTGATATGTATATAAAATCTTGAAATATAATGTCAAAGCATCAATGGACCCAAGAATAAAAGCCGGTAAAATGAATCTTAGTATCGATAACACTGTATACTTTTTTTGTTCAAACCTGTCACAATTTAACGAAAACATTCTTAGAAAAGGATTTAAAATCCCAAAAGATTTCTTGATGTATTCAACGCAAGGTAATCGATGTTTTGGTATCATTCTTTATAAATTAATTGAGAACAGTTTTAATGTGGGTTGTGTGTGGTTTGGGCAATAGAAATAGAATGAACAAAGGCAAAACCAATTACATTAATAGACCTGACAATTACTTTCACGATATGAACATTTAATAGCATGTACTTCAATAATGGTATTACTAATTACAGCTCAATTATACTGTCATTTACAAAAATACCGATAAACTTGATAAAATTAAAATTACTTACCTCGAATTAAGTTCGGTGGAGTTTTGTATGGAGATGTTTAAATAAAACTTTTTTTTCAAGCTGGGTGACAACTGAGTTTAAAATATGAGCTTATAACTAACAAAAAATTAGGGGTAGACGGGGTTGCGAGTTGCGACGACTAACAAAAACAAACTTGGCTTATCTAAGGGTTAATAAATCTAAATGACACTTATGTTATTGGACATTATCGGAGACGAGAATGTTAAAATACTATTTATAAGTGTGATAAAAACTGAAGGGCTCAAAGCCGGTTGCAGACCGAAAACTAAGCTATGCCAAGGCTAAACTAAGCTATGCCAAGCAAGCTAGGCTAAGCTAAGCTAGAAATAAATAGCGTGCACACCAACAGCTAAGCCAAAGCTCAGTCAGTGTGGCGAAGGAAGTGCAAATGGTGTGCGGGGTAGCGGGAGGGGCTTAGCTTAGCTCGTGTAGCTGCGCATCGGCATACACAACTAACTTAGCTTCGCATATTTTAGTTAGCTCACATAGCTTAGTTCGCATAGTTTGCGGTCTGCACACAAGTATGGAAAACTGCGTCAGCTATGCGAGCTAAGCTAAACTAACTTAGCTTAGCTCTTGGTCTGCAACCCGTACGATACTGGCTTCAAGTGTACGATGAATGATGATTGTTTACGCTTCTTATTATTACCTAAAATATTTATATGTAATTTAACTAAAGTTAGGTTAAATAACTCCCGTTTAACTTTAAATAATATGCATAAGTATAAGAGCCATAGAAAATCTAATAACGCTGTACTGAGATGAGGTTAGATTAAAAGTTATAGCTTTTCTATTATGATCAGACATTCTTGAAGGGCGGTAACGATAAGCGGTGATCATTATGTGAAGTCCCGCAATGGGGCATGGGGTAGAGATACCTTGATAATTTTGACGATATATCGTTATTTTTGTTTGCATCCATTTACTGTTCATCTAACAGCTACCTACATATCACATCATGCTGGTATTTTGAATATAGAAACTTTAAATATTTAAGTTTTACATTTCTCAGCAGCTCTCTATCTTTTTTCTCAAAAAATTAGGTAAACAAATGTTTATTTGTGCAGACTGGTATTTCATAGATCAGAGGCCATACTCTGTAACTTCCAATAGTGAATAGCGACTGTGATTCCGATCACAATAAGTTTTTGTACCACGAGATCCCAAGGTTGCGACATCAGCGCTGGATATCTTGAGAGAAAACAAAAACGTCGGGATCGCTATTGGAAGTAACAGAGTACGGGTGCAGTTTAAACATGTGCAGATGTAGGCACTTCATAAAAAAAATAACTTAATATACTCACCTATTTTTATTAAACCTTAAAAATAAATACTACTATAGAAATATGATTAAAATTAAGAAAATATTTACTAAAACTATAAGAATTATGCGTGTACATTGTTATGGCAAACAATTATATATATATATTATTTTATAATTAATAACACAATCTGTCTCTTTTAGTTTAATCTGCTTATTTAGTGGGTTTAATTAATCCCGAGATCCAAGCTTCGATCACACAGATGCAATTATTATAATTTCTGTTTAGGCGGCTAAACATTACATAATTAGAAAAGATTTGAAGCAATATGAGACTGAAGTTGTATATCAGTGTGTTTGATTAATTTGTCACTGTTCTTTACATCATAGCAAGTATGCCTGTAGCAAAACTTGAAATCAATGCATTATATAAAAATTTAATACCAAAAAAACTAAAGCAATAAATAATTGCAACAAAACAATTGAATCTTGTTTATTCATTGTTTATCAAGACTATTTTACAAGATAAATCTTGTCCAACATACATAATATTTCAAATTCGGAACAAATACACAGTACTTTGTGTGTATACACATTATTTGCACTTAATATTACAATAACAATCACCTGCACCGTCTCCGCTTACTGCTTACTTCATCACTATCCTTAATTTTTTTAATAGAATACTTATTTATAAATAATTCTTCATAGACAGCACTACTGCAACTTGGGCTTAGAAATTGTGAAATATCATTGTATAACTGTCTCTTATAGGTCTCTGGATTACCATTGGCACTTGCTTGTATGGACACAGTCTTATTTTCTGACTTTGATTTTATTGATTCTTTCATTTCTTGAATTTTTTGTGAATTCTGATCAATTTTTCCTAATAATCTATTTTCCATTTGTTGCAAACGATCTTCTAAAAACTTTAAAGTGTATTCCTGAACACTGGGCAGCTTTGGTTCAGTTGATAAATAGGACGACACTTGTGTTGACTCCTGACCTTTTTTTGGTTCATTCTTCGCTTGATTTTTATATTTGAACACTTTTACAATTTTTGGAGGGGATTTCTGTTGTACGTTATTATCCAATGCTATAACGGCATCAATTAATTTCTTATTAAATTTCCTCTTTTTTTCTATCACAGCTAATCTTTTTGGACTCACCCTGCCTTTTGAAGGTGACACTGACTTTTTGTTATCATTAATAATACACACTTCTTTTGGGTTTAGAATCAAATTAGATGGTATATTAGTATTTCTTTTTGATTGGGTGTCAAATTTGTCTTTGTCTTGTAGAACTTTAATTCCAGATTTATTTTCTTGAGGTATTAAGTTATTGAGACACAACATTGTTGTATCAGTTTTATTGGGAATTGTATCCACTGGGTAATCTGTCTTTTGAATTTCTTGCCTATTAGTATCCCCTGTTATACTTGGCAAACATTTCTGTTTCTTTCCATTGATATCTATTGTATATAATGGTTGTGCATTATTTGTTTGGAGTTCATTTGAGGATACTGATTGTGGTATAAATGGTTCATTTATAATTATAGAATTAGTTCCTAATAGATTATCTCGTGGTTCATTTACTTCTAAAGTATACACTGAAGAAGGATGGTCGAATTTTAGAGAGTTTAAATTTAATGAGTATGAGGGCTGTTCATTTTCTAATGTTTGATATTGTATATCCAATGAATATTGGGGTGGTTCATGCTTTTCTACATTTAAATCTACAGGATAAATGAAGTTTTGTTCTCTAGTAACTAATAAATTTCTTTTAACAGGGTGAACGCTAGTTTGTGTTCCAGTACTAATAGGTACACTTATTTGGTTATCCTTTTTTGGCAATTTAATAACTGAACTTGGTGATATAGGCTGAAGATTTTTTGGTATTGATATAGCATCCTTAATTTTCTTTTCTGATAATATCTTAACCTTAGATGCTTTATTTACAGGAGTTGATGGTGTTGTTATTGGTTTATTTTTCATATAACGACATTCTGTATTCACTTTAATTTTTCTTGGCTCGTCTTGCTGTTTATTACTTAATAAAGACATTGTAACCTCTGTCAAAGGAAATTCACCTTGAATTGTTGGTTTTTCTTCACTGGGGACTACATTATCTTCTATAATTATTTCTTGGACTGTTATTTCTTTACTTCTTTCTTTGCTGCTTTTATCATATGGATTAACAATAGCAAATGGAGAGTTGATATTAGTATTTGGTTGAAACACTAATCGATCACTAAATTTCCGTATGTTCCGATCAGCTACCTCATAATCCTTACAGTCCAAGCTAAATGAATCTATATTGGTACTGTTTAATAAATCGGATTCAAAGTTTGTTAAGAAGTCTGCATATTTAATAGAGTAGTTAGCAACTTTTTGGTCATGTGTTAAAACATCATTCTCTATTTCATCTGTTAAGAGAGGCAATACTGAACCTATATTTTGATCTTTTTTCCACTTTGTAGGATCACAATATGGACCATCTTCTGTTGGAATTGCATCCATTGTCAACTTCGCTTTCTGTAAATGTAAATTAATCTATAGTTAGAAAACTAAATTTTCAGTATAAGGTTCTCATAATTTTTTGTAATTAAAAAAGGTTTACATTTGCAAGTCATGTTAATGTAAATCGGAATTACCTGGCAGTTCATAAAATTGTTATCCTTGAAATGATGTTGGCAAACAACTCTGTTCTTTAATTGGGATACTTTAAGGTTTAAAAATTCATAGCGACGTGCATTGATGATCCACTGGTGACATCGAATCTTGTTAAACACAGGGTAGTGAAACATATGAGTTTTTCCATCTGTTTTCACAGTGCAATTTCTGTATGTACATTTACAGCCACCCATCGTTTTCTCTGTAATTTAAAAAACCCAAAATGAATATCATGTGCGTAAATTAAAAACGTATGGATGTTTAAATAGGTAAGAGTTACCTCTTATGCTTGCTTTACTTTTAGAAATGGACCGAAAATAAAAATTGAAATAGTCACGTATTAATTAATAAATTAAAATTTCTTAATGCAATCTATATCGGCATTATCAATAGAGGTTGTAAATTTATTAAATATTGTCTAAATTTAAACACACAGTTTAGAATTGCGATTTTTCTATCTAAATAAACAAGCTCTAAAAGATCTCAATTTTTATCACATAATCACAGAGCACATATTATTTCTCAAACAACAATCCAGCGACCATAGACATACCACACTCCACAGATTAAATAGGAGGAAGGATACACTATAAAATTAATAGAGTCTGTTCGGAAAGAGAACCAACCAGGGACCGCCGTGTTTCGCTCGCAAGCCCTAAGGGTTGAGAGGCACACGCTCAAGCTACTAGGCCAACACTGCTCATTACTTGGCCCTGTAGTCGTAACAATAAATAAAAGCTGATGACGACGATTAACCGTTACAAGAAATCTATATTTATTAGGTTTAGTCTATAGTAGTCTAGAACTCTATGGTTTAAATTTCCATATCTGTAATCTGTATATGTTATATTAATCCCTATAATTGACCTAAAGGTTGTAGATGCCAAGTCATAAAATCACAAAAAAAAACCCTACAAAAAAAAACAATTTCCTTTGAAAAATATGACCGTTCGATAATTCTTGCGAAAGTAATAATAGTAACTATGAGAGAAGAAACACGGTAGGCTGAATTCTATTTTTGTCACTAAAATTATACAAACAGCGTCTAAGTATAATCCCATGATCCTTTTTTTACAGGAATGGTCAGCATAAACTAAAGATACCAAGTATTTCTTATTTCACATTGGTAAGATTTTGTATGTTTAAAAACTCTCATAATGCAAAAAGCATTAGAAGTAAATCGATAGTTCTGAATCTATTAATTTACCGTTTAAAAAATCGCGTAAGTAATGTGACCTGAAATATGGAAATACAAAACCACTAGTAGTATGCCTTCGTCGAAGTAGAATTAAGACAAAAATAACTATCTAACTATGTGGTACTAATAAAAACTTTCATTTCTTTTCATCAACTACATTTTGATTGTTTTGATTGTTTCAGTTCAGATTTGCTACGAAGCAAGATTGTATTTTAATTACAATTGGTTTATTGGCGAGTTTTATATCTGGAATATCTTTGTCCTATTCCATCACATTAGTTTCCAATGGATTCCAGTCAATGATCAATTACGCTAAGGCAGATAAAAGTGCGGAGACTGAAGCGTATTTTTTAAATGAAATCCAAGATTTTGTACGTAAATACTCGTGTATTGGTGGTTTATTACTGCTAGGAGGTTACTTGGGAACTGCGCTTATGAATATTACGGCTATTCGTCAGGTAGGTATAACATTTTTTTAATTTAATCTATTAACATACGCCTAGTGGGACTGCCATGCTGTTGCTTTCGGACTTCATCGATCAGTCAAGTGATGCAATAGGTATACCGGTGAGTGAGGTTCTCGGAGACCATCTCCCTTCCTCTCCCTAAGAAATATAAAGGTTGGATTCGCGATTATTAGGACGCGCTCGCGATGCAGAATTCCTTGACGTTGCGTAAAGATATGAAAGAAGAGTTGTTCGGGTTATTTAATTAGTAATACGAAATTCCGCCCGTATCACCTCTTCGTCCGTCGATACGCAATTGAGCGTTTTATTAAGGCAGTTTTTACTGCACACCACCATTATGTGGAACCAGCTGCCTACCGATGTATTTCCGAACCAATTCCGTTTAGAGGTTTTTAAGAAAAGAGTGCAAATTCTTTTAACGCAGGCAATGCACTTGCCCTAGCTGGCAATGTGAATGCGGCGGCGGCGGCGGTGTCACCTAACATCAGGTGAGCCTCCTGCCCGTTTGCCCACTGTTACTTAAAAAAATACGCACAATCTGATGACAGTTAAGACAAAAAGTCTGATTTCAGCCTTCAGATAGATAGTGGAATTTCTTTCTGGTTTACGATTTAAATGTAAATTTTTTTTCGTGTGGAAGAAGTCACTTGACAGGCATGATCGTTACTTACCTACGTTTTGTAAATTTACTTCGACGATACGATCGTATAAATTATTTTAATTTTAATAATTAGATTTATTATTTTAATTTTAATAATTAGATTTTGATTTTACCCTTATTAGTAATAAAACAAAGCAATTATAATGATTGGTCACAAAGTTGAAAGATAAGTTACGAAGTGTTTCGTTAATCCATACGCATTTTGATATATTTGACCGAATTTACAAAAATTGCAATAAAACCTTGGCATACATATATCACTAATCAGATTTTGATTAACTTTTACATCCGTTTGATACGGTATTGTATCATAGAGGCACAGCCCCTCATTAAAGGATGCATGACTAAAGTATGTATTAAACGGTTTTCTATAGGTACTAAAGCTAAGGCAAGAATATTTGAGAGCGGCATTAAATCAGGACTTTGCGTACTACGATCTGCACCATACCGGGGACTTCGCTTCAAAGATGGCAGAGTAAATAATTCCGTATGTTAATAAAAATGTATCATTGTATATATGAAAGTTTCTATAAAAAAATGTGTCTCTATACGATCTGGATAATAATAATATATTAAGAGGTATTCTGCGGGTAGTCACGGCGTGCACGTTGTGTCCTCACAAAAAAATACTAAATAAATAGTTTTCCTTAAAAATATTTAGTCTAAAGTGCTTATCCGGCTGTAATAGCGGAGGTCCTATACCAACAAAATATGTTATCCACCACATCGAGTGCAGAATATAGTGAATAAGTCAAGTTTTAAAATCGTGTTTCGTGGTTTAACTTAACGGACTCTTTTCTTCAAATTTAAATCAAAATTGTGTGGCAGTTAACAGTGCTATTTGATTAGAGAAACGGACTTTAATTACCAAAACTTTAAGGACTTGGTGTAAAAAGTATACGTCCGTCGTTCCACAACAGAGCGTTTTCTAAGGCAGTTTTTGCCGCGCACCACCACTATGTGGAACCAGCTGCCCACAGAAGTATTTCCGAACCAATTCGACTTAGGGTCCTTCATGAAAAGAGCGTACCAATTCTTGAAAGGCCGGCAACGCACTTGCGAGCCTTCTGGCATTGTGAGTGTCCATGGGCGGCGGTATCACTTAACATCAGGTGAGCCTCCTGCCCGTTTGCCTCCTATTACATAAAAAAAAAACGTGACTTGCGATAAATCTTGCATTAGTCACTTAACATTATAATGGCTTATCACTTAATTATCATTAGTATCAAGTATGTGTCTTGAAAGATATCTATATTTATTATCTTTTACCCAACAACAGCGTTAAAGTATACATAATACATTTATAATTAATAACGTTAAATGTCCTAACCATATCAAGTACCTACTACAGCCTATTTGGCCTTGGTCTTGCCAGAAAAGCCATCAAGGTTCAAAATTCAAAAATCATTTAATCATATAGGTAACACATTGTACACTTATGACTTGTCAGTAAACAAATAAATATTAATGCTTCTAATTTTACATTTAGTGCCAGTTTCAAATCAAGGGCGTAGAACGGAAGAGAAGAACTGGCAATAAACTCTCCGCCACTCTTTTTAATCGCCATGTCTTTTTTTTTACACAACGTTTGTAAGGAGCTGCAACCATTAAACCATGTTCCAAATGACATCTTAAGTAATTTATAATAATAACATAAATTAAAAACAAAGAGTTGTCCTCTATCAGCAGGACGCATGGTGAAATAGGTTGCTTTTATAAGCCTCCTGGTAGTCTCGAATTTGGACAACATGTTCAGCCCATCGTAACCCCTCAAACTTAAGGTTTTCACGATGTCAGGTTCGCCATGCAGGTGACAGCTCATGATTATATCTACTTGGATGATGATGGATTTTTGATAAAATGTTATCTGACCCAGTGTCTTTTCAAAAAGTTTTAGCATACTACTTTAAAGCTTTTGTCCTAAAATTTCCTAAGCTGTGATATCTGATAAGTACGTAAAAAAACGTGTCTGTACTTTTATGTACACGCGTTAGAAGTTATACTTCTTTGGCGTAACAAGATAAAAATCTTTTCGAAAACTTTATTCTTCGTTTGTAGACAAAACGGCACTAACAATAGAAAAAAGTATTTAATATATTGAAAGTTTTATTATAACGCATTATCTAGTTAAAGTATATATAAAGTTTAATTAAATATCACAAAATAAAATGTTGACTGTAGCTAACTTCAGGGAGTCGCTTTTTTGTCATCATCATCACGCGCCAAAAGAAGTATAGCTTTAAAAATATATTATGACCTTATTCAAAAATGTAGACAGGGGAGGCCGTATGTAAAGATTGAATAAATTAAAAATATTAATAAGCTAGTTTTATAGAATAGCTCTTCTATTGAGAGCAACGTGTAATTAAATTCTAACCTAATTTATTAATTAAAGATATAAGAATGTGTCCAATAACACTTACAGTCTCTATTTAGAAGACTCTGTTCTGCCCTGTGATTCTGTAACTCACTTTTCGAACTCACACAACGGTTTTCGCCGCGGCGGTCGCTCTCAAATCAGTCGTGAAGCAGTCATTTTATGATTCGGCATTCTGAAAAGGTGGGAGCTTGTAGTTTATTGTTTATCAAAACCGCTGTGTGAGTTCGAAAAGTGAGTTACGGAATCGCAGGGCTGTTCCACATATTAACTCGTTTCATTCACGTGATGATGAAGTCTCTGTAAATATACTGGCGCTATTAAATTCTTAATATTACAATTTGTAGTGACGTTATAAAGTTGGAACAAGGTATTGGAGGCAAGCTGGCGTCGCTTATCTACAGTTTAGCAGTAGCACTTGGTTGCATCATCATGTCCCTGATAAAGGGATGGAAACTCGCCCTGCTCTGTCTTATTCCTGCACCAATAACATTCTTTCTGGTCGGATTGACGGGATGGGTATGATATTTTATAATATGTTCTTAATCTAATATTAAAATTGTCGTGTCACAATGTTCGTTCCCATACTCCTCCGAAACGGCTTGACCGATTTTTATCAAATTTTATATACATATTCAGTAAGTCTGAGTATCGGCTACTATATATCTTTCAAGCCCCTAAGTGACAAGGGTGGCGACCCCAAAAGTGATTTTTTTATTTTTTAGACAATTTTTTTTTATGATACAAAATACAAAAATACATACCACCCTTAATTTTTATATATTTTTATATATATATATATATATATATATATATATATATATATGGCAAAACATCGTATGTCGGGTCAGCTAGTTTTCATATAAATATTTCAATAAGTTTTGATAAATAGATATATATGAAGATCTTTTCGTCGTTTGTTTGAAACATTTTCAAATGAATTAATTTTTAATAAAATATGTAATTTTTGAAGTTATACTTTTGGCTAGGGAAAAACGATTAGAGTAAATTTTTACGATGCGCGCGCACATCGTTACAAGGAACCGACACCTCGAAGTATAACTTCTTACGCGTGTACATAAGTACACACACGTTTTTTTTTTAATTTATTCAATACTCAACATGGTAGCTAGCTGTTGATCTCCGGTAAAACAATAATGGTTACGGTCAAAAAAAGATGTCCCTGCTGACGGGACTTTTTTATTTAGATAGCCAACAAATTGTACAAGAAGCAATCTAAAGCTAAAAGCGATGCCAGTATGGTTGCTGAGGAAGCTATAAGTTCTATCAGAACAGTCTACGCTTTTAATGGGCAGGAGAAAGAGATAGCAAGATATCGAAAACACTTAATTAGAGCGAGAAATCTTCACATTAAAAAGGGTAAGAATACAAGTTGTTTCGTAGTTAATCGTTGGCATAACGCATTATAGCTCAACGATCTTCAACGATTTTCAAAATTTTAATTAAATCTGTTAGGCCGTTTGGTCAATAAAGTTTTTCGATTTTTACAAGAAACAACATATTGTATGCAGTCAAAATACAATGCAGTAAAAATTGTCAATGAACTATTCCCATTGACAATTTTTACTAGAGACGTTGTCGTTTAGTGTTACGCTGTTGTGCGAGAAGAATAGAAAAATCTATCTGGTTTCTTGAATGTCAATTGAATTAGAAAATGTAGGGAAGAGCATATCTACACGCTCACAAAATAGTGAAAAAGGTTAGTTGTAAACATAATATTTAATTTTTGAAAGTGAGTAGTAAAAGCGTATCAAAAACTAGTTCTGAGTAACAATAGATTGGCGTATCTAGGGTTATTTTTCAAGATGTGTGAAATTCCTTAAGTGTCCAAACTACATTTTGCTAGCCCAACATCCTGGTCACTAGCCCATATTGGTTGCGTTTGATTTTGATTTGTCAAACGGATATGACTTTGAGCCGTGTGTTAAGACGTAATGGAATTTTGACACACAACCACACACACACCTTAAGGCAGCTATCCTACTATGGCTGCAGAACAATCGTATGTTGGATTTGGTATTACAGATTACCAGTTTTATATACCATTAAAAAAAATATTATACACTCGCGTCCAATAGCAGTTTACCATCGTACCTTATCCCACAGGACCAGAGACCAATCAGAATTGAACGGAGCGTACAATCGTTCTTCTTTTGTTTTAGACTCTCATTATCTAAGGAAGGAACAAAGCACATAAAGAAAATAAATAAATCAATGGCACTACAACCGATTTAGGTCTGATCCTCAGATTTCTGTACCTATCTGTTTCATGATAATTTTACAATCTAATAGGCACGTAGGTGATAAGCCCCCTGTGCCTGACACACGCCGTCGATTGTTTGGGTCTAAGGCAAGCTAGTTTCCTCACGATGTTTACCTTCAACATTCGAATGTCAAATACGCACATAGAAATACCTCATGGATGAGAGTCGCACGCTCAAGCTACGCCAGCACTGCTCTAGCCACACTCTATATGCTATGCTCGCAACGAGAGAGCCTTATCATTCAGTGAAAGTATGAACGCGCAGTCAGATTTTCCGCTGTCTACTTCTGTACGCTATGTATCTTTATTGCAGAAGCATTTACCGGACTATCGATGGGCACACTTTTCTTCTGCGTGTTTGGCTCTTACGCTATATCATTTTATTTTGGAATTTATCTCGTGATAAAGGAGCCGAAAACCTATAATGCCGATGTCATGTTTTCAGTAAGTTACTAGTGGCAAATACTTCTCGAAATAAGGCCTTTAACCTAAACCTTTTGTGGATATAAAGTTCATCAACCGTGTTTATATTTCTATAATGTACCCCAAAGAACGGTTCGGTGGCCGTCGATACATATAATCTTATACTAGAATAAGTCCTGAGTACATACCTCGTTGTACTGCTCCTTACTAGAAAGAAAGGCACACGATTACGTCAGCCGTAAGGATTTGGAGAAATTAGACTGATGCTGTACCATGCCTTACAATAATAGTTCACGAACACGCACAAAACACTCACTATAACAGTCTAAATGGAGGACGTAACTATTGACAAGAAATTAACAAAAGTATATATAAAAATGCATCAAACGTTAACCGAGTGAATCTCAACAATGACTAATGAATAAATGTGAAGATCGGCCGAGTCAAAATATTTTTGAGAGCACCCTCATCAAATTTAATAAAATGAAAAAAAAAATGTATTTCGAACAATTTATTTTAATATATGAAACTGAATTATTTTCAGGTATTTTTCGGGGTGATGACAGCTTTAAGTAATTTCGGTATGGTTGCCTCTCTGATGAATACATTTGGTTCAGCAAGGGGCGCCGGAGCCCAAATATTTCAAACTCTTGACAATCTGCCAACCATAAACCCCATATTAAATAGAGGAGTCAAACCAAATGATTTCAGAGGAGATATTGAATATAAGAACGTTGTATTTCACTATCCATCAAGACCGGATATTACTGTCAGTATTTTATTAATCTATACTAATATTATAAAGAGGAAAGATTTGTATGTAAGTATGTTTGTAAAGAATTCGCTTAAAAAGTACTATACCGATTTTAAAAATTATTTCAACATTTGAATGCTACATTATCACTGATTAATATAGGCTATATAAATTGAAAGAAAAAAATAAGGATCCCTACTAAAATTACAATAATGTTACCCAAGGTGTAAAAAATGCCTATAAAATTTCTTTTATCGCATGCGCTGATGGATAGAACAAAACAATGTTCCACAATACCTATTAAAGAACATATGTACAAACAAAATTAAAAAAATGTCAATCCGGACGCGCTAGTTCCTTATAAATTTATTAATTATATATTAAGTTATTTTGATTAACAGGACTCCCACTTGACGTCAAGTCTCGTTTCGGAAATTCGGAATGTCATGATTAGACTGTCGTATATAATATTTCTGTTACGGAACGTGCACAATGAGCTTATATTTTACCAAACCAAACAAATGCGTTGGTTATTAACGTGCTACGTTCGCATTATACAAATATAATTTTTAGGTACTAAAATCTGTAAATTTGATTATAAAACACGGACAAACAGTCGCTTTGGTAGGACATTCTGGTTGTGGGAAATCGACAATTATTCAGCTTTTATCGAGATATTATGACATAGAAGAGGGCTCTGTAAGTATTAATATTTTATTTTAAAAAATACGCTCAATGCTACAGCAAGAAATTTTTTACGATCAACTAGTAACGGGACAATGAAACACGTCTTAATAGAGCTATATTTCTTTTCATTATTATTTTAATTATTAATTAAAGATTATACGATTCGCTCGGTTTCGCCGTCCGCTAAAAGCCGTATAACGTGGAAGGCAAGCGCAAGATGTAGGCTGTAATTGGGTCTGCACTAATTCCTTAGAGCTATTACGCACTGTCGACTTGTCGCCAGCGACTGTGAGTTTCTACAGTTTAAATAGATGTCTACGCACTTGGTCGTCGGTCACCCAAGCGACTGGGCGACTCGCCGCGTCGTGGCGACACACAAGCGACTGCCGGTCGCTGGCGACCAATAGAAGCACGGCTTCAAATGGAAGCATTCACACTGCGAGCAACTGTCGTAACGACCGGACGTCTGCACGAATGTACTTGGAATACTGTCGCTCGGCTTGGTCGCCTGCCTAGTTGCCTATGTTTTGGTCGCCGAGAGATCGAGTCGCCGGCGACAAGTCGACAGTGCGTAATAGCTCTTATTGTGCAAAGTATCTTTAAATGTTATGTAATAAAAAGCCACAAATCTTTTGTCTGGCCTAAATAAAATAAAATTCTAATTTTACTAACTGAACTGAACTGAATTAATAAATTTTTTCACGGTGGTTGCCTGGAAGAGATCGCTCGAAAGCGATAAGGCCTCCAGTTGCCATCCGTTTCATTTGATTATGTTAAATTTTTATTATGTAAATGCAACGAAGTGTTAATAAATAAATATAATAGAATATTGCAAAAAATACGGTTGCTGGTGTATATACTTTAATTATATACTACTTTAAACATATGATTAAGTCGTGTTTGTAACGTACCTACTTGTATGTCTTTTTAATTTAGTACTTATTGAACATTGATATACAAAAAACCCAAGATGCACACTCAACGTCTAAAAAACGTCCTCAAAAAATGAGCGCAACATTCTAAATTGTGCGCTCATTTCAAATAGTCTCGCGTCGCTCGCGTCTGGGAGCAGTTGTTAAAAATGCTAAAGTGTTCTGTGAGAAATTGTAAAAATATAACGTCAAGAAGGCTAAAAAGGATGGTATTTTCGGTAATTAAAAAACTTTATTGATTAGTTTTTGTTGTTTTTATGACTGATTATAATAAGCAATGTGTGATTTTTATTATTTTTTTCTAAAAACTTCATTCAACGCACAAACTTCTATACGGACAACTTCAATGGCTGCTTGTTCAGTGTTAGAACAACGCATTACAGTCTTCTTTTTTATTTTAGTCGCATTATAAGAATGACCCTGTTCTAATAAGTGGAGTCGATGTTATTTATTTGTGTTTAGTTTTATAAATAAATTTATGTACTTTTGAACTATTTTGTGTGTAGTTTTTGACAAATATATTTCCGCTATATAAAGTGTAGGTCAGGAGGTAGCCAATTTAACATTTTTTTTAATCTAAAGAAAAAACTTTTTAACCGGATTAAAGTTATGTATTATTATAAATTTACTTTTATTTAACATCCAACACCTTTTGCCTTCAGTCACCGTGACCACGCACGCTGTAAAGGACGCGAAACGTCGGATAAATTTAAAATTATGTTAAATAGTTGTAAATAAAAAAGTCATGTTCGACTCTACTCAATACCTTATCCTACCGGCCACGGTCGGTCGTAAAATTTTACTGCGTTGTAATAACAACTTTAAACAATTTGCGTAAGGTTGATTTTGCAATAATATATGCTTGTAACACGTGTAAAGAGACAGAAATAGTGTTTCGGGACACTTTCGAGCGTTACTTTTATTCGAGACTGTGCATCTTGGGTTTTTTGTATATCAATGTTATTGAAGTTATACTTCTATTGGCGCGTTAGGGAAAAATGTTTATTATGAGTTTATTATAATTTATTATGAGAGTAAATTTTTACGATGCGAGCGCACACCGTCTTAAAAAAGCGACACCCTGAAGTTAGCATAGTCAACATTTTTGAATAAAAAATGTCCATTTCTTTACTTGTATAGAAATAGTTTTTTGTGATATTTAAATAAACTATTGTTTGTGTCGTTTTTTCTACAAACGTAGAATAAGGCGAAAGTAATGCGATAATATTTTTAAAAAGATTTTTATCTTGTTACGTCAAAGAAGTATAACTTCTAACCCGCGTACAAAAGTACACACACATGTTTTTTTTAGATAAAATTAGATGGAAATAATGTAAAGGATCTGTCTGTGAAATGGTTGCGATCCCAAATTGGTCTTGTTTGGCAAGAGCCTGTTTTATTCAGTACCAGTATTCGCGAGAACATCCGATATGGCTACGAAAACGCTACTAATAGAGATGTTGAAGATGCTGCCAAGCAGGCTAATGCTCATGACTTCATAATGAAACTACCATTAGTTAGTATTTTGTATTTTGCTAACAAGCAAGCTTAAACTTATTATATGAAATAACATTCTTAAGATTAAGATATGAAAGATTTCTTTAATAAAAATTTAGTTTGTAGCTTTTTTAGTGAACGAAGCAGCCTCGCAGTTTTAATGTAGTAGTATTAAAACTAGTTTAATATTAAAATTATTTCATAATAATGTAAAGTTTTCGTCGTTGTTGTTGTTGAGGGTAACGTTATTCTGAGAAAACTTTGTGAATGTTTTCGTAGAGTTTACTTTTCAGGGCTACGATACATTGGTCGGCGAGCGCGGTGCGTCACTATCGGGCGGTCAGAAGCAGCGCATAGCAATCGCTCGCGCGCTCGTTCGAAACCCGCGCATTCTTTTACTCGACGAAGCCACTAGCGCACTCGACACGGCTTCTGAACATAAAGTACAGAAGGCTTTGGATAAGGTACATCTCGGAGTTGTGTCGTTGTTAAACTAAAATAAATTAATATTTGAAAATTAAATACCAGCGCGATTCATATGATTTATCATATGAATCGCGAACATTAAAAATTATCGAATTTGTTTTAACAAATTCGATAATCATATTTGTCATACAAGAAAATGCGAAACTATTACATTTTTTTTTTAAATTATACTTTAATTTAGCGAACATCTCAGAATAAGAAATAAGAATGTGAAGTATGGGAAGTTTATAAATTTCACCGTCAAATATCCTTGCTTTTAAATAAAAAAAAACAATTTTCCTTCGAGTAAAAATTTTGAGTGAGAAAAATTAAACTTATTACTTCCCCTTCGCCTCAACTTCTTCAATTATGTCTTCTAATCGTTTCAATCAATTTCAGGCAACTAAAGGTCGAACTACACTTATAATAGCCCATCGGTTATCAACTATACGAAATGTGGATATAATTTACGTGATGCATGAGGGTCAAGTGGTAGAATCGGGTAGCCATGATCACTTATTAAACACGCAAGGCTATTATTATAAAATGTTTAAAACTGTAACAGAAGAGGAAATAAAATCAAGTAGCAAAGGTTCGATTCATACATAGTATTGTTTGTAGTCTTTGATGGGTTTTGGTGTTTTATTTATTTGTGAGATAGGGTGTTATTTGTTATGATTTATTAACATCAGGTTAACGCGCGATCAATTTTATAAAGCGTACAAATGACAAGCGCTGACGCGCGTTGCGAAAGCTCGTCAGTCTGTTTCGATAGAGCTTAGAAAATGCACGTGGAAGATATTATTTTGTATAGATAAGATGTGAATCTTCAGATTCACTAATTTTGAACTGAATACGAATTGCGATGGAAGCGCGCGCTCTATGGAACAGTCAACGGACGTTGCATATCTGTCAAAATTTTGCCATCTGAACATGGCCTAAATCTTGTTACTTAAGAGGTATTAAGTAACTTAAGGTGTGCTTGAATTCGTTGGAAGTAAATGCAATACAAATTATATGGAAAGTCTATACTTACGAGCTATCACTTTTTATAATTAACTTTTTGCGATTCATGAAACGGTCGTTAAAAGTTTTTGGTTATCACTCTTATGTTGTATCATTAATAATAATTTTTGCATATCCAATATCAAGGGCTGACAGAATCACGACCTTGGCTTTTAAATTAACGCACACACACTCGTTCGTTAGTCATCTGTGACGGTAGTTTCATAATAGGGTATAACTATTATGAAACTACCGTCAGATTTTTTTTACGAGGAAATTCCGAGGGAAAGAGGAATTAGATGTATTATGAACTTAGCGCATTTAAAAAAAATATTAACTGTTATATTCGAAACAAAGATAAATAATCTAGAACTAATCATTTCACCTACATAAGGAAAAATGAATTAAGTCATATTTTTTGCAGAAAGCTTACTAAGCGAAGAGGAACCAATCATGTCAAATGAAAAGGAAAATTTAACAATATTAGATGTAAGTAGATCTTTTGTACTTCAATATTTATTGAAAACATAAAAAAAAGAGCAGTGTTGACAGTGGCTTCATCCCTGAGGTCGCAGGTTCGATACCCAGCTGTGCACCAATGGACTTTCTGTCTATGTGCGCGTTTAATACTCGTACGTACAGTGAAGAAAAAACATCGTGAGAAAAACGGCATGCCTTACATACAAAAATGCGACGGTGTGTCAGGCACAGAAGGGTGATCACTTGCTGCTACTTGCACTATTAGAAACGATCATGGAACATATAGAAAAATCTGATGCCCAGACGGTTGTAGCACCTTTGATATAAATATACTATAACCACCTTATTCTTAAAAACTAAATCATTGTAATTCCATTTATCGTAAGCACAACATTAAGATCTATTGTTCTCATGTCGCTTTAGAAACGTGTTAATTTGCGATCGAAGCTTTTAAGTTTAAAAATAAGATCGTAAGCCATACGATTTTTTATATGTTTAATGTTTACATAATGTATATAAAAAGTTATGTTTATTTCTTATTTTAAATAATATATTTTAACGGATTGAACACAGCTTATCCGGAGCTGGATATATTCGGTAGTGGGCTGATCGGTTTTAGAGAAAGCATTGTGGGGTGCCTTTCTCGAACCTAATTCGCTGTTTTGCTGATGATTTTTTTTTTTTTTTTTCTGCTTTAAGTGTCAACAAATTTCTATAATTTTATTCTTTTTTTGTGTGCTTGTATTATCTTGTATATGTTTTATTGTAGATTTTAAATTTCTATTTTTTTTTGTGTAACTTATGTTTACGTTAATTGTCACACATTTTAGATGTAAGATTTTGTAAAATAATTAGCAGATTAAGTACCTACAGTGTGTGATGTCGTAAGCTAATAACTAAATAAATGAATATAAAATTATAAGTACATATGTATACAAATCGTATTCTATATGACATATATTTTATTAATTACTGTTCCTTTCCATAATGTAGTGTTTTTTATTAGAGATAGTTTTATAACTTGCTGATCCTATCCTTTATCCGATGTAATTTTCGTTCGATGTAAAATTATTTTTCTTTACTATTTCGTTTTCCTTACCTTTGTCTGTGGCAATACGCTCTGCGTGAAGCTATTTATAAAAAAAACTCATGTGTGCAATTCAGACGTGGTAGAAGTGAAACCATCAAAAACAAAGTTTTTGTAATGAATAATATGTAAATTATTCTTTTTTCACTAACTAAATGTAGGACTATGTTAAATTTTCATTTATAAGTTTAATATCAATATCAATCTTAAATTTGATAAAAACTAAAATAATGGAAGTTTGAAATTTGATGATTCTTACTTATGTAATTTTTTGCACAACTATGTTTTTTTAATTCAGAAAATGATCAAATACACATAATTTAAAGTTTATATACACTGCAAAATTCTTCCCATCTCATTCTCTCCCACGCCAAATCCTACGAATTTATGCGTCCGTCTCTTTTTACTGTCGCTTTTTCCGTTGCATCCGGTTTGAAATCACAACGATTCTAAAGAAGTTTCACTTCAAAAATAAAAATATATGTTTATTGTTTACTTACAGGATATTGATGAGAAGAAAGTTAAAGGACCGTCCTTCTCATTTAGAAAAGTAATAATGTTGAATGCACCTGAATGGAAACTTATCTTTCTAGGCTGTCTCTGTTCTCTTGTAACAGGCTTCTCTGTACCAATATTCGTCGTTTTATTCGGAGATTTGTTTGGTGTGAGACTATTTATATTTATTGTTTACCATATGTGTTTATAGGTACGTCTCGGTTGTAACTATCATAATTTAACATATTTTTTATAATTATTTTACAGTCTATGGCATCAAGTGATCCAGAGCAATTAATGAAAAAAGTTGAGAAAGTATCCATGTCTTGTATTTTTATTGGATGCGCTATTGGACTAGCGAACTTTATTGAGGTTAAATTTTAACTAAATAGATAATATTTTATATAGGTATGTTATCTAAAGCTGGCGGCTTCAACACATTTACACTTTGTGCTTGTGTAGTGTCTGTGAATAAGCGCGAGGCGTGATGTCAAACTGAAATACAATCACAAATACATCATGAAAAGACTGTCCGTCTCTCTCGCGCTCGGTCAAGCTTATGAGTATAAAAGAGACAGTTATTGTATTTCTTTTGCTACTGTTTATGTTGATCTTTACTGTACATGTTGATCTTTTTTCAAACATTACCAGGGCAATCTCGTGAAACGGTGCACAATGTTTTTTTAATTATTTTAAGCATCTTAATAAAAACAGTTTAATGAAAAAAATGTTATATTTAATTTGACATCAGATGCGACTGGGGTTTCTAAGAGGAGTATTGAAAGAATAGTTAGTGAAGTAAAAGTAAAGTGTGTTGAGCTAGATGGAGCTTATGTCGAAAATTGAAAAAATATTTACACAAACTACTCTTTTACGTTCTTGGTCAGGCTTAGAACACACATAATATTTATATGTATTTGACACATTTTTATTTATTTACAACCCACTAAAACCAGAGTAGACTAACATATATAGCTTGGCAAAAAAGTCATATTTTTAAACATACTGTATAGTGAAATTGCATTAATGTGAGTACTGTGAACGCGCCAGCTTTCATCAACCGACCTATACCTTAGTTACATTTTTTAGCGTACATTGTCGTATCGTTATCGTATCGTATCTATTAAAATGGTTATACAATATTGTTATCGTATCGTATATATTAAAATTTTTAGACGATAGCATTCGGTGCGTCCGGGGCCTATTTAACAGAAAGATTAAGATTGAAAATGTTTACCCATTTATTGCAACAGCATATTGGCTTTTTTGACGATCGCTCGCATTCGACTGGTGCTCTTTGCGCTCGGCTCTCGTCTGAAGCAGCTTACGTGCAGGGGGTAAGTGTCCTTTTAATTAGTTATAGTACTATAAAACGTTCAAAACATACATTCACACACGGAGAAAACACAATAATAATCTACTTGCTACCAAAGTACAATAACCTGTACTTGACACGGGCTTCTTTTTTTTCTTTAAATAAATTACTAAAATAAATCTAGGAATTTATTATCATACAATGTGAAGACTGAAAGTATTTGTGAGCCTTATGAAGAAAAAAAAGTTTTTTATAATTGGATTGAATTTTATTTGCAGGCTACAGGTCAACAGGTGGGTATTATTCTGCAAGGTCTCGGCTCAGTGGGTCTGGCTTTCTTTCTGGCGATGTGGTTTGAGTGGCGCGTCGGCCTGGTAGTATTGTGTTTTAGCCCAGTCCTTGTATTCGTGATCTGGCAACAGGGCAGAGCAACGGACGAGGAGTCTACTGGTTACGCATCCGCTCTTGAGAAAAGTACAATGGTATCTTCACAATTTATACCCTCTTTTTAAGAACTATTATATTATCGAAGGCCTGCTAAAAATCCAACAATATTTTATTGATTGAACTTTCTTGAGATACAAAGGCTGGTATCAGATAGAGATCGATAATTTATTGTTTCAAAATTTTGTTTGAACAACGGGTATAACTTTCTGCTGTGCGGGAATTTACCGATCACAATCAATAGATGTGATTCATAGTTTCGACCTTCATCACATTCTCCTGCTTGAGAATTAATAATTGTTTTATGTTAACAGGATTCCTATTCCAATCCGTTTCACCAATCAAAGTAAACTTAATTTCTTAGATTGACTATGTGGCAATAATTTTTAGGTTGCCGTAGAAGCGGTGTCAAATATTCGTACGGTAGCGGCACTTGGATTGGAGAGGAGGGTAGTGTCCGAGTACACAAATCTTCTTCTACCCGCCTTAGTAACCGCAAAATGCGCCGCGCATTGGCGTGGTGTTGTTACAGGACTATCGCGATCTCTTTTTCACTTTGTTAATGCTGCTGCTCTAACATATGGCAGTCATCTTATTGTGTCTGATGGAATTGCTTATGAGGATGTATTGATGTGAGTTCATCTTAGATTCTATAATGTATTTTTCAAAATATTTAATAATTTCCTCAATGTTTTAAATGTGTAGGCAATAAAAAAAATATAGTAGACATTTAAATAACCTTCTCTCAAAACGTCGAGTCATGTAAATAATAAAATATATTCGCGTTTATATCTGATGAAAAAGTTTTAAATACTACCTACTCTCGCGAACTATGACTAGGTAGTTACTATTGAATGGTTTTTAATGTATAACAATATATATTGCATATTGATATGTTATTGCTTCTGAAAATATATTTTAGAGCAACACAATCCCTGCAAATGGCATCGAATCAAGCGCAGAACGCATTTGCATATGCGCCGGACTTTCATAGGGGCGTTAATGCGGCTGCAAGAATCAAACAACTACTCGATACTAAACCCACTATTCAGGATCCTGAAGATTATATTAATTTTGTATGATTGTTATTTTAGATTAAATTAATAAATTAGGCTGGCTTAAAAGTCAAAAGTCATTTATTCATATAGGTAACACAATAACACAATGTACAGTTATGAACGTCAAAAAAGAAATAAACATTAAATGCTTCTAATTTTACATTTACTGCTTCTAATTTTACATTTACTGCCAGTTCTCAAATCAAGGGCGTTGAACGGAAGAGAAGAACTGGCAATAAACTCTCCGCCACCCTAAAACAATATGAGGTCAGAGTTTTTGATGCCCGAGGAAACCATTTCGGTTTGAAAAGGAAAAATTATACTATAATGAATGATCAAACATTTATTCTTGCGGGATTCGATAGTTATTACACCTATCTGAAACTGAAGTATCATTGTATGATTGTTATTTAGCGTGTTCATAAGCGTAATTTGAACTTAAAAACTATAGCTTTGTTGCAATGAATAGCCCAGCCTTGCGATTCTGTAACTCACTTTTCGAAATCTCACAGCGGTTTTCACAGCGGCGGTCGCGCTCAAATCAGTCGTAAAGCAGTGATTTTACGATTTGGCATTCTGATAAGGTCCCTCCTTGTAGTTTATTGTTTATCGCGACCGCCGCTGTGAAAACCGCTGTGTGAGTTCGAAAAGTGAGTTACAGAATCGCAATGCAGATATGTAGCCTTTTTTTGCTATGGCTTTGTATTTGCAGGAAGCGCGCGGTGGTGCCACGTTTAAGAATGTCGAGTTTTCTTATCCAACACGACCCACTGTTAAAGTGCTACGGGGGCTTAACTTGCAGGTATACCTCGTACAAAGTCTGACTCCGGTATGTCAAGTCCAATATGTTTTTGATATATCGGAGTTTTTAGATCCCGGCAGATAAAATTACTAGAGTTTAATACGAAGAAAAAAGATTTAGTTCAAACTAAAGAACTTGCTAAGTTAGGAGACGTAACATAAATGAGAAAATCCGAATCTCTTTTTCCTTTAAACTGAAACGTAATTCATATGTATGAACAGATAGCAGTTTAAAATATCTTGTTTTCGTAAATTTGACACACGTGTCAAAACCTTGTCAAACCTACGTTAAACGTTTTTAACGTCTTAACTGTTAAATAGGCAATAAGCATTGCAAGAAATATAGGCACGTAACTTGTCATGAATTTGTGTTGTGTGGATGTGAACTTTATGTACAAAAATAGTTCTCCGCACCTAACGTTCACCAACAGTGTATGTGTCACCGTAAAATTGTAAATACCGTTAAATTGTAATCTATCTCGCGAGATTATAAACTGTCGAAAGATTGTGATTGTGTTTTTACAATTTTACGTTGACATATGCACTTCATCGTGTTTATTACCTTTGCAGATTGATATTGGAAAGACTATAGCTATAGTTGGGGAGAGTGGTTGCGGCAAAAGCACGGTCATACAACTTTTGTTAAGATACTATGACCCTATCTCAGGATGCATAGTCAGTATTAAATTAATATTTGACATTCTTTTTAACCCCGATAACATAATTGAAATGAACTAATATTAAATATTTTACAATTATTATTTACCGTAGATAATTTAATTCTAGTTTTATATTTTAAATAAAAAATTCTAATACGGTACAGGCCCAGAGTTAATGATCATCTTATTTGACGAATAGCCCGAAGGTTATGTCACTTATGTGCAATCATCTGAAACATGATCAATGAAACTGGAAAACTGTTCAGTGTCTGTAAGGGAGCGTTCAAGTATTACGTAACGCAACTTTTGGAGATTATTGACCCCCCCACCCCCATGTAACTCGCCGTAACGTTTTTCAGTACCCAAGTACAGTACTGTACCCAAGTAAAGTAAAACGTTTCGTGACCACCAACAACATTAACAATAACGCGTAATTTAATCCCCGCTCCGCATCGTAACGTTTTACAAAAGGAAATAAAATACGTTACGTAATACTTGAACGCTCCTAAAACATGCGATGATCACACTATTTCTAGATGTTGGATGACCTTCCTCTGACACGGCTGCGAATGAGCGATATTCGAGGTTGTTTTGGCATCGTCTCTCAAGAGCCGATGCTTTTCGATCGCACAATTAGCGAGAATATTGCGTATGGTGAAAGTAGGAACGTGACGCAACAGGAAGTGATCGATGCGGCGCGACTCGCTAACATACACGATTTTATTGTATCGTTGCCAAAGGTTTCGCTACTTCTTTATAAACTTTAATACAATTCCTTTGTCTTAACTCTCAAGTAAGCAGATTTGAGTGCTTATGTAGTAGTAGTTTTATAAGTATCGTGACTTCCCGTCACTCGATTTTATTAAAGGGATAGCCAGATCATAGACAATTCTACAATCGGACCACAGCATATAGATTTGCAAGCACTGTTTAGTTAATATATAAGATTTAGGTCGGAGAATATTTTTATTATGTACAGATAGTTTTTAAACGCTATTTTGTAGTTTTTCTTCGCCCGGTCATTAAATGGTAGATATGTTTAATGTTTAAAATTAAATCATGGTATGTTTAGGGATACGAAACCGATATAGGATCAAAAGGGATCCAGTTATCAGGAGGACAGAAACAAAGGGTTGCGATTGCCAGAGCTCTAATACGACATCCAAAAATATTGCTGCTTGATGAAGCAACCAGCGCTTTGGACAATGAGAGTGAGAAGGTGTGTGTTACCTCCCATGATAAAATCACTTTATTTGACGCAAAAACAATTACATTTTGTATTTATATTCTAAAGGTTATAAAAATACAATAGGCAACGAATCGTTGAATTACACTATAGATTTTGGTTAACCTCGTACATAAAAAAAAATATATAAGCACTAGCGTTTAAACTAGGCCTAGCCTGTATCTTAAACGCTAATTCCTTCCAGTGTCATTAACAAATTGGTTAAGTTGTTTCTCATTAAATGTTTATTCGGGTTATATGTTTATTAAACTATATGAGGGTGGAATCTAAATAAGTTGTTGCAATTGGTTAGACCGTAGTAAATGTGAGCTTCGAGAAAGATTTTTAAGTCTTTTGAATGAGAAACATGAATTTAGTGTCGTTATAATTTATCTGATTATGGAGACTAATATTTAGTTTTAAGATTTTATATTTAAATTAAACTTTGAATACTTTTAGGTCTGAAGATAGATAATATCAAATAATATTAATAATATCTTCAATGTTTACACTTTTAATACAGGTCTCTTTTAAAGCTGGGTCCACATTTGTAGCATGTTGACGTATCACGATCAGTCGTATCGTATCTAGTATTTGTATCATAAGTATGGACGCTCATTTTGTACATGTCGTATTTTTAAGGCGTATCTTGTAAAAAACGCGTCCATACTTATCAAATGCTGTATCATGACAGTGTATCGGCTTTAATTTTTCAAATATAGACGCTTCACTTTTCTTCCGATGTATCTTTTCCTGATGCGCGTGTATTTTAGTGCACCTTTCCCTTCTCGTACGGTTCAGTCATGTCTTCGTTTCCAAACGGTTTAGCCATGTCAGCAATTGCTCACAGTTTGGCGGTGACTAGCGCCTGTTAAAAAAAATAAAATAAAATATGTTTATTATGGAACATAAGATACATGTATCACTTATTCCACGTCATTAAATTTCAATTTGTAGGCATCCCTACTCATCGGCAAAGAAGACAGAGGGTGTAGGCCGAGAGAAAAAGCCGGCGTAAAAAACTCTCGGTACTCTTTTAAAATATCAAATCATCAAATAACACTTATTTTAAAACAAATATCGCAAATTAATTAGAGGTAGCCTGTCTAGCACTAGTCCCAGGCCCTTTTATCAACTAGATAATCGTTGACTTTATAGTAAGCCTTTTTACACAGCTTTTCTTTAATACATTTCTTAAATTTATTGAAAGGCAGAGATAAAAGAGCCTCTGGGATTTTATTAAAGAAGAGTATCCCTTTCCCCAAAAAAGAATTACTAACTTTAGATAGTCTAGTACGGGGAAATTGCAGCCTGCGTTTGTTCCGTGTATTAACATTGTGCGTATGTTCTATTCTAGTCAACTTATCACTATTTTTGTATACATACATAATATTTTCATAAATATATTGCGAGGGAAAGGTAAGTATATTAATTTCCTTGAATTTATGTCTAAGAGATTCCCTACATTTTAAATTATAGATTGCACGAATAGCCCTCTTCTGCAGGATGAAAATAGTTTCGACATCAGAAGCATGACCCCATAATAATAAGCCATAAGTCATTAAGCTATGAAAGTAACTAAAATAAACAAGTCTAGCTGTATCGACATCAGTTAGTGAGCGAATTTTTTTAACCGCGTAGGCTGCAGAACTAAGTCTCTTCGCCAATCCGTTAATATGAGGGGACCACTGAAGTTTTGAATCCATGGTGATTCCGAGAAATACAGTTGTATCATCCAGATTCAATTCCTCATCGTTTATAATTGGTCTAGTATCCATAACCCTTGCATTTTTTGCAGAAAATTTAAGGCATTTTGTCTTTTTTGCATTAAGTAGAAGGTTATTCATACTAAACCAATGGACAATCGAAGATAGAGCATTGTTTACATCGTCAAAATTTGTTATTTGTCGTTTGATTTTAAAAATCAAGGACGTGTCATCAGCAAACAAAACTATCTGATGTTTTCTTTCTACCATAAAAGGTAGATCATTTATATAAACAAGAAAGAGGAAAGGGCCAAGAATTGAGCCCTGTGGTACCCCCATATCTACTTTCGACCCAGAGGACCTCTTACCATTCACTTCAACCTTCTGAGTTCTTCCGTGTAAATAGGAAGTCAGAAGATTCAGTGCGGTATTCTTGATGCCATAGTGACGGAGTTGTTATATTATCATTAATAGTATTTCAAAAAAAAATAAGTCCAGACGTAGACGGCGCTGGTGGGAGCTTGAAGTGTTTAGAAACCGAAACAAACATGGTGGAATACCATTGATTCGAGACTAAAAATTTCAGCATACCAGTGGAAAATACAAAAATTTCACTCGCATGTCACCTATTGACATTGTGTATTCCCTTTGATGATCGCGAAAAAACCGACACAGGATGGTTCGGGGTGTATCAAGTATCGTATCGCGGTACAGTATCGTGATACAGTATCAAAATACGTCCATACCACCGATCATGATACGCGTATCGGATACGAGGTGTATCAAGATACGCGCTTAGTGCGGATCGGGCCGTATCCGATACGGCATGTATCATAAACGGGTATCATTTTGCGTCCAAACTAACGATCATGATACGCGCCGAAGCCACGCAACGGAGATACGATACACCGAAATGCTACAAATGTGGACCCGGCTTTATGTATTCTTTCATGCGTATGACACATACATTTTGGATCAGGCTCACCCAAAATGGATGTGGACCTAAGCTAACTCTATACTAACGTCCTTTTTGTCATTGACTTGTTTGCTGGCTTTTTGGTTAAGGTAGTCCAAGAAGCCCTGGAAGGAGCTAAAGCCAGCCGAACCTGCGTAATTATCGCTCATCGCTTAAGCACAGTAAGAGACGCAGACCTCATCTGTGTGCTGAGCGATGGAAGACTGGCGGAAGTCGGCACACATACGCATCTAATGCAACTCAAGGGGATGTACTATAGTATGGTGGTGAAATAGTAAAAATAAAAAAATAAATGTTTTTCTATATTGTGATAGGTATGGCGAGTCTGTCCAACTCATTTATAATAACACTACGTTGAAGGAAGGACCGACGCAATAAACCAAGATATAAAATTTTATTTTTAACATTTTATATTGATATGAATTATCAAGATTAAATTATCTATTATTATAAATATAGTCTGGCTTCAAAATATAAATCAAAATTTTTCAAATTAATTCTTACGTCTAAGCTTCTGCGAGGTATATTCTTTTTTACGCTCGATTCGTGGCTCGTTTGTTAAATAACTGTTACTCTCTAAATTTCATATCGATAGCATCCCGATTTCAATAGTTTTGTTCCGCGCGATCCCAGTTGAAAGGTCGTTCGCTCGATCTGAATCTAAATACTGAGTCATTGATAAAAAGATCTGGTTCGTTCGACCCTCTCAATCTATTTATTTATTAAGGAAACTAAACAGATACATCTCTATACAGTAAATAAAATAAAAGTAAAACATAAAATAAACACATTGGACATATCCACAAAAAGTTTCACTGATAAAAAATACTGTATTGTATTTTTAACATAATTGTAAAACAAGACAAAACATGCACAAAATTTATAAATTCGGAGAACGACAAACTAGCAGCTATTTAAAAAAAACAAGGAAGATTAAGACATTAAGTGTTTTAACTTATTCTTAAACGAAGCAGTAGAGTGCGAAAAAGGATCAATGTTAGTGGCAGAATCCAAGGCAGAACACATCCTGCGAAGAGGCTCTCGGAACCCAATGTTGGTTCTGGGAGTCGGATGGTTAAAAAATCGAACGATTGATCATTTTCAACGAAGTGACCGATTCGTTAGCGACGATTTAAAGATCTGGTTCTCTTGAAACATTCAATCGCGAACGACACATCACACATACATATTATTAGCGTTACGGAACTAGTACATGAGAATTTCATGCAAAAATTTCTGGATCCATTATCGCTATTGGAAGTTACAAAGAACCGGCGCTGACTATCACACCAAATTATACATAATTTTATCACGTTTAAACAACCTAATTTAGATTTTACGATCATAAGTAGAATCAAAGATTAAAGAAAAAAAAACACCCATGTTTATTTATTTATTAATATTCATTTCACATTATTTGAAACAGATGTGGTTAGTAAAACAGCGACAATCATATTTTAATTTCAAAATCGTGCCGTGTTCTATTTGGCCATCCATTTAAATAAGTGACCTGAAAAAAAATAACATATGAAATGATTGAGTTAACAAGAAGGTACGAATTATGTGTTTCATTTGAAAGGCATGTGGAATATTTTCATCAAAAAAATAGAAATCAAGAGTAAGTTATCTGTGAAACTGTAAATATGTTTTTACCATTCTCAGATCTTTATTAATATCATATAATTACGTCTTTAAGCTATTCATATTTAGAAACTACTTTATTCAGAAAAGATCTCAAAGATATTTCCTTGAAAGCTTTTACCTTAAGTAATTTATTTCTAAGTTTTTGTAAGTTCATAAAAAACAAGCTGTAATATAATAACTGCCACCACCTACACTATATTTATTATAATGATTTAATAAAGAAGGCTTCAAATAGATCATGATTCAAGGATACTGTTTTTTACATTAAATACATTATTGTAGGTAATAAAATATAAAACAAAATGCATATCTACACAAACTAATACTTTACTTTAGCTAATTCTGCAACACAGTGATGTACTGTGAATAATTTATTGTATAATTCACTTAAGCTGTCTTTGCTTGCAACAATCTATAAGGGTTTACCTCTAAGGTGTCGGTGCAAGCATAACTGCGGCAGTCAGTTTAGATATTATGCTGCCAGCAACAAGATTGCCATAGTAGGACTGGGCCACTGCTGCAGTAGACCCAGCAACAATTCCTGTGCTGCTAAATCCCAGCAAAGGTGCTACGAGAGGGGTAGCAAATCCAGCTGTCCCATAAATAGCAGCCGCTCCAACCAAATTCACAGCCAAAGCACAAAGGAGCCCCATGATTAGTTAACTGTAAGAGCACAATTTAATATAGGCAAAAGATTCCAAACAAAGGATTTATAAATACAACAAATTTACAACTTCCTTTTTATCCTACTTAATATAATATGATAGTTGCAAGTATAACATAGATAAAGAACTATATGAGTCGAGTACTAATACTAAATGACAAAAAAATTTTATTTTCTAAGGTACTACCTTACTTTACCCTGTCTTTTTACAGGAATGTACTATGTCTATAATTTATAAATGTATTCGTTTCTATTCACTTTCCTATTCGCTATCGACTAGCTGGAGTGTTGAGACTGAGACAACAGCACCGGTTGTTCAAAACAAATACTACATACATTATTACATTACTAATAATTAAAATAATATTTAGATCACTGAAGTTAAATAATATTTAACATTGGTAGTCTTTACCTGATACTCTTGATAAGTAGTGCGGAATAGTAGTCTTGCCTTGTTAGGTCTCAGCCAGACTCTTGAAAGTAAATACGTACATGCACGGTGCAGTTCACAAAGTACAATGATATGATTCAAATTTGAATTGAATTTAAATAGCCAGCGCGGCGCAGATTCGAATCAAGAAGACCACCACACATGCTTATAAACTCCTCACTTAACGTAACAAAATACAATAATTTAAGACAAAATTTAAACAAAAAAACCAGTCTGCAACAGTCTTCGAGTCTTGGGACGCTAATGATTCAACAATATAATAACATCAATATAATCGAGTTAATACGTAGTATATAAATCTTCCTTTATATGACGAGAAATAATGAATTTTTCACTAAAAAAGAATATTTCAGTATGTATTGTTGGAATATTATTTAAATATCGTTACTATATTTCCCCCTAACATTGGTAAAATTTGAAATCTGGTCATACTTTATAGTTTATACATAAAAAGGTAACTCCCCATCTAAAAGACTAGAGAACACTAAAAAATAAAAATCATGCCAAATGTAAACAAGAATGCGTCATTCCACAGAACACATTTCGCTTTTGCGCATACCTTAAGCCGGCTCCAGACTCACGCGACGCGCCTCGCCACGAATATTGGACATTGGTTAGAAGAGGATGCACGAGTGGTACCCATCCACACTCGCTTTATTTAGTTGCTTGCTAGTCGCTTCATTTACAAGATTGACGTGATTGGAATGACTGCGTTAGCTACTTTATGTACCAATATTTTTTTAATGTAACAGTGGGCAAACGGGCCGTCGGCTTACCTGATGTAAGGTGATACCGCTTGCAAGTGCGTTGCCAGCCCTTTAAGAATTGATACGCTCTTTTCTTGAAGGACCCTAGACAAATTGGTTCGGAAATACGTCAGTGGGCACTTGGTTCCACATATTGTTGGTGTACGGCAAAAACAACCTCAAGAAACGCTCAAGTCGTGGATCAACGGACTTCGAGGTGATACAGATGGTATTTTGTATTCTGCCTTGACGTCCGATGATAAAACTCAGCTGCAAGTAGTAATCCGATCAATTTGTCTAGATTTAGTCTATCTCAGTTCGAGATTCAAAGAAGCAGAGTTTCAACTTCAGACACAAGTTTGTTCTGATACTCATCGACATATAAGAAATACCTGGCCACACAGTCTAAAGAGTAGGCCCACTGCTATCGTCCGCATAGCTATTAATGTTGCTATGTTGTAACATATCATTGATATGCAGAATAGAGCAGGGTCGGACAATAAATCGGACATTCTCAAACCTCTACTTTCATACGGTAAGGCGGATTGTGCCAATAAATAAAAATATTTAAGGATACATACAGAAATATAGGTATTTCATGTCTGAATCTATACGTAGTAATCACTAATCTAGAATTATAATTTTATTTTTAACATTATGTATTCATTTTATATCAAGATTAAATTATCTATTTATAATGAATAGTAGATAAATATCGATTTAAGTACAATAGAGTCTGGTTTCGAAATGTAAATCAATAACTTTCTAATAATATAATCTTACGTCTAAGCTTCTGCAATGTATTTTTTTTTACGCTCGATTTGTGGATCGTTTGTTAAATCATCACTTTTATTACTGTTACTCACTAAATTCCATATCGATAGCAATCCCGATTTCAAGTTTTGTACAGCGCGATCCCAGTTGCGTCATTAGCGTTACGGATGTTAAAGGAACTAGTACATGAGAATCACATGCAAAAATTTCTGGATTGGTATCGCTATTGGGAGTTACAAAGTACTCGCACCGACTATAACACCAAAAATCTTCAAATATAATTTCATAAATTTTATCAAAATAAGTAGAATTAAATAGTGAAGAAAAAAAAACAACAGTGTTTTTATTTACTATATTAATTTCACATTATTGGAAACAGATGTAGTTAGTAGAACAGCGAGCAAAAATCATATTTTAATCTCAAAATCGTGCCGTGTTCTATTAATTGGCCATCCGTGTAAATACCTGAAAAAAAAACATGTCACTTATGAAAGGACCAAGGTATATACCTTTAACAAGTAAGAATTATGTGTTTCATTTGAAAATATAAATTAACAGTAAGTTATGTGTGAAAGTGTGAATATGTTTTTACCAGCCACAGATCTTTATTAATATCATATAATTACGTCCTTAAGCTATTTATATCTATACACTACTAATAATCATAGAATAAAAATATTCTTAAATTTTCAAAACTAACAAGCTATAATATAATAACTGCCACCACCTAAACTATATTTATAATAAGATTTTTAACTTAGACAATTTCTTAACAAAAAAAAAAAGGTTCCAAATAGATCATGGTTCCGTTTTTTGCATTAAATGCATTAATGTAGGTAGTAAAAGTAATTTCTTGTATAATTCACTTAAGCTGTCTTTGCTTGCAGCAATCTATAAGGGTTTACCTCTAAGGTGTTGGAGCAAGCATAGCTGCGGCAGTCAGTTTAGATATAATGCTGCCAGCAACAACATTGCCATAGTAGGCCTGGGCCACTGCTGCACTAGACCCAGCCACAATTCCTGTGCTGCTAAATCCCAGCAAAGGTGCTATGAGAGGGGTAGCAAATCCAGCTGTCCCATAAATAGCAGCCGCTCCAACCAAATTCACAGCCAAAGCACAAAGGAGCCCCATGATTAGTTAACTGTAAGAGCATAATTTAATATAGGCTAAATATTCCAAACAAAGGATTATAAGTTGTATTATATATAAATACAACTTACAACTTCCTTTTTATACTAGGTACTTAATATATAGTTGCAAGTATAACATAGACAAAGAACTTTATGTGTTGAACTGTTGAGTACTAATAAATAAAGAAAGATTTCTAAGGTACTTGTACCTTACCTTACCCTGTCTAATTACAGGAAAATACTAAACTTTACAGTCTATAAATGCGTTTTCTATTGGCTTTCCTATTCGCTATCGACTTGATCGAGTGTTGTGCTGTTGTCACAGCACAGGCTGTTAAAAACAAATAACTACTACACACATCATTATTCATTACTAATAATAAAAATAATAATTAGTTCACTGATGTTAAATAATATTTAACATTGGTAGACTTTACCTGATACCTACTTTTGGTAAATAGTGCGCAATCGAGGTCTTGCCTTCTTAATTGAAATCCAAATTCTTTCTTGGTAAGAGGTGACTTTTGATTAGTAAATACGTATATGCACGGAGCAGCTCACAAAGTACAATGATATCAGATATGATTAAAATTTGAATTTAAATAGGCAGCGCTGCGCAGATACGAATCAAAAAAATCACAACACAGGCTTATAAAATATAAACTCCTCATTTAACGTTACAAAATTCAAAAATTAATTCAAGACAAAATTTAAACAAAAAACCAGTCTGCAACAATCTTCAAGCCTTAGGATGCTAATCATTCAACAATATAATAACATCAATATAATCGAGTTAATACGTAGTATTGAAATCTTTCTCTAGATGAATTGAGGAAGAATGAATTTTTCACAATTACATATAAAGAATATTTCAGTATGTATTGTTGGAATATTATTTAAATATCGTTACTATATTTCCCCCTAACATTGGTAACATTTGAAATCTGGTCATACTTTATATATATTTTATACAACGGTAACTCCCCATATAAAAGACTAGGGATTTAGGGAACACTAAAAATAATGCAAAATGTAAACAAGAATGCGTCATTCCACAGAACACATTTTGCTTATGTGCATGCCGGCTTCAAATTTCAGACTTAGTCTGTGCCGTTCATGTATCTATCAGTGTGAGTATCTGAGAAAACGAAAATGGTAACGATTTTAAAACCGGTCGCCCGAATTTGATGATACTGATTATGCAGGTGTCTCGGGGGCCCTTGATTGGAACACCTCCAAGTGATTTTTGCTGCCGGAAATGTGTCTAAGTATTAAAAAAATTAAAGTTTTGTGTAATGTATTGAAATTTGTAAACAATCCGACAATTTCTACTTTTCTATTGGTTACAATCTCATCTCTTATAACGTTCTTTAGCATCTTATTATGTTCTTTAGCATCGCAGTTTCCCTCCCTCCCAGAAGCATATAAGGCATTAAAAACCTGAATCTTTGAACTTTTATATCACCTCTCTTCATCAAAATGGTCCTATTTGATTATATTCATATCCAATCTCCCTAAGTATGTCTGTAAAATATATATTAAAATATATCATGTTACTCAATCGATAGCTTAGTCATTCATCATCATCATCAGTCTAAACTCTGATTTAGGATTTCTGTTGAGTCTTCTATCATATCCTTATTAATTAGCATATGCCTTGTAAATGCCTTCTGATAACAGTGTAATGTGCCCGACAAAAATGTTTTGAGAATAAATGTGGGAGAGAAATTCTCGGTCCTTCGGGGCCCCCTGAGAATGGGGGCCCTGGGCACGGGCCCTGTGTGCCCTTATGGTGAAGACGGTATTGGGCGTGACTCGGGATACAATAAGCGACGCCATGACAGTGCTACGAATAGACTTAAGACACACATTAACGCTCACACTTTTCGGTAGTCAACGGCAAATGCATTTAATTTGATTCACCTGTGTGTGCCCAGTAGAAATGTTTGTATTGTATAATAAGTTGTTATATTTGCTTATTTTTTATGTTGCAACATGTTGCATAGTATAAATATAAAAATGAACATAAAAAGTTATTATCACATAATGAATGAATATAAAAAGGACGAGAATTTCTCTCCCACATTTATTCTCAAAACATTTTTGTCGGGCACATTACACTATTATCAGAAGGTATTTACAAGGCATATGCTAATTAATAAGGATATGATAGAAGACTCAACAGAAATCCTAAATCAGAGTTTAGACTGATGATGATGATGAATGACTAAGCTATCGATTGAGTAACATGATATATTTTAATATATATTTTACAGACATACTTAGGGAGATTGGATATGAATATAATCAAATAGGACCATTTTGATGAAGAGAGGTGATATAAAAGTTCAAAGATTCAGGTTTTTAATGCCTTATATGCTTCTGGGAGGGAGGGAAACTGCGATGCTAAAGAACATAATAAGATGCTAAAGAACGTTATAAGAGATGAGATTGTAACCAATAGAAAAGTAGAAATTGTCGGATTGTTTACAAATTTCAATACATTACACAAAACTTTAATTTTTTTAATACTTAGACGCATTTCCGGCAGCAAAAACCACTTGGAGGTGTTCCAATCAAGGGCCCCCGAGACACCTGCATAATCAGTATCATCAAATTCGGGCGACCGGTTTTAAAATCGTTACCATTTTCGTTTTCTCAGATACTCACACTGATAGATACATGAACGGCACAGACTAAGTCTGAAATTTGAAGCCGGCATGCACATAAGCAAAATGTGTTCTGTGGAATGACGCATTCTTGTTTACATTTT
Organism: Pieris napi; assembly: GCF_905475465.1. Classification (NCBI taxonomy): domain Eukaryota; kingdom Metazoa; phylum Arthropoda; class Insecta; order Lepidoptera; family Pieridae; genus Pieris; species Pieris napi. Next base: position 10,061,717 of record NC_062237.1, read on the forward strand.
GCATTATTTTTAGTGTTCCCTAAATCCCTAGTCTTTTATATGGGGAGTTACCGTTGTATAAAATATATATAAAGTATGACCAGATTTCAAATGTTACCAATGTTAGGGGGAAATATAGTAACGATATTTAAATAATATTCCAACAATACATACTGAAATATTCTTTATATGTAATTGTGAAAAATTCATTCTTCCTCAATTCATCTAGAGAAAGATTTCAATACTACGTATTAACTCGATTATATTGATGTTATTATATTGTTGAATGATTAGCATCCTAAGGCTTGAAGATTGTTGCAGACTGGTTTTTTGTTTAAATTTTGTCTTGAATTAATTTTTGAATTTTGTAACGTTAAATGAGGAGTTTATATTTTATAAGCCTGTGTTGTGATTTTTTTGATTCGTATCTGCGCAGCGCTGCCTATTTAAATTCAAATTTTAATCATATCTGATATCATTGTACTTTGTGAGCTGCTCCGTGCATATACGTATTTACTAATCAAAAGTCACCTCTTACCAAGAAAGAATTTGGATTTCAATTAAGAAGGCAAGACCTCGATTGCGCACTATTTACCAAAAGTAAGTATCAGGTAAAGTCTACCAATGTTAAATATTATTTAACATCAGTGAACTAATTATTATTTTTATTATTAGTAATGAATAATGATGTGTGTAGTAGTTATTTGTTTTTAACAGCCTGTGCTGTGACAACAGCACAACACTCAATCAAGTCGATAGCGATTAGGAAAGTCAATAGAAAACGCTTTTATAGACTATTAAGTTTAGTATTTTCCTGTAAGAAGACAGGGTAAGGTAAGGTACAAGTACCTTAGAAATCTTTCTTTATTAATTAGTACTCAACAGTTCAACACATAAAGTTCTTTGTCTATGTTATACTTGCAACTATATATTAAGTACCTAGTATAAAAAGGAAGTTGTAAGTTGTATTTATATATAATACAACTTATAATCCTTTGTTTGGAATATTTAGCCTATATTAAATTATGCTCTTACAGTTAACTTATCATGGGGCTCCTTTGTGCTTTGGCTGTGAATTTGGTTGGAGCGGCTGCTATTTATGGGACAGCTGGATTTGCTACCCCTCTCATAGCACCTTTGCTGGGATTTAGCAGCACAGGAATTGTTGCTGGGTCTACTGCAGCAGTGGCCCAGTCCTACTATGGAAATCTTGTTGCTGGTAGCATTATATCTAAACTGACTGCCGCAGTTATGCTTGCACCGACACCTTAGAGGTAAACCCTTATAAATTGCTGCAAGCAAAGACAGTTTAAGTGAATTATACAAGACATTACTTTTACTACCTACATTAATGCATTTAATGCAAAAAACCGAATCATGATCTATTTGGAACCTTCTTTATTTTGTTAAGAAATTGTCTAAGTTAAAAATCTTATAATAAATAAAGTGTAGGTGGTGGAAGTTATTATATTATAGCTTGTTTGTTATGAAAATTTAAGAATATTTTTTTTCATATCTCTGAATTTAGTAGTTTATAGATATAAATAGCTTAAGAATGTAATGATATGATATTAATAAAGATCTGTGGCTGATAAAAACATATTCACACTTTCACAGATAACTTACTGTTAATTTGTATTTTCAAATGAAACACATAATTCTTACTTGTTACCTTGGTCCTTTCATAAGTGACATGTTATTTTTTTTTCAGGTATTTACACGGATGGCCAAATAGAACACGGCACGATTTTGAGATTAAAATATGATTTTTATCTCAAATCGCAGTTTCCCTCCCTCCCAGAAGCATATAAGGCATTAAAAACCTGAATCTTTGAACTTTTATATCACCTCTCGTCATCAAAATGGTCCTATTTGATTATATTCATATCCTATCTCCCTAAGTATGTCTGTAAAATATATATTAAAATATATCATGTTACTCAATCGATAGCTTAGTCATTCATCATCATCATCAGTCTAAACTCTGATTTAGGATTTCTGTTGAGTCTTCTATCATATCCTTATTAATTAGCATATGCCTTGTAAATACCTTCCGATAACAGTGTAATGTGCCCGACAAAAATGTTTTGAGAATAAATGTGGGAGAGAAATTCTCGGTCCTTCGGGGCCCCCTGAGAATGGGGGCCCTGGGCACGGGCCCTGTGTGCCCTTATGGTGAAGACGGTATTGGGCGTGACTCGGGATACAATAAGCGACGCCATGACAGTGCTACGAAAAGACTTAAGACACATAACTATAAAAATAAGCAACAACAGGACCAAAATCAACAGAGGTGTGCCCTTATTTAAATAAAAAATAACTATGAAACATTTTTTATTTTACTACCTGTCTGTTTAATATAAATCAATTCCTAACTATAAGTAGGTATAGGTCATTCATATAGGCAAGAAAAACTTAAGCAACAACAACAACAGGACCAAAATCAACAGAGGTGTGCCCTTATTTAAATAAAAAATAACTATGAAACATTTTTTATTTTACTACCTGTCTGTTTAATATAAATCAATTCCTAACTATAAGTAGGTATAGGTCATTCATATAGGCAAGAAAAACTTAAGCAACAACAACAACAGGACCAAAATCAACAGAGGTGTGCCCTTATTTAAATAAAAAATAACTATGAAACATTTTTTATTTTACTACCTGTCTGTTTAATATAAATCAATTCCTAACTATTAGTAGGTATAGGTCATTCTTATAGGCAAGAAAAACTTAAGCAACAACAACAGGACCAATATCAACAGAGGTGTGCCCTTATTTAAATAAAAAATAACTATGACTGAAACATTTTTATTTTACTACCTGTCTGTTTAATATAAATCAATTCCTAACTATTAGTATAGGTCGGTTATCGAAAGCTGGCGGGTTCACAGTACTCACACTAATGCAATTCATGATGTATTTATGATTGTATTTCAGTTTGACATCACGTCTCGCGCTTATTCACAGACACTACACAAGCACAAAGTGTAAATGTGTTGAAGCCGCCAGCTTTAGTTAACATACCTATAGGTATAGGTCATTCATGTAGGCAAGAAAAACTTGACACGTGACAAAGCATGAGTTAGTTATACTGTAAACTAAACTACACTAAACTCACATACATACAAGAAACTAAAACAACTAAAGTAAATTCTGTAATCACGTAAACGAATGTCAAGGTTTTTACGCACTACCTAATATTATTGTTAGATATAAAACTAATACTATATTGTGTATTATTTTATTCGTACATTATATTTAGATCAAAAACAGTCTCCGACGAAATGAACTCTATAGATGCGCACTATAGATCTCACCCTATGAGTATTGAGATCTATTAATCTGTGACCGTCTTGTGTGCGGGCGGTATAAAAATCAATTAATTATTGTCACAGTGGTTATTTCTATAAAAATCTTAAAATCAAAATTTTAATAATTTTGAAAAGTTCAAATTGATTAGAGAAATGAATGATTTAAGGTGATGCAAACCTTAAAAAACGTAAGCTTTTACGAATCCTTGTGTATCTATGTGGAACTTTTTACTGGTGTCATTGGTGCTTAAACAGCTGTTACACCATTTTATCTATTGGTTTCTTTCTGTATGACATTTCTTAAAACTCGCTTTACAGTTTATCCATTATTTAAACCAATAAACCATCAAGGTTGAAACTTAATGATTGTAGAGAACACACTTGTAATACTTGTGACTAAATATCTTTAGTAGTAAAAAAGTTTAATTTCGCATCGCGCTAGTCCACTCGACTATCGACTTATGTTTTCCAAATCGACCTACTAGGTGGAGGTTCGTTAGCCATGTTATTGTCTTATAGTGTTAACTACTAAATCACTACTTAGAAGAATTATTTGCGCGTCATACTTGAAATATAATATATTTTTACTTAGATATATAAATTTAAAAAAAATGACATTTAAGATAGAAATCCATTATGCATGATTTTAATTCTATATTAACTTTTCACAGTAGCAGTGTTCGCCTAGTGGCTTCAGCGTGCGCCTCTCATACCTGAGGTAATAGGTTCGATCCCCGGCTGTGCACCAATGGACTTACTTTCTATGTGCGCATTTAACATTTGCTCGAACGGTGAAGGAAAACATCGTGAGGAAACCGACATGTCTTAGACCCAAAAAGTCGAAGCCGTGTGTCAGGCACTGGAAGCTGATCACCTTCTTGCCTATTAGATTAAAAATGATCATGAAACAGATTCAGAAATCTGTGGCCAAGACCTAAAGAGGTTGTAGCGCCACTGTTTATTTTATTAACTTTTCGACTGTCTTTTGTAGTTTACCTTTATAATTATAAAAATACACTTTTAACATATCTTATAATTATTTATTTCGTAAAAAAACTACGCACAAAGGACATGTTTTTATATTATTCTTGCATTTAAATCTTTAATCTTCAGAGACCAATATATGCGTTCATTACAATTGCATATAATATGTATTGTCCCTGCCACATGCAAACTAAAAGTAGTCGCGTAGTCTCAAAGTAAAGAAATTGAAGTTTCAGAATTCTGGCAAACAGTCTGAATGTAACACTAGCGCGGTCACGACGTTGCTATACTCATATTGCCGATAACACTATTGCCGAGAACTTGTTATCTCTTATCAATATGATACATCATTACCTTACAAGCACCGTGATAAACGTTTATTCGCGATAAAACGATTTATATTACTCATACAAATTAACTTTTAATAATGTTCATAGGAAATTTGTTAAAAATAGAGATTTGTGATTTAGCAAGATGAGGTGTTTTTTGATTGTTTTCTTTGTGTACACAGTTAGTTGTGAACTATGTTCTCGTGACGAAAGATTAAATATAACTGAGGGTGTGAAGTTTGAAAATGAATCTATTATATTCGAGGATGTAGAGTATGTGAAGGGAAATTGGTTCGAATTAGAAGATGGTACATTTGGTTGTCCCTGTATTGGGCGTACTTGTTTGTGGAAATGCTGTGGGGCCGGACAGGCTTATGTCAACAGATCCTGTACGGATGTGGACATGACGGAAGTGAATCCTTTTAATCCACCTGTTTATAAAGGGGCGGAGGCAACAAGTATCAACGCATCGGCCCAATTCTTTTATAAGTACACGCTGTCTTGTCCAAAATACCTAGTTGGTGCTAGAAATAACGAGTTTACTTATATACAGAAGGTAATTGTAATTAATTATCCTAATTATATGAATTGTTATATTTACAGATCATGGATGTGGTACGTTGTTGATGGTTATATCGTTATCTATTATTTTTCATGGTCATGATCTTTGTTCAATTCATTTAGTTTTTCGTAAAAACTACTGAAGCTACGTAATTCTTTGCAAACGAGCTTGTAGTATAGTTAGTAATAGTAAACACATAACATTATTCAGTTTATAGATACGAATAATATATGTTTAATATTCGTAAACACCTTATCTAATCTTAATATACAAAACAAAGTCGGGTTTGTTCGAACGCTTATAACTCGAGAACGGCTGGAACGATTTTCGATTTGTTGTATTTGTCTCCGTCGCGAATAGCAGAATAATTATATTTTGAAAATTGACAAAAACAAATAGGTAATACAAAATGTTTATTTGTTTCGTATTTGTCAAACATTTTATGTTTTTTCCGTGGAAACGCTCTTCCCCTCTCAAATTAAAGAACGTGTACAATGGCGTTTTTAAAAAATATAGAATGAGTAATTAAAATGGATTGACATACGTATGTATATATATATATACTGGTTTTCAAATATTTATGGGTCTGTTCAGACGTTTATTTCTTTATCTGTTAATATCTTAATAAAGCAGTCAAATTAGAACTTATTTTGTATTCAATGTATTACTTGCATAAAACCTTAAATTAAGTTCAGCTTATCTGTAACACGACATTCATTGTTAGACGTTACGGAGTTCGCCCAGTTAATAAAGGGTTTTTCAACAAGAACTTTGTTTTCTAAAACAAAATAAAACAAAGAATTTAGAGGAAAATGAATAAAATTTTTATTGTATTACAAAGAGAAAAGTTTGGCAATTATGAATGAAAAATGATATCTGGCAAATGTCCACCACGACCACGCTGACAGATGTTGATTCTTTCATCAAAATTTTTAATCACTTTTTGGCAAAATGGAGGGTCTATTTCGTTAATGACATCACGGATTTTGAGTTTTAAGGCTGCAATCGATTCGATTGGCTCCGTATAGACTCTGTCTTTAACATAGCCCCACAAAAAATAATCCAGTGGTGTTAAATCACACGATCTGGCTGGCCACTTAACAGCTGAATTTCGCGAAATTATGCGCTCGGGAAATTTGGTTTGCAATAAATTGATCGTTTCATTGGCTGTGTGACATGTGGCACCGTCCTGTTGAAACCACATTTCAGTGATATCCATGTCATCAATAATAGGCCAAAATTTAGTGGTTAACATCTCGCGATACCGTGATCCATTGACTGTTACCGCATTTCCAGCCTCATCTTCGAAAAAAAACGGCCCAATCACGCCTCCAGACCACATAGTGCACCACACAGTAACACGTTGAGTATGCAAAGCCTTCTCAATAATTGCTTTAGGATTTTCAGAAGCCCAAATGCGACAATTTTGCTTGTTGACGTACCCTGACAAATGAAAATGGGCTTCGTCTGAAAAAAAGATTTTTTCAGAAAAACCAGCAGGTTGTTCCTGAATGAACTGAGCGAATCTGCGGCGATTTGAATGGTCGATCAGCTTTAATTCCTGCACCAGTTGAATCTTGTAAGGCTTCAAAGCCAAATCCTTTCGCAAAATTCGCCATGTTGTGCTTTTGGATAACCCCAATTGTTGAGAACGTCGTGAAATTGACAAATTTTGATCTTCTTCAACACTGTGGCTCACGGCGGCGATGTTTTCTGTTGAACGACCCGGTCGAACACGTGTTGGTGTTGGCACATTTTGTACCGAGCCTGTCGACTCAAATTTCGCGACCAAATTCTTAACAGCGGTCTCAGAAGGACGATTATGCTGGCCGAAAATATCACGAATTTTACGAAATGTAACTTTAACAGAACCACCATTTTTATAGTGGATTTGAATTATTTTAATGCGATTTTCGAGCGAAATTGAATTCATTGTAATAATTGCCAAAGCACCTGCTACGAATACCGCCAAAAACTAAATGTCAAAACTATCACGTTCTCGGTGTTGCCACAATTGAAAAACAAACTTCTTGTTGAAATACCCTTTATAAATCAAAGAGAATAATTATAAGCCTAAACAGGTACATTTACACAACTTATTAGCAAAGACGATATTTTCAGGTTGTCTAAAGGATATTTGTGTGGATACTCGTAATATAATTGCGTTAATGTGTAGCTTAGGATAAGTCGAGGCTCAGATAGAACTATGACTCTGGTATGTCAGAAATATATAGGATTTGCCCTACAGGAATCGCACTTAGCTTAAGTCTCGACTCTGAATCTTACCCTCATAGCCATAGGCATTTTAAAATAAAGAAATACTGCTCTTCTCTAGGCAGGTGCTCCCAGATACCAGCTTCTTCCTTTTAACGAAACTCAGCGAAGGGCTTATAGAATTGTCAATCTCCAATGTAATACTGATTGACTTGATTTGACGACTCATTGGTCTAGTGGTTAGTACCCCTGACTGCGAATCCATGGGTCCCAGGTTCGATTCCCGGCTGAGACGAACATCGATGTGATGAGCATTTGGTGTTGTGCTTAGGTCTTGGGTGTTCAAATATGTATTTATATGTCAATCTATCTATAATATGTATGTATATCCGTTGCCTAGTACCCATAACACAAGCTTCACCAGCTTAGCATGGGACTAGGTCAATTGGTGTGAATTGTCTTTAAAAAAAAAAAATCTTTCTCTCTACGCAGAGATTTATGTTTTTATAAACTGTACTATGGACAGTGTTCCTAAGAGTGGTTTGGGTATTAACTCCAGATCACATCGGCTTCACCTTGATGGCTGGAAGTCTTCCGCTTTACTTGGCCTATTCGGCGAACTAGCGAAATGTGGAATCGACTCCCAGTGGAGATCATCCCTGGGAGATACGACCCAATTGTTTAAAAAGAGAGCATACTCCTCCCTCATAGGCCGGCAACGCATTTACTAAAATGGGTGTCCATGGGCTGCGAAGACTGCCGTTTATGGGCGTCCCGTAGGCCTAGGCGTTTGCCTATATTTAAAAAGGAGAATTTTGGACAATATAATATGAAATGTGAACCAATCGCAAGTATTCTTCTGAATTTTAGTGTTGCGACTACAGCTACGGAATTGCAAGCTCATACTTTTCGATCATATCCGTATTATTTATATTTAATATAAAACTTCAAGCATTTCTTGGTACTGTTGTGCTTTATAATATATATATTTCAGCTCTTGAATCTTTAAAACCAATAATTCTTATTTTGTGTTTGAACGTAACCTTGGCTTACTTATTTCTAATAGGAAAAATCTTATTAATAGGATTTATTAAGATTTTTGAGGGCAAATGGTTATCGTTTGTATTTTGATTTTATATCTATTTTATGAGGCAAATAACGCGTAAAAATGGCATCGATTTAGATTTGAGATAACTCTTAATCCGAATAAACAAGCTTTTTACTAAAACTTAACTAAACATACTAGAAGATTGTTTTATTATTACAAATATTGGGGCTGTATGCCCCAGTGGCAACTGACAGTTCGCTTTGATTAGCCTGGGAAATTATTAAAAAGTTCAACAAAGGTAGAAGCTATTCACCTTCCCGTTAAAGAAATTGTCTAATAGATATTTTCCCCATTAAACAGTGTCGGGACATTGAATACATTCTTTGTATTCTAGTGTTTATATTATTTTATTTAATAAGCTTTAAGATCGTATTACCATTAACAATTTCTAGTTTTAAATATCGCAGGTAAGTTCAAAAAGGGTGTGAAGAAAACAAGCTGTTTCTACAAAGGGTCAACTTATTTACACGTCTTAAGTTAGTCAAATGTTTAAGTTTCCATCATTCAGCAAATATTTGGATGACGTAAATAAATATTTAAGTAACACATTGTTTTTGCAATGTTATTTTCGCACGACGGAACGTGTTTTAATTTAAAATTTTGGTCTGGTTATGCTAACAAATGTATTCGCTCCGAATAGTATTTAAGACTGTTTATTATTACAGCCGTCATTATTTTAACACATGATTAGTGTTACCATGTGTGGGAAACTATTATGAAAACAATATTTTGGGTAATGTTAACATTTTACACACTTAAATCGCTTCACAATTTTGTTTCATAGACATCGTTATAATATACGAATTATATTCAAAATATATGCCATGTTTATACCTTCGTTTAGAAATACCTAGGAACTAGGAAGCGATACGCAAGCTTTCATACAAAAAAATTAAACGACTAATTTATAATCTCCTCTTTGGTCTATTATAGAAGTCGGTTTTTTGAATAAGATAGCTATCGTAATTAGAAAGTAGCGATAGTGTTGTATACAAAATTCAAATTCAGTCATTTATTCATCTAGGTACAATTTGTACACTATTGTATGTCAATTTACGCCAAATCACTATCTTATAGCGGCATTAATGACCACCCATTGTTAACATCTATATAATCTTGAACTGTGTAATATTCTTTTTTATTAGGGTTTCCTTGATGTAAAGTTGAAACTTATGTAGCGGAAGTTTGGTTACATGATCTGGAAAACTTAATAAGCAATCCACGAGCGAGTTTGAAACTAAACAAAAGCACGAATGCATATTTAAGAATAAGTAGTAGTAATAAATTGAGCTGTCAAAACCTATCGTGTTGACTAATACCAACATTTACGAAAGTATCGTAAAATTCATACTAAACCGGTAAAATTTATTCAGTGTCCCGAAGCTCTTCAATGGGGCTTAATATCTATTTGACAATTTCTTTAACGCGAAGGTGAGTAGCTTCTACCTTTGTTGAACTTTTTAATAATTTCCCAGGCTAATCAAATCGAACAGTCAGCCGCCACTTGGGCATGCATCGCCAATATTTGTAATAATAAAAGAAGCTTCTAGTATTTTCAGTTAAGTTTCAATAAATAGTTCGCAATAGATTGTACATATTATAAGTATTTCTCATGAAATATTCTTATGAGAATTAAAATAATATAAGATATGTGGTCCAACCCTCTATCATACGCCTGCATTTTACGATCATACATATTCATTTGTTTATTATACGAATGCATGAATTATAAGTGAATGGAACTTGTTCAAATGGCGCCATTTAATTAAGCAAATTGACAATCATTCTAAACAAACAGGTTAAGTTCAAGTTGTCAAGATCAATATCATTTTAAAACATAATTGAATTAATAACTGGTACAATGTTTTAATAACACCGTACCTTAGTATGGACATGTCATATAACCCGGAGAACCTAGGTTTAATTTTTTCTAGTTATTTTGTTGCCTTACAAAATCCTAGAAACAGATGTAGAAATGTGTCTGTCCCATACTCTTCATAAAATACTGCAAAAAATAAATAAATAATTATATTGCATATTTTTATAAAAAATGCTTTGCAATAGCTTTACCGCGGCAGTCCCCGAGTGCCACACGTATTTTTTTTTTAATTTGGTAGCGCAGGAAATCATTGGCAGAAATTAAATTAAGGAGTACACGTATGACGTACGTTGTTCGTAATTTTATGTAGACACACGTTTGGTACTTATCCATATCCACGAAATTAAATAGGAAGTATTGATCATTATTTTTCGTTTATGTTTGTTTCTATTGTTATTGACTTCCTTTTTTAACATTCTGCGTTTTTGGTAATCGAAATGTTTATATGTAATCTATATGGTGGTTCCTACGTAAGTATCTCGTTTGGTTATAAAAAATAAAATATTATTCAAGTAAAACCATTTATGTTTAAAATAATCACTTTCGTTGAGGCATTTTAGCGGACGCGCCTAGTTTACGAAACATGAACCATGAAACTCACCCAAGTTTGATTATTTTCCAATCTTCCTTCTTCGTCTTCTTCCTTCGTCTTAGAACTGATGCAACACATTCACATGTTCTACAATCATACTAATTTTCATTCGCAAATTACTTGACAAATTTAATTGCCTGCAAATTTTTTTAACAATACCTGTGTATTGTTTGTAATGTTATTTCCTAAAATGAATTTTTAGTTTTATCGAACCTTGTATTTCACTAATTTCATATTAATTACGGCCGTTTTAAAAAAATTACTTACTTATACATTCTCATAAATTACAGGACATATTAAATATTTATTTATTACATATATTATATATCATATATTGATAGTACTCTATATATTTTTAAAAGGAACATTGTTTCTAGAACTTCCTTTGGAGCGAAGTGATAAAAACAACATTTAACATTATGTATTCATCTACTTATTGCATCGAACTGGACATAATAAACTAAGTTAAATAATCAAAATCTCATATCAGCAAGTACTATACATTTTGTTAAAAAACTTTTTCCTAGCGAAACTCACTTCGCTGAAAGTTTATTTTCGAAGTTAGTTTTTATCAATAATAAACAATGATTTGGGGCATGATCTAGAATTTATTGAATGTCCGGTCTTTCTTATAATAGTTTAATCTTAAAATCCTGAACTAGCAGTCTCTGCTGGCTTCGCACGGAAATTTAAAAAAAATTGGAAAAGTATAAACTATGTTACTCAGGGATAATGTAACATTCTAATAGTGAACGAATTTTTAATCAGTCCAGTAATTTTTGAGTTTGTTATGGAAACAAACAATTATAATATTAGTATAGATTAATAGATACACAACGATTCTGTACGGATTATGATTTTTGACAAGCCAACAAAACTTACCACAAACAATAATAATAAATAATAATAATAATAAATCCCGTTTTATTTCCAATCATGACAAAAAAAAAACAAATTATTATACACAGCTTAGATTATTTTACATATTTTATAAAAAAAAAATTCTTTTGCTTGTTATTCTATATTCTAGCTTCCTTCAGTACCGTCGATCGGAACCCCTTCACGGTTAAAGGCCTCCTCCAGCTTTTTCCAACTGACTCTGGGTATGGCTCTCTTTCTCCAATCTTTTCCTGCTACCGCTTCTATTTCTTCTATCCACCTTTTTTTTTGGCGACCTCTTCTCCTTCTTCCTTTTGGTCCTTTCCATACAGAATATAAGACGAAGAACAAAAGTTATAGATGCCTTACATTATGCCCTAAAACAGAAGTGGCAGTGGGCAGGGCATATAGCAAGATACACAAACAATACGCAACATAAATATAAATCGAAACGAATTCAAGAATATATTATGAACATTTTTTTCAGAACGGGACCTTGTATGAGATAGCAGATGGCCTGCCTCAGTGGCATCCACCAGCAAGATACTGTGTTGAAATGTGGCAGGACGCTACTCATATAGAGCCGATATTGGTGGCGGGTGTGTGCTACCCTGACGACGGCCAACAGGATGTTGACAGTCCTGCGCTTTTTATCGCATATAGTATAGGTAAGAACTAACGATTTAAAAAAAAAAGGGTGCGTGTACTTATGTACGCGCGTAAGAAGTTATACTTCTTTGGCATTATTAAAAAAAGAATTGATTGCAAGCAAATAATTAATTACAATTAAATAATCAAAGACTGGAAAAGGAGTCATGATAGTCAATAAAGTTCAGTTTATATTTGAAAAATTAAATAAATAAATATTTATTATTATTCTCTTACATTAAGTGTAATATAAATTCTATTATTATTCGAATGTTGTTTTTAAATTATGTCCACTGCCGTAGCATCTTCCGTGGGCAACTTCATTCTGTTAATTTTGTGTAACGGACAACGGTACGCGCGCATCGTAAAATTTCACTCTCATAAATTTTTCATAACGCGCCTAAAGAAGTATAACTTCAAAAATAGGCTTGAGTTACCTTGCGAACCTACGGAGTGAAGTTCATAGAGCGAAGTGGGGTTCATACAATCAATTAATTGTTAATAAAAAAAAAATTGTGCACACTGACATGGTTTTTGTTTTAATTTTTGTGCATTGTAAAATACACCTTAAGACAAAATTATAAAGACGTAGCGTCGTCATAAATTTGATATTTTACATGATATATTTACACAGACCAAAACCATTTTATCCAAATTTAACATCTTCTATATATAATTCAATTGAAAAAATAACTAAAACATAAAATTATTATATTATATCTATAACACATCAACATGTAATTAGCAATAATATTAATAAAATTAAACTTATAAACATAAACTAATAATAATAAAATAATATACATTGAAATAAATAACGAAACTTAACATAAACTAAAATATATCATTAAAAGGAGTCCCTTTAGGCAAGGTTCCGAAGATACTGGCAGCGTTCCCCCTTTGAATTGCTAGACTAATTCTTTGTCCGAGGTAGCTGCCAGATTTTCGGTCTCCTGTGATGTCGACTAACCTTTTTGAAATTTCTTTAAAAAGCCTTAAAGCGCTAGGACCCCACGGACCAAGGGTCTCGACACCGAATGGGACAAAATCATATTCAGAGCCCAGACCATTTACATGATTGTGTAAATTGTTTAATCGTAATGCCAGACGGCCGGCGGTCAACGGCGTGTGTCAGGCACAGAAAACTGAATACCTATATGCCTCTTAGAAAAACAATTGATTACGAAACAGATACAGAAAATCTGAGACCCAGACCTAAAAGGCTGTAGCGCCACTGGATTTGTTATGTTTAATATAATTAAATCAAACTAGCTATCTGTTTACGCTTATTTTCTATCTATATTTGAAAACAAAACACGTAAACATCTCTGGATTTCACGTCAAAGTCACGATTTACCATTACGTTAAAAGATGACTAAAGTGTTGTAACAGTCTCAATAAGGTTAAGTGCTGACAAATATTAGATTTCGTTAACAAACCCACGTGAGCCATAAAATTTACGAGCCATTAACATGGCCATAGGGTGTCATTACAACTGTTATAAATCCCTAATAGGTTGAAAATCTACTATTTTCTCTCTATCTATCTATTCTATTTTGACAAGCACCCGTAGTTTGGTCGACTATACCTTCCCATAATCCTCTGAAACGGGTCGACCGATTTCTATAATTTTTTTATGCATAATCAGTTAGTCAGATAATCGGCTACTATCTATCTTTTAAACCTATCACTTAGATAAGGGGAGTCCACCCCAATTTTTTTTTTAGACAAGTTTTTGTTTTTATTTTTTTATGATACAGCATACAAATATACATACATTTAATTTTCACTCCTCTGCGATCAACCCTTATTTTTTATTAAAGTAGATAGTTATTTTTATTGAACTTAAAAAATGTTTCCTAGAAATAATATGTACATGGCAAAACAACAGTTTCCGGGTCAGCCTTGCGATTCTGTAACTCTGTAACTGATTTGAGTCCGACCGCCGCTGCAAAAACCGCTGTGTGAGTTCGAAAAGTGAGTTACAGAATCGCCAGGCAGCTAGTAGATATAATAGACGAACGTAATCACTGGTTTCATTGGAATCAATATTATTACTGAGTACGGGAAAAGATATATTTTTTTCCCTACTAAAAGTACATACAGGTCTTCCCGCAAAATATAGCCTATATTTGTAACAAGTTATAGAGGCTCTATTGATGAGGAAACTTTTACCAAAGGAAGGATTTTAACGGTGTAAACAGTGAGTTTCTGTCACTCACGATAATTTTAAATGCTCGCGTGTTACTTGACAATTTTGATATTGCTTACACCAACTGTCATTTCTAACACAAAAATAATTTTAAATTCCAGTAGTATTAATGCGTGCAGCTAAACATTCTTCTTCTTCTATTGTGACCCCTTAGTCAAAAAGAAACTAAAGAACTCTTGTTTCATTTTCTCAAATTGTGTTAGCGATGTGATGATAAAAAACATGAATGAATTAAAACAGTACAATCTTAATATATATAAATTACATCAAGTTGTTTGTCCGCTATGGACTCCTAAACTACTTAACCGAATTCTATCAAATTTTCACACCGTGTGCAGTTTGATATAACTTAAAAGATAGTACAGTTACATCTTAATTTATACCCGCAATATTCTTTTTTTACAAATTATTTGTTTATTGTTTGACATTTACAATTCTAACAGATGGCGCTGTGTTGAAAGTACCAACGTTTCACATAAGCTACAATTTAATGGCATATATGTAGTTTACTACTGTAATGTAATATACCAAAAACCTTAGCCACAGCAACGCTTGGCCGAGTATGCTAGTTAAACTGTATTATTAGGCAGTATCAGAGATTAACGTAACCATTAACAGCTAATAAACTACTCTGAGTTGTAATTTATAAGAATTACAGATGCAGACTCCATATTGTTTATCTAATGGCTGATAACATTGCACAACTACCCTCTTGAGTAATTATTATTTATTTCCAAAGGTCTAATGATATCGATACCGTTCCTGTTGGCAACATTCCTGGTGTACGCGTTCATCCCGGAGTTACGCAATCTACACGGCCTATGTCTTATGGCGTACTGCGGTGGACTAATAATTGCCTATTCCTTCCTGTCTTACTTGAAACTACACTTTGGGAAGATTGGCGTTGATATGACCGGATGTTATATTATAGGTGAGTAACAAAAGCAGTGTAGGTCTAGTGGCTTCTCCGTATCTGTCAGCCCTGAGGTCAGGGGTTCGATCCTGGTGGTGCCCAATCGCACGTACGGATAGGTGATGAAACCGTCTTGTATCAAATCCAAACCGACGACATATGTTATACAGAAGGCTAATCACCTACTTGGCTATAAAATAAAAATTTTCAAAAGAAACCGATGCAATCTGAGACAAATTACATCATCATCTGAGACAAGGCACACGAACAATACACATAGGTATAGGTAAAATACTTCACTAAAAAACACAAAACATGCATGTGTATCAATTATAAATGTGCAACAACAATTACAGTGGAATATTACAAAAACAGCAGAAGCAATAACAATTCTAGATAGTAATCTAACAATTTGTAGTTTTCGTTAATAGAGTTTACATTAATTTATTTATTAAAAATAACATTCATAAGATATAGTAGAATATATATAAAAATAAAAGGTTTTATTTTTAAAATAAATAAATCACTAAAATGTTAAAGTTTCGTCCCTTTGGTAAAGTGATCGTAATTAAGCATAGACTTAAGCATTTACTTGTTTTATTGCGATGCTTACACGTTGAGAAAAAAGCAGTAACAAAGTGGCCGCACTGCCAGTATGAAATAGAACAGAAGTCGATCAAAGGCTTATCCAAATCTATTTATCAGAGTCCCAGTCCCCCTTCAGCGTGATACCCTCATACCTGAGATTGTAGGTGGGCTTTTTGTCTGTGTACGCATTTAAAAATCGCTGGTACAGCGAAGGAAAACATCGTGAGAAAACCGTTATGCCTCAGAGGCTTACAACCAAAAAGACGACGGCGTGCGTCAGGCACAGAAGGATGATAACAATTAGGTAAGTCTCGAAGCAGATACAGAAATCCGAGGCCCTATCCTAATCTTAGTAAAACATATTATGTGATGTCATGTAGGTAGTCTATAAGTTATAACCTACCTATGTGGGTAGATACACGTCTGTGGCTATTTTCTATAGGATGAGATTTAGCCTTGTTGGGTCTGTGACTTGCAACGGCGGTTTTTTTATCACCGTAAGTGTTAATTGCGAGAATGATAAATCAATTAGTGTGGTTCGTTTCGAGCAGCCACAGAAGCGAAAACAGTTATTAATATATTTATGAAATAATTTTAGTCTATTGACAATAGTTCTTAAACGTAAATAATTTTATCGTAAAAAAAAATATTGGTTGTTTGTAAAGTAGGTTTACGATCGAGATGTTTACGTGATAACGTCTTATTGGTGATATAAGTTTTTGGGAAGTAAGGAATTAATGAAGATAACAATTTTTTCAAATTTTAAATTACATCTATCGTTTTATTCACACTTTTGATGATAAATTTCGGGTGTAAAATGACAAGTTTACTTATTCGACTATGATATACATTTTTCTTCATACATTCACGGAATGACTGGCAGCGCTCGAGATGAGACGGGAGATCGGTCCGTCTCTCTCTCGTTATACCTGCGATCGCGCTCGTGAGGTTTTGGTGTGACACAAGTTTCTGAACATGTCACCCGACTAAAACGATATTAAAGACGTTATCACGTCAAAAAGACATTTCAAATTCATAACAATAATGAATATCTTCACATATTAAAGAAAAATATACTCGTAAAAATATGCCTATTATGGCACACCCAAGCTATTAATGAAATTTAAATATCAGGGCTAATGACTCAAACAAAATTAATATTATGTTACCTTTTAACAAGGCGTGTCAAATTTTTTCGTAATTAGGTTAATTATAGCTTTGTACAGTATCCATTGAAATAGGCTATTTGAGTAAGATTTTTAGCAGATTCGCTGTTGACAATAATTTTCTATTTTACAGCGTATTTTATATATAAACAGTTCATTATCATAATTTAACTAGATCAAAGTATGGAAATTTGTTCATTTTGATACCATTAGAGTAGAATTTCTTAAGACACGGGGCACAAAAGCGCAATTATTAAATATTTAAGGAGACATGACACTAGAGCTTTTCTCGCAAATTGAATCAGTGTGGCAATACGGCGAGGAAGTGCTGTCAGCATAATGTATTAACTGAACAAAAAGGACATCGTGTTGTATATTTAAACTATCGTAGAGACCGGGATACATAAATTCAATTAAAAAGTTTTCGTTATTGCAGGAAACTTTTTAATTACAATTTACCTGCAACAGGCTGCAACATTTTTTCATTAGCATAAAAATAGAATAAAGCAAAGTAAGCATAATTAATGCAAATTCAAGCAAATTCAAGCAATTTTCAACTGGTATTTTAGTTTTTGGATAAAATATTGGAAGAAAGAAACCATACACATAGTGGAAAATAATAAATTTAAAATATTAATTTATATCCCTTTGGAGTAAAGACTCATAGGCCGTGAGGTTCAAGTGCGGAGGCGCTAATGAAAGATTCAAGTTGGCGCCTGGTAAATACAGGGCTATGTCAGGACCACAAATGGAGATCCGTGGTGCCTGCCGAGATCTTTGGAAAAAATGCGTGTATATAAATGAATAAAATATTTTTGAAGTTATACTTCTTTTGGCGCGTTAGGGAATAATGATGGGAGTAAATTTTTACGATACGCGCGCACGCCGTCACAAAAAACCGACACCCTGAAGTTAGCTATAGTCAACATCTTAGTTTTTTCTATTGTTAGTGTCGTTTTCTCTACAAGCGTAAAATAAATTTTTTGAAAAGATTTTTATCTTGTTACGCCACAGAAGTATAACTTCTAACGCGTGTACAAGTACGCACGTTTTTTATATTTTTGTTTTATATCGATCAAAATTGTAATTATCGATGTGGTAGTAAAGAATTCGAGTTAGCTGGTTTTACAAATTACTTCAATATTTTATGGGTTATACAATATACATATAAATTCGAATATGACAAGCAAACGAGACAAAAGAAAAGTTTTTTAAATATATTTAGTACTTTAAAAAAATCTGTATTTGTCTTGACATAGAGATCCTAATTAAATACAAAGAACGACATGTAAACAATGTGTTGCTGCAAAAATACTGTCGACTACAAACTATTTAATTAACCTAAGTACTTTGCCCGTGACATGCTAATGCAGGGATAGCGTGTATCTATCACCATTGATAATGAGTACCTACTGATTTTATTTAACACACAAATATAGAGTATTATCTTCTTAATCTGCATAGTAATAATAGTAATTAGAAATATATAAATAGAAAATTTAATTTGAAAAGCTTGGTCCCTGTGGCAGTGTACCTTTAATACTAGCAGCATTTCTTCGCTGTATTACGATGCTTATTCGTTGCCCAAGAAAAAAGCTCTGGGGTCACCGGTAATGACTACAAGGCGTAAACTTTTTTTTTATATATGATACCAACCTACGGGATGACTAAAAAGGGCAGTCACCACCAGTCCATGGACACCTATTTAGTGTGTGAGTTGCCGGCTTTTAACTTAAATCTTTCTTAGAATTTCATTTAATAAGGGAACAAAATCAAAGTTGGAAAGACACTTATAAATTAGCCGTTTAAATCTTTTTTCTTCTTTAAAACTCTGTTTTATTAAACCTTAATAATATATTCCAACACTGATTTTAAATTCAAACCCACACGATGGATTACGTAGATCGAGTAAAATAATGTAATAAATTCGCGTGTATGAGAATTGCTTGTTAAAGAAGTTTTATATAAATTTATTGTACGCGCGGGAATCATAGACAATATTGAGATTAAATAAAAACTATTTAAAACTATGAGTGTCGGTACAAACCTGTCCTACGATTTTTTTTCAGTTCTCCTATAAATTATTTTTTATGAGGCCTGTTGTGCCTGACATGATCGATTTTTGTGTCTTAGACATGCTTCCGCATTATGTTTTCCTTCACCATAATGTTAGTAAGTACTAATTGATACAAAACTTAGATATCTACAGCCACAGTTGGGGCTAAACGCACGACCTCAGTGTTGAGAGTGCATGCGTCGTGCGTTTAAGTAAAAAAACAAATTAATCAAACCAGGACATAAATGTATGAAACAAGAAATTATTGTGTTTAGTGGTTACGTACAATTTATAACCACACATTAATTATGTAAATGTATCTTTTACGTTTATGTATAAAACCATTAAACTATTGTTAGATAACAAATAATATTTGTAGCAGTGCCGAAATATATTAATATTTGATTTCAGTGCAATAGTCATAACAAGGTTTAGTTATTAGTTTAATGGCATAAACGTCGTTGTTTTATGAGTACTTGAAGATAATAATAAATTCAAATTACTACTACGATTAGTATTTATGTTAATCGTAAATAATATTCTAAATAATAATATAGATGTCAATGACAGTGTGTGTGCTAGTGAGACTGATTACAGAAATAAGTACGAATTATTAATACGATAAATAATTATTTTGTTAGTATGACGCCCATAAATCAACAATTATAAATCGGTAAAGCATGTAAGTTTGTAGGAAGTAACGTTCAAAGCTCTTTGGCAAATTATTTTATGAAAGCTTTTGTTTTTGAGTGAAAGAGGCCTAAAACATTTCTTTCTCATTATTTCTATCTAAACTTGAACTACACGCTTAGATTTATACTACTACGAAATGACCAAACAATATTATATATACATATTTTAACTAAATTGTTGTGAGGTGAGGCTACAACCTCAAGCTACAAGCTAACAATTGTTTTTGTTAGTGTTAGTCTCCGTTTCCTAATGTTCTTCTGTGTCAGACATGTCGAACTTTAAGTCTAACCCTGTCGCTGACCTCACGACGTTTACCTTACTGTGTGAAGAAGAGTTTTGCCCACATAAAAAGAAAATCTGAAACAATCAAACTATAGACGCAAAAATTATATTTATAGTGGAGCTAAAGAAAATCAAAGAATACGATGACAGATGGCCGATCGTCTACAGCGCGAATCAAAACCAAATGTTTAAAAGAAAACATTTTCAGTGGCTATTTTTTGAATTGTTTCACTTTTCACAGATGAATAAAGTGTTTATGATGCGTAAATTTTAAAACTAAATCGGGTTTGTTCTAATACTTATAACTCGAGAACGGCTGGACAGATTTTAGTGGTATTAATTGGTATGCTTTTTTCATTTTCATAACATTGGAAAATACGAAAAAATAAAAAAAAAACAAAAAAAATCCAATACACAATGTTTATAGGTTTCGTTATTGTGAAATATTTAATTAAGATAATATCCACAATACTCGGATAATGGCGTATTTTGTATTTTTTAAATGTATAATAACGTCTTTAGTGAGAAAGGATTGACATATATTAATATAATAAATAAATATAAATATATAAAGCAAGGTCAATCTTAAATATTTTTTAACAATTTTCAGCGTTCATCGTGTACTACACTTTTCAAACGAGTTTTTTCTGGCTTAACATCATGTGTATCGATATATGGAGAACTTTTAGGTAAGATTTATATTTTTATTAATATCTAATAAGTACGGAAGACAATAAATTAGTTTTATTATCTTTGACGGAATAACTAAGGATGGAATGGTATGCACCGCAATCGAGCTGTGATAGAAAATTTATTTTTATGTCGCCATTTTTATTTCAAATATAAAAACATGGTTAAAGTACAAAATTACACAACAGATAGGCTATTCCAACCTTATTTATCCATTCTTTTACTGCTGTTTTCTATTTGTGTAATAAATTATACAGAACCTGTATTCATAAATATTTAATAGTATTATGCAAAACGAATAAATAGTTTCACAAACAATATCACCATATGTAGTAATTGTCTTGGTACAATAGATCACTATTACTACAAATTAAAAAAAACATAGATTTTTTGTAAATAAAATGAAAAATGTATTCCAGAAACGTGGCACCAACTTCTGTCGCATTTCACCCAGACCAGTAGGTAGTTTCGAAGGTCCTTTCTTTCGACCATTGTTGTTTTACAGCCATTTCCTATATTCTATTTACGAATACAACTCAGAAATATCATCATAATATGGTTAAAAGTAAATATTTTAAATACTGGCACCAATAGAATTCAAATGAAATTTTAACAGAAACAAAATGCAAACAAGAGAGTATCGTACCTTTTCTGGCAACAATTATAAAACAAATAACATTATCAAAACGTAAATATAATTTATTTTCATTCAATATATTATGTATTCGTTTATTCGTGTTTTTTTTAATGGTTTTCATATAAAAAATAAAGAAATACCTTATTTCTTCTCAAATATAAGGCATAATTTACCTCCAAGTGATGTTTAAAATACACAAGTGAACTTAAAAATGTTTATACGATTGAAATAACAAAACTATTGCACGCTGAACTGATGTCATTCAAGAAAAGCGTACCAATTCTTAAAAGGCCGGCAACGGGAGCTCTCTCGCAATGAGTGTCCATGGGCACTTAACATTAGGTAACATTATCAATCATTTCTAAAAAAAATGATACTACACTTTTTGAGTTACTTAGGATTTTACGAGGATGCTTTCTTACAAATGGTAATTCGTAAATAGAATATAGGAACGACCTCTCTGTAGCATGTTCTGTCGTTAGCTATTAGAGTTAATACTATACTCATTATTATATACATTTCCAAATAGCATATTGATCGGTAGCTGTTCCACTAAATAGTTTATTTTTAAACCTATTACGTTTTCAAATTAAGGTAAACAAAGTTGTACCAATTCTTATTTAGGTATTTGGCATGTACAAAATAGCACGATTATGTTATGGCATGATTATTTAAATCGTGAACTTTTTTCCTATGCTTATTCCTAAGGATCGGTGGACTTTCGTCCTCACAAACGTCTAACAGGTAAATTGGGTTTATGTAATTAAACTAAAATTGCAATAACTCCGTAATCTTTATGTAGTAGCTCTCCCCGCGAACTTCGTTTCGCCTTTATATGTTTTTTTTACTTAGCCCACCTTTTTAGTTGCTAAATACGTATATATGGAACATTTTTGTATGCCCCATAGAGACCTTTAGACCTATAGAGCTTTTCCGGAATTAAAGCCTAAGTACTAAATAAAACAATTTTTTTTCAATTGCTATCCTCAGATTTCAAGGAATAAATAAAATAAAAAAATACTCGCAGTCATGTCGAGTTTTGCACTTAGTACCATTAATTTACTTACCGTCGAATTTACGCTTAGATCTTTTAAATTACGCGACGGAATTTAAAGGTTATCAATAAGACAGAGTCAAGACCTAATAGTTATTGGATTGTTAAAATACTTCTATACTACTAAAACAGTGTCAAATAAAAATAAAGTAAATATGTTAAGTTTCGAGTTAGTTTTATTTCGAGTTGGCATTGCTTTCTGGTTTTCCAGTCAAGTTTATAAAAATATATATTTTAATAAGTACATTGTTCCTCGCAATAACAAAATATTTCAATTCGTGCTCTTCTAATAAAAAAAAACTTTTAAACAGCCATGGCTACAGAGGTACTTCGAACAAACGTCGGGAGAAGAAGCGTTTTGCCTTATATGGGTTGTATGCGTGGGGGGTACCAGCAATCCTCACCGCGGTAACAATTGCTATGCAGTACAGTGAGAATCTGCCTCCAGGTGTGGTTACACCTGGATTTGGAACGCAGAGGTGCTGGTTTGCTGGTAAGTGACCATAAGAAAGAATTAAGATAATATTTCGCTTATATAATATACGTAGGAGAATATAGAGTAGCCATAAGATCGTTTATTAAAAACTAAACATAACATTCAAATACACAGCATTTACAATTTTCTTAACCTACATAGTTATAATAAAAATAATTAAAAATTAATGAAAAGAAAATTAAAACAAATTCAAAAAGTTTGGTCCCTGTGGCTGTACCTTTCAAAGCTGGCAGCATTTCCTCGCTTACCTTTTTGGTTGAGTGATGAAAGCACCAGCTCTTGGGTCACCGGTACTATATACCAGGCGCCAACTTAAATCTTTAATTAGCGCCTGTGCACTTGAACCCCACGGCCCAAGAGTCTCTACTGCAAAGGGAACTTGTCCGAGGGAGGTGAGGTCCACCTGAGGTGTATTGACTAAATTAAGAAAACACAATGCAGACATGAATGGCGAGATTTGGAGGAGGCCTTTGCCAAAAAGGGCACACAGATACCTAAATAGAATGAGATATTATATTTGACGGCTTCGATCCCCGGCTGAGAAAAATATCGATGTGATGAGCATTTGGTGTTGTGCTTAGGTCTTGGGTGTTTAAATATGTATTTATATGTCTATCTATCTATAATATGTATGTATATCCGTTGCCTAGTACCAATAACACAAGTTTCACCAGCTTAACATGGGACTAGGTCAATTGGTGTGAATTGTCCAATTAAAAAAAAAAAAAAAGATAGAAATATAAATGAGTCTGAAATAAAAGGCTATTATTAATATTAATACGTATAATAAAATCTCTTGCAAATTATATAGTTACAGCCATTATTTTTCAGATTGGATGAGCGAATTGGTGTACTTTTTCATCCCCGTGTTTTTGTTGGTTATTTGCAATGCTGTGCTCTTCACAATCACGGCATATCGCATTCGTGCGATTCGTCAGGAAACTGCTATATTGAAAGGTGCCGAATCATCGCGAAGTGACAAATTGAAGAAAGATAAACAAAGGTAAATAAATTGTATTTATCTCTAGCGCTTTAGTCTTTGTGTAAGCGCTAGGGAATGCAATCTCGAGTCAAGATCATTAATTTGAGATCTCGTGGGATAGTGAATTACAATTTCGCAATCCTATATATTTAGGAAGGATTTTGGAATAACTTCTTAAGAAGCTAGGAATATCGCGAGTGCTGTCTGATAAGCCACATCTTATCAATCGCTATGTAATATATATGTCACCGTAAAATTGTAAACACCGTTAGATTGTAATATATCTCGCGAGATTGTAAACTGTCGAAAGATTGTGAACCTCAACGAACTGCTTACAATTTAAGGTATTATTCGGTAGTTATATGAAATTGTTGGGAAGTAAAATTAATCTGTAATTGACCAAAGAAGTTTGAATGATAACTAAGTTAGTGTAGTACAATCTACCGAATAATAATACGTTAAATTGTAAGCAGTTAGCTGAGGTTCACAATCTTTCGACAGTTTATAATCTCGCAAGATAGATTACAATCTAACGGTTTTTAACATTTTTCCTTAACATATATATGTAATACCCAGCTGGTATGTAATACCCAGCTGCTGGAAATGAACTCTCAGACTTAACACTGGTTAGCACCAGCGTGAGTGAGCTATTATAAGCGAGGCTTTCCCCTACTCATATAGATTCATCTTTTTTTTATGGCTGACTCAAATCTATCTTATCTCTCAGAAACACGCGAAGGACTTTTAGATTCTCTCAGAGTCTCTTCATATTCCTCTTGAAGATTCGTGTTGGTTTATAGCAGCAACACGTAAAATCAAAATCAATAAAAAATTGCTTTTGTATTTCAGATATGGACTTTATTTAAAACTGTTTGTGGTGATGGGCGTCAATTGGTCTGTGGAAGTGATAAGCTTCGCTGTGGGCGGTTCAAACTGGTATTGGGTACTGATAGATTTATCTAACATCGCTCTTGGCATCTACATATTCTTCATATTCGTGTGGAAGAACAAAGTTCGCAACCTTGTTACTAAGAAGTGAGTATATTAAATATTACATTGTCTCTGGTTCAGCGTATTTATCCGCCTAATTTACCAAAATCCTCACTATCGTCATCGTACTCAATTGTAATCAACGTAGCATTTATTCATAAAAGCTAGCCAACGCTCGGCAAATTGATTTCAATGTGTGAACTCAACAGCGGGAGGAAAGCGTAAAAACACATAGTCGCATGTGTAGAGTAATAGGAAAATGTTAAAAATATTTCTGTGTCTTGCACTTAATGTGTAATGTCTCTTAATTAAACTTAAATTGTATTAATAGTAAATTTTTGAAGTGAAACTTCTTTAGGCACATGAGGGTAATTTTTTTCGGAACGTCACCAAGATGTGCAGCGTTTTTGTCGAAGAAAAGGGAGAGAGCGATTGAAACCGATCGAGAGAGAGTGCGAAGGGATTACCTTATAAAAATGCAATTAAAATTAAAATTTCGTAAAGAGAATTTATGAAATATATAAGTATTTTATATTTTATCCAAAATAAAATCTGAAATGACGAATTGTAAATTAAAATGCCACGTGTTTTTACTATCGAATAAATAAATTTGTTATTTGTATTAAGTTTCGACACTTTTAATATTTTAATGACAATTAAATTCATTTAATTTCTAACTTATCTTCCTAATCTAAAGTTTTAGATTTGTATAAATATGAAAAAGAGTTAAAAATGTTAGTTTGTTAGTTTGCCAAAGAAGTTTCACTTCTGAGATGTGTACTTTGCACGCACGCCCTTTTTTTGTGCCATCCCGCTATTTTTGCATCTGCACTGATTTATTAAAGAGATTTTTCCTCAAAGATATATTTTATTTTACAAAAAAATGTTAATCAGGTGGCAGAGGCTCCGAGGAGTTCGTATGCCGGAGACTAGCACAGGTCGGTGGATGTCCAGCTCGGCACAAACAGAGGACACTAGGATCTCGCACGACGAAACTGGCATACGACTTAAGGAACTCCGTTGATTTGTGAGTTAACTGACTATCGAACATAAAGTAGTAATAGTAATTATAATAATTACTCCTTAGTGATTTTAATACATATTAATTTTATAGGCCCTTAGAGCAACTAAGTTATCCACATACTATGTTTACTATTGACGCGTTTGTATACGTTTTTATTCCATTTTTAGCGATATTTTTTGTGAAAAACCATATAATTTATTTGGCTGATTTAATTAGGGCGATTATAAAAATTTATCTGTAAACAATTTGTAGGCAAAAGTCACTTTTTACGTCTTTAAATGTAAAACAATTATTAATTTCAACCATTCTAAGAAAGTCTTCTTCTTCATTGTTTGAATCAATAGTAATTTGTCTCCATATGAATAAACTTAAAATTATTTTATTATAATTACACGTACAATAAGTTAGACCTCTTTTCTCATTCACTCTATTTATTTCCAGCTTCTACAGTAATGCACCAACAATAGAATTAGTATAGCCATCACTCTACATTTTAGATTTTACACCCTTAGTTATACAAACTAAATTAGTCTAATTGTATTATTTTAAATAAAGTACTCTTTCGTTTCTTACTGTCGAATTGTGGCTATGTCAACGTAAAATTGTAAAAACCGTTAGATTGTAATCTATCTCGCGAGATTGTAAACTGTCGAAAAGTTGTGTGTCGGTGTTTTGGTAAATGTAAATTGATGTCGTCTTGAAAGTAACTCACAGCTTTAGGATGTTGAAAGTGAACGTGAAATTGAATGAACGTGAAGTAAAATTAATCTGTGATTGACCAAAGAAGTGCAGTTTGAATGATAATTAAGTTAGTGTTGGTCTCCAAACATAGTCTAAATAACATACATTTTCCATGTTTTAATATTTTTTTAAGATTATAATCTACCGAATAATAATACGTTAAATTGTAAACAGTACCTTGAGTTCACAATCTATCGACAGTTTATAATCTCGCGAGATAGATTGCAATCTAACGGTTTTTACAATTTTACGTACTACACTGTATTGAAAACAGACAGTATAGAGCAAGATCCCAGGGCCGCCAGACGTCACGTATTTTCTGACGGATGAAATGTGGACGATTGGGTAGTGTTAGTATGTACTATGATCGTATGCCTACCTGCTAGCTTGGTCAAACGGCCAATTTCCAGGTATCAGGTAATCAAGGTACACAAAAACATTACTTACTTCACGTAAATTCTCATGGCTGATTTTTATATATGTTTTCGAGTGTATAGTTAAAAATAAATTGTCAATACTCCCAGACACTTTCCGTCGGCCATATTGCTTAACAGACGCTTTAAGGGTCTCAAAATAATTAGTCAACTTCACGTAAATTCTGACGCTCCATTTTTATATATGTTCATCCGACAACTATTTTAAAAGCTTTGACAAGAAGACAGACCGATCCAAGGGGCCAATCATCCCCTAAACTAAATTTTAATATCTCTATGAGTGAGATAGCATTATCTACGCGCATGAGACTGAGTGAGACCGACTGCGCTGTTAAAGACATGAAAATTACTTGAACAGATATTTTATAATTTTAAGAACTTTTGTTGACAAGTAAATTATAGCAACAAAAATAAGAAAAAAATTGACACATAATAAGTAATACTAAAAATAGCCGACATTTTTTTTTTTTTCAATTTATTAATTAGAACTAAAAAATATTTTTTTAAAATACCACTTATATTTAAATAGCAGCAATTTTTTTAATTAATTATTTATTGGAAATTTGGAAACAAAGTGGAAAAATATTAATTCTTCAATATTTCTTAACAGTGGCTTTTAATCTTCATTATCATCATCATCAAATATCAATCTTGAAATTGAATATCTAAATCGTGATCGTCATCATCAGCATTATCCTTATTTTCTTCCTCTGTAAAAAACAAGTTAAACAATGAAGGTCTGAAAAAACTAAAAAGATACAAATAATATGAGAAACGAAAATAATTTACCTGATTGTTCTTCCAGCGACTCACTGACAAAACCCGGTAATTGATCTCCATCGAACCAATGAAAATCATATTTACCATCTTGTAGTGTCCAGCCATTGTTTTCGGGGTTGAAAATATTTATCATCTTCATACTTGCATTGTTCCAAAGCTAGCCCGTCGAAACTGTTGCCAAAGCTCACTTTTACAAGGTGGTAAGTTACTGGCATCGATGTTTCTTAAATTCTTTCGATTGAATTCTTCATTTATATCAGATACCATGTATCTAAATGATAAACAACTGTAGTCTGGCAGCATCTACATCAATTATTCCAGGAAAATTGTAAACATCACAGATAAATTTTTGTATTATGTTGAATACACGTTCTTCTTCATCTACATCACCAACAAAATCCAACGTACCAAAACGGTGAAATGCTTTGTTGGTACTCTTCATTTTTCTTCAAAATATTAAACGGCTTTTGCTTGCCCTTTTTGAATAATATTAATTTTTCAAGTAATTTTCATGGCTTTAACAGCGCAGTCGGTCTCACTCAGTCTCATGCGCGTAGATAATGCTCTCTCACTCATAGAGATATTAAAATTTAGTTTAGGGGATGATTGGCCCCTTGGATCGGTCTGTCTTCTTGTCAAAGCTTTTAAAATAGTTGTCGGATGAACATATATAAAAATGGAGCGTCAGAATTTACGTGAAGTTGACTAATTATTTTGAGACCCTTAAAGCGTCTGTTAAGCAATATGGCCGACGGAAAGTGTCTGGGAGTATTGACAATTTATTTTTAACTATACACTCGAAAACATATATAAAAATCAGCCATGAGAATTTACGTGAAGTAAGTAATGTTTTTGTGTACCTTAATTACCTGATACCTGGAAATTGGCCGTTTGACCAAGCTAGCAGGTAGGCGTACGATCATAGTACATACTTACACTACCCAATCGTCCACATTTCATCCGTCAGAAAATACGTGATGTCTGGCGGCCCTGGGATCTTGGACCAGTAGAGTACTTTAGTTAAAACAGACCTCAGTGAAATACTAGTCGTGGTTGTAAGCGATTTTTGTAGTTTACATAATGTACAAAATGGCATTTATAACTCTAAGCATAAATATAATGGCGTTAATTTTGATTTAAGATAAATAATAATCATTTATTCTTATATTTTTTTTAATTACTTTACATAAAAGAAAACGATATGACGGTAAGTTTTTATTCACGAAGGAAAATTACGTATGTTTGTAAATTGTCAAAATGACAAGTAACGAAACACGTCACTTGCGCAGTAAAAACAATATTTAGATTAGTTTAATGACAGTCAGAGCATAATGAGTTAGATATGAGACCTTATTCGTGTACATCAGAATTACCACCAATAACTATCTTTTAGACTTTACATAATTTGTTAAGTTATATTTAGATTAATGCTTATGTAGTTGCGTAATCTAAGATGTGCGTTTATTTCTTTAATTATGCGCTTAAGCTTATGAATGGTTGTCATTTGATGTAGGTATGTAATAATTGTTTAATTGTACCCACCTATATATTAAAATAAGTATAGAGAAAAATATAAAAAACAAAATCACTAAATGTGTTATCACTCGCTTCGTGTTTTACTAGACTGATTGTTATTTCGAAGATAATTATTGTATCCCTTTCAAAGGTTATGTCTTGGTATCTCTTGTTATGCATATAAAAGTTTACTGAAACTTTAAAGCTGCGTATAAATTAAGCGCGGCAGCCGCGCGAGCCAATGTTCGACCAGAGTTGACCTTCATTTGCCGCGCGAGCCAATATGAAGATATAAATTTAGTTGGACGTGACTGCCGCGCGCGGCAGGCGATCGATCACAAACAGACCGCGGCAGATAGTCAGACCAGTTCACTCTTGTAAGTATGGACGCGCGTGGTCGGGCGGCTGCCACTTTCATTGTGATTCACCATCTTATTTGTAAAAAAAATAAAAGAAAAATAAATATTTGTTTATTTAATTTTTCAAATGTAAACTGAACTTTATTGACTATAATGACTCCTTTTCCAGTCTTTGATTATTTAATTGCATGTAATTAATTATTTGCATGCAATCAAAAACTATTTTTAATAATGCCAGAGAAGTATAACTTCTTACGCGCGTACATAAGTACACGCACCCATTTTTTGTATGTAATTAATATATAATTGTTATATTAACTAATATAACTTATAACTTTATAAGTTATAGCTTTGTCATCAATATTTAAATCCAACTTTATATATGTACAACTGTATATGTACGCACCCTTTTTTACGTATTCGCCGCGCGAGCCAAATCACTAAAACTATAACCGTCCCAACTGCGCGCGAGCCAACGACTGCAGCTCCTTTGATGCGGTCTCAAAAACCGACATCGAGCGGATCGACCCGCGGCACGTTCGAGCGCGGCAATGTTCGAGTCGCCGCGCGCGGCGATCCCGTCTACATAGAGCGCGGCCGCCGCGCGCGCCAATGTTCGATGGTTTGCCGCGCTTAATTTGTACGCAGCTTAAGTTGTGATGTTTGCCAAACAACTAATACTCTGGTCTAGGACACAATGTGATCTGTTAAAATAAATTATCAATGAGCGACATAACAACGAAATGGATAAATAAGAGTAGAAGGGGCACAGAAAACACGCTGCAAATATAAGCGTGAACTAAATGAAGCTGAGTTCTCAGTCAAAAATTCGCCTACAGCCATTCCAATCTTATTTATGTGTTTAGTTGCAAATAAAGTTAAAATATACATGTTTATTTACGTCTTTATTACCTAATAAATTGCTTTAATGTTTCCAATTTGTTTAATTAATCAAATTAAAAATATGTACCTCCTATCTGTGGTCAACGTTGCTTCCACTTTAGAGGAAGAGCTTTACAATAAAATTATTCATTTGCCTAATTCCGAGGTTACTAAATTATGGTGGTACAAACTGAGGTGAGACAGATTATGGAGAACGAACGAAATAAATCATATGAAAATAGCTACTCATATGATTTCTACTTAAATTTATCTAAATTTTGATTCATTATGTTTTTCACTGCATATTTAAAATGACTAGGTTTATTGTAACTTGGAAGAGCCTTGGAGGCGTCTAATAATAAAGCAACAATAGAATATTCTTTATTTAATTCCAAACAAACTAACATAATTATGAATCCTAAAAAAAATATTTTATTTATTTAATTTTTTTTAAAGCAACGTATGATACCTATTAACCACTCGACGCAAAAGATCACAGTGCATACAACCAAAACCATACAATATCCCTGAAATATACCTTTCAGATCAATCATTGATAGCGGCTTAATTGGTGCTCCTTCTTTTATATCATCAAATCTGTAATCAATCCACTTGTTAATCAAACCACCTTCGATCATCATTTGCATGTATTTATTCAATCGAACAGTCATCGGCGAATGTTTATGCATTATCATCTGCAAGTAATGGCTGTGTATTCTGTCCTGTCTTGCAATGTGAAGATATTGCTCTCCGTTGTTTAAGAAATTTCGTTCTAGGAAACGGCCCAAAGCACAATCCACCAAACAAAATCTTTGACTGTCATTCTTCATACGCTCAGGACAAATGAACATATTTTGTACAGGAACCACTTTGCTGTTGATTCTTTTAAACTTCTCCTCGGTGTCCGGTAGTACAACATCCGGGGATAATATCCCTTCTATTGCGTAACCCTTCTCTAAAATATCGTCAAATGTATCAACTTCTTTTCCCTTCTTATACACTGAGAAGAATGAAATTATCGCCGCCTGTGAGGAAAAGTTTAGTACAAAAAAGCTCCAGATTGCAATTCCAAGAAATATTCGGAAAGAACCACGCCTCGGTGGTTTGTGAACACTTATAGAAAGCACAGTTCTAAATGAATTAACGAAATCCTTACCGATTTGATCGAATGAAAATCTTCGTGACTGCTCTATGTTAAAGATAATAAATACTATCCAAGTACATAAGAAACACAGCAAAAATTCGATTATCATTTTTATATTGTTTTTAAATAACTTTAGATCGAACACAACAGTTTCGAAACCCGCCCGATGCGACATAAAGCAGACGCCACTGTCTTGTAAAGGTACAGTATTATCTAACTCAACAACCATCACGTCAAACTGATACATGGGTAAAAGAACTAAATCCTTCTTTCTTTGTGTGAATGAAACAAATTCCTGCATGTTTGTAATATAATCAAAGTCATGCTTCCACGTAGGTTCATTCATCGTTAAGTCAATGGAGAAAATCATGAGTTTTGACAGTGCATTCCAAATTTGACCATCTCTTTTATGAAGTGTGTACGTACCATTGTCTGCCTTAATATTGAGAAATGGATCCAGTTCAATTGCAAAACTATTCATGCTGTAATTATGATAGTTGGCGCTTTTATCCTCAAATAGAATAAGCTTTTTAACTGCTTCTAGGTTTTTATAACTGAGAATAGAAGTACTAAAGCTTAAGCATGTACCAAGGTTGTTAGTTCGAAGTTTTGAATATATAGAAACATTGTGGCAGCCTTGTTCGCAAATCAAGCCATCCAAATCGCTTATTGGCATAGTAATCTTTTTGACAGTCCAACACCCAAAAATATGATCTAATTCAAACGAGCTACTGGTGTAAGGATTAAAATATGATATATAGGTAGTCTCCTGCATGTCATCAAAGTGTATTATAACAACATTAATGGCCTTAAAATACCAAAAAGCGTAAAACATTTGAGCCATAGAAACTGTATCGTATGAAGATTGATAAACTAGGATAATATAAGCAAGTGGGTGCCAATATGGTAGTGTTACAACTTTAAATAGTGCTGATTCGAATTCGTTTCTTGATTGACAACTAAAAACTATATAATTTGATGGATATGGGACGACATCTTCAATTTGTTCGTCTTCTTTATTAATATCGGTTAAAGTAAATGTAACAGGTAGATGTTTGAGTTTCGAATAAAATTGATCAGGAATCATCCCTATAAGGAGAAATGTGTGACGGCCGTTGTACACGAAATTTTCTTTAATAATTGTGGTCTGCAAAATAAAAGTTATTTTAAAGTACAGACGCTCTTTTTGGAATATCTTCCGTGTAAGTGGAAAAAAATGTGTGAGTGCATTAAACAGTTACGGATTTAACCGACAAATTTTCTTTAAATACAGGCTTGGTATTTTCTTTAATAAAAACATTGCAAATGTTCAAATTCATTGCACGGTTCAGGACCGTGGTTCATCGATATTTATTTATATAGGTACTTACTAAGATATCAATTTTATTATCTTCATGATTATTTGTGAATATCTCAAACCCGCACCCAACACTGATTATCGTAAAGAATATTCCTATTTTTAAGTTCATCGTCCACACGGCCACCTGTAGGTATATAATCTTTATGATTCGTGAGTCGAGTCATTTACAATAAGGTTCATCATATAAATGTACAGGACATAAGTACTGCTATTACAAATCAATCAAATTAAGGATTTGATTTGACTACATCAAGTATATGAAATAGATATGTTATAGTTACCGACAGAGCATTGTTGGCTTAGTGGCTTCAGGATGCGACCTTCAAACCTATGATCATGCGTTAGGATTATGGCTCTGCACTAAAGGATTTATTTTCTTTATTAATACCGTGAAGGTAAACATCGTGAGGATTTTGGTATGTCTTTGCTCCAAATCCACGATATATACAGGCATAGAAGTTCACCAGTCACATCAATAAATAAAAAGATCAATTAATCGGACGCATTCTGCGACGAACAAACACAACTAAATAGGTACGGTCAAGAAAACTGGAAAGTACTTCAGTTATAAAAAAAATAATACGGTAATTTCGATTATATGTACATACATATAATCAAGTAAATTACGATACGTAAACTGAAAAAATAAATAATAATACTAATACTACTGAAAAGTATTCTAGAAATATCTACTGCATATGATAACTTGGTGGTCAGTCGCTCCAAGCAGAGTGGATGGTAAAATGCCAGGACAAATGAAGTTAAACAATGACACTGTGGCAAAGGACAGGAAGACGCAGACTGTAGAAAAGATAGAATTACTATATTTAACGAAGTAGCAGGAGTAAAGGTTCTTAAAAAAAGGTTCGGTTAGGTGAAATTAGATCAAACATTACTATGGTAGGGGAGCCCAAGAGGGGATTTCGGGATTTACTAAAGCGCGGCAGATTAATATATAGGGGGATACCTTGTACCCAGTTAAGTACCTCCACAAAACATGAGGCCCATATATAAGGCCGCCCGTGAAGGAGACAGGATCAGATTAGTAAAAAAAATTGACCATCAGAAATTCCCGAGCGCGT
Organism: Pieris napi; assembly: GCF_905475465.1. NCBI lineage: Eukaryota > Metazoa > Arthropoda > Insecta > Lepidoptera > Pieridae > Pieris > Pieris napi. The sequence goes on from NC_062237.1 coordinate 10,096,285, forward strand.
CAGATTAAGGTAGGGTGAGTTAATTACATCCTACAAAGTGTATATTCCACTAATCTGACAATTTGAGAGTGACGTAAAAAAAGGGGAGGGCAACAAAGTTGTAAAAAAAACGTCATTTCGACATTCTCGAGCGTAGCTAATTTTTTTTTTATTTTGAAGGAAATAATTCAAGAATAATGAAAAATATATAATCTGACGATTTCCGTAAGCCGAAATAACAAAAATTCGTCGATAAAGTTAAATGCGTGCAGCTGCGTGATGCCTACATTTCCTTAAACCGATCGGAATCTACTAAACGGCGTTCTAAATATTTCCCTCAAAATTACATTTCCTGTGAATTTGAACCGATTCGGACCGATAGATTTTGAGAAATTTTGAAAAATCTTAAAAAAATAAGAATTTTTTTTTTTAAAGTGTTTTCTTTATCGATCAATTTCAAAAACTAATCCGCCTTTGAGCTTGAAAAACCCCGTCGATCGCCACCAAGCTGGTCAAAAGCGGTTGATTCATTCGAGAGATATCGTGAACGAAAGAAACCCGAAAAAGTCTTTTTTCGGGATTACTCCGAAATTTGTGGTTTGATCAATTAAAAAAATGCTAAATTACTAATGCATAAAACTGCGTCGAATGCCGTCAACCGCGTGAAAATTGCTTGATCCATTCAAAAGTTGTTGCGGTTTGAAAATTCCAAAAATAGCGTTCTATGAAACTTCTATCAGACTTTCGAGCTGGGAGAGCTCAAATGCATAGAAATATTATTTCTTTGAACTCAGCGAACTTAAATTATCAATTTTAAGCGCCCAGGAATGGAATTAGCGGGAAGTTGCAGGGATGGCCTTTAAGGTGAACCGTTTTTCTAATTTTTTTTTATCAGATCAGGCGAATCCTTCTAGATAATCGTCAGATTATGAGACAGTACGTTTAGAACATAAAGATGAACCACATAATATATCTTAATCTGACGCGCTTGAGTATTTCAAAATTGCGATTTTTTTTGCAAATTATGAAAGTGGCCATGGGTTTGCGTCCCATCGAAATCGTCAGATTAGTGAATGAGAGCTTTTTTTGGTGCACTTAACACTCCCTTAGAAAATCTGACGCGCTCGATAATTTTTTTTTTTCATTTTCAACTCTTAAATACAACCACCCGCATCATGCAAACGATCAGATTAACATACGTACATTATTAAAAATACGTAGGGCATTGATGCTATCAATATCTGACGCGCTCGAGGATGTCCATGCAACAGTTTTTTTTTACATATTTAACAATCTATAGCCGCTTCCCCCACCGATGAAAAGATATATATCATATAACATTTTTTTCTTCTTATCACCTAAGCTTTGCATCCCAATAGGTCTCTACGACGCTCGAGTAAATCCCCATTTAGCATCGTGGGCTCCCCTACCATAGTATAATTTTCCACGTACGTTGTTTGAAAAGAATTTGTTCTCTAAAGAAATTCTTTTATTTTAATCTATTTTATTGTACTACTTTACTTAATAGTATATATAGCATAACATGAAAAAGTATATAAATTACTGTTATTTGAGTGGCTTAATGATTCTATAGATTTACTAATCATTTATTCAGATTTGGATAGACATTCACTCTACGTAATAACCTTTTCTTTGGGAGCAATATGGCACTCATAGAGTTACCTTTCAGAGAGTTTATTTGATTCAAGTGTCTAGACTCATAGAGTATTAAACGAATAGCCTCGCAAGAATTGGGTTCAATTCTCGAGTCTTTTTTGGAGTTGTAGGCACAGAACACAACAGACGCAATATAAAGAGTAAATAAATTGAGATGCAATAAATAAAATATACTTTATTAAAACAAAACAATGATTTCCTAATCTAAGACTAATTATATAACAAACATTTACCCTTACACATAATTATTTAATATCACACGTATTGTCTGTTTTTATAGCCAAACACAGCGTACCTCAGACAAGTACCGTGTCAAACACGGCGGGAAAGAATATAAAATGGAAGTCAAACGATGCCGCGTTTCGTTATCGACCATCGACACATACAAATCTTTCCGTGTGACCGACAAATTCATTCCGTGAATATTGGCGTCTAGTATATATTATAAAATTTTGTCTGTGGCACCCTCAACGTCTGTTAATATAAACTAAACCGAATAAACAGCAAAATATACAAAAACGTAAAATACAAATTCATCAATAACCTCTAATAAACAAGTAACTCAAGAAAAAATCATGATGCCGTCAATTGCCCATCAGTATTCGTACAAATTAGTTAATTATCCCTTGTGATCACTATCACTAAGTTTGTATTTTTTAAACGATAACATGCAACTATTACATCGAACGTGTACACGTGTACTTCTGTAACTCCTAGTGATTTCGACTTTAATAATTTTCTGTTGTGCGTTAAGGTTGAGGTTATATTGTGTATCGAAATTGTAAAAAAAATTGATCACCGGCTGGATAGAGCAAATATGTCTGCGTGTAACTGCCAAAGCGCTGTAATATTTTAGATACAGTCAAAACTGTTTACGACGACATCGTTTAGAACAACATACCGGTTATATTGACCAAAACAAAGGTCCCGGCTGATTTCTATTGGTACGTACTTTATAACATCATCGGCTGTTACGACTATCGGTTTTTACGACCAAATATGAGTATTCCCTTAGATGTCGTTATAATAGATTTTGACTGTATCTACAAATCTCTCTACTCTATAGGTATGTTAACTAAAGCTGGCGGCTTCAACACATTTACACTTTGTGCTTGTGTAGTGTCTGTGAATAAGCGCGAGACGTGATGTCAAACTGAAATACAATCATAAATACATCATGAATAGACTGTCCGTCGTGTATGAGTGGACTAAAATGTATAGCATGGCAAAAAAATCATATTTTGAAACATACTGTATGTGAAATTGCATTAGTGTAAGTACTGTGAACCCGCCAGCTTTCGATAACCGACCTATATCTATGTATAGGTTAATGTCACCACCCTTATGATTGAGCACCAGTACCCCTTCTTAGTAACTCTCCATAAATTATTGGCTAAATTCAATATCGCTCGAAATGATCTTGATTTATTACAAAAATGGGGAACAACGTAGATATGCTTCAAGTTAGCTTATGCTAAGCAAAGATGGCGCAATTTTCTAAAGATTAATAGTTACTGTTATAAAATAATGAGATTTAATAATAATAATAATATAATAAGTAGTTTGTACAAAGTAGTAGTTAAAAAGATTTCAAAATTTCTTGGTTGATGCCTGTTATTTCAGATATCTAAAATTTAAAATTCTCGTGTCACAATGTTCGTTCCCATACTCCTCCGAAACGCGTCGACCGATTCTTATGAATTTTTTTATGCATATTCAGTACAGATACAACATACAAAAAAAAAACAGAAAAACCTAAAAAGTTTTCATTCCGGAAAACTGAACAATCTCTGGGGTAGCACAGCAAATAGTTCCTTGTTGTTATGTACTAAAAAGGTTGGCTAAGTAAAATCACATTATGGAGAGAGAGAGAAGTTCGCGGGGGCAGTATGTTATAAAACAATAATTTCTTATGCAAATTGCGCCATCTATCCTTGGTATTAGGGAGCGTTCAAGTATTACTTCACGCAATTTTTGCCCCCCCCCCCCCCATATAACGTGGCGTAACATTTTTCTATACCCAATAGTAAAACGTTTCGTGACCACCCAGTTACTTTTTATACCTTAAAGTTACTATTATGTGGTGTAAAGTACTGGAAAGTCGAAAATAATATTAACAATAACGCGTAATTCAATCCCCGCCCCGCATCGTAACGTTTCACAAAATGACCCCCCCCCCAAAATTTCGTTATGTATTACTTGAACGTTCCTTTAGCTAACTTGACACATATCGGCCTAATCTCTTCCCAATTATTTGACGTTATTACATGGTACTTGGGCGGGTCCGGCTATCGTAAAAACGAAATTTTCAACTGGAAATCCTGTTTTTCCTCTAATAATTTATTGCCAAAACGGTATGCCGCTACGTCCCTAAAGTTGGAATCAAAATATCAAAAATCACAGATATTTCTGCAATTCGTCCCACGCTTTATCGATCTGTTGCTGCGTGAATTCATAACTCCAGTACGGACTGAACACAACATTTGCTTGGGACACTTGTTCATAGTTTGTTGGTTGTGCTTCAACCCGTTTCTTCGCCTCCTCTTCGGACAAATTATTTCTTTCTTGAAGTCTACGAATCGCCTGAAATTGACGTTTTTTTTAAACTATAGAATAGAAAATGAAATAAACAATTTTTGTCAAGACTAATAATAATGATTCAGTACCGCTACAATCCTTTTTGGGCATTCGTTTCTTTAATAATTTATTTATTTTTTATGTTACAGGAGGTAGACGGGCAGGAGGCCCACCTGATGTTAAGTGATACCGCCGCCCATGGACACTCGCACTGCCAGAAGGCTCGCTAGCGCGCTGCCGGCCTTTTGAGAATTGGTACGCTCTTTTGTTGAAGGACCCTAACTCCTAAGTCGAATTGGTTCGGAAATACTTTAGTGGGCAGCTGGTTCCACATAGTGGTGGTGCGCATTTACCATGGAGTGTTCAGAGGAGTTGTTCGGAAATACCTGCAGCTGAGTTTCATCATCGGACGTCAAGGCAAAATACAAAATACCACCAATACGACAGTTTTTGCCGCTCCCCACCATATGGAACCAGCTACCCACTGAAGTATTTCCGAACCAATTAGACAAAGGGTCTCCATATGAGCGTGGCAATTCTTAAAAGGCCGACAACGCACTTCCGAGCCTTCTGGCAGAGTGAGTGTCCATGAGCGGTTTCACTTATCAACAGGTGAGTCTCCTGCCCGGTTGCCCCCAAAAAAAATCCCAACGAACTATGTGAGTTATGGAATGGGGTATATCTGCATTACACATTTGATGGACATACAAACAAACTACTGAGCCATAACTCTATATACCTCTTTCGGTGGTACAATAACGGCCCATAGTTGATGGCAGTACCGGAACCATTTCGCTTGTATCATAACTGCAGCTTCCATAACAACTACTTTATGTCCCTGCTCTCCTAGTACTTTGATTCTGTTTTGAGCCTCCTCAATAATAAACGGCCATACTGTTTGGTTTAATTTCTTTAGTTTTTCCTGGAATATATTCAAATTTTAACACAAGTTGAAATAATAATAATAATAAAAACTTTATTTATGACAAAAGGGTTGTGACAGAATTCATATATCGCTAGTCCCCACACTAGGGAGGCCTTTTGTTGTGAGTAACTAGAAAACAATTATTACATGGTACATGTTTAAAACAGTTAAAAAAAAAAATAACCATAAATTTAGTGTTACAAATAAAGAATGAGTGAATGAGTGAGTGTGTGAATGAGTGAGTGTGTGAATGGGTGTGTATGTATTTGAGAGTGTACCTGAAAGTTGTTATGATCATGCCCTGTGTCTGTGTTAGTTTATGAAAACTCAAAGTCATACCAAGATATGTAGTAATGCCTCTTTAGATTCGAAATCCAATTTGGCTAGTGTAGTTTCTATGTGACTTACTAGTTTATATCTGGATAGTTTAACGATCTCAGAATCCATAGATTTGGAAATTTTGTTATAAAGGAAGGGGCCCCTAAATGCGTGTAGAAAATAAGAATGTAATCTTACCGTATCACTAAAAACAATCTCCCCCAACTTCTTCCTATCTATCTCGCCTGTCGCTGTTATAATATCATTACCGAAAGTTTCGGCAAGTGTTCTATTTAGTGGCAACCCCGGCTTGTATAAATCATGTGCTATTAAATCACAGTTTACAATGGCGGCACCTTTTAACCTGAAAAATTAAAAAATACGTACTAACAAATTATAAAGCAAAATTTAATCTATTATCATCGATCTTAAATCCTGAATAAAAGACAAATTTAATTTGGTCGCATTATATTACAATAAAATTGTCTGTGCAAAATAGAGTAAATTGTCATAAACTTACTTAAGCTTTTCTGTAATATTACTTTTTCCACTCGCAATACCTCCTGCCAATCCAATCACATACGGAGTAACTGGGATATTTGAATTAGGCTAAAAATAATTTAACAAAACATATAATATATTTGTTAGTCATATATATGTATTATTCCACGTTTATTGAGTTTGGCTAATGAAAGAAGATTACGAAAAAGCGCGGCAAATAAAAAAAAAATAGTGTGGTATCCCTAAAAGTTTGATATATTTTGTGGATTAAACTTACTTGATACTCGTTTTCTTTTATTATTTTTTACATTGATAGTAACTGTATTTCTATGAAGTTAAATACTATACGTATTTAGTCTTTTACTATTGATACTTAAAATGACTAGCATTGCAAGGAAAACAAACTATATTTATTATGAAACTTTATTCAGAATAATCAAATCTGAAAGAAACGAAAGAAACGAAATATTCTATCAAATAAAACAAAGTTGAGGCTATTATACCTGTTAACTTTTCGAAAAAAATATATAATAGAAAAATGAGTAATTGCATGAAGTATCAAGACAATAAATCACACTAACCTAAGAAATTCAATGACATTCTGTGTTGCCATCCGAAAGTTTTCAAATAATTCAATTATCTTCTTTCATTAGCCAGACTCTATGAAGCACGGACAAGTATCTGGTCACCCACAACACAGGATTGTCCCAAGTATGGGGACCAGCGTCTGATTAGGTACCATATAATTTTGACAATTTTAAATGAATGAAAAAAAAAATTGGTTGTTTGTAAAGTAGGTTTACGATCGAGATGTTTACGTGATAACGTCTTATTGGTGATATAAGTTTTTGGGAAGTAAGGAATTAATAAAGATAACAATTTTTTCAAATTTTAAATTACATCTATCGTTTTATTCACACTTTTGATGATAAATTTCGGGTGTAAAATGACAAGTTTACTTATTCGACTATGATATACATTTTTCTTCATACATTCACGGAATGACTGGCAGCGCTCGAGATGAGACGGGAGATCGGTCCGTCTCTCTCTCGTTATACCTGCGATCGCGCTCGTGAGGTTTTGGTGTGACACAAGTTTCTGAACATGTCACCCGACTAAAACGATTTTAAAGACGTTATCACGTCAAAAAGATTCAAATAGAAATAAAAATTACGTTTACGGCTATTAAACTCCCTTAATTACCTTTGGAGGTTTCAGCATTGTACCCAATAGTCGCATTCTTTGATTGCTGGAACTTAATTTGGCATCTTCCTCTGACGAATGCTGGTCATCATGTGCCAATTCAATCACATGCATGTCTAGCTCTCTAATGCCATTCTCTTTTCTCTTCTCATTAATTTTAACACCACCCCTGTATGTTTCTTCACTAAGTACAATCATCTACAATAGAAAATATACCTATATACAGCGATTGCCAAAGATCAAGACCCATATGTCAACATCCAATACACAGTACAGAGTTTATTGCCAGTTCTTTTCTTCCGTTCTACGCCCTTGATTTGAGAACTGGCAGTAAATGTAATATTAGAAGCAATTCATATATAAATATATAATTTTTTTGACGTTCATAAGTGTACATTGTGTTACACATAGAAACAAAATTCCATTGGTACAACGCCATGATTCGAACGCTGAGGGTCGCTTAAGCCACAAGGACCACACTGTTTTAAAGTGATAAATTTATTTAAAAAAATAGTCTTACTTCAAATCTAGGATCATCCTTTGTTGGTCCATACATGTCCTGTATAGCTAGGACATTGTATTCCAAATCTGGATTTATATCAGTGAGGAAATCCTTTACAGCCTTGATTCTTACTTCAACTGGCTGTATTAGTTCCCATAATATCTTTGCTGAAATATAATTGTTTTTTAACCAACTAAAATTGCAGACTTCTCCATGGCTATAAGTATGTAAGAAATCCCAATTGGCAGATTATTAACGTTCTCTAAGTATCTTTGCACATAATCCACATGGAAAACTAATGGGGAATAATACTAATAATTCTCTGTGATCATATAATAGTTTATGATCTACTTATCTGTCTATATAGATTAATGTGTAAAGAAAACAGAATTCGATAGTGGCAACTTCATTCTGTTAATTTTGTGTCACGGTGCGCGCGCATCGTAAAATTTCACTCTCATAAATTTTTCATAAAGTGTCTAAAGAAGTATAACTTCAAAAAAAAGAAAAAGAGTCCTAGTAAATTGGATTGGGGGCTTTGTCTAAGGGTCTTATACTTTATATTTGGCATCCATATACATACATGTAAGGTATGTACGTAGTTAGTATTTCTATTTATATTATTTATATATAGCCTTACATTGAATCATATTAACATCCGTGACACCAACTGTGACATGTTTTGTTGCCCTCAAGGCAGCTTGTGTTAGAAGTATCTTATGGCCATTGTGAAGACGATCAAATGTACCACCAAGAGCTACATATTCATAAGTCTTCACTGGCTCACCTTTCATACTTTCAATTTCATTTTCAGTCTCTAAAATTAAATTATATTTTTGTTAATACAGTATAGAATCACAAAGCCATAGCATGCACTAGTAAATTTTTAGGCTATAGAACTTCTGTGAAGATAATGCCTAAAAAGAAATATCAGTGTAATAAAGAAATGTCCCAGGAATTTCACACACTATATTTGTAATTTTTGCTGTTTAATGTTTGGTTAATTTATTTAATTTTTGTAAGAACAATTTCTTTATTGAGTAGCTCAAACTCATAGTTTGCACATTGCAAATTTATAATTTTTTTTCCATTACATCATTGATAGGTTGTAGGTTAAGTATTAATATGTAGGTGTTCTTTTTTTAAATAACATATGTAGTAAATAATTGCATAGGCTATAATGTTACTGTTAATAAATAGATATATTACATTTACCAATAGTTAGCAGTTGGCATCCAGGTCTTATATTTGACACAAGTTCTTTAAGATTTTGATTTTCTATTCTACTATCAGTCAATATCATATCAATAGGATGATTTGTTTGGAGTTTTTTAAAACCCTCCAAAGGTTTTAATATCAATCTTATATCTAGGTTTGCATTTTGTGTCGCAGTCTGAAAATGGAATTTTATAGAATAAGATAGATTAAAACAATTTTTAATATTTCTGTAAAAGATAGAACAAATGATAATTTGAAATCAATATACATTTATATTTGTTACAGAAGTATATAGTATTAAATTTTCTTAAATAAATTAACTCAATTAACCAACAAACAAACTTTGCTATAAATGCTTAGTGTTTGTTAGTTAGTTATAATGATATATTTCCTTATGTATATGATAATTCAGTATTTTATTTATTTTTTATTTGCAGAATAATAATATCATGAGTACTACATAAAATCATAAATACCTTTGAATATATATCAATAATTTGCTTGTTAATTACTGATAAATTATTATGTACCCCAATATATTTGATGTAAAGTATATTTTTTACAAGTCTTGATGATTTCAAACATAGTTTCAAAGATTTTGCAGTGTTTGAGACAAATAATAGAGCATTTGAAGCCATTAGATCTAAAAAAAAGAGTTAAGATATACCAAAATTTCAACAATAATTATTTATCAATAGTTATAACCTACCTGTATTTGAATTCATTTTTGTAAAATAGTAGGATAATGAAATAGATAGTAACACTACCGCTATGGCAAAGCTAAGTAAACTGTTACACATATTTATACATAGTTTATCATTATGGTAACCAAAACTGACTCAAACTAGTAATCTTATGTGCATTTGAATTGCAAAATGTACTCACTTCGTTCCTTGAAACTCACTTTGTACTTTGAACAGATTAAATATAAAATGAGAAACAAAAATCACTTGGATGTGTACTGATAACGTTTTTAAGTATTGTACGGCTATCAACTTTATACTCGTTATTTTATTACTTTTAAATGATAGTTCGTGATTGGTAACATTTTTTTTATCAATTAAGACCTTCCACGTACTATTTACTCTTTCCAGTTTCCAGGACCTAATTATATTATTTTTAATATATTGGCCATTCGTTGTTCAAATGCTTAATAAAGTCTTATCTAGACAATAAACGTTATAAATTATAATATAAACACCTAGTATGGCTGCAAGCTTTTACGTGTCTAAACCCTTTAATTAATAACAATATTGTAGTCGATTATTTGGTATTATCAAATTCATTTGAGTTTTTATTACTTAATTTACTGTATATTAATAAAATAAAAAATAGTTTTTAGTCTCATCTCATCACAGATTACTACAAAACTCAATCAGCAGAATTCAGGAATGAGGAATGTCAAAACTCAAAAGACAAATATTTTATATAATACTGTATCATTTTTTAATTTGTGTATTAACGCACATATCGTGACCCACAGGCGAAATACATGTTATTTAGAATTATTTAACAAGAAAAGGTACAACAATTATCATCAATTATAATATCTTAAGTTTTTCAATTTTTATTGCAAGGTTATAGTCATCCGCGATTATTTGTCATAATCCACTGCTTGCATCTAAAAGCCATAGCAAAATCAAGTAAATTAAAAAAAATGATTATATTTCATATTATTAGTATTTGTAGATATTATACATTTTAGTATAGTATTTCAAAACCTTCCTCCAATCATGAATTTGTTGTTTTTAATTATCTGTTGATAATTATCTGTTGTAGATAATATAATGAAAACATTTTCAACTAGCAACACTGAGTTTAAGAGAAGTGGAACAAAATTTTACTTCGATTGTTTGCAAATAAATAATTTTCTTGCTTTATAAATAATTTCCAAACGGAAAATTGTAAAGGTTAACTATCATTATTACATCCTTTTTTTAAATTTAATGGGAAACCTGCATACTAAAACAGAGGAAAGAAACAAGCTATCTATTCACACATCCCGCGACGGCCAAGCATTTACAAGTCAGGTAATCTGCGATCAAATCGAAAACTTGCTAATGTCATTCACAGCTGAACATTCAACATACGTAATCTACAAAATGCTTTGTTGTTGATGACTATGTGATTGCTTACTTGCAAAAAATTAACAACAAACGTTTGGGTCGATACTGACGTTTGCGTGTTGATTGTTTTGGAAAGTGTTTGCAGTTTGTTTGTTTGTGTTTAGTTCAGCTTGTCGCATTTTGTGGGCAACCTCAGTGGACGCTCCTACCTAAGCGTAACCAGCAACCATTCGGCGTACAGTACTTCTCGGCCTTGGTCACGAGTATCTAGACGAAGGTTAGTGTTGTGTATCATTAATATTCTATTGCAAGGGCACATTATTACATATGTACGTTGAGCATGGCATTTTCGTATTATTATTTCGTCATATATTATTGAATTCATTAGCATAGCCGTTATTTAAATTAAATAATGAAGTTCACTTTTTATAACTGATTTTTTCACTCAAGAGACACTTGAAAGTAAATTTATTTTTATATCTTTTATGTATTGGCTACTATGCATGTTTTTGAGTATGCAATTACCATAGTGAAATTATCTAAATAGCGGAGGTAGAAACGAAATTGAAGATAAAAGGAGAGAATTAATTTTTCAATTAAATAAACATAATATTTTATTTATAGAATACATTGCCAAATTGTATTTTGTGCGTAGATTAGATATCTGCGCACAAAACTGTCAAAAAGTTTGATTTTAATGAGAACTTAGTGTTCATTGTTGTATCCTTGCTTCTTGCTAGCTGTTTATTGCTTCCATTTATTTATAGCATAAGTTTTCAGGTGGCACGATTCTACATTAAATAATCCTCTTGAAGCTTGTAAAACTGCTTGGCCGGTTGCCCATAAAGAGTCAATATTTCTCCCAGAATTCCCCATCACAACTGATCTCTTGAAGAAAGACTTTGAAGTAGTTCAAACAATTGCTAAAGGTGCATTTGGAGAGGTATTTAAAGTGAGAAAGGTCTCTGAAAATAAGGAGTATGCTTTAAAAGTTCTGAGCAAGTCACAGGTTAGTAACTAAAAATAATTTACATAATTAATTTCATAAATAAAATATTGAGCAACACTAAAATGCTACTAGCCATGCCCCATGGTTTCACCCACATTAAGTTGGTTGTAGTGTGATGTTATATAGCGCGCAGCCCTCCTTGATAGTAAAGAACAAAAAGATGTTTTAATTTGAACCTAGTTCCCAGGGTTAGCACATTCTAATATACAGTTAAGCATTTGAAATAATTGGCAAGTTAGAATTAAGAACTGACATTTTATAGATTATAGAAAATCATGTAATATCTATGATTTATAAAATTGAAATCAACAATATAAATATTACAAAATTAGTAATTTAAAGATGCTTCATTTTTTTGTAACATCGTTTTAATTATTAGTTTAAAACTTGTTAGATAAAGATAGAAAATTATTTATCAATGCAGTTGTGTTTCATGATATAATTATCAAATAAAGCCTTAAAACAATAGCAGATAAAAAAAATTGGTTTAGTTCAAGTGGCACTCTAAAAAAGCCAGTTAATCTATGTTTGATAAACAAAGGTACTCCCTTGACCTATTTTTATATATGCCCAATATTTGGCTCAATGCCAGCCGTTTCCTCATTCCTACAGTTAAAACTCCTGAATTTGGTTATTTTTAACCTCCCACGTCAAAAAGAGGAGTGTTTTTAGTTTTTAAATGTAACATAGTAATTAACAAAATTTAATACGGAAGTTATTTCTCTTTTGGAGCCACTGATTGATATTCTTATAATTGTTATGTAAATTAAACTTAAGCTTATCATCGCTACACTATATCCAATAATTATTTAAAATTTATTCAAGGTCTTACAGTATTATCTTTAAGCTATTTTTAGACAAAATTAAATTAATTTTAATATAATACTATTTCATGATTGACTTCAATTTGCTTTAGGTCTGTATTTTGATTAGAATAAAAATAATAAACATAATTAGTTGAGATTTAAATACTAATCAGTCAATTCAGTTGGTAGCATGAGTTCTGAAAGTTGTGTTGTGTGTGTGTCATGACAATAAGCCGAACACCGGAGCTTTTCACAACTTAATACCTCGATAATCAGACATTCAAACGTTGCTCGAAAATACGATATCTAGGCACAGTGATTGATGAAAAGGGTTACCATAGCATCGAAATCCGTTGTAGAATTGAACAAGTGCGGAGCGCCTTTTCAAAACTAAAAAAGTACCTTGTGACAAGCGCCTAAATATACAGCTAAGACCGCGATGTTACGTCTTCTCTGTGCTCTACGGCGTAGAGTCTTAGACGCTGACAGAGACTATGTCGAAAAAATTTGAAGCGTTCGAGATATGGGTTTATCGACGTATGCTTAAAATAACTTGGACATACCGCATACGAAATACAACCGTGCTGGACAGAATGCAGAAGAACAAGGCATTGCTTATGACGGTTAAGAAAAGGAAACTTGAGTATTTCGGACACGTTTCACGTAACACCAGAAAATACGAGCTCTTTCAACCAATACATGGCAAAGTGGCATATAGAGGGAGACCTGGCTGAAGACGCACGTTTGGTTGAAACACTTTAGACAATGGTTTGGTCAAAGCACCAAGTCATTGTTTAGAAGCGCGGCATCCAAAATTGGCCATGATGTTCGCCAACCTTCGCAAGGAGATGGCCCTATTAGAAGAAGAAAATAATAATAATTGTACATTTAAAATAAAATATAAATATTGTATGTCAAGCTTATAATATATAGAAACTTTAATCATATTCTTCTGTGACTTTAAAAATATTTATAAAAAAGTTTTTTAACATTTGTAGTTCTAAATGTTAATATTTCGATATAATTTCTTTGTTTTTATATTACCATTATGATTTTAATCCATAAATTACAAATTGCAAATCTTACAGGTTATTTAAGAAATGTGCCATTTGTATTAATTTAAAACACAAAATTAAGTAGGACACTAGGTCATTGTCGTACGACATTAAGATAATTTGACTGTATAATACATTCATTAACATTATGAGTGTTTGTTTGATATCAATATACCTGTCTGTTTTAAAATACATCACCTTATACACTGCATACATTTTGGTACTATTTTTTATTTATTTATTATATATGCATGATATCAAACTGGACACAGTTTTTCTGTCCACCAGGACGTCGAACATTATTATAACCATTAAAATTGTACGTAAAACGTCACAAACCAATTGAAACATTGACGCTCCACAGTTAGCCGACGCAAGAAACCTGTTCATGACGAGAATTCTCATTCGAATACAGGATGTATTCCTATATTCCAATAAGGATTAAATGAAGATGATGTCTGATTAGCATAATTTTTGCTATGCATATTTTATAATTGTTTGATTTATATATTCAATCATTTTATAATCACCCTTCCGTTTCCAAGACAACATGTGTTATTTAATCAGGAATAGAAATGGAACCTCATACTTTAAATGCAATATTTCGGTAGAAACTATAAAAATATTGGTCAAGATACTAGTGTTTCCCATTGTTTTGATACGGCGCTGAAACTTGGACTGTGCGAGCATCCGAAAGGAGGATATGTGCTCTTGAAATGTGTGGATAGAGGATTCCCTGGACGACGAAAAGAACGAATTTGTGAATTCTTAGTCAACTACGAGTGATGTCCCGTCTTTCTTCGGTGTGTTACCAAAACAGCCTGATCTTCTTTGGCCTTAGTAATACACAGGCGCTAAGGCTTGCCGAAGAGACAGAGGAATGGAGAAAGATATGCAACACAAAAACGACCTTCAGTAATGCTTATAGCTATAATATGTTAGCTAAAATATGCGATCCAAAACATTGCATTGGCTTTGAATAATTATCAGACCACATTGTACAGTTTGTGACTTTATTTATTTATTTATAAAAGCTTGTCAACGTTCGGCACACTCATACATTGATAAAAGAAAAATAAAATAAAATTTTTAATGTGTCACGCATTTACAGGCAAACATAGCATAAAGGAAATAATAAAAAGAAATTAAGCAAAACAATAATATAATTTAAATAAACATTAAACGAAAATCGCTCTTAAAGTGTGAGGGGAGCAACTATGGATATCCTTTCCTTGGTTATCCTTTTAACTTATGGATTATTCTTCAAAACAAGCAAGATACTTTTTCCCCGTTCATTCAAGTATATAAAGCAGTCATTGAGAGATACACAATGAAGTATATTTTCTATTCCAGTTGGTTCATGACAGAGCAGTGTGCCAAGTTAAGGAAGAGGCGAAGATCCAGTCCGTTGTTGGCCATCACCAATTTATAGCTGAAGCAGTATCACGGTGGCAGACAAAGAAGAGACTTTATATTGGTAAGTGAACTTTTAATAGAATGTTACTCTATAATGTCTGATGTTTCTGGTGTAAAATCGCTGGTCAGCTATCATCCACAAACGTTTATTAGACTTAGGGTCTGTCACCAGTTCTTTGACAGCCTTTTGACAGTGCAAGCGTCCATGGGCGGCGGCACAACTTACTTACTTAACTATAACTTTAGTATACGTATTTATTAAATCTACTAAGAAAGTACCAGGTGTCCAAATTTTTTAACGAATATTTTAGGTATCTTATTATATTGTCTGTGATACAAAACAGATGCAAAATAATAAGAGTCGTCTTTTGTCAAATTAATTAATTGTCACTTTTATTAATTAGCTAATTAGCCGTAAATATGAGTTAATAATCTGGTATCTTTAAAATATGGGTCGTAAATAGAATAGTTGAAAGTTCATTCTGAACACACAGGAGTACCGTGATAAGCATAATTTTAATTGTTTATCGTGTGCGAGATGCCCACAAGTTTCCTTGGAATACGATACAAGTAATTTAAAGTTACTATATTATTCTAAGATATATCTCCGCTAAAGCATTGGAACCTTGTCGCATTAATTATATCAGTACAGATAACAAAAATAAGAAAGATTACTTAAATTTTATTTTATTCTATTAACAATAAACATCTTGCAAATTTTATAGTTAAGTAATGGTGCTGACTGCTTGCAGTAAAGCAAATGGGGCGTAATTTTAATACGACATTTAGTAATAATACTTTAATATGAATTATACAGTTTGTTGTACATTTTTTTTCTTGTTACTCGATATCCTTACTTCCTTCAGTACCATTGATCGGTACTCTTCACGTGTAAAAGCCTCAAGCTTTTTTCCACTTTTCTCTATCCATGGCTGGTTGGTTGGTTTATTTAACTGCATGGTTTATTATAATAACGAATAATCAAAGTTTTAATGTATTGAGAACAATGTATAACCGTGAAAATACTTCTATATATTATTTAGATATTTGTGAATTTTTCCTTATGAACAGTATAATCAGGTAATTCTTCATAATAACCTATCCAATTATTTATGATTGGAAGTTACATTGATTATAGAAATAAGCTATTTCATCATCATATGATTAGTATTTAACCATTTAATATCAGCGCAATTATAATAGACACGATAAAATTCGTAGCGATAAATCTAACACGTTTTCTATCTAAAATAATTTGTATAGCAACGAAAGTCCGAACATGAAATGTTTTAATTGAAAATTGAATGATA
Organism: Pieris napi; assembly: GCF_905475465.1. Lineage (NCBI taxonomy): Eukaryota > Metazoa > Arthropoda > Insecta > Lepidoptera > Pieridae > Pieris > Pieris napi. The sequence goes on from NC_062237.1 coordinate 10,112,847, forward strand.
AAATCTGTATTGCCTTTGTAAAAACAAAATCAAGTGTTGTGCAGTAGTATTTATTTGGTCCTATCAAATTCTAATTAATCTACTAAACTACACTGATGATGATGAAAACACATCACGTCAACTTATCATAAGTTTGACAAAGTACGAAACCCTGGTTATGCATAACACTAAGATTTTTATACAAATACTAGCCGAAGAAGATTTTGTAAACAGTTTAAAAAACAAAAATTGTAAGTGAAAAAACAAACAAAAAAATGTTATAACCATTAAGTAATAACTATTAGGTATTACTATTAAGTTACTGTACCCCCTATACAGGTATTTAATACTAAACAGGTTTCCAAAACCTTACGCATTATAATGCATTGTTATAATGAATAAACACAATTTTTTTACCGTCAAACCATATAGAGATTACGGTACGGTAATATTTTATATAATATTGATGTACATTGTACAATGTACATATAATATTTAATATAAATTGTTTGATGTAAGTGATTACTCATCGCCAAAACTATTGATAAGTCGAATGATAAGTATGAATGTTCATTTCAGTGGCTAAATACGCTTTAATAAGAGAAATAAAAAGTGCGCTTATAAAATGTTTAAAAAGGTGTTTTCAGTTTAATAGTTCCTTTTAAACCTAATTCGCGACGTGCACCAGTAATAAAATCCGACCGAGTATTAGGTAATTGCTTTATCAGTACGATTGCGACTAGACATTAATGGCAAAATGAGGTCGATTCGACATTTGTCATTAGGTCATCTGTGTATTTGTGGTTTAGAAGGCCGTTGGTTAAATACACACGTGTTTTAAAACTACACTAAATATCCTATAATAATATGATGCCCCATAGACTGCGATTAAAAGTTATTATAAATCTAAATCATTTATTCATATGAAAACACACTGTACACTTATGAACGTCAAAAACGAAATATATATTAAATGCTTCTAATTTTTCATTTACTACCAGTTAGTTCTCAAATCAAGAGCGTAGAATGGTAGAGAAGAACTGGCAATAAACTTCCCGCCACCCTTTTAATCGCCAAGTTTTTTGTTTTACACAATGTTTGTAAGGAGCTGCAACCATTACACCATGTTCCACATGACATCTTAAGTTATAAATAATAATAAAATAAATTAAACACAAAGATTTGAGAGGCATGGTGAAATAGGAGCACACACTTACATTCTCGTGGGAACAACACGCAAATACATAGTCGAAATAACTAACATTATAGATGTAGTATAATATGTTATTTTGAATGGTTGCAGGTGATTACAAACTTTTGTAAAAAATCCTTGGCGATTTAAAAGAGAGATGCCCAATAAATTATGAGTTCTTCTCGTTTGTTCTACGTCCTTGATTTGAGTATTGGCAGTAAATGTTAATTAACAAACTATGTCCTTACTGGCGTTCATAAGTGTATTAAGTTACCTATCAATAAATGATATTTTAATATAATTTGAAAATCATTTTAATATTTTGCCTATGAGCTGGTATGGTCATAGGTTAAGTGGCTATGGTATTTATTTTTAATTAGAAATACATTGAGAAATTGTACGTCTCAATCTATTACATTTTTGATTGACAAAGGTGTATTAATTACTCTTGGAACGACGAGAGAACTTTTTGGGCATATTAAACATTCTATTGTCGAAATATAACAAATGCATTTTTCGAAAGCTCATTAAAAAAATCATCTTAAGAGAAATTTTTTCATTTAAAACACAACATTTAGATTCCTTTACTTAATAAATTTTAAGAAAAGCTTTGTACACCACGTGTTATCATTATCAATAAATTTTATTAAATAGGAAATTACTAGTAAAACTAAAATTTGTAGTTGGAAGTGTAATATTTCTATAGTATTATTATATTTTTGGGAAATTACAAGACGGTTTTAATACGATCACTCGGAAAAGGGTAGCATCCTTGATGCGTGTTAGGCATAGCATCAATGGTATCCTAAATGTATTGATTACAGAGAACGTGTTTGCGAACCAATACTAACATAGCAACTAAGACCGAATTGTTACGAACTCTAACTAAAACTTAATGTGGATATAATCTGAAATAAAGAAATATGCATGATTGACCACAATTATCGTGTATTTGAAGTCAATAATCACCTCATTTGCTAATGTCCACAAACAGTTTCAGAGTACATTCCGGGCGGTGAGTTGCTAGTGTTGTTAGACAAGTGGAGAAAGGTACCTGAGGATATCGTCAAAGTGTTCGTCGCTGAAATTGCGTTCGCTATAGGTACGTAAAAAATCTAAAAGCAAAACTTCCCTAAAGTCGACTATAAGCACAAGTTTTTCGATACTTTTCAAAATCGTATTCTTATATAAAAAATGGATAGATTCGTCGATACACACCTATTACAATTTTATTTTGGGGCCTTCTAGTTTTATTAGCCAAGAAACATTTTGGGATCAGAGAGCCTGCAGAGGTGTGAGGTTTTAAAGTTATCTCTAATGTAGTAATACTTTTTTAGACTCAAAGTCATAGTTTCATATAGGTAAACAAGTACGTCAGAAAAGTAGTTAAATTAATTCTAAATTTTCATTTACTACCAGTTCGCAAGTCAAGGGCGTAGAGCGAAGAACTGGCAAGGAACTTTCTGCCACTCTTTTTTATCGCTAATTATTATAGCTGTTTATATTATAACTAGTATAGCTGACAGATATTAATTATAACTGAATTCTTAGATGTCTTACCATATATGACAGTTTATACAGGCGAATAGTAATTTGGCTGAACCGTCTTGAGATTTGAGTTTGTAGCAGTGTTCAAACTTTTTGTTTTGTCGACAACACTCATACTTCATTATAGTTCGTCAGGCGTCTTGATTTTTTTAAAGTTATAACGTGTAATTTAAATTTCTTTGTCTCTATAGTTTTTTTATTTTACAAGCGCAAAATTATGTAGAACAATATATTGCTTTTTTAACTAAATGTTTAATTTTTTTTTATATAAATTACATATGATCAATACAAATATTATGTTTAATTATTGAATTCCATGTATCGCCAATTTAAAGTCTAGTTAATTAAAATATATTGAAAAATCTTCCAGATTTCCTACACAACGCGGGTATTATATATCGTGATCTGAAGCCGGAAAATATTCTACTCGATTCGGACTATCACATACGATTGATTGATTTCGGTCTTTCCAAGTGGCTGTCCATTGGGTCGAGGACTACGACGCTCTGTGGTACTCTTAAATATATGGGTGAGTTATATTCTATTTAAGGGGTCCCTAAAAAGATGTACCATGGTACAACTCAGGAACTTAATAATTATTTTTAGCGATTGTCACACTTAATTTAAAATATGCAATGCGTTTTATTATTTTTACATTATAGTCATTGATATATAAAAAAACCCAAGATGCACAGTCTCGAATAAAAGTAACGCTCGAAAGTGTCCCGAAACACTATTTCTGTCATTTTCTATAACAGTATGTCTATAACAGTATATGTTACAAGCATATATTATTGCAAAATCAACCTTACGCGAATTTCTTAAAGTTGTTATTACAACGCAGTGTATACGTACTTAAAGCAATAAAATTTTACGACCGACCGTGGTCGGTAGGACAAGGTATTGAGTGGAGTCGAACATTACTTTTTTATTTACAACTATTTAACATAATTTTAAATTTATCCGACTTTTCGGGTGCTTTACAGCGTGCGTGGTCACGGTGACTGAAGACAAAAGGTGTTGGATGTTAAATAGTTGCAAATTTATAATAATACATAACTTTAATCCGGTTAAAAAGTTTTTTCTTTAAATTAAAAAATAATTTGTTAGTAAATATATTTGTCAAAAACTACACACAAAAAAGTTCAAAAGTACATAAATTTATTTATAAAAAAAAACACAAATAAATAACATCGACTCCACTTATTAGACGCGAGACTATTTGAAATGAGTGCACAATTTAGAATGTTGCGCTCATTTTTTGAGGACGTTTTTTAGACGTTGATTGTGCATCTTGGGTTTTTTATATATCAATGATTATAGTATAGGTCCCGGCTCGTATGTTTTTGTATATCATAAAAAATCGATTCTGCAAGGTTCGTTTGCTTCCTCTCGCTAACGTAAAAATTAAAACGGTCATTTTCCGTTTCAGTGTGGGATTTGACACGTTATACCAAAATGGCGTACACGGCTTTCGCACTTCGTACTTTATCTCAAACCCTTTAATTTGCACGCGATTTTTAACCATGATATGCCAGTGACGCCGTCACGATGAACGCACGCGATTTCAACTTCGAAATCGCCATGGACGGTAGCCAAGTTGACGAGGTGGTAGCCAGTATCTTCCATACAGTGCTATTCCACCGATCGAGCGGCAAATTCACCTACAACAACGAAGAGAGTTACTCCATACGAACCGTTAATTATGTGGACGTTGACTGCGATTTCATAGACTTCACGTACGTCTGCTGCGCGTCCGAATCGCTCGCTCGGAAGCTTAAAAGAGAAATATCGGCCTTTTCGAAACTCCTGCGCACGATTGACGGCAGACCCTCCCCCGCTAAGGGCGAAATAAGCCTCGAGTTCTTCCAAAAACACCGGACTAGATGGTTTCTGCCGACATACGTGCCCGTTCCTTGGGAAATATGGCGCGTGAGTTGTGAATTGACCGAATCGGGACAAGACATGCATAGACACGAGAGCGTAGTGGAAATGCTTCAAGACCAAATAGTGTTTATCACAGAGATAATAAACCGTCACGAATACGTGCCCAAGATGCCGAACCAGTCGGACGCGGATCTCATATTCGACACATCGTACCCGGATATTCAACCTTATCTCTTCGCAATAAAGTATAAGTTACCGGAAACAGAGTCGAATACGGTCAGCAACACAGTTCGGAAGCTTATCAGGGACACCCTGTATTTGTGATTATACGCTTGGTGATTTTATATATTGACAATAATTTTGTTTCGTAGTTTGACCTGAAATGGCTAATTATTGTCATTGACTAAAATTGTAATTGTGATATATTTTAATGATTTAGATAATCGAATTTCGGCTATAAATGTGAGTCGAGAAATTAATTTAATGTACTTAGTTATTAGACATTGAAATAGTTTTATTTTTATTTGTTAATCCGCCCCTAAGTTAATAGTGAATTAATTAAACAATAGTCAATGAAAGCTGGTTGTTGTGTCCATTTTACGTTTATTTAATCCTAACATTTTAGGGTTATCGATAATTTTTAAGTTATATCGGCACGTATTTTGGCAAGATTTTTTTGCGTCTTTTAGTAGTAAACAACGCAACTAATACGCGACTTTTGAGGCCTATACGAACGTTAGGTTGTGATAGATCGGTTATTTGGAGGATTTCCATACCATTTATATAGAATTGCAAGCTTAGTTCCAAATTCGGCCACGGAGCACCACCCAAAATTTTCTGTCTATCTATAAAATCTATCTTTACTATTTTATTAGTGCTAACTCATTGCACTATTATTTTGTAATCATATCTACGGATTGCATCTATTTAAACTAGGATTGCATTTGAGTTTTATAACCAAAACCCTTTTTGTAATTTTTTCAAAACCAAAAATCATAGACAAATAAAAAAAAACGTTACATATTAATGGACAGGTGTACTCTCTGATAGTCCATATCTCACTTAACATCAGGTGGGATTACGGCCAAATTGCCCAGTTCTGTATAAAGAAACGTTTTGTCCGTGCTAAGAGGCGTATTCTTACTAAGGTACGTGCTGAATTATAAAAGAGTAGAATTAAAAAAAAAAGATATTTTATATGTTTTACCTTAAACATAGGTTATGTAAATAAAGATTTTCAAACCATTCAGATATTAAAATATTGTAAGCAGTTTTTGACAATTTTTATTTTGTTTGATGTTTGTGTGCAATAGAACACCATATCTTTTGGTTTCGGCAATAATGGCATTTGTCTTTATGGTAGGGGAGCCCAAGAGGGGATTTCGGGATTTACTAAAGCGCGGCAGATTAATATATAGGGGGATACCTTGTACCCGGTTAAGTACCTCCACAAAATATGAGGCCCATATATAAAGCCGCACGTGAAGGAGACAGGATCAGTTTAGTAAAAAAAAATTGACCATCAGAAATTCCCGAGCGCGTCAGATTAAGGTAGGGTGAGTTAATTACATCCTAAAAAGTGTATATTCCACTAATCTGACAATTTGAGAGTGACGGAAAAAAAGGGGAGGGCAACAAAGTTGTAAAAAAAAAACGTCATCTCGACATTCTCGAGCGTAGCTAATTTTTTTTTTATTGTGAAGGAAATAATTCAAGAATAATGAAAAAAATATAATCTGACGATTTCCGCAAGCCGAAATAACAAAAATTCGTCGATAAAGTTAAATGCGTGCAGCTGCGTGATGCCTACATTTCCTTAAACCGATCGGAATCTACTAAACGGCGTTCTAAATATTTCCCTCAAAATTACATTTCCTGTGAATTTGAACCGATTCGGACCGATAGATTTTGAGAAATTTTGAAAAATCTTAAAAAAATAAGAAATATTTTTTTTTAAAGTGGTTTCTTTTTCGATCAACTTCAAAAACTAATCCGCCTTTGAGCTTGAAAAACCACGTCGATCGCCACCAAGCTGGTCAAAAGCGGTTGATTCGTTCGAGAGATATCGTACACGAAAGAAACCCGAAAAAGTGTTTTTTCGGGATTACTCCGAAATTTGTGGTTCGATCAATTAAAATTGCAAAATTATTTATGAGGATGATAAAACTGCGTCGAATGCCGCCAACCGCGTGAAAATTGCTTGATCCATTCAAAAGTTATTGCGGTTTGAAAATTCCAAAAATAGTGTTCTATGAAACTTCTATCAGACTTTCGAGCTGGGAGAGCTCAAATGCATAGAAATGTTATTTCTTTGAACTCAGCGAGCTCAAAATATCAATTTTAAGCGCCCAGGAATGGAATTAGCGGGAAGTTGCAGGGATGGCCCTTTAGGTGAACCGTTTTTCTATTTTTTTTTGGCAGATCAGGCGAATCCCTCTAGATAATCGTCAGATTATGAGACAGTACGTTTAGAACATAAAGATGAACCACATATATCTTAATCTGACGCGCTTGAGTATTTCAAAATTGCGATTTTTTTTTGCAAATTAAGAAAATGGCTGTGGGTTTGCGTCCCATCGAAATCGTCAGATTAGTGAATGAGAGCTTTTTTTTGGTGCACTTAACACTCCCTTAGAAAATCTGACGCGCTCGATAATTTTTTTTTTTTTTTAATTTTCAACCCTTAAATACAACCACCCGCATCATGCAAACGATCAGATTAACATACGTACATTATTAAAAATACGTAGGGCATAGATGCTATCAATATCTGACGCGCTCGAGGATGTCCATGCAACAGTTTTTTTTTACATATTTAACTATCTATAGCCGCTTCCCCCACCGATGAAAAGGAATTTATCATATAACATTTTTTTCTTCTTTTTATCTAAGCTTTGCATCCCAATAGGTCTCTACGACGCTCGAGTAAATCCCCATTTAGCATCGTGGGCTCCCCTACCATTAGTCTATAAAAAAAATAACCTCAAATAGTTAAAAGTTGCGGATACTTCTCTATAACTAATGACTTACAAAATTAGGTTATAATAAACCTCAAAGAACCACCGATTTCTAGGTGGAGATTTAATCGCAATTTTTTGCTGACTTGTAGGTGAAATAGAATAAATGCAGCTACATAGTGTATATAGAAATGTAAATATATTTTTCTCATTCAAATTAATGGTTTAATATGAGAGCTTTATAATGCTTATATGTATATTGTAGATTTTTCTCAGTAGGCTATTTTAAAGTGTGATAATTTTAATATAATGGTGCATGGATAGAAAGTGTAGGAGAAAAGAGAAAATATAAAAAAAATCGTGTGTTCTACAGTGAAACTTTATTAGATTTATTACTAATTTTAAATGTATAAATAGTTATTTTCTTATGTAACGCCTTGGGTTGGCCCGTAATTCAAACGTCAATGTCAATGTCAAATGACATCGTGAAATTACGTTTTTTTTTTAATTATATTAAAAATATGGCCTTTATTCGGATACTAAAAGTTTATGTTACATTTAGTTTATAATAAATACACGACCTCGAAAGAGACCCCGAGATTCTTCCTCGTGTCTATTATTTTCGCTAGTCTGCTCCAATCTTTCTCTACTCTCTTTTATTTCAAAGTTAAATCTATTTACAAATTCGCGGGTGTCTATTTGGTTAAGGTGGCTCTACTAATTTTTCAAAGTTTTTGTTATTATGGTAAACAATTACGCACGTAAAACGAAACATTTTGCACGATTGGTCGCCAATCAGATTAGAGCGATCAATGATTTGTTTTTTTAAGTGAATTAATAATAAATAGATTTACGTTTGAATTACAGGCAATACCTTTTTAAATATAGAAAGTATATTCAATTTAAATATCCGCCCTTGAGTTATATTCTATTATTTTCATCTTAAAACGAATTAATGAGTTCTAATGGCGTCAACTAAAACTGCGCTTATGACAATTTAAGTTCACAAACATATAGTCGCGGAAGCGTAGATTAGATAAACGATGTTGAGAATTGTTTATAATTTCCTATAGTTGTGTTGTACTGTATAACTTTCGAATTTTTAACACTTAAAAAATATTAAGTATCTGTAAACTACACGTTTAATGTTTAAAAAAAATTGTTTTAAAAATCGTAAGATTCGATATATCTTCGTCTTAAAAAAATAGGCATTTTAGTGTCGCCATTTTGATTAAGGATTCAGTTGAAATTACGATATTAATGAATAACCGGAGTTTAGTTATCAAAATGTCTTCTATGCCTTCAATTTGTATTTGTACTGACTCCATCCATGAACTGCTTTACTTATAAACGCCTCTTAACTATGTTAGCCGTCTTATAAAATTAAGAACTGCTTAGCTGAGCGGCTTTATAAGTAGGCGGTTAGTTATTTACTTTCCTACCTCATTTGTAGCTCTAAATACCCTTGATTGTATCTTTTTATTAACTTTTGTCACCAAAGAAATGGCTGTATCTTGACAATCTTACGATTGGCCCCATTCACGCTATTAGTACCTAAATGTGACCTTCTGTGACCTTTTGATATCGTAAAGGGATAAACCAATCGAGTAGGGCGATTCTCTATATTGCTTCACCAAGTTGTAGTGGTACTGATGAAGCTTAAGGCGTATACGTGTACGTGGAGGAAGGGCGTGCCCTTCGACGCGTTGCACTGGGACTTCCGGCAGAAGTGAAAAATTGAATATTAACGTTGTGCATTCTTGATATTTTGGAATGGTTAGGGAAAAATTTTGCACAAATTGCTTTAATTATCAGTATAAAAGTACTATCATTTATGTGGTAGAATACAATATTTATTTATTGCGCTATCGTAGGTACACAAACATGGCAATTTATATTACATTAAATACACCGCGCCAGCTGTCTACTCTCCATCCGTATTACGAATTTTCGATCAGGTCACGTGCCCTGACGCGAGTTTAACATTTTTTATCCATTCCAAAAAACGTGTACAACGCCGCGAAAGAAGTTTTCACTTCAAAAATATAAGGAGGCTGTAATCAATTCATAATTTTTTTAATGAATCAATTCCCTATTCTTAGGTGTGAGCTGGTAGGTACCGATATTTAAGATTCTATTGGTTTCTATCTTTACGATCGCATGTTTCCTTTGTAGATTATAGCGAGCCGCTTACGTCTTATAATTTATGACCCAAAATCAAGTATTTGGTGATGAGACAATATTTTAATACAGATATATACAAAACTTTATGGCTGCGTACATGTTTTTGCGAACATAATTCCCTGTATGATCCTTAGCGTAAGCATTAGATAGCTGTATAATCTTTTGTCTTTATCACTTACACTTTAAAAACAAATAAATCTGACAAAACATTGTATAACTATTTGAGACTTATAATACTTATAATTTGCTATTTTTGTAATGTCAAAAAAAAAACTGAAAGTTTGCTGGTAATGTTTAATCAATTAACGAAAATTATTTTTACATTCTATTTAGGGAAATAAACAATAATTGATCATAAGTATTGCACGAGAAATGTTAGGAGTCTAAAGAGAAGGATATTTGCACTTTAGTAGTCTGCAAACATTCTTCCGTTCCAATTATCTATTTCGTTACTTAGTCTGTTTATAGAACGCATTTAAACTTAGCTCATCCTAAACACTACTAAACCGAGTTTCGTTTCCAGTGAAATTACGAATCGAATTTATACTTCCAAACTAAGTAAAGAGCTCGGACAATAATTTCTTGCGTTTCTATTATTATCAATTCACCTTTAATGTAAGCTAAGCTAAGTTTAAATACGCTTTGTGCAGCCAAACCCTTAGAGTTGTGACTCACTGTGATCTGTGTGTCAAAAACATACGGATGTGCTCTACAGGGTATATATAATAGCGCTGTCTCGACTCGGAATCTTACCCTCTGTCTCGATTCCCACCAGCCATAGAGTTTGGCACGTCTGTAGTGAGTGAAAATTGTGTGCCTCGTTTAAGATATCGTCGCACGTTGTATATAAGCACCTTTGCCTTACTTAAAAATGTTATGTATGGCTGTTACTTGTATGTAAAGTATATGTTGTGATGTATCAGTTCAAAAGCAGGATTTGTCTTGTGATAATTTATATAAATATGTGAATAAATGATAATGTATTATTTGTTTTTGATTTTCAAATACCCTCATATAAAAAAAATCACCAGATTCGAAAACAGTTAAAGTATTTTACCAAAGTACTATTTCGTCTCTTTCGGTCAAAATGTGTATACGCTGTGACGAAAAAACAAATTAATACTTGTTCTGAAATTTTTTTTCAAGGACGATTTTAGAGAGAAATGTAAAAAGGGCCTTTAAATTGGTATATTAAATAATTTCCGTTTTAGGTAATTTAATTCTTAAAGAAAATATTATCCTTGAATATAAAAAGGCTGCGTTTATAAGCAAAAATATATTACACATTACATTGTCCATACTAAATTTTATTGGCTTCCCTGCTTAATACCGCAAAGCATTGGTGACTAACAAATGGTGTATTGGCTTGAAATCCTATTGGTTCCCAAATAATATGAGAAAACTACCCTAAGAGTTTCGATACTTACCACTGCCCACTTATCGATAAATACTACTAAATACTATTCACTCAATTGAAATGGGTTTAAAGAATTCTCAAAATCTTTTACAAGATTTTACTTTGACCTTTTTTGGTTGTAATGTACCTACGTGATTTCACATGGGTGTGAGACAATTATTATATTTTAGGATTCACGAAAATATTGTGTTAGTTAATGGATTTTATCGGTATGGGGGATAATATGTATTAAGTATTTGAATTTTAAAATATTGTGAAAGTGTTGTGATCTCAAGACATCAAGCAGACTTCGTGTGCTCAACGACAACAACTCCCATGTAATTATAAAACTTTATTTTATTATAATTAATAATTGTATGAATGGTGGAATGATGCGTGGAGCACAAGAAGTGTGAATGTTACGTTTTGTATTGATTAAGTCGTAAGCTTTAGGTCGAACACAAAAACACGGACGTCACGATTATTACTTTAAATAGAATAGCTATCGTAATATAATAGATAAAAATACGAGACAAACTCTATGGTTTTATAAATCGTCTCCAACAATTTTAATAGCTTTTCAAATTTTTTTTTTTTAAAAGACAATTCACACCAATTGACCTAGTCCCATGCTAAGCTGGTGAAGCTTGTGTTATGGGTACTAAGCAACGGATATACATACATATTATAGATAGATAGACATATAAATACATATTTAAACACCCAAGACCTAAGCACAGCACCAAATGCTCATCACATTGATGTTCGTCTCAGCCGGGGATCGAACCCGGGACCCATGGCTTCGCAGTCATGGGTACTAACCACTAGACCAATGGGTCGTCGTAATAATAGTAATGTATGGAAAACCTTGAAGCGCTCCGTGAGCGTATTTGGAAGTACACGGAATCATGACCACAAATCAATCGAATATAATTTTTGTAGTAAAGAATTGTATGGAAAATCTGAGCACCAGACACTAAAATAATCTTATTGACGTATATGAATGATATATTGCATAATGTTCGTTCTCAGGTCATGTGTATTTGTGTTAGCTTTACTTATAGAAGTCCTGACATCTAGATTTCGATCAATGTCTGTACAAGAAGCTAACTTACCAATTAAAGAAGCATAATATTTAGTTATTTTGGCAAACAAACGATAAACATTCATTTCATCCGTTACTTACATTTCTATTCTACTCGTACTGAGTTAAATGTGTAAATAATCTATATGGTATTATAAATTATTGATTTCAGCACCAGAGATCTTACAACGTGACGCGTATGGACACGCAGTTGATTGGTGGTCGCTGGGCGTGATCACTTGTAGAATGCTTACTGGAGAGGTATTTATATATTTACTAGTATCTGTATATGTATACAATTTTTAAAATCTCTGCCCATCCACCGTGAAAGGTGCTTCAAGCTTTTAGGTATTTCTGAACCAGACCGGATGAGCTATGAGAGAATGGTCATCTACTGTGCGTCGGCGATGCACTTGTAAGCCATTGAAACGGTCGGTGGTAGTTTTATATATATATATATATATATATGTAAGGAAAACATATTTTCCTAAACAAACTCTTTTTACAATTTATTTTTATTCTTTGCCGTCTGCTTTATTTTTTGCGCCTTATTTATCCTCAGTACTCGTATAAGCGATTGATACCATTATATATATATAAACCTACCATATTTTTGCTTGCAATGAAAAATAAAAAATTGCTTATCCAATATTTTTTTTTTTAAATTTGTATTATATATATAATCTTATTATATATATATAAATTATATGTCACGTTGTTTGCCCTATGGACTCCTAGACTACTGTACCGATTTTAATCAAATTTGCACACCGTGTGCGGTTTCATCTAACTTAAAAGATAGGATAGCCTACATCTAAATTTATACCCGCAATATTATTTGCAAAATATTTGTTTATTATTTGATAAGTCACAATTCTAACAAATGGCGCTGTGTTGAAAGTACCAACGTATCACATAAGCTACAATTTAATGGCATTACCACCAAAAAAGCATGGTGGTCCCCATGACTGGTGTTCTCCTACCGTTTCTCTTGAATAGGTTACTACTATGTAATATAACAAAAATCTTAGCCACAGCAGCAACGCTTGGCCGGTTTGCTAGTATAATATAAATAAAAGCAACTGGATGTAATGAGTACGACAATATAGTTTTAGTGATTTTCACATTACAATTACTGAACTTTTACGATATAGTGATTGAAATTTAGAATATGGGGTATGAAACAGAGTCTATAATTTTGAATAAAAAAATAAAAGGTACTCAGGTAACAGCAGATAGAATGTTTAAACTTGTATGGTAATTGTTATTATTCTAAAACCAATGTGTTTTTCGGAACATATATCTATTGTCTATATCCCTGATAAAGACTATTTTTTACTGCAATAAAGTACCTTATGTTTTAAGCAATGATTTCAATTTTTTTAAAAGGTATTTTTTGTGTTATATATGTAACCTTAGCTACATATTAAGAAATATAACGGTATAAATAAAACATGTAGTAAAAAACGTATTTATTTATTACTTAGAAGTACCGGAAATTCGATAATTTATTTGCAAATAATTACAACGTAGGTAATTCTTTAGTTTCCTATTTAAATAAGTCTCTAACTAGTCTGACATTCACGCGAATACGGCTTTTGGCCGGCTATGCGGGGAACCATCACAAACGCACAGCGTTGAGCTCTTGGCTCCTACTCGCTTATTGGCAAAGGGCGCGTGTCGAGAACCATTGGCTGTCGACACACGCCCACCGCCAGCACAGTTTTGTTTATCTAAGATGAGGCAGGGCTAGATTTCTCGCCGCTATCCTCTGATGAGTCCTTCTCCTTGCTCTCCACACTTTCTCCACTCTCCTCAGAGCTGCTCTTAGCTGGAGCGTCTCCTAACGCTAAGTCGCCTTCCTTGACTTCAGCCTTGGCGTCACCTGATTCCTTTGCAGGTTCTGCAGGTGCCTCGCCTGCCTTCTCCTCTGCAATTTCGACCTTCTCTACTTTCTCTTCAACTTTCTCACTCTTTTCTTTTGGCTCTTCACTAGGTGCAGATTTGTCCGCGATCTCAGGAACTTCGGGTTGCTTTTCTTCTGGTTTTTCTACTTCTTCAGATTTAGTTTCTGGCTTTGGAGCATCTTCTTTCTTTTCTTCTACAGCATCACGAACCACTCGTTGTGCCTCGTCAGCAACTATACCGGCGGCGCTAGATTTCGGTTCAACTGGGGTAGAAGGAGCAGATGGCTCTTCTTTTTTTTCTTCTGGTTTCGACTCAGTTGGTGTGCTTGCCGCAACATCTCCACTCTTTGAAGCTGGTTCTTCAGGAGCTGGCTTCTCATCCTTTTTCTCCTCGGGTTCAGCAATTTTAGGGGCAATGGCTGGCTGTGATGCGGTGATGGGACTTATTGCAGCTGCATCAATAGGGTCATCGGCGACTGCAGCAGGGTTCTTTACTGCACTGACTACGTCAAAACCTTCGTCGATCGCAGACTTAAGTGCTGGCTCTTTAACCTCTTCTACCTTTGCTTCAGATTCCTCAGATTTTGATTCTGGTTCAGGTTTGGGTTCAGGGTTCTCAATTTTTTGCTCGGGCTTTACTTCAGCGGGTTGTGCTTCTTCTGCTTTCTTTTCGTCTTCTTTAGCTGGTTCTTCAGACTTGACTTCCGGTATTTCTGCCTTCTTATCTTCTTCCTTGGCGTCTTCTTTCACATCGGGTTTCGATTCGACAGCAGCTTCAATAGGTGATTCTGCGTTTTTAGCTTCAGGTTCTACTGGTTTGCTTTCCTCCTTTTTGGCTGGTTCAGCTTCAGCTTTTTTCTCATCTACTTTGGCTGGTTGTGCATCATTTTGTACCTTTTCTTCTCCTGTCTTTGCCTCCGCCACAGCAACAGGCGTGACGGGTGTTTCTTGTTTCTCTTCCGCAACGGGCATAGCGAGGCTCACAGCCGCAAAGGCCAAACAAATTATCAGCACCTTCATCCTGTAAAACAAAAACAATATGTAAATTATAATATATATACAAAACTAAAATATAAACAATTGCAACGCACGTCTACAAATCGTGAATGCGGTAAGGCCAATGTTACGCGCCGCCTCCGAGCTTAACGTTCATCGCAATTTTCCAATTAAGGTTGGATAATGTAAGGGCCCGACATGCTGGGGGCGAGTGCCTAGTTCAATTGAATTAAAAGTTGACTTTGAGCCGGACGTGGGTTATTTGTGAAAGTGGGTAATAAATAGGAAAATATACCTAAATGAAAACTGTTCTAAATAAAAAGCGTTAACAAAAACCTATACCCATTTGAATAGGATATTAAAATTTATTGCATGTCTTATAAACTCGTTATAGGTCATAGACACGAGGTATTTATACACTAAGTCATTAAGTCGTATCCCAGGTCCTGTTGGAATGTGGTCCGGCGCCACGCCACAAATAGAACGTACATCCTTCGTAATTACAGCGCCCTGAGGATATTGGAAAATGGCGCGCAATAACGGCTTTTTGAAGCAAACCAATGAAACAAAGAAATATCTGCAAACGCTTGGGGTTTTCAAAGCATTGTGGACATTTCCTAGCGTTGTCTAGTACACCGGATGGGAATTGTGCGTTTGTCATAAGGATCGGGCGAGACGTCCACACTACGGTGTATGAATTTTAATACGCACAATGAATAGAATCGGTAATTCAGAGATGCTATCGTGAATGATTCACCAGTGGGCTAATCTGGACATTGCTAATTCGAATAGACAATGATTTAAAGCAAGTTCATTGATCGCGCAATTTATATCACTCATAACAATGAATCGATTATTTTGTGTGACGCAAATTCAATTTTATATACGGTGTGCAATTTTGAACAAGATAAATATCAAATCCTCGGAGGAAACAGTAAAATTAAAGTTTCGTTTGCGTAACATTTTTATTTCCACAGTATTTCGGTACCCATTATCGTCGGTTCGTCACAGATCGACAATTTAAGTATACAAATTGAATGATTAAAAGGAGGGAATATCTAATAATCCCTACATATGTTCGCTTTCCGCCGTTTCTACGTTTGCCAAGTTTTTCGCGTTGTGCGGGCAGTAGTAAGCAATATTTAAGCAGATGCACTAAGCATACTACAAAACACATTTCTAGCATTTACATGGAGTATATATATTATGACATCCATCAAAGTTTAGTTTGTAACTGGTTGTCTCGACAGACCTCTTGCTTTTAATATTCAATTTAAACATGCCAAGCTTCAGTAGTGAATTTTTCCAGATTTTTTTTGCGTAATTTTCTATCTGTAGCAATCTCCTATATATTAGAATTAAATATGTAGAATATCGTACACTGGTAACCTCAAAAATATGTGCTATTAAAGATTAAAAGGCGTAACTATCATTCAACTTGGACTTATTCGTTTCCGTACATAATAATTCTTTTACATTCATTAAGAAGAGAAGGGTTGTTTGCTTTTCAATACAGGTTCTTTATTATTTGTATTAACTTATTACATTACATGATAAAGCGCGTTTATCGAATGAATTAATAGGTATTTTAATTAATAAACAAGTTTCAAAGTTCAAACGGTAGTTTTAATTTTGTATACTTTTTGTATTTAACGCTAAATCGTACATTGAAATTCCGATAAAAACAAAAATGGGAGTGAATGATTTCCCTATTAATTAACAGTAATATAAATATTTACCTATACTTAATATAGCGAGGTACAAAACTGCCTTACAATGATTCGACCTCAACTACATTCAAATAAATTGGCTACAATTCCTATGTAAGTTTAAGAAAATCTACCAATAATAAATGGACGCTAATTTGTAAGAAAGTTGTTTGTTAGGAATAGTTATTAAGTATAAAGCATGTGTTTGCTTGGTAAGTTTGCTTATTAAGTATAAAGGATGTATGTTGTGTGTGTTCCTTGATGGATGCTCTCACTGCATGTTATGCCCGTTGGCAAACCAATATATAAGTTTGAAATCCAAAGTCTATGTGTTTCTGAATCTTAGCCCAAACCACTAAATACGGTAACATTCCACTTGTAGCGGAAAACGTTTGATTTGTTTGATTGTTTCTGAGTAATTCTGGAAGGATATCCTTAGCTCGAGTCTTCCCACACATTCGAGCAATCTTTCAATTGAACCACAGCGCATGCTCTTCATTGCGCCAATCAAAAATATGCCGGCGATGCGGCGAATACATGCCTCGAAACGTGACAATGTAATACTACCCTTATGTGAATTGATAATTTATTTATTTATAAGTTCTAAAATAACGTGTATGCAAAAAGTTGTATAAGAAAATATGACATCACACATTTTACACAGAACAGAATTAAATGGGCAACCACAAATAAAAAACAAATAACAACTAAAAAAAAAATAATAACTAAAACTAAATATCATTAAGAACGTGATAAACAAAGTTACAGTAAGTTGGTAGATTTGTAAAATATATCAGAATTATTGTTTGGGGTTAGTCAATACAGACTGTTACCACGATACAGATCATCAATATACCCAAAAAGATACAAAGAAATAAGTCTACTCTATGCTTAATTGGTTCACGAATTTAAATTGGACGTTGAACTCTATAAACGCTTAGATTTTTTAAGAAAACAAAATGCCTAATACTTAGAACTTTTGAGCCTATTTTAACAACTTCGAGCGTTTGTGCTTTTTATTATATTGACATTAATGAATTTGACATTTGTCTATGGTAAGTAGAATTACCATCACCTGTATTGCTAAACATGTTTGAATACTGAATAGGCTTTCAAATTTGATAACCTGATTGTAGGCCTTGTTTATTTGTCCTTGCATTATTGCGACAATCAACATATTTTACTGTTCAAAGCCGTGAAATATTTACTAAGGGAAATAATTCTGTATGTATTGATAATGTAGTTTTGATCATTGTCTGAAAGAACTGCGAACGTCTAAATTTCCCAAATAGAAAAAAAAACTATCAACTAATGCTGGTAATAAGGATTGTAAAATTAACTGTGGAAAACTCTAGAAAATAAACCCGAAACTCACTAATAATGCTTTTACGCCGCGTGAGTCGAGGCCGTTCAGCTGGACGCTTCTCGATATCAAAAAGATATTGAAGATTCAAAAGAAATTTTATGAGTAATATATCAAAATTAATAAAAAAATATATATACACTGAAAACTTTTGCAATTGACCTCATATATTTAGTACGAGAATCTTATTACACAAGAAATAATATTTTTTATAATTACTCACTCCTTATTAAGACCAAAAAGATCGTCTCTATGTCTATACATTATGGAAAGAGAACAGCTAAGTCAATAAATTAATAAATAATAAATTATTTTTATTAACCCTTGTCTATGACCTTAATTCACTAGATCAAAATATCTATAGACATATTGATTTTAGAATTATTTGTTGAGGAACAAGTAAGTGCATTATTACACTCGTATTTAGCACTTATGTACTTAAAAAGTTACAACATGCATCACATACAACTTATAAGGTTTCGTAAACTACAAGGCCTCTCCTAATATAATTATAATATTAACTATCAATAGAATTGCAATAATCTTTGCGAAAGAATCTGTAATGTCATTAATTGATGTCGTATTAACATATTTTTAGCGTTTGAACTGATCAATCAATCTCACAAACTGTTACTCGTAGAATAATCTAGTAGCGGGGTTAAATTGATTCCAACTTTAGACAAGGAGGTGATTACCCGATCGTGCCTCATACGAAGGCTGAGACTCAGTTATTCCTGTTTCCTCTAATGTTTCCCTTAGCCATACGAACAAGTGTTAATTACATGGGAACATAAATTACGGCACGGGTTTCGAACGCACGATCTCGAATCTTGCTTGGCTAGTGGTATCCACTGTTTTGCTGATGTCTATTAATTTTATTAGTTTTTCGATATATTTTAAGTCTAATACCTATCTTACAATATATTTTTTAATGTAAAACAACATCACTTTGTTATCTATTTCTTCTTATAACGTTATTAATTTTCTTACCCAACCAACTCGGTTCTTATAATTAGCTCTGTCATTTGCTATTTATCATGTCTAGGTAATCTTGTATATGTCATATCTAGTCATCGTTCACGCGGGACACGTAATATGAGCCCATTTTATTATTATACGCTTTTTATTTACACGTTTATGTCAGGTACGACGCAAAAAGTACAGGATACATGGTTAAGTTGTTGTCGCTATTGTTTATATTTTTTCTTGTGATGCACGATTCTACACGACCAAATTAGTAAAAACTGTTTTAAAGTGAAGAATTGAGTAAGCAAACATAATGTCGATAAGAATAAATAATTTTTAATGTTTACGACCAGTTTTTAAAAAGGCGTTAAACAGATCAAAAGACTGTCAATAGTTATAAAAGCTATCTTATAGTATTATAATTCTAAAAAATAAAACCAATTAGCTCTAACTCATTGCTAGATAAGTTATTTTACATTTATAATCTATAAGAGAAACAGTTTGAAAATAACTAAACGGTGTCATTCAAGACTAAACAATAAAGATTTCGAATGAGTTAGACGTTAATATATGTGTTTTATTTGGCAAATAAATCGTATATACAATATAAGTTCATACATATTCTTAAGTTCCGTGCATTATTATTCCAATGTACACAAGTAAAACATTACATTGCGGTATGTCATTTAAATTTGCACGTTTACAGTACGCTCGAAGAATTTCAAAGCATTTAAGAGTAAAGCGTGACCGCCTAGATTGACCCAGACATTTTTTATCGCTATACCTACATTACAATTGATATTGAAATCAAATCACGGCATTTTTCTCCATCTTGCGCAAGTTCAATGCAGGCCAATGTTTATTGAATGTATCGCTTTTTAATATTGACTGTACCTTTTAGATATAAATCATTAAACAAATTTTAATAAACTGCATTCGTTAAATAGACGCCATTTCTTCACAATGAGTATCGTGGAAAAAAACCACTTGAGGAAAATATTAAGCAGCAGAAAAATCAATATGCCCTGCGGCGAGTTTTACCCTTTAATGTAAGCCACATTAGGAATGAAACAAATAATACAAGATATTCATAATTATAGATGAAAATTTCGTGTCTAAAAAACGGTTTAATGTCGAAAACATTCACGCGAAAATTTGAATCAATAACAGAAACACCGGACAATAAAAATCACCACTGTTTTATTAAGTTAAACATGGCACCCAGTTCACGGCCCCGGTACAATGATAGCAGGGGAGGGGTATCTAAAACATAACATAACAGCCTCCTCAGTATCTTAATGGATGATAGTGCGTTTGTTAAACCTGAAGTTTTTGTTTTCCGGCTAGTAGTTGATAAGACCTTTAACAAAAATTACGGGACAACGAGAAACAAGTTTGGGCATCGAATTCACGGTTACAATCAAGTCTATAATTATTTTGAAGCAAGATTTCATTGCCCATACAGAGCCTGTTATGTGGAACCAGTTTAAAGTGTCGATTGTGCAACGGACGAATCACGGTTCATTGTCGCTGCATTGGGGCCGATCGATGCCATTATATCATTTGGATAATAACGGGATTTTCCTACGCTCAATCAGATAAGCAGATAGCTGCGGGTTTATATATAAGGTTAGATCAATATCTGAGTAGAGATCTATTTTCAAACTTTCATATCGCAACGACGGTTTAAATTGAAAAATAATTTGTCTTGGACAGTCAATTTATCAAAAGACCACACCGCGGCTAGTAACCAGCATACATATACATATTTCAGTGTGACTTAAATGCCAATATAGCAACATTTAGTTGTAGATTTCTCTTTAGTTTGTCTTATATACAAAGGATTACTTGTAATTCGATTATTATTATATAAATAGATATTTAAAATGAAAAAAATCGTTCTCAAAAACCGAGTTTTGAATTGGAATTGAACAATATTTATTTATTTATATTACTTGTTGTTTTTTCTTTATAAGAGTAGGTAGTGATCAGAACTCTGCGTGATACAATCCTGACATCCTCAGTATGGGATTATTTAGGTTAAAACTCAGAATAGAAATTTATAAGTGCTAACTTTTTGTCACAACGGGGTAATCGCGCTAAATCTTATTTTTGAATCTAGTTCCATACATATTTCAGGCGAAGTTTCCAGTAATATAAATACGTATTTGATTCAGTTCTTGTTTTCAAACATAAATTAAACCGAGGAACGTGTAAGTGTTATTCGTAGCGAATTGATTTTCCCAGTCGCTGTGTGATATGTCCAATTTCAGTCCTCCATCTTGGATTCAATTTCATACTTTAAATACTCTTTTTAAAAATCGAATTCGAGTAGAAATTATCCAGTGAAGTATAAACTGTGTTCCATTTATAAAAAGGGATTACATGATCGACATAAAACCTTATTATTCGCTTTTAGTTAAAACTGAACTGCGGTACTTAAATTGTAAATACCACAAAGTTGAAAGTCACGACTGGCTTTAAGAGCTTCCGCCTTCGCCAACTTTAAACCCACTGGTATTTTGAAATAACAAGTAGTCTACTGAATATAGGAGAGGACATGTGGGTGTTGAGAAAGCACTCTAGGACGTATCTACAAAATCACGCTACATCAACTATTCAAATACAGAACTTGTGCTGAAATTCTAGCGATAACTTTCAATACAAATGAACACAACTAGCATGACACCACACGAAACTTACCACCAGTGCGGATTGTGGCCCGAAGCTGGCCTATAATTAAAATGAAATCTTATATGCAACTCTAGAAAATATAATAGTCGAACTACTGTTGAAAACTGAAGTCTATTTGAAATTCGAACTAATGTTCATGGATTAGTCGAACTAATATTTGAATTTCGAATATCGATCGGAAGTGTTAACGGTACCATAGAGTAAATGTTGGACTAGAAGTCTTAGGTCAATGCCAGCGGAAGAGCATTCGGCAAATAACGGGGTGCCGAACAAGCTTAAAATGACAACTAAAGTGCCCATTTTAACTAATATCCGATAGTTTTATTGTTCGATATTAAAATCTATTGTAATTTGATTTATATTTTACACATTAATTTTATATTTATATACTCATATGGCTTGTTAAGAAACAATTTGCTTGAATATATGCATGTCTAAAATTTTAAAAGACTGACCTTGTTGATTCTATATATTGTTTTAACTGCTTATGATGCGTGAAAAATATCATTATTTTAGATAATTGCATTGCCTTGAAGAGATTTGTCGGTTGCCGACGTAGCCTGGTACGGACATATTGATTTTTTGAATAAACTAACACTGGTTTTTTAACTATGGCATCAAATGAAGTTATTAGTATATGCAGCTTGAGTTTAGTTATGAGATACTAAAACAATTGATTTTCGCTTAAAAACGGGGAAAAGGGTTACCACCCATATTATTAATACACGTTCCATCTAAATTCAATGAAGATTTTATTATGAAAATTTTTTTTTTACTTGTAAGAAAGCATAAAACTATATTATCATCTTGTAATATAGAAATTTAAAAAAAATAACAGTTTGAGTCGTTAAATTAATTATTCCTACTGTTTAATAAAAGCTGGTTTGTTTTATTACATATACTTTGCGAGACAGTTATTAAACGGTATTAATTTTTTTGATGGCAACTATACGATGGGTGCGTTGTGATATGATTTTAAAAAAAATTTAGTACTTAAAAGTGTATCTGCGTACCTGCGTAGTTCATAAATTTTATCTTACGTTACTCATATTTACTTGAGAACTACGCAAATCTGGCGCACATACGCGCATGCGTCAATCGTTTGACAAGTGTGATGAAATGTCATAAAAAATAATAGGCGGGAAAACAAAATATGTTTTCGCTTAATCGGATTTGAAAAAAGAACCAGCGTTAAATAAAATCTTACTTGCCAGTAGCATAAACAATATAAAAACTATAGGCGAACAAAATGTAGTCTGTGGTTTGGATTACTGCTAATTATATGTACATGTTCAATCTTACTAATTAACAATATTTTTTATATCGCCTTTAATGATGCGAGCGACTGAGTCATGAAAATGATTCGTTTCGGTTCCCATCAAGACGCAACGCAAACTTGATTACCGAGGTGATTGCAGTGTTTTTATCGTAGTTTTGTTATGCTTCAGTCAGATTGCGGGGTCATTACTTGAAAGATTTCTTATTACCGAGTTCATTAAAAGTTCGCATTCTTATTCTTTCTTCAAGTTAAATATATAAAAACTCATTTCACCCAAACGATATACATAAATCGTCACAGCAACTAACTTGTTAACAATAGCTAATATCTTAAAGTAATCATTGTAATTACAAAAATAAAAACGAGGTTATTCGAGTATTAGGTTTTAAAATTTAATTTTCTTTAATGCATCGACATCTTGAATAATTCATTTTCAATTCATTTTTGTCTAGTATTGTCTATACAATGACATAACAATAGAAACTTCAAGTGTTTGGCCTTAATATGAACATAAATTATACACCATAGAGGTAATAGTACCTTCGAAGGGTAGATAGATACTTAAGATATCACTGACCATGACCAATAATTATTCTAGACATGCTGGCTTTAAAGATAGCCCTTAAGACGTAAATTAATATTCTTGTAGGGACCATACTTGATAGAGCTTTCATAATTTTTGAGAAGCCAATTCGTGAGTACAATTAATTTTTTATTACATCGATCCCAAATTGGTCTTTATATCGGACTAAAATTTGATCAAAGGTCTAATTTGACGGTTTTTATATTAAAAAATAATCAAAACATGTTGAGGCATATGAACGTGGTATACGTTCCAAAACTCGCAAAGACGCAATTGACAGAAATAATAATTGCGTTTTTTTGTTATTTATTGCCAGCTGTAAAAGGTCTTTGTTATATTGTAACTTTAGTTTAGTTGTCTATGGAAGTGGCCATGACCGAAGAAAAACCTACAATTCCAACGATTATTGTAGCAATGCGTTTTGCATACATTTGAAAGTAGCATTACAAGATCTATGATAATTTTCGTTTCTTCACCTTGTTATAATCGTTTTTGTATCTAGTGTAATTAAAATCAAAAGAGAGTCCCAACTCTACGTATCTTTGCGATCACACAAATTTATTAAACCCGCGCTTGAGTTTTTGCACTTTAAGATTTTAAAAATAGTTTCATAGCGGCGGTTAAATCATATATATTATTATTTTCAATATTTTTGGACAAACATTTTCTAAACTTCAGTAACAACAACAGAAGAACTTCGTTTCTCAACCATTTTTATGTCGCGACCCACGAAAAAGCCGAATAGTTAATAAAACAGTCCTGCTACCCCGTCACTGTAAAGTTATAATAATATCTAAATAGCGCCCAATTTCAACGAATTTTTTGTACATATATGTAGTTTATATTTATTATTTTTCAACAGACTGCGACCCCCTTATAAAACAAAAGCGAAACGCGGTTTTAAAGTATTTTTATTTACAACAATTTCGCATAATACGACGTAGTAAATGTAGATAAATAATTGTAATAAAGTTTGCTCGAGATATATATATTTTAAATGTATCTCTATACCTTAATATCCGAAACGGCTCAGCATTAGCCCAAGACATGACTACGTTGATTTAAGGTGAATATTGTTAAGTTTTTAATCTGAATAAAGCGAGCTATTATAAAACTGTTATCTTATCAAGTTATGCGTATATTAAGTAAATGTAACTAAAGCGGAAATTTATGCATTTTAAATTAAAAAGTGGTATTGACTATTCATAATGGGACGTGGGGGATTAGTTTTTTTTTCTTTATAGGTTTTTAAATTATAATTCTATTTATCTTCAAAAGGTCTATGCTTAAACGAATGTTTTCGAATTAAAAATGATACGTGTTGAATGGAGTTTTCATTATAATTGAGAAAGGAAAGATACAAATTTATTTAATTGTAAGAAGGTTTTAATTTTTTAGAATCGAATACACGTCTTTCAAGATTTAAAAAATAGTTGTATTTCGAACTCGAGAATAAAAAGCGACTGAATTTTATTTCTAAAAGTTTTTTTTTTCGTAAAAAGAGGTTCTATGTTCCAAGAATTTAAATTAAAAGAGGCCCTTGTTCGTTAGTCATGATTGTCGATTTATCAAAAGGGTTTTTATTGTTTAAATTGGATCAAGGCTTAGAAGCTCTATAACTTTGCGTAGTTTACAACCTTGACTGTTACAGGGAAAAGTACAGTCTCGTATTAGGTACATAATAGGATTACATTTTACTGTAATTAGATAATGTTTTTGTAAGGGTTACGTTTTTGTAATTACAATGTTAGAAAGTTTTGAAGTCGGAAAGTGCACAACTATCATTTTTATTAACAGATATATATAATTGAAGTTTTATTATTTTATTTGAGTTTTATTCTGATAGTTATTGGAGCGTATGTGCAAATTGGTATCAGGAACTGGGCGCGGGTGTTTTGTTACATCCTTGGCTTTGTGTCGTCTGGGTATTGTGTGGACCGATCATGCATGAATACTCTTTGAATCTGTTCCATTTTATTCGATTAATCTTAATGTTCTATTTTTAAAATCACTTTTATTTTTATGTATTATTAACGAAAGAGGTTGTATATAACGATTTTTCAACGTAACGAATTCTTTTTTATTTTTTAAACTTTCGAAATTCGAATGCTGTTCTAATGTTCCACAAATTATTTAAAATCTAGCAAAGCCCGATGGTTTCTACTCACCTAGCGCTATTAGATCCTTAGTCAATCAAAATGAACTTTCGAGAAGCACTGGCACAAAATAAAATTTTAGGGATACAACTATGTTCGAACGGTTTGACGACTGGCAATGTATTGGTGGTTGTTTCATAACGCTCGTGCTTATATAGGTAGGAGTTTAGGCGCGCTCGGCCTACAGGGCATGCCATCTTTATGCTTTGCGATGCATCTTGCGATGTAAATATCTAATATTGATAGCCAGCGGTCAAGTTCTTCGCTTTTCTAGGGCCGTAGCCATTTCTTATTTAACGCGTCGTTGTTTAGCATTTTATTTTGACGTTTTATATTCAAATTGTTAGAACCAAGGATTAATATTTTATGGGCACGATTTTGCTGCGAAAAGGTACCTATAAAAATTTGGGTTTGTTTATATTCTTAATTAAAAATATTAATGGATTTTAAGAAATAAGTTACTGAGTTTTTATACTTAAATTTGTTTTTATATCAATCACTCGAAAATATACAGTAGCTTGTTTGATTAATAATTAACTCTTCTAGCTACGTGTCTATAAAATTATTAAACTTATTTTACAAGATGTGAAGACTCTCTCTTAAACTCTATTGTGTTTGCACAGATAATGCTAGTCGTAATCACTATACATTACGTTAGTTAAAATTTATCCACCGGAAATCGAACCCTAAGCAGTGAAACGTACTGAGCTGAGCCGAGGCGATTTTTACATTATGATATTAACGCTCAATATTTATCCTATTTTGCTAAAAAAAATTTTCTTACATATTTAGTTCTTGGAGGAGTTCTTTGAGGACGCAATAATATAAAAATCTATAACTCCTTACGGCTAAGTAACGTAAGTAACTAGCATGTATCCCCACCAGCCCTTTGAAGTATTTCATACCAATTTGATTTAGGGTCCTTCAACATAAGAGCGTACCAATTCTTACAACGCTTCTGGCAGTAAGTGTCCATATGTCCAGTAAGGGCACAGCCTCCAGTTTGTTTCCCCCTGATCAACAAAAAAACACAACACAACAATAAACAAAAGTTAAAACCGTAACAATAACAATTTGCCGTCATGACAGACAATTATTTGTAATTATAGACCATTTTATTCAGTAGAAATATTTGCATACAAATTTGATTGAACGGGCCAAAACATTGTTTCATAATTTGGGTTTCGACTCGGTCAAATGATCCAAACTTTTTGCCCTATTAAATATTTAACATCGTTTCAAATTTATATAAACAAAGTGTTTTCGTGTTCCTTATAAGAAATTACTATAAAATTGTGTCCATATTTATCTCTATATTTACAACCTGTCGCAAAAAAGATTTTAGAAATTAATATCATATAATTATTGTTAACATCGGTAGTTTTCAAGTTTACTACAAACAGACTTTAAATACCCCTCAACATTTACCGTTTATGTTATATATCTCGAGCACACGAACATAGTACCAAAATATTATAGAAGTTAACTTTATAAACATAATCTTAGCTATTTAGTGGTATTGTAGGAAAGCGACCATAATATTATAAGTCACAATAAATATTGTATAAATTAGATTGTAACTTATGTCTGAACTTGTGAACTTGATAGTTAGAAAAAAAGGTTAAAAACCACCACTTATCTTTTCATCTTCTCTCCATAAATACTGCATTCTAATCTCAAAAACTTGGACTGTTCCCTGCGTTGTTCCTAATTTAAGTATTGGTTTACGGAAAATTTGTGGAAAATTAAAAACTTATTTAAATTTGATTAAGCAACAATACAATCTTTCCTTCAGCATTTTGTTTGGAACCCCAGAGCTGACATTTTCCTCACACAGCTTCCATTCGCGACAATGCCGATAAATGTATCTCAATTGAAATGTATTTCTACTACTTAAGTATCTGAAATAAATAATAGTCGTAAACCTTTAACAACCCTTTCAATTTGTTTATGTAAGGAAGGGCCGCCGTATTTTTACTATTGAGACCACACATAAGGAAATAATAGAAAGTTTTAAAAAGGCAGGTTTCCAGAATGTTATTTTTTACATATTCTCTGATTGATAAGATTCAATACGACATATGCTTCTTGGAGGAATTCACACACTAATTGTTTATTTCATTGTTTAAAAGAATAAAATAATTGTGTCATCATTCTAAGAAAAATCATTAATGTTGAACAGCGTCGAATTTGCGTCCTGTCTTTGTGTTGCCATTATAAAATAGGCAGAAGGCAAGTGGAAAATATCGTGTTTTTATCATCTTTACCTATAAATGTGAAAGTTGGTTTTGTAGTTATTGATGAGATTTTGTAGGCTGTTGTCAATTTTTTTACTGTTCTACAAATTTCTGGTAGAATTTTGTAAAAGGTGATTTGGTATTTTTGTGTCAATAAACGTAAATTGATTATTTGGTATCTCCTATGTCATAATTAAGAAATAATATAAACTTAAAGAAGTATTTCTTTTAACAATTAAAACCTAAAAATTTCAACACAAAATCCCTTGTTTCATACTAAAATGAGGAATGACAACTTGACAGCTTGTTAAATTAATTGGTCAAGGAGTGATTTCCTATACTATATTCTCCTATATACATTCAAATTTGGAATACTAGAACATTATTCGAATAATAGACAAAAATTGGCACGTGCATAAATGGATGCTCTATAGTCTATTCATTCATAAAAGTATTTACATAGACTATTTATAAATATTCAAATTAATGTCTAATCTCTGTCAAGCTAGTTAGTCCACGCGCGGAGCATACATAATATTAATAAATAATCGATGACACAATTATTATGTACCGAATGAAGAAAATATCACAAGATTGTCTTTACATGAATACTTTAAAATAAAAACAAAAGGCCATAAAATGGTAATGTCATATAGTTCCCCTGTTCCGATATAAAATCAAGAAGTAATTATTTATTTATT
The DNA here is from genome assembly GCF_905475465.1 of Pieris napi. Taxonomy (NCBI): domain Eukaryota; kingdom Metazoa; phylum Arthropoda; class Insecta; order Lepidoptera; family Pieridae; genus Pieris; species Pieris napi. The sequence goes on from NC_062237.1 coordinate 10,141,665, forward strand.
ATTATGGCAAGTAATTGAAATTATAATACAAGGTGCGAATTAAAATTATTTTGAATTACTTCATTAATCTAGGTACATTTATGACAAACATTGTTTTACAATTAAATAATTTTTCTTTCTGGTTATGCTATCCACAGATAATAATGGAAGTATCTATTTCAATAAACATCAACGAGTAGATTTCACACATAAACTTTGTGATTCGTGAGAAAAGTGTAAGCTCCATGTTTTAAATCTTATACTGGAGGTATTTTTATATAAAGTTTAATACGTTCCGTATGACATATTGATTTATAAGAAATACTAGCCGTTTCGCGCCCGCTTTGCTGGACGAATTAAAATAAATTTTAAGTTTCATAATTTTTTTTTTTTCATATTTTTATTATTCTTCTTTTTAACTTCCCGCTAAGAAAATTGAAATATTTCGATAATCGAGTTTTAAACAGATGTTGACGTTTTGCGGTTCTAGGAAGCCTCTTTTGTTTTTATTAGCGGGAAAAAATTTCATAAAAGTAAAACAGAAATAAAAAAATGAAGGAACGTTGGAATTAAAAAAATAAATAGCCATAAACCATCTAGGAAAAATTTCGCATCGAATGGTGGTAGTTTCATGTCGATACGATCAGTATTTTAAGCGTGAAAGAGCCTCAAACGAACACCATTTTCTTTTTATAAATATAGATTTTATATTATTTCTAAAGGTTACTTGTAAACATTCAACTGTATAACTGTTAAATTACATTAACATCTTAAAACTTTTATATAGTAGCTTATTATTATATTATTTTGAAAGTCAAACATTAATAAGGAAAATTAATTACTCCCAAACGAACGACGGGATGCTACAGCCCTCTCGAACAGACGATAGGTCGAGTTAGGTTCGTGACCTTTGGGAAGTCATTGACCTCAAAAATGGTTCCTGAAATTGTGATCTTTTTTTCGTTATAGTTGCGTACGTATAAATATAAACAGAATAGATAATAAAATTGGTTTAGTTTGTATTCAAAATAAAATATCAACCAAGATCGCAAAAATATTAGTTTCCATTGTGTTTGTCATACTACTTTATTTTATGTATGCTTGTCCAATTATAACAATTGACAGCTGTGCATAAACAGTCAATTTGTTTAATGCTAAACGATTTTCCCATCTTTCCATCGCTAAAACAACAATTTTGCACGCGTTACGAATTTTTGGCCTCTGACAATTGTGTTAAATCTAATAAAATTGTTTATAAATATTATTATGCGCCTGGAGTACTACGGTACAAAATAAGAAATATATATAAAAAAACAAATAATATATTTATAAATTAGAATCTATTTACGTACATATCTTACGAGATATTTAAATTCTTTATTCAGAAACAAATGCATACTTTAAGAATCCCTGTTGGGTCAGTTTAATTTTTGTATTGACGCGAAAATGCATTTTCAAGCAGGTACAATGTCTAAACAATGTTAGTACAAACAGCACCAAGCTGATATGTGAATTCTAATTAGATGTCTTCTATGTATTAGACGATTGCTTGAAACGTTATTTCACTGAAACAATCATAGAAATGAGTTACAAACTGTATACGGTAACAAAATCCGTGAGAATGTTTTCGATATTTGTTTTTTTGCGTACAGTAGAACCTCTTTAAACTCGAAAATCAAGGGAGACGTCAAAAAACTCCAGTTATAGAGTTTCCGACTTATAATGATTTTAACTTAGGCGGATTTGGATTCGACTTGTAAAAGTTATAAGAGCAGTGTTGGCCTAGTGGCTTCACCGTGCGACTCTCATCCCTGAGGCCGTGGGTTCGATCCCCGGCTTGGACCAATGGACTTTCTTTCTATGTGCGCTTTTAACATTCGCTCGAACGATGAAGGAAAACGTCGTGAGGAAACCGACATGTCAATAATAAATTCAAGTTACAGAGGTAACAAACAAATTATTTAAGTTTCAAATTATTGAGTTGTAATCGTTGTAAAATAAAACACTGCTATGAGTGAGACACTAATTAAATGATTCTAGTTACTGCATCTGACGTGACTGATGATGCCAGGTTTGCTTGGGACGGCCAGGCTTCCGCTATGCTTGCGAGTTCCAATCAAGCGCCTGCTTGGGGATATGATTAGGCTCTCTTCGGAGTCTACCTATGGCCACCACCACTTGCGCACATCCACTTGCGTCGCTTAATCTGCTGGCTAATCGGGGGTTTTGCCAGCGCTCCCAAAATTGCTAGTTTAAGATCTTCTCGTAGATACCCAGAATACTGCGAAGACAGCGGTTGACGAAGTCGGCGCGAGATGTCTTTAGTCAACTTCCACGTTTCAAACCCATAGAACAGCGCAGATTTGACGTTGGATTCGAATATTTGGGACTTGAAGAGAACTTTTTTCAAGTTTTGGAAGTTTTTGACTTATCGAGGTTGGACTTAAAGAGGTTCTACTATACTTACGGTTCTTAATAGAGCGTTAATTTATAAGGAAAACAAAGTATTTATCAAGGAAAGCTCAAAGACAACTTCCGAATATTCAAAGCATCAAAAAGTTTTAGCCGCTAATGAAGAACTATATATAAATTAGAAAAAAAGTCTAAAAGTTTAGACGTTCATCTGATAAGTCATACTGTACCACGGAGTTACTGATGGCTCGAAAGCTGCATTGGTAATCTGTTTTCTGATAGCGATAGAAAGTAGATTTGTTTAGTTCTTGTACCGCGAGATCCAAAGATCGTGAAATCAGAGCGAATATCCAGAGAACTAATAGAAATAGCATACAGTCTTGTTGTCTTTTATTGAAAGATACAGGTTTTCACTTTATTAGCCTGCCAATTTACCCTTATAAAGGCTAACATCACTATATTTCAATTTTACAAGAAGCCCTTCCAACGCCGATATTAACTTGCAAGGTTTCCACTTAGCTATATCTCCGTCATAGTGAAACAGGATTAGGCTGGCTCCAGGTCACATATAACCTTCTGTCTAGCTGTTAATGAGTTAATTTGGCATTTAAATCTGTTTACTATTGAGAACTTAACAAGAATGTCTTATTCGACGTAAAGGCAAACACATTTCTGTGTGTGCACTGTGCATTCTTCTTTCTTCTCTGATACACAGATTTTTGGAAGACATGCTTCTTTTCATATTTATTCACTTCACCAGCAACTATTGGGTTAGACGGTCTAATCTAAGGGTACAATTCAGAACTCGACACCCAACTTGCCGGTCCACAACTGAGAGTTTTTTAAGGCAGTTTTTGCCGCGCACCACGAAAGTACCAATTCTTAAAAGGCCGGCAACGCACTCGCAAGCCCTCTGACATTAAGAGCGTCCATGGGCGCATCACTTAACATCAGTTACTCCTCCGTTTGTTCCAAAAAAAATTTTAACTCTTCATTAAGATGCCTTACGTCAAAAATGTATTGGATTTTGACATTTCGCGTTAAGTCTCGTTGCTGAATCCGCTAAAGTCTATCGGCTTAGAGCAAAAGTTAACCGCACGATCTTATAGAATCGTGTATTTATTTATCTATAATGAAATCGAAATTTTTTCTATTTCTAAAATAAAATCATATTACATAATTTATTATCCTCATTATCAATAAGTTAACGTTACTCGTGTATCGTATTATGTCTCGTAAACGTTCATAATATTTTCTTATGTAATTTCTTTTTAGCTTACATCCATCTAAATATAGCAACTAGCGACTTGTCCCGACTGGATGTTTGTTTTTTATTTTTTGAAAATAAATATAACCTATGTTATTCAGGAATTATGAAGCACTCTAATGGTGGTTTTGAACCCCGTTCTGTAAGTTGAGTTTACTTATTTTTTTTGTTTAGTTATACTTCTTTGACATTATTAAAAATAGTTTTTGATTGCATGCAAATAATTAATTACAATTAAATAATCAAAGACTGGAAAAGGAGTCATTATAGTCAATAAAGTTCAGTTTACATTTGAAAAATTAAATAAATAAATATTTATTATTATTCTCTTACATTAAGTGTAACATAAATTCTATTATTCCAGTCCAATGCCGTAGCATCTTCCGTGGGCAACTTCATTCTGTTAATTTTGTGTCACGGTGCGCGCGCATCGTAAAATTTCACTCTCATAAATTTTTCATAACGTGCCTAAAGAAATACTTCAAAAATTTCTATCACCATTATAATCCTACATTCTAGCTCCAAGTGTGCTTGGCGAGTGGTTGCGCGCGATCGCCAAAATCGGAGTTCTCTAGTTTCGGAGGCCAGTCAGCGAAGTAAGTACGAAATAGAAATCCAGCCGTGCGAAACTGGGATCTAGTATGGAATAAACAACAAAGAACATATACACAATACACATAGTTTTGATTAAACTACTTAATATCATTACAGGAATGTAATGTGATACTTCACCTTGCGAGAGATAATCTTTTCATTATTTCTCGTCATGTTCCTTCATTGAGTATTAATTTCATTACAATTAATCTTGATATAAAACACCGCGGTCATTCAGTAATGACGACCATACATGTTATTCATTAGCTTAACATGCTTTTTCACGTTTATGTACTTGGAAATTGACGTGAGAGTGATAGGGACAAATAATTTAATAGGTATTCTTAATTTAAACCTTTTTTGAACAAAAATATATGAGTAATTCCTCCAACTTTGCTTTTGTTCCCTTTGGAGTCATCGAGCATGGGTCGTGGGGCTAAACTGCACAGATGTTAATTAAAGATTTATGTTGGCGTCTAGTAGATAATAGACCCCGGAGCTGGTACTTTTCTCGCTCCATTAATAAGAATCGCAATACAGCAAGGAAATTCTGCCAGCATTAGAGGTAGAGTGCCACAGGGACCAAACTTTTTAAATGTGTTGTAATTTTCTTTCTATCCATTAATTATTATTACTATGTAGGTTAAGAATATTGTAAATACTATAGAGTATTTACAATATTCTCAAACATAGGTTTGTATTAGATTAGATTATATCTAATATATAAAATTCTCGTGTCACAGTTTTCGTTGCCATACTCCTCCGAAACGGCTCGACCGATTTTGATGAAATTTTTTGTGCTTATCCGGTATCTATGAGAATCAGCCAACATCATTCATCCCCCTAAATGTTAGGGATAGTCCACCCCTAAATTTTTATTTTTATTTTTTAGACAAAATTTTTAATTTCTATTTTTTTATTATACAGCATTAAAAATACATACAACCCCTAACTTTCACCCCTCTACGATCAACCCCTATTTTTTTATTATAAATGATACACATGGCAAAACGACGTTTGCCCGGTCAGCTAGTAGGGTAGGGCGGGGCTAGTTGAGCAATTTTTCACTTGCTAGGATATAGCTCCTCAATGATAAGTCTCAATGAGTTGTTATGTGTCCTGATGGATTAGTAATTTATCCCTTAACAAAAGTGTCCGTAGTATTTTTTTGTAAAAAGTCCAATATAATAGCTACAGATGTTTAAATGCAGAAAGTCAAGTATGCTCAATTTACCCCATAGGTGGGGTAAGTTGAGCAAGGGTATGGGGCAAGTTGAGCACTAAGAATGTCTAGGCCAAACCATGGCTTCTATGTTAACTTGAGATGAAATAAAATATGTGTTAGACAGTCAGCTTTTTGTTTATAGTCTTTTATTGACAGAACAACAAAATTTAAAGAAATTTTCTTTGTATAATTAACCGAAACTAGAATCAACAAAACATGAGCATCCATATCTATCCATTACTTCCGATAATTTCTAAAAAAGATTACCAAGGCTGATGGGTTCTGGTTTCTGTATGGATAGCTACGATTTTTTTGTTTTTAAAACATCATCAACCATTCTTTTCCGGAAATCTTTTTTGCAATTCAGCTTGATGGAATTTCAGCACACTCTTAGGCAAGACGAAGGACGTCTTTTGGAGAAAAATGCCATTTGTAGTAAGAATTTTTTCAACAGTTCTCTTGTGAGAGAGGATATACTTCCCTCGGTGTTGTATAGCCCATAAATGAATCATCACCTTCATTCAATTTATTTAAAAGTCAACCAATACCGAATTCTTTAGCGGCGGTATTCACACTTTTTCCCTCATCGTAGACAGCCTTTGCAGCATTATTTAAGTATTCAGTAGTGTAAGAACATCTTGTAGTCTTCCTCTTGTAAGTCCGCATCCAAACAAAAAATAAAAGATTCATTACTCATCAGTTGTTTAAGTCGTAGAGTTAGTTGAGCTATAGTTGCTCAACATACCCCAACCCGGAATTTTAAAAGAAAAGTAGGATTGTAAATAAATGCCTAGAATTAGACCCAAAACCTATTTACAAATCAAAAATACAATAATCTTCTGAGAGATTAACACTCTCCTGATTGAAAACAGAGAGCATTTGACAAAGACAGACGAAAACTTGCGATAAACAATGTTTTTACTTTTTGGTCACAAAATAAACAAAACGCCGAGACACTTCACTCACTCGTCGAGCTGCCACTAGCTATCGTGCGATGATTACCTCTCCTACGACTCCTTCTTTTCGCTATTGGATACTCCCGCGTAAGGTGAATAGTTTCCGAGATATTTCGATTGCCCAACTTGCCCCTATGCTCAACTAGCTCCGCTCTACCCTATAATATATATAAAAATCAGTAACACTACCAGTTGTGATATATCATGCTTAATAGGTTGCTCCTATCTAATTTACGAGCGAGGCAGCACTGATTTAATTAATTTATATGTTTTAATGACTTTTTGTAAAGAACAGACGAGCAAGAGGTATATGATGTAAGTGGCCAACGCCCATGGCACACTCACACTGCGAAAAGGCTTGTAGGCGTTACAATTATTCATTTAAGTGCAAAACTCAATCAATTACAGTCCCCTATTTCATGGTAGTAATCTTTTTTTAATAAAAATAATTTCAAAAGCTCAAAACAGTAATTGAAGAAATAAACCTATAGGTCGCAGTGGAATAAATTATTATCTATGTTATCTATGCGTTTATCGTGACATTTCGAAAATCAATAAAAGTAATTTCACTATCTGAAAATATTACGACTGCTTACTGTCAATTGTCATTGACAGTAATTAAACAATAAATAATAAGTAGTAATTTTACCTTACCTAAAAACTTATTAAAAGTAATTTTATATAAATTTCATGAATTTTTATTTTCCTCTTCATAATAATACGTATTTAAATAAAAACGATAATTTCCTTAACAGAGAGCATTTATTATACAATTACACGGTTAAATGTACAAGATGTCATGGAGGTATCAGATTGGTTACGCTTTTAAATATAAGCCGCAAGTGTCTATCAGCGTGCGACTCTCATCCCTGACGTCGTAAGTTCGAGTCCCGGCTGTGCATCAATGGTATTGCGGCCTATGTGTATGTGTATCTTTCGTACGGTGAAGGAAAACATCGTGTGGTTTGCCTTAGACCCAAAAAAGTAGATGGTATGTGTCAGGTACAGAAGGCTGATTACCTACTTGTCTGTTAAGAAAAAATAATGACGAAACGGATCAGAAATCAAAGGCCCAGACCTAGTAGTAGTCGAAATTTTATTTTTTCTTTATTATAGGCTTAAATATCGAGCTTTATATAATATAATTAAGACGATTTTACAATACTGCATAAGTTTTAACTTCGGCTGTGGAAAGGTTGTATAAATTTGTGTGCGGATAGTGCGTGGATAGCACTAATATTTAGTGTATGTCGTTTCGAGAACTCTCTCGTAATGGTCAGCGACAGATGTCATATTAATATTGTAATAAATGCCGTTGTATCTACTAAACACTCTAAACTAGTTTAAAAAGGCTCATAACATAATGTGAATAATATGTTGTAAACGTTGTATTCAAATGAGAACTGCTTTTTTTGATAAAATAGCTTACAAACAAATAACTTGGGATTTTGGTGGTGTCTGTTTTCAATTAAAAAAAACTAACGACTCACAAAGTTATCAGTTATTTTCATAGAGCTACATAATAGTTTAACATACATTAATTGGATTAGTACGACATTGTATAATGTCAGCTGTCAACGCTTAGAAATTGACATATAAAACCAAAACTTCGAGACTGAACACTGTTTTCAGTGAATTAAAGTATCAGCTTTAGGATATAGGCGACTCAGACCGATATATGGCTATTTCGGGGTAAAGAAAATAAAAAACTAAAGCATGGCGTTTACCATTACACTGAAGCAAAGTAAATTACCAGACTGCAAATTGGTATTCCGAAATATGGTATTAGAGCCCGCTAACTTGTAGTTAGGTATATATGTCACCGTAAAATTGTAAACACAGTTAGATTGTAATCTATCTCGCGAGATTGTAAACTGTCGAAAGATTGTGAACCTCAACGAACTCCTTACAATTTAACGTATTATTATTCGGTAGTTATATGAAATTGTTGGGAAGTAAAATTAATCTGTAATTGACCAAAGAAGTTTGAATGATAACTAAGTTAGTGTAATACAATCTACCGAATAATAATACGTTAAATTGTAAGCAGTACGCTGAGGTTCACAATCTTTCGACAGTTTATAATCTCGCGAGATAGATTACAATCTAACGGTGTTTACAATTTTACGTTAACATATATATACCGACGATTGGTGAATGGCCCTTTTTGTGACCCGTCTTGTTTTCCATCTACCCCATAAAACATAATAATAGCTGAATCATTTTCTTATTTTTTAATACTGTACCTTCAAGTTATTCAAAATAAGCTTTATCTTTTCCATTCAGCTCAATGAATAACAACGCAAACTAATATCGTTTATCTGATAAAACACTCCACTCTAAGTAATTTATGTTAGATATAGCTGGGTAACGTATATCTCTGGAATAGTATTTCACTTAATAAAATAGCTCCATCGTAACAAGAAAGTAATAAATATGTTACAACTAAAATAAGATATATAAAGTTTTACTATTTAGTTTGTTTTAATTTTGTTTAAATACAATTTATAAAGGCTATTTATGATATTTGTTTACATATTCTTAGGACTGGGGCTCGATGGATGTGGTATTATAATCGTAATTAAACCAATCATAATTAATAAATTAGTAGTGTATAGTTGTGTTTAGTAATTAGTTTTTGATGTCAACGATCCACAAGAACAGCAGTTTCTGCTAAAGCTTATTTTTTGGGCTCATTTCTGTATCTTTGCTGTCATTTCGTCGATCGATTTAGTCGATCATAGCTTGGCTTTTTTGTTCCTTCTGCGCGCTAAATTGTCTATACCTTATTTCATCCTTTTTGCATAAACATTGTTTTGTGCCGTTCTCAACCACCCAATAATAGAATCGTCTTCATATACCATATAGAAGGTGTCCATATAAAGGCATCAAGCCTAAACCGGTGAGAAGCCGGGGCTGGAACCTAGTCTACTTATTCGATTAAAAGCAAAAAGCTGTATAATAAGCCCCGAGAAAATTACGATAAACCCGAGCTATCTTGGTAATGACTACTTTATTTTTAGACAGAGATTAATAAATTATAGATAGACGGAGTACGTTATAAAATCAAGTTATGCGAGATCCCGGCGTCATAGGGAGTAGTAATCAATTCTGCGTTAATGGCCTGGCCGCTACTAATGTTGCCAGTCTTATTTCTAGAAAAAAGCTAGTTGTGTCAACTTGTACCTTAAGTTATTTCAAATATAGAATAAAATTTTTGCATCCTGCCAGTGACTGTAAAAAGTTCTAATTGCTTTTGAATTTTATTGTGGAATAATGTTTCACAGAACAATTACGTGCTTAGTCGACCGACATCGCAAATCCCATAGATTAACGTCCGCGCTACCACTCATTGCCGACGGTAACCCTGGAACTAAATTTATCGTTACAGTGAAATATTATTTTATTCGTTTTAAGGTAAAACATTAGAAGCAAATCTTGGAGACTAGTTCGCGAATTTCATATTAATTTATATTAAGTTGGGGTAAATTAGCATCTAGCACTAGCAATATATTACTACGCCGCGCTACTCGCTAGCGCCGCGTCTACCGGCATTCAATAGTTTTGTCCACGCTTTTAAACGGTTTTCTTATGAAAGATTTTGTTATTATATTCAGTTTATGAGGTGAAATATTTTCTGAAATGAAAATGTGTCCCAGATTTATTTTGATAATTTATTCATTTAATAAGAATTGCCAACAAATACAATAAAATCTTACATTTAGAAACAAACAAAAGTTACAATAAAAAACTAATGGCACACCTTTAACAAATATCATGTTTTTTTTCTTACCAACTATTACTACTTAAAAACTATAATAATTATGAAGCGATGAATATAAATCATAGTTCAAATAGTAGTATTTTAGTGTATTTAGTTGGATTAATAAAACTATGCTATGGCAGCCCTATCTGCAACCTGCAATATTATAGTCATTTATTTACTTGGAAGCTGTATTAATCCTGGATTAGGTCCTGTCGTGTTACTGGAATGTGTGCATTAAAATGGATCACCTCATAATTATTATTAATCTACAGTCACTTCTCGTAATTTATTACAATTAACAGTTAGATTGACGTTATATCTTGTTTTTAATAGACTAGACTAGACAACTCTGTGTAGCATATAACCCGAAGTTCAAGGATTGCATTCCCCGCAAAATAATTAGTTTCTCTTCATATACACCTGCCCGTGACCCGTTAACTTTGAAAAATTATATACCTTTGTCGTGAATCATTCTATAGTATGTGCGCTGTGGCATGGTGGGTGACAGTTGTAACGTTTCGTTTCACTCTTGAAAGTTGCCGCGATTTACAAATTATGACTTAGTATTACAGCTGTACCACATTCGTAATATATTAAATCATTAATAACTGTTGTAACTTAAATTTAACTCAGCCAGAATGTTCTAGTCTCTCTAAAACCAAATTAAAAAAAAAAAGCAACTCTCACTCGCACCATGCTACAGGCACATAGTATAGATATTGGTGACCGCATAGACATACTCGTAGATAATATATTCTGTCGCTGACATTTTTGTGGGCATTATCTAGCTGTACAACTTTTCCCTAGAACTCAATTTTATATCACTTATCATTAAGGCATTGTTCGTAAGAAATGTGTTATAAATATAACGAATTTTTATGAATGAACGAACGTATTTTATGAATGCAATTTATTATTAATACGACTCACAGCAAGTGCTTTCGTTGCCGGATTAATTTAATTATTGTTTAACTTTTAAAGTCTTATTAAAGTAGTAGTTGCGTAAAGGACAAATTATTTAATTAAGGATTTCACAAACGATGTTATCATCACAGACTGTTTCCGCATTACTGTTTGCGGAAAGACGGAGAAAATAACAATTCAAGTTTACGAGTAATTGTTGAGGCCTAACTGTATGCGCAGACCTATTAATATGCCAAGTTCAAATAGATAATTAGTTTTGTTTATTACCTGTGGCTTCGGTAATTGAAGATGGACTGTAATGTTAACTGTATACTTTAAGTAGGTGTCACGTCATAACTTGCCGGTTTTACTAACATAACAACTTAAACGTATGCATCTGTTTGAAATTTCTCAGGATTCTGTACGACAAAAATTTATTGGATTTTGAGGGCTGATAATTCCCCCTTAATATAATATAACATAGCGTTTGTTTCTGCTTTGGTTCATTGAACAATTCAAAGACAAGTTTAAAGCCGGTATCACTCCAATACAATTATTGTTTCGCTAATAAAGTCTGGGACCGCTGATTTGCGTTTTGCAAGAATGCCCTTGGTATCATATGATTTCAATAATTATCTTTGGAAATATATTTAAAAATCTCTGCTTCTCAACTATTCCTGAGTTTATTATATACATATATGTTTCAAAATGTATAATTAAACTGTTTATGAATGAAACTTTCTCGCTGCCACAGCTTGTGAGTGTTGAAGTTGTAAGTCAGTGGGTCGTGTATCTATATTCAATATAATGATTTCTGTTACTTCCCCAGACAGGAAATAATTCGCAAAAATGATACACGACGAAGTATTTAATTGAAATTAATATCAAATAGTAAGGTCATCGCGTCATCTTGCATTGGAAACTTTAGATGGCCGTTCAATGTGGTGGAAAATAATAAATACCGTAGTTACAATAATAACTTGTTTCTTTTACTAGAAGAATTATAACAAAGTTTTACGATCGGAAGTCATTCCATCCTTAATGCGAGCCAAATAACAGCCTGAATTAGTTGAAGTAGTATTAAATTTCGTAACTCAACCTAAACTGAATCGCTTTAAATTTTAACGTAGGTCTTTAGACAATTGACCGCAAAAATTAAATCTCAAACAATAAAATTAATCTGTTTTTTTATTTCTTATCTTTAACCTAAGGGAGGTTATAAATTTTTAAGGAATGCAATTTATCTACATTTCTGTTATATTTTATTGAGAGTGTGAAGGATTTATACAAAAGTATTAAAATCGTTGAACTAAAAAATAAATATATGTTTGATACGTTGCCACGTATTTTCTTGTCATTCCTTGCCCGCTCTACGCCATTGACTTGCGAACTGGTAGTAAATGTAAATTTACAATTAATTTAACTTCTTTTCTGACGTTCATAAGTGTATTTGTTTACCTATATGAATAAAGTTAATTTGAGTTTGAGTTTGAAACTGCTGGATTGGTTAAACTTAAACGACATTGAAAAAAAAGAAATTGTTTGAAGGCGTAAGATTTATTTCGTTCATGTCTATTTCAAAACTTATCAAAACATCGCTGGAACGTTAACTGGTTACCTAATAATTAATAATGAAAGCCTTTATTCACTAACCAACTTAATACATTTACATAATTTAACCTAAGCGATAATACATTTTAACTATATTTATTTGTTTTTCTAGCACACTTTTTTTTTTTTTTTTTTTTAATACGAGGTTAAAATGCGCTTACGCAGGCCCGCATCAAGGATGTCGAGCTTGACGCGGGGACTGTGGGGCTGGGTCTACACTCAAAACCCTCTGCTATTCAGAGGGGTAGCGAGACCCCACCCACTAAAAACACCTCAGCCCTTCACATGCCCTTAATATGGGCCCTCGGGGTTCGCTAGGCATTCTACCCAAGGGTTTTCTAGCACACTAGTCAGCAGCCAGTTGGTCACGTTATCTTCCGACATAGGGCTCCCCTTGTTACCACTTGTCTCTTTCACGAGCTGATCTTCTCCATCCTTCCGGCAGATCATCCTGATTTGACGGCCTCTTTTCCTTCTTCCATCTATGGGATACCATTCTAGGAAGTCTTTCGTCCATTTAAGTTTTTTAGTTTTTGTCCTTATCAATATATTTGTGTCGCTTAAGCTATTCAGATACAAATATTTTTAAGTGAGATCTCTCCTATCTGTCCTAATAAAGGTTATAAACACGCCATTCCACGACCTTGTTACGTAAAATATATACAATCCAAATGAATATGAAATTGGTAAATAATTTAGATTATCTACATTAATAGGCGCAGAAGAAATAATGGACCAGTATTTTGCAAGTGATTGCAACAAATTTTATGGAACTTTTAACACATACATAACGCTTTGAGAAATGTTACAATTAACTTTTAAAACATCAATTCAGTGTCGCTACAAAATCCTCTGATTGGACCTGATTGTTAATTTTTAAGCAAGTAGTTCATCAGCCTCACTGTCGCCGGTGTTAGGCGTTACAGGCTGGGTCTGAACTAAACTTTCGATACATTTTTGTACATACGAGTATCACATTAAACTTGGCACTAGGATCGGGCTACGTGTCTCTATAACAAACATCTCTTTGTCTTTGCCGCGACAGACAGTATTGTGTAGAGGCTATTTCAGGAATCACTCAGCCACGTAGTCCTGGAATGTGTGGCTGTGGCTTCCCAACGAACAGAAATCTTTGGTGCAGTGAGGTCGCTCCGTTAAGCCTAAGTGCCCAGGAAACTTCTGTGCTTCTGGAAGGAGCTAGGCTGGCTTAATTAGTCAGGACTTTACGCACAACGCACCGAATTGCCTAAGTGCGGACTAAGTGTGAAAACTGAGTCACTACATACATAGGGTGGAGGTCGTGTCTCTTTGAATCTGAGGGTAAGATTCAGAAACGAAACTTGGCGCTAAGCACGACTCCCAAATGTCAGTGAAAAAATCTGAGGGTCAAACTAATATGCGATGTTCACGTCCATCTTTTGAATATTACGTAATGTTTGGCTTAATACAAATCTGAACACTTTACATTGTTCTCAAGAAAAGATTTTCACTTCAGATAAGATGAGTCGCGTGCTTAATACTTTTAAGCTGGGTAATAGATACATAAAAAACGTATTAATATAGAAATACTAGGTGACTGGGCAATCGTCGTTTTGCCATGTATATCATTTATAATAAAAAATAGGGGGTTGATCGGAGAACGGTGAAAGTTAGGGGTTGTATGTATTTTTTAACGCTGTATCATAAAAAAATAGAAATTAAAATTTTTGTCCAAAAACTAAAAAAAAAATTAGCTTTATATTATTCTAATTTTGAACGCTTTGACGCATAAACTGATTATGATAGTATGATACATACATACTAAACTACATAGGTTATATTTTTAAAACATTTCAAATCCACATTGCATTGTCGGATAAAATCTAGTTTTATCTAGACTGTGTTACTATAATTATATTAGTTCGGACTTGAGTAGAAGCTTTCGCCCGAATCTCCACTGGATTCCGGGAGGTATTATCACACAGGCGCGTCTTATAGAGAATAATAAAATTAAACGAACCCTCGCTGCAGGCAGCTGAGCCGTGGGTCATTCGCCTCTACTTACCAGTTTTGTGTTTACCAATCAATTTTTATACACATTCTTGACGATAGCGCTTTTAAACTGTAATTTACATAATTTCTTAATTTCTTAGACGAAATTCCTTAAACGAAACGGTTTTTAGATGACATCTATTATGGTTACAGTTAGATATCCTTCGTTTAGGTTACTTTTTAGTACAGTTTAAATGTTAACGGTTTAATTTAGTTTACTATTTACAAATAAGTCAGGTAAAAAATGGGAAATCTCTATATTGGCGATTAGCTACTTAGAAGTAGAACTGTTGTTTCGGAAAAAGGCTTACGCGGGAATTGAACCGGTTAAAAACTTAAAAATAGTACTTAATACAAGTTCACGTTGTAAATTAAGTAAACGTAAACCAAAAACTCTACTCGTAACATATTAGTTTCAGCGGAAAATAAATTTAATTTTTCTCGGTCATTTTTGAATCAACGTAAGCAAATACGTTAGGCGTACCTAATAAGATTCTAAGTTATCATACATTATAGATATAATATGATAAATTTTAGGAGAAGAATTAGTTGTAAACAATTTTGAAAAACAAAAGAAGGAAAAATCCAAATTTATTAATTTAAAAAAAATTTAGAAAGGCTGGGACACAGGTTTTATACGTAAAAGGTTTCCCAAATTTAACACATTATAATGCATTGTTATAATCAATAAACACATTTTATTTATTGCTTAAAATGCGAAAACAAAGTTTAAAAATGTATCTCGTCGTCGTACGTTTTGATTGATAGATTATTACAAAATTTGCACACATTATTATATATTATACACATTATTTGAATAGGATAAATTTCTATGTTAATTAAGTTCAAGGATAGTTTTTGTATTATTAATTATATTGAATTGTTCACAGCACGGTCATCTAACAAATGCTTAAGACCTAGTACCTACTGCTTTATTATAAACTGCAATGAATAGTTTTTGTTAGCACGCTACTAATATTGTCCCACGAGAGTGGAATTTTATAAAACAAGAAACCTACACATCTGTACAGACGAACAACTTTAGCCTGGCCAGTAACTAATAATCATAGTAGTATATTAGGTCCGTACATATGAATTTTGCGTTTTGTATGGGAGGAACAAAAAGAAGATTTTTTAAAAATATATTTAATTAATCAAAATATCGTTGCTATCTATGCACTTTTTCTATATTATTGGTAGTTCTTTGATCACTTTACTAAAAAAAACATTCCGACGGGAATCAATAAAATCTTTGCTTTTTTCGACTGAGAGTTGAATTTTTCTACCTAGCAAGATGTTATGGAAATTTCGAAATATTATATTTTTATTAATATTATAATTTCGTCTTAGACATTCCAATTGACGCTCCTCTAATTTGGTAGCAGTTGTGCAGTGTGTGGTCTAGCGTTGTCGTGAAGCAGCTGTTGTGTAGAGGGTTTAGCAGCTAGCTTTTCCCCCAATCACACTATACGTATAATCGTTATTGGTTAAAACCGTATTAAAATGCGTTCGGTATTTTTTATGTTTCTCGCGTTCTTATAGTCGCGGCCGACTTCATTTTGTAATATGGATAATATCAAGATTTGTGAATATATATATTATGCCCATTGCTTGCGTGCATCTACGATGACCATTGGTAGTTCCTGCTGGTACTGGCGTCGGCGGTCGACTTTAGCTGAGTTTTAGTACTGCGTATTCTCAATTGCAACAATTCGCTACGGATATTGGAAGAGCTCCATCAATACAATGGCTCAATATTGAAGGAAGCTTTAGCTTTTGGAAGTTATAGAGTACCAGAATCCAGATACAAGAAGTTCAAGTGTTTCGACGTAACACAGGAACAGAAAGACTAATTTATCCAGTTAAAGGTAATAAAAACCTGCCTTTCTCACGTTTAATTTTGATTTCTTCTATACCCAGAATATAGGCTACTTTTCGATCTATAGAAAAGGTTGCTATTAGTAAATTTCTTAACGTGATATTTAATACTATCTATGTTTAAAGGACATACTTAAAATGCCACACCCAATCTAAAGAAGTTCTGATGTTATCTATGGCATCCCTACGTTCTTGCGATGTTGCCAGTATTATAAACCTTTGATCTTTGTTAAACCTTTACTATTTGTATAAATATAGGGTTCAACTTTCTAAATCTCTTGTAAGATCTTGTTTATTTGAATCATTGTGTGGAATCACTACATAGTATAAAACAAAGTCGCTTTCTCTGTCCCTATTTCCCTTTGTATGCTTAAATCTTTGAAACTACACAACGGATTTTGATGCGGTTTTTTTTAGTAGATAAAGTGATTCAAAAGGAAGGTTTATATGTATAATAACATCCATTATTTAGTGGAGAAATACTGTTATTTTTGAGGTTTCTAATGTGATGTCGTAAATAATTACATTTTTTCCGCTTACATTGCAAACGCAGGCTGAACCCTACGAGTTTTATCAAAATAATGTACTAAGTATTGTACACATTGAAAAGGTCTACAGAAAAGTCCGTGATGGTATATGTCTATCTCTTATGGATAACCCACAATAACTTTTTTTTGTCATTTACTTTTTACGACAAATAATGGCTAATTTTCGAAGCGATTTTAACCAATACAGCATAAATCCTTATCCAATTAAATACCTTAAATAAATTGTTAATTTAATATAGATCTATATGGCCCTTTACACCGTATGATTTAAGTGAATATTTTCGAAGATATTACAGATTTAAAAATTGCGGGACGTAGCGTTTGCGGCGGTACCGGCCGGCCGCAGTTTTTCTGTAGTGTATTTAGTATCAGCATTGCACCCGTGCGAAGCCGGGGCGGGTCGCTAGTGTACTATATAGTACATATTTGTAATTCCATAGAGAATACCAAAGCTTCCTATTTGATGTAGAACTATTTCGGTACTGAATTAGTACTGGCATGAAACTATTGTAAAAAAAAACAATTTACATACTTTCATAGTAATGCGGAAAATAAATTAACAATAGAATACATCGTAAAAAATATAAACACGACGACCTCAACCATTCACGACTACAATTAGTATTTTAGATAAAATAAATGTAAATGTCTTTTTGCTTATTACATTAACCTTGTAGCAATAGAGATAAAACATATCTAAAAATGTTGAAGCGGCCATCCTGTTTGCAATTTACTTGAAGATTCGACCGGAAATTGAATGAATGGTAATGAAGTTAAGGGCATATGTCTGACAGTCGTATTACTAATGGCTTTTTTATCTGTCAGCGGGAATTGTTTGTCAAGTGTCATATAAAAATGATAAATTATGGAGCGGATATTTTTAAATCTTTTTTTTTCTAATTTAATAAGGAATTTCTTGAAAGGCCTCAATATAATTACCGCTTTATTTAATCAGTGAAAACACTAGCCGCCTCCACGGTTGAGATTTAAAAAAAAAACAATAAATATTTGCATTTATTGACTATGCATGACTTTAAAAGAGAATAGATACCATATAGCAGTCACCTTTCTGTCATGTCTTCGCGTATAGCTTATATATAGAAAACTTATAAAGATATTTTTATCCAACGTATTGAGTTTCGAGTTCATATTCAATGGACTTCGATGAGACCGAACGTTATCGTAAAATTCAGAGACGTTAAAGCGTTTAGTAGGTATGTCTCCCGTATATCAATAACGCATGGCATTTGGCATACGGGAGTCACGCTTAACGTCAATTCTGAAAGACAATACAAACATAAATATGCTACAAACGAATTCTTAGCTTTAATTACAAATTCGATTTAGTTATAGTATTCTTCGAGAGAATCAAAAACAAAACCGTATCAGATCGACCAAAGACAAAGTCTGGAATCCCGATTTCAGTTGCATTATTCAATTATAGCATATGATTGCGGAAGATTTTTCAAATTAAATATATTCCCAGGCCGCGAAACCTGTCTAACAGTGTTCTTGTTGCCAATATTACGGCCCTAACGGTTTCCTAATTTATCAGCAGATCGCATTCAAGTTTAAAATCTTAATTTCAAGCATAAAAATCGTATAAAAACGATTTTTTACTGTTTTCGAAACTTTAAAAATTACTAATGAGCTAAAGCTGATCTGGGACATTAAATCTTGATATGCTAACAGTGTTGCGTGTTAAAGGCATTTTATACACCTTAAAATTTAATTAGATTTTTTGTCTCTGGCACTGCCAAAAAGGCAACACGATACACCATTATTTGGTCCTGGCTGCAAAGCAACTTGTTATTTTATTTTTATTTAAATTTTTACAGTTCACATATAAAGATTTATTGGATCGCATCGGGGGAAGAAGCGATAGATAAATTCCTATAAGTATTATTATCAAGTCTTTATTGCTAACACCCAGTGCAATTTATTAACACTTTTTTTAAGTTACATAACCTTATTTAATCTAATATATCTATGACCCGTTTTTGGTAATCAGCGTGTCCTGTGACACACAGGCCTCTTCCAGCTGCTTCCATTCTTTTCTGACGTTAGCTCTTCTAGTCCAAGTTGTGCCTCTTTATATCGTCTGCCCATTTCTTGCTCTGTCTTCCTCTTGTCCTTTTTGCATCGCGAGGTTGCCTTCTGTAATAATTGTTTCTTCCTATAAGTATACATAAGTGCAAAAAAGTTAAATTAATTAATTGATTATAAAGAATTTGTTATTCTGTTAAAAAAATGCTATCTATTGTAAAGTTATATCAAAAATCAATATGAGCTTATTAGTTATTAAACTTGAATGGAATCCTCGGTGTAGCTTTAAAATTTTGCATACAAACACTACACACTCCATTACTGTAGCGTTGTACCAAAATTTGTGCCAGTAACATGTTTTTAGCTTTGATACCTATAAACCTTGACATCTACTTTGAAATAAGGCATAACCGTGCGTGTCTAACCGTACTTACATCTTCGGACACCTGCACATCATCAGCTGTCTGATACCACTTAATATTCCCGCAAAATTCAAATGTTATCTTTTTAAAATTCACTATAGCTAGGTGCACGATCAGCGGACGTGAGCTGGTTTCATTTCTTTTACTTTTGCCGGTGTGTTTAAAGTATAACTGATAATATGATTTGATACTGTTGTCAAATTTCAGTCAGTTCAACAGTACATTTGAAAAAAAACAGGACAAATTATTCAGTAAGAATAAGACTACAAAATTTGGAACTTATACAACAAAAAACTATATAATTTAGACTAATTTTATATCGGATAAAATATAATCGACCCCGGTTTAGTATGGACTAATAGCCACAATAGAATGTCAGATTAAGAAATATGCGATTATAGCATTCATCAGTTACTGTTCTATTGTTAATAAATTATTAAAAGTGATTAAACGTAGAAATAATTTACCTCATAAGTGCGGAGTTAATACACCACCCTCAAAGTTCATTGACAGAGAACTAGAATAGATTTTTCACGTTAGAATACCTAAAGTAAAGCACTAATCGCCAATGCAGAAAGCTTGTCGTGTTTGCGTCGTACCTAAGATGCATTTATCTTGATAAACTCAAACGTTATACGTGTAGCACATTCCAAGTGTGCAATTAAGGGGCAGGCAGCCTATTTTTAGCTGGTCGGGAGCGCTTTTTTTCTTTGATAAAAAAGCAGACGCTCGAACGCCGGCCTCCATAGAATATAGCGCATGCAAAAAACGTACAATTTTAACGCCCATGCAAGTGTGCTGAATTATTAGATTCAGCGTATTTCTTGAATTACAATTACCTTTTTTTGAGTCTATACTTATCGCTAATAAGATTCCTTCCTAACGATTTAAGGCGGCAAAGTTGTATAATTTTTGGGACATTGTTAGGCTAGAATTTGACTTCCCAATTTGGTTTTTTTAATATCATTAAAATCCACGCCCTTGGCTTATCTTAAACATTTTTATATAGTCCATTAACTTTGATAAATTCATGTTAGTAAAGTAGCTACGTATAACTAATTATTCGAATATAAAACTAGCAAAATCTTAAGTTTTGAATAACGATTGGTACATATAAATTATAAACAATATATTACACCGCTAATGATCAGCTGATATGTGAAGTTATGAGTTCATGAGTGGTGAATGACCCCGTGTAAGATGAACTCAACCTGCACAGCCTATAAATATGATAAAGTTATTTCTTTTTCAAATTTCTTTTGAAAGTACCTACCTAAACATTAAGCTCCTATTTTCAATTTAATAATTTAAAAACATTTTAATAAATGCCACATTTATTCCAAAAATATTAATAACTAGTATTGTAGACCCTTAAGAGACTCTTGGCTATGCGGGTGTGTGACGCGTCCATATCGGGTTCGATCCTCTCGGAACTCAATTTTTATTTAATCTGATTGATTTTGACCTGGCTGAATAGCCAATCCTCTCACGTTGGACCATATATGTGTTGGAGATTAGGAGATAATTTAGCTGGAGCTTATAGTTGCTAAGTAGGGCTCTTATATATCAAAAATGTATTAGATTTTGACTACTTCGAATATTAAATTTTTTCCACCACTTTCTAAAATGGCTAGGCCTATGTAATATACATAATGTTTAATATTATGGGGAAACTCAGTCACTATGGTATCAAGAATACCGCACTGAATCTTCTGACTTCCTACTTACACGGTAGAACTCAGAAGGTTGAAGTGAATGGTCAAGGTTGAAGAGGTCCCTGGGTCGGCTGTAGATATGGGTGTGTCACAGGGTTCAATTCTTGGCCCTTTCCTCTTTCTTGTTTATATAAATGCACTAAATGCACCTTTCATGGTAGATAAAAAAACATCAGATGTTTTGTTTGCTGATGATACGTCCTTGATTTTTAAAATCAAACGACAAATAACAAAGTTGGACGATGTGAACAATGCTGTCTCTTCGATTGTCCGTTGGTTAAGTATAAATAACCTTCTACTTAATGCAAAAAAAACATCATTTTAAAATGATGAGGAATTGAATCTGGATGATACAACTGTATTTTTTGGAATCACCATGGATTCAAAACTTCAGTGGTCCCCTCATATTAGCGGATTGGCGAAGAGACTTAGATCTGCAGCTAATCTGCGTAGGTTAAATAAAATCCCTTACTAACTGATGTCGAATAGCTAGACTTGTTTATTTTAGTTACTTTCACAGCTTAATGACTTGATGGTTTATTATTATGGGGTCATGCTGCTGATGTCGAAACTATTTTCATCCTGCAGAAGAGGGCTATTCGTGCAATCTATAATTTAAAATGTAGGGAATCTCTGAGCGATAAATTCAAGGACATTAATATACTTACCTATCCTTACATACAAAAATAGTGATAGATAAGTGACTCCTTGTATACAAAAATAGTGATAAGTTTACTAGAATAGCATACGCACAATGTTAATACTCGGAACAAACGCAGGCAATTACCCCGTTCTAGACTATCTAAAGTTCTTTTTTGGGAAAAGGGATATTCTTCTTTAATATATAGGCTCTTTTATCTCTGCCTTTTAATAAATTCAAGAAATAAACAGAAAAGCTGTGTAAAAAGGCTTACTATAAAGTTAACGATAATCTAGTTGATAAAAGGGCCTGGAACTAGTGCTAGGCTACTTCTAATTCATTTGCGATATTTGTTTTAAAATGAAATGAAATGAAATAGTTTATTCTTGCAAGTAGGACTATATAAATCACTTTTACAATGTCTTCCTAAACTAGATGAAGTCGACATTTCCTAACTGACTGCCCTGAGAAGAAATGTCGAAACAAACTCGGGGGTCTTAGTCTCTTTTATAGTCCAGATAATACAATGATAAATTAATAAGTTGGTGTAAACAAATGCAGAGTATTTACTGGACTGGTCTTTGGAAGAAAGAACCAGATCGATCTGAGCAAGCCTGCGCCAGCAGACGGCTAGCATGCCCCGAATAGCTCATGCAGCTCAACCATTTTTGAGGGAGCTGCACAACCCGGTACACAACAATACCGCCAGTGGCACCATAAAAATATGTGGGGCAACAACTCACTCAGATCGCCAGCCCAAAATAACTATAGACTAAAATGTATCAAATTATAAATCAAGCAAAAGAGTTTATGATATACCCGCATAATGTTTACACTTACAATGGATACAAAATGTATCTTTAAGGTGTACCTTAAAGCAAGGAAAAAATAATGAAATTGAAAAATATAATCGTAATATAAACATTATTCACTTGGCATGTCAAAGTGTAAAATATTGTATGCAAAAGCACAAAACATGTCAGTATTGTAGAAAAAGAAAAAATGAATATGCACTAAGCACAAAACATGTCAGTAATGTAGAGAAAAAAAAATGAATATGCACTAAGCACAAACATGTCAATAGAATAAAATAAAATGCATATGCAAAAGCACAAGACATGTCAGATTGTAAATATGTACAACATGCAAAAAAAAAAAAAAAAGAAGTGAAAGACAGCTTAAAAAAAACACAAGCGATAGCTGTATAAGCGAGCAGCTCAATCCCAGGCGTTTCTATCATTTAAATAATCGGATATCCTGTAATATCCTTTAGTTAATAATTTTGATTTAATAAAAAATTTAAATTTCTAAAGGGGAAGTTTACGAACATCCATAGGAAGTTTATTGTAAAAGCGTATACATTGACCCATGAACGAGTTGCTTATTCTATGAAGGCGAGTAGCATGAACTGTTAAATTATTTTTGTTCCTAGTATTTCGGGAGTGAAGATCAGACAATTTGACAAAATCCGGTTCGTTTTTGTGAACATAAAGTAAATTTTCAAAAATATATTGTGAAGTTACAGTCAGAATGTTTATCTCTTTGAATTTCTCTCGGAGAGAAACTCTAGGACCTAAGTTATATATAGCGCGGACAGCTCTTTTTTGTAATAAGAAGATTGTATTAATATCCGCACAGTTTCCCCAAAGGAGAATGCCGTACGTCATCAAGCTATGAAAATAACTGAAATAAACAATTCTGGCTGTATCCACATCAGTAATTTGTCTAATTTTCCTTACAGCATAAGCAGCTGAACTGAGCCTTCCAGACAATTTGTTAATGTGTGGGCCCCACTGTAGTTTAGCGTCAACAGTAATGCCAAGAAAAACAGTTGACTCAACAGGTTCCAACTCTACTCCATTCAGTTGTACATTGGTGCTTAACTGTCTCACATTAGGCGTAGAAAATTTTATTAATTTAGTTTTACTTGAGTTCAAAAGCAGATTATTAACATTAAACCAATGGACAACCTTAGATAGGGCCAAATTAACTTGGTCAAAATTTTCAAGTTGACGCTTAACTTTAAAAACAAGCGAAGTGTCATCCGCAAATAATAGGATTTTGTGATCATCCCTTACACAAAAAGGTAAATCATTGATATAGATAAGGAATAAGAAAGGACCTAGAATTGAACCCTGCGGAACACCCATAGTTACCACAGATCCTTTTGATTTTTTGCCATTAATATCTACACTTTGTATTCTAATAATTGTTGTTTGACATTATCTTTTTGTATGATGATTTTCTATTTTAAAAGAGTACTGAGAGTTTTTTACGTCGGCTTTTTCTCTCTGCCCTGCACCGTCTGTCTTCTTTGGCGATGAGTAGGGATGTCTCCCCATTCAAATTTAATGAAGTGGAATAAGTGATACCTGTATCTTCCATAATAAACATATTTTATTTATTAAAACATTGAATTGTTCATTTAAGAAACTTTAATGATAAGTTTTAGGAATAAATTACTAGGAAATTTTAGCGGAACACTGTAAGTAAATTTGTAAAACATAATGTAAAACTGAAATTGAAATTCCAAATAATTTTAATAAATATTCGCATAGGGGGCTATTCGAAAAACAATCAAATTGCCCCCTAAGGGGCGTGGGCCTCACGTTTGGATACACTGCTCTCGTCTCGTGCGCGCGTACTTTTTCTACTAACGTATAAGTTTAGTATTAAGTTATCCTATACTTTAGTATCATCTTATCTAGTTAAAAATATTCATTTTACAGTTTCCAGAACCAGCAGTTTATTCTGAAGATAAAAAAGAGAAAGACATTGAAGAAAACGATAGGTACGTGCTTTATATTGTCAGTTGATCTGATTCCGTTTACATATTAGGATAAGATCATTAAGTAGGCGTTTTGCGTAGAAACGGACCCTCAAATTTAGAGCGTTATATAGCGATGCCATACTAACATATATGTCCATGTACAAAAAATTTGAATAAAGGTAGGTTATATGTTTCTAAAAGACATTAAAGCTTTCTGCGCAAAAGAATATCTTCTGTAGATATAAATAAAATTCAATTTTCAGGCTTGATGTGAAGACACCACCAACACCTGGTGCTTTACCGAACGCTGAATTATCGAAAGCAGCCCGAGGACTTCTTATAAAGTTGTTGGAAGTAAACCCTCAATATCGCCTCAAGTCATTACGACAGCTCCAGCAGACGGCTTTTTTTATGGGATTCAACTTTGATGATATAAATATAAAGAAGGTAAAAAAGACGCCTATTGAAAAATTTCATGCAATACAGTTTTCCACCATAGATTTCTTAGACACAAGCTTTTTTGGTTTGGTTTAATAAGCGAGAAAGTTAGCTAAATTTTCGTTTAAACGTTCAAAAGGTTTTCCCAGGTATATATTGACATATAAAAATCCGTACATTTTTTAAGGTAAATTAATGTGTATTCTAAAAATACAGATAAGTGCAAAAAATATTAATATGTAAAAAAGATATGGGATATATTATGCTATCTTTTTTAACAAATATAAAATATTTATTTACAGATTTCTCCAAAAACCATGCTACAGCAGTATGGAGAGCAAAATGCATTTCCCGGAAAAGCCGAAGATGTGCCATTTACTAATTTTAATCAAAATCTTCATATAACTGAGTAATTAAGTTTTATTTAATTATAAAGGTTCTATAACGTAAATTATTTTTATTTTACATTACCCCAATTTGCCCACATACAAAAGAGAATAGCTGAAGTGTCGTGGACAGAGCCACAAGTGCACTCTCTATTCCTTATCTTTTATATTACAACGACAGACGCAGCACGTACAAATACCACTAACTAAAAATTATGTTATTTAAGGTAATAAGAAATGGGTTTCCTCAGTTTACTTTACTTTTACAGAACCCACACCTAAAGAGCAACAGTTCGGTGGTGATTTTAGGCGTGTTCATAAATAATAAAACCACTTGGATATAATGAAGAAATGTTTTGATTTTCTTTATTAGCTTTTCAATAATGCAATATTAAGCTCTTGCTGGTTTTTGAACAAAATAATGTTTAAATTAAATATAAATACTTATTCGCTATGGAAGCTTAGAGTAATATTGACAACTGACAATAACAAGTAGTTAAATCGATTGACGTTAAGCATAGATGAAAGAAGTCAGTTGTCATTTCTTGTTAAACTGAAAAATCAAAAGATTGTGATTGTCGCATTTGGGTATTCAGACGTTTCTATTTTCGATTAAAATTGAAATAATGGCTACTTACATACAACGGGCTGCTGTTTCATACTTTAGAAATAACGCACGCCTTGCTTCTCACGCTGCTACAGCTGGTGGACATGGAGGTAAGTTTATTTATTTATTGTAAGAATTATGTAACGATCTAACCTAGGTTTTCCTTATCTACATAAGCTATTCTTTATTGTATAGGTGGCTGGAAGTTCTGGAGAGGCATTTCCTTTTTCGTCGGCTTCCCTGCTGTTGCTTTGGGAATGCTGAACGCTTACCTCGCTCATCAAGAAGAGCACCATGAAAGACCCCCATTTGTCGCGTATGAATACATGCGTATTCGTTCCAAGGTAAGCAAATTTAATTACAAAAATCTTTATTTATTTTAATATAGAATAATCTTGAAACTTACGTAGCTTAAAAAGAGTTTTATTTTGGGTTTATATGAAAAATATCAGTCTTAACTCTAATTGAACTTACTATTGTAATAGTGACATAAAAGTTGTTTAATTCTACATTATCCCTTTAGTGCATTTAATCTTCCTTGTGGGTGAAGCTTGATTTAAAAGTCAATATAAAAATAGATATAGATAAAATTAAAATTAAAAAATGTTTGTTTGTTAGTTATGTTTTCCTCTTATTCACTAGAGTGAAAATTAGTTATTTACAGGTTAGAACCTGTAAATAACTAATGATTCTTTTCTCTTGAAAAACTTAAAAAAAAATACAAAATGCTTAGTATTTTTTTTAGTCTAAATAAAATGAATAAATATTTTTATAGTATTATGGTTCATGTTTTCTCTTTTATAGTAGAGTTAAATTTGCTTTTCAAACTGAAACATAATGATAATAATAGTATTTCTTTATATTTCAGCGTTTCCCATGGGGTGACGGCCAAAAGTCTCTTTTCCACAACCCCCATGTCAACCCACTGCCTTCAGGATATGAAGATGAACATTAACTATACTATTAAACTAGCAAAACTGTATTAGTATATATATAATAACATACCTTTATGTTTTTATTGTTACCTGAGGTGGTAATTAGTCATACATTTGAAAGTTTGAACTGAATATAAATTTAAACTATTTGTTGTTTTTATTAATAGAATGATTATGTTGCAGTCAACTAGCTTAATTAGCGATTCAATTTCCAGCAGTCTCTTTACAAAACAACAGCATTGTTCAACTAGAGGCCTGTATTGATCAGACGGCTAGGCAACACTTGAATCAATGATGTTACATTACTTGCCTATCCTGTTCATTTCAATTTAAGTCCGCTTCCAATAAAGTATCGGCAAAGAACAAGTTTCATGTTTTCCAATGTTAAAATAAAAAATGGAAGAGTGACGCTAAGAGTAAGCATAAGAACACTAATAATATACATTAAATAATAAAGAATTTATTTTTGTTTGCATTGTAATTGCATTGCACATACCTTAAATATTATCAATAAATATATTATTACAAATTCACAACAAAATATACACAATGGAATATAATTTAATTATATCAAGCTCATTTTAAAAACAAACCTATACTGTTATTACTTAATAACACTAAGTAAATAAATACTTATTTAGCCAACTACCACAATTATACATTAACAAAAGATAATATGGTAAAAAACAATAGGATAAATCATAAAATACAAATAACACTTATATTTATGTTCATTAATTTAAGACAAAAATTATTTCTAAATTACCTTATATATTAATCTTTATATATGTATATAGAAATCTACTGTGCGTGTGTTTGTAAACTGCTAAACGCCAATGAATTTTTGACGTGTTTGACAATGATTTAAAATTTAAATTTACAATAACATTATTTTTTTGTATTTAAGACATCTATGTGACTGAATATGACTGGTCAGCTAATATATTAATAATTTATATGGACTTAAACTATCATATGGAATATCATTATTCATTATACTATCTTGAAGAATGTCTGAAATATTCTCCGATAAGTAGTTTATATGTATGTGAATTCTTCACCATTTGGGTCGTCTTTTAAAGACACGCCGAGTTCTCACCAAGCGTTGATCCTGCAACCGCTATAACATCAGGACATCCATCATTGCATCAACTGGGTTCACAAATTTAGTTGATCCGATCAAAACATTATTATCAATACCACTCGTGATCACACTACGGTGGAGTTGTTTGCACTCATCTGCTGTAATACCTCCAATGACAAAGATTATTACTGTCTGATTGTCCATTGGGTGCTTGATTTTTGATTTCTTGCTGGTTAAGATGCTGAAAAAAATAATTGTTTTCATATTAAGTTTTATATTAGTGATAAATAGCTTGGTAGTTCAAAGTCAACAGATTATCATTGATGACTATCAGATTTTTTATTTAAGTATTTTTTAGTGTGATAGCAGTCAGCCAATCATGTATTACATACCGCAACCCCATCAGGCAGATACATCAATGCGTTTCGGTAATTATTATTACTAAGCAGGTGATAAATGATTATGTACATAGAAATTGAAAACTATTAGTGTTTTATTGTACAGGGCACAAGTTTAAGTCTAGCTATAAACACTAAGGCCGATTTCTATAACATTAATCAAACTTCAATACAGTTTCAAGAGATGTCAAAGCGCTCATGTCGAGATTGACACTAAACTAACACTGCCCCTTGAAGGACCTAAGTTATAAAATTATATGGTACAAAAATAAATTTGTTTAAGCTACAGTTAGTCTGTGAAGACAAATTATAAATCAGATATTAATTGCATGCTCGGATTTGTTGAATATTACTTGATTATTAAACACTCACTTAAGTCCAGTACGTAGAAGGTCTTTGATTCCCTCATTCCTATGACGCAGATCAGGAATATCTGGTCGGTCAGTACTAACTAAATCATCAACCAGCTGTTGGAGAACCCCACGGTATTCATGTCCAATGCCACTCTCGCATGGCTTAAGCACTGAGTTGTATCTATTACAGTTAAAAATAAAGTTAGCTATAGAAAAACCCATATATATTTGTGTTTATAAATAATAACGATAAATAAGCACTCAGTTTTTACCTAGTATCCTTACCACAGTCATAGGATATTTTTTTGTCAGTTCGTCGGTTAATGTTATATTTAATATATTGTGAATCATATAAGATCAATTAATACCCCTCATAGGTAATAATACTTTTTCAATTGGTTATAGAAATTAGCTTTGTTTTTATAACTTTTATTAGGTGTTATGATTTTATAGATATTATATTAAATAACACTAACTTAGCACGCGTTAGAAGACTTCAGAAAATGCCAATATTTGACAAAAAACACAACAATATGCTGCTACTTGCTAGTATACTAAATAATATAAGTTTTTAAGATAATAAGTAATAAAATTTTATAATAAAATCCATTCAAAACTAACCTTTGTAAATTCTTTCTCATTTGCGAAACTTGTTTTAACAAATCCATAACATTTGAAGAAATCCGTTCACACTCCTCCGGTGTGACCATATTTCCATCTGAATTGCTAAATAGGAATTTATGATCCTCAAACATGGCAACACTGAGGGTTTGATGGAGTTGCTCTTCGTGCTGAGATGTAAATATCACCTCTGTCCCAGCAAGTGAGTATACATGAACTAATAGGGCGAGTAGGTTTTTTAAGTGCAGGTTCCGCTCTTTGCGTGTTTTTATTAGGTAGCTTAGCTGAAAAAAAAATAGAATTTTCACAAAAGACAAGATTTTGTTTTTATATTAACTTCTTTGAGTGTTTGCGATTAAATCTTAAGTATTAATAGATAGTGATTCACGAACTAATGATGCCGGGCAGCCCTCTACTTAATAAAGTGGATATCTAATCTATAACTTTAACCTCGTTAAATCGAAATCCTCAGTAAGTCGACAAAAATTGCCATTCCCTACCGCTGAACCCCTAAATACGCAGTATCTCGAATTATTTAGACTTTGTAACTAGAACAAAATGTTATTTCCCTACGAAGAATTGATAATAAATCGCGCCTTTGTAGGTTAAAATTTCAGCAGTTAAATCATTGGGGTCCTTTTGTAAAACGTTACGATGCGGGGCGGAGATTAAATTACGCGTTATTGTTAATATTTTTTTCGACTTACACCACATAATAGTAACTAAAGATTCACTAGGTGGTCACGAAACATTTTACTATACTTGGATAAAGTTCTGTACTTGGGTACTGAATAACGTTACGGCGAGTTACATGGAGGGGGGGGGGGGGGGGGGGGGGGTCAATAATCTCCAAATATTGCGTTACGTAATACTTGAACGCTCCCTTATAGCAATTCCAATGTAGTATAAAAAATAAATTAGTTTTAAATAGATAATCAAGAATGTAAATTATGTGCGTTTAAACCCCGGTTGTGCACCAATACATTTTTCTACGTGCGCTATTCACATAATTTGTAGGTAAATGGAACATTGTGAGCAAATCTGCTAGTCTGAGGCTAAAAAATCAAATGAAAAAATCAAAAGAGCACAGCAAATGCAAGAATAATTCTTACTTCATAATCGGCTTTCTATATTTCCTTAATTGTTGCGACATTGGATATTATGTTTCACATCAGGCGCAATTTTTTCATTTCAATAATAAAAATGTTAAACATTTTACAAGTTTAGAATCAGTCGTAAAGCAGACATTTTACGATTTGGCATTCTGATAAACAATTAACTACAAGCTCCCTCCTTATCAGAATGCCAAAACTGATTTGAGCTGAGAGATTTTTTAGGCATATACATTGTTTTAGGACGTATAAATATATAAAATAAATAAATAGTCCCTTTGTATGATGATTTAATATTTTAAAAGAGTACTGAGAGTTTTTTACGTTGGTTTTTTCTTTCGGCCTACACCCTCTGTCTTCTTTGCCGATGAGTAGGGATGTCTACAAATTCAAATGACGTGGAATAAGTGAGTAGCTTATATTCTAGAATAAACATATGTTATTTTGGTTTTTTTATTTGTAAACTTAGCCTTTTCAAAATTATGAGTTTCACCATATGACGAGTAATATAGAATTTTTCAATAAAATATCTTATTAATACTAACTTGATGCAAAACACTAGTTGATTCCCTACTGGCAGCAAGATTTTCCTGCACTTGCTTCTCCAAACTCATCAGCAGTTCCATTTGGCTTCTTTTCGGGGACTTGAGCATTTGAACCACACCCAATGCTTGTTGTAATATGCCAATGTGTTTGCTTATTATGTCATAGTTACCTGAAACCGTAATTTATGACGTTCTTTATTAAGGTAATATATTAAGTTGATTGTTTTTATAACCTTGTAACTGTCATTATAAAAAATCTGATGCCCAGACTTAAAAAGGTTGTAGCGCCACTGATTTTATTTTATTTTGAAATGATTTGATTCATATGTTTTAAAGCAGTCAGTGAGACTAATGACAGTTAATTTTCAATGACATGTTTTTATATTATGTAAGATGGAACTCTTGTGGAATAATTAAAATTAAATTTGGGAGCGTTCAAGTATTACGTCACGCAATTTTAGAGATGATTATTCGCATGCAAATATTTTCCAGTATCTCACCTTTTGAAGCTGAAATAATTTTTTCAACACTTTGAGGGGTCACTTTCAAGAGCATTTTAGGACCGGGTGACTTCTGTACATCAATCTTTGACAGCTTATTATAGAGATCAAACATGACTTCCTTTTGTGATTTATTTATCATATAGTCATATGTCTGGACACAAGAGTCATCATCAGCGTGGTAAAGACAGCCTGGACTGAGTTGAACATCATCAGGATGGAACACACTGTCGAAGAAAATTTTGTTTAAATAATCATAAAGAACTTTTGTGTACCTTTGATTTGACAAAATATTTACAATTTTCTTAGTTTGTAGTAATAATAATATCTATAAAAGATTTTTTTTATCAATTTCAGTTACCACAATTTTAAGCGCTATAAAAAAATTAAGAAATGACTGCATATGATATATATTTTGTAAGATTCGAAAAGAATTCTTTTAACTTGTAAAAATGTAACATGAAACTGCAAAACAACAGCAAAAATATTGAATAGATAGGTGTTTTGTTAGATTAACTTAATGTACATACATGTAAGTTCTCAAATCTTGCATAAAGATACCATATTTATTCACAATTATCCTTTATTACCAGATTGTTCATCAGCTTTCTGTAGTCATTTTAACAAGTTATTCACAAATACATTTTAACATCTGTTTAAATTTCAGACAGATATGTCTCAGCCGACTAGCTTATTTAGCCGTTCAATTAACAGCCTAGCTGTTTAGTTAGAGGCTAGGCTGTTAATTGAACGGCTAAATAAGCTAGTCGGCTGAGACAGATACACTAACATTGCAGACAAGTAATGAATATTAAAAAACTTACGCATTAGCTGCGCATAATGGTGACATATCCACAGCAATTTCATTACATTGCCCTGGGAACTTTGGTAAAACTCCCATCATTTTGTCTAGGACAGACTCAACAGAATGACTAGTTACACCGCAGAGATCAAATGTTCTGTCAACAATGACCAATGACACTGGAGTAGAACAATTCTGTAAAAAAAAATATAGATATTGAGGCATTGTGGTTTTAATACTATAATAATACAAAAAAAAACTAAGAAAAATGATTTATTTATTTGATTCAATACATTTTATTACGGCCAATCAACTAAACTGTGTAGTGGTGGCCTGAAGACAACCGGCGTGTGTTGAGGAAACTGATCACCTACTTGCCTATTAGAAAAATATAAAAATAATATTGATAACAATTGAATAATATTGGTAACAATCACCTGTAAAAGATTGTAACATTGGGTTTTTTTTAATTAACTAAACATAAATAAATTTTTAATAAAAATATTCTATAGAATAAGAATAATATATAATATTTATAAGTCACAAAAATAAAAATTGGATGACAAGCATTGAAAAATATTGTTACCTTCTTTCTAGCAACACAAACAGGCGAATTCTCTAAAACCCCAGCAAGAAGTGAACTATATTGGCCAATGTAATAAATGTCTTCTTTAAAATTCATGGAGTCCAACATACTGTTTAAACTACCAGCTAATCGCCGGAGCATAGATCTTTCATGATCTGTTAAAGTATAGAGATCAATCGAAGTGGAATCTGGGATCAACTTGCCATTATATTGCGGTGTTACACTTTGATACGGAGGAGTCAGAAATAACACATTTGTAGGTGATATAGTGAATATTGGGATGTAAACAACCTCCACTGCACATGGCTGTAAAAAGAAGAATACTTTGGGTAGTTATGTATATCTAATCTAAATATACTTTTTAACAGATTTTGTTATACCTGTCAAAGTAAATTTTATGGTCCTTGTGATTTTTTTCTGAATATTTATTCTGTATGGGTGTGATTATTAACTCTTGTTCATATTTATACAAATCTAAATCTTTAGATTTTCGAGACTAAGAGGGACGGAAAAAGGAAGATATGTTAGGAATTTAATTAATTTAATTGTCATTAAAATATTAAGTGTCGAAAATTAATACAAAATAATATTTTTTAAATTTACAATAGAAACATATGGCATTTTAATTTACAATTCGTCATTTGAGATTTTATAAATTATTTTGCATAGAATATAAAATACTAATATTTCATAAATTCCCTTTACAAAATTTAAATTTTAAAAATAGAATCTATTATAGGTAATTCACCCTTCTCACTCTCTCTCAATCGGTCTCAATCGCTATATTAGCAGAATATTCATATCAAAATGTTTAACAATGGAATCTCCTAATTTGGTTCTTATAAAACTATCTTAATGATTCTAAAAATTATGTAAGGTTTCAAAATTTTACATGTACGAGCTTTTATTTAAAAGTATTAAAAGGTTTTAACTTTTAAACTTTTAAAAAACCACTATATGATAGAAATGTTGTTTTATGTTTATTAGTCTATCATGGCATTATAAATGTTGTATTAGTCTATCATGGCATCAATATTTCAATTAAATGGCTTGATAATTATATTTAGTTGATATTACCTGTTTATTAATCCATCCTGTTAACATCCCTTCTAGCTGCTTAGTAGCTTCCAAAGCAGCTTTCCCAGATGTCACTACATCTGTCACATCTTTATCTTTATTCAACTCCAAGTATAACACATCTAAACTAATGCAGGATATCAATATAGAATGAGTTAAGTCGCTGTTATGTATTATTTCTTTTATGGTTTGTAGTTGAGTGCTGGTTGACTGTGTTATGAAAACAGCCTTACGTTGGTCTTTTTCGCAAACCTGTGAAATATTTAAGTATATACGTATTATCGTATACACAACCAAGTGTCAAATAGGGGTACATTGAAGACTTGCATGGGATAGAGATGGTTACCTCAAATGGCGATAAACTTTTGACCGCTACTGCACCGCCGTCTAATAGGTTAAATAGCCCACCGTCCCAGTGTAAGCATTCTGAGCTATAATCGTCAATAAATACTACTGCGCCAATTATACGATTATACACTTCAGCCCACCAGGCTTTACCAAATTCTTTGACTGAGGTGGCCATTTTAATAAATCTATAGATATTTAATTGATTAGAAATTACATCGTATAAATGGATTCTCTCGAATTCAATTTTCACGAAAATTTAAATATATAAATTCGAAATAATATATATGATTATTGATTTTACAAAGACTAGGTATATACTACGTTCTTAAATGACCATAGAGTACCTTAGTACTTTGTATTAGTAGAAACTGATAGACTATATAACAGATCATTAAATTGTGGTAAATTGCCAATATTTACTGTATATATTGTATTTTATTTATATATTTGGTTGAATAGATGAAAAAATAATTAGTACATAATATGATACAACAACCGAAGCTCTGCGGCCACTACACAAATTAGTAATACCGCCATCTATCGGACAATAGAAGTAATATAAATTTTTGTCTGTCTACTCAGTTCCGCTACTCGCCACACTCAGACCGGTACAAAGCTCCATTAACATAGAAACAGATGTTTTGTTCAGTAACGAACAACTTTAACGATGAAACTTATCAAAATACTTACTTACAAAAATAAAACCATTATCAACATAATATAAAATTTATTCAGATGATGTCTATATTTTATACTTAGTTTGAGGAAGGCACAAAATAAACGGTAGTTTATTTCATAAATATATATTTTATCTCATGTAGGGGAATATTTATCACAAACAATATTGTGTCGTTGAAAGAATATATACGGAGGAATAGGAAAGACGTTTTAATTTTGCATACAATTATTATTCATTGAATACTGTAGAGTATAACATTACATATGTATTATGTTTAAAACATATAACATACACCTAATATCAAGAATACATTTATTTACTTATCACACAGGGAATGTTCTCAACATACTTATAGCTACTTAATAAATTATCTTTATTAACAAGAAAGCTAAATACAGAAAATATGTTTTGTCAGTTTATACCTTCTTTGTGCCATATTCTCTTCAACCAATGACTCTTTCATAAAATCATTAAAATATGGTTTTATTATTTTAAAATAAAGAGTAGATTTTAAAGCTTTTTATTCTAGAGAATGAGAATTTTTAATCTATGTGGCTTTGTAAGTATTCTCAGATCATATTTTTATAATAAATATTTTTTTTATAAAATTTAAATTAGACGAAATATATATTATTAGTAAACATTTGTATTTTAACTGTTTTAAATACGAAATAATGCTAATGTTTCAAAATTTTAGGTTACGAATTTCGGGATTTTCGATGTGGATGGATGGATGATGTTTTGGTGGCTGTTGCATTAATATTTTCCTAATATTTCTCTTTTCCGCAAATATTACGGAATCAACTTGAAGAAAAAATAATACGTAAGACTAACAAAGTCGCAAAGTGAATAATTATAATACTAGTAGTAAAGGACATTTTGACAATGCGACAAATATTAGTCTAGTTTAGGTTTATTGGTTTATATAATAAATTATTTTCACTGCACTCTCGAAACACAAATATTTCAAGACTGTCAACACAAACACTTTAAGCTTAACCAAAGTAAATGCATTGTTGGAACAAAAATACTAAATTAGTCCATGCCAGCAACGTTCCCGCCTTTTCTATAGTCTGCATTACCATAGATAGCAGTTTTGTTTCTGTAGAGGCCGCATACAATGGACCCTCTACCCTCGTATCTTCTTAAAGCGTGACCTTTACGTCTCAGGCCTTTTAGTATATCCTGTAAAAAAATATTTTAAAGACGTTTTCTGTATTTTTATTAGATGAAGATTACATAAAGGTTACATAAAAAAATCGGGATAAACAAAATTGTGCAATTTAAACAATTTAATTTTTTTTTTGTTGAACTTACCACCGTAACACCATATTGATATGCCACCTCCATTGGGAATATCTGATGGTGAATTCGAGGTGCATCAACTGCTTCTTTTATCGTTTGACCGAGCCATAGTGTGCGGATCGCAACCTATAAATTTAGGAAAAACATATATTTAAAATTGGTGACAAACAAAGAAAAAAAAACGTTAATTACTTTTGAAAGAAAGTAACAAGGTGCCCTCGACTTTGGAAATGTAAAGTGTATACGTATATATGTTATACATCTTAGAAGTTTTACGAGTATACATTTAGAAATAACATATAATATTTTGTTAGAACAATTTCAAGTATCAAACCTAGGTATTCTAGTCCTTGAAAGATATAATATATGTAATCAATGATAAAATTTCAAATATTTTTGGATCTGCACTTTAATTGTCTATGGATTTAATCCACAAACAAAACAGCTTGCGAGTGATGTTTTACTTACCAAAGCAACAGAGGTGGTAATCTTAGTTCCACCAGAGGCGCCAATCACTATCTTTGCGTTACCACCTTGGTCCACAATAATACTTGGGCACATGGAAGATAATGGTCGCTTTCCAGGTTTTATAAAGTTGGCGGGTGACGGCCTAATGCCGAAGTAGTTGGTGATGCCTGGTGATGAGAAATCATCCATGACGTTGTTCATCAGTATACCTGTTCTGTTCGTTGTGAAGCCAGCACCATAACTGTGAAATGATTTCAGTAGTAAATTATGTGTCGTAATTCGTAGTCGTACGCTGAAACCACTAGTCCAACATTTCTCATTGACAGCATGTTAAGGTAATTTAAAATTATCATAAAATATAATCATTAGTAGTATATAGCAAAAGATAGAGCATTGTACTAGAATATAGATTAAGGAAGGTCGATTAAAGATCGCAAACCCAGATCGTTGTGGTGTGTGAGAAAGTTCCGCCTTCCTTTAAATAAATATAACAGGACTCTAGGAACTATAATAATATATGACACAGCCTCTATGATTTAATAAAAGTATAATCTATGATAATTTAGGCAAAGAACTCATTAAAGGTTGTATGTCTCCTTCGCCCACAATTCAAAGGCAAATCCACAATGAATGGATAAACGGAGAGTAAAGGCCGATTTACATTATCTTAGTGTTTAGGAGAGTGCTTTAGGATAGTACTTTAGTTGAAACATGTAAACGCTACTTGCTTTAGTAAACGCTACGCTAAAGAACTTGCCTTTCAAGTTGTACTAAAGCACTCTCCTAAACACTAAGATAATGTAAATCGGCCTTAACACCTAGTAACTAGAAAGAAACAGCCATTGGTGCTACGAGCATCTTCAGAGGAATGTATAAGTTTTCTTCAGCCTCAGAGAATTCGACTGAGGACCGTGCTCTATATTTACGTTATGATCCCAACGTGTGAACTTTCATTAAAAATGTTAAAAGCATGAAGTCATGAAAATATATTTTACGGCAATAAACAACTGTGTCAGGGTCTAGTAGAAAAATGGTTTACACTAACATAAAAACTATTTGGTTTAGAGAATGTAATAATAGCAGTCCTTTACAAATGTGTGCGTTTCGTATGCTTAATTTACAAACCCGTATTAAAAGAAAAGTTTTTTTTTTGGAAAGCCTATTTGCATGAAAATAAGGCAGAAATACCGCCAAATGATACCAGATATTCTCGTTATTAAAATACTACTTACAAGTAATTGATGGAGCTTGTTAATGATACAGCGTCGCCATTATACCCAATGACGGAAATGTGAGCTGTTCCGGCATCATTTTTCTGATATTCCTCAGCGCCATAATGGGTTGTGCTGTTGCTGGTTATAGTATCGTTAACTAAGTTGCGGATTTCGGCTCCATATTCTGGAGACGTCACATTAGCTATAAGCTGGAAATAAGATTTGCAGCTTATAATGACAAACCACTAGACTCTTTGCGAAAAGAGAAGAGAAGGGAAGAGAGAATAGAAAAAGAGAGAAGAGAATGAGAGAGGTTATGCCAACTAATATAATTCATTCTTCACAAAAATGGTTTCATTATTCACAAAAATTACATTTTTTTTTTCATATTATGTATTTAGATCTACTACTACTAGCTATTGAACTATAATGACGTAATAGCTTAACAAAAAAATAAAGTAGCAATACTGCAACCACAACTCTCTTTTTAGGTTTTCTTTTGTCTATGGCTGTTAATAACTTGTCTTCTAGTCATAGATCCATTTTATTCACTAAAAACTATAACGATATATAGAAAAAAATTACCTCTTCCAAATTCAAAAAATCCATGTCCCCTAGTTTCGTTCTCGTTGAATAGGCGTATTTAAAAGCTTCTATTATTCTATGGTACGTTAGGACTGTATTATCTGTGCCATTAATACTTTCTGCGGTAAAATTGTATCCGCTCAAGATGTTCAGGATATTGACTAGAATCACACCACTGCTTGGCGGTGGTGGGGTGAAGAGGATGTCTCCTTGACTGAGTGGTACAGCGAGTGGTTCAATTATTTTTGCTCTGAAAGAACATAATTCTTCTAGTTCTTGTCATAAAATTATAACTAGCGATTGTTGTTGTTGATTTGTTAGTGGGAAATGTCAATGCGATGTAAACATTTCTTTGAATAAATTTGTAGTTTGAAAACCTGCTTTTCGGAATTAATTGTGTTATTTAAAAATATATACTGCGTATTATGTTTTTAATGTGTTGTTTTTCTTCAAGATATCAATATGTTAGGTTTTAATACGACGTATTTAATGACGTTTTTGATACCATTATCACAAAAACTAATTACGGTGTATCGAGTTCAATATAAATGAATAATGTTTAATGCATATAGATAGACCTTATCTTTTTATAGCTTTTGATGATTATGTCCGTCCTGGCATGATATATTAACAAATATAATCATATTTTGTAAGTGTCCATAGATCCAAAATTATCAGATTAAGTGAGATTGGCACAGTTTCTAATACCAAACACAATCAGTCATAATGTGGTACCTACTCAAAATTAAAAGCAGAAGATATATTATATTTAATGACTAATTATTTGTTTTTTAATAAAGAATTAGCTATGATATTTTGATATTATGTACAAGATACTGCTTGCTTACTACTACGTCAGTCAAAACTAATTAAAGTTTAAAAATACGATAAAGAATAAAATTTAATCTAGAAAAGTCTGAGAAAAACTACATAAACATTTCATCATCAATGAGTCATACTGTTTTTATGACTTTACGCTTATTCAGCTGCAAATTCCTATGTTTGTAAATATGACAATGTTGTGAAATTAATATTTCTATGATAAATTATTCATCCGTCATACGTCATATTCCTTTGCTTAATTGTGTCATTGGTATACTCCACAAAGCATGAGATCCCGGGTTTTAATTACAGTCTTTCGTTTAATTGTGATAGTCTCTAGTCCAACACACGGGCGGTTCCAGAATTCGCGTCAGGGTTGTTACCCTGTTGTAAAGAGTTTTAATGTATACATGTTTCTCTTATTATTATGCACTAATGTAATATACTGTATTATTATGTTTTTTTTTCAGTATCTTATAATATTTATTTATGATTTCAATATCTAGCCATATTATTATACCCCTCAAGATGTCTCTGGTCTACCTATATACAGCTGATTGGTGACATAATCAATCGCGTGTATGTGAGTAGATAATATTCCAATTAAAATGAAATGTAGCTCGCCATTGTCTTTACATTCTTACCCCCAAGTTATTATATATATATTATAGTAAATGTTCATCACTGATAAGTAGTAAAAAATAATTTTTCGTTTATGGTTTAAATGTAATAGAATACTTTTGGTGTTTATGGTAAGTTAAAATGTAGGCTAAATTCTTTTTACATTACAAATGCGTTCATAACGTTAACATTCTTTTGCGATATTAAATACATTAAAATCGGTCATAAAAACCTACAATACTAAAGTTATATTTAAGAATTTTCTAGATTTTCTCTATTTTCCATTTAATTGAGTGTAATTTAATAGCCAGCGTAATTTTTTTCCCTTTATATTTTATGTGGATTATTTAGTCTTACTTATATTGCAAAAAAGGCCAAAATCGTCAAAGGACTAATTATTTTTCTGTTGTAATCTGTAAAAATGCTTTATAAAAATCTCACTCATAGTTCTGAAGGTCCTCAGCTGTGATGATACTGCCAGCTTCCTTCAGATCCTCAAGGAAGTCCACAGAGAGACTGCCATTGTACAGCTCATCTCCGCCTTTCTCAGCGATGACTTCCAAAGTTCTGCACCAGGCCTCGCTTGGCTTTACCACTGTGCCCGGCTTGTGGAACTGATTGTCCTTGTTCACATATGTCTTTCTGAAAATATTTTGCATTGAAAGTATTTTATAAGTTAAGAAAGTAAGTTCATTTCAATAAACCTTACGGGAATTAAACAGACTATTATCACTTATAATACCACAAGAGCTTCAAAATTATCGGATATTTCCCGATAGGTTCGTTGCAAACAATTAATATAGTCGTCATGACGACTATATTTGTTTGCAGGGAACCTTGAGGGAAATGCCCGATAATTTTGAAGCTCGTGTGGTATTCGGGGGATTATTTTTCCGACCCAAATGTCGGCCAATACAATTGCACCATGAGACGAAATGTACAGTTAACAAATAAGAATTTCATAATGAATAAAACAACTACTTAATACTTTTCTTGAAGCAACGACCAGAGAAAATTTTCACAAAAAATTTTCAGTATAATACCATGTAGGTTGTACCACGTGACGTCGAATGGTGCAATTCTATTGGCCGATATTTGGGTCGGAAAAATAATCACAATAATTATTCTGCGCAGTTCACACGTGGCCATGGTATTGCTAGCAGCAAGGCGAAAGACCCTATTCTACTTTTAAAAAAAAATTGAGATTTTTTGAATCTGGAAAATCATATTTTTCAATATTTCTCGTGGAGGCCACAAAACTTAGAATTTTAAATATCAATAAATATTAATGCAATTATTATTATACAATCAAAATTGTAGTTCTGACGAATATCCATATTTTCTTCGATATTCATTTTACATTTGATCTTTTGTTAAGCAGACATTTGATATTTTATTTCCGCCTGATCGAGTTATGAACTCAAGGTTTTCCTGTTTCCTGATGCGTGAAAACAGGTTTATGTAGATGTTTCAGGAACTTATATTGATAGGTACTTTTATACAATGCTCTCAACAAACAAAAATAATTTTAAATAAGCTTGTTTTAGTTTGGTCTTCCTACAATTCTATATCGTTATTTTCCCCTTAGTATTGGTATTTTTATATTATTATGCCCTACCCATCAGACGTTTGAGTCTGTATACCAATACTAAAAATCCAATATGATAACTGGCTGGTACAAAAAAAGAAAAAAAATATCTAATCGAACTTAGTGTGGATTTAGTACAAAAACCTAATATTGAAATCGAATCCTCACTGTTCTATTTTAAACCCCACCCACTGCGTTTCTAACTATAAAAAGACATCAATAATGTTTAAAACATAAATCAAGATGTAGTTTAAAAACGCTGCAATAATTATGTAACACCCGGTCATTGACCCCAAATTAAAACTTGTATGGACTTATCTGTTTCAATCAATTTTTTGTCGTTTCATTTCTTTAGCAAGAGATTGATCAATTCTACATGTTCATTAACCTCTAATATTATACTGCGAAAGTAATTTTAGTATGGACATGAGATGGGTTAGAAATTATGCTATTTTTATGTCAGAATAGACTAGAGAAAACGCTTTAGTTGCCATCTCCATCTTGTATTATCAACGCGAAATTATATTTGTACACATGTAAGAACCTACATT
The DNA here is from genome assembly GCF_905475465.1 of Pieris napi. Lineage (NCBI taxonomy): Eukaryota > Metazoa > Arthropoda > Insecta > Lepidoptera > Pieridae > Pieris > Pieris napi. The sequence continues at coordinate 10,184,053 of NC_062237.1, forward strand.
GTCTCCATTAGCCCCTAATTACAAAAGTAGGTAGTTTTAACGTGAGGTGAATTAGAAATTTTGCCATTTTTATACAAGAATAGAGAACAGCCCTGCGATTATGTAACTCTTCAGAATGCCAAATCATAAAATGACTGCTTCACGACTGATTTGAGAGCGACCGCCGATGCGAAAACCGCTGTGTGAGTTCGAAAAGTGAGTTACAGAATCGCAGGGCAGAACGGAACTAACAGGCTTTAGTTGCCTTCTCCAACTTGAATTAGCAACAGGAAATTTTAATTTTACACACGTCAATGCCCAATCCTACTTTTATCATTACTGTTTTTTATATACAGTAGCAGTATTACTAAAATTATACGAATTACTACAAAATAAACATCTCAAATTCTCATGGTAAGTTCAGAGTTCTGGCTTGTGATTGAGGAGCTCTGAAGCTGTAAGTATTGGAGGCATAGTTCGCGTAAGTCTCTTTTCTTTTCACACTTTGAAATCAATTTTCATGTTTTGGCTATGCTTGCCTATAAGTGCTTGTCTACATCTACACACTACACTGAATCTTGTATTTTATTTTTCTTATGTACCAATGTATCAGTGTGCCGTGCGTTTGCAAGCTTTTGTAAATACATAAATATATTTTCTGAATCTTACTCTTTGTTATGTGTAGCATTCGTGTTAGGAGAGGATGGTCACAAATTCAAATTTAAATTTTCATATATAATTCCGTTTTTATGCAGAATCCGTAAGTCACCGGAAGCCGCTTAGTACGCCATTGTATTTTCGGATGTTTTATACATTTAAAAAAAAAATAACCCAGGCGATAGTTACCTAAATAATATAGTTGTTGCATAATTCTGATAATTTCCCTCTGTTAATTAATAAATTGCATTCAATTCTATAAACAAAACTAGGTTTTAATAACACGTTTTTGAAAGTAAATTAAAATCTACAAATTATTTACTAAGTAGATCTATGCATGGCTGGATATTAATTACCAAACGCGTTTCTCTAGTCAGCGGAAATACGCTAAATTGTCGACAAACATTATTAGTACTATATACTATTCTATTATGTGTTAATATTAATTTTCCCTGCTGTGTCTAGGGGTAATATTCAAAGTCTAGAGCTAAGAGTGACTTCGGTGTATTAAATCTGTTAAAATTATTTAAACATACGGGAGTCACACTTAGCAGACAGTCACGACTCACTTTAATACCAAATACAGCTAGTTCCAGCTTTTATTTAAGACCACATAATTTACGGTACATTAGTAAATTAGCTGAGAATGGTATAGATATAATCCATCCATCATTAAATTGACACGAACTATATCATCGTTGACCTGTCAAGAGTTCTGGCAGTCTTTTCTTTAATACGATAGAGCGGCAAACGAACGGGACGCCCATAAAGGGCAGTCATCGCAGCCTATGGACACCCTTTTAGTGGGTGCGTTGCCGGCCTTTGAGTGTGTAGTATAATATTTTTAAACAATTGGAGGTCCGGGAGTCGATTCCACAGTTCGATAGTTCGCAAAAGAAAATGACTTGTGAAGCCGATCATGGAAGACTTCTAGCCATCAAAATGATGCGGATTTTGTTTTCGTAAGTAGGATTTCGTTTTGCTTACCTTAAATGACGATCGTGTTTGACGTAAGAAGCACTTCCGAGGCCTTCGTAATTGGGACCGGTTATTTCGAAGCCGTATTTGCAGAACTCCAGTGTGGGTTTGATTAGATCTTTCCAAGGCAGATTTCCCCACCGCTGGTGCGCAACCCACATTCCACGTAACTCTCCCGGGACTCCAACTGCAAGGCCTCCTGTAACATGTCACACACACACATTTCTATTTATTATTCGAGTCAAATATCAGCTGATTTCTATGAGTTGGACGATGAGGAAGGATAATATATGTTCCATCTCAAATGGGACAAAAAACAAATGAATAATCAAAGGTAATATATATAACATATATACCAAATTTTTAAGAGTATGAATTATATAAGTACATCCACGTCATTTGGCCAGATTTAGCGCGGCGGGAGAAATAATGCGCAAATACTTTTAGAAGAAAAAACACCTAAAAACACCTTCTACGTTTTCAAACACTCTGGCCAATTTATTTATTCGGAACGAAAGCATCCATTTAATGTATATAACTGTATATCTTTTGCTTATATTTCAGGTTTTTTCCTCCTGACGTTTTTCAGTATTAAAGGTTTGCCTGAATGAGCACTAGCCCACAATTGTTTTATTTCTTGAATCGCTGTGTATATTGTTTTTTAGTTCTTTCTGTTTCAAAGGTTTGAAGTACTAATAAATTACTTATAATAATAATCATTACGGAATTACTATTTCTTAGTACCAATAATAGACACTAATTTATTATATAGATCTAGAAACATCGGCAAATCAAATAAAAAAAAGTATTAACGGTTTTGTACTACATAATTTGTGAGGTTAATTATAAGCTCCATGTCATAATGACAATGACAGCTGACAGTAACGCCATTGCTCTGACATAATAAATTACTTTTAATAATAATAACTATGGAGTCACTATTGCCCTGGACAATCAAATAATATCGAGAACACAATATTAAAAGCTGCAATTCACCCTGTGTGCTGTATTTGTAAAGTTTCTCTTATGCTTTCTCTTCAAACTGGTTCACTGGAGACTTTTATTAGCATTTCATATTTCATTGAATCTTAATCATGTTTTATTGTGGCAATTGTGACAAATCAGTTAGTTAAGTTAGTCAAATTCAATAAGTTTTTGACACATGGGAGACATCGAATCGACTCTAAAGGATGAGGTTCAGAAAGGACTTAGAGCTGAGTTTTGACTATAAACAATTCTTTTTATGAGCGAAAACAATCCAAAGGTCGGCAACGCACTCGCGATCCCTCTCTTTCAGAGTATGGGCGGGAATATCACAGCAGTAGATTAGGGGGAATTAACACCAGGAGAGCATCCTGCTTATATTAAAAAAATAGTAGTAAGTTAGCCTATGCAGTATTACATATTAATAAACCGACGCAGACGAAATATTTTCACATCCCCTTTGGGGTTGCAAGTGTTAAATATCCGTAAAATTAATGTACAATTTAAAACAATGTAGACGATCAATTTTAATTATAAACGGATATAAGGTAGCCTAAATCTCGGTCAACGCACTGTATTATTGTTTCAATACATTTTTCTATTGTAAAGCGATTATTTATACAATTGTTGGGTGAACAATAAAATAATTTATATCTAACCCACATAGATTATTTCGCAATGCCAAAGATAATGTTCATGCTTACAATTTAATATTGTGGGTTATTTGTTATTTATGGTACCATTTTCCAGGTGTAATTAACATGCCGATAACACAAATCGTCATAAAAGGTGTCTCATACGTCGCAATATAAGATATTGGAAATAAAGTTGTTTAGTTTAACTTAAACATATTAATTAATTTTAAATTACAATATTTTTTATTTCCTAACATTAGTTACATCTTTAGAGAAACGTTAGGTTTAATATTGCAGTATTGATTGATTCATAAGATTTTGTCAACCTTGATTTCGAATTTATGTGAAAGTACCCACAATTTTAGTGCTAGAAAACCTCCTACCCTCCTACTGTTTTACGATAGTGGCCTACTCAACATTATTGTTCTGCATGCAAATTAATTTAGCAATTGTTTAAATGTAGAACACGAGAAAAAATAATTGATACTGACTGGCTATGATAACTATTAATCGATTGAAAAAAAAAGAAATTCGTGTCACAGACTAGTTTAATTACTGTACCCGATGTATAAGTATGTTACCTCGTGCGATAGGTTATTTTGATAATGTATTGGCCTCGTTCCCGCGTGGCAACAGAAATAGAAATATTATCGTTGTTCAAATAGAGAAAAGGAAAATAACGTGCTATTGAAGTTTTGCTTCTTTCCAAGCTACAAAATATCTGCATTCCTTTATCTAAAAAATAATATAGCCTACATTACTCAGTACTATTTTAAGCAGTTTCAGCTTTCACAATTATCAAGGCATAGGGCCAACGTCTCCTACCTGCTCACAGTTACAGGTTTCATGTTTCTCACTTATAAAGGATTTGGGAGGGCAAAATGACGGGACCTGGTTAGTACTCTCATTAATAGAGTTTTCTTGTTGACTGCATATAATAATTTAAGTTACTCCTAGTGCGAAATTAATTACGAAATGCATTTTTGGCTTATACGGATAAGTTAACGTAATTCTCAGCAGTAATCAGCCTACGGAATATAATGTTTCGAATGAATCTGAAAATTATAAAAATTAATTAAACAATACCTTTCTTAGCCTTATCAGCATTGCCATGGAACATGTCCACTGTCGCAGCCGCTGGTGCCGTCTCTCGCGCCATCACAGTGTATGCCTTTTCCTCTTCCTTGATGTATACTGTCATGAAGAAACCTCCGCCCAGGCCCATACTTTGCTGGTTCTGTAGACCGTTGCAGAACATCGCTGCGACGGTTGCATCGACCGCTGAGCCGTTGATGGAAAGGATGTGCCTGAAAGTTATTTTATACTGAGTTTCGGGAAAAACACTGAACCACTTTCGGGGAATGGTCTGTAGTCCCCACGCTAGCCCAATGCGTATTGGAGACTTCACATTCTTCCATAAAACATCATATCTCTTGGGCAGGGGCCCTATTGGGTCCGGGGCCCGTGGAATTTTGCCACGCCGCCATTTTTGAAATGTTACGCCACTGTCTCGGGGTGTAAATCCGACGATTAAGGAAATCGCCACGCTTATAAAACTAAGAAAGCTTGAGTAAGCAAAATGTACAGCCTTGGCTCATACAAGGTGTACATTGCATTAATATTCATTTTCTTCAGCCTCCTTACATTTGTTTTCATCTTCTACTATATAAAAATAAGTCGGATTTTCCTTCCTGACGCTATAACTCCAGAACGCACGAACCCATTTCCACGTTTTTACATTCGTTGGAAAGGTCTCCGTGAGGTTTATAGCATCATTCAGGAAAATTTCGACAGAAAAGCGGGATCACCAAACGAAATGTTACATAAAACGAAGCCATCTGGTGGCGAAACGGAGTTTGCCGAGTTTGCTAGTTTATTTATAATTTTCTTATTATTAATAATATTCTAATCGTGTTGTTTGCTATTAAAAACGATATGATGTTATCATATCAAAAAAAGGGTAACGTTAGGTATAACATCGATTAATCGTTAATTATTTGTATTTATCTTAATGCACCTATTTATAAGTAGTCTGATGATAGCAACACCAAACAATAACAATGATAACGTTTGTTTTGTTTGTAGAAAGTAATTTGTGATAAATGAATATTGTTTTGATTTTTTTTAATTTTTTTTTAATTTAGCAATTTTGCTACTAAATAAAAATCAATGCACATTCATTCATCTTTAATTATGTATAATAAAGTTATGAGCAGTGTTGGCTTAGTGTCTTCAGCGTGTGACTCTAATTCCTGAGGTTGTATCGATCCCCGGCTGTGCACCAATGGAGTTTCTATGTGCGTATTTAACATTCGCTTGAACGGTGAAGGAAAACATCGTGAGAAACCGGCTTAGACCCAAAAATTCGACGGCGTGTCAGGCACAGAAGGCTGATCACCTACTTGCCTATTAGATTGACAAGCGATCATGAAACAGAATCAGAAATCTGTGGTCAAGACCTAAAAAGGTTGTAGCGCCACAGATTTATTTTATTATATAATTTAGTCCAGTTTAGTTATAGTAAAAATTATATAGACAATTGAATTGAAATAAAATAACTGTCTTCAAATACCTGTCAACATTATTTACCTAACATAACTCCCTAAATGCCTAAATGCCCATATCTCAAAGACTACTGATCTTTTTGTGATGAAACTTAGTCTTTACTCTAAGTTGGAACCTGATATAAATCGAAAGTTGAATATGATTTCTAGTGCCCGTTTATGGACAAACATACATTAACTAAATAGATATTCAAATATATTACGATTCCAACAACATCATGTTTATAGTAAAGACTGATAACTTCTTTTTTGGAGTCGGTTAAAAATACATATAGTTTTCAAAGTACTAGGTAGGTATTAAAAACGTAAGTAGGTTTAAGTGAAGAACTACATCCTTATAAGTACTGAAACGTTTTGTATAAGGTTTCATCAGCACGTGTACTAAATACAATAATTATTAATTTTACCATAGTCTATGATGTGGGTGATAGGGTAGACTAGCGACTATAGGAATAAATTAAAGCGCAAAATAAAACTTGTAAACATTGTTTTCTTGTATGAGAAAATATAAGACATTAGGTATATTAAAATTGACACCGCACATCGAAAAATAAAAGAAAGATATTCCAAATTTAAATGCAGATCGTCATAGACAATTATAAGTGGACAGCATCACGACCTTTCAACGGTGGGTTTATTCCACAGATAACCATATGCTTCGATCTGTGCCTAGCCAGCAAACCATTCTTAGGCGGCGTTCCTTCTTATTATATTTTTCTCCATCTCTTGTTTCCTAATTCGTCGGGTAGGTCCTTAATGAAAATTAATGAATTGGTAAAACATGCTTAGTTTACCATAATGTATAGACAAAGGCTAATCTATTTTTCAACACAATCTATTATTTATATTGGTTAAAGAACTAAATCTAACTATAAATTTGCTGTCGCAGTTCAATTAATACATAATATAAGAGAAAGTTATATCAGCAAAGATAGAAAAAATAAATAAATATGCACCCATGATTAAAATAAGTATCATTTTCACTATTATTGTGTCTTATGTCAAAATTCCTAAGAACACTGGCGTAAAACGTATACTTGAAGGTTTTTGTAATTGTAATGATTTTTATAAATTAAAATAACGTTTGTTTATAACAAGGTATGGCGGTCTGATGTAGCAAAAAGTATATTCACATTTGCAATCTATCCACAAATTTTCCAACTAAACAATTGAATAAGTAGTTAGCATTTTTCTCTAAAGCCTTTTAAGCGGAATATGAAAACCCGATAGGTTTAAAAATTGGACGTGTATTTTTATTTTAGTCCTCTGCTCTCGTAACTTATGCTACTGCCTGTATAATATAAGAATTTACTATTCTTAAGATATCACGTGATTACACTACCCTTTTTTTGGGGAATTCATTTACAGTTCCCGCTGGGGCTACTTAGAAAGTGACGCGGGTCGGACGGGAGGTGCAATAGATTCCTATTCACTAAAACCAGTGGCGTAACTATACCATCCCTATAGTAAAAACCGTCACGTACTCGTTTTAATAATCTTCGAGATTTTCAGCGTTCTCAATCACACGTTGTATATGTCCAATGGCCATAGGCCTCCTCTCTTAGGCGAGAGGGAATTGTCTGTAGTCCCCACACTAGCCCAATGCGTATTGGAGACTTCACATTCATCCAGAGAACACAATATCTCTTGGGTCGGGGGCCCGTGGCATTTTGCCAACCCTGCCACCCTATTGTAACGCCACTGACTAAAACCCAACGGCCTCATCTGCTCTTTATAGACGGAACAGTTCAGTCCGTGCTTAAGGGAACAATAATATTAATTCATGTTTAAAATTAGGTAGGTATCTATAAGTACTGCAATTTATACAAGGAGTTTACCTTTTTATATCGTAAAAATGTATAAATATATGTTAATAATTTTCTGAATAGAAAAATGTATTTTTTGTGTAGTCATTGTAAATTTGAGGGTTGAATTAAAGTTACCTGTCAATAGTCAATACTGCTACAGTAAACATATAATGGAGTCCAGTAGTACGTGAAGTGGAACATAAGCATTCTTGAACGGTACATTAATGTAGGTAATGCATTATTATCATTTCCAGGCTCTCAGCTGTACTAAAAATTTGTGAATGTGACGGACCAGTAGGTAAACGAATTAAATAATAATAGCTCATACAGGTTAGTTGGTATTACCTCCTAATTTATATGCGGTACATACGTAATCATTTACTAAATTTAAAAACAATTCCCAGAAACAAGTAGTATTATATTACATTCGGTATTCTCTATATATTGTTAGAAATGTATTGACAAGTTTTTATTGTCGCAATTATAAGATAAAAAGCGCGAGGTCGTCGTGTATACTTCAAGGTTATTTTTGTATGTAAACAGCTAGTGCGTACTGCGTAGGTCGATCGACCTCGCGTCACGTCCAAAACAAAAACAAAGGTAATAATACAACGGAATAAATTAAAACGTTTATTAGACATACTTTGCAGTCGCGTTTGTATCGAAACGATTTAATAACATTATCTAGCTAGAAATAATAACACAGCAAATTTGAGCTCTATAACAAGCTCAGGAGATCAGTCGTTGGAACGATGTTGTGTGCCTTTATGGCCGCCATCTTACGGCTGCATTGTAATATGCAAAATAAATGTATTGAGAAAGCATTGTCCTCCAAGAGTGTCCCACTGATCCCGTCGACGAGCCCCCTGACCCAGGGAATCGTCGTAATATCAATCTCCTATCGTTCGGCAGTTCTGTATACCTTTTCCAAGCCATAGTCGTTGGTCAAATCTTGAAAACATCTAGTGTTTGTTCGTTGACTTTTTATTGTTTTCTGTGTTAATGAGTTTCGTCACGATCTTTCTGGAATGACCGGACGGATCGAAGTGGTTCGTGTGCTCGCTCACCTCCTTCTTTGTCCTTTGTTTGCCGCTGTGTCCAGAGAAAATGTGCTTGTCGTGATCAAAGTTGTAGTAGTCGTACTCATCAAAGAATGCTTCAGACATATTTTAAAATGATTTTTCACTTAATTCACAAGATATCGCCGCTGACAATGTCACTGTAGATTTTGCTTCACAAAATGTCTGACTTTGAGACCTGCGCGTCGCTTATATACGGTACTGAAGACACGTCACTGACCGCATGCGCGTCGGTAAATCTCGAATGCTATTGGTTGGACTAGTACGCCGGTTCCACACAAACGTAAATAATCGCACTTGTGTTTGTAAGCCGGTTAATGATACCATAAAAAAATTACGTTTTACCATAATGTTAAAATTATAATATTAGTGCTCGATATACAATTTTATAATGTACAACTGGCTTAAATGTTGATTTAAATTTAAAGAGATGAATATTTTGAATTCACTTATAGTGACAATTAGTCAATTTATTTCTAAAAAAAATTATTAAATAATACAACACCGTTTTCTACGAGAATTCGGGAATTTGTTTGAAGGTGGCAATACTATTAGTGACGTCAGCGGCTCTTACCATGCTGCTGTTATGTATAATATAATACGCAGTTGTGTGCGTGTGTGTTGCACAACAAAGTAAAAACAATAATATTTAGAAACGTGACTTTTAATTTAATTAGTCATACTTTTTAAAATCGTGAATTGGATTTAATATGATAAGGTTGGTGAGAATAACATGAGTCAGGTACACAAGAAATTAAATAGGTAATTTAACTGATTCCGGATTTGAAGAATAGGTTGTTACCATGTTGTTACCTAATCTTAGTTACACTGATTAGATTGGTACTAGGTAACCCTCTTATGTGATTGTGCCAGTTATTGTTTAGTATCAAGGCGAACGCATTTTTGTTACATATCCAAAGATATATATAACAGCGATTACTATTTTTACTTTTGTTTACACAAAAGCGACATCTTGTGGTAAGTAGATTTTACATTGTAATACTTCAATGTCACAAAGGTTTATAATTGCATTTCTGGTAATTTCTAATCCATTCATAAAAAACGGTTATTTAAAAGAACTAAGGTATGACATTTATTTTACCTTTCTCCAATTTCAATGTATTTTTATTCGCCTAGTCTTCGATTTCAAGATGCAAGTTAAGACCTCTTTTGCTGATAGGTATATAAACTATATATAGGTTTAAAAACTTACCTCCCAATATCGGAACATGTTGGAGAATCTGTGCAGACAGCCGCTCTCTTGAATGTATGAAGCCATGATGATGAAGGCGGGAAGGGCTCAACAGGATCCACAAGTTCGGGTATCGTATCTCTTTTGTAATCAAATTTAGCGACGAAATAACCACCCAAAGCTGATAAAATGACAAGGACTAGCAATCCGGCGATGGTCACTTTAGTCTTTAGCTTGGCCGATCTGAAAAGAAAAGTGTGATTAGCGCCCTCTAGTGTTATATTTTTTTTCGTCTGTGAGAAATGATGCAAAATTACTTTGTAATATTCTAGACAAAGTAATGTTTAATTTGATAGCTATTCATTAACAGATGGCGCTGCAATAAGTAAAATTACTACTTGTACATTTTTAGAAATAGCCCCGACGAAACAATTATTTATGGTAGAAGCCTCTAAATATAAGAAATTAGACAACTTTTAAATGACATTATAAAAACATATTTATTAAATATAACTAAAACAAGTTCACAATTCATAACCTGTTACGGTCAAGTTAAATTATTTAAAATAAAAACCTGGATTGAAGATTGGAAATTATCTTAGGCGTACTAAATTTTATCCCAATGCGCAGTATTCGTATCCGTAATTCAGTAAAAAAATCAGCTAGTTGGTAGTTATCAAATTCTTGAGAGCAAACTAACTTACACGAAAAAGTGCACATTGTTGTTTCTAAAATTCCCTTGCAATATAGCAAATCTATTAATAGGTGAAACAAGTCGAATGGGATCATCGATCGCTATGTCATCAATAGGAGCACTTAGGAAATTTCGTCTATAAAGCCCACTCCGAAATGTTTGCTCCATTTTATTTCATTTTAACACAATCACCAAAATGTTTCACTCTAACACCAGGATGAGACATTAATTATGAGGAAATTATGTACATTTGGAATGTAATCGAAAGGTAAGAGGATGTTATGATGTAGTAAACGCCGTGAACTTGTTCCTATTTTTGCTAATCAATAGTAAAAAACAGCTGTTGTTCATACTGGTTAAGAGCTACATATTTCTTACAATAGATGGCGCCATTCGTTGAGCATTAATTTTGGACAAAATATTTCTTTTTATTTCAGTAAATTTTGAAAAAAATATTCAAGTGCAATTTCTTATAAAGCGCCTGATTTACACTATGTTTTACTACGTTGAAGTACCATTTGCTATTATTTCTCATAAGGCGTTTTAATTGCTTGTCTTTACAATAGATGTCAGAATTTTAGGAAAAATACTAGAAAGAGATGAATATTTCAATGCTTCATACAACGGGTGTAACTGTTTATTAAGTGTCAACGTTGTACGTGCCTGAATTTTAATTATTTCCTGTTCCTCATCCATAAATTCTAAAACTGTTTTAAGACAGTAAATACACATAATAGGCCTGTAATAAATATGACTGAATTCGTATTGTTAAGATTAATATGGAAAACTTTGGTACTGCTAAGATCTATAATATTGTGGAAAATAGGTGAACAATTCATCCAGCCTAAAGGGAGCCTCCCCTCGATTACTGATTAATTACTGACTGTCCAGTCCGAAGGCCGCTTTACCAAAAAAAAAAAAAAAACAAAATCATTTATTCATATTGGTAACACAGTGTACACTTATGAACGACAAAAAAGAAATATATTGAATGTTTCTTATTTTACTGCCAGTTCTCAAATCAAAGGCGTAGAACGGAAGAAAAGAACTGGCAATAGCTCTCCGTCACTCTTTTTTCTTTTACACAATGTTTGTAAGGAGCTGCAACCATTTCACCATGTTCCACATGACATCTTAAGTAATTAAAAGTTATCTATCAGCAGGAGGCAAGGTGAAATAGGAGCACACACTTACATTCTCGTGGGAACAGCACCCAAGGGAGCGTTCAAGTATTACGTAACGAATTTGGGGAGGGATAACGTTTTACAAAATCCTTTTGTAAAATGTTACGATGCGGGGCGGGGATTGAATTACGCGTTATTGTTAATATTATTTTCGACTTTCCAGTACTTTACACCACATAATGGTAGCTTTTAGGGATAAAGCGTCACTAGGTGGTCACGAAACGTTTTACTATACCTGGATACAGAAAAACGTTACGGCGCGTTACATGGGCGGGGGGGGGTTCAATAATCTCCAAAAATTGCGTGACGTAATACTTGAACGCTCCCCAAGGTCCAGAAGTTGCCGGAATAACTTTGTAAGTGCGTTTCAGGGTATGACGTCATCGCATTGTAGCCGTAGAAGGTGAATGATGATGAACTCTTGGTAACAATTTATTTACCTCCTAAACTACATTAAAATGTCCGGGAAACAAACAACTATCTAGGGTTGACTCACTATAACCTTTTTTATCGCAATCAAATTTGTTTTACATTATTTCCAAAGCTGTTATTATAAACATTATTAATGTCTTATCACATATATGTAAATTTTATTAAAATTGCTCATTACAGCATTTCATTGCAATAATAATCTTAGGCGATATCATTGTTTTAAAATAACTGCCGAACAATATGATGGGCAAGTACGTCGACCGAATTAATTACGTTATTATCTTATTCTAGAATTAATCAAACTAAAATCTAGTTTTATGAGCTGTCAAACCATTTTTTCTAAGTTCGACTTTTGATATTGTCTAGAGGAGGACAAGACTACTTAGAATTAAACCTTTAATTAATAAACCGCGAGGAAGAGCTAGTAACTGCTATAATCTATTATGCCAACATAAATGCCCATCAAACTCATTAGACATTTGATTATGCCGACCTAAATTACGGGATATCTACGATCGTTTAACAATTCGCTACACAAGACCTTCATTGTTTTATTAATCAACTGTTCAATATTATAGGAATGTTAAATCAAAGGGTTATTTAGTACGAGCTCGGGCAGTTATAAATAAAAGTTATATTCAGAATAAAAATGTGAAGTCGCCTTTATTGTGTTATACAAATCATATATCGCAATAATCGGTTATTTTCTACAAATATCTACAGGCCATGATTACGTTCGTGTGGAAATAATATGTCATATGCATAGCAACTAAATGCACTCCTATAAGACGATTTTCAGTTAAAGTAGTATTTTGTGTGTGTGAAGTAGTTAAGTTTAAGTGCCAATTTATTTATCACACTAAATAAATTGGTTTTTCTATCTTACTTGCTTCAAAATATACATTGGCCACTACATTTGGGGATAATAGTTATACAAATAAAAATTAATCGCAAAATAAAAGGTATGTTGCTAAGCGGAAAACTCTAAGACGGCTGGACCAATTTAAAAGACCGAGCATTTTTTTTTTGTATTCCTTGAACTCTAAAGAAGGTGTACGAGTCAAGGCTGTACATTTTGCTTACAGGGTTTCTTAGTTTTATAAGCGTGGCGACTTCCTTAATCGTCGGAGTTACGCCCCGAGAGTATTGCCAGACGCAGGAACTCTTTTCGACTGTTACATTGCATTCATTCGTTACATAGCAATTAACATTTCATTATTTCGCTTATATTCTATTGTTGTACTCGAGTGGTTAATAAAGAGTAAAACAAAAATCCTCTATTATTTAAAGCACCCCGTTGACCCAGGGAACCGTACAAAAGGGTTTTATGGAAAATATAAAAAAAATGTTTTATTTAGGTTTTTATATAAAAAACTAAGAGTCTCTGTGGAGTAGCATAGTAAAATGTTCTATATGTTTGTATGTATCTACTAAAATGGTAGGCTAAGTGAAAAAAAAAAAAATTAAGTCGAATCGAAGTTCGCGAGGCAAGTATCTATAGAACAAAAATGACGGCTCACTGAAAATTAGGAATTCTGGAAACTAAATGGTGTGCTGAGACCAATTTTGGTTAAAGTTTTGGTTCTTTGACCTTTCTTTTCTTTTAAATAAACATCAGGATTAGTATAACACAGCAAACATCTTTTCCTACGAGTTACAATTCTAATTAGACAAAATTGTTGCTGTTGCATATTTTTATTTTGGAATTCCTAAGAAGTTATTGGTGTACCATGATTAATTGAATTTCGTTAATTTTTATAATTTAAGGAACATAACATTTAAAATGAAAATATAATCTAAGCCAAAACTAAAAATATTGTGAAATTAAAAATGTATTAAACACGCTTTGTCTTTGTACCAGTAATTTGTAGTGATAAAAAGACAAGGAGATTGCCTCAATGTAGAATAAATAATTCTGATAATAATTCAGTGCAATGTCAAACGAAATATTATCCCTATGATATGGTATAACATATAATGTGACCGACCGACTATGTAATTAAGTAAGGATATATTATCTACTTGTATATAATTAAGGTTATTGCAATAATCTCGCAATGCACAATGATGATGCCATAGCTGTAGATACACAAGCGCAAACTTCGTAGCTGTTATTTAAATTGGTCAAGAAATGAGGGTAGTTGAAGTAGAAACAGTACAAATTCGGATGAATCTAATACTAATTTTAAGGGCGGGCACTAACCAAAATCTCTCGTAATTTTGATTTTATCTAAGTATGTGATGCTTGAACTAAAAGCAATAAATATGTATTTATCCTTCACTATAATTTCAATGGTTATATAGCGATTTCAGAATTTAGTAGTGACGCCTGGGGTTTAGCCTTCCATTCTGGGTTAAAGCAGCTATCATGATTTAACTTACAATGTATTCTCTAAAAGGTTGTGAGAACTTGAACAAAAAACCGATTCTTAAACTATTAAGCCGAACAATTTTCTCTGTTAAATGACCAAAAATTGTCATTTCCATAGCTAAATCTTTGTCGGTCATATGTGATAATGAAGCCCTTTAGCGAGGTTTGGGCTAATATAATGTTTTTATTCTTCATCTCACAAATACAAAATAATGCAGATGATGGTTTTAGATATCAATCGTTAAGGAAAACTATGAAATTGTTTTATGGTGTGCATTGTATGTTATTTTGACGTCAATGATAAAGTAACTTTAGATAGAGATATCTATTGTAAATTTTAATATTTACATATGTTTTTATAATGAAATGAAATAAATATTTCTGCATGCTTATTCAACTACATATGTGGCTTCATAGTCTACATACATATTAAGATGACAGCTCAATTTATCCAAAATAATTGAGTAAAAAAACTAATAATCAAATCATTGTAATTTTTTAAGTTCAAAATAAAATAATAATATTTGCAGCCCACAGACTTTTAGAGGTTGCGTTACCGGCCTGTAATATTATTGGTTGTTGCTGTATAGTTATGTGAAGTTTAATATACCATCCATCTCCTATTCAAGTACATATTACTTGTACAGGTGAATAATTGCGAGTAAAGTTACGTTTAACTTGTTATTAAACCAAATTTATATTTTTCAATTATACATTTGATCGGGGTTTGATCGTTTAGGTCTAGGCCTCAGATTTCTGTATCTGTTTCGTGATCATTTGTCTAATGGGCAAAGCCACTAGGCCAACACTGTTTGATCAATTACTTATATAAATAACTCACCTGCGTTTGTGTGATTCAGGCAACTGTATCAAAACATGTCCAGTCTTCCTTTTAACACCGTTAGGTTTATGTAAAGAAGATTGTTTGATTAATTGTTTGTCACTCATTTTTCACTTGTCACTGCGTCACTGTGTTTACTGACTTATGTTGGTTGTATTGGCCTAGCTATGGTCAAATAAAACGTATACTGTATGGAATTTAAACTCAGATCATTCTTTAAATATACAAATTGTGTTTATAGACAGTATTTCGTTTTTATTATCAGATAAATGTCGATAAATGCGCGCGAAAACACGTAAGTTTTTATTCGTATTTTAAAATTAATATTTTAGAACCTTTTCAGTCATTTTTTTTATCTTTTTTTTTATAGAACGGGGGCAAACGGGCAAGAGGCTCACCTTGCCGCTTGAGGATGTTAAGTGATACCGCCGCCCATGGACACTCTCAATGCCAGAGGGCTCGCGAGTGCGTTGCCTCTTAAGAATTGGCCTTTTAAGAATTGGTACGCTCTTTTCTTGAAGGACCCTAAGTCGAATTGGTTCGGAAATACTTCAGTGGGCAGCTGGTTCCACAAAGTGGTGGTGGGCGGCAAAAACTGCCTTGAATAACGCTCAGTTGTGGAACGGCGGACGTCGAGGTGATACGGGTGGAATTTATTAATTAATTTATTTTTTATAATTTATTTTAGTTATTATTTTATCAACAATATGTAGTTACTTTTAAGTCCTCGATTTGTGAACAGATAGTAAACGGAATAGAATATTTAAAATACATATTTCATAAGTGTACCTTATTAAAATGAATTAAATCTTTCTTGTCAAATGCCTTTAATGTTTTCATGTGATATCACATGGAAATAATTGATTACCCACGTTGACATTACGTATAGAACCTTGAATGTTTAAGATTACACATATTTTATACATATATAAAGATACTCAATCAGAAACTAAGCTAAACTACTGGCAAGATTAATTTATATATAAACTGGATTGGACTCATCATTTTTCAGTATATTTTCTATACAAATGTTTAGTTGACTCTGTCGTTCATTAAAAAAACCAATGGTGCTACGTTTTAAGGCTGGGTCACAGATTTTTTTATCAGTTTCGCGGTTTTTTTTCTAAGAGGCAAGGCATCGTGAGGTCACCAGCATGCCTGGTATGCTGCATTTCCTGCATTTCCTTCGCCCTACGAGGGAGTGTTAAATGTACACAAGTCCATTTGTAGACAGCCGGGGATTGAACTACGACCTAAAGAATGAGAGTCGTACGTTGAAATCACTAGGCCACTGCTCTGTTTTTATAATTAGAAAAAATCATTTAAAACCAATAAACAATTTGTCTAATTCCGAGTAAATACAAAAAAACTCGAGTTGGTCCAGCCGTCTTCGAGTTTTGAGCATGGCAACATATTTTGCGATTCATTGTTATTTATATAGAAAGATAAACACGACAATTTCATTAGAGTTAAGTGCTTTTATGAATAAATACAAAACATATGAATATAATAATTGACCTGACAACAATGGCTGTTTCCCGTAAAGATAATCATAATTTTAATAACTGTTTTGTACGATTTCGCTTATTATTGACATATACAATAGAACAAAATAACGAGAACATGTACGGTCAAAAATTTCAAATATATACTTTGATACTTGAAATATTTAGTAAGAAAAATCAATTGGGAATTTTAAGTTCGGCCCGACGCGACGGTATGGTACGATTGAACGTAAGACGTCATCGCAAGTCGAAGTTGTTAACCAAAAAGTACACAAATTAAATTAATAATGCCTTCATGGACTTAAATCGATTCCCATCAAAACAACTGTTAAAAAGACAAGTAAATTTGCCTATAAAGATTTGTTAACGAAACGGAAATGTGTAAAAATAGCTAGTTTGCCCAAAGAGAAAACCACAAATTTTTGAAGAAAACGGTTCAAAGTGCGACAATCGACTAGTAAACTATTTATTACATGAGAAAATTAGTAATAGTAACAATAATATTTTTCTTAGGAAATGTTATAAGTCCGAATTTGAACGAACAATAAGAAACGAATGCGTTTCGCGCGTTTTTATATCAGACACTTTTTTTTTGCCAGCCAGTAACTTTATCATATAAGATTCGTGTTCTACCTCATTGGTGATTAATATATTTAATAAATCCACATTCCTAATTCAAATCACGTTTAATTTTTAAAAGTTAATTTATTTCAATGTTTACATACCATAGATACATGAGTTAAAAAATATATTGTCTTTGTCATTGTTAACGATAATAGAGATTTCATAGAAACAGCCTGACGCAACAAGAATGTTCTGTTTCTTTGATGCCGGGGATGTTATCATATTATGATAACGAGAACATGTTTTTAATAGGTACTTGACTGGTTTTTTTAGAATGTTTTTTTTTGCAAATTAAAAATGTGTTTTTTTCGATTATTTGTTTAGAATTCATTGGCATCTGCACTTATTATTTTATCTTTGACATTGTTAATAAATGGACTTAAATTATTTTTTCAAGGATATTTTACTTCTTCTTTAGATTCAAAATCCATCTGTATGAACATTGGTGCACACACAGAAACGATCATCTCGTATACAAATATTGTCCTAAGTTTGATTCATGGTGATAAATTTCAGGTTTCTCAAGGATGCCTATAATCGATTACGCAAATGATAACTTATATGAGACATTATTTTAAGTGACTTGCATTATTTATAGAAAAAATGTGTTTCTATAATTGTGCAATTATTTTTTCATCGTAAGTCAACTGTCAAGTCATGGTGATATTTTTTTTTGTTTACGTAATAGGAGGCAAACGGGCTCCGCCCGCTGATACCGCCGCCCATGGACACTCACATTGCCAGAAGGCTCGCAAGTGCGTTGCCGGCCGGATAGAAAAAACTTTGCTATAAGACTCTATCAGGGACTTTAGCCAATGATTTAATATTAACTATTTCTATGACATACTTTTAAATGCACGCAAAACTACGTCTCGGTATAATTACGACTCGTTTTTTGGATTCAACTTATATAGAGTTTCGGAATCAGATACGAAGATATCTGTGGTTTGCTGTTTTTTTGCCAAATTGTCTTTGTTCAATAAGAAAGTCATGTAAAGGTATAATTATTATCATAAATTGTCTGAATATAATAATAATTTATGATAATTTTATGAAAATTTTGTTTTAAATCTTTTTTACTTCACTTTATATGGGTTGCCTGGATGTGTATATCGTAATAAATCCATAATGATTTAAAAAAAAATAATAAAGAACAGGGGGCAAACGGGCAGGAGCCTCACCTGCCCTATTGCTAAGTGCCGCCCATGGACACTCTCAATGAGGGCTCGCGAGTGTGTTGCCGGCCTTTTAAATTTTTAATAAATTAAGATTTTTTTTAACTGTGATCACGTTTTGAATGTTTGCTCTTTAGTTCCTAAATTCCAAAATTCTTTAGTTTATAAATACATTTTAATCTATACCAGAGCCTATTCAACACTGGACACAAACACAAAATTCAAACACGTTAATACACGTATTTGACGTAGGAAACGTCACACCACACCGGAATATAGATCGTAACTGATTTATTACGCTAACGAGAAATTACTACAAGGCTTTTCTGACCATACTTAGGCGTTTATACACGACCGGAAGTGGTTGTTTCCTTAAGTGACTTAGGCTTTCATTCATTCATATTGTTTATCACTTTTCTTTGCAAATAAAAGATTTATTAGGTTGACTATGTGTATCGTTACGGTAAAGCTCTCGAATATTAAATAAACGTCACGGGACGCCTGGCAGATGTGAAAGATTTTGTACAAGTAATATGCATGCACAGATTATGAAAGGAACTAAATATGACATAACGAAAAAAAAAAAGTATTACGTTTTTTTCCGGAAAATGATTGTCTATTTTATAAACAATTATTTTCATTTAAAACAAAAATACACAACACACGTAAATCTAGTTTTAAATTCTGTTTTTGAAGTATGACGTAGAGATTGAGACTTGATATAGGTGGAAAATGGCCCAATCTCGAAGCGGCCATTGTTCATTTAAGAAACTCTTACTTACTCTCTTGTTAAATAATAGGTTTATAGGACACAGTAATTAATTTTTCAAAACATATAATGAAAAATTTGAATTCCAAATAATTTTGAGAAATTTTCGAATCTAACAATCAAAATCAATGGGCCCCATGTTGGGAAACACTGATTTAGGGTTTAACATGTGTACAGTTTTCACTAAACCTCTGCGCAATCTTGTGAAATAAGCCTTATTTTGCAAACTCGTATTCACCACTTCCTCAAAAGCCATGTGTCATGGTGAATTTCTCGAGGGGCAAGGTGACTTGATCTAATAAGAAAATACATTTAAACTGGATTCATACGTGTTACTACAAAACGTGTATTTTTCCTTTCTAATAGTATAATTTAATACCTAATTAGTAACTAGACAACATAGTATTTCGTACTGCAAAGGCGTGTCACAGACTCGTTTTTCTTATTAGTATAAAGTTCACAAAAAAGAGTGCGACTTTATTATAGCTCCATAGTAGCTTATCATTTAAAAAAAACGTGTGTGTACTTATGTACACGCGTTAGAAGTTATACTTCTTGGCGTAACTAAACAAAAATCTTTTCCAAAATTTTTATTCAACGTTTATTGAAAAAGCGGCACCAACAATAGAAAAAAACTTAAATGTTGACTATAGCTAACTTCAGGGTGTCGGTTTTTTGTGACGGTGTGCGCGCATCGTAAAAATTTACTCTCATCATTTTTCCCTAACGCGCCAATATCATAACTTCAAAAATCAAACACACCGCTACTCGTCGAGCGAGTTTGCTTATTTTGCCGAAGCCGTGTACTAATTATTTGAAGAATTAAAGTATGAGGGTGTGCAATTATTTAATCAATTATCGTCTAAATTCGTAATATTAGCGCTTTTAACCAATTCAAAAGGGCATTAAAGATACATATCAGAATGAGCCTAGTAGACTAAAATTGGGACGGCTGATGGCGACGCGTATCTCGTTCGTACATATTAAGTTTCTCATGTAAATAAAATACTTTTTTTTTAATGAGAAATAAAGTTCTTGAAATATTTACATGCTACAATCTAGCCTATACAATAATTAAGCTTATAAGTTTTTACTCATTTTATTTATTTTAATTATTACTTCATAGGTTAAGAAAATTGTAAATACTGTATTTGTGTAAATAAACTTACTAGCATTAAAAAAAATTTAATTAAATTATGTATAAAAAAAGCTTATAAGTAATATTATTTTGATTTAATTTTCTACAATACTAGTCAATAGCTTAAACCTTTTGAGTTAATAAACTAGGTATTAACTCAAAAGGTTAAGTTCTCTTTAGGCGTCTTGTTCCTGTTGTCAAGAAGTTGGATTGCCACGGTATACACATGGTTATGTAGCCCATTTAAGTGAGCTAAGGCAAACCGTTTCACCGTATTTAGGACTGTATCCACATTCCACAATAAGATACTTTCATTTCATTTCAGATTGTGGATACTTTCATTTTTAATATCTTCCACAAATTTTTAACAAGCATTTTTTCTTGAATTCAAAAATTTTTTTTTATGTAACATTTTGATTCACTGAGAATCAAACTTAACAAAAAAATATTATATATATATTAACGTTTGTAATTATTTTCAAATTGCTTTAATAAACTTGTAAAGGTCATTTGATTTATTCACGTAACGAGTTTAAGTTTTTTGTTAGTATTGAAGGACGTATTAAATATTACTTGTTTAACGTCTAACATTTTTAGATTACGAATAAAAATCATTTATATAATTTATTTATACTGTTATATAAAATTCAGTACTACGGTGATTATAACGCCTCAGTTTGAAATCGCCCATTAAAATACATCATTGCGATCTACTAACAAAAAATCGTGAAACTAAAGGTGTTTAAATAATTCCGTACCTCGGAGGGCATCAACCTGGGTCTCCTCTCGTAATGCTCCAATCGTGTTCAAATCTCCGATAGTAATGCAATAGAGTGCATATGTTAACGTAAAATTGTAAACACCGTTAGATTGTAATCTATCTCGCGAGATTATAAACTGTCGAAAGATTGTGAACCTCAGCTTACTGCTTACAATTTAACGTATTATTATTCGGTAGATTGTACTACACTAACTTAGTTATCATTCAAACTTCTTTGGTCAATTACAGATTAATTTTACTTTCCAACAATTTCATGTAACTACGAAATAATAATACGTTAAATTGTAAGCAGTTCGTTGAGGTTTACAATCTTTCGACAGTTTATAATCTCGCGAGATAGATTACAATCTAACGGTATTTACAATTTTACGGTGACACATATAGTCCATTGAAATGTTACATTTTTAGGCCTTACCTTACGTTTTTTAGAGGACGCAATTTCATTTTTTTGATGTGTAGGGTAGGTTATGTCAGTGTAAAGCTAAAAACAAGTTTGTGGGGTTGCCACCCTTGTCCCACGGCCGCCATCTTGGAAATAGGGGTTGAAATGGTATTTACGATATATCTCTTAAACTATTTATTTGATAAAAAAAAATTTGTTAACATTTTTTGTTGCAAATTAAATTCTCAAACACTTCTCTACACATCAAAAAAATAAAATTGCGTCCTCTAAAAAACGCAACCCCAAATGTAACTTTTCAATGGACTAATAGGATATTGTAAGGTGGCCGAATCAGTATGAAGGAACTTAAACTTATGATCCCGTATGTCGAAATCCAATACATTTTACATATATGAGAGTCATACTTAGGGCTAAACAACGCTGACTTACTTAGATCTTAACTGAGCTGAGAGGTCTTTGAATTTTAATTATATTTGATATCAATAAAGATTTTCGGTCAGGAGTAGGAATTCATAAGGCTCTTTTTATCCCTAAATGTTCCCATAAGTGCAGAGATATACAATCGTCGGTTCATGCATTGCCGGTTCGTTATCTTGGATATGTTTTGACTCATCACCGATACGACTTGTTGCAGCTCATAATGATGGGCAAAATATAAGGCAATAAACGGGCTATCTACTACGGGCGTGGGCGTGGCATTACATCCGCCGAGGAAAAACCTTTAGCATTAAAGTAACATCTGGAAAAGAATTATAAAGTATAAAACACAGACTAAAAAATATTGCGCAATACTCGCTTGTGTATACGACTGTCGCGCCTGCGCACGTCTCATTTAACGGGTTTATTCCACGGACTTTTTCTTTCGGGTTTCTCACGGGTTTTACTATCACATTTTTTTCAGTTCGGTCGCGCAGCAAAATCCCTATCTCCTCCAAGCCTGCCGTAAGGAACTTCGTTCCTATAAAATAAAGATATTTTAATGGAGTATGCTAATCTGTTTAACCAAACTCCTTCGAAACGGCTTGACTGATTTTTATGATATTTTTTTTAAATTTGTCATTAATATGCATAAAATCCTTAATTTTCACCCTTTTCCCTCTAACCCTCATATACAGGGTGTTCCAAAAGTCGACGTCAAGTCGAAATTTTCTCATAGGTAATGCCACACCAGTTATCAGAAAAATTAAAAAAAAAAATTAAGTCATACATGACTTTTTGACATGATTTTTTTTTTTAATTTTTGAAGTTATGGAAATTTTCCTTTTATTCCAGAAAATGTACACCATGTGACAGTTTTTTCATTCCTGTTGTTAATTAGCGATATTAGTACTGTAATAATCTTCAAGAGTGATAATTAATCCCCACAGGCGATAAGTCAGTAATTTTTATATTACGTCATATTCATTCATTAAATATAATAATCTACTTGCACGCGTTACATCCGATTACGTCAATAAAAGCGTGTAATGATGAAACGAAGTGTAAAATCAATCGTATGTGATCGTCATTCGGCTGTAGAAACCACAATCTCCAATTGTATTCAAGGGCCAAGTATGGTGTGGTTTTAAACACGTTCCAATACAAAAAGACAAAAGATAACAAATATCTAAACATGAATGTGAAGGAAGAGCCATAATAAATATACATAGATGTTATGTTCGCCCAGTAAAGAATGGATATCTAATAATAATCATATCTATATCTAAATATCATATCAATAAATGGGCGTCACTTTTATATCTATAGACCAACTGTCGATTTTTTTAAGAGAAGTCAGGACAAATTCAGGTTTAAAACTTGTTATAAAAATAGAAAAAATTAATATGTTGTGCACTCGGGGACTGCCGCGGTAAAGCTATTGCATCATAATAGCATCTTTTATATACTTATGCAATATAATTATTTATTTATTTTTGCAGTATTTTTTTTTCTTTGATATTAATTCAAGTCTTTTCTCTGATATTAATTCAATCTACCACTCAACCAGACTCAGACTAACACGCCTATCCGATCACGCTAAACCGATGTGAGACGCAGTATGCGTTCTGTCCCGCTCTAACGTGTGTTAGGTTTATTTCGTTACGGAATTTCTTGATTCGGTCGCCGCGCTCAAAACCCGCGATAAAATCTATGCAATAGCTTAAAAAAATCACATACCTATATGGCTATATCACAGGAATGGCAAGATATGTGGCCTGGGCAGCACCGGTGGTAAACTTTTACTGGATACCTCCGTAAGTAACCCTAGGACTTGCATAATCTTGCCTAAACATGTACCAGAATTTTTAATAAACGAACTCTGTTCAAGGAACCTTACAGCTATTAGGTTACGCAGAGACAATCAACCAGACGTCGTCCTGGCGTCCGCCTACTTACCAGGTGACGAGGACGTGCCCACTCCAGAACTCGGCCTTCTGGCTGACTACTGTGAGAGGGAGAAACTGGAGCTAATCATCGCGGCGGACTCCAATGCGCACCACACGTTATGGGGTAACGCTAGTACCAACACTCGAGGTGAGGATATGCTTAATTTTATACTTAGCAATAACCTTATCTTGGCAAACAATGGCTCAAAACCAACTTTTATCAACGCGCGTTCGCAAACTATTATTGATTTAACAATGGTAACTGCTGGTCTGTCAGATCACATACAGGACTGGCACGTATCCAACGAGTTATCATGCTCGGATCATAGGTGGATCCGCTTTGCAATCAAAGGGGAGCTACCTAAACCTCAACCTAGACGTATACCGCGGAGAACCGATTTGGTAAAATTTTATAAACTTATCAGCTCCGAGGTAGACAAACTATCGATACCAACCACCATAAATATACAAGACATAGACAAACATGTAAACAACCTAACGTCCCTACTCCTGACAAGCTATGAACGGTCGTGTCCCCTTACCATACCAAGATGGGGAGGGAGACATAACTGGTGGTGCCCCGAACTGGAGAGACACCGACGGAAGGTCAGGAAGCTGTTCAATAGAGCAATGAACACACGGTTACCCACCGACTGGGACAAGTACACGGTCGCGAGAAGGCGATTCAAAAAACTTTTACGTACTAGGAAGCAGGAGTGTTGGAGACACTTCTGCACCAGTATTGAAACCAACAACCAGGCAACCAGGGTGAAATCATGCCTCTCCAGAGAGCCCAATCACTCGATCGGTTGTCTTAAAAAACCTGACAACTCATTTACAAAAACTGATTCAGAAACATGTGAACTACTACTGGCAACACACTTTCCGGGTTGCATAATTGCCAACGAACAGGCCTGGCAACCATACTCAGAGAGAGCCACCGACAGCTCAGACTGGCAAGTAGCTCACAAAATAATCACTAATGAAAAAGTAACGTGGGCAATCAACTCCTTCCTTCCATTCAAAGCGGCTGGTTTGGACGGCATCTTCCCAGGTCTACTAAGATGGAGTGGGAACTTAATAGTAGACTATCTTGTCTCTGTCTTTCGAGCCTGTATAGCCCACCGATACATACCCTTGAAATGGAGAGAAGTAAAAATCATATTCATCCCAAAACCAGGTAAAGAGGACTATACCCAAGCGAAGTCCTTCAGGCCTATTAGCCTTACTTCATTCTTCTTAAAAACGATGGAGAGGCTAGGAGACCTGGAGATACGCAGCCGGGTATCGCTATCCAAATTCCTACATCCTAATCAACATGCCTATAGCTCGGGCAAATCAACGGACTCATCACTCCACAACGTCGTGTCTCGCATTGGCAACTCCCTGAAGTTAAAGCAGTCAACCCTTGATGCATTCATTGACATCGAAGGTGCTTTTGACAAAACAAACTTCACGAGTATAACCAGAGCACTAAGGTTATGTGGAGTACCATCAACCCTTATAGAATGGATAAACAACATGCTAAAACAACGAGCTATACAGTTCACGGTAAACTCCACAACACGAGGCATTGTCAGCAGAGGATGTCCGCAGGGAGGTGTTCTATCGCCGCTACTGTGGAACCTTGTGGTTAATGAACTAATCACAGAACTCAACGCTGACAATCTCTACACTGTGGGATATGCTGATGACATAGCTATCTTGATATCTGGGAACTTTGAAAGCACCTTATGTGACCTCATGAGAAGAGCTTTCAAAGTGATTGAGAGATGGTGCAATAAGCACGACTTATCTGTCAACCCATCAAAAACAGAACTAATACTTTTTACCAACCGAAGAGTTCTTGGACCGTACAAACTTCCGAAACTCTTCAACACTGAACTCATACTCAAGTATGAAATCAAGTACCTAGGTGTGATTTTGGACAGTAAACTGCTCTGGAACAAACATCTAGAACACAAACTAAACAAAGCAACGATCGCCTTTTATCAATGCAAAAAGATGCTAGGCGTGAAATGGGGCTTATCGCCTAAGATAACATTATGGATATACACTGCCATAATTAGGCCAATGCTAGCCTATGGAGCCCTTGTTTGGTGGCCCAGAACAGAACTTCAAACGGCAATTATCAAACTCGGACGCTTCCAAAGGCTTGCTTTGTCCGCTGCTAGCGGTTGCATGAAAACAACACCAACTGCAGCAATGGAGATGGCCCTGCAGATCTTACCCCTGGACCTACACATACAGCAGGAGGCAGCCCTGGCTGCTATCAGGCTTATGGTACTGGATCTATGGGGAAAAAATCACTACAGTGCACACACAGCGATTCTCAACAGGGCAATAGAGTATCAACCTCTTATTGCTGCGCCCTGTGATAGAATCACTAACCAATTAATATTTAACAGGTAATATCTTATACAACTGAGAGAAGAGGAACATGATCGGTCGACCGTAAATGAGCTACGTATATATACAGATGGATCCAAAACAGGATCTGGCTCAGGCGCTGGCATATTCTCTCTTGATCTCAACATCAACATACACCTACCCTTGGGCACACAGAGCACGATCTTTCAATGTGAATGTGTCGCCTTAACCGAAGCAGCCAGAGCCGTGCAGCGGCTAGGGATTAATGACTTTTGCATTAAATTCGTATCCGACAGTGCATCCGTGCTGATGGCGCTCGGAAACAAAAAAACCAACAGCAAACTAATACTGGAGTGTCATGAAGCACTGGAGGTCATAACCCGAACCAATAGGGTTACCTTGCAGTGGATAAAGGGACACAGTGGATCTCTCGGCAATGATGCTGCGGACGAGCTTGCGAGAAGAGGCTCCGGAATGATGCCTGCTGGCCCGTATCCGCTCCTTCCTTTGCCCTTCTCGCTGGTGCGAACCTGGATTCGCCAGAGATCCGCTGAACTCCAGCAACAACGATGGTCGCATGGTGCGGCCTGCAGACAGTCCAAAGTGGCTCTGCCAGCAGTAAACCCGCAACTGACAAAGCGACTACTTAACTTAAATAGAACCAACCTTAAAATAATGATAGGGACAATAACGGGTCATTGCATCCTAAATAAACATCTTTTTATCCTAGGCGCGACAGACAGCCCCCTGTGCAGAGGCTGTTTCAGCGCAGAGGAAACAGTCACCCACGTAGTCCTGGAATGCGAGGCTGTGGCTAACCAACGTGAAAAAATCCTCGGAACGGTGAGGTCGCTCCGGGAAGCCTGTGAAGTGCCCAGGAGACTTCTGTGCTTCTGGAAGGAGCTAGGCTGGCTAAATTAGCCAGGACTCGTACGCACAACGGACCAACCTCGAGTCTAATTGCGGAGAAAGTAGTCCTTCAACCCTAACCCCTAACCCTATGGCTATATCACAGTATGAAAAAAAGTGTTATAAGAGTTATTTGTATAAAATAGGATTTTAAAAAGTGTTATAGAGTAGAATAACTTGTAAAAAATCTAATAATAAAGACTAAAAATATCGATTTTTATACGTCAATCATGTGATATGAAAAGTCACAGATCATTCGAAACCACAATGTCAAAGCACACTTTTAGATTATTATAACCTGAATGACAATTAACGCACTAAATATTTGATATCTGTTAAAGGGTCTGGTGCGACGCCATCTTGAATAGAGCGTTTTGGTGGGTTTTTATTATAGAATTTAAAGAACAATTATTATATAATTGGAATCCTGATCAGGAAATTAGGTCTCGAATCGAAATTGCCCGAGGATCTTTCAACAAAATGAAGAAAGTTTTGTGCTGCCGTCACTTGACCATTAAACTCCGAGTCCGACTTTTCCTTTGTTACATATGGCCAATTGTTCTGTACGGCTGTGAAGCTTGGACAATTAAAGAAGATGCCGGCGCTTAGAAGCATTTGAGATGTGGTGCTATCGTCGCATGCTTCGAATAAGCTGGATCCAGAAGATCTCTAACGAGAAGGTTCTGAAACGAGTTGGAATGTCGAAAAAACTTTTGCAGAACATTAAACAACGGAAAGTTGCGTACCTGGGCCACGTGTTGCGCCATGACCGCTATCACCTCCTTCAATTAATTATAATAGGTAAAATCCAGGGTAAACGGCGTGTTGGTAAGAGGATGAAATCATGGCTTCGCAACGTTAGAGAATGGACGGGTATT
Organism: Pieris napi; assembly: GCF_905475465.1. Taxonomy (NCBI): domain Eukaryota; kingdom Metazoa; phylum Arthropoda; class Insecta; order Lepidoptera; family Pieridae; genus Pieris; species Pieris napi. The sequence continues at coordinate 10,212,369 of NC_062237.1, forward strand.
GCAACTGCGAAAGAGTTGCTGCATCTGGCACAGGACAAGACACGCTTCAAGATACTGACGCCCAACCTCCAGTAATGGAGAGGCACTAAAAGAAGAAGAAGATTTTACTTCGTTACAATTGATTCGCTAAAGTAAGGAAACAAATATAAGAATATGTTTATGTTTTGTTAGTTTATGTTTGTATTATATGTTTTAACAATATTTCTTACAGAAGTGCAGGAAGATCGCATCGATGGTATAACAGGCATTATGTGACTAATGAATAGTAATTTCTTAGACTTTCGTTCACAGATAAAATGAAATGCTAGGAGTGACATTTTGTTATTTTGTAAGTATTTATTCTATTAATTTATATTGAACTTATGTTTTTTCGACAGCCTGTACGTTTAAATATTAGCTAACGTAAGAGATAATTTTTTCACACTGCATACGACTGTTAATTGATGATTGAAGCAACCCTAGTTTAGCAATGGGCAATTTCTAAACATGTAGTCAAGGGTAAGGTACAACTTTCTTTATACAACTCATACTTTTGGCAATCGGCTGACGCATGGTTATCGTTAATAATCAAACCATAAACTAATCGAGAAACTGCAAGTTATTGCCTTGTTATAAAAATAAAAATTATTATCATTTGTCGTAAACCAGTGAGATATGAAACAAAACAAAATTTAAAATTATTCCATCGTTGCAAACCTCTATATTTATCTACATACAATGCCCATATAAGTATATATAATTGACGACTTTAAGACAAATATATGTATATGATATATACTTTATACCAATCTGATATAAAAATGCTTTTCAAATTATTGTTGAAACTTTATTTCAAATACCTATTATAGGTACGTAAATGATGGTGAAACCTTTTAATAAATTATACAGTCTAAGTAAAAAAAGTACCTACCGGGGTATTTATATTATGTTATTATTATTTTTATGCAATTTAAACAACCCCCGTCCTTCTTAACAAGGGTGATAGGTGCTTAGCAAGAAGAAAGAGCTTGCTCTCCTTATTTTCGAACGGAAGATTCGTCAAAGAAATATTGGCCCTGTTTGCGAGGACCGTGTTGGCGTTTATAATATCCTTGACGACGCCATCATAGTACAAGTCATAAAATGCTACAGAAACTCAATGAATTTACAACCTGGTGGCGAAACCCAGCAGACCGATGCTGCGTTGGTGGGATGGAGTTGTCAAGGACCTCGAAACAATAGGTGTTCGAAATTGGACGCAAGACGCACGAGATAGATTGCGATGGCTAAGGCCGAAAGGAGTTGTACAGTCATTGGTGATGATGAAAAATCGTTAATCACCAAACTCCTTTTCATTATCCCTCAGTTTTACTGGTTATTTCAGGCGTTGTTATTTATTACTAAGGTCACATTTAATTATGAAAAATACACTAATGAATACCATAAATATTTCATTCCACTGACCTTGCACAACAATTTCTGGCGGTAACATTCCTTCCCTCCGTTATCGTCATTCTTTGAATCGTCATTTTAAGCCTCCTGAAATAACAAACGTTGGCTTTATTAATATAAAGCAAATAATATGTTGGTATTATTTAGTCACTTTAGCCCGATACTTAATTTGTATTGAAAGATCACTAGGTATATTATGCGTATGAAGATTTTTTGATTTATTTTATATTCAAAGTATAGTGTAATGTAATTGGATGTAACGAAAATGTTATAAACAGAGTATTTAAATTTTAGGGAAAAGGTTTGCTTGTTATTACACATAAAAAAATAAAAATAAAAACCAGTGGCGCTAAAACCTCTTTAGGTCTTGGCCTCAGATTTCTGAATCTGTTTCATGATCATTCGTAAATCTAATAGGCAAGTAGGTGATCAGCCTCCAGTGCCTGACACTCGCCGTCGACTTTTTGGGTCTAAGGCATGTCCTCACGATGTTTTCCTTCACCGTTCGAGCAAATGTTATAAGCGCACATAGAAAGAATGTCCATTGGTGCGTGGATCGAACCTACGACCTCAGGTATGAGAGTCGCATGCTGAAGCCACTAGGCCAACACTGCTCCTGTTATTACACATATAAATTAAAATTCGAGTAAAAAAAAATTCCGTTTCGTCGACGATGTAAAAATAATATTATATGTATTAATTGTAACTAAGCGCCATCTCTGGGAATATTGCGGAATTACACAGTATCCATCCAGTACCACTATAAAATAACGTACTTAATTGTTATTATATAACTTTACTTACTAGATTCACTTAAGCATTATATCATTAGCATAAACCGCTTAATCATATACCCTCCATGGAATTTATTATTATTAAAACATTTTAAGTTAAACAAAACAATATCGTTCATAACTGCATGATGTAAAAATCAAACAACTTAGTTAAGCGCCATCTGTTATTCGTAGTAACAACAATTGTTTATGGAATGTTTAATGGTTCAGTGAATATCGTAACATATTTGTAGTCACAAACACAATACATTGATGATGTAGGACTAGGTGGAGCTGGGTGGAGCAAAGGTGAGTGATGTACCAATAATGGTCAAGGTAAATCTCACTTTCGAGACACATTGGATAAGATCAGTGCAGTCACCTCAAGACATTACATAACATAATTGTTTGTAGTGTCATATATTATTGGTATATAAGCAAATATAACGTGAATAGTGGAAAATAATAGGGATTTTTAATGCTTTAGGGAAATCGGAAATTTAAATAGGTACAGTAAAAAAGAGGAAAATATTTAATTAAATTACTATATAGGGGGTTTAAACACAAAATACAATAAGTGTTTTATATTAGGTTATAATTTAGTCATAGACAAAAACTATAATGGGATTTAGTTGTTTAAATAAAAATTAAAAAAAATCGCTGACTGTTGGATTTTAACAACTTATAATATTACTATTACTTATAATATACATTATTCTGAGGCAAAAGAAGGCTTCGTGCTTGATACCAACCTTATTTTCATATATATTTTTTTCAGTAAATATGTTTGTTTACAAAGATTAGTTAAGTGTCATTAGCATGTTTCCAAGAAATTATCATACTTAATGCTGAAGCCGAACCATCTCATGCTAGATAAAAAAACTAATCAGTATGTTAATAGTGTTAATGATTCAAGATAACACAACGTTAGATAAAACGTATTCCGGGAGAAGCAACACTAAAAACTTCCCTTCAAGAAAAGAGTGTACCAATTTTTATAAATCCGGCAACGCACTCGCGAGCCCTTTGACTTTGATAGTCCATGAACGGCGGTATCACTTAAAATCAGGTGAGCCTACTGCCCGTTTGCCGCCTTATCAATAAAAAAATGAAAAAACAAAAGAAAGAAAGAATTTAGTGTAAGTTTGTGGATTTTTTATAAAGTTTTTGAACGATAAACATTTTATTACACTAAACGTATTTATCGATATTTCACAATATTTTATGCCTATACAGAGCTATTTTTAATTATTGTCTCGAAGTCACAAAGGGAAAATATTGAAAACAAATGAAAATAAATTTTCCATTGTCTATGTCTTCGATGAATCAATTATCGTTTTCTTGTCTCGGATTTTCCAAGAACATGCTATGATTTTCCGTGAAGTTTCTGTCGACTAAATATAAACATAACCTGCTCATTATATATATTAAAACAGGGAAGGTAATATATATATTTTTATTGATTAGACATATGTACTAATAGGATGACAATACACACTGTACTTCATAATTAATATGTAAATAAGTCCAAGTGGAAACCTAAACTAACTTATTCTTTAGGTCATTAAAAAACTTAATTTACCAAGGTAACTATGTCGTTAACATAATGTAATTAAATTTTTAATTAATTCTTTTTACGTTATGTTAGAAATACCAATTTCTTAAATTAATTTACAGTTCATATACTAGATTAATATAATACATCATATTGCCCAAACAAATCGATATACAGAGGTTTAACAGGTAGTCATAAAAATTTAATTCAAATAAAAATCGATCGTAATAAAATGGTTTGTATATAAGAAATATTGAGTCTTATCAAACAAGAAAACCCAATCAACGACAAAACTACTCACTTATCAAGTTTTCACTGTTTCCAAATACACTTTCACTACACACCACTGTTCAATTTTAAAATTCGAATATCCGCTTAATTTAAATTTGGAATTGTAGAATTTACGATTTGCGGTACGCGCGCGCCCGCCGGAGACGCGATGAGACGTGAGCATGTATTTTTTGTTACAAGGGTTCACGATTGTTGCCCGACTGGAATCTGGATTGACCGAGTCGTTGAGCGGTTATTCAATTAAAATTTTATTTGCTTTAACTGAACAATATTTGATATATGTTTGTATGATGAACTAAAATTTCATTTATACGTATAAGATCAGTAGGTATACATATAAACTATCAACCGACATGTTCCAACGTTCTTTGAGACTGTTTTAAGATTCAGAGTCGAGTCTTAACGCGATCTATGGACTATGACTTTTTTAATTTACTTATTCAAAAAGAATAATATAATCATAGCAATGTTTTGTTTTATGTGTATTTTATATTTAATACGTGTAATTAAGGTTTGGGGTTTGGGGTTCAAATTAAAGAATTGAAAATTCCAATTTCTTTTTCTACAGTTTAAAAAAAACAATTAAAACTTTAGCCAAAACAGATTACACCATATATATACGACATGACTAGGAATTTTTCTGTTGAAGTGTGTGTGGGAATGTGCAATGAGTGGGGTGGGTGTTAGTGTACGTTTTTTATGGTCCTTAAAATCCATTCGTATTGCTTATTCCTTTAATCAGGTTTTGGAGCTATATTAATAAAGGATGAGTCGGGACTCGCGTGCTTATCAAACAGATGTACAATACGTATAAGTAAGTATGTACATATATTATTTTGAGCATAATTTGTACTATAATAGGGGGGGATATTAAACAGTGAAGTATGATGAGTTCTATAATCGGGTGTATCTAAAATTAATATTTTAAGCAATTCGGGGAAATCACTATGATTTAATTCACTTATAAACATTGCAAATAACTAATTCTAAAGTCATTATTTAACGCGACAAAATGTTATTGAAGTTTCCTCAATTTATCAATACAAAGAATTTCTAATTTACATAGTACTTACCGTTGATGGCCTTCCGAACAAGCGAAAATTGAGATATTTAACTAAGTGTGTAGTGAAATTTCAATTAAGTCAGAACTATTTGTAATTTATATATATACTGAAATAGTAAATAGCGTTTCGTTCTTCACTTTTTGTAACGTGGAAATATATTTTGTTGAAGCTTATTTTTATTTAAACTAATAATGACATTGTAATGGTCATAAAAGAATTTTTTAATCCTACATATTAGAGATAATGTATGGTAAATAAATTTAAGATATGATAAGAGGAATCTTGAACTATATTTTAAAACAAATATTTGGATGGAATCAGATTTTTCTTGTATCTATACACATCGTCGTCATAAGTCAGCGATAAATTGCGGTATTCATAAAGCAAAAAACCTTTCATACTAAGAACGTAAAGTACGTGCTAATAATATTAAAAGGAAATCAATATAATTACTATGTTGTTTCGTTTTAAAGATTCACGCGTGAATTTTTTAAAGAAATTTAAATCAATTAAAATCACATATAGATATGTGACTAGTTTAATTTTTGAAGTGAAACTTCTTTAGGCGCATGAGGGTAAAAATTTTAAAAAACGTCACGAAGATGTGCAGCGTTTTTGTCGAAGAAAAGGGTGGGAGAGAGTGAGAAGGGTGAATTACATTATAGAAAATCTTTTTCTAAAATTAAAATTTCGTAATGAGAATTTATGAAATATAGTAATTTATATTTTATGCAAAATAATTTGTTTAACGAACGAATTGTAAATTAAAATGCCACGTGTTTTTATTATCGTAGAAATAAATTAAGTTTATAATTTGTATTAATTTTCTACACTTTTAATGACACTTAAATTCATTTAATTCCTAACATATCTTCCTTTTTGCCTCCCTTTAAGCCTTTAATCTAAAGTTTTAGATTTTTATATTACGAACAAGACTTAAAAATTAGTTTGCCAAAGAAATTTCACTTCTGACATGTGTACTTTGTACGCACGAACATTTTTTTTTATAGAACAGGTGCAATCGGGTAGGAGGCTCACTTGTTGTTGAGTGATACCGATAGTGGGCAAATTGCCAAATTGCGTTAATATATTTGAAAATATTTATTATCGACGTAAGTGCAACCAAGATGAAATCTAAATATTAAAACAAAAGCATATCGTTACAAAAGAACAATAATCAGTTATCGCACTTTGCTTTTGTTCATACGCAAATGTTTTAGTAGTTCTTTTGTTATAAACGACGTTTCGACGACTCATTGGTCTAGTGGTTAGTACCCCTGACTGCGAATCCATGGGTCCCGGGTTCGATCCCCGGCTGAGGCGAACATCGATGTGATGAACATTTGGTGTTGTTCTTAGGTCTTGGGTGTTTAAATATGTATTTATATGTATATCTATCTATAATATGTATGTATATCCGTTGCCTAGTACCCATAACACAAGCTTCACCAGCTTAGCATGGGACTAGGTCAATTGGTGTGAATTGTCTTAAAAAAAAAAAAAAAAAAAAAAAAAAAAAAAAAAAAAAAAACGTGCTGTGTTATGTAATATTATTATCGTTATTTTCGCAATGGTACTTTGACTCTTAGACTTCACAATCGAATCTTTACAACAGTAGACCCCAGAACTACAGGAAACAGCACTGGACCAGATCCGAATACGCCTTCGAAGGTTTTTGGTAGATAGACCGGGAGATAGTGAAACAAAATATTGGGTCATTTGTACCTGTATGGTCGTTCTTCAGGGGTCTTATTACGTAATAAAAAAAAGAAAAATGATGGTACCGGCGGCCCAATCACGTGGTCATTTATATCCAATTGAACATTGCCTGAAGACACCTTTTTCTATCTTGATCCTAACTAAATAAATACTGATATTTTAATATTTTCAAACGGCTTATCTTAATATATATAAATTACGTGTCACGTTGTTTGTCCGCTATGGACTCCTAAACTACCGAACCGATATCAATCAAATTTGCACACCGTGTGTAGTTTGATCCAACTTAAAAGATAGGATAGCTTACATCTCAATTTATACGCGCAATATGCAAAATATTTGTTGATTATATTTTGATAGTCACAATTCTAACAGATGGCGCTGTGTTGAAAGTACCAACGTTTCACATAAGCTACAATTATTGTCCCTAGTGATACAGTAGTCCCCATGACTGATGTTCTCCTACCGTTTCCCTTGAATAGTTTGCTACTATGTAATATGACAAAAACCTTAGCCACAGCAACGCTTGGCCAAGTCTGCTAGTTATTTATACAATATTATAAATTTGAAAAATACCTATGTTTTTTTAAACAACAAAAAGCAGAGGATAATCATACAATTCATGAACATAATGAGGAAAAATTTAATTATAATAAATATCTACTACTGATATGGCATGCTTATTTATTATAAAATATGATATATTGGGGAATTATGTTTGTGTTAGACATGCCTAAATAATTAATTGAATATTATTGAACAGTTTGTGCAATTATTTGTAGGTACACTAAAATCTTCAACGAATCAAAGTCGTTAATCTATACCAATTTATAAACTCGATATCTACGAAGTCGGTAGAAGGACATTGCCGTCTTGTTTCTCATCTCCGTCGATATTTTAATAATTAATTTATAATCACACTTTCTAAACTCAAAATACCCCAAATTATCCGAAACAGATATAGTAGATTCATACTGAATTTTATAGGTTCTTAACTTTTATTTGGACATTTCAATACAAAAAATTTGAACAAAAAGTAACTTTTTTAGAATCGCTTATTCTGTCATAGTTGGAAGGCGCAACTGTCAAATATCGGTTCAGCCGAGCGGTCATGGTACGGATTTTCATACAAATTGAACGAACGAAATCTGATAACCGCTAACTAAATTATTATTATTTGAGTCACGTGGGAACCTAAACTGTCTCGTTTTTTCGATGTCATGATATGAATTAGCGATGCATCTCAGTTTTAGGTTGTCAATAGGCTCGCAATAAGAGTTCATGGTAGGCCCCCAGAGCTTGACAATTAAAATTAAAGAAGAAACGATTGTTCGTTCGATTGTGATTAGTACCTACCCAGCATCCCTAGTATACGCTTTGATATGATACGTCAGGATACATATGTTTGCATTTTTCGTTTCATATTCTCACCACTGAGATCGTCTAAATCTTCTTCTAATGCGCCTGGTTTAAAACCCTTTACTAGTAACAGTGACTTAACTTTTTTTACTGTTTGGTTATTATTCTATATTATATTGTAAATATTTCTATTTCTTCCTACCTTCCATTATTGTCATTTGCCTACAAATCAGTTGCCGTCTCAACTAAATGGATTTCATATTACTAAAAGAAACTATTGGCGCTATATGTCTTAGTCTTAGCCACACATCTCTGGTATCTGTTTTGCGATCATTTGTTTTTTCTTATTGCCAAGTAGGTGATCAGCGTTGTATGCCTTATGCCGGCCATACACACTACGGTCTACCGGAGGGGTAATCTGTGCAGGTATGCCTGCGCAGGTCAACCGAACAATGGTAGCGTGTATGGGGACGTTCCGGTGTATCGGAGCGGTCTTCAGTTTTTCTTTGCGATGGCATCGAATGAGGACGATGACACGCTGGCGTTGCTAGGTCTTGCTTTAATTTTGAAGAAAAATGATACGAAAAACAAGCGAAGAAAGTGGTGTAAGCATTGGTTATTGAAAAGGAAAACATATAGTCATGTTAATTTATTAAATTAATTGAAATTTGAACTATTATTATTACTATTTAACCGATTACTATCTTAACAACCTGTGCAGGCGACCGGAGTACATGCACACACGCACAGGTACACCGTACGGTGTCACTAGAAAGAATCGATTTTCGATCTTGCGCCGGTCGCCTGCGCAGGTTCAAAAACCTGCACAGGTCTATTCCCACACACATTGCGGCATACCTGCGCAGGTGGACCTCTCCGGTAGACCGTAGTGTGTATGGCCGGCATAACACACGCCGTCGATTCTGAGTAGCCTCTGCCCTCTTGGTAGTTTTCGAACGGATGGCGTAGTCTTGCTCTTCGACGGATTTTGTAAACGTTTTTGACATTCATAAGCATGCGCTAAAACGCATCTTAACTGAATAAACGTATTTCTATTTTGCTGTCGTTTTTGAGTCTAAGGGTTTACACACAATGTTTTCTTCAGCGAGTGTATATTGAATAAGAGTCTAGCGCCCAGCCGTAATTTGAATGCATGAACTCAGGTTTGAGGTTCAAGCAATTAGGACAGCACTGCGCTCTTACTGTAATATCAATAGATTTGAATAATGTTAACAGTCGTAATAAATGCCACAGTTGAACATGTTAACGTCCTTTCGCTTGTCAAAGTCAATTGATGTCGAGACAGTTCAATTATAAAGACATGATCTAATACTTCCCTATTCTAAATATCCTTAGTCATCATTTATTAGTAAATAGTCGAATTAAATGTTCGTAAAATATTATTAATTAATTTTATTATAAAATATCTCCCTTTCGCGTTACAATCTTGGACAATTGGTATAATAATTTGACGGAATTCAATCCTTTATTGTTATTAAGGTTCAAGTTTTAAGATTGTTACGATGAGATAATGAAATACAATAAAACATTATTTATATACAAATAATAATTATTTCAATTATTTGATTAACAACCTTAAAGCGAACTGAGGCTACAAGTATTATCTTGATTTTGTTAATTCCCTTGATTTCAACGTTTCGAGTTTCGCGTTAATAAAAATAGTGTTGTGACAAAGTAAAAACCCCTGAATTAATGATCGGTGATGGCACTAGTCGCCGCGCCGCGCTTTGTAATAAGACGTCAAAAAACTGATTGTAGTTACATAGTACTTGTACCTTACTTATATCAGAGCACTTTTATACAATTTTGAAATAGAAATAATATTCTTTTATTGATTGAAATGATTAACTATTCACACTCATTGTTCATTCATCTGATTGAACAAGAACTGAATGCATGACTATTACTTTAAATATGGCAACATTATTTTACAAAGTGACATTAGCTACTGTCAGTTGGCTTCGTCTAATTAAAAATACGACTATACTAGTAAAGTCCGACTTCACCCCTTCGATTCGGTCGCAGCGAAGCCTCGATAAATGAACTCCAAAATAAATATTCAAACCTAAGGTTCCTAGGATTATCGCGATTTAATAAACAAACGATTTAGCTGTATATAATTCCTTTTGTACATATAAATTTTACTGTTAAATTAAAACGTATGCATCTTTAATAAGCTTGCGAATGTTGCCCTCATAAAAACATTTCACTCTTTGTAGCTTGTGCAAATATGGCAACATTGTTTGAGTTAAACCGTAAATCCCGTATGTTTTCATCCTTTGTTGGACTAATCACGAAACTAATATCGTAAATTTAACTTTTTTATTGGATATTTTTGTTACTTTTTTACATAAATGATGATTAAATGAAAATTTAACTACTTTCGTAAACTATAAAAAAGAAAAATTATATAAAAAGAAAACAGTGGCGTTACAACCTTCTAGGTCTGGGCTTCAGACTTTTGTATAATTTTTCTCAACAGACAAGTTAAGTTAGGGTTGCCTGGAAAAAATCGATTGTTAGCGATAAGGCCGCCCGTTGCCTAATAACTTTGTTTCCTACTTACTTTTTGTTTTTTTTTATATGTATAATTATGTGTATTATGGCAATGAAGTATAAATAGATAAGGTGATCAGCTTTCTGCGCCTGACACTCGCCGTAGACTTGTATGCCTGTATGGGTAGTAGACATGCCGGTTTTCGAGTGCTTAAAGCGAACATAAAAAGTACATTGGTGCTTAGCTGGGGTTCGTACCCAGGGATGAGAGTAGCACGTTAAAACCAATAGGCCAACACTGCTCACCAGTTAGTCTAGTAACTTTTATTTTGTCTATGTATTATAAATCGCTGCGTTTACTATTTGTGCCCACTATTGTTTTGTTTTTATTTTTAGTTGTGTTACTCACACTTCTATAAAAAACTAATCTGTGAAACATTTAAGGAAACTTCTGTAATTATAGCTTGTGTAAATATTTTTTACATATCTTGTATTTGTCTGTCAGTCACGTTTCCTTATTACTAAATAAATAAAATTACTGTCGAAATGTTTTGACGATCAGTGTTGCCAACATAACAAGAAAGCACTCCTATCACCTCGGCGGTTCTTATTCCGCACAGACTCTTCGATTTATGGATAGACTTTTTATAAATAGATACCTATTCGGTAGACTTTCTATAGTTATGGCTTTATAATTTAAGTGTCACCGCAGTTTCTACAACATATGACTGTGTATAGGCAACGGGGCGAATCGTGAATCAGTTAACTACGAAATTTGATTTGGTTTTCGATTCGATTCGGTTTACGATTTGACTTTGAAAAATCGTAAATCGTATTAAAATTGACCAAATATTACATTTAGAGGTATTTTCTGTAAAATTTTATTAATCTCTGTTATAAAACAAAATTTTGTAAGTATATTTGCCCATAAAGTTATCGGAAACTAAAGTAATATTCAGTTTATCAGCCTAAGTTTTATCAGAATCAGCTTAATAGGTTATTATCTAGGCATTTCTGGAGAAGATATACATACCTAATATAGATAAATAATCAATTATATTTGACAGATATTGTAAGATTAATTATTTTTTTTCTCTTTGAAATTACGAAAATGCCAGCGTGTCAAAAAACCAATACAGCTACAACCAAGGTCTGATACTCAGATTTCACTACTTGTGTTTGTCTAATAGGCAAGTCTAACTATCACGATGTTTTACTTCACCGTACGAGCGAAGGTTGGTGCTAAGGGAGCGTTCAAGTATTACGTAACGCAATTTTTGGAGATTATTGACCCCCCCCCCCCCATGTAACTCGTCGTAACGTTTTTCAGTACCCAAGTACAGTACTGTAGTTTACTATACCCAAGTATAGTAAAACGTTTCGTTAGTTACTATTATGTGGTGTAAGTCCAAAAAAATATTAAAATAACGCGTAATTTAATCCCTCCCAAAATACGTTACGTAATACTTGAACGCTCCCTAAGCCAGGTTTCGGACCTTAGTGATGGGAAGGGCTGAAGTCAATGACCTATTATATAATATTTTATAATGCTGGTAGTTACACGCATGTTATAAAATTCTGTTTGACGATTTGGCCATGAAAACAAATTATCAGTAATACGTCATACATTAGCTTACCTCATGCTGGTAGAACTCGTCAGATGTTTAGTGAAGCGATAGGAAATCCCGCTTTACAAAACCCAAATACTGTATCTAGGTGAATCATATTTTAAGATAAATTAGGTATTTTGTATTTTCAATTATAATTTATAACGAAATTATTTGACGTAAATGTCATACGAGATTGTGCTTAATTTTATGAGGAAAGGATTGTATTTTTCTGTTTAGAACTAATAACGATTAATAAATAATAATAATAAATTAGTGTAATAATCATAAATTATAACACTAAATTGGAATGCTAAATTTTCCCTTTTCTAGGATATTTTTATTTCCAAATTATTATAAAATATCCAGGCATGCGAAGCTGAACAGTGAACAGGCTAGTTCATATATATGTAATTAAATAAACTATTATCACAAGCTTCCTTAAATAATTATTACGGCCATACTACACTAGTGTACATTTTATTAAGTAAACTGCTTGCTTATAGTCTCTGTGCATTAGTAGTTATCATAACTGATCGGAAGAGGAGTAGCGGGAGGAGCGGTTCAATTCCCGGCGAAAACCATTTAGATTGATTGGTTAGAAAGCAAACGAATTTGCATTAACAAGACCCAGTCTTATTAGTGAGTTATGGAGCCACGTCCTTTAATTATTGGTCCCATAACACAAAGCCTGCTTACCACGCAATTTATGTGATTCCAAATTCAAAATTAAGTTGATGTGCGAATTAGTTTGAGACTACGGATATTGAGATCTAAATGGGCCTTGTTAGACGCCAACCAATTCTAATTCCATCCAATTAATGAGAATTAAATTATTTTAAATAGGTATTTATCGTGTAGCACTGCTGTTACTAAGAGCTGATTATAGTTTAATTGAATTTAAGCAACTCACTAAACATACTATATAATACCCGGAAAAATGGAGGGAAAGAGGATGCAGCCCAACACGATAGACCGAACAGGTGTCACAAAACCTCGATCTAGCAACATTTGCAAATCAAATAAACCCCTAGTATTAAGGGTTTTGAACTCATTTGTCTTTGATGTTATAAAATTATTATCCCTGTGACATAACGACAATCATGGCAGGTACTTGTTTACCTATATGAATAAAGCTATTTTGAGTTTGAGTTTGAGATTTTGACTGCTTTTAGTAGATTACTATTGCCATTACAAAATAATCTTGAAAATATTTTGTAAATAACTTGTTTAAATAAATGGGAAGACCGGTACTGTGTTAGACCAGTAGTTAAGCTGTCAATTCTGATATCGTGAGTTCAAACCCTGTCAACTGACTTTTGTACTTGAACGGTGAAGGAGAATATTTCAATGAAAACGGCACCTGAAAACATTCTGGAAAAACCGGGTATAACTTGGGTATCCATATCATATACGCCAGGTTATCGTTTGTTATAAAAACGCAAACAATATTTTGAAATTGTTTATTGTTCTTGAACAAAGATCAAAGTTTAATCTTGATCGGCTTATTGCCATCACTCCATAGGAAATTGCTAATTTTTTTTATCCTCGAAGATAGAAAGCTTTTGATTGCATCGTTTATTGTTCTTTTTGAAGCTTCTGGATCCTTTTGTAAGTTCTGTATTATTTCAATTTCGTTCGGCTGTGTAATGTTCTCTGAAACAAATTAATATTTCAAAAAAGATTCTGGGCTTTTAATGAAAGTTTCTCATACATACACAAAAAAACTTTTATAAATGGTTATAAAAAATAGCGATGCGTTTAAACTATCAAAAATGACCTACCTATGTGCTTAAGTCTGGAAACGTCGAGTAAAGTCAAAAAGGTTTTATTTAAATAATTAAGCGCACACAAGGTTAGTACGACTCTCTGTTGCAAAATGATCCAAGAGGAACTTTGAAATGTGAAACCAAATTGAATTCGGTTATCTTTGAACTTTTAATGACCATCAAATTCTGACTTAAGCAAGCTAATTGATTCAATTCATGTTTAATTATGCCGACAATAGTCGGCAAGGACTGTTGTTAATATAGCTTAAAACTATGACGGTTAAACATAGTAAATCATTATGAAAAAATCTCCACTTGGATATAAGATCCGGAAAGCGTTGATAAAATTCAAGGTCAACAATTTGTTACAATAAACTTTTTAGAAAACCCGTTTAAATGAAAGAAACATTCCGACGAAACACGTTATGAAAGGGCATCTATTAATTTTAAAGAATAATAATTTGATTGTAATTCATATAAAAACATGGTTTAGATGTAGACAAACATGCCTTTATAACTATAGATAAACAGTAGTTGACAACAAAATTGTATTATTTCGACCGGACAATTTGTATTATAAAAAATACGAAACGCCTGCTAAGAATATTTCAGCAATTATGTCTCTGAACAAAAATTCAATTACTTTTAAACGCTATCTGTCAGGATCGTACCAAGTAGTGGTCTATGGTTTTCGTCTAAGTCTTTGGAAACAGTGATTTATATAGGCCTTGGTGAAGTAAAGATGTCAAAGAGCATGATTGTGAAGCCATAAAGACATGCTCTCTTTTATACTATTCACAGATGCTTATAAAGGTTTTAAGTAACACCATAAATTAAAAATTTGTGGTACAGCGAGATCTTACGAGGGGGTCATGACTTCCATAATCCCCTAAATCTGCTCATGTCTTTAATGGTCTAACCTAAAAAGCCCTAACATTAACAGTGTAGATTATATTATCAAGGAGTAAGTAAGGAGTACATAATCTTATGAATTCATAACTAATTTATGTCCAACTACTTCTTGGCTCTATTAATTATGAAATACTGTGGGTAGTGAAAGGGCCCGCGTGGGCGTTTTACATTGTATAAATAAATAATACATTTTCAGTTGAAATTAAGATTTTCATCAGAACAACGAAATTATCTAAGAATAGACAAGGGTCTATTTGGATTATATGCTTCAATAAATCTACTAACAACTTCCGAATATTAAATCGCAAACAAAAGGTACTCGAAAGAAATGTTAGGAGGTGATACATTTTTTTACCTGTTAATCCGGTCTGATGTTCCACATAGCAGTAAGCATAGCCAATGAAGACTCCAACAGAGATTGCTGACACTATCATTACTATGATGGTGACCGTGCAGATTAGGCATATCAGCCATTTTGGTTTCCTAGAAGATCACTTGATTATAACACAAAATTAAAAACCCTTATCGCCCAAAGCGGTCTCTTAAGCGACTTTAGTAAGATGGAAAAAAAGCCACAACAACAATTATACATAATAAAAATGATATTTAGCCGGTGCTTGTTTCCAATACTAAAAAAAAGCAAAAGCAAAGCCTTGTTTTACTATGAATAATATATTTACTTTTTTAAAAATTCGGGCGGATCCGTGTCAGAAATACGAAAGTAATTCGACATAGTAAAATAATTTATGTAACAAGAAATAAATTGTTAATAATTCAATAAATTACTTTGACGTCGTGACATGGTCATGATATATAGGCAGACCATAGAGTATAGGAAAGGGGAAGATCATAGACGTTAGTTAGATTAAATAATCACCCACCTCAATATTCTGCTGTTTAATATGAAGTGATTACTTTATCAAGTATTAATAGTAGTTTATTTACAAGAAAATAATTCCGTCGAGCTTTTGTTAATCTATATATATAAAAGAAAGTCGTGTTTGTTACAACACTTATAACTCGAGAACGGCTGGACCGATTGCCATGGTTTTTGATTTGTTGGATTTGTTTCCGTCCCGAATAGCAGAATAAGCAATAAAATATCGAATAAGTTATCGATTTACAATAAATAAATAAATTAATTTTACGAATGCAAAAACCATATGGTGCCATCTGTTGACAAAACTACGCATCTTTTTACGTCGAATTCGTGTCAGTTCAAGAAATTCAGATGTTGAGGTGAATGAGGAGATGCATAACCATGCTTTGATCCTGATCAAAAGATGTTGGATATCAGAAAGTGCTTAACATGCAGTATCGCCATATTGACGCTAGAGAGAAGATGCCTAATGTGTAAAACTGCCATTCTTCTTTCGCAATGGCAAACAATAAAACATTTCTGTATTTGAAAAAAAGAATTTTGTATTAATGTAATACTTAACATTAATGAAATCCTAAAATAAGTTAAATTAAAGTAACAACGATATTATAAGGTTGTAGGGCGGAACGGAGTTAGCCAGGTCAGCTAGTTCGATATAAACCGAAAGTAATACACATAACTTACAGACAATAAATATATACCTGTGTCCAGTATTGATTTTCGTAGATCAGTATACTAGACTTTACAGGGCACAGAGCCTTCGCACATTATCTGCATAGGTTTAAAATTAAGACAAGTCCAATGTGCCCGCAATAAAGGTACTGACAGACGTGCTCGAAAAAAGCATGCTAATAAGCTTGCTTAAAATTAGCATGCTCTGCAAACTGTTCACATTTTCCAGAAATAAGCAAACTTGATTTAAAGTATACTCCTAAATAGGCATGCTCAAAGCAAACGTACGGACAGGCGAACAAACCGTAGAACGTGTGCTTATTCATTGCCCTATATTCACATCGTCCATATACGACCTGGGGCCTGTGTAAAGGAGCCAAACAAGAATAAAAAAAGGGGCCTCGTAAGCAATTGGGCCCTGGTTCGCCGGGGCTATTATTTTATTTTATTAAGGAACAACAAAGCACCGAACAGCCGCGGGCACGATCCGATTTTCCAAAGATGAAGTATTCTAATTACTATACAGAGAAAACTTTTTGACCCCCTACATAGATTATTAGAGAATTGTAGTTTAAAACTCTTTTGTTTTATTACTCTTTGTTTTTATCTATTGATAATATTTTTTTTATTTGCCATTTATTTTATACATTTTTTTAATATTTTTTATTATATATAATGTGTATATCCTGCCGATGTACTGGAATATTAAGCTGTCTAGGAAATTTATCTTATATATTTGAAAGGTAAACATATTTTTAAAGTTGTTTATTTTATTGATTTTCAAACCCGTTTCGTATTTTGAGACGTTGCCCATATTCATTCTAGACACACATTGAAAGTCAAAACGGGCTTTAATTAACTTTTTATAGCAGGCAAGATTCTACAAGCAGATCATCATTATTGGAATATTTTCCTTAACGAAATTTTGCCTACTGAGTAATGTTATACGGTGAGTGCCTTATTTTAAAGCATAAGGTCAGTCAGGTCAAGTTGCTTTGTTAATGAGGTAACGAGTGGTAAAATTCCATAGATCACTTGGCTTATATAACCTCGACGACTCATTGGTCTAGTGGTTAGTACCCCTGACTGCGAATCCATGGGTCCCGGGTTCGATCCCCGGCTGAGACGGACATCGATGTGATAAGCATTTGGTGTTGTGCTTAGGTCTTGGGTGTTTAAATATGTATTTATATGTCTATCTATCTATAATATGTATGTATATCCGTTGCCTAGTACCCATAACACAAGCTTCACCAGCTTAGCATGGGACTAGGTCAATTGGTGTGAATTGTCTTTAAAAAAAAAAAAAAAAATAGAATTCATATGTTCAGAGGAAATTTATGACACATCCAAGTTTGACATTTGCATTTGGAAATTAAGTAAGTACCAAGCTTCTTCCATTCTCCAGACAACGACGGAGTCAAAATTGCTGTTGCTTTTAAATTGGCTTTTAATATACCATACATTTTTGTTCGAGCCAATTCGAAATTTGACCCCGGCAAGATTCTACGTTAGTTTACAATTACTACATCGCGAGTTTCAATTAGCAGGGGTAGGAGGCTCACCTGATGTTAGTGGCATGGGCACTCAATGTCACAGGGCTCGCGAGTGTGTTGCCGGTCTTTTAAGAATTGGTACCCTCTTCTATTGAAGAACCCTAAGTCGAATTGGTTCGGAAATACTTCAAGGGCAGCTGGTTCCACTAAGTGGTAGTGCGCGGCAAAAACTGCCTTAAGAAACGAATTATATTTTGTATTCTGCCTTGACGTCCGATGATGAAAAACAGCTGCAGATTAGTTTGTATTTTTGTTACAGGCTAGCATCATGCTGTGCTATGACTGCTGTTGTGTCTTGTATCGTCACCACATTGATTTTTATGCTGGGAGTTGGCGTCGGACTTGGCTACAACTATTGTTACGTTGACTTCACTTCTGGGCAGCGTGCCAGCGCTGGTATATAATCTGTGGGCTACCAAAAGCTTCTAAGCTGCACATATATTTGAAAATGTGCCTTAACACGCAGTAATAAGGCTGACGGAGGCTAAGTTGGCTATTATTTTGTGCTATTCATAGTCGTCCTACGCTTTGTGCTTGCTACTTACTATTTTCATCATAGCATTTATAGTAAAAAACAGCAGAGTAGAGGCAGTAGAGGCCATAGTAGCTTCAGCGTGCGATTCTCATCCATTTTAGGTTATACGTTCGAACCACGGCTGTGTACCAGTTTACTGACTTATGTGCGCATTTAACACTAGCTCATACGTTGAAGAAACACATCGTGAGGAAACCGGCATGCTTTAGACCCAAAAAGTGGACGGCGTGTGTCAGGCAAAGAAGGCTGTAGCGCCAGTGTTATTATGTCTCTCTTTTCTTTCTAATAATTAAGAACAGTTTAAAAGAACGATTGTGGCCTTTGATGGTCTGAAGATGCGTCGTAGAACGTATTTAGCGTCTGTTCCCGGCGAAACTATTATTGTTTTAGATAAAGATACAGCAGGACTCAATTGCCTTTAGAAATATCCATGAAACCGACTCAGATGTGCCAACTCCATACCCCAATTGATGGCCTCAAATATACTTATTTTCAGAGGCATTTGATTCCTTTGAGGACCTCATGGTAATACCTGTAAATGATACAGAGACTGACGACAGATCGAGCAAAGATTCGAGAAAGTCGTTCCAGCCCTTCGACCTACCTATTAAGAAAAACGTGAAGATATCCGTACCCTTGAATGAGGGCATCGATTTTACACAACTTCTGAATAAAATAAGAAGTTCACGAAAGAATGTAACTCTTCAATTAATTGTATAGGAGATATTGGAAATAATGGGAAGGTCAATACACAAGCAAGAGTACCAGTCAGTAATCATAATGACGA
This sequence comes from Pieris napi, assembly GCF_905475465.1. Lineage (NCBI taxonomy): Eukaryota > Metazoa > Arthropoda > Insecta > Lepidoptera > Pieridae > Pieris > Pieris napi. Next base: position 10,231,796 of record NC_062237.1, read on the forward strand.
TATAAGATTAAAAACTGAACTCGTACGAACTACAACTAATCCTTTTTCGTAATAAAATGATTAGCAAATTTTGTAAATAAATCCACGAACACTATTCGATTGGCATTTGTGTAGTGAAATATACAATGTATAGAGTATGTGTTTGTATTGTCAATCTGATATCGGGTTGACGTATTCATGTACATCTACATTATCGAAGTAGGCAAAACAGTACTAGTACAAAGAGCTGTTTGATTTCGCACATATTTTATTGAATTGTGGTGTTCATTCAAATGCAATGATTGTTCAAATTTCTATGGAATACACGCCGTTCATTTAATAAATTTGTTGATTGAATTTTATTTTTTATATGGATTTTTACATTTCCCTCAGACAAAAAGTTATTTTAAAATAATTATTTTAAAAGGGCGACGGGGATGCTTGCTAAAATAACTCACGTCAGATACAAAATAATTAACGTTTATTTTATTTATTTATTTGTTCATCAGTATTCATACAGCTACTCATTAAACAATATCCAAACAATTACATTAAACACAAAAGCCAAAAAAGGAATACACATTGAAACATAAACATAAAGTACAGTTAACAATTTCTACCTATTTATACCAAAATAAAAACATATGTTTATAAGTAAACACACAACATCATTTTTATAAATATATAGAATTTATTATAAGTAATAAATTCTATATATTTATAAAAAGGAAGAATAACAAAGCCATCATTAATGAGAAAGAAAGAAAGAAAGAAAAACTTTATTATACACAATATACAAGATATTTAGATAAAGTAAAGTGCACTGCCCCCCACACTAGGATTCCCTGTGTTGTGGGCAGCCAGTCTCTTCCTTTTGACAAGTAAACAGTATTTTAAAAATTATATTAATGATTTCTACACATTTATATTTAAACTATTTTTGCACAATAAGAATATTTTCAGTATCAGAATAGGACAGGTTAACAAGTTATCGTTTGAGATGTTTAGTAAGTGTATGTAATGTGATTTTTGAAATGTTAGTGATAATTTTGTTTTTAATGATGTGGTTAAAGATGAAAGGGCCTCGGAAGGAGAAAAAGCGTTGGGCGAAGAATATGCGATTTTTGGGTTGCTTATATATGGGTTTGCGTTTTGTTTCATGCGGTGCGGTGGGTGTTTGTTTCCAAAAAAGTCTGCATATTGCTATTAGGTATAATTGTCTCACAGTTAAAAGTTTTCTTTCATTGTACAATTTTGAAGTTGAGTAGCGGAAAGGTATCTTATATGATATCTTAAGAATGACACGTTGGGTGCGCTCAATTTTCAGCATTGAAGACAATGCCGCTCCACCCCAAACCGATATGCAGTAAGATAATACCGATTGTCATAATGCAGAATACACTATCTTGATTGTATATAGATCAGCAGGTTTTCTAAGGCGTTTGAAAACATTTATAAGTTTGCGAATTCAAGAACATAGGTAGTTTATTTAAGATAAAAGATACCACAGTTTTTTATATTATTAAGTATTTTTTAGTTACATTAAATATATTATCTATTTTGTATATTGATGTATATTCTATTTTGTATTTATATTTATCGTTTATGTAAACATCAATTTATATGAAAGAGAAAAATAACGATGGAAGGGACATCAAAGTATTACATTCATATATGTATATTTCAAGATTCTTGTCTAGAACAAATTCCAATAGACGCCTTTCTTAAATATATTCTATGCTTAACATGAAAAAATGTGTGTAAAATGTCAATTTCGCTAATCAATACACTGACGTACTTTCTCATTGAATTTTAAATCAACTTGATAAAGCTATACATAAAATAAAGTGGACTACATATCAATGAAATGGGTTCAATCATTTCACATTTACTGCACTTTTCTGAGAAGTAAGTTTAACTTTATTACTATATAAAACCTTAAAACTGTTAACAGCTTGAAGCTTAAATTAATAATAATTATTGTTGGACAATAGTGATCAGGAATAAATAATTGTATATAATATATAAATACGTCTACTAAGTGTGATCGAATAGCAATAACTTACCTTCAGGTACCTTACACGTTTGTGGCAAAGCTTAAGTCTTGCGTACACAGTCGTAATTTTTGCCCACCACTTTATTTCTCTTAGAATTTTTCGCTTAATCTAATATATGAAATTCTCGTGTCGCGGTGTTTGTGGTTAAACTCCTCCGAAGCGGCTCGACTGATTCTCATGAAATTTTGTGTGCATATTGGGTATGTCTGAGAATCGGACAACATCTATATTTTATCCCCCTAAATTTTAAGGGTAGTCCGACCCAAAATTTTTTTTAATTTTAGATAAAAAAAATATTTTTAATTTTTTTATGATACAGCATTAAAAATTACATACAACCCCTTATTTTCACCCCTCTGCGATAAACCCCTATTTTTTATTATAAAGGATAAACATGGCAAAACGACGTTTGCCGGATCAGCTAGTATACTATGAATTATAGACTTAAAAAGCAGCTGTATAACAATATAAACTCTTACTCATATTTCATCTATTGAGATTATAGTTAACAGTGCTCGAAGGCACCTTGATATTACGTCTAGCACTTTAGAGCGCTTTCTCTGAAATCAGCCTCCACCATTTTCTGCCCAGCATTATCTTTTGAAGAGTTTTCTTCGACGGCCTTTCCTACTTCTTTAGTCTATTTAGCAGGAAATCTGTTAACACGTACTAAGTGATATATATTATATGTGTATCTTTAATATATGTTTAAAAAGAGTGGCGGACAGTTTATTGCCAGTTCTTCTCTTCCGTTCTACGCCCTTGATTTGAGAACTGGCAGTAAATGTAAAATTAGAAGCATTAATATGTATTTCTTTACTGAGGAGTCATAAGTGTACATTATGTTACCTATATGATTAAATGATTTTTTACTTTACTTTACTTTTAAAGAATATATCAAATGATTTAACTCATATTTTTCAGTATATTCGTCTGCATCACTTGCTCAAGTCTTGTGACCTGTTTAGTTTTTACTATAGCAATGACGTTATTACTTGGTATCGGTCTGGGATACAATTATTGCTTCATAGATTTCGAAAACAAACACAGATATGGTATGTTTAAGAATTCATAGACATTTTACCTGCTGCAACCTGCAAAATTGCTATAACACGTACAAAAGGTTCAACATACATATTTTAGAGACTGATTTTAGTTATTTTCCTCAACATGACCACCGTTGTTCGGCAATCTTTTTGGCTTAGGTGTAGTGTTATGCTTAGTTCTATAATGCAATCCCGGAAAAAGAATTAAACTTATTAGAAGCTTAAATAAATCTTATTATCGATATGAAAACAAATTGTGTAAAAGACAACAGGTTTTAATTAAATACTATTTCATAAATCACTAACATCACTGATGATAAAGATATCATTCTATCAAATCATCATTATTGTACGGTACTAGGAGACTGACTGATCATAAATGAAAGAAGAATGACTTTATATTATACTATTTTCAGTTCCAGCACGTTACGAATACAAATATCAGTCCTCACCGTATTGGCAAGCTAGCAATGACGACGAGAACTATGACAAAGAATCAAATGAATCCAATCCAATAAAAGCCGAATCAGAAACGAATAGTACAGTTAGGTTGAACTATAATTCAAATGATACCAGAATACCTCAAACTGATAAATTAAATGAATTTAAATTACTAAGAAATAAATCGTTTGCCGAATTTATGAGTGAAATAAGGCAAGGTAATGAATTAATACAACCAGAAGAAAAGCCTAAAGAGAAGGATTATAATATAACCGATGTACCGAACTCAAAAATAGTAATACCAATGTCTGACTTGGATTTAATTTCTCTTCTATCGAAATGGAGAGCGGAAAATAGAAATTATTCGTTACAAGTTGTTGTAACTTAATGTATTCTATAAGAATATTTTTGAATATGTTTTATGATATTTTATTTTTAAAGATTATAATTTATTAAATATATAATCTATTTTATAATTAAAATGGTTTAGTTTTTCTTCTATCAAACTTTGTTCTATACAAACTATTTTATAAATTGTTCTTTCTTGTTTTTACCGCCCGTTGAAAAATACGTAAACAAGAACTTATTAACGTGCTAACAATTGATTTTTGGTTTACAAGCTTTTATATTTTATTGAGTTCACCAATAAAGCCTTAAAATAAAGTGATTAATTTTTTAAAGACTGTTTTCAAATACGTCTAGGTATACTATCATAATCTGAGAATGACAGAAACATTGACATTTCTCTTCCATCAAAATATGTAAGAAATACACAACGGAAATACTAGCTCATATATTGTGAACATACCCTTTCGACAAAAATAATTCCTATTAAATATGATATATCTGATACGATGATACATCTATAAAGTCATAAATATATCAATTCCCATGGATTTTCCTGTGAACACCGGTAGTGGGACCAACTTCTTCCAAAGTTATGTAAATTATGTGGTAAGTAATACTTTAAGTTGATTACATAACATCTTATTAATAAACACACTAATAAATAGATTGATTCGACAATAATTAAGTTCTTTAACATGTGGTGAGGAGCATGTTATGCATTAAACCTTGGCGAGTTAAAAGTTTACCCTCCATAGTTTATTGCCAGTTCTTCTCGACCGTTAGTTTAAGAACTACTTCTAGTTCTTAATGTAAATTTAGAAACATTTTTTTTACTGACGTTCATAAGTACCTTACATAAATGATATTTGATTTGAATAACTATACAGTACGATTAGAAATAGGTAGGAAACTTTATAATTGTGATTATTTAATTATTATTTGTACGACATGTGCCAATACGTTCCTCTTGGTCTGAAATAATTTATGTCGATGTCAGTTTTCGTAACATAATAATCGGTGGCGGCGGAGGTGGATGTTGCATCCCTATACCAAACCCCTGCGCGTGCTGCTGTCGCTGTTGCTTCGAGCTCATCTGTAAGCTGCTCTGCTGTCTCTTAATTTTAGTCTTGATTGCGGCTGGGCTGTTCTTGTTGGCTGAAGCGCTTTGTAAGTATTGTAGGCTATGTTACAGTTGCTATTATTTGCTCTTATTCCAAACTGAATTCCCGTAATGTTTATTGGAGGCATGTACGTTTCATAAGTACTAAATATATATGTAAATTCTACGTTGATAATCAAATATTTATGAGAAAATAGTGACTAAGGCCTACAACGCACTAGCGGCTGGCCGCTATGCGGTGTGCCGCTGCGGCAGGCCGCGGTATATACGGTTCGCCGTAGCGGCATGCCGTATTCCGGCTAACCGTCCCTATTGCGGTCCTATTGCGGTCTGCCGCAATCGTCACTCGTCAGTGCTTCTTGAAATATTGCACATGATAATTATATAATATTTTACATTTGTTAAATAATTATATGTGATGACATAGGTAGGACGGCTAACCGCGCCGAGTGCGTGGAGGGGACGCGGCGCGCCGCATCATTCAACCGGTGCGCAGCTCCAGATCAACCGGAGCGGTTGACGGTTGACCGCAAGTCAGTGCGTTGTTATCGTGCGGTTTCATGTAATAATCGATGTGCGGCCGCAGCGGCACACCGCATCGCGGCCAGCCGCTAGTGCGTTGTAGGCCTAAATAATAAATATTACGGGTTCATGTTGGGTTATTAATTTTCAAGGTATAAAATCTGTAACAGATTGGGGATGGATATTTTCGTTATCGTTTATAAAAAAACAGTAATTATAATATATATATATATATTTTTTGTGATATCTGGTAAGTCTATTTACCGGGTTAATGAGTAATAAATTTTCAATATTTAGGCTCAAATTACCAGGACTGTTTTATTACTTTAATTCAAAATAGTGATAACGAAACGCGTTATAATCTTGTTTATTTTTTATTGTGACATAAATTATTGAAATTTCCTTTAATGCAAAAAGCCAACTTTAATTTTCAGGTTCGTAATACTACATCGCAGCCAAACTTAACAAAGGTAATATAATTCTGTGAAAATATTTATCTGTATGAAAACATTATTTTTGTCAACATTCCTCTATGACATAGAGACATGTCATACAAACCGCCGTAAAATGAAAATAAAGTAAAAAATTATGAACTCACAATAAAAATGTACATTTTAAAGTAATGTGGTATGTAACGAGCCTTTAATGTTATTAAAAATTTTACTTTATAATTAAACATTGTCATTTGTAATATGTTTCTGAATGTGCTTATAATAAACTGCTGGATAATGCTCACGTAATCTGTCTCTTCAGAAAGCCCTTGATAGATAAAGTATTAAATGCATTTTTGCGTGGCCTGTGGTTCACTGATACTCTTCTTGTTTCTTAAATAGTACGGTGAAGAAACATCGATGATCAAACACTCAAATGAATTTTTTTATTGTTATAATTTATGTGTCCTGGTATTGGGTTATAAGACTTGATGCAAAAAGTTAGACACATTGTCTGTTAACATATTGTGTCGTGTATACAATAAAGTGTGTTTAAAAATTACTTATCGGGCATTTTCAGCCTTGGACCTAGGACCTTGCATTCTTAATTATTTAATATTATTATTATTATGATTTTTTCTTTTGCTTTGTTGTATTCATGAATTTACATCGTGTTTTGTATATTCGCGGACGATTGAATCTTGCGACTTCTTGGATATAAAAAGTGCCTTCAGTATTTGTGTCCTGCCCTGCGATTCTGTAACTCACTTTTCGAACTCACACACCGGTTTTCACAGCGGCGGTCGCTCTGAAATCAGTCGTGAAGCAGTCATTTTATGATTTGGCATTCTGATAAACAATAAACTACAAGCTCCCACCTTTTCAGAATGCCAAATCATGAGAGCGACCGCCGATGCGAAAACCGCTGTGTGAGTTACAGAATCGCAGGGCAGATTGCGAGGAAGTTGCATGTGTGTGGTTAGCGCTGCGCGTGATTCGTTCTATTCTTTTTTCTTTTTATGACGCACCTGTATATCTTATTTGATACATATATTATAAGTGATAAATTGTCCTCGTTTTAACAGGCACGGTTTTGAGAGCATAAGTAAAATAAAATAGAAAAAAGTGAGGATCGAAATTTTTTTTTCTTTAAATCGGGTAGTTTATATGGAAAGAATACAGTTCACATTGGATGGAAACTTGAATTCTAATAAATTTTCGCCAGTTCTCTGTTTGTCAACAGGCAATAGCCAGCGTTATACTATTCAAAACAGTCTATATAATTTGAAAATCGAAAAAAACTAAATTCTTTCCATTGAATTAATATTTTAAACAAATATAACAATTTCAGTTGGCGTAACGTCTACATAAGTGATGGTGCTGTGAGTGTTGCGGCCCAAGCGTTCATCTGTGTTGTATCCTGTGCTATCGGGCTGCTAGTAGTGCTTATATTATTCGCCGCAGACGTTTTTTGTACGTAATAACTTTATTCTAGCAGTGCACAACGTACCTCTTCATCCCGTTGCTTGAATGTGATTAACCAACTATGACAACCAAAATTTCGTTTTTCAAAAATCAAAAGTATAATTTAAACTCTATACACTCTCTCTCTCAACCTCAAGGCTTCTTTATATACATTCATATTTCACGAGAATTTGAATGACAATGAAATAGCCTATTAAAAAATTACGAGCACTATAGTTCATTATCTAGGGACCTGTAAGCTGACTTGACAGTGTCGGAAAAGATCATTTTACATATTAGTTTTACGTTTTTTTGTTCAGATTTATAAAGATCTTGTTATCTGGACATAAAACATGTATTTACGGTTTAAGATATTTACTTCTCATTAAGAACATTACAGGATTCACTTACATGAGAAAATATACTAGTGCAATAATACATAACGCTTTTCACAAAAAAGAAAACAAGATAAAAAAGTGCAAAGAAATAACAACATATATCTATATATTTTGACACATTATTCTAGTAAATGTTTTCTTTAATTTCAATATTCTATCTTTATCTTTAATTAAACAATAGAACAAGAGTTTATTTCTGGTAATGTAGTTAATGTGCGGTTAGTTTGCTAAAAGGGATCAATCAATAATTTCATGAATATTAATGTATAATTTTTTTAAATGTTTGTTTTAATTTTTTCAGAAAGTTCGTCATGATTTTAAACCCAAAATATTGGTGCTGTAAAAGAATGGACGTCAAGTTATCAAGTGAATATTTGAAATGGTATCGTGAATGCATTTGTACATTTAATTATGTATCGCATTTGATAAATATATTTGTGAATCAGTTCTCAAAGTGGTTTTTATTTAAAATGTATATTTTATCTTTCTACCTTTAAAATAAAATAAAATGAGTCAGAGGCGCTACAACCTTTTTAGGTCTGGGCCTCAGATTTCTGTAACTGTTCCATGATTATTTATCAAGTAGGTGATCAGCCTCCTGTGTCTGACACATGCCGTCGACTTTTTGGGTCTTAGCCCTAAGGCATGCCGTGCTCGGTAGCTACACGACGGCCAGCATACATGCATTTAAACATTAAGACTACTTTTTCTTCAACTCTCATCCCAGGGGTCGTAGGTTCGATCCCAGCTGTGCCCCAATGGACTTTCTGTCTACGTGTGCATTTAACACCAGCTGGTACGGTGAAGGAATCATCGTGCGGAAGCCGTCATATTTTCTAAGACATTGACTTTTTGGATCTACCCAACAATAGCGTGAAAGGCGTGTGTTAGGCACAAAAGGTTGATCACCTACTTGCCTATGATCACCGAACAGATACAAAAATCTGACGCCTAGATCTAAAAGGTTGTAGTGCCATTGGTTATTTACTAATTTCTTAGGACACTAAATTTTTTTCGTAGCAATGTAATAATTATATTTTGGTTGTCAGCATTGGCGCTGCACGGCGTCATGGCCTCAGTCTGTTTTCATTGTTATTGCCTTAAGGTGCGTACAGACTATATAACATAACATGTTATACAACATGTTTCAGATAATGTGGACACTGAATGTTATAATAACATGTTATTGATATGTACCACAATGTTATATTATTATGTTATTGATATGAACCCAGCATCTACGTTTTTTTGTTTTTCTTTTGTTATTTAAAATTACAACAGTCGACATTGTGGATAGCACTGGAGATTCTCCAGTGAAGAACGACAATGGTTATATAACATTGTTATATTGCATTGTTATTCTAATGTGTACAGTATTGTTTTATGTTATAATGTTGAATAACAATGTTACATAATGTGGACGTGTTATAAAACACAAGTTATATAATATGTTACATAGTCTGTATGCACCCTTACTAACAGGCCAAAAGGCCAAATATACAACATTTACTCATTTAATAGTTTTTTATAAGATCTGTGGCCTAGGCCTATACGTTATTACCATCATAAGATGTCTATATCGTTTTCTGCACCCTGTCTTTTCTTATTGTGTCCTATTATTTAGTTCTATTCTCTCTTATCCTAATGTTTGTCCACGAAATGACATATTGTCTAATGAAGTCATGACAACTATTATATATTAAATACCTATATCTTTTATTGAAAGAATTGTTTTAAAATGTACTGAATATAATGTGAAATTGAATAAATTATATAAAGTTAAATAAACCACTGTAGTTGTGTGTTAAGATGTGGTAAGTATTACATTAGCATACCATATGATAAAAATACACAAACAAAACCTACACACGAATAGCAAAACCTATGTATTTTTTCAAAATAAGTATACAACCTGAAACATAGATAATGCCGCCTTGATAAATTGTTTGGGTCTAACTTTCTTAAACTGGAAAAAGGAAAAGAGGAAGACAAAGAACGAGATGGGCAGACGATATAAAGAGAATAGGAGGCACAACTTGGACAAGAAGAGCTATCATTAGAAAAGAATGGAAGCAGCTGGTAGAGGCCTTAGTATCACAGGACACGCTAATCACCAAAACCAGCACATCTGATGTAGTAGATTAAGTTAGGTTTTGTAACTTAAACAAGTATTTATATATTATACTGGTCAGCAATAAAGGCTTAGTAATAATAATAATAATAATCTTAAATTATTTACAAAATTTTAATTATATCTGACTGCCATTTGTATCGTCACAACAATTATTTACTAATGAAGAGCATGAGTAAAAATACAATAGGTCTCTTATGCGCCGTATTAATTCTAAGGTTTACGAATATAGGTTGTGATATGAAGAACCCACTTGTACCTAGAAGTAGAAACAGCTAAAACTACTTGTTCAAATAAATTTGACTGAATGTAATTATAATATAATTTAGATAAACTGTATAAAATATCTATAAATGTCCCCATATATCGTTATTTCTATGAACTATTCGGTCACGTATAAATCGACAGAGGACCTTACATGAAGTTAACCACGGCCCACAGGCAGTACGCCTCCACGAGGAGTTATGTTACTGTGTCTGGGATTTCTAATATTATGTGTAAAAGCTAACATTTTGAGTTACTAATCACCTACTTTTTTACAGCTATTGTTTTTTAAATTTAAGCAAACTCCTTTGCTTTATGATACCACTGGTAGCGGCAGTTATTCTTGGGACTTTCTTATATAATTATTTTAAAGCGGAACATGTTCCCCAGCTTCCTTGAGGTTGAAGGTAAGGCGATCTTACTACCAAATGATCATTTTGAATAGTCAAGTAGGTGATCAGAAATATGTGCCAGACAGCTCATGGATTTTTAGGTCTAAGGCCGGTCACTTAACGATGTTTACCTTCCATTTAGAACATTAAATACCTACGTAGAATGCACATTGATGCACAGCTCGAAGTCTCGCAGCAGTTGACAGTCTCGAAGCCACAAGTTCTGCAAAGTTGCTCACAGCGATGATATAATAGTGACGTACATACTTAAGGCGTAGAACTTATATATAGGTCTGTATATTTTAATTCGTCCATTTGCGTGCTCATTTACAAAAAAAAATAATGTACTATGTACCAAGAACTGTAACCTAAACATATTTCGTCGTGGATTTTTTTTAATGTAAAATGGCAGTGCAACATAGATATATAAACAATTGAGTATGAGGAGTTTTGGTTATAATGTTGGGGATTTTAGGTTTTACAGGAAGATATTGTTTATTAGTTATAACGAACAGCTAACTAGCGGTAGTTAGTTTTCTAAATTAGCTGACCTTTGCGCATTGACAAAGTACATACATTTAAATCTATTTTCTATAAAGCTAAGGTATCAATCAATTTGCAAGTGAAATTAACGCGTTTCATAACTGGTTCTTAATAGATAAATAATAATATTTGAATTGCGTGTAATAATATAAAAATCAATTAAGTAAATATAGTCGGTAAACTTTTTTCTTTCTTTAAATTTTTTTAACAATTACAGGTTCTAAGGCATCAACAAATATGATGAACGGATTATCTTCAGTAATGATCTTTGCAGATACGCGTTTCGAAGAAAAATAAAGATGGAATTTTGTATGTTATTTAGAATATTGCACATAAGTTTAATATAAATATGATTAATGAATGTTAATAAAACACTATTTTGACCGGATTGAAGTTATGTATTATTATAAATTTACAACTATTTAACATAATTTTAAATTTATCCGACGTTTCGCGTGCTGTACAGCGTGCGTGGTCACGGTGACTGAAGACAAAATATGTTGAATGTCAAGAAGTATCACAGCTGCAGAGAAAGTTGCATTATCTGTATTTATTTCCCCGGAGTTGGTATCGACTAAAAGATGGAGGGTTTTGGCAAAAATGGACCGTGTGCCATTTTTAGTCCTCTATTTTCGCGCATTGTGTTTCTTTTTGAGATTTTAATTTGGATATTATTGGATCCCAGGTGTTTGACAATTTTAGGCCGTCTTCTCTATTGAAATTGGGGTGTTTTTTTATTTCAATGGCTTCGCGTACCAATCTTGGGAAGAATCTTTTCTCTTTCGCAAGTACTTTCGGTTGGTCAAAGCGTATGTAGTGATTAGGCCTATCTAGTGTGTGTTCACAGACTGCTGATTTTGTGTGTCGTCTATGTCTTATGTCTGCAATGTGTTCTTTGAGTCTGCTGGACATATTGCGTTTAGTTTGCCCTATGTAAGACAGGCCACAGTCGCAATCCAGTTTGTATATACCTGCATCTTGCAATGGAGTGTTACTTTTGATTGGTCTTAGGAATTGCTGAATCTTCTTGTGCGGCTTGAAGATTGTATGAATAGAAGCTCGTTTTAGGATCCGGCTAATTCTATCTGTAACTCCCTTTACATATGGCAAGTAGGCTGGTTGGCGGGGAACTGTTTGTGTCTTGTTTTTGTGATGCAGCCGGGGGATGCGCAGCTAGTTTCGGTGTAGCACCTGTTTGACATGCTGTAGTTCCTCCTCGAGGTAGGTGTAGTGTATTGACTAAATAAAGTGTTGCTTGGTTGTCTCATGCGCCTACGTCACTTGTCAGACTGGCAGTCGTAATCCGACACCCGAACGGAGCGGTTGTGTGTAGGACGTTTGTACAAGTGTTGTGGTGTTGGAGAGCCGTAAAACACTCCAAGAAGCAGGACATTACATGTGGCGACGAGGAAAAAAGTGAGTACACATAAGTAAAAAAAAAAAAAAGGGAAAGATACGGTGCACTAAACAAGTGACGTCATTCCCAGAGTACTTTGCCTATAATTTACTATGACCCGGTTGTTTTAATCATTAGCTATTGATAGCAGAAACAGTTGCATCTTGACTTCTGAACGAATGTAGGTAATTTTATTGTTGACGGGAAATATGAACAGCACTTGTGCTTATTGTTTTCATATTTCATAAATGTTTTGCTTGTATTACAATATTTAATATTGTCGTACCTACATTTAAACAGTAAGCAACAAACCTCTGCAATTACTGAGCTAAGGATATAAACAAATAATTACCTATAGGTTCAGCTAAGCTAAACTACGGGTACATAGTGATAGAAATATATTGTACTAGTAGACCGGCCAAGCGTTGCTGTGGCTAAGGTTTTTGTTGTGTTACAAAGTGGTAAACTATTCAAGGGAAACGGTAGGAGAACACCAGTCATGGGGACCACCATGCTTTATGGTGGTTATGCCATTAAATTATAGAAACGTTGAAAGAATTATATGAAACGTTGGTACTTTTAACACAGCGCCATCTGTTAGAATGGTGACTATTAAATAAGAAACAAATATTTTGCAATAAAATAATATTGCGGGTATAAATTGAGATGTATCCTACCTTTTAAGTTAGATCAACTGCACACGGTGTGCAAATTTGATTGATATCGGTTCCGTAGTTTAGGAGTCCATAGCGGACAAACAATGTGACCAGTAATTTATATATACTAAGATTATGCTTGTGCTTAGTGATGTTTCTATTTGTCTAAAAATAATAATTATAATAAAAATAAGAGCAAGGTTTATTTACAACCGTTGACCGTTAAATCGGTAGGTACCTGTCTACCTAACTAACGCAGATTTAACAAAGACCCTAAATTGGATCTGGTTCACTAAATTAATTAAAACTATGTGGTTGTGATTAATACTGTAAAACAAAAGGGAGTATCTACTCAAAGCAGTTGGAACCCAACTGATCATTAAATTGATATCTGTAAATAAAAATAAAAGCAGACTAAAAGTCTGATCATTAAATTGATGCGAGTAAACAAAAATAAAAGCAGACTAAAAGTCTGATCATTAAATTGATATCTGTAAATAAAAATAAAAGCAGACTAAAAGTCTGATCATTAAATTGATATCTGTAAATAAAAATAAAAGCAGACTAATAGTCTGATCATTAAATTGATGCCAGTAAACAAAAATAAAAGCAGACTGAAAGTCTGATCATTAAATTGATATCTGTAAATAAAAATAAAAGCAGACTAAAAGTCTGATCATTAAATTGATATCTGTAAATAAAAATAAAAGCAGACTAATAGTCTGATCATTAAATTGATGCCAGTAAACAAAAATAAAAGCAGACTGAAAGTCTGATCATTAAATTGATATCTGTAAATAAAAATAAAAGCAGACTAAATGTCTGATCATTAAATTGATACCTGTAAATAAAATTAAAGCAGACTAAAAGTCTGATCATTAAATTGATACCTGTAAATAAAAATAAAAGCAGACTAAAAGTCTGATCATTAAATTGATGCCAGTAAATAAAAATAAAAGCAGACTAAAAGTCTGATCATTAAATTGATATCTGTAATAAAAATAAAAGCAGACTAAAAGTCTGATCATTAAATTGATACCTGTGAATAAAAATAAAAGCAGACCAAAAGTGTGATCATTAAATTGACACCAGTAAATAAAAACAAAAGCAGATTACAAGTCTGATCATTAAATTGATACCAGTAAATAAAAACAAAAGCAGATTAAAAGTCTAATCATTAAATTGATACCAGTAAATAAAAACAAAAGCAGATTAAGAGTCTGATCATTAAATTAATACCAGGAAATAAAAACAAAAGCAGATTAAAAGTCTGATCATTAAATTGATACCAGTAAATAAAAATAAAAGCAGATTAAAAGTCTGATAATTAAATTGATACCAGTAAATAAAAATAAAAGCAGATTAAAAGTCTGATCATTAAATTGATATCAGTAAATAAAAATAAAAGCAGATTAAAATTCTGATCATTAAATTGATACCAATAAATAAAATAAAAATTTACAATAAAATTATTATTGTACATTAGTGGGTACTAACTTAGCAGATTAAAAATCTGATAATTCAATTTATACGTTTGTTGGTATGAACAGCTTAAGTAGATTTATGCGGATAAAAATATAATCCGATCATTAAATTCATACAAGATCATCTAAGATAAAATCTACAAACTTAGCAGATTCAAAATCTGATAATTAAATTTATACGTTTGGTGGTATGGACGGCTTAAGTAGCTTTATGCGGATAAAAATATAATCCGATCATTAAATTGATACGAGATGGAAGCATCTGAGATCAAATCTAACTGCAGATACATAGATATCTAAATCATTAAATTGATAATTCCTGGTCGCCCCAAAGATGTCACTCCTTTCACTGGAAAAGTTCGACTGTAACGCTAAATCTACCTCAATGGGTGCACGATGGGAGCGATGGAAACGAGCACTATTCATTTACCTCGAAGCGTCTAACATTGACGAATACGTAAAGAAAAGGGCCTCTCTTCTACATTTCGGCGGGTTAGACTTACAGGAAGTGTTTTACAACATTCCTGGAGCTGATGTCGAACCAACTGAAGGCAAAGACGTGTTTGAAGTAGCAATATCTAAACTTGATGCCTTCTTTGCACCAAAACAGAATAAAGTATACGAGAGACATATATTCAGGCTCCGTAAATAAGAACCTGACGAAAAATTGAAATTTGTGGTGAGACTGGGAAAACAAGCTGATAAATGTCAGTTTGCCGACAGAGATGAAAACATTATCGACCAAATAACGAAAAAATGTTTTCTACCCGAACTGAGAAAAACGATATCACAGATTGGGGATGAAATTACATTAGAGCAAGTAATCACCGAAGCAAATACTCTTGAAGTTGTTAATAAACAATTAGACGAGTTTAAAAAATCACTGAAATCAAATGAGAATCAAGAAGTAAACAGGATGGATAGTAAATTTAAAAGGAACTTTGATAAATTAAAGAATTTTGTACATGGATTCGGTAGATGTGGTAAACCTAGACATGCTGGAAATGATACAAAATGCCCAGCAAGGAATAAAGAATGCCTAAAGTGTGGTCTTATGGGGCATTTCAGACAATACTGCCGAACGAAACAGACGTTGAAGCGGAAAGTGGAAATATTATAATAATATAGACATGAACAAAAGAAAGGTCGTTTCAAACCTTGAAACCTTCTTCAAACAGGAAGAAGAACTTAAACATAGGGATATTATAGAGCCGATAGTGGGTTCTTCTAAATGGGTGTCCCCTGTAGTGCCGGTGCTGAAAGGAAATGGAGCCATTGTACGAGAAAATTACCCATTGCCGACGATGGACAAGTTGCTACCTAAAACGAAAAATGCAAAAGTATTTACAAGATTGGATATTAAAAACGCATTTCACCAACTTGAAATAGATCCTGCTTCAAGAAACAACCACCTTTATAACCAGTAAAGGCTTATTCAGATACAAGAGACTCATGTTTGGCATATCATGTAACCGAAAACTGGGGACCAGAACAAAAGGGGTATTTTAAGTCGTTGAAGGAAATCATGACAAATATTCCTAGCTTAGGGTATTATAATGTTAGCGATCGTACGATTGTCATAGCAGATGCTAGTCCTGTGGATTTAGGTGGAGTTTTAGTTCAAACTAATTCCAAAGGTGAGCCCAGGATTATTGCATATGGCCACAAAACTCTGACTGACTGTGAACGCCGCTATTGCCAGACAGAAAAAGGAGCGTTAATTCTCGTGTGGGCGGTGGAACATTTCCACATATTCCTTTATTGTAAAAGATTTGAACTTATAAGAGATCACAAGCCGTTGGAGGTAATATTTGGTCCTAAATCTAAACCATGTGCAGGGATAGAGAGATGGGTTATGCGCTTACAATCTTACGACTATAAAATAGTTTACCAACCAGGGAAAACCAATATCGCCGACTCATTGTCGACAAATAACAAATAAGCAAAAATGCGGAGAAATCCCTGATAAAATTGGAAGACAATCACATTTGTCATAATGTAGAGTTTTCCCGACCTCGTGCTGTTTATATTAAAGAAAAAATAGATAGCAAAATGGACGATAGGGAAATACTAAACGTGAAAGAGGGTTTATATGGAACGACGACGTGAAGTTGTATAAAATCTTACAAAATGAACTTTGTTTCCATACCCTATAAAACGGCGTGAGTTTCCAGAAGTGCTTTGTATTGATATCGCAATTCATTACCAGTGGTGACCACATATTATAAAGAAGTGAAGATTTGTCGCAAAATTACCTCTACTGAAATTGTAGCCAAACTTAAAGGAATATTCAGTCGATTAGGAAATCAATAACTGCAGATAATAGAAGACAGTTAATCAGCGAAGAGTTTAAATCATTTCTAACAGAAATAAACATTATTCTTTTCAATACAGTACCATATTTGCTGCGACAAAGCGGAGAGGTCGAAAGACAAAACTGTGTCATACTTAAACGTCTTAAAATAAGTAGGTATATCTGAAAATAAAGACTGGAAGGAAAGTTTACTGGAATATTTAACCATGTACAACACATTCTGTTACTGGAAGAACCTCATCAGAACTTTCCTTCAAAAGGAAGTTTAGAGATACAATAGAGAGGACAGCACAAGACACTGAGGTTAAGGATAGAGAAAAAAAAAAGAAAACAAATGGGAAAAGAAATCGGATACGATAAAGGAGGCTGGATAGTGTGATTTAATACCAGGAGACATAGTGTATATAAAAATATGAATAAAGGAAATAAATAAAAATAAAATAAATAAATCCAGAAACACACACGGTGGAAATCACGAAAGGAGGAGATATCACGGTAAGAAACGATGAAACCGGTCAAACTCCAAGAAGGGACGTTGTACATTTGAAAAGAGTTCAAGGGGAATGGTATGTCTGAAAAGAAATGAAGTTAACGACGAGGAAATCAATGTCGGAACTTAACCCTAGTGTAGCTGCATAAAACTTTAATTTCATTAATTATGTTTGATTCATGTAAAATCCATCACATTACATCCAAGTTACATTAATGAGTAATCAGAGAGATATAATCAATAAAAACAAATAAAACAAAAAAGGGATGTAGTGTATTGACTAAATAAAGTGTTGCTTGGTTGTCTCATGCGCCTACGTCACTTGTCAGACTGGCAGTCGTAATCCGACACCCGAACGGAGCGGTTGTGTGTAGGACGTTTGTACAAGTGTTGTGGTGTTGGTGAGCCGTAAAACACTCCAAGAAGCAGGACATTACAGTAGGCATCATCACAAAGACGTTGGGCTCTCTGAAACAAACATTTACCGACAGAAAGCAGTTGTGAAGGGTGGTGGTGGGATATAATAATACATAACTTCAATCCGGTCAAAATAGTGTTTTATTTAAATGAGTTATGTTAATCAAAGACAATACTTAATGAATGTTTTTTTTCGTAGTTAAGTAATCGAAATTTTTTTGTCATTTGCAGTGTGCGCTCTTAAACATTTTGTTTCAGCGTTAAATCCAAGACCTCAACCTTAACGCATGGGACTAAACTTCTATGGAAGTGTCTTTATAAAAATAAAACCGTTTTAAAAGTTAAGTAAACAATAAATGCTATAATTCTTCATTTTTATGACTTTATTGTACGTTATAACAATTTCCAAAAGTATAAAATAGCCCGGTCATTTTAGACAATTGAAATAAAGAAAATTCCGACAAAGCCAAATTTTCGTAGAGACCTTAGGTTTACCACAAGGAATAAAGTGTCAAAAGTCCCCATCAGTCCCATGTGAGCTTAGGGACTTATTCGGGGTCCAAGGTCAAAATTTTAGGTTTTTTGGATTTTTCTCGAAAACGGTAAGTTTTATCGAAAAGTACCTCAGAGCAAAGTTGTAGATCTTAAAATTTTCTATAAAAATGGTCTCTATGATTTTTTCTCTAAGACCCACTATTTCCCAGATATTGCGCTTGTAAGAATCACGTTCTACATAATATGCACACATTTCCTCACCACCTGTGAGGTAGTGTACTCGGCGCGTTTTTTTTTAACGTGGTATCCCCGGTAGGCCTATTCCACGAACCTTTATTATGGATTTGGATTGTTATTTTCAGGAACAATAATTATTTAATAGTATGAAGATTATTGATATGGGTTACTGAGTTTAACTGTCGTTCAAACTTTTTTTTATTACTTTAATCTGACTCATACTCTTCATATTATTCAACTTCAACAATCATGTTTTCTTCAATTTCTTTTTGTTCTTCTTCTTCTCCTTCCTGTTGATAAGCGCTTAGAAATTGTTCAAATGAAGATGAATCAGTTGTCTCTTCATCAAAATCACATGAATCTTCCTCTCTTTTATGTACACATTGAACATTTGAGCAAGAGACACCTTGGCAATTGGTACACGTTGGAGAACACTGCAACCCTACTTTTTTACAGCTACATTTGGCACTACAACCTTTCTTGCAATTGCAAAAAATAGTGTTAAGAAGTTTTTCTGGAGCAGGGGGCAGTAAAGTTCGAATCGGTTCCAAAGTATTATTTATCAATTTCCAACCACAGACTTCAGGGTTCAGTTCATTGCCTTGCCATGTCTGGACTTGATAGTATACTCGAAACAAATGTTGACTAGCAGATGCCGATGTTGGAGGAAGACAAGATAGCTGTACTTGCTTTTTGTTTCGTGTATTTTTTACAAATGTTAAATATCTGTACGTATCTATGCAATCAATTTTTTTTGGAGCTCCATAAACCGCAGGAAGAAACCGAATTCCTTTAGTAATTAGTATTTGAGGTGAAGAATTAATTTCTGTAAATACTTTTGCGCAGTCAATCAAATCATTTTTTTTTTTCAAATAATTTTAAATACTGAATTTTTGCCCCTTCTAAACATTTCTGACGTAGTATCGCATCCGGTCATCGCATGTAAAAATAAAATAAAGTTTTGGCATTTTGGATAAGCTGATAAACTTTGAGAAGAATATATTTCTGTCCGTTGCTACGCCTTCTCAGGTTATACTAATAATGTATACATAAAAGAAACACGTGTAGGCATTTTTGCTTGCTTGAGTACCTAAATATGTATATACGTGGCATATGTGTGCATACTATGTAGAACATGATTCTTACAAGCGCAATATCTGGGAAATAGTGAGTCTTAGAGAAAAAATCATGGGGATCATTTTTATAGAGAATTTTAAGATCTACAAATTTGCTCTGAAGTACTTTTCTACAAAACTTACCGTTTTCGAGAAAAATCCAAAAAACCTAAAATTTTGACCTTTGACCCCGAATAAGTCCCTAAGCTCACATGGGACTGATGGGGACTTTTGACACTTTATTCCTTGTGGTAAACCTAAGGTCTCTACGAAAATTTGGCTTTGTCGGAATTTTCTTTATTTGATCACTATTTTTATGTCTAAAATGACCGGGCTAAAATGCCAGTCATACAGCATCGTCCCACGCTTTTCCGCAAGCAGAAAACTGAACGATCTTCGAAGACAAGCCTTCGTCACTGCCCGCCATACGCTCTACGTACCGCGCCACGACTCCTCCTATGATCCTATGAAGTAAGGTCTTAGCAAATATTCTTTCGCTGATGTTAAGTACATCAATAGCGCGTTTTACAAACCGCCATGTTGGGTTAGCGACATCTAGGATCCTCGTCATAAAATAACATGCGCGCCAGTATGCTGCATACATCTAGTGAAGCAAGCTTTAATAGCGCAGTAGTGCTTTATAATTTTGATCGTTTAAATAACTTATAAATAAATAATAACGATTCTCATAAGCACCATGTTTTTTAAAACGCAACAGTATACAAGCCCGATACAATAGATTTCCCATCAGCAGAGTAGAGTACGAACGGATTTTTCCTGCCCGTTTGCCCCCTGTTCTATAAAAAAAAAGATAAAGTTAGGATCAACGATTCTTAACAACTCCTGCGCAGTTTTCACGCATCATATCTTACGAGACCTGCCCTGCGATTCTGTAACTCACTTTTCGAACTCACACAGCGGTGATAAACAATAAACTACAAGCTCCCACCTTTTCAGAATGCCAAATCATAAAATGACTGCTTCACGACTGATTTGAGAGCGACCGCCGATGCGAAAACCGCTGTGTGAGTTCGAAAAGTAAGTTACCTAATCGCAGGGCTGCTGTCGCAAAAACACCGGATATACCTCTGAAACATTATTGTAATGATACAGCGAAATATTTGTTTATTTGAACCGATTTTTCTTTTATAAAGTTGTAGTAAATTCAAATTCTTTTATTTAGTCGGGCCCTCTAAACATTGACTTTAATATTCAATGTATCAATTTTAGCACTATTGTTTACATAAAGTTATATTTTAAGTATGAAATAAATAATTAATGGAAGCTTGTCAAACATTTTCGTTGGGTTTGTTTTGAAGGGATGTAAAATGAAATAGGAAATGGGGTAGCCGCAATTTTTGACTTTGTCAATTTCCACCTGTCACAGGCTCCCCTTTCAATGGGATGGAGTTGATTAGGCGTGTCATTGAGCATACCTAGTAATGAACGAAGTCCAATTGTCCCATTTTGGGAATCGTGTGAAAGCAATATTTGCTCCAGATCGGGATATCTCTACTAACAATATGCCTACGTCAAATTTATGTCATCACTTATGTTAAGGGCTGCTTTCTTGTTCAACGTGTTGGCCTAGTGGCTTCAGCGTGCGACTGTCATCCCTGAGGTCGTAGGTTCGATTCTGCACTATTTTTATATATTCAGTATATTTGTAGTTTTTATTTCTTGTTAAATACTATCTTACTTTTAGTTGGGTATACGATTTAAATTTACACTCAATTACCCATTGATAGGCTATTTATTGAGAATAAATTGACACAAGTAATTTCAACTTACAGCTGGGACCTCTAAGATTAGAAGTAATTAGAATCAAAATTTACTTCTGAAAATTGGGTGGAGTAGTTAATCTGTCTTTCTTTTAAAGAAGAAAATAAGAACAGTAATTTATGATCATAACCCATCTTCCAAAAATGTTATTATGCCTTTTTTCACCTTTTTACCGACCTGGTGACGTGTTTGTTTGTATATATTTTTGAAACTGCTTTAGGATAAATTAATTTTTAATATTGCTTATACATTTATAACATAATGCTTGTATCAACTCACAATACGAGAGAAAAGTCGCGGAGCATTAGCAAAGGATAGCCATTAGACGGAAAACGAAGAAGAGGTCGACCACGAAAGAGATGGGAGGACGAACTGAAACTAACAGCAGGCTACAACTGGAGAAGAGTCGCAAAAGATAGAGAACAGTGGAAAGGGTTAGAGGAGGCCTTTGCCAAGAGGCAAACCGAACTCCGAGATATACTGGAGTGAAAATATATTAAAGTTCAGATATATAAAATTACAGAGTTTCGGAATTTAAAGGCTATATTATTATTTAGCCATTAGCCATATTATTTTTTATTTAAGTAAATATTTCGTGAATTAATTTGACGTCATTTGCCTTCAAGTTTACATTGCATTAAAATTATTAATAGAGATTCTTAGTTACATAATTCGTTTGTAGTTATACTCACCCCGCATTTGAAAGTTAAATATACCTGACAGTTATTTCACGTGAATTATCCTTTGTATATCGATTAAACTGAATTTACGAGAACTTGCAGGAACTATGCGGACTGAATAACAAAACAGTTTAGTACGTAAACACAATTTTATGGACTGCAGTACACGCATACATAAGTTGATACAAATATAACTGATCTTTAAATAGAAATGTAGTTCTTAAAAGTGCTATTCATAGTTAGTTACATAATCTTCTGGAACCAATAAATCGATTATTTGGTTTTAAAATGAAATCACTTCTAAATCCAACAAATATCTCACATAAGGAAAGTTACCTTAGGCTAAATTACATTTTTAAACGTTATACCATACCATTATAATTCAAATACATTCATAATCTTCTATGCAGAACATTAAACAGCGGAATGTTGCGTACACGGGCCACGTGTTACGTCAAGACCGCTATCACCTCCTTCAATTAATTATAATGGGTAAAATTCGGGGTAAACGGCGTGTTGGTATATATATAGCAACATACATAGCATGGCTTTGCAACGTTAGGGAGTGGACGGGTATTGCGATTGCGAAAGAGATGCTGCATCTGGTACAAGACAAGACACGCTTCAAGACCCGGACGGCAAACTTCCAATAATGGAGAGACACTCAAAGTAGAAGATAATCTTCTTAAACTAGAACTTACCAATCAAACAATGTGGTGTTTTATTCACACTGAAATACTTCACGTACAGAAACCTATTAAAGGTAAATTTCCTATTCATCGAAATCAGGGCGTAATTAAAAAACATGAGTAATTTTCTACTTTTTATTATAAGTATAGATTAACACAGTTCTTAATACAACAGCTTTGACTAGCAACAGATAACAGGCAGTGATCGCATGTTGACTTTTTACATAAATATCATCTAAAATGCTTATAAAATATGAGTACTAACTTTAATTTAAATTTTTACTCTCCGTACTATCAGTAAATGTTTAATTTCGATATTCTTGATTTCCAGATTATTAAACTGCCCTAGGGGACGGGACTTTATTCCGGTAATCAATGGGAAATGGACTATTTCTATCTGTAATATTTTTTTCTCGGCCTACCAAATTATTATATTTTGTCAAAATCGAGACAAGGGCCTTTATATATCGCGGCATATATCTATATGTTATGTGTGCTAACGGCCGCTTTCTATACTCGATCTATAATCTAAAATTATTTCCAATTCAGATTTTCGCAAATTTACGTAGATTGATAACTCAAAATTCGATCTGTCGAATTCAAAGATCCATCGATCGGTTATTGAAAAGTATTTTATGAGAAATGGATTGCAATATCAATCTGTAGCAGTAAAAATGGGATTGGGATTGAGTATAGAAAGCCGCCGTAAGTCAGTTTAGCTATTTATTTGCTATATATTTGTTTTCTATATATTTCATTAGGATTTTTTATATTTACAAATAGAATATCAGTGAAGACGCGGTCTGACGCAAGCACTGTAAATAAATTTGAATATACTATCAACCTATATCAACATTTGCTGATAGTACAATTAGATTGACTATGAAACATGAAAATAGGCCTTTCTCAGATATAGGCTTCATAAAATTTCTCATCCCTTACTGCCCACTTGCGCACTGCCCGTAAATAAATATATTTCATAAACATTTAATTTTTTAACGGATTTATGACTTAACACATTAACATCGATATACTTAACACTAATAAGTTTATATATCTATTTAAGCGTTTGTGTTGTAATAACTAGATTAATGCGATTAACACAGTTAAACTGAATTATTAGGGTGTAATGTGTGACAAAAATTCACCGACTTTCTAGCGTTTAAGCAGTTTCTTTAACTAACCGAAAACGTTCAGTAAAGAAAAAAAATTGTTACATAAGAAATGTTTTACTCCCTTAGTACTTCTCGACTGGAAGGTAAAACTATTTTTTTTTATCAATAAATATTTCTATAGAGAAGACTAATCTTGGTTTGTCCATACGAAGTGACGTTGTATGTGAATTTTGCAGTCCAGGTTTTTATTCTTTTTTATAGAATAGACAAACGTGAATAAAATGCAGTCATCGCAGTATGCTCTTTTTTAAACAATTGGAGATCGTATCTCCAAGGGAAGTTCCCCACCGGGAGTAGATTCCACAGTTCCCTAGCACGCAAAAGAAAATGTCTAGTGAAGCGGACCGTGGAAGACTTCCAGCTATCACGGTGATGCAGATGAACGTAACGGTTGTAGTTTTTAAATAAAAGACCAGTGGCGCTACACCGTTTTAAGATCTCAAAGTTCTGTATCTGTTTTATGACCATTTGTTCTTTCAAGTATGCGATATACCTTCAACGCCTGACACACGCCGTCGACATTATATATTACTGCTTTATTATGAAAAGTATAGATTTATTTAGAAAATAGGAAAGCATTTTAGGGTGATACCCGCGTTACATTATCAATGTTAAGTAAATAAACTGTAAGAAAGTCGGTGAACTAGGTAGGAAACTGCTTATTGTTCTAATGGTAAACAGACTGAACGTAATTCTAAGTAAACAACGCTTCCTTCTACATTAAGCACTTTAAAGCATATTAATATGACTAGACTTATTAATAATTAGGAATGTTATTCAAAACATACGAACTAACGTTGTACTGAAAATAAGAATTTTCATCTACGCCTGACTTGAAAAGTATAGAGAAAGTAAGAATGTATTGAAAGATGACGCGATTCATTGGTGGAAATGAAAAAGTGGATCTTTGCTCCTAATTAATGATTGAAAATACTCAAATTATTTAATATTAAAATAAAACCTGAGATGTTTGGAGGGGATGAGATTTCAACTAAAACGTTAGATTAGAGTATAGATGATTGGGATGATCCAAATATTGGACGTCAATGGTAACAAAAGCTTTTTAAATTATTTAAGGCCAATCTCAAAATTTTACAATTATTATTAATGAATTAAATGCCTAGGTCGCAAAAAATCAATTAAATAACTCATTGAAACAGAAATAATAACAGTTCGAGCCGCAAAAGTACAGACGAAATATAAACGTATTGAAAGAGACACACGCCAAATAAACGAAATATAGGATTCTTTAATAGCATTCCAATGACTCGATAATCCGGGATAAAAGGATACAAGTGGTATTTTCATGAGATTAGATATACATATGTATATATATAGATACAGGTTTCATTTTTTATTTACAAATATGAATTATATGTAGTATATGGAATATGAGAAGCGCAGTATATTTAAATACAGCTAACGATATGGCGGGACCCTGTAAGATAAACAATTACACCTACGATAAAATAGTAGAGATAGGAAACATCTTTGGTCAGTTTGGTCGGGGAGAAGAGTAGAAAGCGTAAAATTATTCTAAAGGCATCCATAAGTCCATAGAAAATAACGTTTTCGTTTTGTACCCAAAAACAAAAATACATGCAAACAAATGGTGTTGCCTTTGACTATTTTTCCAAAAACAAACCACATTTCTGTGGTTTGAGCATAATTGGATTTGGATGTTACCTTATTTTAACGAAAATGTATACTTTCTATGACTCATGAATGAAGCCGCTTTTGTAGATCTGCTATCACCGGAACGTCTTCGAGTTAAAAATTCACAATTTAGCTTAGTTTGGCAGCGAAAATTTAAATACTCGAATCTACTACATCGTTACAGTGACAACAGAGGTGAACAAAAGCATACACCATTCCTTTTAAACCATCATTTAATAAATCAACCGATACCCGTAAGTTATAGGAATATGGCATTTCGCAGACATTATTGTCCCTATTATGCGCTCTTCTTTAACATTAAGTATCCATCTATAAAACATCGTGTCTACGTATGGCCTGTTGAGGCCACGAGAGAAGTAGTGGTTCATCTGTACTTTCTAGATTGACATCCTCAGACAGCGCTGGTGAATATGACAAGGTTCCTAAAAGTGCGCCGCTTGAACGAGATTGTTGACGACAAAGAGGGCGTCTAGAAGGTGATTCGCACTCATCTGACATTGCTCTCGTGACGGTAATTCTCGGAGATTGTCGTCGACGTCGCTCCCTATACATTCCCTCTTCTAAACCTAGTGCTCTACCTAACACGACGTGGGGAGGCGCACGTATAATCGGAATGGCTGATGTCCTACATCTTGGGGTTTCATCGTCATGGGGATCTTGAAGCATATTGCATGATGCAGCTCTGGGTGCCGGTCTTTCGGAACCACGAGCACCCATGGCCGCTGCGTCTGACAATCTCCGAGTTGTAGGTGGTCGAATGCAACCTGAACCAGCAGATAGAGATGGCCTTCTAGAACCACATGCACTGGGTGTACGGGCTTGGATCTCCTGTGTTACTTCGCTTTTCGTCATTCTCTTTCTTCTATAATTTCTGAGCGAATCCTTTAGTGCCCGGCTTCTTATGCCATAGAGGATACTGTTCACGGTTGGTGCAGCCGCCAATAGTGCAACTGACAAGGCTGCTAAAGACCGAGGAGGAACAGCTATAGCCGGCCAAATTAACATACAATAATATGGAAAATACAGTATTGCTAATGATCCTAAAGGCTGGACAACTGCTGATAATGCTCGTCTGCGTGGCGGGGGTGGGGGTGAGAAAGGGTTACGTTGGTGCGTTACAGTGACTTGTGCTGATAGAGTCACTTCATATATCGCAGCAGCTATACGATGTCGATGATATCGGGCAATGCGTAGTATCTTTAAACTGCACGCTAAGACAAGTGCCGTTGGTAAGAGAAGGGTTAACAAGGCGTAGATAAGACAGAACGCAAGTGCAGTGGGACCAGCGCCACAGTCCGGGACACAGCTACCAAATCCAGCATTGTACGCCAGCGGAGGCTGAGCTATTGCTAGCGGAGCTAGTAGAGTAGCTGTAGCTACCCAGCCAATTGCCACACATATTAGTGCCTGAAAAAATAATTCAAAGTTATTTGGAAGCTATGATAAGCTATTGTACCATTCATTTTATCTGCCTATGTATTTAATAAGTTAATAATATTTGCTTTCTTGAGCAAAATCTGGTGCAAAAAGATAAAGAGTATTGTTGCCAGGCAAATGCGAAACTTTTGCTTGTTACGGAAAATAAGAAATTTTATCTTCAAGTTATCCTAGAAATAACAAGTACGAAATTAAGTTATGTAATACTGCTGATTTCCAGGTATGGATATTCGCGTCAGGGGACTTCCATAAAATATTTATAGGCTCCTCATACTTCATATATAAACTAATTAACACTTAATTACATTGAATTCTCTTAGGCTTACAAATATCAAATATTGTTATTTAATAAATTGCAGTTATGAAATGGTAATTTAAAAAAAAAATCGTAAATCATTCAACTTTGTGTCTGTCAAATTGTGTTTAAGAGATGAAGATGGGGTGGGGATGAAGTTGTCAAGGGCCTCAAAACAATAGGTGATCGAAGTTGGACACAAGAAGCACGAAATTGATTGCGGTGGCGAAATATACTTGAGTAGGCTAAGGTTTACAAGGGTCTGTAAGCCATTGATGATGATGATGAAAGATCATTAAGACAATAATTATTAAATTAACACATTGATGTAAGATCGAAGTTTTATGATTTTTTTTAATAAAGTATAAATATGGGGTTGGTCATACCTTTTTAGCAGAAACAATGGCAGCATAATGCAGTGGTGCAGCAATAGCAGCAGCTCGGTCAGCGTGCAACCCACACACGGTCCAAAGTTGCAATGGATGCAGTGCGTGCAATAATACTGCGCAGGCGCACGTACCCCCGCCGCATAGTGCAGCACCGCTGGCTAACGCTCCTACTACACCCAGGTGTACCAGAAGCAGCGACGATGCGGAAACCGGCTGAAATAATTATAGTGACTAAAGAAAAGGGTACCTTAAAAGATAGCTGAACAGCGCATTTGTAATTTATTCCTTAACAACTATTACAAATATATTAGGTATATATTTGTAATAGTTAAAGGTACAATTTAAAATTATTAATTAAAATGTGATGAATATAAAAAGTTAACTAATATAAAATAAAAGAACATAATCCTAGCCAATGCTTAGTTGTAAGGACCACTTCACGAGTAATAGCCCCCTCCAGACCACTCCACTTTTCTCTATCGTTCGCCAAGTGTGTACAAAATTCTCGCCCTGCCTTTTTAATTCCATCAGATCACCTCTCCAGTGACCAACTCTCTTTGTGTTTCCGTCAAACCGTTACTTCGAAGAAAGGGGCATTGTTGCGTCTTATTGTATAGAAAATATGTAATACACATTTGTATGGAAAAGTCTTACTAATAATATTACAGAGATATAAATATTACTTAAGAAACTTGGGCAACATTGTCAAACAGCTTAGTGCATATGGAACACTCTTCAGTAATGACTCTTCGTAAACTTACGTGTCTCGGCAATTAATTGTGAGTTGTTCAACCGTCCAGAGGACTTGGCAACGATATCAAGAGACCAGTTTGGTCAGAAGACCCAGTTCGGGAAAAAACCATGCACAGAACCAAGAGATGACCGCTTGTGGTAAGTCAGGCGTTGCGGAATCGACTGAAATTTTCTTAGTTGCCCGTTTTTTTTTTGCAAAAGAGTTTTTAGTTATATTGTTTATTTCAGTCTCATAGAAATAAAACAATAAAAGGATTAGCCGGAAAGCCGATCTTCAATAATTAGCTTTTAAAAATAACATCTAAGAGAGCCTCAAAGGAGCTAAGATTACTATAATTAAGTTGAAAGTATTTTAAGCTAAAATATTGCGAACCTTTTACACCATCCTTATAAAGTTACTTTATTTTCTGTTTCAAATACTTTTTCTGTCCTATTTTAAACATATACTCGTACAATCTTTAGCGTGAATTAAAGTGAGTAACAACAATACGGCGCAAATTTTAGACTATGTTAATAGTTAATGGATCACGATTAGGTCCCAAAATATTCGGCATATTAAGCAGAGTTGGCCACTAGGCGTGCGACTCTCATCCCTGAGGTC
Source organism: Pieris napi (assembly GCF_905475465.1). NCBI lineage: Eukaryota > Metazoa > Arthropoda > Insecta > Lepidoptera > Pieridae > Pieris > Pieris napi. The sequence continues at coordinate 10,261,014 of NC_062237.1, forward strand.
GTAGGTTCAATCCCCGGCTGTGCACCAATGAACTTTCTTTCTATGTGCGCATTTTACATTCGCTCGAATGGTGAGGATACCGGCTTGCCCTAGACCCAAAAAGTCGCCGGCGTCTGTCAGGCACAGAAAGCTGATAACCTACTTGCCTTTTAGATTGACAAATTCTTCATGAATCAATCATGAAACAGATATAGAAATCTCAGATTTCAGCCTAGACCTAAAAAGGTTTCGCCACTAATTTTAAAATTCGACATATTATTTTATTTTATTTTAAAAGGCACACTAACGAAACACATACAAACACTTACAGAGAACACATAACATAGAAAACAAGATACATATAATATAATATATTATGTATATATTATATGAGATTCGCGGTATTTTTTTAAAATATGCACGAATATGAAAGAATTTAATTTCTTTACAAATTTTGTTATTTCAAGTGCATAGGGTGTAAATATCATTAACTGTTTTATTAGTTTGTAGTCGGGTCTAAAATTAATATAGCTTATGTCGAATTTTCAAGAATGTACACACTAAAAATATTTTAGTATTTTATTCACAAATTCTCGTTGTTTTAAGTAAACACAGTCGAAATATGCGTTTTAATTTGCATAAACATAACCGTAATGGAAGCAAGAAGGTACAACGGCATTCATGAAATATTTACAGCGGCCTCTGGAGGTTTACCTTCATACCTTATGTTTGAGAATTATATATTATAATCGCGTTTAAGTAGTCAATAATGACATTTCCTGCTTGTTAGGACACCGAGAAGTGGAAAAATATTATAACATGATATATTGTGCTAGGAAGGAGGTTTTTGAATATAAAATTAGTTGTGTTGAATAAAGAAATGATCGGTGTTGAAAAGCTCTTTTGTTGTTGATTAAATTAAAATTATGTAAAAACTGTTGAGTTGTTTGCGTGTGTATTTAGCGTTTACTAATGTATAGGTTTAAAGAAGTACATACATGTACACAAACATACATGTCTCTTACATGAGATTTTTTTTATTTAAAGACATAAAAAAAGACAGAAGACATTAAAAGATGAACAGTGCGATACAAAATGAGACTTCAGCAACACGTCTAGGGGCCTCTTGGAAACGACGGACAGTGTGTATCGGCTGAAGAGGGCATCGAATGACGGAGGGAATAAAAAAAATATTGGATTTGCGTTCCCTAATTACCATAATTTCTCATAAAACATGATAAAAGCCAAGAGGCTGATTGCGGATTGATTAAAAATTAAAAAAAAAACATAAAAAGTAAAAAAATATGACGCCACCGTGACGTCGCGTCGTACGCTGTTATTGCATTAGAATCAATCTACGAAAAAAAACTTCACAGGCGCATTCGAAACGGTTCACTACTACTATTTCCCGTATCTCAGGAGGCAGGCAGTTGGAAAGACTCATACCGAAATAGGTTATATTTTTCCGACCGTATTCGTTTCGGAGTTTAGGTAGATGTAAATGATTAGTGTTATACCGGCTACGTGTGGGATTGAAGTTAAATTGAATGCTCTTGTGTATTTTTATATAATTTATTTTTAACTAAATTGCATGTTGTATTCTACTAGTATTATTCATTATAGACCAGTGCCGATAATTTTTGAAACCAAAAAAAATTACAGTAGGATGAAACCCATTAGAAAAGCAGGGGAATATGATCAAAATGAAAGGAAAAATAAATTACGGTCGATCTGAGGTCGGGAAGGGTTAGGGGGGGTAGTTTTAAGGGTAAAAAACGGTTTATCTTTAATTCTAATATTCATAAAACTGTATTCAATTGTAGGCAATGTTTATCCTTAGGCATTACAAATTATATTCAATTGAAGCAACCACCTCCGTGGCTTACTGATTAACGTAAATATCTTACGTACGCAGGTTCCTCGATGCATAAATAAATACTTCAAACAAACGTTTAGAAGTACCTAAGGGGAAATTCTATAGGAGATGATGCAACGAACAAGTTCCGCTAATCGATGCAACCTTTCCTAAATAGTTTCCTTTAACCTACATTGTGCACTTTTATATGCAAACCCATTGCAAGAGAATCAAAGACTCAATTTGAAAAAATATTTTCGTGTGAAGGGATATACAATTCACGGAAGGGCGAGAGGTCAAAGTTAAAGATATAATTTTTCTATTTTTTTTTTAAATACCACATAATTACTTTGTTTACACAAATACAGTATTTACAAATTTTTTAACCTATAAAGTAATAATAAAAATAATTAAAAAAAAATAAAATGAAAATCAAAACAAATTTAAAAAGTTTGGTCCCTAAAAAAAATAAATAATAATAATAATTTTTAATAATATTATATTTTTAAAAATTATAATATGTATGTGTACAAGTTTGTTTGGTATATACCATTCAAACTTGTACACATACAACATAGGTAACATTACCGATTTTTGTTTTAATACACAATCCTTAAATACTCACAAATTTTGTAATATAATTAAAATGTGTGATACAGCGAGATCCAGGTTCCAGGGAGACCCCTCTGGATCCGCCCTTGTTCGCAGAGAAAATTCACAAAAGAGATGTTTTATTTTACATTGTAATTAAATTCTGAGTTTTAAATTGTAGTTTTATTTAAAAATAATGAATCAGTAGCGCTACAACCTTTTTAGGTCTGGGCCTCAGATTTAGGTATCTGTTTTATGATCATTTGTCAATTAATTAGGCAAGTGTGATCAGCCTTTATGGGTCTAAGGCAAGCCGGTTTCCTTACGATGTTTTCCTTCATCGTTCAAGCGAATGTTAAATGCGTCATTGAATGTTAATGCGTAATTGCACAGTCGGGCATCGAACCTACGACATTACTAAGAGTCGCACGCATACCGACGACTTGGCCAACACTGCTGTAGTTATATTTAAATTAATGATATTTGTTTTAGCTAGCACTACCTTCCGGCCAGGGCTTCGCCATCGCCAGCGTATTTTATTTAAGGTTTTTGGGAGCGTTACGTCACGCAATTTTTGGATATTATAGACCCCCCTCCCTGCCCCGTGTAACGCGGCGTAACTTTTTTTCTGTACCCAAGGACAGTACTGTAACCAAGTATAGTAAAACGTTTCGTGACCACCTAATGACTCTTTATACCTAAAACATACCATTATGTGGTGTAAAGTACAGGAAAGTCGAAAATAATATTAACAATAACGCGTAATTCAATCCCCGTCCCGCATCGTAACGTTTAACAAAAGAATCCCCCCCCCCCACCCAAAATTCCCCTCCTCCCTCATCTATTGGTGAAAACCGTCTAAAAATCTGTAGAAATCTACATGTTTAACTTTATGGCGTTCATACGTGCATAAAGAGGTCGGAGGACTAAATTTATATATGAGATTCTATCGCATTAAGTATGTCAATATTCATATGAAAGGAACGTTGAGGTACCAAATTGTAAATAAATACTGAAAACCGTCAAAAGACTTTGAAACGTTATATTACTCTATGGTGTATATGTCAATTGTGATATTCAGTCGTCGATTCAATTTGGCATTACTGTTAAGCGAGATTGATTTCAAAGGCTTTACAAACATATAATGTGAATTTATTCGTGAATATGTAGCTGAAAAACAAAATTATGTATATTGAGTGGATTTTCGCCAAACAGTAACGACCCGCTTTTACAAAATTTTGAGTTGCAAGGTAACAATTTCTTTACTAAATAATGTATTTGGGCTACTCTGTATAACCTACTTCCAATAATATATAACATGATTGACTAGAACTCTCTATAAATAATTTTATGAAAATCATCATTGACATGTTCCAGATTTTGTGAAATTTGTTTGGTGTAAATGCTATTTATAAATAATGTGTTGCATATTCACTTGCTGTGGGTGGATGATCGATCTCATTCAAAGGTATTTAATTAACTAAAATAGCAAATAAGTCCTGAATTACATTCCCAGCGAAATAATATTTGCTTCATATTGATTGTTGTAGCAAGTAATCTTGGCTCAGTAGGCTAAAATATATCAATACACCGCGGCGCAAAATACGTCTACCCTGTGCCCCAATTAAGGGTATCGGTTTAAAACTTAGCATTCGTTAATGTAATTACATTACAAGGGAATATTCTACGTTAGCTAAATGCTAATAATCTTGTTTACAAATACAATAGTTCCTATTGATTACTATTAGGTGAAACTATCCTAAAAGTCTCCAATTTAGCAGCCACAAAATTATATTATCCTTTGTAGGTAATATTTAATAGTAATGGAGTACCTGGATTAATTTTTGCTCCTATTTTATATATAAATCACCAGAATCGTACTTATTCCTCTTCTCAGAAAACATACTTGAACAGTCTGAATTGAATTAAAAACAACCAAATGAATTTTCATTTATTGATCTCCATAGTTATAACAGAGCCTTAACTATTGATATTAATTAGCAATTTAAAACAAAATAATGGATATGAAATATTGCCGAATCGCTTTGCATGCGCCACGAAATCCAATACACAATTATAAGCCCTTATATATAAAAATATTATTATTCTACAATACCTTTGTGATCAGTTCATTCTCCTATTCAGATTTAAGTAATAATTCCTTGCACCGTTCAAAAACAGCGCGCATAAGTTTTTTTTTTAATTTAGCGTTTAATTTTTTATCCTGTAGATGCTAAATATTTAAAATAAAATAAATTATATAATAAATATATGAAGTGTTTGTTCTTAAGAACTACTGTTTCAGATTGAAAAGACTTTTTTGTTTTGGACTATCCATTAATGGATAGCGCTTCCACCGAATTAACGCTGATTAATAACGATAGCCGCTAAAAACACGGGCGCAGTCTATTGCAAAAAATAGAACCGATTCCAAAATGTACTAAAAAGTATTGAGTATCGGTCCTCGGACGGAGGAGCTATGTTTGAACATAATTTAGAAAATAGGCGAATTAATAACCTTTGGTTTTCTAGAAGTTGGTTTAAAAATATAGATAAATCTCTGTGTGCGCTACAACAATCAGTCTCTTTTTTACGTCAATGTTTAAACGTTTGAATCACGGCTGTGCACACTCGCTCGTATACTCGTGAGGAAACCATGCCGGTTTCCTCACGTTTCCGCTTTAGACAAAAAAATCTATGGCACAGATCACCTACTTCACTATTAAGAAAAATAATACTTAATCACGCAACAGATAGGGAAATCTAAGGATCAGACTTAAAAGGTTGTAGTGCCTTTGTTAAATTAAGCTTCAGCGTTAGAAACATTTCAGACTATGGACATTTACAATGTCATGCTGCATCAGCTCAGCGGTTTGCTGCACACTTGTGACAGCGTCTATGTCCGGAGTCGCCTTGGGCTATAACTATTCCTTAGCTGAATATATTGATTTGAAAGGTCAGCATACATCTTGTATAAGAACCGTACCGTTACCATATGGGTTTGACCTTTATATATCAATACCATAATGCCAAACTTTGATAGCACGGGTCATCGTAGATTTTGTATAATTAACTACACGAAAGATATTTTAGTGTTTCCGTGTACTTAAAAGAGCTTATAGTGTTTTCCGACCTTTTTTGTGCCAGGCCCCAAGCCTACCCTTAGCCTTTTTAAAATCCCCCCGATGTAACAAACATAATTTTTAATATTAATAAAATTGAATTGTTCACCTTAGAAACTAAAATTGTCAACGAAACACAGTAAGTAAATTTACAAAACGTACTCGTATAATGGAAAACTGAAATTCTAATTTTAAATGGTTTTAATAAATTTTCGAATAGCCCCCTTATCAATCTAATTGCCCCCTTGGGGGCCGTGGGATCCACGTTGGGAAACACTGCTATAGACCATTGCTCAAGTTGTTTCTGTTGATATATTTTGCTTATTTGCCAGTACAAGCCGTTACTTTAAATACGCTTTTAATTTCTTAGTATTCTTATATCGATACTATATTGTATATATTTAATACTAATGCAAATTGATAATTGTTATACTTTTATTGCATACTTACAATATATATAATGGCTGTGTAAATAAACTTTTATTTTTAGAAGAGTAATATGAAATTATATCGAAAATTAAAAACTTTTATTATCACTAAGTTTAGCTGTAAAGTATTTTTGTTAACGTAATATGTATATCTATATTTTGTGGAGTTTCCTGAAAAATAAATCATTATAATAATAAAAGTAGTTATTGACGATATCACACTTTTCAGAGACCAATGTATCTGTTTATTTGAAGAGGGGAGTCTTTGATGACGACATCGCTGACGATATGGACTGGAGAAGGAGTGGCCATATGCCAGTGAAGGGACATATCAATGATGAAAATCGTAAGAGTGCATATTTACCTTAGATTAATTTGTGTTACTGTTAAGTGTCTCTCAAAACCCCAGCTGTACACGAATGTCCATATTTCTATATTTACAACACTTGCTATAGCAAGATCTTTTCTTATAAGAAAAGATCATAAGGAAGTCGGCAAATGTGACTCCAAAATCAACGAAGACTCTAGCACAATCATAAAAACAATTATAAATAGAATATACGTATAATAGTTTGTAAATAAATATGTACAAAAATATTTGCTCTCAGCTTTAAATAGCTTTTTAACCTTTCTGTCAACGTCCAATGCTAAACATAGACATCTAAATGACTGCGCAAAACATTCCTTTTTTAATTAAGATTTTAATAAAAATAAAATTACTATATATAGCTTTATTGCTCCTTTAAATGTAGAGATAATTCTGAGAAGACGCGACTACGCCGACATTCTATTTAATTAATACATAAATTAGAAGTAAATAAAAGGTGTTTAATAATAATTAGCATCAAAGAAAGACATTTGAATATTACTTTCGTTTTTGCTCCAAGCAAATATTTGTCAACAAGTTCATCAAAAATCTTATTAACGATTTTTCATTACAATTTTTCTCTGACAATAAGTCATATAGGAAATTCATTACATTGATACATCTAATTTTAAAATAATCAATACTCTACGTAATAAATACATTCTCTTATGTAATCGTTATAACGTATAAGTGGTTAACTGACATGGCGAATAACCGGGTTCGGTTTCTAACGTTGGCACGGATGTCGCAAGCTCAGGTATATAAAGCCCCTTTATTTCCAGTCTTTTCAAAAGTGTGACACGGTTTAAATTCATAAAATAAAATAAAAATCAGTGGCGCTACAACCTCTTTAGGCCTCAGATTTCTGAATCTGTATCATGATCATTTGTAAATCTAATAGGCCGTCGTCTTTTTGGGTCTCGGACATGTTGGTTTCCTTACGATGTTTTCCTTCAACGTTCGAGCGAATGTTAAATGCGCACATAGAAAGAAAGTCCATTGGTGCATAGCCGGGGATCGAACCTACGACCTCAGGGATGAGAGTCGCATGCTGAAGCCACTAGGCCAATACTGCTCCAAAAAATAAATGTATATAAATTTCTTTTTTGTTACTTTTTATCGTAACTTCCTTCAGTACCATTGATTGGAGCCCCTTCACGGGTAAAACTTCAGCTGTTTCCAAATGCCTCTATCCATGGCTTTCTCTCTCCATTCGCTTCCTTCTATATCTTCTATCTACTTTTTTTATTATTGATACAAAACCTTGCCCTTAATCAGTTATCACGGGGCCGGCTGACGATGAGCAATCATCCATGAGAGCTGGGCGAAGATTGGATGACTCAATTTTGAACTCTAACGATAAAAATAGTTTCGAAGGAGCTTTAATGAAGCTAACAGCAAAACCTCCCGCTGAAAGGGAAAGTTCGACGCACGCTGAAATTAAAATACATGAGGTAAGTATTATTAAAGTAGCGACATTCCCCGCAATATACAAGCCACTTTGGGGTAAATGCACTTATGTTTAAAGTTCTTAATGGAAGGTGTTGAAAGCAAAATATTTATTCACAAAATGAGTTAGTACTAACTAATAGTTGGATTTTATTTGACTTTAAAAAGGTGTAAAATTTGATGTCTATTTTTTGTATAATGTGTTCAACTGTGGGCCGTCCTCGAAAATATCGCAGAATCTAATCGAATACAATTCATAGTAATCCTAGATCATTTAACGAACTTTAAATATTATTTTCTACTTTTGACATGCTATGAAGTATTTTCGAACATTTTCGGCTTAGGACCATCAAGAAAAGATCGTACCAATTCTTAAAAGGCCGGCAACGCTTCTCGAGCCATCTGGCTTTGAGAGTGTCCATGTATCACTTAAAATCAGATGAGCCTCTTGCCCGTTTGCACCCTGCTCATAAATATGACTGTTGTATTTAAAAAAATATCTATTAGACCAAATATATAAGTTCAAACAAAAGTTAAAAATAATTTCTGTTAACCTTGCAGGGTTATGTGCATATTAACATATATACATCAAACATTTACAGTAAGGTATCAATGGCTAATGCGTTACCATTTTAATGACGTAACATTGTGAACACACATTAAGTAAAACACTTTGTTTAAGGGACCGTAATATCTGGGATACCAAGTTTGATTGCCGATCGAGTTAGCTTTTGTGAAGTGAATTGTAGCCTTCCTCATGTTGTGTCACACTGAAGATGGTTAATCAGCTTTAGCCATTTCCTTTACACGTGTTATTTACAACACAATCATCATGATCAATAGCTGTAGCTGATCCCTTTATGGGTCTTAGCCTCCGCAAGTATCTTTCGCCATCGCAGTCTATTTCGTGCTTCTTGGGTCCAACTTCAAACACCTGTTGTTTCTAGGTTTTGACAACTCCACCAACGCAACCTCAGTCTACCGGGTTTTCTGTTACCACCAGGTTGTGATTTCAGTAAGGAGCTTGGTGTTCTGTCGTCCGCCATTCGGTGCATATGTCCCAAACACTTGAGCCTGTTGCATTTTATGAATTGGACGATGGCGTCGTCTACATAAAGTTCTTCATTGAAGCAAATGTACCAAACAGGCCCAAAAGTTCTTTGAATTATAACAACAACATAACATTTACAACATAAAGCTCCTTATTTGTTTGCACAAAATCTGTTATCCTTTGGGTTCACATAATAGAGATAACGGATTTTGTTCTCCCTAAGAGATATCCATCGTCTAAAACTATAACTTTATACTGTTAATAGCACATTAATCGAATAATTAAAATCAAGTTGTGTTTGGCTATCATGGGCTAGCCGTTAATATGCCTGGTTTTGTATGTAATAAAGTTAAATTATAAGCAATAAAATTGTGTGGGAACGACCACGACGACCTGTGACGAGACGTTCTTTAACCCTTCGTTTATTAAAGTCTTGCAGATTTACGCATAAAAGCAAGGTTAAGAATATCTCAATACATATAATTTTATAAATATACTAGCGGACCCGACAGACGTTGTCCTGTCTTAACTATGAATATTGATTTCAAATTGGTATAATGAATTAAAAAATATTTCAGAAACAAAGTGTTTATTATTCTAATGCTTTATGTTATACAACATTCTTTGTTTGTTTTTCTGGCTCGCATATTATTATATGAATTATCAATATAATAACTCCGACCGAAGCATTTATTTTGAACGATATTCATTTTTCTTACATCCTCTGACGATATTTGCAGCACGTATTCTGTCAATGTTGTGTTATGTCAAACGCCATAAGGTTACACCAAAAAGTTCGAATTGTATGGTGGTTAAGTATTCTTGAATTTTCTAATTTTCCGCGCAATTTTTTTCTTTTTTTCTTTTATAAGAACCTTCTCCTGACAATTACAAACACAAGAAAAAAAAATCAGACAAATCGGTCGAGTCGTTTTCATGTGATGTCGTGACAACGGAAAACGGGTTTCATTTTTATATATATAGATATAAAACTCTCCTGTCACAATGTTCGTTCCCATTCTCCTCCGAATAACTCGACCGATTCTTATGAAATCTTTTATGCAGATTGTAAGTCTGAGAATGGGCTATCTATCTATCTATCTTTCAAACCCCTAAGTGATAGGCCCCCTCCAAACATTTTTTTCTTTTGTTTTTATTTTTTAAATGATACAGCATACAAAATACATACAACGCCTAATTTTCACCCTTCTACGATCAACCCCTATTTTTTGTTATTGTAAATGTTTATTTCTATTGAACTAAAAAAATGTTTCCTAGAAATAATACACATGGCAAAACAACGTTTGCCGGGTCTGCTAGTTGATATATAAAAATTAAACTAAAATATTTTTAATTTGTAGGCATTAGGTCAATTGCCATCGCAACACATGCAAATAGATGAATTGAAAGCTATACAAAGCGCGATTAATATGCAGAAAGCCGCTGAAGCAGAGAGAAGAGCACCTCAACAACAAATTGTATGTATTTAATATTATATTATCGACGCTACATCTGGTAACTACTAAGTCTCGAAGCGGTAAGTTTCGTCAAAGCAAATAATCAAACAATCCTTAGTTTGGGTAGGCACAAAAACATACAGACTTAACTACAATATATATTATTATTTATTGGGAGTAAATGTATCTTTTACTGCAAGACAATTTTCTTCGTATTATAAGTTTACGTTTAGTTTTTTTTTTAAATTGCCCTTGCACGATTTGTGCAGTAGCCAGCGTCAAGTATAGGATTTTATAATTCGTGCTTGTCTTTAGAAATACGACCGTGTCCTCCATGTACGGTTTAGACACTCGCCCGGTACCGCACAACCCTCCCAGAGGCCGAGAACAAATTTAAATTAAATATAAACTTTCCCTCGAACCGGGAATCGAACCCGGTACCCCTCACCTAGCTGCCACTTAATAAGACCGCTAGGCTATGAGGCCCCTTTACGTTTAGTTAACAAACACATATTCTACAGTCTCAAGAAAGTGGAAGAAGAATGTTACCAAGGGTTTCAATGCTACCTCCATTTGTGACCACACCAAGCAACTCCTTAAGACTGGCTGTTCCGGACCAAGGTTTCCATAACCCAAATAACTGGAGAGCTGCGAAACATCAATCCTATATTCCCCCGGATCTTTTTGATTACGGCGAGCGATTAACACTTCCATCGCCTATAACAGCGAAGCCTACTCCAACTAGACCCAGTAGACCTAAGCCGAGACATCAAACACCATCAACGTTCAAGCCTATTCCCTCAACAAAACGCACAGTTAGAGTTGAGGAAGCTATGACAAAAGATTTTGACCAAGTTTTGGACAAAATAGACAGAAATCTTCTTTTGGACAAATTTGATGATCCCAGGTAATTTAAAAACTCAACTTTTGTATTGCAACAACTCAAAATTATCAATAATGGCGTTGTAACGGATTTTATTCAATTAGAGTTGTCAATACATACATTAGCCCATATTTCAGTTTAATAGCTAGGTTTTGCTTTTTGAAAATAAGAACGTAATTTAAAAAAAATATTGTAGTTTCAGAGATGAAGAAATTGCACATAAAATGAAAAAAGGTCCGAATTCAAGCGAAGAAGACTACGAAGATGATATAAAAGGAATTCCAATTCGAAGGAAAAGAAATATTAGACGACATAAAATCACCAAATCTAAAAGTAACGTTGAAGATACACTTTTGTATAAGTTATATTCCAGCTCATTAATAGATTTGAATGATATAAATATCTCAAAATCAACAGTTCATGATAATACAAAAATTGTCAATACAATCCAGAAATTTAATATTAGTAGAAGTACTTTATTGAAACTGCTGTCGTCTTGTACATCTTCGTAGGTTTCGTTGGTTTGTATTCTGATGTCATAATAAATTATATAAATATTTTGGTGTTTATTTTTCTAGTTTTCTGCCCCGATTAAATGAGGAAGGAGACTGTACGTTCGAGTATAAGTTGGAGAATACACTTCACGTGGAATACCACAGGTTATCCCAAAACATGGTGGTTCTTAAGGCAAACATATTTCAGCTTCTGTTTCATTGATCATGTTTTTATAGTCAATTAGGTGATCTGCCTTCTCCTATTTCAATCCAATTGTTGTACACAAAAGTGGTCTTCTTATTGAGGTGACGAATTTGTACTTATATCAATTTAAATTATCATAAACACTTCGGAAACCAAAACAGTACTAATACACATAGTTTTCTATAAAGTTGGTCTCACTTTAATCGGCAGCTCATGCCTAAACGTGGTGGTCAGCAAGGAAGCATCTGGAGCGGCCTATCTGTTTCCACCGGTTTTAGTCCAGCGTCTCTCTTATGACAGAGTACAGTTTTGAGTTTTGGTGAACGGCCACTGTGTTACCAACCACGATAAGTTTCTCCAAGTTCTCATCGCCTCTGCGCTCAATGCGCATTGTTTGTATTGTATCTTATTGCCGAAATAAGATACAATACAAACAACATAAAGTTAGTACTATGTGTAAAATAACTAACTGTGTGTAACTAAATGTTAATAAGTAACTTAGTACTTTTGCTTTAGATTTATGTGATATAATTGCGACATTGTTGTAAATAAACACATCAAAAGGATAATATATCAAAGCCTTTGAGTGCTTCGTCGTACAGGAATTTCCAATTAGATGTTTCAATAAAAACCTTTAATTTATTAGTGTCGAATAAAAAATACATTGTATTTTATGGACCATTCTATTGAAACAGCTGTGATAATTAAATACGAGAGAATAAATCAGTATTTAGACTAACCGAGGATTGAGTCGTAAATTACAATTAAGCTATGCAAATGAAGTGTAATTACATTTTAATTATATCATTAAACAAGAGATTACATTTAATGAAAACATTACTAAAATTCCTAAGTCTTAGAAATTATCGTCTAATAAACTCATCTGCGTCTGTAGGATTAAGAAAAACAAATGCCGTATCGATTCCCTTGATTGCACTTGTGTATTGACAAGTAGATTGTCTATGCCAGACACACGTCGGAAATGTTTTTGCTTTCCTTATGACGTTTTTAGGAAACAATCAAAGTTTTTAAATATTGGTAATAAAAAAAAGGTGCGTGTACTTATGTACGCGCGTAAGAAGTTATACTTCTTTGGCATTATTAAACATAGTTTTTGATTGCATGCAAATAATTACTCGTACATTACAATTAAATAATCAAAGACTGGAAAAGGAGTCATTATAGTCAATAAAGTTCAGTTTACATTTGAAAAATTAAATAAATAAATATTTATTATTATTCTCTTACATTAAGTGTAACTTCTATTATTATTCGAATGTTGTTTTTAAATTATGTCCAATGCCGTAGCTTCTTCCGTGGGCAACTTCAAAAAAGCCCGCCATGGTATATACCTATGTCTTATTCGTAAGCTATTATAGCCAAAATAGTGAACCATAACTACAATAAAAATTGATAATTTCTTTCAAATGCACATTTGCTAAATAAATTAATAAATTGATACCTAAATGAAAATATGTAGATACTTTTATCGCTTCTGGTATTTAAAGAAGATAAAATATGTCTTTCACGCTACATTTTTTGTACAAATATTATTTTAATCCTACGCAGACGAAGTCGCGGGCACCAGCTAGTTCTCTATAAATGTCGAGTAGACAGTTTTGATAAGTAGGTATTATAAAAATATAATAAGATATGATATAATAAGGTATGATAAAATATAATAAGATTGTTTTATCTTTGAGTTACGTAAATAAACATCCTACTTGAAATGTTAAAATGAAAACTTAAACAAATGTCGCATTTCTTATGTTAAAGCAATATGGAACAACAGAAATATCGTCGCAAATAAAAACGTGATTAATATATATGGTTTCACTCTTTTTATCAATTCTCAGAGTTCAATAAGGTGACAGAGAGGTTATAAAAACGAACTGAAGCCCGCTACTTTTGTGTTATTTATAAATAACAATTATGAAGGTTGTTTCAAATGGGCTGTAATCGGGAGTGTCAAATAACAATTAGGGTGTGTTCATTAAACAAGAGTAGAATATTACCGCTTCCGTGGCACGTCCCTATCACATGCCCTCATTACTTACGGACGTTGAGGCAGAGTACGAAATTCCACCCGTATCACCTCGACCTCCGCCGTTCCACAACTGAGCGTTTTTCAAGGCAGTTTTTGCCACGCACCACCACTTTGTGGAACCAGCTGCCCACTGAAGTATTTCCGAACCAATTCGACTTAGGGTCCTTCAAGAAAAGAGCGTACCAATTCTTGAAAGGCCGGTAACGCACTCGCGAACCCTCTGGCATTGAGAGTGTCCATGGGCGGCGGTATCACTTAACATCAGGTGAGCCTCCTGCCCGTTTGCCCCCTGTTCTATAAAAAAAAAATACATACATTGTACTATTTCATGCCTTTAAAATAAAAAAATGAAATAGGCACAGGTCCATGGTGTATGAGACGGTTACTTGCGTTCATAGAACGCTGACGAAGCCGACACATTTCTGTATTTACAATTATAATTTTTGCTTAGTCGGTAATTATCACGCTGAAAATTGAACCGGACCATTTGAAACATTCTAGACAAACTAAACGAATGGCAATTATATATATAGTAAACATATATATCTACATACATAAAACTCACATTAAAACCCTACATTACCTCTAATTTCCATCATATCCCTCGCTTGTTCACAAAGTATCTATTAAAAGGGATTTTATATTCCCTAACACATTCTTAGTTAACTGTGCTTAACGCGGATAATGAATGGAACAAAATGGTTTGTTTGAGAGGGTCTTTTGGGAATATGGTTATTGTAACCAGTATATGTTTAAGCTGTAACTTTTACGTCTTAGTATAATTAAAGTTGGAGCAGACAAGCGGAGCAAAATAGTACTAAACTGGTGCCCAAGAAACAAACGAAAAAGGGGAAGACAACTTAGAAGGTGGATAGACCAAATTAAAGAAACAGCAGGTGGTAGATGGCAGAGAGGAATGGCGGGATTTGGAGGAGGCCTTTGCCAAATAGGGCACACATACCTGAAAGAAGATTGAAATAGAAACGTGTTTAAAAAAAATGTGTGCGTGTACTAGGTGTACACACGTAAGAAGTGAAACATCTTTATGACCTTATTTTTCGAAAAATGATGTACTATATGCAACTTTACAGAAATTGGTTAAATAAAGTTAAATTAGATAAAGTTTAACAAAAGGCTTTTATTATCATAGACATGAATACAAATACAATTATTTCATTTTAACAATTTTTTGTATTACTGTACTACTATGTAGTACTAAGATTATTACAGAATTTCATTAATTGTAATAGAATTATTAGTATTACTATCATTATTGTCGTTATTATATATTTTTGTTACTAATGGCTTCGGATCAACCGTGGTAGGGACAAGAAAAAGATGGCGCGTAACCGAAAAATGTGACAAATGTGTGTAAATTTTTTTCCAACGCCGATAAAGAAGTTTGACTTCAAAAAGCAACATGGCGCGTAACCTGCTACAAAATTTCTCCCATACGTCGATAAAGAAGTTTCACTTCAAAAGATGGCGCGTAACGGAAAAATGTTACATTAAATTTTTTTCCAACCCCGATAAAAAAGTTTCACTTCAATAAAAGTATCTGAATTAAAAGGCCAATATTATTATTAAAGTCTATAGAACTGTACTGCTCTTGATTAACTAATTTTCTATGAAGAAATGTTATAAAAAACGTATTTGGCCTGATAATAAAGCACAGACGAAAGTTGTTACCAAGCTACGGCTCGTAGCAATTCCTGCGATATTTTGGCATCATTTAAACGTAAGTGGATATTTATCCTTTTATTGCTTCCATATGCTCTCACTCATATACTTAATTTAACGTTAATAACAACATCAATATATTTTCTGAGTCTTATATTGTTTATTGTGGTTTAATGAGGTTTAAGTTTTTATTTAGATTTAGTTTTAATGATGCATTTTGTGCTATATATGTTTCATGATATTATGTATAATTTTCGACATAAATTTTTTAAAATTTCTTTGTTCTAATATTATTAAAATGTACGTTATTTATTTTTTTAAAGGTGTGCAAATTGACATTACATTATAGCCTTACATATAATATAAAATAAATTTTTAACAGGCAAACACGGCATGCATTTTACTATAACAAAATCCTTAAAACTATAATTTATATGTGATTTCCAAAACCAGAAATATTAATAATAATATTTTGCGAAGTAAGAGTAAGACAGTTTGAATGGGCAAATTTTATGTTTTTAAGCATACATGTTGTTGTAAAAGAACGCATGAAAAATACTGGGAATTGGGAGAGTTGTATTATATATAAATTTATTAAACTTTTAATTAAATTATCAACTTTGAGTCTGACTAAGATAACAGTCTCAAAATAGCCAAATGAAACATAATATTATGATATCCTTATTATAGGATGCTTCAAGGTATTTCAACTTAATGACAATGGCACTTAACAGGCCCTAGTCTTTTTCGGTGTCAAGTGGCGAGACAAAGCCTGCAGTTAATAGACACACGAATTTCTTTTTAAAACTAGCTGATATAGGAGGGTACTTGTTCGAAAGTTCTGTTACTGACCTATCTATTTATTATTAATTGTGTTAGGAATCTTTGAATTAATTTATAATTACAGTGTTATTTAATTAATAAATTATAAATGGCCACAGCGACTGTCAGTCAGCCGCTACATATGGATTTTTGAGTCTAGACGTGACAGATTCCTCACGATGTTTACCTTTTACTGTAGGAGCAGGTGTTAATTGCGCTCATTGGTGCACAGCGGGGAATTGAACGCACGGCCCCAGTTAAATTTGCAAGCTTATACCACTACACTACTCTCGTAGCTATAAACAAAAGTGAATAAACACACTAGGAAAATAAAGTACTTAATCTAAAGTAACAAGTTCAATCTAATAAAGGGAAATAAAACCTTCAAGAAAGTTTAAAGTGAATTGAATTTGTTACCGCTCTGTTACCTTCTCGCCTTAGAAAACATAGGTTTGACATTAAACTGGAGCGTGTCCAGCCGATTATGTGAAATTGCTTGATTGAATACAAAGGAATGGACCATTTTATTTCGATCACAATAAATTGTTACCTTATGATCGTGTTCAAATGAATTGTTTGCAAATTCTTTGAGCTTTATTTTTAAGAAAAGCTTTTATTATATTAAGTTTATATCATGTGTTCAATCTCAATACATTTCTGCCTCTGTTTAATTATTATTTTAATCAAATGCAGGTGATTCGTATTCTGTGTCTGGTCAATTCAAACAATAATTGTTTCTACTAAGTGTCAGAGGCGGTCTAATAATAATTGTGCAGATTAATAAATTGGTTCACAGCCAGTAATATTACCACGTAACTTCCAATAGTGGTAGCAATATCAATATTATGAGTACGTCCAGGCTTTTGCGGATGACGTCGTTTTGATAGCGGAAGGAGAGACCGGTAGTGAGATCCAGCAGAACCTCAACCTAACATTGAACCGGATACATAGATGGGGTATCCTAAACAAACTGAAGTTTGCGCCACACAAGACCAAAGCCATGGTGGTGACGCGCAAACTGAAGTATGATACCCCACGGCTAAATATGAATAATGTACCGATACAGATGGATAACCACATTCGAATTCTCGGAGTTGATGTGGATGCTAGACTCACATTTAACAGACATGTGGAGAGGGTATGCCGGAAGGCAATCCAGATATATAAGCAGCTGGCCAAAGCCGCGAAGATCGAATGGGGACTAAACCAGCAAGTTATCGCGACCGCGTACACTGCCGTTATTGAACCAATCGTAATGTATGCGGCCGCGGTGTGGGCTCCCGCGACAAATAAAATCTGTGTACGCAGAAAACTAAATCATCTTCAAAGGGGCTTTGCCCAAAAAGTAGCAAAAACTTATAGGACGACATCATTACACGCAGCAACCCTACTGGCCGGGATACTTCCACTAGACCTCCGTATTCAAGAAGCCGCTGCCTTTTACGAGATAAGAAGGGGGGTCAGCAAGGAAATACTGGAGGGCGAAGAATTAGACAGGAGAGTGAAATACGTAGATCTCCCACACCCGGCGAAACAAACAAAACTGGACTACAAGATGCTCACCAATCCGGAAGAAATCGAGGTACACGGCGGCACACAAATCTATACGGACGGCAGCAAAACAAGTATAGGAGTGGGTGCCGCTTGGACGGAATGGAAAGATGGAATGGAAATAAATAGCAAGATGATTAAGATGGCGCCCCACTGCACAGTTTTTCAAGCTGAATTGACGGCACTACGAAACGCGACTAGCCACATAAATAAAAATAAGCGTGATGCTAAAATATACAGTGATTCTAGGTCAGCATTAGATGCTATTGTGAGTGGACGATCTTTCGATCCCCAGGTAGCCGAGATCCGCCGGAGCCTGGAAGAGTGCCGCAAAGAGGAACTCATATAAGCCTCTTCTGGGTAAAGGCGCACGTTGGTACGCCAGGGAACGAGAGGGCGGACACGTTAGCAAAAGAAGCGGCGGAAAGACTAAGGTCAAAACCTGAATACGCCGCATACCCCCTGTCATATGTAAAACATCAGATAAGGCAAAAGACTCTAGATGTATGGAATGAACGCTACCTGGGGGGTGAAACAGCTGGAACTACAAAATTATTTATCGCAAATGTTAGAACTGCGTACAAATTAATAAAAGAGAAGCGTTTCACACCCCAGATGGCGCAAATTCTTACAGGGCACGGAGCCTTTGCACATTACCTTCATAAGTTTAAAATTAGGACAAGCCCAGCATGTGACTGCGGCGATGAAGAACAAACAGTAGAACATGTGCTCCTACATTGCCCTATATTCGAATCGTCCAGGCACGACCTGGAGCAACAAATGCAGATGACTGTAGACCGTAACGGCCTACAGGACATGTTAATAAAGCACAGATCGTGCCTGGAACGTTTCTGCCATAAAATTGTGGAATATATAAAGGCGGCAAACAAAACCCCAAGAACGGGTCTCGCGAGAAATTGCGTCCCGGCTCGCCCATGAATATTGTAAACAAAAATATTACAGATGTAGCCGGGGCGTCTTTCGCGAGACGTGTGATGTGCAAAGGTCCCTGGACACAATGGCAGGGGAGTAGAAAAGTGATATATTAAAAAAAAAAAAAAAAAAAACAAAATTTGAACACACAACCACACCCACTAAGTACTAAGCACCCAGTAAGACATAAAGGTAAATTTCTCTAGACTTGCATTACCTGTTTGGTTAAAGCGATGATGAAGAGAATGTAGACGTTTAGCAGCAGACCAATAGCGGAGATGACGGTGACGGCTACGCTAAGCACGAGCTCTATAGCAGCTTCTTCACGTACGTCCGTCCCGTTCATCCCTGAGGCTACAGCCTATATGCCCTTTCACGCTATCATGGCATCACCATGGCTATCTTACTGCTGCTGCTGCGTTCCACCGCATTTCGATTGCCTGAAAAATCAAAATATGGTATCACAAAAATTGATTTAGGTTATTTCAAACATAGTTTTATCTATATATATATATATAATTCTCGTGTCACAATGTGCATTGCCATACTACTCAGAAACGGCTCGACCAATTCTTATGAAATTTTGTATGCATATTCAGTAAGTCTGAGAATCGGCTATTATCTATCTTTCAACCCCTTAAGTGATAATAGGTGTCCACCCAAAAAAAAAAATATTTTTATTGTACTAAAAAAATGTTTCTAACGGTGCGTACAGACTATATAACATAACATGTTATACAACATTTTATACAACATGTTTCAGCTAGTTTTTCTATATAAAGAAGTGACACTAAGAAACCAACAAAATGCATAAAAAAGTATCGTAGAAATGTTTGAAAAAAATCGTTATAATATAAGCAATATATATAATTCTCCATATGAACTAGCTTTTCTCGCAAGTGCGCATGTGTAGCACGTTCGTGGATTTCGTGTATTTTGGCAAGATTTTTTTGCTACTACTAATTATCAGTCAATTTATTTAGAACAATAATGAATTATGCACGCAAACCTTCCTATCTTTGGAACCTCACTATCTATTAGAAGCCGTGCATAAATCCGTTTAGTAATTTTGAGTTAATCGCGTTCTGACAGTAGGAGTTCATTCTTTAATATTGTGGTTGAACGCGTGCGTTTATAGCATTTAAAGTACATTTTTAATTAACATAATATACATTGACGTGTTACCTACAACAAAGCGCCACTGTTTGCTGGAAGAAAATTGTTTATCACAAATAACAACGTAAAGGTCTGTCATCTAATGCACTTCAATACGATTCATCTGGGATTTCTCGAACACAAAGAAAAATATCTATTGATTATTGAATAGAGTTGTTACTTACTGATAAATAAACATTATTGAATGTATACTAAGTTCATACATATTGTAAAGCCTGGAAGGTCGTATTTTATACTAGAATTTGCGTAAGTAAAATAACATCTAAACAATATAATGTAACTATGTATTGTATATGGAGAAGTGTTGGCCAAGTGGCTTCAGCGTGCTACTCTCATCCCTGAGGTCGTAGGTTCGATCCCCGGCTGTGCACCAATGGACTTTATTTCTATGTGCGCATTTAACATTCGCTCGAACGGTGAAGGAAAACATCGTGAGAAAACCGGCTTGCCTTAGACCCAAAAAGTCGACGGCGTGTGTCAGGCACTATAGGCTGATTACCTACTTGCCTATTAGTTGACAAATGATCATGAAACAGATACATAAATCTAAGGCCCAGATCTAAAAAGGTTGTACTGCCACTGATTTATTTTATATATTGTATATTCCTGTGTCTAGGTAGGTACTTACCATTCACTCTTTAATCACATATTTAATAAAAAAAGTGGCATTTTAGTGTTTAAGTTAACGATTAGATACGCTTTCCGGATATCAAATGCTGATAGGCAATGAAAAAAGTAAATTATTTGCGTTTATATTCAAATGTTTATCATCAAACCAAGACAATATACCTATATATAATTAGTAGCTTGTGTTAAGCTAAATTCGACGCTTTGCAATAATTCATATACGAGTATATTAGTTATAGACCACAAGCCCATGAACAAAAAATACCTGTGAAATGACCCAACCTGAATTACGCTTAGAAGGCTGTTACTATATCTGAAAATAGCTCTGAGCACTATGCCGTCATTTCTGAGCGGTACATGTGAGTACGTGAGTGAATGGACTTTCTCGTGTACAATGGGGGAATTTCGACTAATTATTAATGTACGGCTTTGTTATAAGTGTATAGATGATTAAAAATAAATGTCGAAAAACCTAGTGCCGTACAAAAGTGATGGTGCCGGAAGTCGGTTTTATTATTATTTTTATTATTATTGTTATTTTATATGTAACAAATATAAATAAACAAAAAAAACCAGATGCCGTACATTTTACTCCAGATTATTCTTTACAGCTGATAAAAACTTCGACGACGTTTGAGGTGTCCCTTAAGGTCATTAATAACTGTACATATCTGAGTATACTACCATAAGGCTGTAAAGTATATTTACAGCCTTATCGTACCAGCAGAGAGAGGTAAAGGAAAAATATTTTTAACAAAAATATATATAATACAGGGCGTCCCAAAGTTATGAGACACAAAGGGAAAGTACCTTAAATATCGCAGATAGGGTATTTTACTAAAAGAAGACTTTATGTTATTTATAAAAGTTAGTAATTCTGCATTCAAAGATTTTTTAAAAACTACTTGCCTCGTCTGGAAATCGAACCGGCTTAAATTAAATCAAATCAAATCAAAATACGTTTATTCAATTTAGATGCTTCTTAGAGCATGCTTATGAATGTCAACAACGTTTACAAAATTCACGAAAGAGCAGGACTACGCCATCCGTTCGCAAAACTACCAGGAGGCCTTGTTCTGAGAAGAACGGGCAAGAAACTCAGCAAGTTTTGCCCTCCCTTTACATTACAATTATTCAAATGAAAATGTCATAAACCACAACGTCATTAAAGTTACATAAGTAAAAAAAAATAAAAATCTGTTCTGTGATTTACCACATTCACCATTACACACATATTCATACATAATTAGAACTATTGCCAAGCATTTTTATCTTCCAGGTAGTCATTGACTGTGTAGTAACCTTTACACATTAAGGTTTTTTTGATATGGGTTTTGAATCTGTTTAAAGGCAGTTCCAATATTTCACTAGGAATCATGTTATAGCAGCGTATACTTAGGCCCATAAATGAAGTATTTATTTTCTGCAACCTGTAAGACGGCTGGAAAAGTTTTCCCTTATTTCTTGTATTCCTATTGTGAATGTCGCTGTTCTTTAAAAGAGAACTAATATTACTACGCACAAAAATGATACAGTTGTAAATATATTGGGAAGGTACCGTCAAAATATCGATTTTCTTGAACAAATTTCTAAGTGAAGTGCCTGGTTTCAAGCAATAAATTGACCTAATAGCACGTTTTTGCAAGATAAAAATAGATTGTATATCTGCTGCTTTGCCCCATAAAAGAATTCCATACGACATAACGCTGTGAAAGTAACTAAAATATACTATTCTGGCAGTTTCCTCGTCTGTGAGTTGCCTAATTTTCCTAATAGCGTATGCCGCAGAACTAAGCTTGTCAGAAAGTTTAGTGATATGCTGACTCCATTGAAGTTTTTGGTCTATTGTAATGCCCAGAAATACCGTAGAATCAACTAAATTTAGTTTTTCATTGTTCAATTTAAGCTCTATAGTTGTAGTTTTAACATTAGGTAAAGTAAATCTTATGCATTTTGTTTTTGTGGCATTTAATTGTAAATTATTTGCAGAAAACCAGCACACTATTTCAGAAAGTGCATTGTTCACATCGTCAAAATTTGTCTTATATCTATTTACTTTAAAAATCAAGGACGTGTCATCAGCAAACAATACAATATCACATAATGGCTTTGCATAAGAAGGCAAATCGTTAATATATATAAGAAATAAAAATGGTCCCAATATTGATCCTTGCGGGACTCCCATTTTAATGTGTGATCCCGAAGATTTAGTTCCATTTATATCAACTTTATGAGTTCGACAACTTAGGTAAGAGGTTATTAAGTTAAGAGCTACATTTTTTATACCATAGTGGTCAAGTTTGCAAAGCAGAGTCTCATGATCAACACAATCAAACGCCTTGGACAAATCGCAGAAAACTCCCAGTACATTTTGAGTTTTCTCCCATGCATCAAATATATGTCGTAACAGAGCTATTCCAGCATCGGTAGTGGAGCGACCTTTAGTAAAACCGTATTGTGCGTTGTGTAGAAGACTGTTTGTATTAAAGAATGTAATTAATTGTTCTAGTATAATTTTTTCAAAAACTTTACTTAAAGTTGGCAATATTGAGATGGGTCTAAAATTAGTAGGTTCTGTCCTGCATCCAGATTTAAATAAAGGTATTATTTTACTATGCTTCCTTAAATCTGGGAAACTTCCTTCATCAATACAATTGTTAAAAATATACGCAAGATCTGGGGCAATAATATCTATAATGTCCTTAATAATACGTACAGAAACATCCCACAAGTCTCCAGAATGTTTTAATTTTAAAGATTTAAAAGTTTTAACTACATCACCAGTGCTAACGTGCTTAAACTGAAAATTTATTTTGCATTCCGGTACGTGACTTTTAAGAAAACTAATAGCCTTTTTGGGAGAGGAATTCAGAGAAGATGAAGTAATTACAGGTATGTTTGAAAAGAAATCTTCAAAAATATCAGCAATCTCTGAGCTTTCAACAATAATCTTATCATCTACCTTTAAAAAGAATGAATTATTACGGGATTTAAGGTTTCCTGTTTCTCGATTTATAACATTCCAAGTAGTTTTGATTTTATTACTTGAATTCTTAATTTTCTCACGTATATGCAATGCTTTTGTATATTTGCAAACTTTTCTAAAAGTTTTGGAATAATTTCTGACATATTCCATAAACACTGCATTGTGATTATATTTTCTTAATGTATATAATTCATAAAGCCTATTCCTACTCTTAAAAATACCACTCGTGGCCCAGTCATCAAACTTGATTTTTTTGTTGCACTTTACAGTCTTTAATGGGTAAATACTATCAAACTCATTTTGAATAACATTAAACAATCTTTTGTATTGACTCTCCGAATTATTTAGAACAGAGTAATCTATTGTACAAACCTTAGAATTAATATTTTGCCTAAAACTTTCGATGCGACTTTTTGTGATGGGGCGATACTTAACGCTTCATCAAATATTTTGTCAGAGAAGCCAACTATCAGACCACAATGGTCAGAAGTAAGGTTTGTTATTACTGATTTAGAAATAGGTTTGTCACTCGAAAATATGTTATCTAAACAAGTTGCTGAATGGGAGGTGATTCTTGTTGGTTCAGAGAATTGGTTTACTAAATTGAAGCATTTAAACATTGAAATAAATCTAGTGCTTACTGAAGTACTTTCAAGTATGTTTATGTTAAAATCTCCGCAAATAATGAGACTTTCGTTTTCTAGTCAGTCTTTTAAGTACATCTTCCATTACTGACTCGAAATTGTAATAATCTCCGGAAGGGGGCCGGTACACGCATACTATAACATAGTTTGGAGAACTATGTTATAGTATGCGTGTACCGGCCACAAGTTCATTCAATCAAGTCAAGTTCTACACAAGATAATTCAATAACACATTCAATTAATAGACTTACAATATCCTTACGATCTTTCGATAGATTCACGCTGTTCCTTTCTTTTAAAATACTATGTTACTTAAGAAGAGTTATTAGTTTTTGGCCATTCTTTCGATTGGCATCATAAAAGTAGGGGTGTTTTTTTTTACATTTAAGTCAGTTCGATTCCCAGACGAGGCAAGTAATTTTAAAAAAATCTTTGAATGCAGAATTAATAACTTTTAAAAATAACATAAAGTCTTCTTTTAGTAAAATACCCTATCTACGATATTTAAGGTACTTTCCCTTCATTTCCCATAACTTTGGGACGCCCTATATTGGTAGGCGGTGGTAGCGGACTATCGAAAGTGTACGGCATTTATCTTTTATTGAAGATTGTCTTAAGTATTAATAACCTGTGTTATTGCCGTACAGATAAAAGTCACCGGAAAATGACTCTTTTCTGAGAAAAGTAATTTACCCCATACACCTATGTGTTCCACAAAAAATGTACGGCATGCTGGAAAATGTTATCTATTTGTGAAGTACTCTCAATATCATTTAATTTTATCTTGATTCATATCATCATCACCTATATGCTAATCAGACATATGTTGCGACCCTTGGCTTTCGACCGCTCCGCTGGGAATATGTACGGCGTTTACGGGTAAAGTATCTGTATATGTGTCCAAAAGGAATCACACAAATGCCGTACAGTAATAAATGACCTATATTGCTTCTGCAACTGTCGTCGAATTAAAAATTTGCACCGACTTCCGGCACCATCACTTTTGTACGGCACTAGGTTTTTCGACATTTATTTTTAATCATCTATACACTTATAACAAAGCCGTACATTAATAATTAGTCGAAATTCCCCCATTGTACCTGAGAAAGTCCATTCACTCACGTACTCACATGTACCGCTCAGAAATGACGGCATAGTGCTCAGAGCTATTTTCAGATATAGTAACAGCCTTCTAAGCGTAATTCACGTTGGGTCATTTCACAGGTATTTTTTGTTCATGGGCTTGTGGTCTATTATGAAAAGCGATTTCTCTCCCAATACATAATTTTCAAAATATCTCATTTATCATATTTAAAATACTTTAAGATTATTATTAATTTAAGCTGTTGTGTTAAGTAATTGCGCTGATAAATTATGATAAATAGTTTAATTCATGTAGGTAGTTCAAATAACACCAATTAAATTATTATTAATAAATTGTTACCAGGTGTATAAAATTTTTATAATTAATAGCGAATTTTATCCGTGTATTAAATATATTTTTAACCGGAAATATGAGAGAATATTTGACAATCATGGATCCTCAATTGCAGCACCATGTACTATCGTAACCTATATAGTTCAATTAGACTAGAGTAATTAGGTCAATTAATTTGCATTTGTAATTTATTTCCAATTCTAGCAAAGGACTATCAAACGCCTGTGCCTTTATCTGTGTTGTATTATTACCTTAAAGGTAAAACATATACTCGCGTAAATAAAAGAAAATTATTATTCTTAAATAATACAATATATAGAAACTGTAACGGTGTCCACAATCTTTGTAAGACTCGCATTAAATTATCTCTAATATTAGATATTGTTGTAATATTTAAATTTCGCGCCTTTTGGTCCATAGACTTAAGTTGTCTTTTATGTCAAGTGTTGCTCGTTTGTCTTTGCCCTACTCTCTACTCTGTGAACATTACTGATATATTGTTTTTAATACAGTTGCTCAAAAAGTGGCGTATTGCAGGGACGTATAGCGTTCGGGATGTGGGCTATTACACACTCGTGCTTTTTCTTTACCATTTCCGAACTCGTGCGTTCTCTTTCCCAACTGTCAAAATAATGTCTATTAAAAAGAAAAAACCAACCACGAAGTTTTTACTAAAAAAAATCATAGAAGTGTGTATGATTCATGCATATATTTCTTTAAAGAAGCTACTAATTTGTTTCAATATCAGATTTAATGATTTAATTCAATGAGTTAGGTTGGGTTTCATTTCATTTCATCTGTTTAAATTTTGAAAATGAAATTTATTATTTCATATCAATAAAAAAATTCTACTGAAGATTTGGCTGTATGGGCATAGTTCCCTTTGCCTACCCAGAATGGGTGAAAACAAAAAAAAATAACTCTGATTATATTATTTTACGGTTGGCGCCATTTTCCAAAATTGTTCTTGCGAGTTTAGTTGTTTGTTGCACAAAATGAGTAATTTCGACGATATTTTATTTGAATTAACACCACCGGAACTCAGTATAATTGCACAAAATGCTTCGGAGAACATTTTACCGGAAAAGTCAAAAAGTCGCTACATTTCTACATACGACGAATTTATTACGTGGAGAGAAGAGAAAAAAAGCAAATAGTTTCTTCGCGACTGTATTAAAAATAGTCGTTCAGTACACGTGCGGAACCATCATTGCAACTTGTTCCGACTGTCAACTCTCACCTTCGGCTGCGCCTCGGCTCGGGTAGACATTTGTCGGAACTCTTTGCAATGACAAGCTTTCCGCACTCGTAATGAAATATACTATTTTCAAACTAAATAAAGTCTTAGGTATTTTCCACATATAAAACAACTTGTTTCTATTAAATCTTAACAAATATACAATTGTATATTTATGTTATATTATGAGTTAATAGTAAAATACGCAATAGTCTATTATATGTATAAAACTTATTGAGCATTAGTAATTATACAACATATTTTTTTTTAATTTTCACAGTTATCGCATATGTATTTTAAATAAATGTTGTCATTATAACGTTTTTTATTTTTATTTTAAGCAAATGAAACGTTTTATCATGTCCAAATACTGAAAATACGTCGAAAGCAATTTTATATTTGTCATTATTAATCCAAGTCGAGCGCTCTCAGAGATTCCGACTCAAATGCAACTTCCATGTTTGAGAGGTAAAAGAGGATTTTTACAATCAGAGGGATTTACGTTTGATTTAATAAAGCGGTAGCACTCTACGTGATTTGCTTCTACTGTAAGTACACGTGATAGATAAACAAGCAAAAGTTTTACCAGCCTTATTCTTGATAAAGGACGAGACTGAATGTAAGTTGTAGTGCAAACATTTATAGAACAATTGAATATCTTAGACGAAACAGTTAGAATTCAAAAATGATTTTAAAAAGTGCACGGAGATTTCTTGGCGATGCTTTTGTTAATAAGGACCCTTCGAGTTAGGGATGGTAACATACGCACCGCAAATATGCCGCAAGTATAAAGCGATATGATTAAGAAAACTTCTTTTAGAAGTTTTTTTAAAAGTTATACTTCATTCTCCTTATTCTACGTTTGTAGAAAAAAACGACACTAACAATAGAAAAAATGTATTTCATACATTGAAAGTTTTATTATAGCGCATTATCTAGATAAATAAAGTTTATTTAAATATCACAAAAAATATTTCTACATAATTAAAGAAATGGACATTTTTTATTTTAAAATGTTGTCTATGCTAACTTCAGGGTGTCGGTTTATTGTGACGGTGTGCACGCGCATCGTAAAAATTTACCCTCATAATTTTTCCCTAACGCGCCAAAAGAAGAATAACTTCAAAAATTACACCCCGTTACCCCTAATGGGCGAGCATTTTCATGAATCGTTTTAATAAGTAGGAAAGGCATTTGGACGACAAAAGCTGATTTGACATGACCGTTATCTTGCAATGTTTTTCTTCACCGTTTGAGCATGCTAATTTATGAGATTTTCACAACTCAGCATACTGCAGGCAGGGATACTAGGATATTTTTGCCCTATTCATTATTTATACATTGTAGCTCATTATTATTATTTATTTATTTTTTATCAGTGAAACTTTTGTGGATATATCCAATGTGTTTATATTTATGTTTTTTTTTACTTTTTTATTGTACAGAGACGAATCTGTTTTGTTTCCCAAATAAATAAATTAATTAGTGGGAGTCACATTTTTGTATTTTATGAGGAAAACCTTGTATAATTGGTAACATTAATTATTATATAACCTTATCTTAAAATAGAGTTATCCATTTACTTTTAATGCGCCTTTTGTTTTATAATTAACATTAATTAATTCTTGAAAGGCCGGCAACGCACTTGCGAGCCTTCTGGCAATGTGAGTGTTCATGGGCGGCGGAATCACTTAACAGCTAAGCCTCCTGCCCGTTTGCCTCTTATAACATAAGAAAAAAACATCTACTATACTATGTGGGCTCTAGCATGGTGCGGGTGATGATGCCTAATTTTTCTTTCAATTTGATTTTATTTGTAGACTAGAACATTATGGTGCATGAAATATAATCTGCATCAAGGATTGTTTTTATCATCGATTTTTTACATTTTTATTATTTACTTAAGTATTGCACAATTAAACCTATTTCATATAAGTTTAAATTTGCATTCTTTGTTTTGTTTCTCATTTCTCAACAGGGTAGCCTACACAGGGTACAGCCTTGCGATTCTGTAACTCACTTTTCGAACTCACACAGCGGTTGAAGCAGTCATTTTATAATTTGGCATTCTGATAAGGAGCTTGTAGTTTATTGTTTATAAGAATGCCAAATGGTAAAATGACTGCTTTACGACTGATTTCAGCGCGACCGCCGCTGCGAAAACCGCTGTGTGAGTTCGAAAAGTGAGTTACAGAATCGCAAGGCAGCTAGTATGTTATAAATGAGGTACAGCTGAAATACTAAGTTATAATTTCTAAATCGCGGCAACTTTCAAGAGTGAAACGAAAAAATTTAGCAACTTTCAACCGCACCATGCTACAGCGCGCAACTAAAGTTCTAAAAATGAATTTTTTATTAATATAATTTAAAATTACGTCTGTCATACGTATACTCATTCTTATTTTAAAAAATCAATTGTTTTGTGATCGCGTAATCTTAACGTATTCTCGTAGCTCATTTCCTTGTTATTTGTAATATGTATTAAATAAAGGGCATATAAAAAGATAGCTTGTTTACATAGCATCGTTAAAATAATGGAAGAATGGAATGAAAATGACGTGGGCTTTGGTCGTTTAGCTTCAGGCTACAGCAAATTATGATAAAATAATTTTTGTAAATAGCATGAAATACCATGTAATACCATGAAAAACTGTCCCATAAGTTTTCAATTACACAGAATGTTTAATTAATAATTTATACGAAGAACTTTTCTGAAACTATTTGAATAACGAACGTCAAAACTTTAGACATTATTAAAAAAAAACAAAAGAATAATTTATAACATTCATTCCAATAAGTTTCTGTCACCAAGGAGATTCCATTGTTAATTTTTAACATAATAGTGAATATATCCGAACCAAGTCGAATTAGGGTCCTTCAAGAAAAGAGCGTATCAATTCTTAAAAGGCCGCCAACGCATTCGCGAGCTTTCTGGCATTGAGAGTGTCCATGGGCGGCGGTATCGCTTAACACCAGGTGAGCCCCTGACCGTTTGCCCCTGTTCTATAAAAAAAAAAGATTCCTATAACTGCTTGTATCTGTGGAAGTAGTTATATCGATTGAACCACAAATATTCAATCGATGGCAAGTACAAGGTAATTTGGTACCATTAATCTTGGCCTTGGATCGACAACATAAATAATTTATAGCCGATTGTAAGTAAAATTCAAGGCCTTGATTTTCCTTTACTATTTCCAAATCTTTGTGACTTCGAACATTTTTTTTAATTCATATCGATTTCTATATTGAAATTAGAAATCGCGATTCATCTTAAAAAATGTAACTTTGTCGAAACTCCGCTACGTGGAGTCTCGGACTGGGTTCGACTAAATCAAGTCCAATTTAACCCCAAGAAGACACAAGTTTGCGCGTTTCCGCTAATAAACACCATCACTATGTGGAACCAGCTGCCCACTGAAGTATATCCAAACCAATTCGACTAAGGATCCTTGAAGAAAAGACCGTACCAATTCTTAAAAGCTCGGCAACGCACTTGCTAGCCCTCTGACAAGTGTCTATCGCCGTATCACTTAACATCAGGTCAGCCCCCTGCGCGTTTGCCCCCTGACTGTGTGTGACAAGGAGAGTTTGGTTAGTTTTAAAGGACAGAAGTCCTATACAATTTCTCTTTAAGTCCCCGCCAGTCCATTACTGTGTTAACCATTATTGTTTCTATATACGCTATATCTTTCACCGCATAAAATACTAACCTCTGATTACGCCTCTAGAATAGTCTAACAAGGCATGTTTGAGGCATGTTATAGTTATGTTCTTTAACTAATAAATTACCTACAAACATGGCGGATGACAATATAAAACAAAAGACGAATGGCGCGTTTCGCTTCATTGTGACATCTAGCGTTAAAACGGATTGTGCCACGTGATTGGAATAGAGATCCGGTGGACAAATCACATTAAAACGACGCTATAGTTTTCGCCTTTGTTTTACAAAGCATGTGAGCCCTATTAATATATGTGATAATTCTATAGAGAGATCATGTTGTTAGAAAAGAAACGAGAAAAACATTTTATTTAGAAGCACATCGAACAAACTGCACTTTTATTACATTTCAAGAACATGTTGTCTCCTAATGGACGCAACAGATGGTTGAGACCATTAGGGCTTGATATTATTAGCTTTGTACACACAGTCTCAATAGCTCGTTCGTCTTGGCTTGGGTTATTTAATGAGTTTTATGTTGTTACAAAAAAACGTAACGTTAGATACGTAATAGTTTCAATACCTAATAATAAACGTATTTCATAAGGACAGGCAAATCTATTTATTGATAAGAATCAAATTATTGTAAAATTTAATCATTAGCGATTTTTTTTTAAACTAAATTTTCCACGAAATGAAGAAAATTCTAAATTCAAATAAATTCTAAAAGCAAATATTTGCTTATATAGTTATCAAATCATATTAAGAACTTTTACTTATAATTACATTCGCACACCGTTAATACTTCGTCGTTCACCGTTTCCGCAAAAACGAAGTAATGATCTATCCATAGATTATGCATAGGTAGATGTGCGCATTCAACAAATATAGCGACTTTGTTCGGACAGAGGAGGTTCTGAGTGGTATACATACATACACCGTATAATTAATTATTGTTAAACAACAACTATCAATACGCTTATGAATAAAATTAGAAGTTGATAGACCAATTATTAAAGCAGTATATTATTTTAATTTTTAATCATATAGCTAGCAATTACCAATCCCCCTAGCTATAGATAAAATTGTATATAAATATTATTAAAATCTTTCAACCCGAATAATTTCAATGGAAATTGTCAACTATGTTACAGAGGCATTAACTTTTCCAATAAATGTCAAAATTGACATGCTACAATTACACGCTTTTCACCCACTTAAATATTCTCGGAAAGTCCCAACAATTTTTCTTCCGAAAAAGGTCACGAATTCACTAAATAATAAAATTTTATGACGCTGAATTGCTTTGATCGATTTTAGTATTAAATCAAAAATTCTTTTACATACATAAGAAATTTTAAATACTACATTATATGCATGAAAAATCAGGTATTATAAACGAAATATTATATAAGGCACATCGTTTACGATCGTCACTTAATATAGGTATCACATTTCGTTGTCCTGAGAGTACAACAAAAAATCAGCTTGATTGCCGAAGGACCACGGCCTTACCTAAGGTTTTCCTTTAATGATTTTGTGCATTGTTTTGGATAGTAAGTAATAATATGTTTTTACGACGTGTCTTACGGCCGCTTTTTATACTCAATCCCAATCCAATTTTTACTACTAGAGATTGATATTTCAATCCATTTCTCATAATATACCTTTCGTTTTCGATTGATCTTTTTTATGATATCTTTGAATTCGACAGATCGAATTTTGACATTTATTGATCGAAAAATCAATATATTTTAATCTAAATTTGCGAAAATCTGAATTTTAGATTATCAGATATTACATAGAAGTACGACAAAGATATCTCATAGATGGAGACGTAGGTCTACATGCACAAGTAATTTAAAAATCTTATATTAATATTTTCCCATGTTTCGTTTTTTTTATAAATACGATATTTACGCGATACAAAGGTGGTGGTGGCTTAAAAATAACCTTGTATGTATCAAAAGATTCCCAATCAAACTGATGTTACCAAAGAGTATAAATGGTGTGTGCATAATAAATAACTTGTTTAGACAATTAACAGATGAACCACGAGTGACTTGACATATAACTTTGATTAAACTTAACATTTTTTTAAACTATAGCAGTAAACTAGAACTCTAAAACACGAGAAAGGAGGTACTTTATTGGAATATGTACAAAAAAAACAAATACATCCTTTAGAAATAGGCAATTTAAAAGCAATTTTCGTATTTGTTTTTAAGACCCGTATTCTTTTTAATACAGTTGCTCTAAAAGTGGCGTATTGCAGGGACGTATAGCGTTCGGGATGTGGGTTATAACATACTCGTGCTTATTCTTTACCTTTTCCGAGCTAGTGCGTTTTCTTTCCGAAGTTTTTACAAAAAAAATATTCATAGAAGTTTTTATGATTCATGCAAATATTTCTAAAAAGAAGCTACTAATTTGTTTCAATATCAGATTTAATGATTTGATTCAATGAGTTAGGTTGAGTTTCATTTCATTTCATCTCATCTCCTTAAATTTCATATCAATAAAAGTCTTCAACTTGGCTGTATGGGCATAGTTACCATTGCCTACCCAGAATGGGTGAAGAAAACAAAAAAAAATCTGCTTATATTCTTTTACAGTTGGCGCCATTTTCCAAAAATGTTCTTTGCGAGTTTAGTTATTTGTTATAGTATATCTTAAATATACATGATACGTATGATTGATACGAAATTAATAATAGTTTGTCTCAAACAGTAAATATGCAACCTAAAACTTCCCCAGTTAGTATAAAAACTGTACCAATTTCAATGTATATGTGAATTACAACTTTTATAAGAAATAAATGATTAGTTAGTAGAGTTTATTGTGTTTTTATTATTTTATTAAATTGCTTCATTTTTTCGCAACTGTATTAAAAATAGTTGTTCAGTACACGTGCAGAACCGTCATTGCAACTTGTTCCGACTGTCAACCCTCACCTCCGGCTGCGCCTCGGCTCGAGTAGAAATTTGTCGGAACTCTTTGCAATGACAGGCTTTCCGTCCTCGTAATAAAATATACTATAATAAGACTATAGATAAATCATCCGAAACAACCTATCAAAGTATCTATCACAATCTCATATTTTTTCTTTAAGTGACAATTTTTGTTTATTATATTTTATTTAGTCATTGTTCTAACTAAAAGCTCCATTTAAACTTATTAAAAATGTATAACTGTTTATATTCAAGACTAATGCACCATTTCTCATCCCAGTGTAATCCTTGCAGAAATCCGACTACCTACTAAAACCACTGGCTACTCCAAAACGACCGCATTCCGTTGTATAGTAATTTATAACACTAAGAATAAGCCATTAATTAACAATGCATTCCTGGTATTCATAGATGTCTCTTGTGTTTAACAAAGTTTCGTGGAGTCCATTATCAACCTCTCAAGCTAGTTGTGAAAAGCTCTTACATTTAATTAGAAATAATAAGATTCATAATGGTGGCACGCGCGCTTGTTTACTCACTTTTCATTTGCAAGGTATTTTAACCTTAATAAACGCTTAATGTAAATACAGTAGTCAAAATAATAAAGTATTATGTTTACTTGTGGTGTTTGGCGACTGACAGTCATGTGAAGTTGACAGATAACAATTTCGTATAACTTGTCAAATGTCAAGTTTACATAAAAACAGTGAATAATTTTAGAAGCAAACCTTAAAGTAGGGGGCCTCATAGCCTAGCGGTCTTATTAAGTGGCAGCTAGGTGAGGGGTACCGGGTTCGATTCCCGGTTCGAGGGCAAGTTTTAATTTAATTTAAATTTGTTCTCGGCCTTTGGGAGGGTTGTGCGGTACCGGGCGAGTGCCTAAACCGTACATGAAGGACACGGTCGAATTTCTAAAGACAAGCACGAATTATAAAAAATTCTATTACTTGACGCTGGCTAATGCACAAATCGTGCCAGAGCCATAAATTAAAAAAAAACCTCAAAGTAAACTTAAGACGCTGTCAGCTGTGTTTTGTTTAATTTTTCATGAACGTCATACAACTTTTAAGTATTGTTAATTAGCTGTAGGACTACGAAAATATAAATAAATAGTTTTTAAATCTTAAGGAACATAATTTGAACTAACAATCAATTTAATATACAACAATGAATTAGCAAGTAATGTATTATAAAAAAACATGAGTTAAATTACAAATTACGAATGTTACCTTATCCCAAAAGACCTAGACTATTCCAAGATACATTTATAGATAGCCACCAACGCTGGAACCCAGACCTTTGCATATGTAATTCAATCTTCTAGAGGTATTCATATTGAATGAGGTACATTGAACTACGTATAGCTGAAACAAAGCGAACTTGCACGTACTAGGATTACTTTTGAAAAGCATACAAATTAGTCTTGCAACGAATGTTATACTCGGTCATACGCTGAATACTGAATATTCGGAAATAAGGCAAACATTTTATTTGTCGACCATCCCTACGACCTCAGGGATGAGAGTCGCACGCTGCACTTATTTCTAATAATTAACGACGTTAAAAAACTAATTATAATTCCTTTCCGCACAATTCCAACCCACTTTCAAATTAAACGCAAACATTGTGTTCTTAATTGATTAATTTCTCAGTCTTTGCATAACTATTACTTTTATGGCTTTATTAAACTAGCTATCGCTCCGGATTCTCACCTTTACTTTACACCTCTTAGACAATATAATGATGCTGATAGAGGACATATCTTTTTTTTTAATTATTATTAATTACTTAAGATGTCATGTGGAACATGTTGTAATGGTTGCAGCTCCTTACAAACATTGTGTAAAACAAAAAACTTGGCTTCTCTCGTCCGTTCTACGTCCTTGATTTGAGAACTGACAGTAAATGTAAAATTAGAAGCATTAAATATGTATTTCTTTATTGACGTTCATACACAATGTACACTACTAGGTACATTGTGTTACCGAAATGAATAAATGATTTTGAATTTGACACATGGAAAATATCATGAAAGTGGTACAAAAACCACAATGCAAGCTAAATATGATCACCTAGTGGGCTCTGTAGAAATAATGAAGTCCGAACGGACCGGATTAACTCCTAGCAGGAAAAATAATGACGTAATATTTGAAAAAGCAAAAAAGAGAATGCACGATGCTTATTGGATTACGATGTAACGTTAAGACCCTTATGTTTATTTTATGAGCAGCTAGAGGATACATATTCGCTCCCTAGCTGTGCAACAATGGCTATTTCGTTCTCGTATGTGCGCAATTAACACTGCGTACGGTGAACAAAAATATCACGCCAAAATGGAGAGGGATTCGACTTCATGAATAAAGATATGCTTCATCTACCTACTTGCCTATAATACAAATTTATTTAACTATTTTAAATTATTTCTTCACATAAATGTCCCTGTGGCAGTGATGTCGACAAACTAGGACATCACGGACTGCCATGCCAAAAACGTGCAGGCCGCTTCACGAATCATACGCCGGTCACTTGCCACCGTCAACGTTCCAAGTCTACTTGAGCCGAGGTATTACAAGAGACGATGGCAAGAGACCGGACGGTATGAGATTCCATGGAAGATGCGGGTGCTGATATTGGATGCAACCTATTCAGACACGCTCAACCCTTGGAACATGGAACCAACAACAGAGCTGGTGCGGCTTGTGAAGCGGCTGAAAAAGCTAAAGCATGCAAATACAGGGGTCTGGGCTCCAAATATAATTTTGACCCATTCGGTGTGGAGGCCCTTGGTCCGTGAGGTCTTAGCGCTGTAAGGATTTTTAAGGAAATAGCAAAAAGGTTAGTCAACATCACAGGAGACCGAAGAGCTGGCAGCTACTTAGAAAAGATTTAGTCTAGCAATTCAAAGAGGGAACGCTGCCAGTATCTACGGAACATTGCCTAAAGGGACTCCTTGTAATAATATATTTTAGTTATTATATTACATTTTTTAAGGTTATTACTATTTTATTTTTTCTTGTATTTCATTATTCGTTTTTGAAAATATTTTGGCAACTTTACTTATTAAACATTGTAGACCTGCTACGTCGTAGACCTTTCATGAGCTGTAAATATTTAGTTTTTATTACTATGTTTGTGTATGCTAATAATATTAAATCAAATTCACTTATATAACACAGTGAAACAAATACTTAATTAATAAAATTACAGTTGCAATAAAAGCAATAAAATTGTATAGCCAAAATGTGCAAACCTATTTCAATAAAATGGCGAAACGTGAAAAACGGCTGTTGATTTTTCAGTTGCGAACTTGTTTGTAGAGGTCCGTATTTTTGTTTACCTTGCATACAGTTCATTAGACTATAATAAATATTGTTCAGAACTTAGAACTATTTGAATGCGTCTAAAATGTTGACTTGTATATGAAATCTCTATACGTATATGTAAAGAAATTTGATTTTTATTAGATTATATTCTTTAGATTATTAATTATGTGTTAACTGATGTTTTATTTAATTTGTTTGTTAGTGTGTGGAAAAGACGCTAGTTTTGGCTTGTCATTTAAATTTTAATTCGAAGATTTTTTTGTTTGAATATTTTGCATTATAAAAGAAGAGTATAAAAGTGATTTTTTTCAAGTAAAATAACAAACTCTAAATGTTGTATCTTAATATACATATTTCAGTCACACATTTGAGTTTCATTCATCATATATATATCAAAGCTAGTTGGTATTGAATATGGGCTGATATTGCTTAAACTTCGTGAAGTATAAAACCAGTGGTGCAACTTTTTAGTTCTACGGTTGCGCGCTTTGAGTCGAGTCCTCTGTCTCCTCGCGCGCTGCACTCTACCCGAAGGGGCCAATATGCCCTGAGCGGGTCTAATCACACCTCTAGGATTTCTGAATCTATTTCGTGATCGTTAATTTTCTTCTTAGGAAAATAGGTGCCTGGTGTGCATTGGTATTTCGGTATAAGCCAAGACGCATACGATCGAGCCAACACTTGTTCGTGAAGTGCGGTCTTTACATTTTAAAATCATACCAAACTTTCCGGAATCAATGTGGGTAATTAATGACGAAATATTAGATTCAATCATCTGAAAATTTACTATATTATTATGATCTTAAAGTTTACCAAAACATTATCAAACATGACGATTGAGCGTACAAAAAGACGTTCCTTGATGTAGGATGGAGAACAATCTTTTATTTAATAGCAGCAAATGTCCGTAGATGAGTCTGTTAAATTCTTAATCTACGCAGAACTTTAATAAAACTTGCCATTGCCCTCAATATAAGATATGATCAAGATGAAATTAAATTAAAAACCAAGCATTAACCAACATCGTGGCAATAGGCAAACATTTCAATAGACTAATCGAAACATCAAAACATTTCTGTCAACCTGATATACCAGTATATTCGCGGTTATATATTTTAAAAAACGCAAGGATATGATATGGCCATACAGACTAAATGATGCACAGACTATTATTTGAATACAGAATATACAAATATCCTTTCATTAAAGAAGGTTTATTTAAAAGTCTCCCGTAAACGAAAGACAGTACTATACTGAACTCGTTAAACGAGTTTCAATTTATTTTTACCATTCCATTTGATATCTAAATAATAAAACCTAAAATGCCATTCACTATTCAAATGGAGAAAGGAAAATACGTAATGTAGTGAATAATTCGGTTGTGCAAACGGTTCCACACGAGGTCACCAATTGCCCGGGGTGTTGGTTTGTCTGCCTACTATATTTCATTTTTATGCCTTTAGTTTGGTTGTTAGAAGGCTTTTTTCTATTAGGTTTAATTCTAAATATATGAAGATCTTTTGAAATACATACATACATAACATTGTTGTTGTTTATTTTTAAGAAACCTGTTATAATAATTTACTTAAGAAAACAAAATGGCGCGTTTCGTTTGATTCCGATTGGGCAGCAAGTCTATTCCAATCACAGACACGCGACATGACCTTATTCGATCGATAGAAAAACACGCGCTATCGTTTGTTTTCCCTTAACATTCAGCACCCCATTACGAGCCTTTTTAAGTAAAGGCAAAAACGTATCCAGGTCGAACCTTTGTTAGTTTTCTTAATCGGAAAATAACATAAACAACGGAGGCAAATAATAAAAGAAACCATTATACAATTGCAACACCATATTTGAATTCAAAATAAGAATGTTATAAATTTAAAGACAATCGAAAAATATCATTTCTGATTGAAGTATTGATAATTCCGTAAAAATATAGTTGCAGCGAACTTACAGAATACCATTAAAATGATAAATGTCGTTAAAATTAGTTTTAAATAATGCAATAACACAACGATCATCGCTCGTCTTTAGACCATAATTCCTTTCTGTTCCCGAAAGTCCTAATTAATTTCCTTGTCAAAGCAATAAATCTTATGAATGAAGACTCAGATTTCCGTTGTTATAACGATGTTACCGTTCATTTCTAATAATACAAATGACAATGTGTTTGTAACTTTAATTAATTTTCTATTGAATTTGCAGCTATTGTTAAAAAAGCGAGACGTCAAGAGTGCCAGATGTGAACCATCGAAATTATAAGTAATATCCTAATATAATACATTCTTTCTTTTTTTTGTATTCTTTTTCTTTATTCTTTAACATATTAGGACAGGAACTAAGTGTGGCATAATGAAAAACGAAATATTACCGATTCTAGAAAATGATGACTGCTTGTTTAATAAATATTTTTTTTAATTTTTAATATAGTTTTGTTTTATTATATAATTGGTCAGTATTTTATTTATTTCCAACACACAAATATACCGTATTTATAATATTCTTAACTTACATAGTAATAATAATACCTAATGATAATGAAAATTTGATAAATAGAAAATGAAAAGAAATTTTAAAAGTTTGGTCCCTGTGACCTTCGCTGTTTTGCGATACTTATTCGTTGAGCGAGGAGAACACCTTTCTGGGGTCACTGCTACTGTCTACCAGGTGCCACCTTCTGTAGTTAGCGCGTGTGAACTTGAACCCCACGGCCCAAGAGTATCTACTCCAAAGGGAACAATATCAAAAATACAAAAATTCTGACTATTTCAAATCGCGAAAACTCTAAAACAGTGGCCACGCTTCGACGCGGTCATAGATGTTTCAAATCAATATTTGGTTTTACTGATTTGGTTTGTATTTCAAATTCACGGATAGGTTCCGAAAATCATTGTGTTTTATTCGAATGACCTATTAACTAATTTCGACCTAATTAAAAAAACTAACCGTACGCAATGCTAATATATTTTTTCGAATTATTAAGTACATGAGTAATAATTAAACATAATGATTAATGTTTTCCCAATAGTTAATAAAAGTCAATCATCCTATAATATTCTTGGCGTGCTCGCGCATTTTAAATAGCACTCTTGCACTGATATTAAATTAATTAGGTTTACTTACTCAAATAAACTCACAACGAGTGGTCCTAAAATTTGTTCCTGGCTTCGTTAAAGAAAGTCTTAATAGGCAAGTAGCTTTAGTAGCTTGTTTTCTTGTGCCTGACACACGCCGTCGGCTTTTGGGTCTTAGGCATGCCGTTTTTCTCACATTGTTATCTATCGCCGTACGAGTGTTTATATCGCAAATAAAAAGAAAATACCACTGTCCATATCAAAATCGTATCCATTTACGTGAGTCACAAGCCACTAGGTCAACGCAATTCGTATGATACATAACAGTTATGATAAATCACCATACCTTATTATGACCCCACCACAGTTTATTATGACTAAATCTACTAAGA
This sequence comes from Pieris napi, assembly GCF_905475465.1. Classification (NCBI taxonomy): domain Eukaryota; kingdom Metazoa; phylum Arthropoda; class Insecta; order Lepidoptera; family Pieridae; genus Pieris; species Pieris napi. Next base: position 10,301,443 of record NC_062237.1, read on the forward strand.
CGTAGATTTTTGGAGCTAAAACAATTAGATACAGCAATTTATTAAAGTAGAAATGAAGTATTCAAACAATTCCTTTTATAACGTTCAGTTTTGAATAATCTAAAAGCATATTCGCATAAAGCTTAAGAATTTACATTGGGCGCCTTAAGAGGGTTTTATTAGAGATCTGCCAACCGTAAAAGGAGACAGGAACGTTTATTGGGCAGTTACTGAGATTCAATAAGAAATATTGGTTTCTTCGCTATTATTTGTTATATTGTTAATCGTTTTTATTAAAAGAAAAAATACTAGTAGACAAATATTGGATATTATAAAAAACGACGGGTTACACTCCGGGAGTGCCGGCAGTAGTGAAAACTTGAATTTTAACGTTGTGATATTTTGGAATGGTTAGGGAATACTTTTGCAAGAATTGTTTTAGTTATCAGTATAAAAGTACTGTATGTGGTACGTAAGTAATGTATGTGGTAAAATACAATATTTATTTATTTCGCTATCGCACACAAACATGACAATTTATATTACATTAAACACGCCGCGCCAGCTATCTACTCTCCATCCGTCTTACGACTTTTCGATCACCTGACGCGAGTTTAACTTTTTTACCCATTCCAAAAAAAAGTTTACAACGCCGCTAAAGAAGTTTTCACGTCAACCGTTTTATGAATTATCGATCAGGTCACGTATCCTGACGCGAGTTCAACATTTTTTACCCATTCCACGTGAAAAGAAGTTTTCACTTCAAAAATATCAAGAATATATAAATATCAGGAATTGTAGGACCACTGGTTTATTTAAGAAATAATTGATGTACAATTTACGGTTGACCATGTAGGCGTGAAATTTTGAAACAAATATTGTACATTTGTGATTATTTCTGTAATTATATCATAAAACATTATGATGCGATTAAACAGTGCCCTAAAGTCTCCTAATAATAGACGATGTAGCGGTCAAAAACATATGTGTTATAACACACATTAATAGTGAGTTCATAATGAGCACATCTGTTTATGTTTCTAAGGAAAATGTAAAAATCTTTTCAGTCTAGAATTTTTGAATACGTTTTGTATTTGTTTATTAAAGCTTAGCTTGACAAGTATAATAAAGCAATGTTTACAATGTATACTTAATATTATTACCTAAAGCCAGTAAAAAAAACAAAAGAATTTAGTAAAAGTGATTGCTTTTAATCGAAGAAAATAAAATGTGCTATTTGACACTTCATCGGACATATCATAACATATGATGGACTTTATGTGACGAATAGCGCTATCTGACAGTCGTGAAACGCAACAATAGTGTTTATCCTACCAATAAGTAATAAATAGCTAATTTGGAACTTATGTAGAACTATCCGTACATTGTGAAACAGACCCTTAATATAATACATCTAAACTGTTACTTAAACAATAAACTTTTATATATATTTTACGCGATATAATTAATATACATCGACAATAATATCGACGCGTGCGACATTCTAGCAATATTGTTCGTAAAATGCCTATAAAAAATCTAATTTTGTCGTCAGCTGCCGTTTGGCTCTCAATACGTTCTATTTCTATGAGGCCCATGTGTTTTAATTAAATTATACACGATGTTAATAACGAGGCGAATCATACAATTTTCAACTCAATTCTTAAGAGATATATTTTGATGATATTTAAACTACTATGAAAAAGGTTGTTCCGGAAAAAAACCTAAAATATAAGCGATCCACGGATGGTTCGGTTCTACTTTTTTTTATGGAGTTGCACACAGGTCTTAAAGGACAACTGTGTACGACCAGAATTTCTCAACAGCAGTCGCAAACTTCACGTGCTCAACCTAGTTTGTTGACACTACCCACGATCCAATCCAGTCCAATTTCTTAAACGGAGCTATTGTTGAATATAATTGTCTCCAGGCTTGATTGGAATACGGACCTTATCCCTGTGACTTAGTGGGTAATACTCCTTGGTCTGAGTTCGATGCGTTGAAAACAAATTTTCCTTATAAGCTATAATTAATAAAAAAATAAAATATTGGTTGTTTGTAAAGTAGGTTTACGATCGAGATGTTTACGTGATAACGTCTTATTGGTGATATAAGTTTTTGGGAAGTAAGGAATTAATGAAGATAACAATTTTTTCAAATTTTAAATTACATCTATCGTTTTATTCACACTTTTGATGATAAATTTCGGGTGTAAAATGACAAGTTTACTTATTCGACTATGATATACATTTTTCTTCATACATTCACGGAATGACTGGCAGCGCTCGAGATGACGGGAGATCGGTCCGTCTCTCTCTCGTTATACCTGCGATCGCGCTCGTGAGGTTTTGGTGTGACACAAGTTTCTGAACATGTCACCCGACTAAAACGATTTTAAAGACGTTATCACGTCAAAATGTTTTAAACTGAGAAAGAAATGTCTGCGCGTGCCCTTCTATCGAGAAGCAATCCTAATTAAGCTTTGTAACACTTAAATGACAGTTAAAACTTCGTAAAGTAGCTAATGAAAGGGCGGGGTCTCGACACTTAGTAAATGGGAGATTATGGAAGATGATTTATTTCGGCTCCCTGCCTCTATTAAATGTGGCTTGTGAAGTAATAAATTTTGGTCTTATCAATAATTTTGTTTATGTTTCTTCGTTTATTTACTCAGATATACATTACCTTACTATCTCCATATTTATATATATATCACAATATTCGTTCCCATACTCCTCCGAAACGGCTCAACATATTCTTATGAAATTTTTATGCATATTCAGAAAGTCTGAGAATCGGCTCCTATCTATCTTTCAAATCCCTAAGTGACAAGAGGTGTCCACGCCAAAAAAATTCTTTTTATATTTTCGAAAAAAAATATTGTTTTCCTAGAAATCATTAATATAGATGGCAATACAAACGTTTGCAGGGTCAGCTAGTTATTATATAAATTCAAAATCATTTATTCATATAGGTAACACAATGTACACGTCTTATGAACTTCAAAAAAGAAATATATATGAAATGCTTGTAACTTTACATTTACTGCCAGTTCTCAAATCAAGGGACGAGAGGAACTGGCAATAAACTCTCCGCCACTCTTTTTAATCGCCAAGTTTTGTGTTTTACACAACGTTTGTAAGGAGCTGCTTCCATTACACCATGTTCCACATGACATCATAAGTAATTAATATTTAAAAAAAAATTAAAAACAAAGATTTGTCCTCTATCAGCAGGAGGCATGGTGAAATGCCTCCACAAATGGCACGCACATACAATATATGTTGCATTAATAAATAATATTAAGAAATATCGAATAAGCACTAAGCACAGAAGCGCTTAGTAAATTATTTTAATCAACACAGTTCTGATTAGAAGGACGTAGTTTAAAATAAAACAAAACTCAATAATTGAGATAATTTCTGAATAAAGATGAAGATTCTATGGCACTAATTTTATTTAAAATATGATAACAGAGTCGCAATTTTATATCTAAACCACAGACGGAGCGCTTGATTAAACAAAAACAAACGCAAAGACCTCCTTCTCGTCGACTTCTTTCTTTTTTTTATTAAGTCGAAATCTTATTAGCTTTGAGAGACTACGTAAGTATGTAGTCAATACAATGAAGTTAAATTTCTTTATAATGTATGCATTGTGATAATAAATATTAATAATTATTCACGTGCAGTCTTTTAACAACAGTAAATTCTTACATCATTACCGTAATTATATTCTTTAATACGTGATAAATGTTGGCTATGCGTTATTTGCGAGTGAAAAAAGAGTTTATTGCCCATAAAATGTGGCCACTTCCACCCAGTACATGACACGGCTGTCGCAAAGGTCGCGCACGCTGCCAAATGCAGATTTAGAAAATGTTTTCTTTAATACAAGCGACTTGTCCCGGTTTTGTATGTGTTTGCATTACCAGATCGCGCAAATTTACCCTTTGAAACCCTTGTAAACCCTTAAACATTACACAATAATTACTCTGGAAAAGCTATTTTCCGGGGACTATAGGAAAGTCCCCATAATATCATATCATACTATCATCATAACATAGTCGTAAAATCTTTCAGGCTCTGAAGAAGCATGAGTGCTAAGGGGGCAGAAGGCTCACCTGATGATAAGTGCCGCCGCCCATAGACACTCACATGTACATTGAAGACTCGCAAGTACATTTCTGGCCTTTAAAGCTCTTTTCTTAAACTTCAATTGGTTCGGAAATATACACTATAATGTACTTCATTTTATTATTAGTGACTCGACCCAATTTCGCATTGGTAGTAGATTATCATCTTCTCACTTCGCCTCTCTATAAAACCAATACTATGTTTTATGATAAATTTAATACTTAGTATATAATTAGCGGACTTTCACTCCCTAATAGAGAACTTTCATGGCGTTATAACAATGGCCTCATACCCAATTTTGATGTAGTTCTTCCCGTACCCGCAAGAAAAAAATTCTTTTTGCGTTCAAATATTGATTTAAGTATTTATTAAAATTTTCGGTACTTTTTAGATAGAAACAGGAAACATAACTTGTTAGGTTGCAACAGGCCTAATTGCTCACAAGCAATCTTTTCCAGGCAACCATAGTAAGGATAAAAGTAAATAAATACTAAGGGTACAGTGTAAAATCTAAAATAAAAACTAATTTTTTATTTTATATTTTTTATTTTAATTTAAATGTTTGCGAATGACAATTAAGTCTAAAGAATAATAAAAAAATACATGAATTACAAAAGTACGATTGAGCAGGATATGGTTAAGAGGCTTATTTATGTAGAAGACATAAAAGACGTTACAAATACCGGCAAACATCTTGAACAAATGCCCAGAAGCGATTTTTAGGTATCACTGGGAGGGGGCGGCGGGACAGTGACGTGTCGATCGCGTGATTAGTAAATCAATTGACGTTTGTGTCCCGTATGATGCGCAAACTTTCCCCCACTCTCTTGTTTAATGCTCAAGAAGTTTGCCGGTATCTGTACAGAGGTAGCAAATCTAATGGAATCGAGGAGTGTATTCCACTTTAAAACTCCAACAAACAAAAGCATTCCTTTATACTGAATCAGGCAAGTAAGTTTTTCAAAACGAGACGTTCGCACTCAGAGGGATTCCATTGCGATCATTTATTTACTATTAAACTAAACGTACCCCTTTTAGAAGTAGTTTTAATTTTTCTTGAAACTATAATTTAAAAACCACTTGCAAGCTTAGACGTTAGTAATTCTCTTTTGAAGGCAATTATCAAAGTTACGGTTTGCATTTCAGAAATATTTTCCCGTCGAGTTCAACTAAACGGATGAAACTTAACGACATTTAAAATTAATCAAACTTTATTACTTGGTACGCCTCTTTGTTGTAACGTTTTTGCCGCGAATTATGCAATTAGATCTAGATTTTTGTAGCAAACAAAAGACGAACAATTCTAAGACAATATTGTAACGTAACTTAACTAGCTTACAACTTTTAGGGTTAAATAAACATTGTAATTCCAAAGAACAACAAATAAATATTCTTATACATGAAGCTTTAGCATTAAGATTTATGAATAGTGTAGTAAAAGTAGTGATCATTAAATTTCTAATATGAAATGAATACTAATTTCATTAAGCTGGAGAGTTTATTTGTTGGTTGAACGCACTTTCAAGAACTTCTGGCACATCAAGGTCATGGTCTAGGTAGAATCAGTCAAGGACTTGCTACTACAGGTGGTAAAGTCAAAATCCTTATATTATGAAGCTGGTTACAGACCAATGACTTTGGGCTTGACTCGATAAAACCAAGTAATTAAGTCAGCTCATTGATTTATGTAGTTTTAACCATCAAACTGCAATTTAGCTTTTAGGCCATTCTAGAAATTGCTATTCAATTTCAATAATGTTATATCTTGAAACAAATTAGTATGGCAATGTCTAAGATATTATTATTTAATTTAATCGAGGAATTATTAGTATTCCTAGTGTTCTGCAAGAACTCAGTTTATTTGTGCCAAACGGTTATTGGACGGGGGAAACGAAGGTTATTTGTAGTCCCTTGGGGCAGAACGAATGCCCCCTTAACAAAGGCTAAAACAAGTACTTAATACTCTCTCGGAAACGATCGACATTTTTATATGTTCTCAGAATCTCTTTGTCCTAGGTGCGACAGACAGTCCCTTGTGCAGAGGATGTTTCAGCGCAGAAGAATCAGTCACCCACGTAGTCTTGGAATGCGTAGCAGTGGATTCCCAATTAACAGAAATCCTCGGACGAGTGAGGTCGCTCCGTGAAGGGTGCGATGTGCCCACGAAACTTCTGAGCATCTACAAGGAGCTAATCATGGACCAAAAGAGAGTTCTCAGAGCAAATTCTCAAAAACAACCAATATTGTTACGGTACGGTACGGTTACGGTAATTAAATTACACAACTATCGCATTGGCTATTAGCTATTAGGGCAGTTGTATAGTTATAAATAAGTAAATAAATTATTATCTGTAATTAAAGCTTCCAATAAAATCTAACAGAGACTCGTTGCATCCACTGGACTTCTTAACATTACAGATATTACACGAAACATGAGTAATTGACACGAAATATCTCAGAGGTGACGAAAACCTTATTAAAAAATAATGACCTATAAACCATACCTAACGTTGATAACGTATGAGCTATTTTGATCAAGGTAAAATATTGAATCACGTAAAGTGCTACTAACTCTTGTTATGTCCTCCATAATCGATTTGCTCTACCCTAATGTCAGTAAAATTTTATGTGTCGTTATCTCATATGAGTGTTTGAAAGATATTTTGTATAAAAATCAACAACTTAGTACCTACAAAAGGCGCGAATTGCACAGACTCGAAAGAGATTACAATTTGATGGGTATTTTATTATTGCTACGCATAATTTATCTGTGGACAGATATTTTTTTCTTAAAAAAAATACATTCAAATATAACCTCCTTTTTACGGATTTAGTATTACATTATTTTATTAACGTGACAATTCAAGTGATTTCAAGCTATAGTTGTTGCCATGACAATGATTGCTGAAAGATTCGTTAAAGAAGTTAAAAGAATATTATTTTTATTGTAGTAGCATTGATATACAAAAAACCCAAGATGCACAGTCTCATATAAAAGTAACGCTCGAAAGTGTCCTGAAACACTATTTCTGTCCATAACAGTATATGTTACAAGCATATATTATTGCAAAATCAACCTTACGCGAATTGCTTAAAGTTGTTATTACAACGCAATGTATACGTACTTAAAGCAATAAAATTTTACGACCTACCGTGGTCGGTAGGACAAGGTATTGAGTGGAGTCGAACATGACTTTTTTATTTACAACTATTTAACATAATTTTAAATTTATCCGACTTTTCGGGTGCTTTACAGCGTGAGTGGTCACGGTGACTGAAGACAAAAGGTGTTGGATGTTAAATAGTTGTAAATTTATAATAATACATAAACTTTAATCCGGTTAAAAAGTTTTTTCTTTAAATTAAAAAAAAATGTTAAATTGGCTACTAGTCCAGTCAGTCAAGACAATTAATTCATTATAATTCCAAAAGTTTTCAAATTTTGATGTAAGGTCGGGAGTGGTATTAAAACAAACTATAAAATTTTGCAACCTGCTCTGTGGTCCGGAACATTGTTAAAAATAAGTTTTGGTCGTGAAAAAAATTCCAAAAGTTCTGCAAACCTGGGGGAATTTTCGATATAATATTTCATATCACGTATAAAATTTGCAACCAACCTAAGTGTACGGAACATTTTTTGTTATTAAAAATTAATGTTTTTCTTTATTAAACTGAAGGAAAACGTTCCAAAAGTTCTGCAAATTTGACAGATATATCGAAAATAAAATAAATAACAAAAAATGTTCCGTACACTTAGGTTGGTTGCAAATTTTATACGTGATATGAAATATTATATCGAAAACTTCCCCAAGTTTGCAGAACTTTTGGAATTTTTTTCAGGACCATACAGCAAAAATTAATTTAATTGCAATTTTAACAATGTTCCGGACTGCGGACAAGGTTGCAAAATGAGATTTATTGTCGTCCCAATGTACCATTCACTTGACCGAAGTTTGAAAACTTTTGGAATTATTATCAAATTTTCGATTTCGAATGTCTATAATGACTGGTCTATACCTCCTGACCCACACTTTATATAGAGTAAATATATTTGTCAAAAACTACACACAAAAAAGTTCAAGAGTACATAAATTTATTTATAAGAAAAAACACAAATAAATAACATCGGCTCCACTTGTAGACGCGAGACAATTTGAAATGAGCGCACAATTTAGAATGTTGCGCTCATTTTTTGAGTACATTTTTGACGTTGAGTGTGCATCTTGGGTTTTTTGTATATCAATGTGTAGTAGACGTATATACTGAAGACTTAAAAAATTCATACTTACGCGTAATTTTTTTTAACTTTTAACTCTAAATATAATAGGTACGTTTGGTTTTTATAATAGAAAAACAAAAACAGAACTTCTTCTGTACAAACAAGTACAATTTCATTATTATATTAGAAGTAATATAATAATGAAATAATGAAATTGTAAACACTTTTAGCTGAGCAGTGCCTGAGCCTTGTGGCGTGCGATCCTCATCCTTGAGGTCGTAGGATCAAACCTCGACTGTGTACTAATGGACATGGTATGTGCGCATTTAGCACTAGCTCGCACGTTGAAGGACATCGTGCGGAAACCGGAAATGCCTTCAAGGAGTCTACAACTCGACGGTGTGTGTCAGACACAGCTGGTTGATCACCTACTTGCCTATTAGAAATTATCACGAAACAGATACAGAAATATCAGATTCAGACTTAAAAAAAGGGTTGTAGCACGACTGATTAACTAATTTTAGCTATTGAATTTCTAAAATACCTACCCCAATTTTAATAAAGAACTCTGCAGCTCCTGGTTATCTTAAATAAGTTGAAGAAAAATAGTGGTGGAGAGTTTATTGCCAGTTCCTCTCGTCCGTTCTACGCCCTTGATTTGAGAACTGGCAGTTAATGTAAATTAGCATTTAATATGTATTTCTTTATTGACGTTCATAAGTGTACAATTAATTGTGTTACGTAAATGAATAAATGATTTTGAATTTGAATTAAAACTTATTTATTAAGTTGTTTGTGTAGTCCTCGTGCGAAACAAAGACAATATTTCTAGTTAAATTATATATATCATTAATGAAACGATTCGTTTGAAGTATCTTGTACTATATTTATCCGATAAAAGTCGGTCTTTAAACAGATATTGAAAATTCCTTTGAATTTATGGAAATAGTATTGCGAGAGTTGTTTGAATTATCTACTAAAGTTTGATATTACGGGTTTCCATGTTTAATATAATGTCGGAAGGATGAGTAAAGGTGCAAATGATATTTAAAAATTATACAGTTTAAAGTAAATTACGAATGAAAAATACATTCTTGAAAGGCCAGCAACGCACTTGCGAGCCTTCTGGCGGCATCAGGCTTTTGCCTGTTTGCCCCGTTCTATACAAATTATATAATAGTGTCCGTACTCCATTTTTCTTTACTACTCCATATTAATTGTTTCATTAATCTGAGATTAAATTTTTTACGTTGCAAATCGTATTGGCAGGTCTCAAGTTCAAGAGCACGAATTGAACTACTGTAGACAGATAGACTTGGAAAATAGTTTTATAAAAGAAAAAATAGCATATGTAGATTGCTTAGAATACAAGAAAATGGATGATACTAAATAAACCCAAGTAACTTCTGTGTTACGTGAAAACTATATATATAACGTAGTTATGTGTAAACTCTCCGGGCGAAAATAACTTTTGTTGTGCTAAACTGTGTTACGGCCTGTTACAAAGATGTGCAAATATTACATACTTAATCTTCAGTCACAACATTATTTTTATCATACAGATTATTTTAATACATATAGTTTTAATGTTATTTTATATTTGGGGTTAGGCCATTCAATTACTTGGTTGGAATGAATCGGGGTTTTGCGCGGAGACATGAAGAAAGACTGCTGCTAATACCTAAACCTTTTTCTTATGTTGAAAACTGCATGGAAATCTGTTGGGTGGTTTACAGGTACATATATGCAGTATGGGGAAACTATAGACGAAACGTCAGCATTTTCCGTTTTAATGCAATTTGTCAGCAGCCTCCAAAACGTATTAACACGCGGCGTGATACGTCATAATATAACCTCCATTTGTTAATATATCAATCACCTGGGTGTATATAATTATCAGATAATACGTTAAATATAAGATTTTATTAACAATCAAGTATACAATTTTTACAATTTTCTTAACCTACAAAGTAATAATAGAAATAATTAAAAATAATTAAAATGAAAATCAACGACTCATTGGTCTAGTGGTTAGTACCCCTGACTGCGAATCCATGGGTCCCGGGTTCGATCCCCGGCTGAGACGACCATCGATGTGATGAGCATTTGGTGTTGTGCTTAGGTCTTGTGTGTTTAAATATGTATTTATATGTCTATCTATCTATAATATGTATGTATATCCGTTGCCTAGTACCCATAACACAAGCTTCGCCAGCTTAGCATGGGACTAGGTCAATTGGTGTGAATTGTCTTTAAAAAAAAGTATATTATATTTATTAAAAATCCTGTTTTCATATTTAGAAACGAAAATTGATTTCAGAACGGATCCGATTCTGACGCGAAAGGCGCAGGTCTTTGGGGATCAAATTAAAACTCTGATAAGGTTGTATTACATTTTATTGAATTTTTCGTAGCTCTAAATTGTATCTGGCTTATGCAATGCCTCGTAATACCACTGTGAGATATGACATACAAAAAATCCAATATTTTCATAAAACGGTTGCAAAAATATTCTATGTATAAAAGAAATAAAATGCATCAAAGGTTTATAAATTACAAGACTATTCGTAACAATTTAAATAATTTTATTGAAAATTAATACGAATACAGCCACAACGTTTTCAATTTACTTTCTTATTAACGTAAAAGTACATTCCATCCACGATTCTATTTTAGTTTTACCATGTTCATAATTTAAAGCTTTCAGAATCCAGATATATTCGGGACGTGAGATGAGTAGCCAAGCGAAATTCAAACTACATAAAAATTCACTTTCACAGAATTTTTTGCTTAGTGAATTATAAGTATAAATTAGTTACTTTTTGCTTAGAATTACATAAAAATAAATCAGTGGCGCTACAACCTCTCTAGGTCTTGGCCTCATTCATGATCATTTTTAAATCTAATAGGCAAGTAGGTGACCAGCCACCAGTGCCTGACACACGCCGTCGACTTTTTGGGTCTAAGACATATCGGTTTCCTCACGATGTTTTCCTTGACCGTTCGAGCAAATGTTAAATGCGCACATAGAAAGAAAGTCCATTGGTGCACAGCCGGGGATCGAACCTGCGACCTCAGGTATGAGAGTCGCATGCTGAAGGCACTAGACCAACACTGCTCTTTTGCTTAGAATTAGGAGAAAATATCGTAGCAATTTTAAATGGGTAGAGCAAATTTCAGTGTCTTCAGACTCCGAATGCACTAATTGCTATCTACGTGTGTAATAACCTTTCCGTACGAAGGAAAATATCATGAGAAAACCAGCTCGTCTGATACCTACTCGAAGGTGTAAGGCACAGAATGTTTTGTCACTTTTATTCATTGACTAAGTGACATGAGAGCGGTAGGAACAAAGTACATTTAATCTCTCTCTTCAGTCAATAGCTCATGTATGAGCTTCGTGGTCAGTCAGAAAACATCTGGAGCAGACAATCTGTTTTCACCGGTTTCTGTACCACGCCTCACTTAATACAGTATACAGTTTTGAGGACAATGAGTAATTCATTTGATCGGTCCATCTGGTTGGTGACAGCCACGTCATCTTTTGCCTTCTGTGGTGAAACAGTATCTCCAAGTCCTCATCGCCTCTGCGCATTTATTTATTTATTATTTATTTACACTTCGTTACCTATAAAAAAGCAGGTTAAAAAAGCACATACATATAAAAAAGCAGGTTACATAAGTTATGAGCAAACGGGCGGCCTTATCGCTAACAAGCGATTTCTTCCAGGCAACCCTAGAACAATTAAAAAAGAAACACCTACAGAGGTTAAAGTACAAGAAGTGCATAAATAATTTACAAAAACTCGAACTCAAAATAACATATAACACTACATATAACTAAAATAAAGTAAAATTTAAAGATAAAAAAATTGTATGGCGACAGAGACATACAATGCGCAGACTGACGGGCGAGTCCTTAACATTTAATAGATATATGTGAATTATGAATACGGAAGTAAATTGTATGTAAAACACTGTTTTGACCGGATTGAAGTTATGTATTATTATAAATTTACAACTATTTAACATAATTTTAAATTTATCCGACGTTTCGCGTGCTTTACAGCGTGCGTGGTCACGGTGACTGAAGACAAAGGATGTTGAATGTCAAAAAGTATCACAGCTGCAGAGAAAGTTGAATTATCTGTATTTATTTCCCCGGAGTTGGTATCGACTAAAAGATGGAGGGTTTTGGCAAAAATGGCTCACGGTGTCCTCTATTTTCGCGGATTGTGTTTCTTTTTGAGATTTTAATTTGGATATTATTGGATCCCAGGTGTTTGACAATTTTAGGCCGTCTTCTCTATTGAAATTGGGGTGTTTTTTGATTTCAATGGCTTCGCGTACCAATCTTGGGAAGAATCTTTTCTCTTTCGCAAGTACTTTCGGTTGGTCAAAGCGTATGTAGTGATTAGGCCTATCTAGTATGTGTTCACAGACTGCTGATTTTGTGTGTCGTCTATGTCTTATGTCTGCAATGTGTTCTTTGAGTCTGCTGGACATATTGCGTTTAGTTTGCCCTATGTAAGACAGGCCACAGTCGCAATCCAGTTTGTATATACCTGCATCTTGCAATGGGGTGTTACTTTTGATTGGTCTTAGGAATTGCTGAATCTTCTTGTGCGGCTTGAAAATTGTATGAATAGAAGCTCGTTTTAGGATCCGGCTAATTCTATCTGTAACTCCCTTTACATATGGCAAGTAGGCTGGCTGGCGGGGAACTGTTTGTGTCTTGTTTTTGTTTTTGTGATGTAGCCGGGGGATGCGCAGCTTGTTTCGGTGTAGCACCTGTTTGACATGCTGTAGTTCCTCCTCGAGGTGGGTATCATCACAAAGACGTTGGGCTCTCTGAAACAAACATTTACCGACAGAAAGCAGTTGTGAAGGGTGGTGGTGGGATTCACCATTGAGGTACCTATCTGTGTGGGTTGCCTTCCTGTGTATTGTGTGACCTAGTGTGCCATCTGCTTTGCGTATAATTAAAATGTCTAAAAAGGGCAGACGGTTGTTGTTTTCTTGTTCAACAGTAAATTTAATGTTCTTGTGTATTGAATTTAAATGTGCTAGAAATGCAGATATTTTGTCATTGGGGAGTACTACAAATGTGTCATCGACATATCTCTTGTACAGTCGAGGTTTAACCGGGGCATTGGCCAGAGCTCTCTCCTCAAAGTCCTCCATGAAGATGTCAGCGACTATAGGTGACACTGGAGAACCCATGGCTACTCCATCAACCTGCACATAGAACTCATCTTTCCACATTAAGTATCCTGATGTGAGACAGTGTTTTACAATATCTACATAATCTGGTGACATGTTCTGTTCTCTAAGTCTTTTTGCAATGATATCTAGGCAGTCATTTAGTGGTAAGTTTGTAAATAGTGACTCAATGTCAAAGCTCACCATGGTTTCATTGTGGAGTAATTTGAGATCTCTCAATGTTTCCACAAAATGGTAAGAGTCCTTAACATGAGCACTAGTGTGCCCCCTGAGAGGGGATAATATTGACGCTAAGTGTTTGGCTAATTTGTATGTGGGTGAGTCGATATGACTGACTATGGGTCTTAAAGGATTGTTGTGTTTGTGTATTTTTGGCAATCCATACATTTTTGGAGGTTTTACACAGGCTGTTGTTAAAGATTTGACGTCTAATGACAGTGTTTCAGAATATTTAGTAAGGAGGCTAGATGTTTGTTTTATTACCTTGTTTGTGGGATCTTTATCGACTTTTTTATAGGTATTGACATCGTTTAAGAGGAGAGCCATCTTGCTTTCGTATTCCGACGTATCCATAACAACGGTTGCGTTCCCTTTGTCAGCTCGGAGTACTACCAAATCTTCGTTCGCCTTTAGCTCCGCGAGAGCCTTTGTTTCAGCGAAGGTGAGGTTTCGTTTTGGCGGTTTGCTTGCTCGCAGTATGCACGAGATATCTTGCCGTATGGTTTCAGCCTCATCCTTTGATCCTTGGATCCTGGGATCCAATAATATCCAAATTAAAATCTCAAAAAGAAACACAATCCGCGAAAATAGAGGACACCGTGAGCCATTTTTGCCAAAACCCTCCATCTTTTAGTCGATACCAACTCCGGGGAAATAAATACAGATAATTCAACTTTCTCTGCAGCTGTGATACTTTTTGACATTCAACATCCTTTGTCTTCAGTCACCGTGACCACGCACGCTGTAAAGCACGCGAAACGTCGGATAAATTTAAAATTATGTTAAATAGTTGTAAATTTATAATAATACATAACTTCAATCCGGTCAAAACAGTGTTTTATTTAAATGAGTTATGTTAATCAAAGACAATACTAAATTGTATGTATTTAAAAATAAACTATATCTTAACCAACATTTATAATAAGCTAGCTAATGTCCGCTACCCCCGTATTTATCCCACACGATCTCACATCATTTTTGGATTCAAAAAATCTTAAGCAAATACATGATGTCGTTTATTCTAATGATTTATTATTTTTATATTTACACAAGCAATTTAACGAAACAATAGGAGGTGACTCCTTCATTTACTTACTAAATGTTAATTAATCGATTCAAGTTATATCAAATCAAAACTAGCCTAGATAAAGATACAATATTAGTCCGAATTCGTTAATATATATATTATTAATTTGACTTAATATGTCATATGATAATGGCCCCTTGAGGATCTATTCTCTTGTACTGTTCATAAACCAAATCAAAGGTATATAGGTCTTAGCGTGACTGAAAGAACCTATTATGCATGAGCAATAAATTAACCGGACCAAAGGTCGGGCCATACGTATATCTTCTATATGTTATAAACAGTTTCGATTTCACTAATGTACCTATTATTATTTTTAAACGATGTTAGCATTTTCTGTATTTTAGAAATAATTATCTATGCCATATATAATGTATCTGTAACGGCTCATATTGTCTTTGGTCTGCAAGAGAACCATACATTTAAATATACATGAAAATGTATTATATTATTTATGTAAATAGATGTTTTGTTGACCATTGTAAAACACTCAATACATCGTTTTATGTAATAAATAGTTAAAATGCGCATGTTATGAACAATTTCGATTTCACTAATGAACCTATTAAAAGTATTAGTTTTAATATAACGATCTTTGTATATTCTGTATTTTAGAAATAATTATCTATGCCCTATATAATATATCTGTAACCTCATAATATTGTCTTTGGTCTGCAAGAGTACTATAGATATAAATGTATATATATATAAACGCCAATTACACCATTAATGTAACTCGATGCTAATAGTTAAAATAATTAATTAACTAATAGAACCATCCATTGTAAAGACAAACCGCCACAGAGCTTGCAATTTTATAAATGGTAATGGACGAATTAAATCAAAATGCAAGGCGGGCATTAGTAATCTATGGGAAAAACCTCAGTCAGACATATTGCAGAATAACACGCGAAGTGTCATCCTTGTCACTGAGTTTAATGTATAAACTAAAGTTCAGTGGTTCAATGTAAGTTTAATTTTTAACCAGATACCTAAAATACGTTTCCGAATTTATGCTGTTGTTGTGTTGATAACGCTAGAGTATAGTTACTACATCAAGTAAAGCGTGAAAATTATTTATAAAAACTAGCTGATCCGCCAAACGTCGTTTTGCCATGTATATTAAAATTTATTTAAAAAATATTATATACATTTATAATAAAAAATAGGGGTTGATCGTAGAGGGGTGAAAATTAGGGGGTGTATGTATTTTTTAATGCTGTATCATAAAAAAATAAAAACAGAAAAAAATATCTAAAAATAAAAAAAAATACTTAGGGGTGGACTACCCTTACCATTTAGGGGGATGAAAAATAGATGTTGTCCGATTCTCAGACATACCCAATACGCACACAAAATTTCATGAGAATCGGTCAAGCCGTTTCGGAGGAGTTTAACTACAAACACCACGACACGAGAATTTTATATATTAGATTGTAAATACCTTTAAATATCATTAAGACTATCTAGTAGACAAAGATTTAAACACTGTAAACGGACTGCGTATAATATTTTGAGCTAGCCTCCTCCCTCCTATTAATGAAAACAAAATTTATTTTATCTGACAGAAAGGGCCAAAAGAGTACGTTTGTCACTTTCTGTCAAGTATGCTGTTATAAAAGAGACAGAAAGTTCAATCAAATAAAGAATTTTGTAAAATAAAATTTTTTTCATGTATTGTCTAATTATATTTTGAAGTTATACTTCTTTAGGCGCGTTATGAAAAATTTAAGAGAGTGAAATTTTACGATTGCGCGCGCACCGTGACACAAAATTTCTAATATGAAGTTTTTAAACTAACCGGGCGCCGAGCGTGCGCGAGCGAGATGGGAATAAGACAATCTACAATTAAAAAGAAATAGAATATGCGTGAAGTTAGCAACTATGCCAAGGACTTTGAATGACCATAATGACATTTACCTTTTAAACAAATAAATTTTTATTATACAAGTGCGAATTTTATATGTGCGTCTGAATTATAATCAGAAGTGATTTAAATTAAATATATTGTATACCAATTAATATTAGAAAATATTTGTGAAAAAACTGTGCTCATCAACCTTCCTAAGTGCTTCAATACAATTGAGGTTAACTATCCGTATGTATTATTTTTTCTATTTTATTAAATAGTTTTATAAATATACAGGATACTTATGAAATAGAAAGGACATACACTTGTTAAAATGATATGAGAACTTAAGAGCGCAGTGCTAACCAGATCCATGCAACTTCCTTACAATGTCCGCAATATACACAACTCGCGAGGGGATTCTTTGTATCGAAGTTGCATGGTTCAAGTATCCGCGAATATAAAATAAATACATAATTATGTGTTTTATAAAGGAAAAATAAAATAATAACAGCAAATAATTTATACAGCAAGGTTGCTAAAACGACTCGGCGTAAGGTCTCTATGGAGTTGCTGAAAATGTCTACCACGTATTTTTTATGACAGTTTTACGTTTATGAATATAACTACAATATAGTGCCCATATTTTTACTTTTTATGTAATAGGAGGCAAATGGGCAGCAGGCTCACCTGATGTTAAGTGATACCGCCGAAGAGTAGCACTCACTAATATATTAGTGGTTATTACATAAAGACAGTACTACAACGCAAAACCTTGATTGAAGAAAATCATCAACAGTGTACGATGAGCTAATGAGGACTGTAACTTGTTATGTATCGGTTTACGGTTCGTGCTGCAGTCTTTGTAGTGTCAAATCCTAATGATCTAGGTTTCTCGAGTTCGTTAATGGACATGCTCGAAGGCTTAAATGGAAATTATCAGGTCACATTTCTAGAGCGCGGGATAAAATGGACACTTGAAATAACAAAATGGACTGGACCTACTGGAAAGATGTCTAAGACGACAAAAGAAAAGATGGATGACGTTATAGAAATAGCGGGGGAAAACTGGATGAATGTTGCTCAAGACAAAGAGAAATGGAATAATATGAAGGAGGCTTTTACCCTTAAAGGGCCATACAAATACTAGACCACTAAAGAAGAAAAAAATCTAATTTTTTTTTTAGAACTTATACTAAAACAACGAACTGGGTATAGAGCACAAATATATAAGAATTATAAAAAACATTTATAAACACAGTTCGGCTTGTATCCGCCTAGAAAAAGAAGGAAATAAATTTCAAATACAAAAAGGCGTGAGACAGGGTGACCCCCTTTCACCAACACTCTTTCTGGCCGTAATAGAAATGATCTTCAGGAATCTGGAATGGAGGGACATGGGTATAACTATTAATGGCCGCGCGCTAACGCACCTACGATTCGCTGATGATATCGTATTATTTGCAAAAACACCAGCTGATCTAAACAAGATGATAAATGATCTAGCATCGGAAAGTGCAAAGGCCGGATTGAAGCTAAACCCGGAAAAAACAAAAATCATGACCAATGGCAACAAAGACCCTGTAATAGTGGAGCAGAACCAAATCTCCTACGTGGAAGAATATTTATACCTCGGTCAACTGATGTCTCCACACGATAACGGAAACAAAGAAGTCGAAAGAAGAGTTGCAAACAGCTGGAAAAAATATTGGAGCCTAAAAGAAGTGATGAAAGACAAGACCCTACACAATTCAACGAAAAGCAAATTATTTAACACATGCATCCTGCCAGTGCTGGCTTACGGGAGCGAAACATGGGCTTTAACAAAAAACGTAACAAATAAACTCTCCGTATGTCAACATGCCATGGAAAGGAGCATGACTGGGATCAAAAGAAAAGACAAAGTAAGGAGTAGCAACATCAGAGGAAAGACTAAGGTACAGGACATAACTTTGAAAATAAGAAGACAAAAGTGGAAATGGGCAGGCCACATGATCAGGGGAAAGGACAAATGGAGTAAAATAATCACACAATGGTACCCAAGAGATGGAAAGAGAAAGAGAGGTAGACCACAAAAAAGGTGGGACGACGACATTATACAAGTCGCGGGAACAACATGGGGTAGAGTGGCCATAGAAAGGCCAGAATGGAGAAGGTTGGAGGAGGCCTTTGCCATCTGGCAAACGGACAAGCAAAAGTGGAAGAAAAGTACAATATACGAAAAATAAAGAAAAATACTGGCATGTCCGAATAGAGGCTATAATAATAATAATAATAAAAAACTAAAACAACTATTACTCATTAAAAAATGTAAACTAACCAATCGTCATATTGATTCATTTATAAAGATTTAATAATAATAGTAGGTCTTATTTTATATACATGTTGTACTACACGTTTGGATAGGTACCAAGTCAGTGGTAGATTGGAATGTAAGTTTG
Source organism: Pieris napi (assembly GCF_905475465.1). Lineage (NCBI taxonomy): Eukaryota > Metazoa > Arthropoda > Insecta > Lepidoptera > Pieridae > Pieris > Pieris napi. The sequence continues at coordinate 10,320,596 of NC_062237.1, forward strand.
ATATTAAGATAATATGATTAGAGTAATTAAAATGTTGCCATATTAATGCCACCTATTGCCGCAAAGGAGTATTATTATAATTTAATATATATACTTTGTGAATATTTTTCTTTAACACTAAACGATATGTAACTTACATAGCAATGTTCGTAGTAAAATTCTAGTAATAATTTTTTGTCTGACATAGGATTGAACTTTCCATGGGCATGAGGTATATTATGATATTTTTTTCGGTTGTTGACTAAACCAAGAGGTATTATTATTATATTTCTATAATGCACAAGTGAGGCAAAGACCCACAAAGTTGAACCAACTTGATGTGTGTTTTGAGGTAGATTGAAGTAGTTTACACTTATTTACTAAACGGTCAAAGGGGTTAATATAACAGTAAATAATCCTCTATTTCTGAGAATTCTCGTTTAGTCTTTTGAAAGTCAACATGAGTAAACGTTGGAAAAATGTATTCTCATTTCAAAGGATTAATTAAAATGAGCATTGCGAAGTTAAATAGTTTTAATAATGGATACTTTTTTATGCTAGGTTATTTGCTCACTGTACACACGCGATAAATCCAGACCAACAATGAAGCGCTTTTAACTCCTGTATTCTGTAATTCATATCAATGCTACTCTCATCACTTAGGTTCGATCCCCGGCGGTGCACCAGTCAACTTTCTTTCTATGTGCGAATTTAACATTCGCTCGAACGGTGAAGGAAAGCATCGTGAGGAAACCGGCTTGTCCAAAAAGTCGACGGCGTGTGTCATGCACAGGAAGCTGATCACCTACTTGCCTATTAGATTGACAAATGATCATGAAACTGAAAGACACAGAAATCTGAGGCCCAGATCTAAAAAGGTTTCAGCACCACTGATTTTCTTTTTTAATATCAAGTTAATAGATTTAGTAGACTATACTATTGATGATAAGTGACGAAATCCAAGCAAAGTTCGTATTTTGCTTGGATTACAGAAACTATGTACTTTGAGTACAGAAAAATGTAACACAATCAGAAACCATTGAAATTGTTGACAATAAGAATATATCTTGGCTAACAACGCGATCGCAAGATGCCATATAAAATAAAATATATGAATCGAATAAAACAAGTGAAGTACTGACATTATTAAATCGCTGTGTCATAAAATTGTCTTCTCAGTTTCATATTCTTTGGGTTTGTCCCAACAATATAATCGATTTAACAAACTAGTATTGTGTTTCTTCAGACTTAGGATTAACAATGTAGTATGTTCCTTTGTATTCCCTCACCTAATCTTATTGAAATCTGGTCAATGCAAGCGTTGAACTTTCATGTGTCGTGGCACAATCATAAAATTATTTCATAAAAGTTATACAGTGAAGAATTTGACGGGTGCTATTATATAACATTACACGTTCTCACACAGATACATATACACATACTAACGCACACTCACTCTACCATTCGTAGAATACACGTATAAATTACCATATAAGCTACGAAAGAGCTGGGTCCCCCGGGAAAAGTAATTTTGTATTTACTTAAACGGTTCCTAAACATTGTATATAATTTTAGTTACTATGGATTAAAATAGTTAATTTTGACCTATATATTTATATATATTTGGCCACCACATATCACTAGTGATAAAATCCTATAATAATATTGATGAGTTACAATATTAATATTTTTCACTGTTAGAGGAGCATATATAGCTTTATTTTGTTAACGCCATGCTGGCCCAGATACAGACCAGGAGCTGATGAAAGATTAGAAAGCTTAGGCAGTCCCGAAACGGAGCTAATTATTTGTCAAAAACAACATTTTTAATTTACCATTCAATTATATATAAAAACCTAAATAATTTTTAACACAGCATATATACCTAAACAAAAAAGTATGGGAAGAAAACGAACAGGATATTTAAATAAAAGGCCGACGCGCCTGAGCCCTGCCACGATTAACCGTGATGAACGATGCGAATGTCCATATGATCATGATTTGGTTACCTCGTATACACAAGCACATCTATGAGCCAAATTTTTTTCTGTAATAACGATACTCAATTGCTAGATGACACCAACGCTGTGTGTTTTTAATACCAAAAATTGTATATCCAACCAGCTGAATTAAATAAAAGAGATAGTAGGGGAAGATTGGTTAATTGTTGCGAGACAAGAATTTGTAGGAGGAGATCGTGTATTAAATGTAATAACATAAACTTATTTTTTTTTTAAGACAATTCACACCAATTGACCTAGTCCCATGCTAAGCTGGTGAAGCTTGTGTTATGGGTACTAGGCAACGGATATACATATACATATTACATACATATTATAGATAGACATATAAATACATATTTAAACACCCAAGACCTAAGCTCATCACATCGATGTTCGTCTCAGCCGGGGATCGAACCCGGGACCTATGGATTCGTAGTCAGGGGTACTAACCACTAAACCAATGAGTCGTCAATTTAATACTTACTTACTCGAATAGTAAATTGGAAAGCATTATTTTGGTTTGGAAAATTGTTCCCGCTTTTCTCGGGCTAGGTCATTAATCGATGTATTCAAAACTCGACAAGGTTAGTGTGTCAGAGAGGCGAGGGAACCTGGAATGCAATCTCGACTATTCGATGTTCCTGTCTCCATAAAATGTATTCGGTTCGTTTTAGTAAATCCATTCCATATTTAAAACGTAAAAAATATTTTAAAACCCTGTAAACAAAAACTACACCAGTCTTAATTTTACTTAAAGTAATGATCGTTGTGCCTCGTAATAGATCTTGATAGATACAGACCCATTAAAAGAAATATACGTTATAATCAGTTCAGGCAGTTGAGGCATCAAACGGCTGGATATTTAATTTAATATATATGTAAAATAGAACTTTATTCTTGATAGTGACCTCTTCTGTAAAACTATATACATTATATACATCACTCAAAAAGTCAAAAGTCATTTATTCATATAAGTATATAACACAATGTACATTAAATGCTTCTAATTTTACATTTACTGCCAGTTCTCAAATCAAGGTCGTAGAACGGAAGAGAAGAAGTGTCAATAAACTCTCCGCCACTCTTTTTAATCGGCAAGTTTTTTTGTTTTACACAACGTTTGTAAGGAGCTGCAACCAATTCACCATGTTCCACTTGACATCTTAAGTAATAAAGAATAAAATAAATTAAAAACAAAGATTTCTCCTCTATCAGCAGGAGGCATGGTGAAATAGGAGCACGCACTTACATTCTCGTGGGAATAACATGCACACTTTGCTCTATTGTCAATACTTTACGTGGCGATAGGTTTGGAGTGGGCTTCATTTGTGTTTTTTCTCTCACCTTGGGTAACATCATAAAGCTCACTTAAGTATTGAAAATATTCTATAGTCGGCCATGTTCGGACATGGCTCAGGAATAATGCAAGAATCTAATTGTGAAATAATTTTTCAATCGGGTCCAATCAACAAACAACTTTTTATAATATTAGTGCACATTTTCGAACGTAAGTAATAACAGAACCTCTTTTGTCGTAGTTAACTAGAAAACTTTAATTGTTTTAGCTCGTAGAATTATTAGACTCGCAACATAACTTTAGTCTAATAATGATTTACGAATGTACAATTATGAAGGTAAAGTAATTATACAGTAGTAGAAACCGACATTATTTGTATGCCTAGTACGGAAATTTTTAAATACAATTTTTAACTGAAACAAATGGTATAAACACATTTTAAGAAACACTTATAACTACAACAGTCTATGAAAGTTTAAACATAGTAACCCATACAAAGAGGATTACTACATGCAGCTGAGCTTATCGGACGTCAAGGCAGAATACAAAATACCATCCGTATCACCTCGACGTCCGTCGTTCTACAACAGCCTTGCGATTCTGTAACTCACACACAGAGTGTGAGTTACAGAATCGCAAGGCTGAGCGTTTTTTAAGGCAGTTTTTGCCGCGCACCACCACTATATATATACACTAACCAGCTGCCCTCTGAAGTATTTCCGAACCAATTCTATTTAGGGTTCTTAAAGAGTACAAATTCTTGAAAGGCCGGCAACTCATTTGCGAGCCTTCTGGCAAAGTGAGTGTGGATGGGCGGCGGTATCACTTAACATCGGGTGAGCTTCCAGTCCGTTTGCCTCGTATTACATAAAAACAAACATAAACATCAAAAACATTATATATTATATCTATTTTGACGAGTTGTATCATCTTGGCAAAGTAATAACAATGAACTTTCTGAATTATATTGTTGCATAACTTAGCATACATCTTGTTGAGTTATAGACTACGCCTCAGCTACGGCGTAGCAAATTTGTAGCGCGCTGTTTATAATAAGTTGCAAGTCCCGAACACTTAAGAATAATCTTGAAGGTTATTTTATATACTTTGCGTGTCACAGTGGTATAAGTCGATACGATTCCTAGCGAAACAATGTGGTTCTGTCTTGTACAAGCCTGCTCTAGCTCGTATAAGTTAATAAACAAAGCTTTGCAATTAGGTTAAAACAACCATAAATGACTAATTACATACATAATCAATACCATTAAACTTTATGGCACTTAAACATAACTAAAAAATAAAATATATAACAAATAATATCGCAATAGAAAATTCTATTTAAAGAACAATTGTCTTGATTCGCTTGTCAATTGATTTAGCCAGTGGATTTCACCGATAAGTCGCAGTCGTTCCAAGGTTGCATGTCTTGAAGGTCTAACCTATTCTCAGTACGATAAATAAATCAATGCAATTTCCATACATTTTTCAAAGTTCTTGGAAGCACTTTACTGCACGTTCTAGTTTATTTAATACATTTCGGAACTGGTAAGTGATATATATATAATAGCTTCGCCCTTAAGAAAAGGAAACGATGCGATTAATGTTTTGAGCATATTTCTTTGGGTAAATAAGCGAGCAGTGTTTGCTTAGTGGCTATCCCTGAGGTCGTAGGTTCGATCCTCGGCTGTTCACCAATCAACTTTTTGTCTATGTGCGCATTAAACATTCGCTCGAACGGTGAAGGAAAACGTAAGGACACCGCCTTGCCTAAAGGCCTGTTTTTACTTTGATTAGTGCGAGGGAAGTAATTAGTAATTGACATTGATTAGTGCAGGTTTGTAGTGCAAGTAGTGTCCAATTATTGTTTGGCAAGTACTCGCAGCGTAGTGAGGGGGAAGGGAGGCCGCACGCAACGTCACTACTCGCAGTTCACTCGCAAAAAAATAGAACACGCTTCTAATCACTTTACTAAGCAGCCAACTAATCACCTGCACTAATCAGTCGCTGTCCACACTTGTTTTCTCCTAATCACTAATCACCTGCACTAATCACTAATCAAAGAGAATACAGGCCTTAAATTCAAAATTCAAAATTCAAAAATCATTTAATCATATTGGTAACACTTTGTACACTTATGACTTGTCTGTAAAGAAATACATATAAATGCTTCTAATTTTACATTCAGTGCCAGTTGTCAAATCAAGGGCGTAGAACGGAAGAGAAGAACTGGCAATAAACTCTCCGCCACTCTTTTTAATCGCCATTTTTTTTTTACACAACGTTTGTAAGGAGCTGCAACCATTAAGATCCAAAAAGTCGACGGCGTGTATCAAGCACAGGAGGCTTATAACCAACTTGCCTTTATTAACAAATGATTATGAAACAGATACAGAAACCTGAAGCTCAGAACTAAAAGGTTGAAGCGCCACTGGTATTATATAAATAAGGAAGGCAAAATCGCTGTTTTGTGCCTATGAATGAGGCATGCCCTTCCTTTTTCACCAGAGGCAAAGCCGATTGAGCACATAAACAGTAAATTGGTATTGGTTTGAAATCGACCACCTAAGTTGTGCATCCGTGTTCATATTAGTCTTGACTAACAAACTTGCCTCCTTATAATTAACGCAAAGACGGAGCACTCCATTACAAATTATGTAAGTTTTAACTCAATTAGGATGATAGATCGAGATTAGAGGAGACTGGAGCTCGTCAATTGTTTAAACTTGCCGGCGGACGTGTCTAAACAACGTGCGCTGAGAACTGCGTAACTTACCCAGCCCCAATACTCTGTAACTCGCAATGGAGATCTCAATTTCGATGTTGAGTTTTGGTACGGCGCGATGCCAGGTTCGCGTCAGTATATATTGAGAGAAGTACTGCAGTATTTTTTTTATTTATTTGGGAAAATGCATTGCGCATACTTTTTCTGCTCCCTTCTGGGTTATGTGGGACTATTGTGCATACGCTCTAAAACCGCAAGGCACCACCAACAATCGCCCATGGCGAAATGTATAAGCAGCACAGGCGTATCAGCTTCGGTTACGTCTGCCTCTCCACGCCAGATGAGCTCACAAAAAATCATCGTTATTAGTATAGCGGAGCCCGTAATGGGTCCGTTCCGCTCGCAGTGGAAGGCGGCATGACAACTATGATGACAGTTCACAGAACAAAACGTTAGTACCGAGTTAGTTAGCTTTAAAAAAATACCGAGTATTTTTTTAAGTATTACTCGGTATTTTGTAATTGTAATTTTTTCACAGAAGTAGAAACATTTCTTAGATTTTTATCCCCCGCCTGGTCTCTTATCTTTAATAAACATATTTTGACCGTCTCACTTATTCCCGCTTACATATTAAGCTACGCTACATAATTCGCCAATTTGAACACAATTTAGTCCTATATCATTTGCACCAAAGCTTCAAAAAGTTTCAAGAAGAATTCCAAACTACTTGTTTTATTGGTGGTATTATATTTACCCTGTTAATCAAACGTATAAAATAGTAAAGATATGGACAATTTGTTGCTTTTTACGTATGTAACTACAACTTTATAGTGTTCAGTGCTTGTATATTATCAATTTATCAACCGCTTATAAGCCTGTGACACGAAACCACGTTGGGAATTCAACATTCATAAAGTCAATAAATAGTTGCCACTAGGTAGTAATTACTACGAAAGTCGAAATATATTTCATAACTACGAGTAGTTACTACGTTTGTGTTCGTTATCTTTTATATGTACAGGCACAATATGTACATAAGACTTAGACTTTATTTTTTTTCTTTTGTAACTAAAACCACTCCCGACTGGACTCTCGCTTATTGGTAAGGCTTGTCTATAATCTGAAGGAGGTTCCTTGGTTTTTTAAGAGAAACGTTTCATTCAAACATTTTCATGAATAGACCTGTATATCGCCTACGTGTCTTACTAGACTGAGATAGATGTAGAAAAGTGCCAAATATTTCACAGCAAGCTAAACATATGCTTCAATCAGGTAAGCCTATGTCCGTATACAGCTATATAATGATTTATTTAATTGATTCTTTTTATCGGAAAGTAGGCTTTTAGACCTGACCCGCAGATTTAGCTGAAGCTGAATTCTTCGTTATGTTGCCTTTAACAAGGAAATCTTATATAGAAAACTCCAGCACCTAGAACATCCAAACTCAAAATTGAGGAAACCTGATCATACACATATATAATGTAGATATATTTTTCCCTAAACAGGTATGTTAAATATGAAAGACTTTGATCCAAGTTATTTATATGCATATGAGGTATACACATTATTCTAACAAAACGAAATCCGTTGGTGATTTCACGGTTTAGATTTTTAATGTTATTTTTCTTCAGATTTTCTTATTAAATGAAGCCAAGCACAGGAACTTTCTAGAAAATATCCTGAACTGCCTTGCGATTCTGTAACTCACTTTTCGAACTCTCACAGCGGTTTTCGCAGCGGCGGTCGCGCTCAAATCAGTGGTGAAGCAGTCATTTTATGATTTAGCATTCTGATAAGGAGGGAGCTTGTAGTTTATTGTTTATCAGAATGCCAAATCATAAAATGACTACTTCACCACTGATTTTCCTTTTTTTTTTTATTAATTGTTTAATCGTCATAATTTTGGTTTCTTGGTAGATTTTATTAGTCTGTGTTAAAAAATTGTATCTAAATAGTGCTTTTATTAATTTATTTTTTAGTGTTTGTATGTTAGAAATTTTGTATGCTGTACCCCATATTTCAATTAGATATATATATGAATTGCGGCTTGACTAAACAATTATAAATTAAATGTCATATATAATTTATGTCTATATAATTCATCCAATCTATTAAATATAGATATATCTACATATACGCAGAAGGAACCTAAACCATAGTCCAATATGTGTAACGTAATAATTGAACAAGTTTACATTCAATAATTTTCCCATAAAACAGGTACCTATAAAAATATTTATACCGTCAATTACGTAATGCTAGTCGCACGTGGGTAATGTTTTACGATGTCACATTAATGTTTGAAAACATGCCGGGAAATAATAAATCGATATATCCTTCATTAAAATTGAAGGTCGGAAATATTCGTTCTATGAATTCTTTATTAATTTAAAATTGTATACGTGACAATCAAGTCGCCTAAATTAATAAGTACCTACTAGAATAGTTAGTTAATTTCAATAAAATTATAATTTACAACCAGAAGTTTCTAGCTTTTTGTTTACAGTGGTACGTTGATGTCGTAAGCGATAGACAAAATCAATTTAACATCCGATTGATTCTATTTGGATCTATATTTAAAAATTAAGGAGCGTAAAATGAAAAAACTAATTTATATGCGTATAATGCCGTCTGCACGTGGGGTTGGGCTCCGTCAATGTTCCAGCCATTTTGGAACCAATATACATCGCTAGAGATCATGGCAAGCGGCCGGATGGAATGTCTTCGATCCCTAGGACGGGATTTGGTATGGGAAGCTTTTGTGGACAGGTTAGCCCCGTCTCACCTTCCTTGGACAAGCACAGTAGCTGGCGCGGCCGCAGAGCAGGCGGAAAATAATAAACGTCTCAAATATTAGAGTCTTTCCTCCAACTTTGATTGTGTTGCCTATGAAGTTTTGGAAAGACTCTTCGGCCGTGGGGTTCAAGTGCACAGGCGCTAAATAAAGATTTAAGTAGGCGCCTGACCCAACGAATAAGTATCGCAATACAGCAAGGAAATACTGCCAGCATTTAAGGTACACTGCCAGAGGGACTAAACTTTTAAATTTGTTTTACTTTTCTATTTATCAATTTATAATTATTATTTTTACTATTTAGCTTTATAATTACGTAAATACTGTATATTTGTGTGTTGGCAATAAATATTCAAGATAGATTAGACTAAATATAATGTCAAGTTTGCAATAGTGTTGTAGGACGTCAAAAAAATTTAAAACTTATATTATATACTTATATACTGAGACCAATAACACAAAATTATACTTAAAATATTGCGCGTTACAAAGTTAAGCGTAAACATTAAGATGTTCCATTATAACTAAGCCCATCGAAACATGGATCGTAACAGGATGCAGAACAGGAAATAAGGAAACGTACCTACGTGACAGCCATTAAGGGTAGCTACATTCATGTTAGTACAAGGGTTCGATGTCGGCGCCGTCGGGGAGAAATGCCCTCTTTTTTTATACTTGAGAGTGACATTTTAAAATTAACAGAATGAAGTTGCCCACGGAAGATGCTACGGCATTGGACATAAGTTAAAAACAACATTCGAATAATAATAGAATTTATGTTACACTTAATGTAAGAGAATAATAATAAATATTTATTTATTTAATTTTTCAAATGTAAACTGAACTTTATTGACTATAATGACTCCTTTTCCAGTCCTTGATTATTTAATTGTAATTAATTATTTGCATGCAATCAAAAACTATTTTTAATAATGAAGTATAACTTCTTACGCGCGTACATAAGTACATGCACCCCTTTTTTAAACTTTAATTTAATAAGTATTCTTATTAAAGTAAAAATCATTGTTCTATTATTGCGTGACTCTACAGCATTTCATACTTATCTCTCTCTACGAATAAAATGTGATAATACGAAAAACTCGACTAACAAACCATTAAATACATACGTTAAATTAATAATTAATCCGGTTATAGAAAATTATAATCCATTCAGAATGTATAAAAGCGTTACGAGATACGAGCGAGCTTCAGAATTGTGTATTTTGAACATCAATATTTCATCGTATACCGTAATTGTACGTTGTCATTCCTCTCACGTCTTCAACAATTGTCTCAATTCTATCAGGGATTATGAACAAAGCTACTCAGATATAACTGAACGTATTCTTAAACTTGTAAAGTTAATTAAACGTGGGGAGTAATTTACGTTTTTTGTTTTATGTACGAATCCAAAACAAATTATAAAACTATTATTTTTGTTTGCGATCCCGGCTTTATATTTATCTCATTGACTTCCGCCCTCAGACGGAAATAAGGTAAACAGAAATATACTAATATTAAGAATCAACACATTAACTCAAGAATTAAAACAATTTTAAATAGCGTGGGGTTCAAGTGCACAAGCGCTAATTAAAGATTTGAGTTGGCACCTGTTAGATAGTAGATCCCAGAGCTGGTGCTTTCCTCGCTCAACGAATAAGTATCGCAATACAGCGAGGAAATGCTGCCAGGGTTAAAGGTACACTGCCACTGGGACCAAACTTATTTTATTTTAATTTTCTGTTTATCCATTTTTAAGTATTATTATTATTACTATGTAAGGTCAGAATATTGTAAATCCTTTATTGTGAACGACATAAAACATATTTACGTACATACATTTTGTGGGTAGGCACAGAACACAATCTTATGATAATCCAGTGGGTGGTACCCATCTAGCACTACCGTTTCTTCGATAATTTTTATGTAAAATAAACTATCTATAGTATAGTTATAGTATCTCACTATGGATTTTAGATATGCCAGTTTCCTCACGATTTTTGCCTACACCACAGCAAGTACTACTTACACGCAAAAAACAACAGAATGCACGACCACAGATGAGGGTCACACGCTTAATACAAACTCTGATCTTACCTAAACCTCTCCTGTTTAATATATCATGTAGATAGATAGATAAGCTTTCTCATGAATTCCATGACAGGATTTTTTGAACTGTAAAGGGGCAGGAAGTTTAGCTGATGTTAAGTAATACCGCCGATCATGCAGACAGAAGGCTCGCAATTGCGTTGTCGGCCTTTTAAGAATAAGGTAGGAACTATAACACATTAGAATTGAACTCATGTTCAATACTAAAGGCCTGTCTTGCGATTCTGTAACTCACTTTTCGAACTCGCACAGCGGTGTTCGTAGCGGCGTTCGCTCTCAAAGTGTCGTGAAGGAGTCATTTTACGATTTGGTATTCTGATAAACAATAAACTACAAGCTCCCTCCTTATCTTCACGACTGATTTGAGAGCGACCGCCGCTGCAAAAACCGCTGTGCGAGTTCGAAAGTGTGTTACAGAATCCCAAGGCTGTGTCCTAACTGTGTTCATAGAGATAGTACGAGTGAAGTGTTTAATTTTATTTGCAATTCCAGGGAACAAATGTAATTTGAATCTCTAAAGGATAGTTTGTAAGGCAGGAGTACCCATTTATCTGAGTTAAAAAATTTATGCGCAAAAGTTAGTGGAACGCTGTCTTAATAAATAGTGAAATAACTTTGGTGCAAATTTTAATATCAGCGCACTTAGCTGTTTGTTAATTAGTTTTCCAGTAAAAATATGAAAGAATATTTAAAAGGGGTCACAATGTATGCAATATATGTGTAAATAGTGGCGAATATTAAATAATGAAAAGCATTTTATCATAGTAAAATTAATCACGGACTTATAATAGAGACAAGAACAAATAGAAAAGTTCACTCCTTATATTACACTAGACAACTACCAAAAGTATGTAAAGAAAACTTTCAAAACCCAAAATGTGAGAGCCTTTTCTCCAAAATTTATTTTGTTTCCTTTGGAGTTGAGACTTGAAGTGCACAGGTGCTTATTAAAGATTTAAGTAGGCGCGTGGTAGACAGCACAGGTGACCCCAGAGCCGGTACTTTCCTTGAACAAGTATCACTTCATGCTTCTAATTTTAAATTTACTGCCAGTTCTCAAATCAAGATCGTAGAATGGACGAGAAGAACTGGCATTAAACTCTCCGCCACTCTTTTTAATCGTCAAGTTTTTTTGTTTTACACAATATTTGTAATGAGCTGCAACCATTACACCATGTTCCTGATTACATCTTAAGTAATTAATAGTTAATTAATAATATTAAAAAAAATATTAAACACAAACACTCAATATCAGTATCAGTAGTAGGCTGATAGAGGACAAGTGTCAATATATATATATAAGTGTAAGTGTTAATATATACAAGTGTTAATAACAAATAGGCATGGTGAAATAGGAACACGCATTTTCATTCTTGTTGGAACAATACGCATATCTTAAAAATATTATATCAGCAGTATATCTAATTAGCCTTAAAATATAATAATAAAACATTTATGTGAAGCAAAAAAAACGTAAAAAAATCGGGTTTTTTTATGTCTGTCAAAAGTTAGTGGATTTGTACTAAACAAATAGTAATAAGTATAGTCTGTCTAAGAAAAAAAATTACTTTTCAGCACAATTATTTTATTACTTGTATCGTTTATCCGGTGAACACAATATATAAATTATATCACACTCAATTACAAGGACTTTTTACACGTATTGGTTTATAATATTAATATTCACTATTTTCTAATATGTACTTGAAACGAAGAGTAGTAAAGGAAATCAATAACATAGCAAATGCCTACGAAGTTAGCCGCAATTAGGTTATGACTGAACCTTAATGCAGCGCTTAATTATTTAGAAACTTCAGATCTAACAGAATTACCTAGACATGTTTGGATATGCATTTACATACAAAATTATCTTCCCAAGAACACTTAACTTTATCTAATAATTACTTAAAATGTCATGTGGAACATGGTGTAATAGTCGCAGCTCCTTATACAAACATTGTGTAACACAAAAAACTTGGCGATTAAAAAGAGTGGCGGAGAGTTTATTGCTAGTTCTTATGTTCCGTTGATTTAAGAACTGGCAATAAATGTAAAATTAGAAGCATTTAATATGTATTTCTTTTTTGACGTTCATAAGTGTACACTGTGTTACCTATATGAATAATTGATTTTGATTTAATTTGAACAGTCATACCGCCAGAAAGATCGCGAGTGTATTGCCGGACTTTTAAGAATTGGTTACATAATAAATACGGGTAGTATTATTACAGATATAAAAAATATTACTTCTATCAATTCATTCAAATCGAAGCTAAGTGAATATGTTAGACAAAATTACTTTTAAATTCATTTCTTATAATTACTTTTTATTCATATTTCTTTGGTTACTTTTATTTTTAAGTTTATTGCATTTACGGGTATCTTTTATTATGATTATTTTAAGAACGACTACAATGTTATGTTAATCTAAAGTATTATTCTAATTTTTTGTCTTTTTGAGAAATAAATTCTTTAAACCTAATAAATGTATAGGAAACACTAACAAAACCGAGATAAAATATCATCAAGGATTTAATAAAATGCTATCGAATGGTAACAGTATTTTCTCACGTACAGCGTCCATTTCTAATAAGCTCCTCTTAATGAATAATGAGAATTGAGAACTGATTTCCTGTCAAGATAGAAAATGTTGCCAATTTATTTCCAAATGGTGTCTACTGAATCGTCTACAAATAATCACTTCTAACTAAATCTCTACTTCTAATAATCTTGGTATTATTTTCAAACAATATTATTACATTCAACGTCGAATTATGTGAAGGTCATTGGGAAAATTATGTTATGATATGATATATAAGAATACTATGACTAAAGTATATTTAACTTTTAGTAGTTTTTCAATAATTTGATTTCCAACGATTTTATCGCATATAGAAATATCTTTAAGCTTAGCAATAACCCTCCAGTAACTCATAGAACCAGTCTACTCCGAGACATGAAAAGCTCGGGCCAACACCCAGTTGAAACGAGCTTATAACCATCAAGATATCATTTTATGAGCAAAGGGTTTAAAAAGGAGACGTACCTTGTATGAAAGCTTATTTATTATTAAAAAAAATGTTATATTAAAGTTGGTGGTAAGTTAAAAGTTTCTAAATTATGTAAAGCGAAAAAATAACCTATATTAAAAGTCTTACAATAATTTAAAGGAAAATAATATGTTCGAAAGGGCTGTGAACAAAAGCGTTATTAAACATAATTTAATGAGTAGTAGGGTTCTTTAAAAATAATATAATACCGACTCGATAATAAACTAAAAAGTTAGTTAGTTCATTTATATACCATTATGGTAATTTTTGGATGACGGTGCTAAAAATCGATATATATATAAATATATTATAAAAAAGTTATGTAACGTCTAATTATATATTTTTTCATAATAAACACTTTTGATAAAAAATGTTTTAAAGATATTAATATTACATTTTGAAGCAGTGTTGCCCGAGTGGATTCAGCGTGTGACTCTCATCCCTGAGGTCGTAGATACGATCCCCGGCCAACCAAATTTCTAATCATTTAACATTCGCTCGAACGGTGAAGGAAAACATTGTGAGGAAACCGGCTTACTTTAGACCCAAAAAGTCGACCGCGTGTGTCAGAAGGCTGATCACCTACTTGCCAATTAATTTTAAACAGATACAGAATTTGAGGCACAGACCTAAAAAAGGTTATAGCGACACTGCTTTATCTATTTTTAAATATTACATTTATGGTTTTAATATCCTTCGCCTAAAAATTAACTTATTTAATGTCTTAAAATATGATACCAAAAGGCCTATTAAATTAATCTTGAATCCTTATTCTAACAAACTGTGAGCATTATCTATAAAGATATCTATTATCTTACACGAAAAATCTTAAAATAAATATAAAAATATTATGTTTATTATATTGATGTTTATCAAATAAAATAAAATTTGAATCATGTGTCGTAATAGTCATGTTTGCATCAAACAAGTTCAGCCTTGAACTATAAAATTGTTTTCAACATCTAGTGTTTGTTCTAGAACTTTTTATCGTTAAGAAAAACCACTTACCTAGTTCCATAGTTAAGGTGAAGTATTAGGGTGATGATACAAGTATGGACCGACCGTTATTAACACTGTAAGAAACAGCTAATAATAATTTGATAATCCTAAGTGTTAGTTAATGTAACGTTCATAGCTAATATAACACAAAACATAATCGCTAGAATGTGCAATCTGCTGCAGGACCCGAAAGATCAGCCTTGCGATTCTGTAACTCACTTTTCGAACTCCTACAGAGGTTTTCGCAGCGGCGGTCGCGCTCAAATCAGTCGTGAAGCAGTCATTTTACGATTTGGCATTATGATAAACAATAAACTACAAGCTTGTCGAGACGTAATGTGAAATCGCTTAACATAATACCATGAGATTCCAAAAATGGAAGGGAGCGTTGTTGACTTCTTTTGTTTTGTTAAACGAGGCCACATATTGGTTCTTGATTATGTTTTATTTTTATGGGTGGGCTCGTTGCAGCTATAATTAAATAAATAGTTACTGTGTTGTCGTTCCTCCAATGAATTTATATTACTATGTACACAACACTTGCTGCTACAGTGAAGGTTAACATCGTGAGTAAACCGGCATGTGTAAAATCCAAAATGACGACGTCCATCAAACACCAAAGCTTCACTCGTTTATATAATATCGAAACAACGAAAGCAAACTGAGTTAGACTGTAGGGTTGTAGTATTATTTAAAGTAACACCAAAGCATTAAAACAATATCGAGAAAAACATTACCACCACAACAATGTAAAAAGTTTTTAAAACATCTTAAATGACCTGTAATAAAAAAAAAACTCTCTCAAGCGCCCTTATAACATGAAGCACAATGTTACATTTTACGCCAATTATGTGGGCCGATTATAATTATCTGACTCTACTACTTCTATTACTAGCTACTGTTTTACGAATCGATATGTTTTAATAATTCATAGTCAAACTAGCGTTAAATAACCGATATTATATAAAGACCGGGCCATGTTGTACAATTATAAAATAATGTCCTCAACAGTTCTGTATAAATTTATTTATAATAATAAAAAAATAAAAATCCGGTGGTGATCCAACCTTTTAGGTCTGGGCCTCAGATTTCTGTATCTGTATCATGATCATTTGTCAATCTAATAGGCAAGCAGGTGATCAGCCTCCTGTGCCTAACACACGCCGTCGACTTTTAGGGTTTAAAGCAAGCTGGTTTTCTCACGATGTTTTTCTTCACCGATTTGGAAATGCACATTTCCAAACATTTCCACATAGACAGAAAGTCCATTTGTACACAGCCGGGAGATCGAACCTACGACCTACCCGACCACTGCTCTTGTTTATAATAATATATGTTGATATATAATATATTACTTAAAATATTTTGTCTTTACATTCACTCGTGACACTTTGCGCTTTAATAATGTTTTTATACTAATGAAGCTTTTTGGCTAAATGATAACACCATTTATATATTAAATTCAACGGCGTGTCAAACGCAATTGAACTATAAGTGCATGTTAATTGCAGAGCTTGACAGTTTGCATAAACCTCAAATATATAAAGCATTTTCCATATAAATAGTAGAAAGAGATTTAATACCAAAATCAATTTATACTAGTCAATACAAAAATTGGTTAAGTCTTGTATGAACTCTAGATGATTGATGACTTTCAAAGAATATTTTAGAGGTATCAAAGTTTTAGGTCGGATAATGTTAGAAGATATTTTTCTGCTTCATTACTTCCTGTATGAGGACGTTACTATGTACATTGAAAAGCACTCGACAATTTAATGCATATTTAAATTTTAATAGATAATTTATAATTAAAAAAATATACGATTTTAATAAAACCCAAATAAACAGAAGATTCTCCATCACCAAGTGGGGATGATGGAGGACCAATATTAATTTATGTATTTATTTTAGCCCCACTTACTGGTGCGGAGCAATTTTTTTTTTTATATTGCTTTTGAAAGGAAAGTATTGAGATCTTGATGAGGAATTTTCTTTTAATTATTACGAAATCAGTTATACCTATAAGATCTTTTAATTTAACTATTTACTTCAATAATACACAGTAATTTAAATTATCCAATTATGTAATTAGCTATTTAGAGATTTTTATTCAATAAAATCTTACCCCCTTATATTTTGAATTAATCCTTCTAGCGAACCACTTGTTTCTTTTAATTCACTTAATAAACAGTAAATACTAATTATCACAAGCAAAAGTTTTATAATTCACGAAAAGTCAAGAATCACAGCGAGCACGGGTCCGCTCAACAAAGCGAGCAAGGAGCGACTGAAGCACAGTTGACTGAAAGTTGAAATACAAAGCTCTGAAATACAGTACATATATGACCACAAGTACAGTAGGCAAAGTAAAATGTATAGTCGAGAATTACCGCTAAATATAAGAGCCGTATAAAAACGTGTTCAATTTTGACACACGGTCTTGACTCTAAACTGTAAATTCATAAAGCATCATGTTTCTTGTAAAACTTTCAGACTTTACGATTTTAAATTATCATTGTCAAAAAATGTGTTATGCTTAAGAATTATAAATTTATTTAAGAAACAGTTATATAAAACAATTAAAACTTTTGATAATTTGTCTCGTAAATAAAATGTGTTTTGTAACAAATTATTATTTTTACTTCTCTTCGAAATTCCTTTGTTTTATTACAATTAACAGTTTATTTATAACTACAGTCGGATGTCAGTCAGAATCATAAATCTGTAAATATATACATTTTTGTATACAGATTTTATTTCTGATTAATTTATTAGGTGCAAAATAATAGATATCAATCCAAAGGAAACTGTATATATTCTACGTAGAAACCACTATTCCCAAAAGCATAAAAATAACAGGATTAAAAGAGTAATTTTGAAATATATTGAAACATCAATACATCAAAGTGGTTTAAAAATTTAAAGATAGTGACAAAACAGTTTTTTTAAGAATTCTTGGCACGAATAGCTGCTCTTATTTGACGTATTCTTTATACATTCTACACCTGTTTTACTATTGAAACCAATAAGAATATATATAGGTCAAAAATCTCATGTAAAGTGATGAAGGCGATATTAGTGATACATAGTCAAATTCATATAGGTGATTGTAAAAAATCCTTTAATTTTTCAGCTAAATTTTTCCTTACATAGTTGATTGAGTTAAATAACTTTTAATCATCGTGGGATGCGTGGAATTATCGGTTCACTGAATAATTATTACTAAATATAATATTTAAAACACAGATGTTTCTCCAGTATCTAATTATATCTGTGTCACGGCATATGTGTGTTCGTCCAGCGCATAAGAATGTAACACAAAAGACAAAATGATAGCGGTTTTTTGCTTGATTGTGATTCGTCAAATAAAATTATGCATATCGACTAATTATCGCAATAATTAGTCGATATGCATAATTTTATTAAGTTATATTACTAAGTAATATTACTAAGTGATAGTAGTTTCATGACGCCAATAGAATAATCTTAATAAACATCGGTTTAACATTCTAAATCATTTGGACATGATTGAACAGCAATTTCGTATAGAAATGAATACACAGGCTGCTTTTTATTCCGGAAAATTTCCTGGTTCCAATTTAAAAAATCTAAACATCGTTTCTTTATTTTGTACTGTCAGGAATGCAATAAAAAAAATATCTCTAAACTACATTTAAATTCCCAAATCCGCCACTTTTAATCGCCGAGTATTTTGCTTTGCAAATCTTTCGCTCCAACGTGAAGAGTGTTTTCGTTTATGGATGGAAACCACGCAACAATTCCAAGTCCTTGATAACCATTGCCTAAGACATATCCTGGGAATTTTGTGCCTGAGAAGATTTCCAATGAGCAACTACAGGAACGATGCTAGGAAACGCCAGTCGGCCACCAGATCTTACTTCTCAAGCTGGATCAGACACACTGTTCAAAGAGAGATTGGACTCCCTAAGAAACATGAAAACTTGGCTGCCCATCAATCCTACGCTCTGTTGTGGCCGAGGCACGAGCCATTAGGCTAAGTGCTGTATTTAATGTGCCTGTAAAGACCTGCAACCAATACCTAATGCTCCAGAATAAGAAATAATTTCTCCATTAAAAAAAAAGTTGTTTAGCCTCTATCAGTAGTGGCCGAAATGAAACACTCACATTAGTAACAATAAGGTAATTCACGGATATAATTTTATTTCAGAGACTACATTCAAGCCCAACCAGTCACCGCAGGTAGCACTCGTTTACGAGAACCGATACGGAGTTATTTTAATAGATATTTTTGCAAACAAGATCTAAAGCTGCCATGTTATAAATGTTATCTAAGGACGATGTCCGGTAATGTAATGACAGATTCTCCAGTCTGTATTTGTCATTGAACGAAAATTTCTTGTCATGAATGTGACAAGGTAATTCTGAATTTACATTATAGATTGCTGACATTATATTTTATAATATTAAAATATTTAACCTATTTTCTTCTTAATGGTAAGTAATTTCAATGTATATTGTTTTATTCCGATGATAATTAAATAATAATAATGCTGTGGCGCTACTATATGGGTTTGGGCTCAGATTCCATCCGCTTCTTTGATGTTTTTTTTATAAACGAGGACACAAGCAAGTCTTCAGTGATTGATGTATGTTGTCGATTTCGGTTTAAGACATGTCGGCAGGAGTGTTGAGCACATACAAAGA
The DNA here is from genome assembly GCF_905475465.1 of Pieris napi. Classification (NCBI taxonomy): domain Eukaryota; kingdom Metazoa; phylum Arthropoda; class Insecta; order Lepidoptera; family Pieridae; genus Pieris; species Pieris napi. The sequence goes on from NC_062237.1 coordinate 10,340,235, forward strand.
TAAATCCATTGGAGCACAACAACAACAGATAGTTACTATATGTTTATGTATCTAAACCAACAAGCCCACACATAGAAAAAAAATCAATCTTGAACCAATGTGTGGCCAAGAATAAGTGCGGACAGCGTGCACAAATATAATGCTTATGATAAGTAGGAATGAGCCTTCTTAGTCTGTCAATTACTGAAACTAACGAAATATATATACTCATTGGTCTAGTGGTTAGTACCCCTGACTGCGAATCCATGGGTCCCGGGTTCGATCCCCGGCTGAGGCGAACATCGATGTGATGAGCATTTGGTGTTGTTCTTAGGTCTTGGGTGTTTGAATATGTATTTATATGTATATCTATCTATAATATGTATGTATATCCGTTGCCTAGTACCCATAACACAAGCTTCACCAGCTTAGTATGGGACTAGGTCAATTGATGTGAATTGTGTAAAAAAAAAAATATATATATTTGAAATCCAAGAATACGTAAATTACGATTTAGTATCTCAACAACCCATTGTAATTGATTAACAGAAGTCATAATCAGCGCTGTCTCAACTAAATCTTACCTGACCTTATGATATGTCTCCTAACCAAAACGTTTTTGTTAACCCACGAATGACACCTTTATATCAAACGCCCATCGAGTTTTAGAGAGAATCATATATGGTAAATATTAAAAGTCAAAACAATGATCACGTAAAGGGACCTGTGTGTTGTATGGACAGTGCATACAAAATGAGCTTTTTGGGATAGGCTGAATACATTTTTGTTATTTTACGACCGCAAATGATGCAATGTTTTTGTTTACTCTAGAAAATAATGACTGTCTAAAATACAAAACCAAACAACGCTTTATAGGTGTTATAGATATAATTATCGATGTTTCATTTATCGTTTACCTGACACACGACGTCGAAAAAATCCATTATTCTTTGCACGGCAGTTTAAATAGAATAAAAAGAATGTATAAAAATTACGTGTTGGTCAAAGGTTCATACATAATAATAATAATAATCAGTTATTAAAACAGCACATTTGATAGATATCGCCAACAGCCACATAATACAAGAAACAATAGTTTATAAAATTACGATATATACGGATCTTAAAAATGAAATCAAAAGGATGAATCTTAACAAAATAGTCCCTATAATTTTTTCCATCACCGGAATAATTCCAAATCAGTTACACGAAGCTATCAAATTGTAAGACCTCCCGAAATCCATGTATATCATCCTTCAAAAAGCATTAATATTAAATACGTCAAGAATAACCCGCAAATTTCTACAAGATAAAAAAATTGTGTTTACTTGTCTTAGGCGCGTGTGCAATGGTCTACCAGGATCATGAATCTATTCTGAGCTAAAATAATCAGTTACCAGACCTAATAATAATAATAATATAGCTTTATTTTATTCCATACAAATACAAACACTTAGACGACACGAGACATTAACAGTAAGTAATAAGAATAAAAATGATAATATGAAATATGTATAGTTTAGTAGTATACATATTTACATAGTAGTTTTAATTTATTTCATATTAAAAATACACTTTGAATCGTATTCGTCCCCGTTCAATAACAATTTTGAAGTGCTCATCCGTCTTTTTCTTTCAAATTCTTTTTACGCTGTGTTGGAAAGAGACAGAACCTTGATAGGGTATTAAAAGTAATTAGACGGATTTAGTTTTTATGAATAAGGGAACTTTAAGGGGTTTATGAATTTTGTTACTTGTTTTTCTATTGATTCAGCTTTATGCTAATTAATAAATGTCCCAGTTGATAATAGGATCAGTATAGGATTATGAGTTCTCACGACAGCGAAAGTTGTGTTAATTAAAACGGTCTCATGTATTTTATTCGCCTAATCAGTCGCACCAGGTCCTAATTTTTATTACCAAGCGTTCTGTGCTTTGCTTTGGTTGCAAGTGCATACAAATATTTTGTAAAAAACACTTGGTGATTTAAAATAGTTACGGAGTTTAATGCCAATTCTTCTCGTCCGTTCTCCTCCTGGTTTGAGAACTGGCAGTTAATGAATAAGCCGGGGTAGGCACGACGCACTGATATTCGCGCTCCTAGTTTCGTAAAGAATCCTTTGTTTTCTTGATTTGCAAGTAAGCGAACAGCATTCGGTGCATGACACACGCTGTCGTTTATCGGGATTTCCTCACTTTTCTTTGTATGTCCTATAGACCAGTGCCGATAATTTTTGAAACCTAAAAAAATAATAGTAGAATGAAACCTATTGGAAAAGGAGGAGAATATTATAAAAATTAAAGGAAAAATAATTTAAGGCCATCTGAGGTCGGGAAGGGCGGGGGGGGGGGAGGTTTAAGGGTAAAAAACGGTTTATCTAGATTTCCGGCAAAACTAAAAGTCCTATCGAAGAAAGTTAAATAGCAAAGTTGTAGGTAATAAAAAGATCTAAAACTTTTGAATTCACACATTTTTCACATAACTTCAAAATTTATGTGAAAAATTCAAAAAACCAAGTTTTTGGTTTTTTATTTTTATCTTTTACAAAAATTTATTTTTTCTAACGAAATTTGGTAAAAACTTACCTTTCTATGTCCCAAATACGCTGTAATTTATTTGACTAAAAATATTTATTTTTTCACCTTATTTTGAATTAATATCGAAAAAACACCCTAATTTTCAATCGAAAATTCACCCGTCAAAATATCAGCATTTTTCAAAAAGTTGGTGTGCTTTCAGTTCTTTGAAATCTCTACTTTCCTATGGTAAAAAAAAATATATATATTAGCATAGTAAATCTTCTCAGAAAATGCAAAAAATTGTATGCAGTAACGCTCATACCCGTCATCCCCTTCCCTATGAATCTTCTTTAAATTATAATAAGATGCCTATTTATTACTATTTTAAGATAACTTATATATACCTGAATGACCTAAAATAAATTTAGCCTTTAGATGGGCTAAAATTTTCGTATTTCATAGAGAAGTAAGGAAGGGGATGACGGGTCTGGGCGTTACTGCATACGATTTTAGCATTTTCTGAGAAGATTTACTATGGTAATATATATATATTTTTTTACCATAGGAGAATAGAGATTTTAAGGAACTGAAAGCACACCAACTTTTTGAAAAAAGCTGATATTTTGACGGGTGAATTTTCGATTGAAAATTAGGGTGTTTTTTCGATATTAATTCAAAATAAGGTGAAAAAATAAATATTTTTAGTCAAATAAATTACAGCTTATTTGGGACATAGAAAAGTAAGTTTTTACCAAATTTCGTTTGAAAAAATAAATTTTTGTAAAAGATAAAAATAAAAAACCAAAACCTTTGCCATTTAACTTTCTTCGATAGGACTTTTAGTTTTGCCGGAAATCGAGATAAACCGTTTTTTACCCTTAAACCTCCCCCCCTGCCCCTTCCCGACCTCAGATCGCCCGTATATTATTTTTCCTTTAATTTTTATAATATTATCCTCCCTTTCCAATTTCCCTTTCCAAAGGTTTCATCCTACTATTATTTTTTTCACTTTTTATTTATTTTAAAGGCTATCTGCACTGGTCTACTAGTGTTATGAGCTTAGATAAAACGAAGTCAAAGAGAGTATATCCGAGATTTGCACTTCCGACCTCAGGGTTAAGAGTCACACGCTTAAGCCACTTTCTTGTGTATGTTTAAAACATAACAGTATTTTTAATTATTTAAAAAACTGGTGTAAGTCTGGTAAAATAATTAACTGTTGATATCGAGCTTTCGTCAACTGTCATTTTCATACAAAGGTCTATCCACAGACATCGATACGACCTCCCATGGATAGCTTGTATCGACAGATGGCTATTACAATCCGTCGATTGGTTATTGGCACACTTGTTACAACATTTGGATTAAGATTACTATCTTAGATGTTGGATTATGGATTGAAATAGGTTATTGGGTTCGGGCCTTAGCCGATACTGTTTTAATACCTAAACTTGTGGACTTCTATTTGACAAATTTTTTAATAATCTGTAGCTCTAAAAAATATTTAATTTTTTTTAATTAAAAATATACCCAAAACGAATTACCACATTATATACGTACGTAGATTAAGTATTAACAAAGACGATTTACCTACTAATAATTTGGTTCCTGTGGTGTGTGGGAATGTGTAATGTGGTTTTTAAATGATCTTAAAAGTCAATACAATTTGCGTATGTCCTTCGAAAATACGCGTTTGGAGATAATATGGAATAAGTCGAGGCTTGTGTACAGATGTTGGCCTAGTGGCTTAAGCGTGCGACTCTCATCCCTGAGGTCATAGGTTCGAGCCCCGGCTGTGCACCAATGGACTTTCTTTCTATGTGCGCATTTAACAATCACTCGAACGGTGAAGGAAAACATCGTGAGGAAACCGGCTTGCCTTAGACCCAAAAAGTCAACGGCGTGCGTCAGGCACAGAAGGCTGATCACCTACTTGCCTATTAGATTACCAAATGATCATGAAACAGACACAGAAATCTGAGGCCCAGACCTAAAAAGGTTGTAGCGCCATTGATTATAATTGTGTACAGATTTTACTCATTGTAATTTAAAATGAAAATGTGAACGTACATGTTCTGAGAATTTCATATAAAAGGCGCTCGTTCAAATATAACGTTTATCACAGAAAAATGTAGACGCTTTTGAATTAAAATGGGTGTGCAAAGGTGGAGTTATACCTCATGCATAATATACAACCAATTGACGTACGATTCCGCTTACGATTTCCGTTCCAATTCACTGAAAATCGCTACTATATTATGTACGAGGTTAATAGCTAAGCTTCACTTTCTTATTTTATACTTCCAGCGAGCAATCATGTTGGGATCTGTTTCACTGATAATTTTTCTTCATACTCGTGTGCATCAATATCACCACTCCGTGTGTTCTCTTCCGTTCTACGCCCTTGATTACTGGCAGTAAATGTAAAATTAGAAGCATTTAATATGTAGTTCTTTTTTGACGTTCATAAGTGTACAGGGAAGTGAAGAGCTAGGCTGCTTTAATTGGGAATGAGCATTAGCCAGAACTTTACGTAAAACGGACCAAATGAAGTGCGGAAATTAAGCCCTCACTTTCTACTACTGCTACTAGTTAACGTTATGCAGATTTAAGCGACTCTGAACCTTGAGGTCGGGCATTCGAATCACGGCTGTGCAACATTGCATACTTATAACTATGTGCGCAATTAGCTTCTATAGAAAATGGCATATCTTAAACCCAAAAATCTGCGACGTGTCAGACACAAAAGATCACCAACTTGATATGATGAAAGACATGACTGCAAGCCAAGATATAGAGGTTTTGGGGTTGTTCGCCACTGGATTATTATTAGTTAATGTAATAGAATAGAATTCATGTAGTACTTTTAGTATTTTTCGTTTTTTTTATTCGTAATGGTTTGACTATATTAAATATTGATTTATATATAAGGTTGCTAAAACAAGTATGTTTTTTTTAATGTCAAAGAACGCCTATTAAACAAACTGTATTATATTGATGATATTTACAATAGCGGTCTTATCCATGTTCTAGAAAATAATTTTTAACGAAGTTTAAAGTTGGGTTAAAATAATTTTATATCAGGAACATTCTTCATCTTATTCGTATCTGTTATGACGTTAAAAAATGTTCTACATTTTCGTCTTTATATTAACATTGTCATGCGAGTCTGTATTTTCCGGCTTTTCGTATTTTCTTGTAATCTTTATTTTGTAAGGAAAACTTCCTATTTGCTCCGGCTTAACTCGAGCCTACGACTCAAGCATCCTTGTGAAAATAAACAAACATACTGAAAAACAAAATAATTCAATATCCAACGATGATTTATTACAAAAACATTGCTATCGCTCATAGATTGCCATGATATTAAGCCTTGGCGGACCTTCTGAACTATCAATTCGCACTCAAACTTCTTGAGATTCTTCAATAAATTTCGGGTGTTATTTTTCTTATATGTTTGAATATATGTACATATTTGTACTGTCTACATTCTTGCTGTTCGTACATTGCAAATATTGGTTATGATCCGTTCACTTTACTGTTATTAACTTTGTGCGTGATTCTGAATTAATGAAATGGGGTGCTTTAACACCGGCTTTAGCTTTTTTGAATGAAAAATGCTTACTCTGAAAATCACTTTTTTACTTCCGTACGATTTATTCAATGCAATTAGGTCAAAGTTTACTAGTTTAATTTTGACAGAGCCTTTCCAATAATGTGTGACTGGAACTTCTTTTATTACATAAGCACACTTCTTACATGTTGTCTTGAATATGCTTTACATTTCACGATTGAAAAAGCATTACGTTTTTCTTAAATAGATATTAGATATTATTTTCTTAACAATCATAGTTACATAAGCTCTGTAGTGAAATAAATGTATAGTTAAATATGTCGGCACGCTATCTCTATATCTATTCTCGTGTCACAATGTTCGTTCCCATACTCCGAAACGACTCGACCGATTCTTATGAAATTTTTTATGCATATTCAGTAAGTCTGAGAATCGGCTACTAGTTACCTTTCAACCCCCTAAATGATAAGGAGTGGGGATAAAATTTATTAATTTAATTTTTTCATTTTATTGCATTCAAATATACAACTCTAAATTTTCACCCCTCTACGATCAACCCCTATTTTTTATTTCTTAATTAAAACTTTTGCCTTGAACTCCGAGGTTTATATAGAGAAAAGTTCACAGAGAAACCTAAAAAGTTTTCATCCCGGAAAACTGAACATTCTCTGGAGTAGCATAGCAAAATGTGCCATGTTGGTATGTACTAAAAAGGTAGACTACGTAAAATCAAATTAAGGAGAAACAAAGTTCGCGGGAGCAGCTAGTATTATAATATAAATGTGGCCAATGGTATTTTTATTAGGCAGCTACAGAGAAATATTATTGAACTGTGTTTTATTTTCAGATAAACAGTAGCTGAATCTAATAAGCTGTCATGAAAGGTTGTCTTATTCGATTTTATATTTGGTGATGTGCTACATTTGCGGTTGTTTTGCCTGGTCTTTGGACTTAATTCAGAGGTAACTGAATTTGTAAAATAACTTGCTAGATGGCTATCTTCAATCTAGAAATCACAAATATTTAAGTTAAGGCGACCCGACAGTGATAAGAGTCAAGGAATCTCTTTTTTTCGTCGGAGGAAGAGCAGCAATTCCATTCCTCCATACACATCTCTATAATATAAGACTATATATATCTACTCGATATTTGTAATGTCAGTTAAAAGAGGCGTTCTTTACTAGGCTTGCACGTAAAGCATTACTAAACGAGTTTCATGAAATATACAATCGCTACGTAATTAGTAGTCTGCCCCCGCTAATAGAAAATACTTATTGTATCGCCGGAAATCGAGATCACTAGGATACTATTTTATAGGTATAGACTAACTATATAAAAATGTAGTACTAAGACTTACTCAATCGTTATCGAGTTATTAACGATAGCGCCATTGTTGAATGGCGGTAACAAAGTTATTGTTAGAGTCAAAAAAAGTCAAAATCATTTATTCATATTGGTAACATAATGTACACTTATGAACGTAAAATATGCTTCTAATATTATATTTACTGACAGTTCTCAAATCAATTGCGTATAACGGAAAAGAAGAACTGGTAATAAAGTCTCCGCCACTCTTTTTAATCGCCAAGTTTTTTGTTTTACACAACGCTTGTAAAGAGCTACGACCATTACACCATATTCAACATGACATCTTAAATAAAAAATAATAATAAAATAAATTTAAAACAATGATTTGTCCTCACAAATCTTTATTTAACTGATAGAGGTATCAGCAGGAGGCATGGTGAAATAGGAGCACGCACTGATATTCTTGTGTGAACAACACGCAAATGATCTGATCTGAAAGATATGAGCGCATCTCAGTACCTGACCTGTGTATAAACAAATAATTCTGGTCTTTCAGAATATTAACATTCTTCTTATCCTGTTGGTTGATGGTGGCTGTATGCTGTGGGCTGACGATAGCAGTGGTCGCAGGCGTTGCCTATGGTTACAACTACTGTATGGCAGAGTTCGTGACATTAACACGTACGTAATGTTTGGCTACGATCATAGACAAGATGAATGTCACCCCAAGGCTGTGTCTAATCAAGCATAATTCATAGAATTTGCATATGTGTGAAATGAAATAGAGAACAGAGTGGTGACACTAGTTTTAGTAAAAGTTCCACACGTTAAACCTTACGTATATCTTAACTATCTATTACTCGGAAGATGGTAAAATTCAATAGTTTACTTTAACTTTTCAGAAGCTGATGTTCGAGTTTATATGCGCCGCGGACAGTTCTATGACCAGCCAGACTTGATATCAAATAAACACCGAAGAATGGGAGATACAGAAAGTTAGTTAAAACCCCTCCTACGGGTTTTTTGAAGTCAACTTAAATTACATGAATTTTCTTTAGAACATTTTTTTCTCAACAAAGTATTTATTGTGATGGTGGTTAAGTATAGATTTTCGTAACCTAAGAAAGTAAAGATCCTAAAAATTAATTTCTGAGCGATAAGTGGTGATTATTAACCAGTTTTTACCTAATAATAGTTAAAATTTATTTAAGCAGACAATCATAAGTATATATGGTTAGCATTGTGTTAGTTACAATATCTTCCTATATATTATATTAGTAGCTTATTCAATCATAAAAATAAAAATTACACACCCCCCCCCCTTTTTTTTTTACATGTGGTATGTCCATGACAATGACACATGTATCACCGCCACCTATTACAACGATTAACCCACTCTCATTTTACCGATTGTGAAATATGTATGAATGTATAATAAATGTATTTGCAGACATTTCATATAATTTAACTAGTGATTACCAAGACTACGTAAATAAAGACGAGCCGTTATCACAGAAGTGGTCTAAGGGACAGGATAACCGTATATATGCAGAGAAATTAACGAAATATTCTGAAAGCAGAAGAAAAGAGCCGGTTAATAGAGAGGTAAGTTTAATGGAGAGTAGCATATGTAACCCACAAACGCCAGTCGAATTTATAGTGATAATGTTATATCTATACTATTACACACTACGACAAATGCCCTGTTGATAAACAAACCTCTGGCCCTCAAATTTCTGTATCTGCTTCGTCATCATTTGTTTTTAATAAGCAAGTGATCAGCCTTCTGTGCCTGACACGAGCCGTCGAGATATTAGGTCTAAGACATGCTGTTTTCCTCATCATGATTTCTTTCACCGTACGAACGAATGTTAAATGCGCACATAAAAAATCCATTGGTTCACAGCTAGGGTTTGAACCTTCGACCTTCGAATGAAAGTCACATACTGAAACCACTAGGTCACTGCTATGTGGATAATGATACTTATTTTGCAGTGTATTAAAAATTAAGTCATATAATGAATTTAAAATCTGAGATTGTAATTTATAATTTCATCTCGAAACTAAAATTTCGTCGACTACAAACGTATTTTTTTATTAAATATAGGTTTTCTTACAACCCTTATTAGCGATTAAACGATACTCGGTCGCGTACGAACTTACTCAGAAAAGGAACATTTATTTACGCGTGTTTTGACCCTAAACTGCCTTTGAGACGGATATATTTAGTTGCACACTAGCTGAATTCACAAGATGTAGTTATAAAATGGTTTAGGTTTTAAGTTTTAATTGTTGTGTTTATATTATGTTTTTAGTTAAGTTTTCAATTGAATTAGTATTAAGTTACTGTAAAAAGGAAATAAGGAAAATACATACAATTATTGTTACGAGGTGTTAAGCACAGAAGGATGGTTACCTACAGCCTTCTCTGAAAGAAGCTGGAAAAAATGAGTCCCAATTCACCACTTCAAAAAATAGATATTGCACAATATAATTATGAACGTTTAACAATCATATTTTGCTGATTATAGATTTTTCAAATACTTAAACTTGGAAACAAAATACATATTTTGCCCTCGTCTTACGAAATTGACAAGATATGATTTTTTTTATCGATTTACAGTCTTTTACTTAACTTACGTATTAAGTGATATTCAATGAATATCCTTTATATACCTTTTATATGTAAATTTGATTTCAGATGCTGTACTACAAATTCACGACAGCACCCACACGTCGCATTTCTATAACGGCGAATCCAATATTCTCGACGACGATATGGCATAGCGGATCGTCAGAAATTATTATGCGGCAATTTGAACCAATTAATGACATTAATTCAAAAAACGAGGAAAGTAACTCAAATGAAGATATAGAAACCACGCAATCTATTTCACCTGATATCAAAATTATCGTTGAAGACAGCCCCAAGAGGTAAGGGAATTTTTCCTATACTGGAATAAAAATAAATCAATTGCGCTACAGTCTTTTCAGGTCTGGGCCTCAGATTTCTGTATGTTTCATGATCTAATCTAATAGGCAAGTAGGTGATCAGCTTGTACCTGACACACCGCCAACGTTTTGGGTCTAAGGCAAGTCGGTTTCTTCACGATGTTTTCCTTCACCGTTCGAGCGAATGTTAAATGCGCACATTGGTGCAGAGCCGGGGATCGATTCTACGACTTTACGGATGAGAGTCGCACGCTGAAGCCCTTAGGCCAACACTGCTCAATACTTTATACATTTTAAAAGCGCTGGAAATATTCCGAACTGACTCAAATGGGTATTTAGTGATCCTATAGATAGGATTCGATTCCAGTGTACCTACCATAAAATTATATGAACTTAGGACAGAATTTGTTACTGATACCATTACGAAGTTATATTATTATAATGCTTTAAGTATTTGAAACTACATGACTTGCTTTCGCAATAAGAAATAAGTTGACAATTGTTAAAAGCGCGGAAATAATATTTTGCCGTGGCTGCCGCATTAATTGTATTTTAATTTTTGTAAAATTTATGCTTACCAAAATATATTTTAGATAGGCTTGTAACATATACCGTAGATATAGGTGTGCGAACTATTCACTTAAACGCTTGCTACAATACGTGCTATGTTAGTAAACTATGCTAATTGTAAACGATATATTAAGATGCGACCAAATTAATGTATTTTGATTTTTAGTAATGAGCCAAAAATGCGAGATTGGAAACCATCTCCAAGACCAGTTGTACACGATTATTTAGCTGAAGTGGATGAAGACGAAATAGTTTACAAGGCTGTTTAATATAATTTTATTTTTTCCTAAGAAGTTTCTTTTTGTGTATTCTTAACTTTATTTCCTTAACAAAAACTAATAAATTTCATTCATCATTAAATTTCATAATTAATATTTTTAAAGTTTCGATTTTTTTTGGATTTCGGTGAAAATCCTATTAAAAAATGTATGTTATATAAACTTGGTAATAGTATTATTAAGCGTGATAGATAAAAATAGTTTAATACCACGGATTAGTTGGTTGTTGAACCAAATGACATCGTTATTTAAAGGAGAAGTTGTGAAAATCGAAATTGTGTTTGCCAAAGGCAAGTAATGTACCTTAATTGACTGAACCAAAATCCCAACGGAAATACAGGAAGGACTGTATATAATTCACCACGTGTAACTAGAATTTCGTGTACAGAGGACAACACTTAGATTTGTATGCTTCAATTGAAAGATATTCGATTTTGATTGAATAAAGTCTATGTGAACTGAGCTGGGTAAACCAAGTCTGTGTACCTACATGAAAATTAATGTATAGATGTTACAAACAATATAAATCTACCATGAATTAATCATATATGTAAGTCAAATGCTCGGAATAGATATTTTATAAATTGACGGATAGATTATTTATCAATCGCCACATTGAATATCAATTCGCTATGGTTTTGATATAACACTACATTGTTTCGATTTGCCAATATTACTTATTTACATTATCAAATATATAGTGAAATTATGGTAAACTATTTATAATTTTACTTCAAATCAAAGTACAGTCAAAATCTGTTATAACGACGTCGAAGGGACTACTCATATTTGGTCTTAAAAACCGATAGTCAACAACCGATGACGTTGTTATTAATAACCTAATATAATAGAATTCAAGACAGCCGGACTTTGTTGTACTTCCTATACTTTCCTTATCCTACGACTGACAATTATGTGCCTTTTGAAGTTTGAGTCAAGGAAATATCGATTCAGGAATTGTTAACAAATTATGTATAAACGGCCTCCGAAGCGTTTTCCTACTACATCAATATTTTATAGATCCACCTGTTAGAATACATTGGAAAGGAATTGTCAGAATATATTAAATTTCTTATACAAATATTTATTAATAATTCTTAATAAGTTTTCGAGCCTGAGTTAGATTCACGGGCATTCAATGCTCTTTCCGTTCTTGTTATTATCTAACTCTTCTTATAGTTTAATGTATCAACATCCAGACTCGTCTCTTCGTCGCTATTATCACTACCGACCGACATGTGACCATTGACATGCTGTTTATTTAACGATAGCAGTAATGGTTTTTTCTTCTTTGCTTTGTCTGTTTTATACATTTTCTTGCCTATCACCAATTGGTCACTGCTTATTTCTTCTGTGTTCTCTTCTTGATCAGTTTTCTCTCTGCTCCATGAAGAATAAAGGTCTATTAGCTTGGCGGGTTTAGGGTTTACTCCTAAAACCCCGTGTAAATATTCTGTTAACGCTCTAGGAATTTCATTATATAAATAACCAGTTATAAATGAATTGGCGTTCATTCGTTCTTCTATATTCCCTTTAAAATCCATTATTGACAGCTCTATTGACCTGTAATAACATTATTTATTATACAAAAAAAATGGAGTGTGGCTGTGTACCTAATGGACAAGGCCGTGTGTTGTACGTGAATACGTTTGTGTATTATCGGTTAAAAGAGATTTTGACGACAGCTAAACGAACTTCACAGCTTCTCACAGTCAAAAGTGAGTAAACGTTTAAGTTATGTTATCGATATGCAGAAAAATAAGCTCAAAATACCAGCGTTTCCGCCTCCACCGAGCGCGATGCGTCACTCTTGTTGCTTGTTATTAACGTTTTGATCCTTTATTTATCCAGTGGTATAGTTAAATTATAGATTTTATTTGTTTATACATAAAAAACAACCCTAGATGTAGAGGATAGATTCGAAACTACACCGCCAAAATGTATATATGTCACGAAACTTGTTTATTACAAATTCTGGATTGAGTGGCCGAAATAATCAGAAGCCTTTAAAAAGTGGACTTTAATGTCGAAATTAAAAGGCTGATGCCTACAAACTAATTTATGACGTCAGTATTGCTGACGTCATTATCTTCAACAAATCATCGTGGAGTCTGGACACAATAATTATGGCGTTAATCGCCGACATATACCTACCCCGATTTTGTTATGGTTTTGGATGGATACGGGGGCACCGTATGATTTAAAGACGTATTCACGTCAATATCAGTTATGGATTCAAACACAAAATAACTTTATTCAAAAAGGTAACCAAGTACAATTATGAACGTCAGCAGAAAAGATGTTAAATTAATTCTAAATTTACATTTACTACCACTTCGCAAGTCAAGGGCGTAATGCGGATAACAAGAACTGGCAAGAAACTCTCCGCAGCTCTTTTTAATCGCCAAGTTTTGAATCATTTAAATAATCGTCAAATTTATAAAAGCTTTATCGAGCTTCATTGATCAATAAGATTATTAATTAATACTGACAATCTAATCTAAATTTTCTTACATAAAATGTTCGGTCTTATTAACTATGATTACTCTCAATAACTTTCAATTAAAACCATGATAGTATATTTAGGTTTAATACAATACATACCTCCAATCAACGAAATGAGAGTCCTGTACGTGATTACTGATACCCATTTCAATGGCAAATGTTACATCGTCTATTTCAGCGAAGAAATTATGCGTAAATTTAATAGTTTCATTTTCAAAATGTACCTTTCCACGTACCTAAAGAAGAGAGAAGAGTATCTTTGTGCACTTAAAATACTTATTTATAAACTTAGCTTTGGATTTTAGTATATTCATTAAGGACCGATCTGGTCGCCAAACTCCAAAAAAGTACATTGTTTCTTTCCATTTTTCGTCATCGTTTCTTGAAGTAGTGCGAATGAAAAAAAATATATGGTGTAGTTGAGTAGTTTATGTATCCAGTTTGAAAGATCGATACACGATTTAAATAACTTCGCTCGATAGAAAAAAAATCCAAACATAGCCAATTTTTGACACTTCGAATTCATTGTTTGACGAAAATGTATACAGAACATGATTTTGAAATTTACTCGATATATTTTCTTATAGCCAAGTAGGCTTGCGATATATCCATTTCAGAAAAAAAATTGATAAAATTACATTAATTTAATGTTTAACATAACTAATTGTTATTACGGTCCGGCACGCCTCAGTGCTCCAGCTCTCCACCATGACCTGCAGTCTACCCCGAGACACTGACACAGCAATTCGGATAGGGGATCGGGCCTTAACTTTAAAATTTATAAATTACTAGCTGACCTGGCAAACGTCGTTTTGCCATGTATATCATTTATAATAAAAAATAGGGGTTGATCGTAGAGGGGTGAAAATTAGGGGTTGTATGTATTTTTAATGCTCTATCATAAAAAAATAAAAAAATATTCAGAAATTTAAAAAAATTAGGGGTGGACTACCCTTAACATTTAGGGGGATGAAAAATAGATGTTGTCCGATTCTCAGACATACCCAATATGCACATAAAATTTCATGAGTATCGGTCAAGCCGTTTCGGAGGAGTTTAACTACAAACACCGCGACACGGGAATTTTATATATTAGATAACATAAGCTGGCTACTTTTCTACGGAGTTGCAATGATAACATATCTTTGCCATGTAAAAGTTGTAAGTATAGTAAATAAGTTTACCTGAACATAGTTAAAAGTTAAAGCTTCACCGATTTTCAAACTCTGCAACTTGAATGGTCCACCTCTATGTGCCGAGAAGGCCGAATCTAACCCATAGACGGTTACATCGTTTACACCGACATGAATGGGGCACGCTTTTTCAACGCACTGGAATTATACAAATTCTGTTTAAAGAAAAAGTGATTTGAAAGTGAAGAAAAAGTGTTTGATTCGTGACTTTGAAACTTTTTCATAGTTTGCTACTTAACGGTCATTGTTCTATCGAGACAAATATACCTCGTATTCAGGAATATTCAGACAAGTTAGCATTTATTTATACTACTTTTAGATAAGCCGTATCTGTAGCATATTGTGAGTTATAAGAATACTAATAACAGCGAAAAGAGCAACTGGTTATAATATATCAACTCCTTCAATTGCGATTTGGATGATTTTTTTGTGTTTATGTGGATTCGAGAATGGTTTAGATTTATATTAATTTGAAATTTTTGTATCTTAGACGCACGGTACAGGACAACGTCTGTTCGTTTTGCTATTAATATATCAATAATAAACAATCATTAATATGCTTCCGGATTTGCTTAGGCTGTAAGTAATTTTTTTAATTTTACTTCTACTTAAAAAATAAAAACAACTTCCATTCATCACTCGGTCTTCCTAAATATGATATAATATAATATAATATAATATAATATAATATAATATAATATAATATAATATAATATAATATAATATAATATAATATAATATAATATAATATAATATAATATAATATAATATAATATAATATAATATAATATAATATAATATAATATAATATAATATAATATAATATAATATAATATAATATAATATAATATAATATAATATAATATAATATAATATAATATAATATAATATAATATAATATAATATAATATAATATAATATAATATAATATAATATAATATAATATAATATAATATAATATAATATAATATAATATAATATAATATAATATAATATAATATAATATAATATAATATAATATAATATAATATAATATAATATAATATAATATAATATAATAATATAATAGGTGCCTATTTCAGATCCTGGCGGCGTCGTCGTCTGTCAGAAGTAAATCCGCTTATATTCTCGCTACTTAACCGCTTTCTCAGTTGTGCACCAGATCTGGATATTTTAATGACAGCTTTAGGAAGACCGAGAGATGAATGTAACTTGTTTTTATTTTTTAAGTAGAAGTAAAATTAAAAAAATTAGTTAATAAAATGTGTTAAGGTAACTAACTTATATTACATTTCTGGTTTGGCGTCAATGCTGAAATTGAATAAAAAAATATTATAGTGTGTACGTTTTAGTATTCATAACCTCTGAGGAGTGAGCCCCTACTATACATATATACCTAAGCCAATTTAATTTGTGATCATAAAAACGCCAAAAAGTATCACAAATTACATAGAAAAATTAGTGGATAAGTGAGTGCAATGAAATTACAAGCTGTAACCGTCTCGGCCTTCATCACTTACCACGTTCCATGTGATATGATATGGTTGTAATCCCGTAGCAGCCTTATTCAATTGTAAAGACTGTTTATTTAAACTCCTTATAAGTTTGAGTATATACTTCGATGATTCTTTGAACATTTTACGTTGGGATTTCCTGTTATAATAAACTTTAGTCAGTTTTTAGATTTATTTATTTGGCTTGCTCTGTATTTCCGTAGAGATGACAGGATGTTCTCTATGGTGTAAAGTTTATTAATCCACCTGCAGCCATCTTTACAACAATGGATGGCGTTAATATAACCTGATTTGTCACCCTCTCGCAGTGGCGTAACAATAGGGTGGCAGGGCTGGCAAAATGCCACGAGCCCCCGACCCAAGAGGGCCCCTACCCAAGAGATATTACTCCAATACGCAATGGGCTAGCGTGGGGACTACAGACCATTCCCTCTCGCCTAAGAGAAGAGGTCTCTTGCCATTAATGGTACATATAGAACGTGTAATTGAGTACGCTGAAAATCTCGAAGTTTATTAAAATGTGACGATTTTTACTGATAGGGCCCCATCAAAAGAATTTGCCACGGGCCCCAGATGGTATAGTTACGCCACTGCCCCCTCGCTGATGTCGATGTAATAAATTCGCCTTTAAATGCGTGAAATAAGATTTGATTTAATATTTAATACTTAGGTAATCCAACAAGAACTGTATTTTGGTTTTACCCAATCAGACAAAAAACGTAAGGATAAGGCTTGTAGTTTATTGTTTATCAGAATGCCAAATCGTAAAATGAATGCTTTACGACTGATTTGAGCGCGACCGCCGCTGTGAAAACCGCTGTGTGAGTTCGAAAAGTGAGTTACAGAATCACAAGGCTGTGCCTGACACACGCTGTAGACTTTGTGGGGTTTCCTTGCGATGTTTCCTACACCGTTCGAGCGAATGTTTAATGCGGACATAGATAGAAAGTCCATTGGTGCACAGCCGGGGATCGAAAAAGCTAGTTTGAGTGAGACTGATGCCTGCTAAAGTTACTCTTAGTATTTGTGTTACAGGTCATCAGGCCTCCACCACTTCGGATCGACAGAAGGTCTTATAAAGTAGAGAAAAATCTAGTGAGAATAAACAATCATTATTGCAATACTTATAGGAATACACATATAAGGAAACCACATGGGGTATGTGTGTATGCGTAAATTGTGTGTATTAGTGTGGAGGTGTGCCTGTGTATGTTTTATTACTTAATTGTTAATCTAATAAAGCTAAAACTATTATAATATAAATTTATTCCCTATCATTAACATAAATTTGCATCAACTTTATACTCAACTATTTAATTATGGTAAGCATTTTTTCTGTTTCCTCATAGTTGAGGTCCAGTAGCCACAGTGCAATAATAATTCAAATGTGTAAATGTCAAATAAATAATTTAATAATTAAACAGCAAGTCAAGTTTTCCTATTGTCTAGAGACTTTAATACGAACACAATCGGATTGACCTGAATCATTAAACTAGGTGCAAGTTCAAGAAGGAGCTCGAAATTTCTAGTTCAGTCCTGCGATTCTGTAACTCACTTCACAACTCACACAGCGGTTTTCGCATCGGCGGTCGCTCTCAAATCAGTCGTGAAGCAGTCATTTTATGATTTGGCATTCTGAAAAGGTGGGAGCTTGTACTTTATTGTTTATCAGAATGCCAAATCATAAAATGACTGCTTCACGACTGATTTGAGAGCGACCGCCGATGCGAAAACCGCTGTGTGAGTTGTGAAGTGAGTTACAGAATCGCAGGGCTGATTGTTAAAACAAACTTCACAGCCCTTATTCTGTAACTTCCAATGGCGATACCAAAGACAATTAAAGTAAATAGACAAATCTAAAATAGACTGTGGAAAAACTATAACCCTCATGGTAACAAATGTTACACATGTATCAAGCCCAAAGACAAAGTAATTTGTACCGTTCCTGTATTATCGGGCTGCTTTTATTATTAGAGGATTTTATTTTTACTCTATATTAACCACTCGCGTACAACAATAGAATATTAATTGCAATGTAACGAATGAATGCAATGTAACAGAAGAGAGTGCCTACGTCTGGCTATACTCTCGGGGCGTAACTCCGACGATTTAGGAAATCGCCATGCTGATAAAACTAAGAAAGCCTGAGTGAGCAAAATGTACAGCCTTGGCGTAAAGCTGTAACTCTCACGGTAATTAAATTTTTGACGTTGGATCTTCGTTCTGTGGCGTAAACGGGGCGACATCAGCTCTACGGATATTGTAAGAACTACAACTAAATTGCATACAAAAACTTCGGAGTCAATATCGCTGTCGTAATTGGACTACATTAAGGGACCAGCTCAAGATTTACCAAATATTAGTATAGAAAACAAATCTTTGAGTTGCTTGGTTATAATTAATATGGTTCAAATTAATTTTACCCAGCAAAGGCCAAAGGACAAGTGTTGTAGGTAGTGCTAGGTTAAATAATTTCACTTACTACTACGTATACATCCTCATAAATTTTTTTTATTGCTCTATAAATGTATCAGAGTCCGAAGTTAACGAAGATCAGAGCTGGCGCTTTCTCTGTTTGTTTTATCAAATGCAAAAGGCTGCCTTATTGCTAATAACCGACCTTCTAGCTAATGATTGGCTTCTAGGCTAATTTTTTATTGATATTAAATAAAAATTATAATAAAGTGTATGAAGTGCGACACTAGTTTAAAATAATGTACAACAATTGTAATAAAATAAAAACTTACATATAGGAATACTTAATTACATACACATACATAACGTTACAACATTCGAATTGTAAAGAATTAAGATTATATCTTTTTTTTTTTTCAAAATTTAAAATCTAAAAAAAGAAATAGTAATCTTACCGATACTCAGATAAACGTTCTTGGAATATTAATGTAGTGTTGATGTAAGTCAATAAAGTTGCTTGAAGCTTCGGCAGCATCTCCTCACGAATTGGTTTCGATATCAATTTCTCAAGAGATTTACCTGTATTGAAATTTGTAGCTTTAAAAGTTTTGATAAAATATGTTTTTTTATGTAATTATACAAAAATACTACTCATTTCATTCTTTCTGATGAATTGAATTGAGCGTGTTGAATTTTTTAAAAGTTTCTGCCGTTAGCCTTAACTATAACTCACTTCACGACCTCACACAGCGGTTTTCGCATCGGCGGTCGCTCTCAAATCAGTCGTGAAGCAGTCATTTTATGATTTGGCATTCTGATAAACAATAAAATACAAGCTCCCACCTTTTCAAATTGCCAAATCATAAAATGACTGCTTCACGACTGATTTGAGAGCGACCGCCGATGCGAAAACCGCTGTGTGAGTTCGTGAAGTGAGTTACAGAATCGCAGGGCTGAATGTGTCCGTTAAAAAGTCATTAATAAACTTCTGTAAATATTTAAGTATAGTCAATATAATCGAAAAGTCACAATACATGTGCGTTAAATATAATGTTTTAAAACGGCGGTTCGAGCTACCGTTTACGTCTAAATACGCTTTCGAGGCGCTACTTAAGATATTTACTATAATTTATTGCTAATATTATTGCTATATTTCATTTCACATATAAGCCGTGCTAGTGCAGTTAGTGTTCAACGACAATGTTGTAATCAGTCAAACTATGACAGCTACATTGAAACATATATCACGCAACTCTCAAATCATCATTCACTTGGTTGGTCACAGAAGACACAAGGATTGATCATTCATTCAGATCAGAACATTTAGGACGCATAAGTGTGAAATTTAACGTAACGAATATTATTTTTTACATATAATTACTTTGGGGTTGATTGAAATATTGTGCTGTGATTGGCTCTCGGCCTAGTCCTGGGGATGATATCTGAAATTAAAATATTAAATAATGATAAAATTAAAATATTAAATTAGTATCCCTTGGGGTTTGAATGCCAGTGTAACCCTCCACTGCACTACTTACTTGCTTACTACATTAAATTTATATGTATGCATGAGTAGGTACACATTATTATCGAACATAAAAATGAAATAAAAAATAATAATAATCCAGTGGCGCTACAACCCTACATGGATTGCCTCAGACTGCATCTGTCTCTATCATAGACAAGTAGGTTATCAGCCCTCTAACGTGTCGTCGATTTGAATTTAAGACTTGCCTGTTCCTCACGACGTGTTCTTTCACCGTACGATTTTGTATTAGATATAAACAAAAAGTCCATTGGTCCACAGCCAGAGATCGAACCTATGACTTCAGGGATCAGAGCTGCAGCCACTAGGTCATCACTGTTTTAAACAACAACAAAACTCCTAACAAAGTTCTGTTAAAATGCAAGAAATCCTGAATTCGGACGCCTATTACACAAATAATATCAGGATTTATTCTGTCGACTTTCAAGTCATCAAATAAATATAATAAAATATATCGTTTATAATAAAAATTCCCAATCTATGGATTCTGACATAGTCAAACTATCCAGATACAAACTCGCAAATCACACAAAAATTACGTAATTACGATTTCAAATCTACTTTGAGGTTTCAAAAACAGAGAAACGGCGCACGATCATAACAACTCTCAAATACATACACACCCATTCGCACACTCGCACATTTACGCATACTTAATGTCTTAAGACTTAGTTGTAACACTTAAATTACTTTTTTAGACTGTTTTAAACATGTACCTACCATGTACCACTGACTAATTGTTATGTTGTTACCCACAACACAGGGACGCTAGTGAGTCCCCACACTACCCAGCGATAGATGAATTTTGTCACAACCCTTTTGTCATGAATTTATTATTATTATATAAATTAATTACCTCAATGCTGAATTTACATTCCGTAACTGCAAACGTACTGTGTCCTATATCGACTGATTGTCCACTTAGTTTAGTTATTGCGTAGCCTGTTAACTTGCAGTTCTCGGCTATTATGCTAGAATATAAATTTTCGCGTTTTTAATTGTTTTTCTATTAATACTGTACGGGCTAGAATATAAAAGGCGATGTCAACGTAATGGAAGATGGGTTTAGCAGCTAATCACTGGGTCTCTTGGTAGAATGCTAACGCGACCTCAAGTTTCCCCAACAGTGACGTTATTGGTTTAACAAGTCCCACAAACTGTGCGGAAATGCATTGCCCTCAGAAAAAAAACGTGTGTGTACTTATTTACACGCGTTAGTAGTTATAGTTCTTTAGCATAACAAGATAAAAATCTTCTCAAATTAAACAAATCAAACAATTCTACGTTTGTAGAAAAAACGACACTAACAATAGAAAAATGTAAAATGTTGACTATAGCTAACTTCAGGGTGTCGGTTTTTCGGGTGTGCGCGCGCATCGTAAAAATTTAATCTCATCAATTTTTCCTAACGCGCCAAAAGAAGTATAACTTCAAAAGAAGATTACAATATAAAAGAAAATATCGTATTCGTGACTTCAGTGAGTTTCGATAGAACTATTGGCCAATCAAATAGAAGACAAACGATTCTTCCTCTTCATCCAGAAAGAACTAATTCCTTTATCTGGACACCGTTATGCGTTGCAATCTCGCTCTTCGTGGTACTACGTAGCTATACAGGTCATATTATCTATCTTACAGTAAATTAATATACTGTCAATTTCTCTTTTAACAGATGTAGACTATTCTAGAAATATTCATAATCATTGTTGAAAACCCATTTAGCTGTCAAGAGTTAACAGTTACTTAAGTCAAGATTTAATTAACCTTAGATCCAATAAGAAGTCGACATAAAAGTCTCATATTAGTCGTTAACTAATCCGGCATTAGATAGAACTTAGAACGTCGTAATAAAAACTATGAGTACCTAACGACCTGTAAAATGTACTTTGACCTCAAAAATATGTTTTACTCACGCTGTATTTCCAATATTATCCACTACATCGTAAGTAAATGGTGAGTTCTTATCATCTGGATTCCCATAAATAACATCTGATTGATTTCTGAATAGCGTGTATCGAGTATGGATTAATATCTTGTCGATTCCTGAATCAATGCGTAGAATGTTTGATGCAAGCGCAAAAGTCACTTCCGGTGCAGAGAGATGCGGCAATTCGCCCAAGAACATTTCGTGGAACATTCTGAAATAAATTATAATAAATAAACTACCTATTACGTATTAAAAAAACCTTGGCTACTATCAAATTAATAATTAGTCTAATTATAAATCTAGTGGACATCACGATTTTAAAAAAATGTTTCCGATCACTTACATACCTACTTAGAAAAACGTGGAAGAAATAGTCCGAACCCAATAAAGTAGAATTTTTAAAACAAATTTTAATTTTAGGTAGAATTAAACCAACGAATGCCGTTAATTGGACTAAACGTAATAAATGTAAATAATAACTTAATAGAGTATAGATTAAATAACATTTATTTACTAACACTTCGTTGCATACAGTTGACATAATTAAATAAAAAGGAGGTCAACTGTCGGCCTAGCGATCTCTTCAAGGCAACTAATGTGAGAGAAAAAAAATTAGATGAGATTAAAACATATTAATATTATGGAAAGCTTGCATTTAATATTTAAAATTTCTTAATTTGAAGAGACAGAGTTAATCAGAAGACGTCTGTAGTTTAGAAAGTATTACTCGAAGGTCCAAAAACCTACATATTTATTTGTACACAAATAAAAATCAATAAATCTTGTCCCAAATTAATTAACACACATATTGTTGTTATGTGTGTTACATATGATCATGTATCAGTATATGATCACCTCGTGTATTTGTATATCTATATTCACACTATTTACACACTGTATACGTGCTAATAATAATATAAACAAATAAAAAATCTGCGTTTACTGCACAAGACGTTTTGCGACAGAATTGCTATCTAAAGTTCTAATATGTCACTACTAACGGCCAAAATTAATAATGTATCCTCAATCTATGATTATAACCAATCTTGGACTGATTCATATCTAAAGACCGATCTCCAATCTGCATGCCAATAAACATTTCTGCTATCCGATTGTTTATTTGACAAAAGATTGACAGCAATCTTTTGCGTGATCCTTGCCTCTCGACCGCGTTTCGTTCAATGCAATATGTTGTGTTCAAGCATACCAAAAGTTTGCTGTTTTTGGAACGAAATAAAATAATTAAGACTAATAGGGTCTGTTTCACAATGTATGGATAAAGTAGCAAATAGCTATGCAACGTTTTGTTTGTTTTTTTGTTACGAACAAATAAAGTTACAGAATTCTATAGAAAAACATAGAACCTCAACCTTTTTGTTGGTCATTTAATATTACTTGTAACGAAACGGGCTGTCATTTTCATATGGTATTTTTGTTTGTTAGGTTATTGAGTATTTTAGTACATATTATTACAAATATAAATTTTCTCTGAGTAGTTTGTGTATCTTGTTTTTGTGATTCGAGGTTGGTTCTTTAACTTAAAAAAATTTCTACGCAAAAACGTGAAAGAAGCGTCAATTTCAGCCGGGAAGAAGTTGACCTTCTAACTTCGCTTGTTGCTGACCATAAAAATATATTAGAAAATAAAAAGAGTGACTCAGTCACCTGGCAGGAGAAAGCAGTGCTGGAAGACGCTGGAGGCGCTGTTTAATAGCACAAGTGGGGTAAACTTTCGCAGTGCTAAAGCTTAAAGAGGGCTACAAGAAAAAAGTCTGCCTTGATACATGCTGAAACATATCGTACAGGAGGTGGCCCTAGTGCTGCTACTCCTCTTACCCCGATCTCTATCGAGGAAAAAGTCAAAGACATGATATTGTTGTCTGTCGAAGGAAATGAAAGTCAATTGAAAGGAAAAGCTTCTAAATAAGAGAAAGCAATGGGCATTTGAAGAGGAAGAAAGAGAGCATAAAAGATAATTATGGGCCATAGAAAAAAATATATTGTTAAATAAATTAGAAAAATAATAGATTTTGTGCCTGGAGCGAGGATGTATTGTATTAAAAATTTGTATTTTTATTTAAATAAAAGCATTGAATTTTTATTTAATTTATCTCAAAAATGTTGTAATTTATAAAATATTATAGTAATAAAGCAAAATAATCACTTATAAGATTACTTCGCACACTTGCATTTCCCACGTTGTCAATTGCGCTTTGATCAATATCATCAGCTTGTTCATCTACTTGTTGCAGTAGTTCAAAATGTTCATCTCGCATATCAATAGCAATATTGTGCAACACTGCACATGCCACTATCACGGCTTGTACACGAGATACTTGAAGCAAAACCTTTTTTGACAAACCGATTTTGGGGAACCGATTTTTTCCAAACACCATATTATGTCCTTTCCACCACATTTCTGCTTCGTATTTGAGATTCGTTATAAAGATGTTCTGCTGGAGTCTTGAGGTTCTGAAGTGGATTGAGTAGGTAGTATCTATAGTAACAAATATTTTTGGTTGTAGCTAATATTTTTTTTTTTTTACAAAAGTTGATGAAAAGATGAAACCTGCAAGAAGTCATATATGATAGACATCACTTTGTGTAAAAGTGTCTCCAAAGCTTCTTTTGTTAAATGTGAATTCGGCGTCATTCAGGCCCTGGATATAATAAATTCTTGTCTTCTTATGTCTTCGCACAGAAGTACGTTGTCTTCTTCCAGCTTCAGAATTACTATCCCAATCGGATAATTGCATTTAAACTTCCAAATCACTATCACTAGAACTGGAAGATGACGAAGATGAATAAATTTTCCCAATGAATATTAAGTTAGGTCGCAATCCCAAACCCAAATCATACGAGTTTCACCGATAGCAATCCGAGATTGATTTGGCCAATCGAAGCACTGTCAAAATGGACAGATAGGTTGTTGGCATGAGTAAACATTCATTTTCATACAGAGGGCAATCTTCAATCTCTTATCCGCCCTCTGAACGATTGGTTGAATAACGGCCAAAACCAATATGCAATCTCAATCCAATTTTAGCTGTCATAGACTGACAATTCAATCCATTTCTAAAGAAAAGCATGCCAATATTCAATACATGGACTGAGATACCAATCTAATTATTCAACCAATCGTTCAGAGGGCGGATAAGAGATTGAAGATTGCCCTCTGTATGAAAATGAATGTTTCCTCATGCCAACAACCTATCTGTCCATTTTGACAGTTGCTTCCATTGGCCAAATCAATCTCGGATTGCTATCGGTGAAACTCGTATGATTTGGGTTTGGGATTGCGACCTAACTTAATATTCATTGGGAAAATTTATTCATCTTCGTCATATTCCAGTTCTAGTGATAGTGATTTGGAAGTTTAAATGCAATTATCCGATTGGGATAGTAATTCTGAACCTGGAAGAAGACAACGTACTTCTGTGCGAAGACATAAGAAGACAGGAATTTATTATATCCAGAGCCTGACTGACGCCGAATTCACATTAAGATTTAGGTTAACAAAAGAAGCTTTGGAGACACTTTTACACAAAGTGATGTCTATCATATATGACTTCTTGCAGGTTTCATCTTTTCATCAACTTTTGTAAAAAAAATTTAAATATTAGCTACAACCAAAAATATTTGTTACTATAGATACTACCTACTAACTCCACTTCAAAACCTCAAGACTCCAGCAGAACATCTTTATAACGAATCTCAAATACGAAGCAGAAATGTGGTGGAAAGGACATAATATGGTGTTTGGAAAAAATCGGTTCCCCAAAATCGGTTTGTCAAAAAAAGTTTTGCTTCAAGTATCTCGTGTACAAGCCGTGATAGTGGCATGTGCAGTGTTGCACAATATTGCTATTGATATGCGAGATGAACATTTTGAACTACTGCAACAAGTAGATGAACAAGCTGATGATATTGATCAAAGCGTAATTGACAACGTTGGAAATGCAAGTGTGCGAAGTAATCTTATAAGTGATTATTTTGCTTTATTACTATAATATTTTATAAATTACAACATTTTTGAGATAAATTAAATAAAAATTCAATGCTTTTATTTAAATAAAAATACAAATTTTTAATACAATACATCCTCACTCCAGGCACAAAATCTATAATTTTTCTAATTTATTTAACAATATATTTTTTTCTATGGCCCATAATTCTCTTTTATGCTCACTTTCTTTCTCTTCAAATGCCCATTGCTTTCTCTTATTTAGAAGCTCTTCCTTTCAATTGACTTTCATTTCCTTCGACAGACAACAATATCATGTCTTTGACTTTTTCCTCGATAGGGGGTAAGAGAAGTAGCAGCACTAGGGCCACCTCCTGTACGATATGTTTCAGCATATATCAAGGCAGACTTTTTTCTTGTAGCCCTCTTTAAGCTTTAGCACTGCGAAAGTTTACCCCACTTGTGCTATTAAACAGCGCCTCCAGCGTCTTCCAGCACTGCTCTTTCTCCTGCCAGGTGACTGAGTCACTCTTTTTATTTTCTAATATATTGTTATGGTCAGCAACAAGCGAAGTTAGAAGGTCAACTTCTTCCCAGCTGAAATTGACGCTTCTTTCACGTTTTTGCGTAGACATTTTTTTAAGTTAAAGAACCAACCTCGAATCACAAAAACAACATACACAAACTACTCAGAAAAAATTTATATTTGTAATAATATGTACTAAAATACTCAATAACCTAACAAACAAAAATACCATATGAAACTGACAGCCCGTTTCGTTACAAGTAATATTAAATGACCAACAAAAAGGTTAAGGTTCTATGTTTTTCTATTGAATTTTGTAACTTTATTTGTTCGTAACAAAAAAACAAACAAAACGTTGCATAGCTATTTGCTACTTTATCCATACATTGTGAAACAGACCCTAAGTCTTACTTATTTTATTTCGTTCCAAAAACACCAAACTTTTGGTATGCTTGAACACAACATATCTATTGCATTGAACGAAACGCGGTCGAGAGGCAAGGATCACGCTAAAGATTGCTGTCAATCTTTTGTCAAATAAACAATCGGATAGCAGAAATGTTTATTGGCATGCAGATTGGAGATCGGTCTTTAGATATGAATCAGTCCAAGATTGGTTATAATCATAGATTGAGGATACATTATTAATTTTGGCCGTAATTAGATTGGTATCTCAGTCCATGTATTGAATATTGGCACGCTTTTCTTTAGAAATGGATTGAATTGTCAGTCTATGACAGCTAAAATTGGATTGAGATTGCATATTGGTTTTGGCCGTATACGAATACATCAACCAATCTCGATCTCCCTTACTCTCTCTCTAAATCTTTCTCACTATAGCTCTCTCCCACCTTCATGGCATTGTGCGTGATGCGACGTTCGCCCTTTCTTACTCTCTGTCAATCGGTGTCAATCGTCTCTGCCTTTTCTACGACAAAAACGCTGCACATCTTCGTGACGCTAATATGAATATTATTGCGTTTCATCCGTAAAATTTTACCCTCATGTGCCTAAAGAAGTTTCACTTCAATAAATAGCCTAAAGCGATAGAAATTCTTAATAGCTTACACTCCAACTACACCGTCGGACAAATAGAAGCCATTTGCGATTCTGTGAGCGTCTGCAGACTTTCTGATGTAGACGTTCATCCCTTTATATCCATAGTTATCTTTTATAGCCTGAAATTGAAATTCTAATGATAAATTCATTGTTAGAGAACCTATTTCTTATATTCAAGAAAATATATTAAGCATTAAATTTTACGAAATATCAAACTCCATTGAGCACTTTAATAATGATTTCATTAGATTATTAATGGTATATATATAATAATATTAGAATTTTAATGCTTTGAGTAAGAGGCTGTGCAAATAAGATATTAAAAAAAATCGTCAGCCTTGCGATTCTGTAACTCACTTTTCGGATAATAAGGAAGGAAGGAGCTTGTAGTTTATTGTTTATCAGAATGCCAAATCGTAAAATGACTGCTTCACGACTGATTTGAGCGCGACCGCCGCTATGAAAACCGCTGTGAGTGTTCGAAAAGTGAGTTAGAGAATCGCAAGGCAGTGCGAAGCCGAGTCAGGGCGCTAGTTTATAGGACGACTACTAAATAACCAAATAATACTCTATTCAGTTACAATACTCACTAATTTTATTGCATTTTCATATGATTTTCTATGTTTTTGCCAATCTTTTTGAAATGCGGTGTATTTGTCTGCAAAATATAATTTATTATTGTCATTACATCACAGTTTTTTTTTCGTTTATCAACACACATATACGCGAGTAAATTTTTATATTCTTCTACTAATGCCATCTCCTTGTGAAAGCTGGCGATCTTCATAGCTAGTTTAATTTTGAATGCCGCGCTTCTACTAACTTAGTGCTTTAATGTTTAATGTTTAAAGAACTTTATTTCTCATTACAAAAATTATTTTTTATTTACATGAGAAATTTAATATTAAGTATATACGAACGAGATACACGTCGCCATCAGCTAGCCCAATTTTAGTGTAATGGTCCCATTCTGATGTATATCTTTAATGCCCTTTTGAACTGATCAATCACGCTAATGTTCCGAATCTTAGACGGCAACCGATTAAACAATGAACCAAACCATTGTCTAAGATTTTTAAACCAAGACGTGCGTCTGTGGCCAGGTCTCCTCCTACCTGCCACTTTGCCTTGTAAAGGGTATTTCAACAAGAAGTTTGTTTTTCAATTGTGGCAACACCGAGAACGTGATAGTTTTGACATTTAGTTTTTGGCGGTATTCGTAGCAGGTGCTTTGGCAATTATTACAATGAATTCAATTTCGCCCGAAAATCGCATTAAAATAATTCAAATCCACTATAAAAATGGTGGTTCTGTTAAAGTTACATTTCGTAAAATTCGTGATATTTTCGGCCAGCATAATCGTCCTTCTGAGACCGCTGTTAAGAATTTGGTCGCGAAATTTGAGTCGACAGACTCGGTACAAAATGTGCCAACACCAACACGTGTTCGACCGGGTCGTTCAACAGAAAACATCGCCGCCGTGAGCCACAGTGTTGAAGAAGATCAAAATTTGTCAATTTCACGACGTTCTCAACAATTGGGGTTATCCAAAAGCACAACATCACGAATTTTGCGAAAGGATTTGGCTTTGAAGCCTTACAAGATTCAACTGGTGCAGGAATTAAAGCTGATCGACCATTCAAATCGCCGCAGATTCGCTCAGTTCATTCAGGAACAACCTGCTGGTTTTTCTGAAAAAATCATTTTTTCAGACGAAGCCCATTTTCATTTGTCAGGGTACGTCAACAAGCAAAATTGTCGCATTTGGGCTTCTGAAAATCCTAAAGCAATTATTGAGAAGGCTTTGCATACTCAACGTGTTACTGTGTGGTGCACTATGTGGTCTGGAGGCGTGATTGGGCCGTTTTTTTTCGAAGATGAGGCTGGAAATGCGGTAACAGTCAATGGATCACGGTATCGCGAGATGTTAACCACTAAATTTTGGCCTATTATTGATGACATGGATATCACTGAAATGTGGTTTCAACAGGACGGTGCCACATGTCACACAGCCAATGAAACGATCAATTTATTGCAAACCAAATTTCCCGAGCGCATAATTTCGCGAAATTCAGCTGTTAAGTGGCCAGCCAGATCGTGTGATTTAACACCACTGGATTATTTTTTGTGGGGCTATGTTAACGACAGAGTCTATACGGAGCCAATCGAATCGATTGCAGCCTTAAAACTCAAAATCCGTGATGTCATTAACGAAATAGACCCTCCATTTTGCCAAAAAGTGATTAAAAATTTTGATGAAAGAATCAACATCTGTCAGCGTGGTCGTGGTGGACATTTGCCAGATATCATTTTTCATTCATAATTGCCAAACTTTTCTCTTTGTAATACAATAAAAATTTTATTCATTTTCCTCTAAATTCTTTGTTTTATTTTGTTTTAGAAAACAAAGTTCTTGTTGAAAAACCCTTTATTATTAGTTGAAGGAGCGCGTGTTTTTTGGTAACATCAAACGTAACACGTAAAACGTGTCCGAAATACTCAAGTTTCCTTTTCTTAACCGTCATAAGCACTTTTTTGTTCTTCTGCATTCTGTCCAGCACGGTTGTATTTCGTCAGTCCAAGATATTTTAAGCATACGATAACTCTTATATTACTCAATATAAACCTGCTAATTTCTTACAAAATTATACTTGTAACGACTAAGTTAACAAAATATTGCTCTCGTAGTAAACTACATATTAACTTTACATTTCGCATGTAAGCAGTGGCGTAACTATACCATCTGGAGCCCGTGGCAAATTCTTTTGATGGGCCCTATCAGCAAAAATCTACACGTTGTACTTCGAGATTTTCAGCGTACTCAATCACACGTTGTATATGTCCCACTAATGGCCATAGGCCTCCTCTCTTAGACGAGAGGGAATGGTCGGTAGTTCCCACGCTAGCCGAACATAATATCTATTGGTCAGGGGCCCTCTTGGGTCGGTGGCTATTGTTACGCCACTGCGTGTAAGGTAAACAGCATCAAAGGCTTTTTTTTATGAAATACTACATATATCATTAGATTCAATAAGAGAAGGACTAAGGAAGGAACGCATTCTAAGCCTTGCCATCCCTTAAAAATAGAGTCACTTAAGAGCTGCATAAATATTATTTACCACTGTTGAAATAATCTTTAAGAGTACTCTCTATATCCGCTGAATGTCCTTCAAATACGAATAGAAAACATAAAATATAAAAACGAAACATTTTTAACGACATTTCGCGTTGAAATAAAATATTAATGGTTTGATGAATAAATTGAAAATTAACTTTGAATTATCAAATGGTTTATTAATTTCTTAGGCTTTGGTTAAACAAAGCTGTAAGCGAAATTATAAAGCATATAAATACCATAGGGAAGAAGTAACCAACGATCATGATTTTATTATTCATCTTTTATGTATTAAAAGACTCTATATAACTTTGAAAAGAGACATTATTAATTGACGTATTCAGTCCGACAGTCATAATACAAACACTCTAATACTTTCATGCCAAGTCGGTGTTTTCCACTGAAGTTAAAAGTAATAGTTATAATATAATACTTATTCTCCGCCGCTACCACACTTTATCTGCTTTTCTATCTTATTTATTTACACTTCGTTACAATATACAAAATCATACATATAAAAAAGCAGGTTAAATAAGTTATTAGGCAAGGGGCGGTCTTATCGCTAACAAGCGATATCTTCCAGGCAGGGTTGGAACAATAAAAAAGAAACACCTACAGAGGGTAAAGTACAAAGTGCATAAATAATTGTCAAACAAGAACATAAAATAACATGTAACAGTAACTATAGCTAAAATAAAGTAAAATACAAAAAACTTAACAAAAATATAAAAGGCAATCCAATGGATAATAATTGAGTCACAATTAATATCTATAAGTACCTAAATTACGAGGATTATATTTATAAGATAAGGTCAAATGTTTTATTTAATATTAGGAGTTATTAGCCATGTACAAGGAAAGCTGTAAAACCGAGAAGAGTGATAATGAAAAGAAAACGTCTCAGCCAGAGCTGGGCAAACAAAGTTGTCGACTCAGTCGTTGACATTTTAGATATTTATTTTGTAAATACCTTTTTTGTCTGAATAAAGGCCTTCTATTAAGATTACTATTATATAATCCACATATCTTTTTAATATGTTAAACTTGGTGTTAATCCAAGTAGTTATAAATATTACAAGCCGAATATGTTTTCCTAATTCAACCGCTGTTTAAATTATGATTTTGTTATTATATAAACGTACTGCGTAGTAGAGGACAACCATATTAGCGATGGAATGAGATTCTAATGCGACAAAAGGCTTTTATTATTATAATGATTTTTTGCTTCACTACTTTTTAACCTATTTCCTATCTTCCTATATGGAATAGAAACGTGGAATATCATGTCTCGGAAATGCAAAGAATTTATGCCTTTGAGATGAAGTACTCGATGTGAATGTTAAGAATACCGGAGACTGCGAAGCGCACCAATTCATCGATCTTGACTCAACTCCGCATACGGACTCGCCTATCTACCATATGCCGACAAAGAATTATATCATATTTTGGACATGCGCAGAGGCGATGAGAACTTGGAGAAACTGATCGTGGTTGGTAACACAAGGCAAGAGATCATGCTGTCGTTCACGAAACCGGTGGTAACAGATTGTCCGCGCCAGATGTTTCCTTTTTTGACCCTCTGAATAGAGCTACCGACTGATGACAGAAAGATTCTACATACACGATATAAGAGGCGTCGATAGGTTGCATATTTAAAACAGAATAATTTAATATTTAGTCATGCATTCTTAGTAAAATGAGAATAGTAAATATCGTTTATTATTTAATAGTATTTACAATTTTCTTCTTGTAAAGGAGAAAATGCTGCTAGCGTTACAGATACACTGCAATAGGGACCAAACTTTTAAATATGTTTTAAGTCTAATCTAATTATTTGTATTATAAAAAAAGAAAAGATAATGGTAAATATCAACTTATTTAAACTATATCAAACAAATGTTTTCAAAACGTTAAATATCAACATATTTATTTACATTGAAATGCAAAGTTCATTTGGAAATGATTTATTCAAGTGAAAATACTGATAAGCTTATAGGATTCAATGCAGTCTCGAATTAATTAAAAGCGAATTTTATGACCGAATGTTAATAAATGTGAATTTTTGACGGAAAATGTTTTCTACAAATATATTACTCATTTTGATTATAAATACACCCAACGTTTTTCCAAAATCCCACCTAAAGCGGACTTCGGATGATGGTAAGGAATTTAATGCATATCAATCTTGCAACTTAGCTACTCTTTCTCTCTTCTATTATTAACCGAGCAGTTGACATTCAATACTGGAAACTTTTGTCTGAAGTCGAAACTTTGCTTCCTGGGGTTTCCGAATTGAGTCTCGGAACGAAATAGATTAGCCCGTTTTAACCAAAAATTTGCGCGTTTTCCGCTAATAAACACACTTTGCCACTCCTCTCTTCTCCTTAAAGCCTCAGCCAGCATCGTAATACTCGGCGTTGAATATGGAGGTTTTTTATTGAAAGAGGAACTACGAAAATGTGTATTTGTCTCTTTTGTTACTTCTATGATAATTTCTATTATCTATTTGCCAACCTTTTACTTAAGGTTTGTTGCTGACTGGTTTCTGTAAGACTCCCAAAAAAGGACAAGTGTAAACGTATATGCATTTAACGCATTTCTCTTTTAGAAAATGAAATACTTCATGAAGATGACAAAGAGCCACTGCAAGTTCCAAAAGATGTGGAAGTTTTCAATGTAACAGCCAATAAGCCTAGTGACTGCTGGCCAAGTTTCAGCGTGGACAAATATTTTAATATCTTAGACAATCTGGACGGTAGATATTTTTTTATGAGTTAAAAAAATAAAGTTAATGTCGATTAAATATTTATAATCAACTAGCTGTACCCAGCCACGCTTCACTGTGGCACATTGTGATTGAATGGTTGAGAAATGAGAAACAAAACAAAGAATACATTTCACATAAGTTTAATTTTGCAATACTTGTGGAAAAAGAAAATGAAAAAACAAAAAAAAAAGATAAAAACAATCCTTGATGCGGAGTATTTACATGCTAAAATTTAAGCTCGATCGGTGCAGAACTATTTGAGTTTTTGAAGCGTACACAAACCAACATAACTTTTTTTAAATAAAGATAATAATGTGTCTGCCAACTAAAGTATTTTAATAGTATTGCATATTTTACACATGAGAGCCTTCTGACATCTTAACATCAGGTGATTCTTGTGCCCGTTTGTCCACTGTACTATAAAAAACAATTTTTGTAAGACACTCCTGCTGCTGCGGCCCAAATGGGTAAGCAAAAGCCACTCGCTACGGTCTTTAGATACCTCTCGCTTCCTCCACACTCATAATATCCACCATACATGCTGGTGCTTTTGACCGTATATTTACGTTATCCGTATATTGTAAATACATACTTTATATGTCTTATATAAAGCACAGATTATGTTATTTTTTAGCACAATATGCTCAAGTCCGCAAAAATTTTCAAGCTGCAGTTGGTAGTGATAATTTCGATACTGAAATGCTAAAGGTGAGTAGATAGCTCAGTTTTTGATACGTGACGATTTTGTAGGGGCAATACGCCAAGGCATGGGAGCAGGGTTTCTTAAAGAGCAAACGAACAGCCTCATTTGATGACAGGTCAAAAGAACAGTCTTGCTCGTGAATCTGCTACTTTTAGGTTCAAATCTAACAGAGTTTAACGGCCTTTTAAGATAAAGATATGAGCTTACCGCATTTTAAAAAGCCACTGTCAAACTACATTGTTACTTTGATTTATAACAATGCTCTATGGCTCAAAGCCAAATCTCTAGAACTGTCTAATAAATAAATGAACTTTTATACTGTTCAGATGAATACTTAATATTAATTATTCTAATCACGCCAAGCACGCTTTTTCAGAAAATTTGCAGCTTTGAAATTGTTTTGTGCCCCACATGATAATGTTGCTTCCGACGGGTCGTGGAGTAGGTTCATTCCACCATCTATGTCAAAATTTATGACTGATTTCGATATGATCCGCCATATTGTGTTGAATCTAACCTAAGACTTTCGGGTTATAATATTGACCTCTATGTTAACAAATAAATTACGGAGGATAGATATAAATAAAATGTAAATAATATCATTTTATGATAAAATGAAAGTAATATGTAATTTTAATGGAAATAATAAGTTAAGAAAAGAAATGTTTGTATGCCTTGAGGTCAGTCGTTTTATCAAACGTATTTCTATCGACTGGAATTCTATTTATTAAATATATTCAGTATAAATAAGTAGATTATAGAGATTAGAGAATTATCACTAAATAAATTCAAAGCCCTCGTTAAACGGAAATTAATCAATAAAGCTTTTTATAAATTTTATGAATATTTAAATGGTTCTAATACTTGGGATTGATTTGCTCCAGTTCAAACAATTTGTATGACTCAAAACTTAGCGATTAAAAAGAGTGGCGGAAAGTATCTTGCCAGTTCTTCTTGACCGCTTTGTTTTTGACGTTCACTATATGAATAAAGTTAGTTTGAGTTTAAGTTGGCACTAAATAAAACTAGGTTTCTTTTTAATCCCTATAGATTACCTGTTAGATGTCAGTGAATAATAGAGCCCTTTATCTACTGATTATACATTTTTCAGATGCTAGTAAACACTGGTGGTGTTGCGGAACGAACCGCTTATCATGTAGGAGGCAATCGTGGTCTTATACCAGCAGGGATAAATCTGGGCGGCTATTGTATGATGAGGGCTCCTAAGAATATTTTGTGAGTACATAACATATTAGGCTGCTGCCTCGAATTTTGCGGGCAGCGGGGCGGCGGCGGCCGCGGCGCGGGAGCGGCAGGATATTATGCGTAAAATCAAATGGACCGGTTCTCGAAAACAGCGGCGTGGCAGCGGCGCTGGGGCGGGTAACGAGCGGTGCAATCCAGTCAAGCGGTGACCGCCCGCGTTGCGCGTATGCATTGTAGTATAGTGCTGTACATATTTTTTGTGATGTATCAAAATGACCTCGGACGTGCAAGAGCAAATTATTTCAGCAATCTTTGAAAGGAGACCCATATGGAACTATATTTTTGCATATAACATATTTTTGCCCACATTAAATCGAGCGTTAGGAATAAATTTGAATCAAAAAGATGTTGTCGCCGTTTTTTAGACATTTCGTTCGCGAATAAAAACAAATATCTCGACTACACAAACTCGAACACAACACTACACCGCTATAGTGCCGCGCGATCTGCCCGCTGGTTTGGAGAACAGGTATGCGTTGGCCGCCTCGCTCCCGCGCCGCAGCCGCTACCGCCCCGCTGCCCGCGAAATTCGAGGCAGCAGCCTTAAACTGACACAGTAATATATAATATATAGAAAAATATTTAGTAACTCTTGGTTCCCACACAATTTCTTCTAAATTTCACCAACATCATCTTGATGGTTGGAGGTCTTCCACAGTCCGTTTCACAAGTCATTTTCTTTTGCGAACTAGCGAACTGTGGAATCGACTCCCGTGGGGGTCTTCCTCAGAGATACGACCTCCAAATGTTTAAAAATCGAGTGTACTCCTCCCTCAAAGGCCGGCAACGCACCCACTAAAAATGGGTGTCTATGGGCTGCGAAGACTACCCTTTTTGGTCGTCCCGCAAGCTCGTTTGCCCCCCTATTAAATAAAAAAAAATAACAGAAGTTACAGAACACACAATAATGTTCAAGATTATAAGTTTTGAAATACTAACATAGAATGATGACATAATAAAAAAATTAATTTATTTTGAATATCATTTGAAATTTGCATGCTAGTTTGCTGTGGCTGCTTGTGCAGTGTTTTTTATTTCATATTTTTACCACTTTCAAGGCAAAATATTTATTTAAAAAAAAAATTGCGACTGAGGCGCAAACTACCTGCTGTGGTCTCTGGCAGAATGACCAGCGCTCTTGAACAGTGCTTCCCAGAACAAGGGCCAATTACAACCACAGCACACACGTAAAACGAACCTTTTTCTTTAAAGGAAGATTTTTATCTATCTATCTTTTTTTTTTTTTCTTTGGTCATTAATATGTGTGTGTGTTTTTGTTAGTATTAAATGTTATTTCTAAATCTAAATATCTAGATTTAGAAGTGGTGTTGATTTTGTTATAAAATATATTTTAATCCAATAGTGACGTAATACATAATTACAATTATAAGTTTACTTCCATTAACGGTCGTAAAAACAATCCACATTTCCAGTTATATCAGTGGTATCCTTTGATTTATCTTCTGAAATACAGAAATTATGGTCTTTTAAAATATAACGTTTACGTCGTAATTGATGTCGGTCCAGCCGTGCTCGTCACCGTAAAATGAGATTGTTATCGCAAAGAAACTGTGACGACGCATCCCTACTTGTCTAACTTATGGTATAGTTACAATATCCAATTATGGATTCTGATTCGACTCCTGGCAACGCATCGCCGTCTACCTCCCCCTTGGGGATAGGATTTGAAAAAAGAATTACTTAAAACTATAATTAAGCTGTTGGTCTGAAAAAATGCCTCTGCCGCTATAATGAGATTTATAACCTTTTTTATGTTGGGATTTATTGCCATTAGTGTCAAAAATCAAATTACAACAATGGTAGTATCGTTTGATGTAAAGGCGGCAGGGGCCCGTTTGCCCCCTGTTATATAAAAAAATGTTAAGTCATCGAGTGAGTTTTCTGCCCGTTTGTCTATTTACATATATACATTGCCAGAGGGCTCGCAAGTGCGTTGCCGGCCTTTTAAGAATTGGTACGGTCTTTTCTTGCAGGACTAAGTAAAATGCCTTAAAAAACGCTCAGTTGTTATTGTCGCTACAGTTTGGTAGGGCCGTAGCCAAACGTCCCGACAGATTGATTATATTACCCACACTTTATAACTAAGCATTATGTGAATTTACGACCCGTGAGAATGACGAGCTCTGGCAAAATTTTATACTCGAATCCATGGGTCGCTCTATTTTTGTTACGTAATTTTATATTCGGTGCGTTAATGAAAACTATTTTACGCTCAAGCATTTTATTATTTTCATATAGACTTATTCATAAATGTATTACTAATATAAGTTATGAATGTTGTGTTACTACTGTTTTTGAAGTTATACTTCTTTAGGCGCGTTATGAAAAATTGATGAGAGTGAAATTTTACGATTGCGCGCGCACCGTGACACAACGTTGTCAGTGTGATTATAGCGTGCGCGAGCGAGATGGGAATAAGACAATCTACAAGTAAAAAGAAATAGAATATGCGTGAAGTTAGCAAAGAATTTTGAATGACCATAATGACATTTTCCTTTTAAACAAATAAAGGAGTTTCATTATTCTTTCAAAGAAATTTAGTAATGTTTTTTCACAAAGACCTATTGTTACTTAGTTAAAAGGTTATGAAACATACCAAGTTATTAAATTGAATTAATAATATAATAAATAATAATTATTATTAATATTAATTATATAATAATAATATACTAAATATTATATATTATTAAATTGTTTACGTTAAATATTAATTATTAATTAATTATATTTAAAAAAAATAAAGAAAGCCAAAGAAGTATAACTTCTTACGCGCATACATAAGTACACGCACCCTTTTTTATAAGTTATTTAACGAAAGGCAGGACATTGAATAGTTTTTTGTTGTTTGTTTAATAAACGTTACATTAGGATGGACTTTTAAAGTATCTAAAAGCAATCTTATACTACATTGAAGTCAAATTTATAAGGAACCTAATATTAATGATAATACTTTGCTTCAAGTTTTCACGAGCTTTCGTGGACATTACTGAGTGAATACTAAGTAGTTGTCCGTAAATTGACATTTACTTCACCAAAATGTTTGTAAAATAGCGGAGCTTTCATTATTGATGATGAGCTTATTTATTCTGTAACATTTAAAATTACACAAAATAAAAATAAAGCCCGTTTCGTTATAGTTACGTTATCAAATTAATATTAATTATAATGTTTCACGCAAATAATCATTAATAATATTTTTTTTCTTTCAAAAGTAGTACATTAAGTCGATTCTTTAAAACTCTAGTAAGAAGATCTTTATCGTAAATTATTGTAAACCTTGATTGCCATACAAAAGGTGTTTGAATAATATTCACGTTAATATTTTATAAAAATATGCTTCAAAGTGAAAAAACATAAACAGAAAATCTTTACTAAACCTACTTAAATATAATCATGAGATGACAGCGTAATTTTTTTATTTTCAACAAAAATGTCGCTGATACTAAAATTTAACTGGCAAGTATAAAAATAGCAAAAACTGAGCTTAGGTAAGGTGTATACAACCTCCCAAACCGCAAGTTTTGCGCTAAAGGCACTGAAAGTGAGCTTTGAAAGAGCCAAAGCTAATTTCAAATATGAAATTTAAACAGACGAGAATTCAAAGAAAATTTTACACCTCGGTTTTCGTTCCACCGTCCGTTGTTAACTTTTAATTACGTTTGAAATTACGAAACTCTATATATATGGAAATTCAACACTGAAAAGTCCTCATACTTAAATGCTAATGTAAATTTTTTAAGTTTCAAAAATAAAGGAAGTAAAGTAATTTAGAATAACCATAAATCAAAGCGCACCATAAGTTGCTAATGAGAAGGGTCGGCAGCAGGTGGATGCTCTCCTTATTAAAAATATTTTTTCCGTTATCCACTACTGTTAAAAACATATAATGGAACTTCTATGTGGTTAACAGATGTAAAAAGATTTTTACGAAATTCTAATATTACATCTACATGTAATTATTGTTATACTAATTATTATAACAGAAGGAACAACACAAAAAAATAACAATAAAAACAATAACTAATCTCAAAATATAGTAACTAAAATATATTATTTAAAGGAGTCCCTTTAGGCAAGGTTCCGAAGATACTGGTAGCGTTCCCCCTTTGAATAGTAATTACTAGTAGTCTAGTAGTATTACTAATTCTTTGTCCGAGGTAGCTTTTTGTTTTTCTTGATTTACTCCAAGTCTCCACGTAGCTGAGTTTTGACTTCAGACACAAATTTTGATACAAGTTCCAGCTGCCCTAGAAATACCTGTATCCCCAGTGCTATCGTCCGAGTAGCAATGACTAAATGACACCTGTTAATCAACACCTACAGACTACTGTATATTTTGTTATACAATAGTATTCATTTATTAATAATATGTAAAATATAGACATGAATAAGGAACATTCCTAAAGGATGTACATTATTCATTAATATAAGTTATTTTATATATTATTACATCAATCGGTAAATCTTTTGATACTCGAAAACACATTTACATGGCAAATATCGAACTTTTAATATTTTATAGTAAATATGCACCTGTCGCATACAAACTATGAATTTTTCTCTGTGTATTTGCCTCCACGCGTTTACGTTGAAAAGGCTTAAATAAAATATATTTTTTAGATTCTTCCACCGTATGAAGCTGCGAAATGACACCCACTTCAAAATCGAGTACCTCCACAATGACCTCGAGAACATGGTGCTAAATACGAAGATAAATTTAAATGACGTGCATTTGTTGGGATCTTTCGACCGCGCTGTAACCGATAAAGATCCTTCCAAACTATTCTATATGCCAACATTTGGACAGGCTGAGTTAATGCTTTTACTATATACTTTTCTTATTAGTATTATTAATTATTATAGTCACAAATCAGGATAACGTTTATATGTTGCCTTCGTTAGCGTAATCCCAAATACTTAACGCATTAAAGTACTTAACAATAAGGAACAAATAGGAGGTCATATGGCCTTATCGATAATGCATAATTAACTAGAAAACTTTATTTAAAAGAGCTATTTTAATTTAATATGCTATAAATAAATAAATTACTTGACAGGTTTCTATTAAAAAATGTAAAATATAAAATGGAAGGACGCTATCGCCTTTTGCATAATACGCTGAATCTTGTACTCGCAATCTCGGACATACAAATGGACGATATTATTATGGTGGTAAGTATTTTATATTTTTTCTAACTATTCTAAAAGATAAAAATAGATAGAACTGTTAACCTCTTTTGTCTCTTTTGTCCTCTTTTCTTAATCCGTTAAAACTGTAAAATAAATTTAATATAAAAAGTTTAATACTGTAAGAAAAATATATTTTATATCTTTATACATATATCGTTAATCACAAGAAAGACAATTAAAAGAAATGCAAATATACATTCAAAATAAACAGAAACACTTTCAAATTAATATTACGGTTATTTTAAACCACGTTATAGCTAAATAGTAGAGCGTATTATTTAGGAACGTCCGCACAGCACGACGCGACGTCTCAAATAGAATGTTCTTTTCTTTTTTTTGTAAGGAATCTCGTTGTTGGCCTTAAGGGCCTTTACAGCTCAGATCGGGCCGTTTTTGCGAGCGTAGCTCGTCCTGAAGGGGTTGAATGTACTAGCGCGCAATCGTCTTTTTTATTTCAAGTTCGACTGTCCCACCCTCCATTATTTGTGACTTCTAAAAATATTATATTTTTAATATTTGATGATAATATGTTTAATATTCGTATTTTAGTACCATGTCAATGAGTCCAAACCAGCAGCACGTCTGGAAAAACATAATATAGGTATGTTTTACAGTGAGCCGTTACTTATGGTAGGGGAGCCCACGATGCTAAATGGGGATTTACTCGAGCGTCGTAGAGACCTATTGGGATGCAAAGCTTAGATAAAAAGAAGAAAAAAATGTTATATGATAAATTCCTTTTCATCGGTGGGGGAAGCGGCTATAGATAGTTAAATATGTAAAAAAAAACTGTTGCATGGACATCGTCGAGCGCGTCAGATATTGATAGCATCTATGCCCTACGTATTTTTAATAATGTACGTATGTTAATCTGATCGTTTGCATGATGCGGGTGGTTGTATTTAAGGGTTGAAAATGAAAAAAAAAAAAATTATCGAGCGCGTCAGATTTTCTAAGGGAGTGTTAAGTGCACCAAAAAAAAGCTCTCATTCACTAATCTGACGATTTCGATGGGACGCAAACCCACAGCCATTTTCTTAATTTGCAAAAAAAATCGCAATTTTGAAATACTCAAGCGCGTCAGATTAAGATATATGTGGTTCATCTTTATGTTCTAAACGTACTGTCTCATAATCTGACGATTATCTAGAGGGATTCACCTGATCTGACAAAAAAAATTTAGAAAAACG
The DNA here is from genome assembly GCF_905475465.1 of Pieris napi. Taxonomy (NCBI): domain Eukaryota; kingdom Metazoa; phylum Arthropoda; class Insecta; order Lepidoptera; family Pieridae; genus Pieris; species Pieris napi. The sequence goes on from NC_062237.1 coordinate 10,382,317, forward strand.
GTTCACCTAAAGGGCCATCCCTGCAACTTCCCGCTAATTCCATTCCTGGGCGCTTAAAATTGATATTTTGAGCTCGCTGAGTTCAAAGAAATAGCATTTCTATGCATTTGAGCTCTCCCAGCTCGAAAGTCTGATAGAAGTTTCATAGAACACTATTTTTGGAATTTTCAAACCGCAATATTTTTTGAATGGATCAAGCAATTTTCTTTCACGCGGTTGGCGGCATTCGACGCAGTTGTATCATCCTCATAAGTAATTTTGCAATTTTAATTGATCGAACCACAAATTTCGGAGTAATCCCTAAAAAACACTTTTTCGGGTTTCTTTCGTTCACGATATCTCTCGAACGAATCAACCGCTTTTGACCAGCTTGGTGGCGATCGACGTGGTTTTTCAAGCTCAAAGGCGGATTAGTTTTTGAAGTTGATCGATAAAGAAACCACTTAAAAAAAAATATTTCTTATTTTTTTAAGATTTTTCAAAATTTCTCAAAATCTATTGGTCCGAATCGGTTCAAATTCACAGGAAATGTATTTTTGAGGGAAATATTTAAAACGCCGTTTAGTAGATTCCGATCGGTTTAAGGAAATGTAGGCATCACGCAGCTGCACGCATTTAACTTTATCGACGAATTTTTGTTGCTTGCGGCTTGCGGAAATCGTCAGATTATATATTTTTCATTATTCTTGAATTATTTCCTTCAAAATAAAAAAAAAATTAGCTACGCTCGAGAATGTCGAGATGACGTTTTTTTTTACAACTTTGTTGCCCTCCCCTTTTTTTCCGTCACTCTCAAATTGTCAGATTAGTGGAATATACACTTTTTAGGATGTAATTAACTCACCCTACCTTAATCTGACGCGCTCGGGAATTTCTGATGGTCAATTTTTTTTTACTAATCTGATCCTGTCTCCTTAACGGGCGGCCTTATATATGGGCCTCATATTTTGTGGAGGTACTTAACCGGGTACAAGGTATCCCCCTATATATTAATCTGCCGCGCTTTAGTAAATCCCGAAATCTCCTCTTGGGCTCCCCTACCATTAAACTTAAAAAATTCAAGCAATAACCCCGTAACTATTTTACGATCATTAATTGATTTTAAAATTAGAATACTTTTCCGATACTTCGACGTATAAGTTTTTTTATAATCTCAATGTAAAGAGTTTTAAACAAATCAGACCATAAATAGATAAATTTTTATCATAGAGTAAATACATTTTTACAGAAAGAGATGACTGACTGTTTTAGTTCAAAGAATGCAATTATTGATTTAGTTTTTATGAATAAGATGGATCGTATTTATTAATAATTATTAATTACAGATGGATTTCTGGATAGATTAAAATCTGACCTTAATCAATGGCTTAAAGATTACTTTAATGACTACCTTCTGTATTTTGGATTAGCCGGCAGGGAGATGAATGCTCAATTTCAGTAAGCTTATTTTAAATTTCGAATATTTTTATTTACAATACTACCGGTGTCGATAAGTCCTTGTTTCGAGCCTGGCACAACAATTTTCGTTGGGTATAAGGACCTATAGTGACTTTATAACTCTTAGAAATTTTAAGTTTCTTAATTTAAATTTTCTAACAGACGATAATATAGATAGAAAGTCTATGGTACGCAGATTATAAATCTAAACATATTTCTTTGAGCTGTAATTGTTCGAGTACAAAACATAATGTTTTATTCATATAAAGGCTGTAGGCGTGTACACTGTACATAATGTTATTTGTTGCTATATCACCTTTCACCAGTAAACCAAGTGAGGCATATGTTCTAAAGATCTTGCATCTTCTTGCATCTGTGGTATTACTTTAAACTTACCGTTAATTATTAACTATAAATATACTTATTACATGTAAAATACGGCTTTATATAAGCGACCCCTTCTAGCCGAAATCTCTAGATTACAATGTGATGTTAAAGCCATAATAGCCAACTTTATCAAGTTGTTCTAATTGCATATTTGAACTACTACTATACTTATTTGCCTTGTTTTATCGCAGCGTAATCACAACTTAACAGAAAGAGATGAAAGAGTGTTTTTAAGGGGGTTCCTTTTTTATCTTTATTTGACTTGTAAACGGCCAAAAATCTTAATGGAACTAAGCCGCTGCACAACCTATGTAATGTCACATCCATAATTCTCTATGAATAACTTAAAACAATAGTTTTTCGCGACTCTTTTGTTTGGTCATAAGTTCATTTTATGGGCTATTTTTTTAAAATAAAACATCCTAATCTTTAAACGTAACCTTTCTCTTCTTTTTTATTATAATTAGATAAATTTAAGTTTTTATTAACTCATCTTATAAATACGGGAAGGACAGAAATTGTCTAAAGGGTCATTCTAGTTGAGTAGGGATCCTAATTATTACTTAAAAAGCCAAAATATAAATAGGTTTTTCGACTACTCTCTATGCTTCTTAGTTCACACAATAAATTTTCAAGAAATCAGATCATCGTGTCTTTAAAAGTGTCAATTTGTCCTCTAGGAGTTATGACAACGAAAAGAGCCAGGCTTTGAACGACTTTATGGACAACGCTATAAATGTCATTATACGAAAACTGCACCAGGTCAAGGCTGGGTCGGTGAAACTGCCGAACTTTACAATTTATGCTTTCAACGGAATGGTACCTCTTCTATTTATACATAGTCTGTATTTAAACTAAAATTGGAAGGAATAATATTTTATTAATTTCTCACGTGCACGTTCTATGAAAGGTGATTTCATGACGACGTGAAATAAACGATTCTTTATTTTTTGTTTTTATACAAGGGACACGTTTGCATTGCCCCACCCAAAATTATTAATTATAAAAATACAATATCAGGAACAAAACTGTATGTCTCACTCACTCACTTGTTTGAAAGAGCTGTAGACTCTATTCAATTCTTAGTATAAGATTAATCTACTCACGGCTTAGAAGCCGTATTATCTAAATTCAAAAAATAATTCCTTATTACTCTAAGTAGTATATCTATGAAAAGTAGTTTTCTTTTTATAGAACAATGAACTTATGAGACGAAGTTTATTCCGACAGTGTAAGTATTTGTATATAGTAACCGCAAAAAATCTAAATTGTTTCAGCAACTTAATTTAAAAAACGGTGTAATGCGAGGACTGGATAGCCTTTATCGACGATCAGTAGCTACTGGTGTAAAGGAAAAGAATATCCGTAAAATTGATTCGCTGGTGACGTTTAGTAACTTGAAGGTAATATTTTTTCCAATAAATAGTAAACATTCATACCAATATTTTCGAGCTTATAAAGTTCCCACTGGCAGGTCAGAATTTTATATATTCTTACGAAACGATATTAGCGAAGTACAACAGATACATGGTTTCAATTGACCAATAGAATGAAACATTGTAATGTCAAAAAGTCATCGAAGAAGAAACTTAAGATGAAAATCTTAAGTTTTAGATTTTCACCCCCAATAAAATTTAAAAATTTAACTCACGTAGATATATTTCACTTTCTATTGGACAAAACTGTTATGTATTTTATATTTGTCATATTTGAACTATATAAAATTATACAGGTAACGTACGGCTATACTGCTTTGTTAAATACGGGATCGCCACCCCTAACTGGTACACTAACGTTATCAGTCGATGAACTGATTGCAAGACTCTCCGTCTCTATGGTCAATAACCCAGAGTCTGTGGATCTAACATTCGAATTTGTTCAGCCAGCTAGGTTAGTAATATTAATGATGAGTTATTAATTCATTGGTTTGTTTTTACATGCCTATATCCACTTTCACTATTTGCGAAACCTATGGAGATATATTTTTTTTAGAACTGAATCATTGACGGTGGAAGGCCCGGCAAATAGAATGATGTCACAGTTTAATTTCTTACTTGAAAGACACATTATAGCAATTATGAGCAACACTCTGATTCATAATATAAAAATGCTCAGTACATTGTCCCGATGCGGTAAGTAAAAAAAAAATATAAACGTTAGTTTTAACCGAATAAAAAATATGAGAATTCTAAGAAATAAAATTCACAATTAATTAATTAAGCTATAAACTAGGCCTCGTATCACCGTTTTATATTATAGAGGTAACTGTAGTAAATCTCTCTAATGCCTCTGTTTATTTCCTTCTTAACTTACGTGTTTTAGTTCCAATTTTGGTTCCATTCAACGATGGCGACGAAGCACTTTCAATAGAATCCCCTGAAGATCTGAAAGAAAGCAATGACAATACAAATGGTAAGGATAATGAAAGCAAAGAATTTGAGGATGACGCAGGCATCAACACCGAACCAAAAAAAGATCCCAGTAAAAACAAAAATTTAACGGCAGATTATGTTCTATGGAAACAAGATAGCGTAGAACTAGAATTCCCGCCAAAAAAAGGTTCACAAAAGAAACAAAAAATGTATATTAAGTATAACGAAAACTTTGCTCTCGGAAAAATAAATAAAAAGATTTGATTTGTACATGTGTGTTAATAATTTCGTTTTCGTCCTATTCGATTTTGTAAAGACTTTTATTCATGCAATATGAATTATTTTATAAAGAGTGGCCTTAGACAAGATGGCTTAACTAAATTTGTCGACATTCACGAACTGTCATTTCCATACAAATTTAGCTTTTCGACTTTCTACATACACTACTGTTAAGGGATCTTGACGAAGCCCCCTAATCCTTTACCACAGACAAAGTAGTGATCGAAAGTGTTGTAGAGTCTCCTAAAACTCAAATAGAAATGTATCAATTGTGACAATTGGCTAGGTGTCATCACTAATGTCGCCAATTATTTGAGATTTGACAAATCACCAGAATAAACGTCAAAACGTCAGACGTCTTAGTGTTGTTGATTGTGTAGACTTTTCAGTTTTCAAGTAATTTTATTTATCTTCCAATATGTTTCGTAAAGCAACTGAAAAAGATAAATGAAAATTAATCAAATGTACCGTGTGTGGATTAAACAGTCATGACTGAAGAAACCCTGGAAATTGAGCAGCAACTCGACAAATTGTTGACTGATATCCAACCAAATTTACAAGATGTTATCAAGAGGGTAAGTTAAAAGCTGAATTAATTTATTGCTTTATCCCTTTTTTATGTATCAGTAGCTTCTTGTTGGATAGAATATGTCTCAGAGCGATATTTTATCTAAAATTAAGAACGAAAAAGAAAGTAAATGTATATTTTTCTAATTTCAGAGTTTTACCAATGTTGCAATACAACAAACCAAAAATGGTGAACAAATCAAAACAGACGTTCTGGAAGATACTTCATACTTTGCTAAAAATACTCAGGTGTAAGTAAAGTTAATATATATTTAAAATCACTATCAAATTACTAAGTACCTGCTGACTAAAAATTAAGTCTAATCAAGTGATTACAAATGAGTAAATAGCATAGAATAATCCAAGTAATCGAGGGTGGATATGGCGGCCTTACATTTATATTATGACATAACATAACATTATATTTCAGGACATTATCTAGATTAGAGCTAGTTAAATCTCCAACATTCCACATGCAATCAGTATCCCTAGATCTCAAGTCAATGTCCCTATCATTAAAATGCTCATTAGGGGAAGTAAATGTAAGAGGGCTCTACAGTGCTTTTAATGAAAACCTATACAACCTTATTCCTGTTATGTCAGAAGGTCATCTTGTGTAAGTAGTTTTATATGTATAAATTTTATGCTATAATATTTAATGGTATACATATTCATCACAATATTTGGAATATGGCAAAATTATATCTAACACTACAATTTGCTTAATACTGTTCCACCATTTTAAACTTTTTTGTCATGTTTATACTGAATGAAATAATGTTGAATTTATAATATGTTTATTTAACAATTTTATTAATAGGTCTGTAGCAAATGGGAAAATTTAACCAGGTATTTTAATTTTTTTCTGAACTTTGTAAAGATTAACCTGTTTATTCATAAAACTCAATCAGTTACATTGTGTTTATGCCGTGTTGAAAAAAAACAGATGAGTAATTTAGTTACACTTTGCAAGGTGCAGTTAGATTTTTTTATAAATAAATAATAAATATTGTGATAACAGAAGTTTGTTGTACTGTGTGCAAATTGTTTAAATTTTATTCTTCCAATAGGTACTTTAATTATACCAAAAAAAACTTTTGCACTTTCTTATATCAAAACAGTTGTTAGAGCAAGATTACGAGAATAACTTTTGGGTATAATAATTATTAATTTTAATGTTAAATTAAACCTTGTTTGAATGTTTTAAGCCATACTTTAAACTTCATCAATTGATTTGGCAACATGATGGCATTGACGGTCTAATTGAAATAAATTAAGTTTCAATTTATTTTCAATATACAAAACAGTTTTACATTAATTGATAACGACTCTGACACTTGTATGACATTTAAATAAAGAGTTAAAATTACTGCTTTAGAATGTTTATTAACCGCTTAAACATGTGGTTTAAAATTGACATAACTTATAACTAAGTTTGATATTTACATAAACTAATGAAAATATTATGTTTCAGAATATCATTGTCAAACATGATTGCAGATGTAAAGGTGGGCTTAGTACTAGTAGATGACGCATTTTCATTTATTAATCCCGCTATAGAATTTATTCACGACGAAGTTCTTGTAAAGGTAAAGGTTTCTTGTAAAAACTTTTGTTAAAGTGTTAATTCAAACAACCAAACTTTTGTGTTTTTTTTAGTAAAGCAAAGGCTGGAAACTATTGGTTTCAAATAATTGGAAAATATTGTTGTCTGAAATGAACCATGTGGCGGTCAGATGCCTGTGTCTATTTATTTGATTTAATTTTAAGGCCTGCAGGTGATCAGCCTTCTTCAACTAACTTCTAAATTAGAAGTTAGTTTACATGTAATATTATATGTATATAATTTCTTAATTTCTTCTAATATATATATGATATAGTCCTACCATACATAGTCCTACCATTAAAACTAATTTAATGGTAGGACTATTGGCTTATATATGGAAATGTTAAAAAAGTAGAAATTGATTCCATGTGTGAAAATTCATTAATTTTACTTAAAAAGATTTTTTTTTTCTGAAAAGTTGTCATGGCCATCACCACAAAGAAATGGAGGATATGAATTTACAACCACAGAGCAACTGGCAAAACATATAGGTATGAATTATTTCTATGTCTATAGATCCATGTTGAAAACCAAAATTGACCTTTTTTGTAGTCTGTGCCTTTTTTTTTTTTCTTTTTCAAAAGTTTTTTTTTCGAGTCCAATCGTTCAGAGAATCGTATTGATTACAAATTACTTAATATAAACAAATTTACTTAAAGATAAAACTTTGTAAAATATATATATTTTTTTAATAGCCTTTCAATGGTTTGTATTGTTCCACATGTATATGAACCACGGAAGAATACAAGGATGTACTTATTGTGTGGCCTAGCCTAGCTACCATAAAATGTTGCCTTTCGTAGTGACTCAGCCAAAAACCTCTCTTAGGCCTGGAGGCATTAATATGCTGCAGGAAGATGTCATTATGTTATTCTTTACTATAGAATAGATATATAGAAGATATAGATAATGGTTTAATTTTCGTAATTCTTGTATATTTTAGATGATTTACCGCTAACAGCTGCAATATCTCTGGCGTTATTCGCCCTCCTGAGACAGAAATTGCAGCGACACCTGGAGAAAGTGCTTTACCAAGCTACCAGCGTGTCGGACGTAGTGGGGTGTAATCCTAGTATGTTGGAAGCATATAGGTATATTTGTTATTGCTTTTTTTGTTCTATAATTTCACTTAGATATTTATTTAAATAACAAGCATATATTTGAACAATAGTTTAAAATAAATTAAAGGTTATAATTTTCATCTCTTATTGTAATTGTGTAAATAAACTTTAATACTGGTATATTATTTTCAAAAAAAGTATTTTTTTCAGTGCTATGGTGAATAAATTGAGTGAGAGTGGAAATCGAGTGATCGATATGATTTTGATCAACATGCGACGTACCCTCCTTCAGACGTGTACTGAAATTCTGGAACTACCCCCACTTCATGCTACCTTTTTACATAAGGTATATATATAAGTTTACTATTAATAATTATTTTTATTTATTTAATCACTGTCATTTTAAATCATAAATGTATTTTCTTTTATAAAACCCTTTGTACCCGTGTAGATGTAAATTACATATTTTTGTAAACACAAAAATCTGTCAAGACTTCACAGCTTTAGATAGACTATAGAATTATAAACAGCAGCACATCAATGCGCGCAGCGCAGTCTCACGCGTGCGCGCATTGAGGTGTGTTGTGTTACGGAGTTATCGCAGCGACGTTATTACAAATATGACGGACGTTGTGAAATGTAATGTGTGCAACATTGTTTTAGATGAGCTATTATCGTATATCCAAAATAAAATATCGATAATGGATGAAGTGTCGTTAGTTAAAATCTGTGTGTCGGCATTTACGAGTGAAGAAATTAGTAACTCGAAATCATTATTGTTTAGTGCACTACCGGCAGATCGCCGACAAATACATCGAAAAAAAAAGGGTAAAGAATCTCGAGATATGGAAGACATCATCTCTTTGTTTAAATCTACAGAACCTGAGATCTTACCAGTATTTGCTGCAAGACAACTGGAAAAACTACCTCCTATTACATTTGATCATCTTGACTGCACGAAATTATTGAAGGATTTATCAAGAATGTCAGCGGAGATTGAGACTATTAAAAATAACTACGCTACCCTAAACCACTTAGAAGATTTAAAGCAAGACGTTAATAGATTGAAACACACGTCGATAGCTACCACGCCGTGTCACAATATAAACAATCGACGTGGTGCATGGGCTAGAAATGGTGGCCCTAGAGATCCATCGCAGAGCATTAACTCGTCATTAAATGACTCGCACCATTCAATTAACTCCAATTGCGAGTCAAACAATAAAGACCCACTTTATCGAAGTATCAGTGAGGGTAGTGCGGTTCGCGAAAACATGCATTCGTCGATTATGTCGGCCGAGACCGGTATTATGACTCATACCTTGACGACAGGGGCGACGGTGAATGCGGAGGCTTCAGTGGAGACAAGCGTAACTCAACAAATGAGCTCTGGACAACTGATCGAGACGGTTTTTCCAGTTGATAATATCGAGCCCACGGATGGTGCGTGGCAAACCGTTACGAGACGTAAAACAAAATGTAAACAACGGTTTGCAGGAATGACGGGTCAAGCCAGTGACGGTGTTAATTTCAAGGCGGCGGATAGGTTTATACCTATTTTTATTAGCAATGTTCATAAAGATACGGTTGAATCGGATATCATAGATTATGTTCTCAAGAAAACTCAAGTGAATATATCGCTAAAAAAAATATCAATTAAAAGACATAACAACCATTTAGCGTACAAGTTCATGATACCTGAGGACAATTTGTCATTATTTTTAGATGATAAACTCTGGCCTAAAGGAATTATTTTTAGGCGCTTTGTACATTATAAAAATCGCCATATTATAAAAGAAACAAATATGAATTCCGGCCTTGTAAATGTAAACAATGGATAACGGCGTATACGCAATGACAACATTTAATTGTAAAAATATTAAACGATCCTTAGAGTGTATCAGGGATTTATGTCGTCACTCTGACATCTTAGCTCTTCAGGAAACATGGTTGCTACCGAGCGAGATCTCATATCTTGGCAGTATTGAGGCGGACTTCGGGTACACGGGAACATCAGCGATGGACACATCAGAGGGAATGCTGCGGGGGAGGCCCTATGGAGGGGTGGCCCTGCTGTGGAGGAGGAGTGTGTTCAATAATGTGGTAGTGTTACCGAGTAATAATTCTCGAGTTTGTGCAATAAAAATAATAACGAGTGATCGACCCATAATCGTAGTGTGTGTGTACATGCCTACGGACTCGCAGGACAACTTGCCAGTGTTTACGGACTGTCTAAGTGTGGTGAGTGCTATCGTTGATGAGTATGGCATAGAATCTGTTTACATACTAGGGGATTTTAATGCGCATCCGTACTCGTTATTTTACTATGAACTTTTAAATTATTGCTATGATCAAAGGTGGTCATGTATAGATGTTGAGTTGCTCGGACCGCACTCTGACACTTATACTTTTGTTAGTGAGGCTCACGGATCACGGAGGTGGCTCGATCATTGTTTAGTGACAGACGCGGCCCGCCATTCAATATCAAAAGTGTATATTATGTATGATGTGTTGTGGTCAGATCATTACCCGCTTATACTTCATTTTAATATTAAGATTATTAGTAAAAAGTTGTCCTCTACACAAAGTAACTCTGTAAACAATAACGTACGTTGGGGTCAAAGATCCGAGGAAGAAATATTGTTATATCAAAGTGAATGTAACAAGAGGTTAAAATCAATAGATTTTCCAGAGATATTTACTGATTGCGCAGGTTGTTACTGTGATAGACCTAATCATCAAGGTGCAATTGATATATTATATAATAATATTGTTATTTCTCTTAGTGAGGCAGCCGTGACTAGTCGGAAATACCATAATAAAAATAAAATTAATGATAGAAATCAAAATATTATAGGTTGGAACAAACATGTGAAGCCGGCGCACTCGGAAGCGAGGCTGAGGTTTAGGATTTGGTTACTTCATGGGAAACCAGAGTCAGGGAGGGTTTATAATGACATGTGTGAAAGCAGAAAAATATTTAAATCACGACTAAAATGGTGTCAAAACCATCAAGATTTAATAAAAATGGAAAAACTAGCCACTTGTCATGATAAAAAAGATTTCGTTTCGTTTTGGAAAGAAACAAAGAGGCTTACGCCGAGGCCGGGACTCCCAGTCAGCGTCGGAGGGTTAAGTGACTCGAAAGAAATTGCTGATTTTTTCCGAGACAACTTCTATATTTCATCCTCGCTGAGACCGTCGCGAAACGAACTCAGTGCTGTGCCCATTGGTGATAGGGTTAATACTCAATTTAGCGCCAAACATGTAAGAAGCGTTATAAGTTCTATGTCAAGAGGAAAGTCTCCTGGTCATGATGGGTTAAGCATCGAGCATATACAGTGCGCTGGTTCTCATATATATAGGTTATTAGCCATGCTATACTCGTTGTGTATAAGTCACTCATATCTACCCTATGATCTTATGCGAACATTAGTTATACCGGTTGTAAAAAAACAAGACAGGAGATTGGGCGGATGGTTCAAACTACAGGCCTATATCGCTGGCGACTATTATGGCTAGGGTGTTGGACGGTTTGCTTAATACTCAGTTAAATAAATATCTACATTTGCACGATAACCAGTTTGGGTTTCGACCCAAGCTGTCTACAGATGGTGCTATACTGAGTCTTAAGCACACCGTTTCATACTATCTGCGTCGGAGGACGGCGGTATATGCCTGTTTCCTTGATCTTTCCAAGGCATTTGATTTGGTTTGCTACGATCTACTTTGGAAGAAGCTAGAGGATATAAGTGTTCCTCAAGAACTTCTGAACGTATTTAAGTTTTGGTATGGTAACCAAATCAATAATGTTAAATGGATGGGTGCCTTGTCTAAGCCCTATACGATGCAGTGTGGAGTAAGACAAGGTGGACTGAGCTCTCCATCTCTCTTTAATTTATATATAAACGCTTTGATTGAGACGCTTAGCAGCGAGCGTGTCGGCTGTCACGTGGACGGTGTGTGCGTTAACAATATCAGCTACGCAGACGATATGGTGCTGCTGAGTGCGTCGGTCTGCGGGGTTAGACGTCTCCTTAAGCTCTGTGAGGTATATGCGGCTAGTCATGGTTTGAAATATAATGTAAATAAAAGTGAAGTCATGGTCTTTGGGGCCGGTTGGAAGGGGGTGTCCAGTATACCCCCCATGTCGCTATATGGGGTCCCTTTAAAAATTGTAAAAACATTTAAATATCTTGGACACATTTTGACACCCGACCTCAGGGACGATGCTGATATAGATAGGGAACGGAGAGCGTTGTGTGTCAGGGCGAACATGATCGCCCGCAGGTTTGCACGATGCTCAATTGATGTGAAAGTAACCTTGTTTAGAGCATTCTGCACATCATTCTATACGAGCGCCTTATGGTCGAAATATACTCGATTGTCATACAACGCTTTCCGTATCCAATATAATAATGCGTTCAGGGTGCTGTTGCGGCTGCCTCGATTCTGCAGCGCATCGGGGATGTTTGCTGAGGCGCGGGTGGATTGTTTTTACGCCACCATACGCAAGAGATGTGCATCCTTGGTGCGCAGGGTGAGAGCTAGCGGTAACGGTATCCTCCGCATTATCGCGGACCGAGTCGATTGCCCATATCTGAATCACTGTTCCTATATTTCATGCGGAATGATTCCGGTATGAATTAATGTAAACATACTAACACTTAGATTTAAGGTATTAAGCTGTAATTTACTAACATTGATATGGAACCTTGTTTTCTGAATTAAACAATTAAATTTAAAAAATAAACCTTTGCTATTCAGATAATCTAATATATAAAATTCTCGTGTCACAGTTTTCGTTGCCATACTCCTCCGAAACGGCTTGACCGATTTTGATGAAATTTTTTGTGCTTATCCGGTATCTATGAGAATCGGCAAACATCTATTTTTCATCCCCCTAAATGTTAGGGGTAGTCCACCCCTAAATTATTTTTTTTATTTTTTAGACAAATTTTTTAATTACATTTTTTTATGATGCAACATTAAAAAATACATACAACCCCTAATTTTCACCCCTCTACGATCAACCCCTATTTTTTTATTATATATACATGGCAAAACGACGTTTGCCCGGTCAGCTAGTACTATTAGAGCTGATTTACACAGGGTCAGTAACTGACTACAAATTCGAGGCAAGTCAGTGCTGACCCGAAAAAAACCCTGTGTAAACTGATATGAAGTCAGTACAGTGGCTTGAAGTCAGCGCTGACTTGAATATTCGGACACGAATATTTTAAAGTCAGTTGGCGCCCCCCGCCACCCGCGCACCCCCGCGCCTGCCAAATAAACCCCGTGTAAACAGACAAGTCAGTGCTTGGTTAGTCACTGCCGCTGCATTGTAGAGTGACCACGTTTTTTTCGCTGGCGATAAAAATGAAGCTTAGCGAAGACGAAACCTTAAAATTGGTGCAATTATGTGGCGAAAACCTTTGCCTTTGGGATATTAAATCCCTAAATTACCGCAATAAAGAAATGCGGTCAACAGCGTTGCAAAATATGGCTCTATATTATTATGGCGCTATATAAATTATCTCATTTCTACCATTTCTATTAACTCATTCAACAGCAAAATTGATAAATTTTTCAACAAATAATTAAATCGTCGTTTCAGTTGTTTTTGCGAATTCATTTTTCCCACTGACTTCACACACGTGTGCTCATCGTGAGAAACGCACCACTACTACTTACTTCATGTAAACAGTTAAAGTCAGTCGCGGCGCCGACATTGGCGCTGTGACTGACTTGTCTACTTACCCTGTGTAAATCAGCCATAATACATATAAATGTGCTTTTTGCTAGATTCTCTTTTTTCAATTGCCAGATAAATTCATAAGTTTGTTTAATCCAATTATACCGTATGAATCCAACAATCACAGAAACATCTTGCCGAAATTAATCCATGTCCAAAAATTGGTTACCGATTCTAAATTCATGAATACAAATAAATATATACCTTATACTCATTGTAATATGATTGATATTGAAACACTGAATAAGATTGATTAAGCAGAAAAGGGAGCGTTCAAGTATTACGTAACGAATTTTGGGAGGGGGGGGGGTCCTTTTGTAAAACGTTACTATGCGGGGCGGGGATTGAATTACGCGTTATTGTTAATATTATTTTCTACTTACACCACATAATAGTAACTAAAGAGTCACTAGGTAAGGTAGGTCACGTAACGTTTTACTAGGCTTGGGAACAGTACTGTACTTGTGTACTGAAAAACGTTACAGCGAGTTACATGGGGGGGGGGGGGTGTCAATAATCTCCAAAAATTGCGTTACGTAATACTTGAACGCTCCCAAAGCCAAAAAATATTTCGTTCCACTTTGTATCGGTGGATGATGAAGTCGGGTTGGGTAGGCCTTGAGAGGAGAGAAGTTATAAGCGACCAGCGTGCATGGTTCACCAATGAGAGTGGATACAGCGAGCGAGGAGGAAAAGAGCTTTGAATATATAAGTAAATAAAATATGTTTCGGTTTTAATTCCTTTTCAGATAGGTTCAGTATCGTTTGTTGGTAAATTTGAAACGGAATTGGGTTGGGTGAAGAATTTAGCGAGTATCAATCGGGTTAATGATGTCACAGTGACACGCCCAGATCCTGGGAGAACGTGTTTCCATGTCACCCTCAAGATCAAGGATTTGCAGGTATTATATTTATATGTGTATGTATATAACTTATGTGAAAAACTTTTATTATTCTTGCTCAAATAAGATTTCTCTTAGTATTGTAAATATTTTTCTGATGAAATCAATCACAGAAAACTTGACAGGTATTTTTATCAACTGACAGTTAACTATATTATAATCATAATGAAATCATTTTAAAGAACTGGGGGGCAATCGGGCAAGAGGCCCATCTGATGTTAACTACCGCCCATGGACTGCAAGAAGCTCGCAAATGCGTTGCCAGCTTAATGATTTGATTAATAATATTTATCTTTAGCTGTTACAAAATTGTGACTTTTGTTCATCAGATTGGTTACGACGAATATAGGGTGAAGGCTTTGGGGGTAGGTTGTACGGGTCGAGTGGTTTCTTCGTTCAGTGATAACTCCATACACATGGCGTTATGTGTGGGTTTGGCTCGCTGGGAGCCCTATGCACAGCTGGATGATTTGCGAGTCCATCATTGCGGGTAAGTTCATGATACATGTGTTAATTGTTGAAAGCGAATTGTAAAAACAATTAATTTAATACATACATGTTAAACCGGTGACGCTACCTTTGGGGCCGTTCAAGAATTACGTAAGCACTATAGGGGGGAGGGGGAGGTCTTAGATTTTCTTAGTTGGTGATTACTTCAACAGTAATTATTTACTTTTTTACACATTGTCTATGCTTTAAAACGAAATGCATTTGTAAGGATTCCTACATAAAATTAATACGTTTACTAATATAACGTGCTTACTTTTGCTGACACGAGGAGGGGTGAGGGGGGGATAAATTGCAGTAAATCTGCTTACGTAATACTTGAACGGCCCCTTTAGATTTCTATCTGTTTCCGTGATCGTGTGTTTTTTTTTAATTTTTGATTATCAGCCGTTTTTACCTGATAACCGTCGATTTCTAAATCTACGGCACAATGGTTTCCTCTTGTTTTTCTATTTATTGATTTACCGTACGAGCTATTATTATTCTGCTCCTGGAAAGAAAATTCCATTGGTGCCGTGATTCGAACTTTGGGTTGAGCGGCGTCCACGCATACTTAGAATACATAAAGTAAACTAACACTAGATTAGCTATCACTGTGTCCGACTTCTTATATTCCAGGAAAACCAGACATTTTGTTTATGGTTTTCGTTCTCCAGTTGCTCAACCATAACTTAAAAAAATATTAAACAGAAAAAACGTTAAGTATTTAAAGCTCTGCGTACGATTTTTATACTTAACGTGAACTTGTAGTTTATCGAATTTTATATTTTATAAAATAGTTGTTAATGAAATAGCTTACATATTAGGATCAATATTTAATATATTTTTTACTAATGTCTAGGGGAATGGATATGCACATAACTGGCCTGGGTCCGCTAAGCGGAGAGTTGAATTCAGTTCGGGGATGGATACGCGGCGCTGTCCGTGCGCACGCGCAGCCCGCTATTGACGCGCAATTACAACACGAATTACGTACAGCACTCACTGAGTTACCGCTCACTGAATTAATAAGAGAGGCTCAGACTTAGATTTAACAGAGCGGATAAAATGACCGTGATAAAATAAATATTTTGAAAGAAAAAAAATATTTTTGGCGGATTCATTTGGATAATTGTTACGATAAAAACCAAATTTTTTTTTTATAACTTTTGGCGGCTTTCCTGTTTGTCTCATTTCATTATAGCTTAAATATTTAAAAAAAAAAGACAAATTAATACTATTATAGTAACAGCGGCGTAACAACGATAAATGGGTCATGGCCTAAGATTTCAATGAATGGATGAAATCTTAGCAGCATGCGAGCGTCAGTATGTCATTTCAAAAACAAAAAACACATACTGACGCTAGCATGCTAACATGCTGACGCCGCTAGGCTAACACTTCTCCAAATGAATACTCATCAAACTGATTTTTTAAGGCAAATAGGAGTACTTTTATGTTTTTTTTTGCAATAAATTTGAAACATTATGATGTTGTGATCAGAAAATAATAAATGTAAAGTACAGAAAATAATGGCCGTATTGAGTTTTTTTTCTATGTAAAATATTGAGTATAATTTTTTATTAACAAATTATCCGCTCTGTACTTTAATAATCCTATAGACTATATAAAAACTTGCCTCAATGTCCTTGCGTCCAAGTAAATAAAATTAAGAGAAATTTGTTTTTCGTTGTGAACTTTTTTAATATTTTACATTAAAATTGTATTGTAAAGCAATATTTATTTTTTTGCACCAATTATTATTACATCACCATAGTTTATAAGTAGTATTTTTAGTGAATTTTATAATTGCATTTTTATAGAATAATATACTTTTTATATGTTACCGTGTTTACCGTAAATGTAGCATAAATTAGCTTTTTTTGACTTTATACTTACATCTCATTTAATAATTATGTCTTGTCTAGAATGTTCGATGATATTTATTGGTTGTGAATGCCTTTTATTTCGAAACTGTTGTATTTTTCTTATTTAATAAAACGTTTTTGTTTATAAACATTTGTTTTTATTTTTCTAAACGATTTATTATGAATATTATTTTGACTATATTTAAAAGGATTACAACCATTTTAAAATTATTAACAATTACTGATAATTTTTCTAGACATTTCTAGAAAAATAATGTTGCCCTCTTAATTTACAAGAAAATATTTTTTTACTTATCATTTTATACAGGATTTTTTACCTGTGCGCATATGTCAAATTATGTCTCTGCTGATGTCTTTGAAGTTTGGAGCAAAAATGTTTATTTAATCAGAATTAATTTAAGATATTATTTAAATTTCTTATAATGGGAATAATACAGTCGGTATGTTGTTCTATAGTTTTTTGCGTGGAAAGGTAAGAAAACTACAAATGACAGGTTTGTATTCGTTTTTTTCGGATTACATATTAT
This sequence comes from Pieris napi, assembly GCF_905475465.1. Lineage (NCBI taxonomy): Eukaryota > Metazoa > Arthropoda > Insecta > Lepidoptera > Pieridae > Pieris > Pieris napi. The sequence goes on from NC_062237.1 coordinate 10,399,585, forward strand.
TTTAAAATATAGGGTTTTAACCTGGACCTGTTGTGCTTTTCTCCTTATGCTGTTAATGTTTACAATCGTCATACTCATGATATATGGAATATCGGTCGGCTATCATTATGCACAAAAGGAGCTCGCCGCGTTTGCAAGTAAGTATACATTGCCACATAAACCTACGAAAAATCATAATCATATATTAGCACAATTTAGCTCTTCATAATTTAGTATTTTACGAAATTGCACAATACAATAATACAGCTATTTACTATCTTTGTGACTGGTGCCTATAGAAGACATGTGGTCATCGTGGATAGAAAATAATAAGCATTATGGAGATGACTTTATACTACGACTAAACTAACAAACAAAATAGATCTAAAGCACGAGTGGTTGTGTGAATATGTGTGGATGTGTAAATGGAACTTGTGTAAAATAATTTATTTAAAGTCTACCTCAAATGTCTATGGATAAGAAATTCTCGGTTAATCGTAATCAAGGCTTTTTAGAAATTCAGAAACAGCTACAAGATTTTTCATTAAGACTACGAGTACATTTATACTTAAGTAAGAAACTCTGTTGTACAAACCCCAAGAACTCAAATTACATATTGTTGAATATGAAATAGATTTTCTTTGCAAATTGTGTCCTTACGCCGTTTGTAAGGTTCCTAGTTTATTTATTTTCAGCATATATACGCCATTTAAACTAAAAATATTATTAAAAGATTTGAAATTGTGACGTACATGTGATAAAGACCAACTAACAACACATGAGCGAAAACATACAGCTGGAACTTACGTCCACCTTGCCAAGTCTTAACAACGTTCTTTTAGCAGAGCGCTGAAACGTATTTACTTAATTATTTATTTATTTACGTTAAAATTGACTTGACATAATGATAGTGACAATTCTAGTAATTAAAACAAAGTGAAGAATATATATATTAATATGTTTTTTTAGTGTCATCGCGATCAACAACAGAGTCGAACATGTTGAGAGGAGGAGCAGAGCAACCCATCGTAAGACTTGTCGCCGTCAACCGGACGGAGGTTGAACACGCACCACAACCGATCCTAGGTAACGTTTCTTGTGTTGTCCATATTAGAAAATGGTTATTTTTGTTTGTCGAACAGATTCGGCACTGGCGGATTTACAAATTTTTAAGGTACCTATAGGCTGTGAAGTTAGCCCTTGCCTGTACAATCCAACAATTTTGTCGAAATTGCACGTAATATAATTTTGGGTTTGATTTTTGAGCACAAAATTATACACGAACCATCCTACCTCCAACCTCCAAAGTAGTAGGACTGACATGTATGGGTTGATAGGGGGAAGAGAGAGGCAAATACATTTTCTGCAATTTCGCTCTTCAATCATACAAAGAGCGAAAGGGCGCCGATTACTGATTACTGATTAGGGGACGAACTAGCTGTTTAACTCGAGATTAGGCTCTGTATAAAACCAGAAAACAATAAAACTAAATAAGGGATCGGCATATCCTGCTGTCAAATCTAGTCTTGAGAGATTTTATTGTGCACTAGTGGTGCGTTTATGCGTCAATTTGATCATGTTGGCCACACGGCTGGATGGTGTAGGATAAAACAAAATTAATTTTTAAATTCTACCCAGTGGTCTTCTAAGATGCATTAAATGAAATAAACAGTTTTATAATATTAGCATAGATATATTTAAAACATTCTTTTATTAAAATCATTTGAAATTTTAGAGGTACAACGTTCGGCCCGAAAGAGAGGCGGCGAGACTATTTACTTAGAGAAGTCTGCGTCGCCGGTGGTTGTTTTAGAAACCGAAAGGTAATAATAATTGGTTACTGTTATGTCGTACTATAATCGCGTATGTTAAATTAGTAAAAGAAATAACTTTATGATTACTGCATAATGCGTAACGTAACGCACTTGACATATAACCTGGAGGTTATGGTTTCGACTCCCGACAAAATAGTGTTTCAGAAGTTGTTCTTGCCTCAGGCCCAATACTAGAATTTTTATAGGACTTAGTCAAAGTCAAAAATCATGTTACCATATAGGTAACACAATGTACACTTATGCACGTCAAAAAAGAATTATGCATTACATGCTTCTAATTAAGGGCGTAGAACGGAAGGGAAGAACTGGCAATAAATTCTCCGGCACTCTTTTTAATCGCCTTAGAACAACTTAATATAAAAAATAAAACAATACGAATATTATACGTAGTATTTCAAGAATACATAGGTGATAATGTGTGGGCACTAATGCCGCTATAAGATAGTGAGATGGCGTAAATTTGACATGCATAAGTACAAATTGTACCTAGATGAATAAATGACTTTTGAATTTGAATCTGATCGTGATCTAGACTGCAGACCTTAGGACTGTTTCACACGTACCACAACCACACCACATCGCAACGACAAAATGCGGTCAAGCAGTGGTTACGTGTGAATAGTGTCGCTGCAGCTTTTTGTAGTTGCGTTGTGGTACCGACAAAATGTCGACGTGGTTGCATTGTCGCCAGTGGTTGCGATGCGGTTACGTCGTGTGCAGCTAGCTACACAGTTGGACTCCGGCTTTTATATCGGAATCACGTGTTGACTGAGGGCCACTAGTTCGCAGAATCGCTGGTGGTGGCGTTGTGGTCGCGATGTAGTCGGTATTACACACACGGTCGATAACGACTGCAAAATGTGGTACGTGTGAATAGTCCTATTCATTTTCAATACAAAATATACGCCCGGCCACGTGGTGTGGTACGTGTGAAAAGGCCCTTAGGCCGATAACTTATGTGTTTACTATTTTACGGTGACATTTCAGTCCACCCAAAGAGCCTGAGCTTTCACCACAAGAAAGGGAACTTGCAAAGCGAATAATTGGACGATATCGTCGTTCGAAAAACAGCACGTCAGAAATCCCATTCTTTCGGCCACTCAACAGCACAGAACCAACTTTGAAATCATCTTTAGCAGCCTTTTTATAATATATTTGGACATTGATCGGTGTTTATTAGGTTCACCATTAAATTTCTCTATAAGTAGATATTTTTATAGATTCCTTTTGATTAAATGTTATATTGATAAAAAGTGTATATGTTAACGTAAAATTGTAAAAACCGTTAGATTGTAATCTATCTCGCGAGATTATAAACTGTCGAAAGATTGTGAACCTCAGCGTGCTGCTTACAATTTAACGTATTATTATTCGGTAGATTGTACTACACTAACTTAGTTATCATTCAAACTTCTTTGGTCAATTACAGATTAATTTTACTTCCCAACAATTTCATATAACTACACAGTTCAAACTCGACAGTTTACAATCTCGCGAGATATATTACAATCTAACGGTGTTTACAATTTTACGGTGACATATACATTAGAAAATTTTTAATAAAGCATTGTATTTTTAAAAATTGTTTTATTTTCGCACAAAAAAATTTACAATGCCGACAAAGACACGTTCGTACTTGTAAAATCGATGGATTGGGTTATATTCGTTCTTGTTAAATTGGTATCTAAGGCGTACGATGAATTTGTCACGTTATTAGAGAGTGGCGGTGTGTCGGCCTCCCTTCTAGTCAGCCTGTGGGCAAAACCGCGTTGCACTGCTTTATCGACGGAACGCATAACATTCCCACTTGCTAAAGACTTTCTCGCATTTCCTGATCGTACAGCGCCTGCTGCGGCTGCAGCCTTTTCTAAAAATACAAAAGAGGTTTACAATTTTCATAAGGCGTCATAAATATATCATATATAAAAAAAACATACCCATTGCGTCCACTGAATTTTGGACAAAACAATAGTGGAACCCGATTCCAATGCCCATAACCATCACTGTTATCAAAGTCAGCATAAGGCAGCAAGTCAGCATAGCACAAACAGTACATAGTGATACTCTGAAAATTGTATACGCATTTTGGAATTCAAACTCTTGCAAAAAATAAAGTCTTATTACCATTTGAACTATATGCTACAAAAATTTATTGAGTAAGTACCTCTCGAGAGCATCTAGCACGATCGATACAAAAGAACTTAGAGAACAACACACACAACCCATTATATTATTAAAATATTACTAGCAAAATGCTTCTGCATGATTTTAAAATGCTTGCGAGATTTGGTGCATTAAAACATTTTTTTTATTTTAACGCCAAGTTAAGAAATAATTTGCTTGCTAAATCAAATTAAAAAATTTTGTGTCATTACTAAATATAAACTTGTATGTACTGTCATAAGTGAATGTCGAAAAGAATCAACAACTATGAACGATTAAAATATTATCATAGTTTGGTGGTATAGGACAAAAAATTGTCTATTAAAAAAATGTAGTAAATAAGTTACTAAAACTATAGATCATAAACTCATTGATAGTTGGGTGAAGCCAATAAACTTGACCATACAATAACTTATTAATTATAATAAATTCACTATTTATAGAATTATTCGAATACTATAGTCTATTGTTTGTAAACCAGTTTTCTAAATATTGTTTTTATTTTCATTATATTTAGTCTAAGGCGGGCTCCAGACTCACCAATAGAGGCGAGTCCAGGCGGCACAATTGGTAGCCATCCACACTTTTGCTTTAATTAGTTGCTAGCTACATATAAAGAAATGACTGCGTTAGCGATATGTATCTACCTACCAATACAATAATGCCTTGCGTTTATATCACAAATACAAATAAAATATATCATATGATTCCGGTATAAATATAATATAAAAAATATACCCTAATCGTTACTCCACTACATCATGATAAGCAAAAGGCGCGCGTCCTTACAGTGCAGTATTTATCAACAAGTGCAAAAGTTGACTGATGCTCTCGACACCTTTGACTCCCGCCACAAAAAGCGGAGAGATGGCAAGGCGACACGAGGTGCTACGAGCGCACTTACTCTCGCTCGCCTCCCCTCGTATTGCCTCGTCGAGAGTGTGCATGGGCAATAAGGTTCAAAGGCCTAAATAATATCCCTTTAGTAATTAATAATTTAATAGATTAGTCGCTGTTTCAAGAACATTATCTATGATTATTTAGACAAAGTATAGGTCTACCAGTATCTGATGGCAAAAATTTTTTTTAAAAATTTGCGATTTTCATATGGCAACAAAAATAAAATTTCAGTTGTCAACTGAAATTTCGAGGAATTGTTTTTGTTTTGGCTTCAAATTTCCTTTAAAAAGTGGTGAAAATGTCGAAGCAATTTTCTTGTCGAAGCAAGCTTCGATCGCAAGCAAGAAGTATTGTTTTCAATGTTTATCAAAGAATACTTGATCAACAAGGTGCAGAACATGCACAATCATCGATATTGAGCTATGTGGAAGTGTTGACTGGTTAGTAGGAATGATACGTCTTGATACTTTGGTTTATTGGATTTTCGTGTGTATTATATTATGTAATTACATAAACTTTGGTTTATTTCAGGGGTTTCTAATACTACCATAAGACGAATTGTTGCCGAGGGCAGATCTAACAGAGGCGTATTTAGTACGCCCGGTAAAAAGAGGAAAGGTGGTTTTGATTTAGAATTGAAAAAAAACCTAAATATCAGATAGATGAGATTTTTAAATCACACGGCCACGAAGTCTTGAGGCTCCCACCATATCATTGTACGTTAAACCCCATAGGATTAACCTGGGGAATAATGAAACAAAAACTTGCGGGTAAAAACGTTACTATACCTATATACCAAGTAACATAAAATTTTTAACAGAGAAGAGATTTAAGAAGCTTACTCTCAAGTTGGGATCGATGAATGGCGAAAATCTTGTGAACATCTAATAAAAATTGAAAATCAGTTCATAGAACAAGATCAGTTAATTGAGATGCAGGAGGATAGGTTTATCTTAAATACTGCGTCTTCCTCTTCATATGAAGACTTTTTTATGGATGTGCAGTATTTGGAACCCTTTTCAAGTTCTAATAGCCTATAATTAATTAATTAACTCATGAACAGAATAATTGGAGTTTTCATCTAAATTTCAAACCCCAAATTCGCCACAGTAATATTTTCAAAAATTATCCTTGATCATTGGATAAATTTGTATATTTGCATGTATAACATACAATCAGCCGCTTTAAGGGAAAAAAAGTATCAAAACGTTTTACTCCAATTTCCCCAGTATTGCTAGCGTCAATTTCTTGTTTCCCTTTTTGCCATCAGATCCTGGTAGACTATCACCTATAGCTATGTATGGCCTAAAGGTCTAGATACCAGGCCATAAACTCAAAAAAAAAAAAAAGTAGTTATGTAGTATACCACAATCCACATTTCCCATACTATATCTGTGGACTTAACTGTGCGGACTACTGACTCTCTGACTGATTGTCAGATGTCATAAGAAATAAGCGATGAAAAATAAAGTAAATTTTTATATTAATCTTAAATTATGGGAGACGAAATAAATTCTAAAAGAAAACAAGACCAGCAACAAAATATTCAGAAACGCAGACCTAATAAAAACTATGCGTTAAAAAAACGTCTTCCTTTACGGCCTAAAGAAGGTGATAATGTAATATTCATTACTAAGAAAACTAATTTTAAGGTACTGCAGGTATTCTACTTTATTTATAAATTTAATCTGCAATAGCTAATTTATTTTGTCTATTTAAGGCTCAGTTGGATAAATGTTGTGACCTGCTGACGAAAGGAGAAAAAGATATAATATTGCATGGTCTTGGAGCAGCAATACAAAGATGTTGTAATCTAGCTCTTCAAGTAGAAGCATTATTTTCTGGTACATGTCAAATTGAAGTTAATACAGGAACTGTCGATTTAGTAGGTGAGTAAGAATACTTGTAGCCTATAAGTACAATAGTTTAATGTGGCTAATATTTATCATCTTAATTTTCAGATGACTTGGAACCATTAACTGACGATTTAGAATTTGGTGCACAAGTAAGGCACTCTTCTTCAATCCACATTCGGATATTTAGGACTGCTTTGCTTGGAGCCAACTAGTAAAAATGTTTTTCACACTAAGTGAAATTGTTCAATGGATAGGACTTACAGTGTTTGAGATATGGATAAATTTAATAACAATAACAATATTTACAGCTCTGTTAGCATTAAAAATTGATGGTGTTGTTAACAGTGCTTGGTGGACAGTATTTGCTCCGTTATTTGTAAGTGATGCTATGAATGCATATTTTTGCTGTATAGTATGTATAAGAATGACCTTAGAAAATTCATATAAAGCTTCAGTGTACAGGGCCTCATGGAGTTGTATCTTCTTGGGGTTAACTTTTGTATTTAAATTTTTATTATGTAGGAAATTGCAAGGCGACTCTGCTATAGAGTATAGCGAAGTATTTGCACCTTTATTTATTTTATTACAGTTAATAGCAGTAAGAGCATGCCAATTACATCAATAATTATCTATGATTATGTAAATAATACAATTTCTGAATAAGTTTGTTTTATTGAAAAGTATTTAAAATCTTATGAATTAAAAATTATGAAATAGGAAAAACAACAAGGCAATTGCTAAAACAAAGAATGTAACACTTAGAAAAATTAAAGCAATGCCATACAAAGTCCAAGTAATAGAAATTTTCAACGAAACATACTAAATAACCCTCCTTTTTTCTTTGTTTCGCCACCAAATGAAAAGGTGAAATTATTATTTTCTTGGCTTCCCGTGCCTGTTTCTCGGTTTGGATCACCAGATCCCAAGAACGAGAATTCAGTTCTTTTTATTCCTACAAAAGTATTCATAATTAAACTTTATTCTAATATTAAAATTATCATAAAAATCATACAAGCAATACCTGCTAAGAAATTGAATATTCCTCCAGATTTATTGGTTTCATCTCCATTATTTTGCATGTCATCTGCTTTTGGAGACATGAGAAGACTTGAATCTAGATTTTAACAAATCAACATATTGAAAAGTTTGTATACATTGTTATAGTAAGAATAAATACTAAATGCTGTAGCCTGTAGGAGTAAATAAGCTATGCAGTCTCCTATACAAAATTCAAATAAGAAAGTCCTAGAATTTATTAACATATTGCACAGGTTAAAAACAATTTACCAATTCCATGAAGATAGTCTGAATCACCTTCAGGGTTATCTGTGCATGATAAGTCCAGTGATTCCAATAAACGGTGTGGGCTATGAGAAATGAGCAATCCCGCTATTGGCCTTACAGCTTCACCAGCCTTAAAAAAATCTCAGTGTTGATCACTACTAAATCAGTGGTTAATTTTGGGAATTAAATTATTTAGCTTTGATAATTATACACCATAAAGATATAATATAAAGTAAATGAAATAGACACTTTTGAGCTTCATCTATTCACGATTGGTACCTGAGAAGTTGAACCGACTGGTTGATATTCAGTAGTTTCAGGAATGTTTTGTTTGTCTTTATCAATTATAGTATTGTGGACATTATTGTTTTTATATTCCTTAGTTTCTCCAACATTTTGATCTTCTACTTTAAAGAATTTCGATGTAACAATGTTGTCTTTTGGTTTCTACAATTAATTGTTTTATAAATTACATAGTTACACACAGATATGATGACCTTCATTGTTACAAACACTTAAGAAAAAGATACGTGCGTAACACTGAAAATGTTTAGAACTGGCCAGTTAGAAACATTGCTAATGAAAACTTTTTGAATTTCAATTTTAGAACTCTTTGGTAACCTAATGCATTCATTTGTTTTTGTGAATTGGAGGCAAATCTAAAACTCTTGTTACACGTGAAAATGAACCTAACGCGAGAAAATGTCGGTCAATGATTTATTTTTTAGACTTTCGTTGTGGGCTTACTCAACAAAAAAGCTATGATAGGCTGCGATTAGCATTTCTTATGAAGCCCCATCTCGTGCCACTATTTACAATTGGTTTAATGAGTTTAAGCATGAACGTAGCAACCTCAATGATGATCCGCGTGCGGGACGTCCTTTAACAGCGACTACTGAAGATAACATCAGTGATGTGCGGCGCATGATAGAGGAAGATAAGAGAGTGACCTATCAGCAGATACGGGCAAGCCTAGGCTGGTATGAGTCAAGTTCAAAAAATATTAGGTACCTACACTAACATTTAGGCGTCAGGAAGCTTTGTACCAGATGGATTCCCCATACTTTAACCGACGACCAGAAACACCTTCGCATGGACTGGTGTCGCCAAATGTTAGATAAGTTCAACGACGGTGACTCAAATGCTGTATTTGACATCGACAAAGGTGATGAAAGCTGGATATATTGCTACGAACCCGAAACCAAAAGACAATCAGATCAGTGGGTGTTTTGTAAAGAAAGGAAGAAATCAAGGAAAAAAGATGATTGCCTCATTCTTTGGTCGGAAAGGTCATTTCGCGACAGTTGTGCTAGAAGATACAAGGACAGTTACTGCAGACTGTTATGTCAATCACTGCTTGCCTGTTGTCTTGGAAAAAATGCTTCAGCGCACTCCGCAAAACGGACTGTTGAATAATTGACTATGGCAGGTGTCGAGATAATGAGTCATCCGCCATACAGTCCTGACCTGGCGCCCAGCGACTTTCATTTATTCCCAAGAACTAAAGATAAAATTCGAGGTATTCGCTTTACGAGCCCTGAAGATGCGGTGAAAGCGTACGAAAATGCCAATAAGAGACCCCTAAGGAAGAATGGGCCCACTGCTTTTCTCAGAGAGGAACGAAGATTACTTCTATAAACAATAAAAGTATTGGCAACTTTAAGCCGTTTTTCATTTTCTAAAAATTTTCAGTGTTACTTGTAACAAACCGTTAGATTTGATTTCTAGGGGAAAAACAAGTTTCTTTAAGATAACAGAATCATATACTTTCTTGTACAAGTTTTGTTTTAGAATTTAGATTATAGTCATATTTTTTTAAATCGTTTTACTAGAAGTCAATCATACAAATGTTGTTCTTTGTTATTTTCAAGCGTAAAACACAAAACTCAAACAAGTAACGTACCGTCTGCAGCGTATTTTTGCTGTAAATGAACTCAGGGGACGAGTCCAAGTTATTTTTTTTCAATATCATATTTTTTACATTAGTGTAACTATTATTACTCAGAGCACTTGTGTTAAGCAAACTGGTATCAACTTCCATATTTTCCGGTTCATTTCCTTTTAATTCGAAAGATACTTTTTTCTCTTGGGATTGCTGTAAGATAGTGGCACAATTGTGAGACAAATTAGCAAAAAAAGTTTTTTTTTTAATATGCAAGTAAACATAAAATGAACTTGTGTGCATGATCCAAACACGTCGCAATATTCCCCCAACGTTTTATGCCAGCAAAAGTAACCATTTCGAAAATTATAAATTTTGGCTTTAGGGAGCGTTTTGCAGATTATTGACCCCCCCCCCATGTAACTCGCCGTAACGTTTTTCAGTACCCAAGTATAGTAAAACGTTTCGTGACCACCTAGTGACTCTTTAGTTACTATTATGTGGTGTAAGTCGAAAAAAATATTAACAATAACGCGTAATTTAATCCCCGCCCCGCATCGTAACGTTTTACAAAAGGAAAAAAATACGTTACGTAATACTGGAACCCTCCCTTATACATGTATTCTTTTTGAAAACCTTACCCGGGACGATCCATCTTTTAATATGCCATCTTCTGGAGTATGCATATACTTTGTTTCCTACAAACATTGAAACTAGATTAGTGGTTTGGGTGCTAAAAGTAACAATTTGGGATACCATACGAAAAATCTCAATTTAAAAGCAAATAGGTACGTATAATAGCTAACCTGTGTAAAGTCCATAAACTGTGTGGGTGGCAACACAACCACTGCTTGCGAATTGGAAGCGGTTAAATTAATTTCTTCTATCTCACCAGTTTCGATAGGAGTTTTCTATAATTATTTTCATATTAATTATGAACTAAATAGGAAATTGTAGTTAATTGTGTCTTAGAAACATTGTCTTTAGTAATACAAGGATAATCTATGTAAAAGTACGTGATATAAAAAAAAATTTTTTTATGAAGTAACAGCATGGGACAGATTTCTGCTTGATGCGTCTGTCTCAATAATACTTTACTCTGCAGGCAAGTAGGTGATCAGCCATTTGTGTCTTACAGGCGTGGTGGATTTTATATACTGTGATATAGGAAAACTCATCACATTATCTTCACCGGATGAGCAGTCAATTGATATCAAAAACTGTGACATTGTCATTCCTTTATTAGTTATTACCGATAGCGCGCATAACTATTATTACTTGTGTTTTCAAAAACTCATATATACCTGTGAAAGTTGCTCTGAATTTTTCTTTCCATTAAAATCCTTTTCTTTCGGATCCGCAGCTCTTGTACTATCTTTTGATTCAATCACATTAACATCGTGAAGCTTGCTCGGCGTTATTTTCGCGATCATATCATGAGTTTCATTTTCATTTAATTTAATATCCTCCAGAATATTTATTCGTTTTTTGTTTGAATAATCGGTTTTATCTGCTTTAGTTAAGCTACATACATCGAAGTAGCTCGATATGTAATCGTCTTTTAAGTGTGGAGTGTTAATTTTTTGTATCGTCTTAGTGACAGGTATATTAGCTATTTCGTTATGTTTGGAAATTTCGATTTTTTTTATCTGTAAGTGAATATTATTTATACCCAGTATTTTTTATGGCTCTGGCACGATTTGTGCATTAGCCAGCGTCAAGTATAGGATTTTTTTATAATTCGTGCTTGTCTTTAGAAATTCGACCGTGTCCTACATGTACGGCTTAGGCACTCGCCCGGTACCGCACAACCCTCCCAAAGGCCGAGAACAAATTTAAATTAAATTAAAACTTGCCCTCGAACCGGGAATCGAACCCGGTACCCCCTCACCTAGCTGCTGCCACTTAATAAGACCGCTAGGCTATGAGGTAATTAAAGTCGCGCATTTTATAGAAATCAAGTTAAATATCAAGTTTTTACTAGGAGGAGTTACAGATTAAATGAAGTGCCAGTCAAGAAAAGATAACTTTTCTGAAAAAGGCGGCGGCTTGCACTATTTTTGAAGTAATCGGGCAACTACCACTACCACCACCTAGTCGTTTCGAACAAAGACGTCTTATTCGAGACTTCTTGGACCTTGGGTCTTTGTAGGTACGATAAGGGACCTTGCCTTCCCCGATGAGCCTAGTTGCTCCTGGTTCTTAGAAAAATACTTACGGCTTAAAATGTTACCAGTAATTTTAATAATTCCCTCGAGAATCGAAACCGCACATGCCTCACTCATTCTCACCTAGTTATTTTATTTGGAATTCAATTTGTATATAACTACATATCAAATATAATTGGAAAGTTACAAACTTCTGAAATACAGTTACCACTACGCCAGGAGTAGAAATCGGTTTATGGCAATAAATCATTATTATACATACATTTATAAATGAATGTGTTTAACTAGTACGGGTTCGATTCTGGGAGAAACAGGAAATAATTTAGCAAATGTCGAGATTTACACATCAGAGCAATTTATAGAATAAAAATAAATGTAAACGTTCTACCTGATTCAATCGGACGCTCAATACATCGAGATCAACGCTTTGGATTTGAATGGGTGGTAACTGAAATATACTATTGAATTAGATTTTGATTTTTTAGTCAATTCTATAAAAGATGGATCTACATAAAAGCATACAGTTTTGATGTAATATCAATAATATAAAACGTGCGTGCTCAAAGAGAACTAAGTGTGGGGAATAATTTTTAATATTAACGCATGTCGAAAGGTTAAGTAGACAGCTGATATAAGAAAAACAATTTTCTTTTAATTTCTCGGCTAAATTTTAAATATTTTGGAAATTATTAAAGCCTGTATTACTGGATGTGGGGCGCGAAGAATTCCTCACTATTACCCGCCCTCCCATAGCGAGAGATGGCAATTGTGGTTTCCCCAGCCCCATATCCTCCGCAAAAGTTATAGAATTTCCCCAAGTCAAAAGAAGGTATAATGTAGCACCGTGTAAGAACTTTGATATCGGTACAATACTTTCATGTTCCTTATAAATCTTTCATCTAGTATAAAGTAGAAAATATCTTACCAACAAGCCAGCACTACTTTGTGGTCTTTCAGTCGAAGCAGGTATTTTAACATCTACATTCATTTTCAGCAAAGCGCTTGACGGAACATATTTCTTCTCCTTCATTATTTGTTTATTGGTAACTGATAGTTTACGTTTTCTTGCGTCATTTTCATTTAGCGTTTTCAAAAACATGGGTCGTTCGATAATAATGAACTGAGCTAGTTTTATGGCGCGTTCTTTATCGAGTGCAGCCATTTCGTATCTCTTTTTATTTATCTGTGTAGACAGCTCATTGGATTGGTTCAGAAGAGCTTTCAAGTTATCCTGGCTTGCTTGGATTTTGTTTTTTACATCTAAATTCTTCTTAATATAAGATATATTTTCATATTTCTCCTGAGCAACGGCCCATTCTTTTTCATATTTAATTATTCTATTTTTCATATGCTCTGCATCGTCAGAGCTGAGTTTTTTAATTAAAAGATACTCCTTTTCAGCTTCCACATTAGCAGATTTAATTGTATCCAAAGCAATGTGCAAACTACAAGGTTTTCAAAATAATTAAGCACCGAAAATAACTTGAAAATGTGGGGTAAGGAACAGGGCCTGATGAAGAAATCGGGTTGGTTGGAATTGGCCAAACAGAATGACGTATGTCTACGGACTAGAGATGCTGTAGACTTATCACAATCAAACAGAATGTGGCGTCGTTGTCTTTTGTTTTACACTCTCACCTGACTGAGACTAAATAGAATTGTAAGAATTAATCGACTGTAAATATTTGAAAGCTTTAAGAACATGAAGCGCTACATTTCGTAATTTAAAATCAACGTTTTTGTTGCTTGGTTTATACAATTTTTGTAAAAATCAAGACATAAAAAGTACCACAATGTATCTCATGAAGCCAAAAACTATGATATTTATATTATTACGATGAATGAATATTTCCGTTATTAGTATTTAATTTTTTTTAGATTTGCGTTGACCTTATTAAGTAAGATTAGCCTTAAACTGGTGTGTGTTACCTCTTTCGTTTTTGTTCATCTAATTTTATTTCCATCTCCAATCTCATATTCGATTTTTTAAGAAAATTAAGTTCGACTGTTTGCCTTTTCCATTGCTCTTTTAACTTCTTCAACAAGAAATGTTGTGCTAAAGAATGTAATGCCTTATAAATATTAAGTAATTATTTAATAAACTTAGAATAATTATTAAAAGGTTCAAACTTACTTTTTATACTACATTTAGAAAGTGTAACGGACGATTGATGTTCATCAACAATTTGACGAATATTTTGTATTGATTTATCGGCCATATTTTTGCTATGTTTGATACAAGTTATAATTTTGGTATGATTCAGCAATACTAGTTTTTTTTTAAGTTATACGTGATGATGATGATGATATTAATTTATCCCAGTTATACGTGAATTAACTCGACTCTGGGCGGGAAATGTTTTTTTTTTTTGGAGTTTATGGCCTGGTGGCCTAGACCTTTAGGCCAAATGTCTTTTATTCGATGTTATAGATAAGTAGCATATATATTGTTTGTGGTCACAGACAGATAATAACGCAGCGAGTTAGCTTGTGAAAGTAATGTAAAAAAAAGCATAAGAGTAAGCAGGACAGAATAGCATTTCGATTCTGTGTATATTAAATTTCTCATGTAAATAAAAAATAATTTTTGTAATGAGAAATAAAGTTCTTTAAACATTATAATCTATACTTTCATAGTCGGCTACCAAGTTTTTCCTAACGCAACAAATGACATGATAATCATTCTATTTATTTTGTTTTAGAAAGAAACTAGACACGTAGAAAACAATCAATCTGCGTAACTTACAAAACGACAAACATTGTTATCTCCCTTTTACTCATTAAGATGGCGTTAGAAAATAAAAAACAATATATGCCATCGTTGGCTATATTAATGCGGTTTCTATGGCAGCTTATTATAAGCAGATACTACCTTCACGTTCTACGTTAATCATGGAATTCAAACCTATTTTATTTCTTTCTTATTGATCTCTATGGAGCTATACTTTCTTGACCAACTTGTTATCTGTTGGTTCTGTCTTAAAAATATTATTTGAAGTTTAAATATTAAGTAAGTACTTATGTATTGCTTATCGTTTTAATGTAGATTTGATGGTATTTTAAACAGAAAAACCAATAATTATTACTTCGTGTTTAAAATTATATATATTGAGAACACGATAGAATAGACCAAGAAAAACAACCAAATATTTTAATACCTAAAATTTATTAACAAAATAATGTCATACAGTTTTTTTTTAAATAACAGACATAAAGATAATTTGATACAGCCTAGCATTCTAATTTAAACAGGTACTTTAAAAATTTATCCCACCAAAATTAAACACGAACAAACAAAATACGCCGCACGAAGGAATGTTGGCTAACACCGTGTCCTTTCGTGCAAAAGCCAGTTCCACTAATTCCTGATCGATTTGTCAAATTATGTGGTTATCCGGAAGTGGAACTAACCTCTACTCTGACCATAAGTTACACCAGCAAACCATTCATACATTTGGCAGTGTATATTACGATATTAGCACCTGCTCTATAAATTATTTCTACACTTGCATTGCGATCACGTAATAATACTGTTTGTTTGCCAAATTATTACACTAACACCATAAACATCCAAGTAACGGAATTAAACACATACAATTATATCATTTTATACACTTCGTATATAAATCTTGCAATACATATGTACACAATTGCACTGGTTTATAATACAAATTAAACTGACCAAATCACTTTTAACTTTGGCTTGGATGAGTGGGATAAAGATTTAGTTTAGTCGGGCAGCCAACAGTCAATGCAATGTTCATGTATCTCTCTGATAAGATTATCCGATTAGTCTAAAGGGTAGCTGTGCCTAACAAACTTTGAATCACTTGGAATTTGAACTCATAGCCTTCGCTATTGAAGATCACAAATGCCGGTTCAGCTGCCCGATGTCATACAGCAATGATATCTTACAAAGCAAACTAAAAGTGGAATTCTAAATGCAAAATGAAGAATAAGCTAAGATGTCAAGAGTTCGTCACAACGAAAGCACAGCCCGAGCATCCAGGAATGTCTACTCTTCGATTCATCACGTCACCCAAGAGGAAACCAGTCAATATGGAATAACTTAATACAAATCTAATGGGTCCCATTGAAATTAACATAAATTTGTACCGCCAACATCCGCTAAGTACCACCGCTGCGTCATCGTACGACGCGAATTGCCCCGAACGGCGTCAGCGACATATAGTAAATATGGCCAAAAATAAAACGGCTGTATCGTTCTCATAGAATCCACAACCTATCGCCAAGATTAGTATCTCTATGTCCAACGCAGCGGCATTAAGGAAAATCTGGGAACATCAAACGCCGATGGTCCGGCGGCGTTTCAATACTATTCACAGAGAAGGTATTCACTCGGCGCTCATTAACTGTAGGGCGGGGGTAGAAGGATTTCAGTTAGGAGACGCTTGAGAGAGTCCACTCCGGTGAGGAAACCGCAATCGGGGCCATCGTGCGGGGTGGCAGTGGCGAGGGGTGACTCTGCTGCGGCGCCAGCGTATGCCGTATGCGCGAAATCTATCATGCGGATGTCGACTCGTTCTTCAGGACTCTGAGGAGCCTCCCAGCCGCCACGTGTTCTGGCTCTTTTCCCGCTCCCTTCGGTCTCGTTCTCCGTCTCGGTTTCGTTTTCAGCTCGCCACGAATCGCTGCTGGCTGACGAATAGGCCATCCAGCTATCGGCTGAATCGGGACTCGGCGGGTGGGGCCGCGGTGAAGGCGGACCGGCTGATTCGGCATCTTCAAAGCCTGCCATGGTTTCCTCGCAGTGAGGGCGGAACGGCTCGCGTTTCCGTGATGATTCCGCGGGCATTTCGTCGTTTAAGGTGGACATGTCAAAGTGTCCGGAAGGCGCCAGTTCCGCGGAACTGCTAGATGCGTCGCCCTCGTACTCGGATGTTGAAACACCAGAATCTTCGGGCTGGGGTGTCACGTCACCTTCGTATACGATTAATAGAGAGCTGAAATTAAATAAAATGACTTAGTTAATAATTATAACTACCTATAGATAATGATATCACTATTGCGAATATCTTAAATTATCTAATTTTCTATGTAGCTTTAATAGCAATTAAATTTAAATTTTTCTCAATTTTAAAGTGATGAAATATCTGAAGCTCTCTGATCTGAATTGAAATGATTTCACAACAATACCAAAAAAAATTATCTACAGAATAAGAGCGGTTCAATTCACTTACCACGAATAAAACCTGTAGTTGGTCTGTTTGGCGATGGCCCGTCTTAGTGAATCTAAATCCCTCAGCACTCGGCGTACAACGCGCGCTCTTAAACCGCCACCCGCCGCAAAGAAGTCGCGGAGTGCGTCACGCAATCCGCTCTCAGTGAGACCGCGTCCCCAGTACTTGTCACGACGGAGGCACGCGCCCGTTTCGGGAAGGTACACCTGTTGATATATACGTCAATTATGAGTCTTTGTGGATAAGGTTAACTAGCATGACACGTTCATCACAAGCGCGATTTTTTATAAACGAGGTGGAAATGCATTTGCGCATCCCCAGCCCCCGAAAGGAGCACGGGTATCTGGGTTCGATCCACACCAGAGTCCCTGCTATTCAGAGTCTGGGTGAGCAATACCCACTAAAAAGAAGGTAGTTTCTACAAGGTCACGTTAGAGATGCTCTGGGATCGGTTTCGCATACAACCTGGGCATAACTATTACTCTCAAAACCTCCGGTGCCGTACACACTAAATACTGGTAGGAGATGGATTGATTATTCTCCTATTTCTAGGGCTTTTTATCCTGGAGAACGAGGTGATGTTTAAAAATCAAATTCCTGATGTTTATCGAGTGAAACTTCTTTAGGCGCATGACGGTAATAGTTTACGGATGAAACGCAATAATAATAATATTAGCGTCACGAAGATGTGCAGCGTTTTTGTCGAAGAAAAGGGAGAGAGCGATTGACAGAGAGAGTGAGAAAGGGCGAACGTAGCATGAAGCAAATAGCCATGGAGCGAGAGTATGGAGCAAGCAAGTGAGATAGATCGAGAGAGAGAGTGAGAACGCGCAGCACGCACAGTGCCATGGAGCGAGAGGTGGGAGAGAGCGATAATGAGAAAGAGAAGAGAGTAAGGGAGGTCGAGAAAAAATACACGCTATTGGTTGATGTATTCGTTTAGTAGTTACATATTAGAACTTTAAATGGCAATTTTGTCGCAAAACGTCTTGTGCAGTAAACTCAGATTTTTTATGTATTTATATAATCATTAGCACGTATACAGTGTGAATATAGATACAAATAAATGGAGTGATCATATCTGGTACACGATCATCTATTGGGTCTTTTAAGTTTTACCTTAGTATTAATTAATTTACAAAGAAGTCTCACTTCTGAAATGTGTACTTTGTACATAAATTTAAGTACAGTTTTGTTTATTTAAAAATATGCAGAGGCTTTATTAATATTGTTTAAAGTAAATTAATTAATTCTGACAAACAGATTACTCATATATGTGTTTCCCCATTAAAGATAATGACACAATAGTTTTATCTTCGTCAGAGCATTATTATGTAAAAGGATAAGGGCACATATGTTACATAGTCTAGTCATTAAAAGTTACACAATACTATCTCGATGATGTAATCATTAAATAACATATGTATGAGAATACTACATGTTTCTTATAAGTAATAATAAAGCTAGTTATGATTTTATATCAGCAAGAGTGTTCAGTTTTACTCAAGCCAAATGCTTATAGTAAAGAGAATATCTCTCTTTTAACTCGCTATTTTATTTTATCACGGTAAGGAAAATATACATAATAAATGTAACATCATAATATTTTATATTATAACAAAGATTATAAACAAGCTTTAGTTTAACCTTTAAAATTCTGGTGAGGCTGTCTTTAGGTAATAGCGCCTATAAAACTAAGAAAGCCTGCTCAATCTTTTGCGGTAAAAAAGACATCATTGCGAAATAATTTACAAAAGAATAACAATATATTCAAAAAGGTCGTCAACACACCTGCATCCCACAAAGTCGAACTCCGAGCGAGCCGGACGTACTAGCCGCGCATTTAGCGATCTGCTTCGTCCGTTTCTCAGCGCTCGCATCGTCGCCGTGCTGCCGCGTGCCCATTTTTAGATCGAGCACGCACGGCCGACGATACGACGACGTTATGTTCTCCATCATGAGAAAATCTGTAAGACATTTCTATTTTTAGATAGTTCTATACAAAAATTTAGATCGAAGTTTTACTAAACATACTAAAAGTTTTCAAAGGCACATCGCCTGTTGAAGTTGTTGTGTAATTTGATATCATCAAGTGGGTCTTCGTAAGTCATGACTTCTTTAATTATAATCCTAGCTACCTACTTACCTATCTACATAATTTTTTTAATGATATATTAATATAATGCTAGAAAGAATCGGTTATACGGTCGACTCTCGATAATTTGGAACAAGGATCAAGAAATTAATTCAAATTACCAAGAGTTCAAATAGCAAGCGATTAATAACCACAAGGGGGAGGATTAAATAAGAATTTGATCAAAATTCGTGATTTATTATTAATATTATTAATTAAATTTTATTTCGAATTTGTTTTTGAGTGAGCGAATATTGTCTATCATTATCCAAAGATATTCAAAAAACAATTGACAAGTCTGTACATGATTAACACCTTAAATTATAGAGAGTAGGAAAGCCTGGATTCAAATTATCCAATGTTCGCGAGCAAGATATTTTTCCTTCAACTTCAAATTACCGAGGGGACCAATTAACATTGATTTTATTCAATTTATCGAGTATTTTTCAAGGGACTGGAAAATAATTAAAATTATCGTGAGTCGACTGTACTTATGTCGTAATCCTACACGGAACTGTCGTATCCGTAGTATGTACACTGTTCCTGGGTCATCGGGGTCTTTATTAATCACTTGTTTGATATGAAACCAAGGAATGCAATGTAACTATTGAAGAGAGTGCCTACGTCTGGCTATACTTTATATTTAGGTAATCGCCATGCTCTTATAAAACTAAAAAAGCTATGAAAAATCATAAACACAACGATACTTGGAAAATTTATTTCGTATCAATCAGATCGTTCACATTATCTTATCTCATGTAAGATAAACCGTAATTACCAATTCCAAATAACCTTTACCGCAAACAATGAAAGACAAAGAGCCAACTCACATTGTTTATTTGAATTGTCCATATGCGCAATACTCTTGAGCACTTCGCTGGCGTTGCCGTTCCGATGGACTCTGAATCTGCAAGAAAAAGAAAGGCCAAAATGAGCGATGGCCTTTACCCAACACGGACAACCAAGGAGCTAATCATTGAAACACAAGTGCAGTCGTTATCGGTATATTGTTACATTGCAATTAAATATCATTACCACGATTCCACGATGCAAGTCACACAGGGCTCGCGTTGTGAGTGCTCGTGCATCGCTCATTAGTGGGATAGTCATGTAAGTATGAATAAATGGCGACGTCGACCCCGGGCCGGCGTACGTCAAAGATTCTGAAATATGATAAAGGACACATGACAAGTGTCGAGGAGGGTGCGGCGCGAGTGCACGCGGCTTCGCCGGATACGCACTTGAATACATCGTCGCGCTTGCGCTTGCCCGTCAGCGACTGCTTGCGCCCGTTCTCGTCGCGGAAACACGGCGAGTAGCGCTTTTCCAATTTCGTTCCACCCATGTGAGATGCCTGCATCACGCCTGTAACAAATAGCTTCCTCATAAATATGTGATATACAATTGCATAATGTTAAATAAGCTAGTCTCGTGACAATTTTTTTTTTATTTTTAAATTAAATCACTGTTTAATCTCTGTTTAAATTCTGCCTGTATTAATGGAACTTATGGCAGATCAATTTGACAACAAATTGTAGTAAAATAAATACAATATTTACTTACTATCGTGCAACTTGCGAGCGTTAATTTAATGAAACGTGAAAGTTTTATCGGATAACGTAAGTTAAAAGGGTTTGTATATCTTTTGTGGTGTGTTTCTGTATTTTGTTTATATGAGAGCGATTAATGTTAATTGTCTGCTCAATTGTCGTGTATCTGTTAAAAGTAGTGCTGTATATGAAGTCATGATTTGTAATGTGTCGTGTAGGCTTTAAGTAAAGGTTTACAAACCCACAATGTAAAATTACCGCTAGGGCGCTAATAGGGGGCGGTTGTGCGATGAGCCTCCGGCGTCGCTCCGCCCGCCGCAGTGCCGCGACCCTTGCGACAACAAGGAAACTAATATTGTGTTCCTGACCCTTGCCCGCTCCCGCTCGCGCTCTTGCGTTCAAACCCGCCACCCGCGAGCACTCGGCTCGGCCCTAATGCAATCGACGCCGTTAAATTCCACCGCAAGGTGCAATGGCGTTAAATCCTTAACGTTCATATTACACTTAGCCAATTGTTCAATATAACCAGTTTAAGTGTAGAAAATTTCCATGGTTATAAGTTTATCATCATAAACAACGATTACGATATCTAATATCTGTATAATGCACAGCGCTACACAGATAAAACTAAAGTAAATAATGAGGACGTATCCGCTCTTGAAAGTCAAAATGCATAGAAAACTGCGTGTTGGCTACGTGCCTTTTCGCACGCGATGCCTTTCTAATTCTGTGCTTTATGGTGAAAATGGACTATAGAAATAGGTCCGTAAAATCGTAATACCTAGTATGATTGCGGTCGGCGGGTTTGCGTTTTACCTCTCAGGCGTCACACTTTCACGTTATTCATATTTTGTTTATGATGTTCACGATAATAGAGCAATAAGGAAAGTTTAAAACACAAGTCCCAAGCGTACATACGCACTGACAAACAAGCGTGCGCCGATAGAATGATAAGATAAAAAATATAAAGAAACAATCATGCGTTCATCGGACCACTCGTTTTCCATGACGTAACTATAATCGAAATCACTAAACAATATTACTTCAAACAAAAAACTTCCTTACTGCTCAGTAATAACATTAAACAGTTTATGCTAAAAAAAACAACACGGTAATTGCATTAAAAAAAATGAGGCAAATGAATGAAATGACGCATCCAGCGAAATAGTAAAGCAAGCTGCCCGTTAGGACAAAACTGACTCAAAGTTGCAAAGTTGCAATTCTCACCTTTATATCTGGGGACAAAGCCTTGGATGTCTTCAGGAATGTTCTGGTAGAAATGCAGTTCTCTGATATTGAGCGGTTTGATCACGGTACTGTCGTTGAGAACTAGCAGTCTCGTGTGACCGCCAACCTGAAAATTACGATTTTTACATAAGAACAAATATAATCATAAATCTATTAAACATATAGGAAATCGAGTAAACGTAGCAATAATTACATAAAAGTAATCAATACATTGGGAAATGTTGAAATTAACGAAGTTCTAGAAGCAAATAGGCCTCAATTAACCATAGACCTTCCGTGATTATGTAATGTATGAAGCAATTCCTTGTCAGTTACTTCGTTAGTCATATAACAAAGCGACTATGTCTATGTCTGTATATAAGGCTTTATAACAGTAACACACTAAGTCCCTATCACAAATTTTGACACGAAGTAAACATATTTGCGTCAAATATTTATACTGATTAAATTGCGACATAATAAATGTAACCCATCACAAGCTCCTGAGATACAGTTTACAGTTACAGACATGTTTATTTGTCTCAGTTTATGGCAATAATTGGGGTTTTCCCCCTTTTGTAAAACGTTACGATGCAAGGCGGGGATTGAATTACGCGTTATTGTTAATATTATTTTCGACTTTCCAGTACTTTACACCACAAAATGGAAACTTTTAGGTATAAAGGTCACGAAACATTTTATTATACTTGGGTACATACTGTTCTTGAGTACAGAAAAACGTTACGGCGCGTTACATGGGGGGAGGGGTATCAATAATCTCCAAAAATTGCGTGACGTAATACTTGAACGCTCCCTAAGCCAATACGATAATGAGCAAAATATATAATGTTCAATATTATATACGTAAGATACAAAATCGCTAATGTGATCTAACTCTGCCAACATATAAATAAAGGTGTCGATGTCGGAGATTGAGGAAAATGATTATTAATATTGGCAATTTTTACACAACTTGTAATAATTAATATCGGATAAAGAATATTTATATGCAGCATAAATATATAAAGGATTTTATCTCCATAGAATAATTACCGTACAAATGTCGGGTGACGCAATATCATTAATTATTGACCAATAGGCACACGTGGCTGATGGGACTTTTTAGGAGATATTATTATCTTATCCGATAAGGTTTTATCGTAACAAACATACCCCATACATCTATGTTCTAATTATTTCATACCCGCGATGTATAGATATTCTTTATAGACCCCCTAACTCTAACAATTAACCTCAACCAGCCAGCGTTAATCAATTGGTCAAAACTTGGTTCAAAAACGATTGTTCCATTGGAATTTTTTTACTGCGAAATGAGCCCAAAAGTCGTAATTGTATTACTTAGTTCCTATCTCGATATCAAGTGGATCAACGCTTTATTATTCATAAGTGTAAACTTATTGCCATAGGGCAAGGAGTACAAATAAACAATACTGCAAAACTCATCAAACACGATTTTTTAATTCCATCTCATTTAGTTTAATAGAGAGTGAGTGGGATGGATAAAGCAAATAGCGCAGTGGATCGAATAAAGCGAGGGTCGAAATACACTCAGATGGCATTGACCTGTGCGGTCGAAAACACCTCGTACTAAACAGTACGGTCTGGATCACCTCTCAATCGGATAAAAATACTCTGTATAGCATTGTAAACAAATAATTTGCAAATCCTACAATGCAAAATATTGCGCTGCATAGTTTTAGTATTGTAGCAATAATAAATCAATGACCACAAACGATCCTTTTCAAAACTGGCGATTATTCAAAAAAAAACATCATAATTGACCCTACACATATTTAATACTAGTATTTGGCTAAATATGAAAACGTAATAACGGGTTTTACTGTATACATATAGTCTAAGCGCCGGGATTTTTTTTGCCAAGTACTAGAGAACGGATTTTTTTTTTTGGAATATGTTCAGGGGTGTCCCCTGAATGTAAATCCAAGTGGGCGTCATGACTTATGGTTTACTTCAGCCGCCATCTTGAAAAACGCGTTTTGTCGAATATCTCGCGAACCGCGCATCGTACGACAAAAATTGTAGAAATCATTTTTATAGATAATTATATTTGCCATCTTTTTTAATCGTAACTTTTTTCTGTAAAATGCATAGTTTTTTATATGCAGCGCTTCAAACTTTTTACAATATGGTTTTTGCTAAATAAATAAAAAGTTAATGGTCAGTACATACTAGCTATGGCTGCGCAAGTACTACGCAACTTGAATAATTTTTAATACAAATCACAACTATAAGACTACCAAGTTTTGAAACAGTACGAAATACATGAAAGCCGTCAAAAATCCGAAATGAATTTGCAAATAGTCCAAAGCAATAATAATCTTTAGAGCGAATAAATAGAATGAAATTGGCATGTGAATAAGAAAATAAACCGTTAGAAATAATTAAAAATGCGGTCTCGTTCCACTACGTTCCGCGCAATGAATCTAGAGTCGGCGTTTCAGTTGTTAGTACATCAAGCGCAATGAATCTAGAGTCGGCGTTTCAGTTGTTAGTACTACAACCATTTGAATAAAAAAAAATAATTCATTATTTGCTTTAAAAGTAATACTGTATGTTTATTTTTTATTTACACTTTTTTGCATTATAATATATTTTTTTTACATAATTACATGTAAAGGAAAGGCAACTGGCGGCCTTATCGCTTTCGAGCGATCTCTTCCAGGCAACCACTGTGAGAAAAGGAAAAAAAAATGTATTAAATTACATAAGGTAGGCAAGAAGTTCAAAATACATATATTATTACAATATAGTTATTAAGAAGAAAAAAAAGAAACATGAAGGGTAAAATATTTAAAAAAAAACCTTTAGGTCCTGGAATTCTGTATCTGTTTCGTGACCATTTGTTTTTTCTAATAGTTCACAGATCAGCGAACTGGCGGACACACGCCGCGCCGTCGACTTTTTAGGTCTAAGGCATGCCGCTTTCCTCACGATGTTTTCCTTCACCAAGTGTTACAAGCGCAAATAAACAGAAAGTCAGAAAGTGCACAACCAGGTATCAAATCCACAACCTCAGAGATAAACGTCATAGTTTAAGCATAACCGTCTTAACTGTTAAAAATTGTTTTACTTTAGAGCTTTTCTATTAAAATTAGCTCAACCATTTATTAGATGAATATCATTCCACGCCCAACGTGACATTACTAGATTTTATTAACCTAAAATAATACCTTATACAAAGCAAAGCAGTAATACAAAATAAATAGTTATGACGTTCACCAAGGCTCTCAAGGCAATACATCAAAATTGGCCGCTGAGCCGTCGCGTAATAACATTACTCATTCGAAACAAAGACCTAGGAACAAATAAGCAACGAGCCTATAAATGCCTTACATTTTCCTTCTAACCGTCATTCAATATTATCAACAATGATATTTAAATACGTGAGCAGTGTTTGCCTAGTAGCTTCAGCGACTCTCATCCCTGAGATCGTAGGTCCGATCACCGGCTGTGCACCAATGGACTTTCTTTCTAAATTCGCATTTAATATTCGCTCGAACGGTGAAGAAGAACATCGTAAGGAAACAGACACTCACCTAAAAAGTCGACGGCGTGTGTCGGCACAGGAGGCTAATCCAACCTACTTGATCATAAACAGATTCAGAAATCTGAGGCCCAGACCTAAAGAGGTTGCAGCGCCACTGATTTATTTTATTGATATTTAAATACACGCTCCACATACATATTAAGAGCGCGCATTAGGCTTGCAAAATTCGTGATTTCACCTTTCGCTCTAGTGTCTAGTGAAACAAACGTATACCTGAAGTTCGCGTGCGATGAGACGGACGATACAGTGTTTTACGGAACAAAAATATAGTAAACGCAAATGCTTATTTTTTAAACCACTCGTAAAATATACAATATTTAATAAAATCACTAGTTCTCTTCTAAACTAAGGTGCTGCAATTGAATTATGTATTGAATTTATATTGTATTGTGTTTTTAAGTAGAGTCAACCATTGAAATTATAGTGAATATCAATACATATTTATTGCTTTAGTTCAAACATCACATACGAAGATAAATCAAATGATTTTGCTTAGTGCCCGCTCTTAAATAAAACTAAGCTGCCTTTAGAGTGAATTTGAACAATAAACAATTATTGCGACTTATCATAGTTATACATTACTCTCCGCGGACGTTTTTGATAGCTTTTTATGCGCAAAACGTCATGTATACCTAAAGTGACCATTTATTCTTTGGCTGAAAACGGGACATTGGTTAAATTTAGGTCATATAATAAGTAGTCAATGAAAAAAGAAACACTTTTTAAAAGTTATTTATTTGGAAACAGTTTAAAAGTTACGAATCACAAAATATAGGTAGGGTAGGGCGGGGCTAGTTGAGCAATTTTTCATTGATTGGATATAGCTCCTCAATGATAATTCTCAATGAGTTGTTATGCGTCCTCATGGATTAGTAATTTATACCTTAACAAAAGTGTCCATAGTATTTTTTACAAGTCTAATATAATAGCTACAGATGTTAAACATGCAGAAAGTCAAGTATTCTCAATGGGGTACATTGGTGAGGTAAGTTGAGCAAGGGTATAGGGCAAGTTGAGGTACCCAAAATGTGTGTTATATTTATCAGAAGAACAAATTTGTTTTACTATAGCTGGTGACGATTTCAAATAAGAATTAAACTCTTGACACGTTTTTTTTTATTCTTTTGCTTAAATTTTCGCGTGGTTTCTGAAACCGGGACAATTTTGCGTCCCACAGTTCATTGGACGGGGACACCGGAACTCGTAATTGTAAAAAGGGACAGTCCTGTACAAAAAGGGATGTCTGGTCACATTATGTATACCCTCTCCGGCGCGATTGCTTGTGCGGAGAGTTGTGTGGGATTCAGTTACTGTATGTACCCTAACCACGAAAACCCCACGATATCGTCTCCTATGGACGGAGCCGGGTAACAGCGAGGCCTGATCACCGCCCTCCGTCCAGCTACTGTTTTGTTTTACGCAGCTTTGTTCTGGGGAAGATGTGCGTCTGTTCTCGCGGGGCATTACAATCTCCTTTGTCTTTAAATCGTTGTTTAACTACGAATTTCACTATCCGGGAAAGACTTAGTTCTCACGCTTTCAATACTTATATATGCTATGTTATATCAACATTTGTTAAATGTGTAGTATTCTCTTAAACCAAATACAGTAATACCGTTTAACATTGAACCTTAACCGTAGAATTCAACTAGAGTTTAAGATAACAAATGCTTTTATTTTTCATAAATCATTTTTTTTTTGGACACAGCAACTAATTGAAAACCTTATTTTTCCACTTTAGGAGTTTTCAAGCGGACTGAAAAATGTCGTAAATTATAAAATTTTATTATAGCATTATTCGTAAGGTTCTTTAATAATGTAAAAGACTTATATAATAATAATGGGCATCCACATGTATACACAAGTTTATACAGTATAAAATAATATTATAAAAATACATGATGGTAATTATCGTAACCATAAATATAGTATTCAGTTCTAAGTACACGCACGTCATCAACGCATAAGTAGATTAGTGAAGTAAAGCGATTATAACAAATCCTAACTAGAATATAAATAATGCTAATGGGTTTTAAAAGGTAGATTTAACTAATTTGTTCACGTTTTATACTTTATTTAATAAACATCTAATTAGTTTAATTTTTATATTTAGAATATACAAAGTAACTTTAAAATTCAGCTTCATTGACGCCATTTATATATTAATAATTCGTAAATGCATTTAGTGGGCAAGGGTGACTTTCAAAAAGGATAAATATATTGACGCGCAGACTTATCGCATACTATGACCCTTACGTCAAAATCAAATTTGAGGGGAGTGACGCTATGTCAATGTCTGGGTTTAATTTATATAAACCCGAAATACATTACCATAGCATATAATTCTTTTTTAAGAACCAGTGGTGATGTGAGAACACCTCTATATTGTCTATGGTTTAAACGTGTAAAAACATTGTTTTATACACTATCGACAAATAAGCGAAGTGAACAAATAGAATACTTGTAGAATCTATAATTAACAAAGATTTCTTTGTTCTCAAGAAATAAGACAATTAATATTCAATTCGTTCAACGTTAGAATTTTTCTCGTTATTGTCACACACCGCCGTAAGCATCGATTGTCTTTATATATTCACACTTCACAAGATGGCGGATATAGTCAATATAAATATTCAAGGAATCACGTAAGTCTACAAGACACAAAAAATACTAATGTAGTATCCGTTGTAGAAGGTTTATGCAATAACAAAAGATATGTAATCTGTCTTGTATTATCTATGGACCAGTGTATCTTGTCCAAATCAAAATTGGTTACTTAGAGGTCGATATAAACAAAAATTATTTACGTCTTCTAAGTTTATAAATCGACCCTATTTATTAGCACACGTTTAACTTGGTAATGGACGAATTATTTTCTTAAAATTGAATGAGAAAGGAATCACGTACTTTTACATGCCACAGGTGAACCAAAAAGACTAATTTTGTCTCTCAATGACCACAACTGGCTTAAAACCATAAACAACTTATACATATCATCTGTGTCTTGAATTATCTATGAACCATAAATAATTTAATGAGAAATTAGTGTTATAATATATTGTATAGAATTTTGAAAGCAATTTCGCTATGGATATTTAAAAAAATAATTTGGGTACCCCTTTAGCCTATACACTGATGGAAAGTTTCCGCTTAAAATATATACGTTCTATCACATGTGTATTGTAATTCTATTACACATAACATACAGCAATATAAATGGCATTGACATTGCTCAACACTTGTACTGTAGATCAAAATACACGTGTACTTTTATTTGAATGGAAAAATCCAGCGCGCGCAGTCGAAACTTCTATTAACGATTCAGAGCAACATCTCAAACTACTGTTCTATAACTAAAACTGGTTTGGAAATGACATGTGCATCGCGACAAGTGTCTATTGTGTAATATTAAAAGAACTTAGTTGCTAGATTTAAGATGAGCGACTAACCTACCTAACCTTTTTTATTTCATGCCCCACGTTAGCCTTTCTAACATTCTTATTTCCCCCCCCCCCCTCTCCTCCTTAATAACATCCATAATTAAACAAAAATAATGAACTTAAATGATATACATATGATTTAATTGCAAGGAAATTCTTAACGAAATTTTTAAACTATATATTCAAATTCCAAATACATAATTTCAATCAATTTTCCCCCTTCAATAATAAAATTGCATCCCTACCTTATACCCGTTGCTTACAATAAAGACGCTAGTTCGCATATGCATGGTGAACAAACTCTGAATTCACCTTCCTAGGAGTGACAGATCACTTCCGTGAATCTTCAAAGGGAAGGTGGTACGTTTTTTAAAGACACAATCTGAAGCTCGTGGGAGTTTTTAGATAGTTTCTGACGTGCTGACATATGACTGATTAAATGTAGCTAATTTTGTTGCTAATTTGTAATTGATTCATCTGATGTATCACTCTCCTGAACAAAATATGCCTTAAGGCCGATTTACATTATCTTAGTGTTTAGGAGAGTGCTTTAGGATAGTACTTTAGTTGAAACATGTAAACGCTACTTGCTTTAGTAAACGCTACGCTAAAGAACTTGCCTTTCAAGTTGTACTACAGCACTCTCCTAAACACTAAGATAACGTAAATCGGCCTTTACTAAGAAATCCTCGACCAGTTAGATGCGCATCGACAAAGAATATGTACTCACTTGATTGTGTAGAGGCAGAACATCCACCTCATGGCCATCGTCTGGTGACAGCGTGTGCGCCGAGGCGGGCGGCTGCGTTCGCTTGCGCTCGCTTCGCCGCTCCGGCTCGCCCATGCCCCAGCCAAGAGAGTACACCATTACTTCGGTGGAGCCACCGCCGCCACTGTCCACCTACAACAAATATCCTCTTATAGTCAATACAATTTGCA
Source organism: Pieris napi (assembly GCF_905475465.1). Taxonomy (NCBI): domain Eukaryota; kingdom Metazoa; phylum Arthropoda; class Insecta; order Lepidoptera; family Pieridae; genus Pieris; species Pieris napi. The sequence goes on from NC_062237.1 coordinate 10,429,732, forward strand.
ACTGGAAAAAGAGTCTAGAACTCTCCAATTTAACTAGTTCTTAGGGAGCATTAAAGTATTACGTAACGAATTTTGGGAGGGGGGGATCCTTTTGTAAAACGTTACGATGCGGGGCGGGGATTGAATTACGCGTTATCGTTAATATTATTTTCGACTTTCCAGTACCTTACACCACATAATGGTAACTTTTAGGTATAGAGTCAGTAGGTGGTCACAAAACGTTTTACTATACTTGGGTACAGTAGGTACTGTACTTGGGTACAGAAAAACGTTACGGCGCGTTACGTACGTACGGCTCCCGTACACAATATAGAATACAGACTTATTTCAGGTACTTTAAGTGAAACTGGAATCGAAAACAATAAATGAGATATATATAAAAACGTGTCTGAAATATTTTCTCTTATAGAGACACTGTATCATCTTAATTTATATTATGTATTATCTGCATTCCTAAGCACAGAGCAATGTACTAAACGATTTGGTATTTTCCTTGACCCAGTAAAGAAGGACGCATTAATTAAACAGTCTTAAATAAATTTACTCAAAATCCCTTATTTATCGTTGTTATACAGAAATTAATATAATATTTACATAACACACATTTAAGACATTCAACTTGTCAACTAAAATATTTAGATAACAATATTTGTTATTTACGGCCTCTGTAGCTTAGTGGTTCACACATTTGACATCTAGACAAGTCCTGGATGCTATACCTTACGACATAACAATAACATTTACAGCATAATGCCAATGAGATATGACGGGTTTAACCAATTTAATTATTTACCACAGATTATAACGAGATTCAACATGAATAACTAAGAATTTTCATTCGTAAATCTACTGGGCAAAATACCAAGTAACTCTGTGACCTCGGCAGCAAGCAAGTCTGACAATTAATTAACCAAGATGTCATCGCTGTCAATCAGAGTTCACATCCCTATAATATTTTTGGTTTAGAATATACAAAATACGATTTCGTTTTCATATGAAATTGCGTAATTTTTTATTTGTGTATGTAATATGCTTATAGCTACTTATATCACAATTATAGCCAAAAACTAAAAACGCAGATAAAAGGTAAAAAAATAATATAAAAAAATATTGTAAAGTTGTTTAAATTTAAAATTCATAAAATGCTTCCGATCGTAGGTTACTGTAACCTTATATCGAGTTGACTTTTAAATAAGACTCAGCTATTTTTAAATTTGATGGTTTATTGCATGGGTTTCTATGAACATGTGAACAAAAATTCAATTAAATTACTCATACTGTTTGTGGAAAGAAAATAATGATCACGTGTTTTCATTATTTAGTCTAGTTTAAACTGCGTATTAAAGATATTAGAATAAATATCTAATATGAACTATTACTCATATATACAGTTCTTATCAAACCAATATTGAAATTGTCTCTGATAAAGATAATGCGTAATACATTGAAAAGACTTCTTCGTGGTTGTCGGCTTTGCAAAGTCGAACGAAAACGTTTCTTACGCACGCCACCTTAACGATAAATGCTTGTGTTCTAGGCGAACTAAATGCTTGTGTAAAAATGTCAGCGAAAGCATATGTCGAACTTTAATATTTAAGTCACAAAAAGTAGCACAAGAAAGTGGTCATATAAATTTATAACCGATAAATATGTCCAAAACAATAGGACTTCTTAAGAAAATATTATTCATTACTTATTGACTTAAAAATAACTCAATAACATTGTCTGATGTAAGTCTAGTATAAACTTACAACAGAAGCATTATTCATACGATAATAATGTCGCAAGGCACTGAACTTTCGAAATGTTATTAATATGGGAAAGGTACGAGTCAACTTTACACCAACAAAGATATCGGTAAAGTGTTCAAGACTGAACAAAACTAGTTCGGTGGGGTCTTCTTCGTGCAGTCAGGTCAGGGAACCGGCCTGATTGGCTGCTGACCGTCCTCCTATTAGGTTACTGACCGTACATTTAATAAAAATCCTTTTGTTCATACAAGGACATTTGGATCAATCTAGAAAGGGCTGGGACAGGTTATGCTTTACATTGGTGGACTTTGTAATGCGCAAACAATCACGAGATTCCAATATTGTCGGTATGAAAATAGAAAGCGTTATAAATATGCCAGACCCCAAATAGATTGTTATTTACATTCGTTGACGTTAAGCTGTTTACTCCAATAATTTCAATATATATTAGCCAACGGCTTGCAAAAACGATTCGTATTACATTAGCGTATTGACGTTATCTACGCCTGTGACGTTGAAAGAGCGCGGGAGGCGTAACGATGGCGTGGTACCAACGCTACCGATTTGGCGTCACCAATTTTAGAAGCGTAGCTGAGCGAAAAGTTTATTTACGTGACGGTATCCCCGCCCATTCACCTGACTGTATCTCCGCGAACCAAGAAGCGACACGAATGTTATACGTCATTATTTGTAGCAATAACTACACAAATGAAATAAATACGACGTAATTTGGAACCAATTTTGACTTGAGATTTTGGCAGCATCCGCTTTATAAAAGAAAGTTTTAATTTGCAAATCCGTTTGGGAGAAATTAAGACGCAACTTGAATAAAATATATATCGATTTTTAGACATCACCAAGACCAAGGCTTACTTGGCAAAATAATTGTTTCGATTTGAATATCACATAAATCAGACTTGTCTTAAACACAATAAAACAGAAGAGTGCTTAATGGGAACATCACGTATCAATAAAACTGAATACAGAAAAATACCTACTGTTGATAAAAACATAATAAAGAAGTCCATAGACTATACACAAATTAAACAGAACTATTATTTTAAACAAAAGTATTCATGCACCTTCTTTTGTTTATTACTATGACACTTGTGTATTGTTATTGAATATAGTAGCATCTTTTCATTGTAAGACAAAGAGATCAATCTCGAGAAGTTTACTTCAAATTTATCTGGTTCAAGGAGGTTTTGAACTATTAAGTGAACGTATGTTTACCTCCTCGGATTGACTGATCATTCGAGAATAAATTCCGAATAACCTACCATTTGAAAAGTAATAAATTTTAATACATTTCATTATGACCTCAATACTTTTACATAAAGGCTGCATGAACATTGCCAAACTTGTGTGTTAGTACATTTATTTAAAGAAATTCCCTTCAAATCTGACAATGAACCGATGTCTTACAAGTTATTTCCAAGGTTTCAACACTTTGACTTTTGCCATTTGTCATGATTTCTCACGACTCATTTTAATACTAGAGATGAAGATTGTTTCACAGCGAAGTTTTAACAATATCATATGCGACAGTTCTTGAACAAAATACTTTCTAAACTCATTACTATAATGTACTTAAGTTCCTTGTATTACTGACCATTTTATTATTTTAATTATAATAATAGCTTTAGCATATTTCGCAGTTTCAATCCCCACGACGGGTTGCCCTAGACATTACTTATAAGCACCGATAAGGCCATTTGCTTCTGATCTGTTTTGCAAATAAGAAACCTAATTACTTTGGATCTACAAATAATTCTAACTGTTTATCATATTACTTGAAGTTCCTAAAGTGGTCACAATAAATTTACGTATCCTTTATGCATCTACGCAATGCACTGAGAGTGAACCGAAATAGGTTGACATCAGGTCAGTAGGTCAGGAAACAAGGCATGCTACTAACATGAGATATTGAATCGCGACCTGCGCAAACCGCAAAAATAAACGATGCGCTGACAATTTTGCACCTGCCGAGCAATCATTACACCTGAGTGAGCACTGATGATATTTCAGCGCTAAAGTATATACATACAATCATTGCAAGCAATCTTATCATTTCCTGGTAACATAGAATTAATTGTAAACAACAAAAAATTTGTAGTCATGAGTCAATTTACGAAGCCATTAAAGTGTTATGTTCGAAATATAAATCCCAAAATACCTTGGGATAAAGTAAATATCAAAACAATAGTATTTTGGAATATAGGTTACGCAAAGCTCGTGTGAACGCTTTGGAATCTTTGGCGCCAGATATTTTTAAATCCAATGACACTAAATTATTTTTACAAATATAAATCGTTGCAATATTAAAAATAACAGCACTTATAGTAACTTCCATTTGAAATCTATTTCATATTACTATAAAAGAAACTGACAACTTTCTCTAAATGATAGCTAGTAAGGAAAATTCATTTATAGAAAACGACGCAATTGAAATTTCATATTCATATGAAAGTATATTTGTGAACACATTGCCTATGAAATATTTCTGATGCCAAATGACTCACCATTTACATTCATAGAAAACCAAAGATAGAATAGTATACTTAATCAATTGTAAATGACCAATGATCTAATACGGGGGATTCACTCGTACAAAATCAAAACTAGAAAAATAAGATAAATTTATATACATAATATATTACAAAAATCTTAAGTGGATTATTTTATATGATGGCGATGTTACAAAATAGCAAATAAAGCAGTTAGCAGCTCTTGAATAACCATATTAGTGGGTGCTTGTTTGGCCTTTAATCCCGCTGATATTTAGGTTACTCTGGGGTTATGAATAAAATCACCAAAAGGTTGTAAGTTTCAGCTAAAATTGTAGTAGTCAAAAATAATTCAGTAAATAAATACAATCTACAGCCACGTGTATAAATACGTCTTAAAATAATGGCGTTGCATGCCGATTAGAATGAAGATGAGATCATGTTAATATTTAACTTACAAACAAAAGACAAATCGTGTAGACCTTGAGCTTGACCTATCAAGGAAAAAAACCAATTGCATATTGGTGACCAACAATAAATAATTAGTTGAAACAACGCGTACGCCCACGTCTTATTTCTCGCATGGTAACCGCTTGTCTGGCAGGCGATAACATCAATTTAAAACAGACTTGCTTCTAAAAGTAATGCAATACTTGTGTCATGGTTTTTGATTCTCCTAATGTTGAATACCAACCAGACATCATATTTATTATTTAAGATTGTTATTAGATTTATATAAGCTGAAATTCTGCTTAAGTAAACTCAATGATCGTTATTATGTTATCTAAAATATCATCTAGCTATACAAAATATCTTTTAACTAATTTCCTACTAGAATAAACAATAATTAATGAACAAAAAAATAGAAAATGTTACTAACTATACATTACTATGATAACATCTCTTAAATTAGTTACAATTTTAGTAGATCTACCGAACCATAAAAACTAATACCAGTTCGTTAGTTAGCGATAACATGGTCATTGTTACCAAGTCACGCCTCGTAAAATTGAAATAAAACACAAAGTCAAACAAGTTTCAGCTTACCAAAGAGAGGTCATATTGTTTGGCCAAACAATTGAATAAAATTGAAAACGATATGTCAAATAACACTATCGTGGGATAAAAGTTACCATAAACTGTTCCAATTGGATAATAAACCTATTATCAACAACAGTGCGTATTTAGTATTCAATATTTTAGACCAACGTCCGCATATATTACTCCAAATCATTACTTAAATCCCATTTCTACCAGCTGACACGGGAAACTGTTTTGCCATAAGGCATTAATGTAAATATACAGTATCAATGTAGCTTTTAAAAATCGGGGTTAGTGGTAGAAGGGTGTAAATTTAAAATCATTTGTATTTTTAAATGAATAAAATTAGGTAGGGTGGGCTACCCTTAGTATACAAAATAGTTTACGACATATTCTGAAACCTACCGAATATACACATATTTTTATGTTTCAGAGGAGTTTTAGTTCAATTATGTTCATGAACTTATGTTAGTAAAAATACCAGGACATCATAAACACCATTCATCAATTCGAAATCTTAGTATGTCTTGATTTCTTTCAAGGATGTAGGATACCTTAGGCCTAACGGAATATTCCAAGCTTTCTAGAGCCCGTCCATGGCTTACGACATCTACATACCATCATTGTTGCCTGTAGCGGTTCGTTTCCAACGTCACTTTCACTTGCGTACAAATTTCTGTGCTATATTCATAATATTGACTTTACAATAATAAAACAAAGCCGTTATTGCAACAATTTTAAACTATATACATTGCTACAAATAAATGTTAGACTTTTTGTGATGTTACTTGTAGACAAAAGGATTATAATTATAATTCTGTTATGCATGCATTGTATTTCTTCCTATATGCTTTCCTTCACCAATTTTTTGTGTACTGTGATGTGTCATCAAACCATCTTTTGCCAACTATCCCCTTGTGACACACCAGTACCTAACCACTCAGTCGCAATTTAAGCCAATAGGATCCGGCAATCTGCTAATATTGACTAAAGCTGCCTAGAATTATAACTACAGATTTTATCTTTGGATCAAGAGACAAATACACAGCTGAAGTTTCTTCAAATTAGTCCGCTATTATACCTTTTATAAGACACGTCCGATTCTTATAGATCAGACCTGTATCAAATATAAAACTTGTCAGTTTCCTTCATTACTTCCGCTGCATTTCAGGGTTTTTATAAGGTAAAACATTTTACTGCTGTTTTATTATTAAAAAAAAACAAATTCGTTGGGAAATTGTTTTCCGCAACCATATCTTTAGTAACGCAAATCTGACATCCGGTGTACATTTAAACTGAATGGACTTATGTAACAAAATGATAAATGTTTTAAACTCAGGGCTTTTGTGAGCAGTGTAGAGGAATTAGCAGATGTTAAAGCTAAATTGAGAATACTATTAAAAGAAGTAAACATTTACGCAAATTGTATAACCTTGGAGATTAACAGCAATTTAAATAACGTAACAATTTGATTAAGATAAGATAAATTTTTGTATATATAACTTAAACACAGAAGTAAAAGAGGATAAGTGTCTCTATATTGTATAGCAATGGCATTCAAGGTAATAAAAAAGGTTGTTGAACTTAACAACCAAACAACAAAAGAAAAAAAGAAAAACAAAAATACAGCATGCCATTTAGATCATTGAGCCACTTCACTAATAAAGTCTATAGAATTACTATGATCAGTATGGTACTAAAAATAAAGTACTTCATCGTTTGAGTGTTTATGATAACATAAGTAGGTATTTGTATTTTAACATATCAGAGTCAAACGCGTGACGCAGTGACCATGAACGTTTCAAATTTGGTGGAATTCAACACGTTTACAGCTTATTCATACGACAATATATGAAAAACGTAGGATATTTTATCCGCGTTTTATATAAATTATTTCTTATAAGAACAGTGAATGTATAAAATGAATGACGAATACTAAAGAAACATACGTGACAATAAATTTCCTTGAGCCCGCTCGTGGTGAAATCCCAAATTGGAACAGCTTCGCGACAAAATAGTACGTTCTATCAAAAGCACTAAACACTGCGAGTCTGCTACTGGCACAGAATATTACAACACGAGAACCAAACTAGGTAGAGTGATGTACGTTTTGACACACTTAAAAAGCAACACTCCTCGGTATCACAAAAGAATATATAAGCAATACGAAACTGGTTTTCAATTGCAAAGCTGGGGTATGCATAAAATAAAATAAAAATACAGCGTAGAACACACGAACACTTGCTTCTACTAGCGTTGCGCACTGGCGACTGAGACGACTCGCGAACCACGAATCAATGTTAGGTATTGTCGTGCCTAGTGTGCGCCCTATCTGTACACGGACGCACACAGGTCCACCAGATCGAGGGACTGTCTACCCTGGTTGGTGTTGAGCCTACCTGTTCGACTACTATCACAGATTGTTCCTTTCATACATTGACGCGAAGTAATCACGCAATTTTATCAAGCAAACCCTTTTAACCGGTCAAAAGAAAAATACAAGAATCGATATACAATAATAATAAAAAAGTGGAAAAGCTTGATTTAAACCTAATAACATTTACCTGTAGTTAGAATATAAAATTATGAAAATTTAAATAAATGAAACTCAGTCGATAAGGAAAATAAAAATGCAGTCTTGTGACTTGAAAGGTAATCAATTAATATTCGTCATGAATTATTTATAACCATTGTAACATGTCTTTGCAGATATAGTTTATAATGCAGTAAAATAAGACATTTTCTTTTATACTTTGTAGACCATATAAAGCACAAAATAACTGTTCAAAAGGGTGTTACGTTTTTAGAAAAAAAACGCTATTTTTGGAAATTCGCGTCAATAATCGTTTTTTATCAATAGATAATAAAAATGTGTTTATTACTGATGAGGTCACTAATCCAGCAATAGCAATAGTATGAAAACAAAAACAATATTAATGTAATCACTAAAAACCTAAGTTTTATGAAGCAGTTTTACTTACAAAATAATTCGCATACAAAGCGCAGTGCTATTAAATTCATAAAATTATTTTACATCATTACAAATCGATTTTACACAGTTTTTATGGATTTGTTCAAAATTCTAATATAAACTATCGTATAATTTAGTTGTTTTATATATTGGTTTTACCTAGACTAGATTGTATCCTTCGGTAAAACGGTGCAATAACACTAAATTTTTTTTTAAGAATAAGATCTTATACATATATATTTAAAACTTATAAACGAACTTTAAATATGCATCACAAATCAACAAAACACCGATACTGCTACGTGAAACATCTAAAATATTACTAAAAATGCGTTAATTTAAATCATTTAACTGGCCTTTCTTATTTAAGAGTATAATAAAAAATTACCTCGTTAAATTGTTGAATATGATTTCCGCAGATGTCTCCGCTAAGTCCAGTGGACGTGCGGCGCGCACCTGAGATCATCATGATTTAAATCAAGACTGCCGTCAAGACGTCTGAACGACTGATAACCGTATCATTAGATAACATATCCAGTTCTTTGTGCTTTATCAATAGAAAATATAATAACAAACGCTGTATAATCTAAAACATGCCATTGATTAAATAATTAGGTAATTTATATTTCAATATGGTGCCCTTCAACATCGCTGATACATTTTATTGCAGTTTACTAAACTATTGGAAACTGAAAGGAGTTCAATGACCTGAGCTTCCTTAAAACAGTAGTTATGGGGTATCCTTACAGGTGCATCCATCGTACATTATTTCTATATTAATCAAATCGACGTCTTTGAAGAATTGTCTATAATCTATATGAAGCTCTTTCAGAAGCACAATATTTTAACAATAATATTAATATTTGGGCATACTTAATATGAGATATACGTAAATATTATAAATTAAAAATATTTACACAACTTTATTAAGGTAACTCATAATCCGACTTATCTTGTGTGTAAAGTCTTAGGTATTACACAAAAACAAATAATTTTTATTAACAAAGTAATATTCCATTGCATACTGTTGTATTCTTTTTTAGAAAATAATAAATTAATATGTAAAGTTAATATTTAAATCTTTTAAAATAAATATTGATATTATCCTAAATTTCCGACGAATTAATCATGTCTCTTTGGAGCTCGCACACACTATTTACCAGGAAGAAATTCTTACTTTCGTTCAAACTGTATTGATTGATTTATTCTAAGATTCAGAGTAGCGATGTCTACGACTGTCATGCCATATACGTATTGGGTATGGCTCGCATAATTAAATTAGATTCAATCAAACTAATTATATATATTTGTAACTATGTACTATAACATCGACTACCAGTTACCAGTTCCCAAATCAAGACCAAGCGAAAGCGGGCAAGAGGAACTGGAAAGAAACTCTCCTAAAAGAGTGATGTTTCAGTTCTTTATTTACTTGTTTGAGGTTATAATTCAGTACAAACATTTTCGGGGATCGAAATTAAAATTTTCTAAATTTGCCTGGGGAGGAAAAATTTAACATCGATTTTAAGAAGGAAATGTTAACTGCAAGTATCTTCAATTAAAATAACATGTTCCAAAAAATTTCCTGTTACATATTTTCGAAATTGTGACTAACGCATAAGGATTTAGAGCATTTATTAATCAATTAACCTTGGCGTATCGGTGAAATAAAATTGAATTCGCGTGCCAAACAAGTGTTATCAAAAAAATTATCATACAATGATTTAACGACATCCTTAATATTGTTATCAGTGTTAAAACAAATTTGTATGAATAATTATTATCTAAAAACAAGAAATATTACGTTGGTTTAGATGCGTATTCAACATAATATGGTTTAATATCTATCTTAAGTCCCCTATAACCTCGACGTCCGTCGTTCCACAACTGAGCGTTTTTAAAGGCAGTAGCCGCGTAATACTGGATCCAGCTACCCACTTAAGTATTTCCAAACCAATTCGACTTAGGATCCTTCAAGAAAAGAGCGTACCAATTCTTTAAAGGCCGGCAACGCGAGCCCTCTGGCATTGAGTGTCCATGGGCGGTATCACTTAGCATCAGATGAGCCTATTGCCCATTTTCGTCCTGTTCTATAAACTACAAATAAGACTGTATAAATGGCTAATCCTTTTACTTCTTCATATTTCAATTAAATTGTGTGTACCAAGGGGTATGAAAGTTAGTCAGAACTCAAACGTTTAAGTTTGATTTTATTTAAAAAAATATATATATGTGTACATAAGATATATATGCTGAACTTTGAATGGTATCTTTATAACAACGTATTCTTATCTATCATTTTATGTGATGTAATAGACACTGCACTGGAAACATCCATCGAATTGCTTATACAAAATGCACGAATGCTCTAAATTCTAACCAATTCAAGGTTTGAATCAGTATTGAAAGGACAAATTGAATTCCAATTGGAGCCAAGGCTGCATAGTAACGCAAGAACCATTATTTATTCCCCTGCCTTAGAAATACTTAGAAATCATTAAAATCAAAGAAAACCTCCAAAACGCATATTAGGCCCTATATCACAAAGAGATAGAGTACAAGACAAACGAACGAAGTCTTTCTTTCGTAATTATTTACAGTCAAACAGAAAAATAAAAACAAAACTAGTGCGCATTATTTCCGCATTTACACCTCTCCATACGAACGGAAATAATCAAAACCACAAACAAACCAATTCTGAATCTGGACGAGGGCCTACGAAAACATCAGCCGAGCTATTTGAGGCAACACTTAGTAGAAGCTAGCTATGAAAGTAAACAAAACTACTATGATAAACAATATAATTCACGGTCGATAGTAAGATTTACTATTTGCCATCCCTAGGGAAAAGAATATTGCCTAGCTAGAAATGAGGGTAGATGATTACCCGCCTCTACATAAAGCTTTATATGCAAGGGTTGGAGCTATGCATAATTTAGCGTTGAAACCACAACGTTACATCACAAGGCAAGCTAGAGGGGTTGATGTAATAATTATACCTGGATGGCTGGAAAATATTATCAATTAAAATGCATTCAGCGTTCAAGTATTACGTAACGAATTTGGGGGGGGGGGTCCGTTTGTAAAACGTTACTATGCGGAGCGGGGATTAAATTACGCGTTATTGTTGATATTATTTTCGACTTTGCATTACTTTACACCACATAATGGTAACTTTTAGTTATAAATAATAATAATTAATAATAATTTTTATTAATCAGACAAATACAGTCCATTGATTGATTAGTGAGTTAGTAACAATAGTTTCTTAAGATCTATGTTAGAGAATTAGTAAAAATAAGGAAAAAGTAGTTAAATAAAAACTATCACGTACAAAGCCCTGCGGAGATGTCGGAGCAGTGTCGTAAATAGGGGCACTCCATTCTTTCGACTATCATCCGTAAGATGTTGCTGGAGCTGCCCCGCACCCGGCGCACCAAAGAAGCGCACCGCTTTCGCATAGTGGCGAAAAAGCAATCCACCCGCGCCTCTGCAAACATTCTTGATGCACTGCAGAAGCGAGGCAGCCCCAGCAACATCCTAAATGCGTTATTATACTGCACCCGAAGCGAGTTGTATGTTTGTCGAGTAAAACTGGCCCATAGGCTGCACGTGTAGAAGTTAGTGCAATATGCTCTGAATAATGTGACTTTTACGTCATGAGAACAACGTACAAACCTACGAGCCAGCATATTTGCTCTCACCGACAACGCTCTTCGTTCTCTCTCTATATCGCCATTATCTTTGAGGTCGGGGAGTAGGACGTGCCCAAGGTATTTAAACTTACTAACTCGCTGTAAAACACAGTTGTTAATAGTAACCGTCGGCACATTTTGTAGTCTCCTCCTCCCTGACTCAAACACCATCACTTGGCTTTTCTTGGCATTATAGATAAGACCATGGGATGCAGCATATTTTTCACAAATAGCTAATAATTTTCTTAACCCGCAGACAGAAGCGCTAAGCAGCACCATGTCATCAGCATAGCTTAAATTGTTAAGGTTAACGCCATCTACGTTACAGCCAATTCTGGTGCCGGTTAACTCCTCTATCAGCTCATTTACATACAAGTTAAAAAGTATGGGAGAAGTCAACCCACCTTGCCTCAACCCACACTCCATCCTATACGGATCTGACAGGACACCCTCCCAACGCACACTATTGACCTGACTTTTGTACCAATATTTAAGAATATTTATGGTATCCTGTGGTAGATGGATTTTTTCAAGTTTTTTCCAAAGCAGATCATAGGAAACAAGGTCAAATGCCCTGGACAAATCCAAAAAACATGCGAAGACAGGCGTCTTACGTTTAACATAATAGTTAATAGTATGCTTAAGACTCAAAATAGCACTATCTGTGGACAGCCCAGGTTTAAAACCAAATTGGTTATCGTGTGGCTTTATATATTTACTTAATTGAGTGTTAAGCACACCATCAAACACTTTTGATATAATGGTTGCCAGAGATATAGGCCTGTAGTTATGAATATCGGCGAGATCGCCTGTCCTATTTTTAACTCTTGGAACTACAATACTACTTATCATATCTCTAGGCATGTAACTATGCGCTATGCAAGCATTAAATAGAAGAAATAGAACACGAGGCAAGTGTGGGCCTGCAAACTTTAGATGCTCGATGCTGAGACCGTAAAGAGTCACTGGGTGGTCACGAAACGTTTTACTATTGGGTACAGAAACACGTTACGGCGCGTTACATGGGGGTCAATAATCTCCAAAAATTGCGTGACGTAATACTTGAAAATAATAATTTCAGATTTCCAATTATATAGTGCCTTATTTTGGTCACTAATCATAAAACTGGTCAAAATATTTTTTTCTACCAAATCTACAACACAATGATTAGTTATTTTATTCAAGAAAATCCCACGCTTAATTCCACATCAAAAATTCCTAATAAATTCTGGAAAGGTCTAACACCTACGCATTGGGCGGTGCTTTTCAGCAATCCTCCGCAGTGTTCCACCCACACACTTTGCAACCTACGTTTATTCATACCCCCACGCTATCTTTCAATATAAACTTCGTTTAGTGACGTCATGATTTCTGTAAAACATCCCTTAGGTATTGTTTCGGGAAGTTACGAAAGTTTATTTTAATTAATATCAATCTTCACGAGCACATACATAGTACTTTCACCTTATCGCCAAGAATAATATTTATTTATTTGAGAGAGAGCATTTTATGTATGGGAAATAAAATAATATTCATCTTCCGCATTTGCCCTTTTTCTTGATAAACTCAAACTCAAACTCAAAATATCTTTATTCAAGTAGGTAACCAAGTACACTTTTGAATAGTCAAGTTAAATTAATCGTAAATTTACATTTACTACCAGTTCGCAAGTCAAGGGCGTAGAGCGGGTAAGAAGAACTGGCAAGAAACTTTCCGCCACTCTTTTTAATCGCCAAGTATTGTCATACAAATTGTTTGAACTAACCGAGGAGGAAATGCTATTTGCGCATTCCCCGCACGACCTGGGCCTCTACTCACACCAGGCATCCTGTGCTACTCAAAGCCGGGTGAGCAATAACCATTGTAACATTCCTCGCATGCATCCCGCCCTACTGTATGACTCCCGGGGTCGACTTCGCATTTTACCAGAGCCAAGAGCTTTCGCTTTAGGTAGATGGATGTAGATCTAGGTCTAGACGATTCAACCTAGTTTTCTTTCACAGGACAAGGGTATATCTAACACCTGATTATCTTATACACACTCTCATACAATGATTGTAACCCTTCTCTTCTGTTATACCGACTATTTTCGTTAGTGAAAATAAATAGACCCCAAAGACCAATACCACTTTTTAGAGGCTCAGAATCTATTATGGAACTACGAGCAGAAGTACGAAATCAATTATATTTAATAAAATTGCAAAGTAAACCAACTGAAACTGCTTTCAGACTGCAACGGGATGAGTAAGCTGTCATTTTAACGATGACATATCTGGCGATGATATATATGAAACAAATTTATTGAAATTAAAAAAGTACTGTGTGTATTCCTATAGACCTTCAATGACGTTGAATAACTCCTTTTCTGTGTTATTGATCTTTTCAAGGATTTGTGCGCATCACAATGACGTACTTAGCACCTTGTGGCGATATATATTATTATAATATGTTTAATAATAGTACTAGATAATTTAAAAAAAACCAGTGACGGTATAACTCTTGGTCATAGCCTCTGTATGTTTCGTGAAAAAAATTAAAGTGATCAGCCTTCTGTGCCTGAGATATGCTGTCTCACTTTTTGGGTCTATGGCATGCCGGTTGCGCAAATATATCGTAAATTCGATTGGTGCACAGCTGGGGCTTCGATCGTATGACCCCAGGAGAGTTGCACTCTGGAGCCACTAAGGGAGTGTTCAAATATTATGTAACGAATTCTTCCTCTTGTAAAATGTTACGATGCGGGGCGGGGATTGAATTACGCGTTATTGTTAAAATTATTTACATTTTCCAGTACTTTACACCACGCAATGGTAACTTTTAGGTACCTATAAAGAGTCACTAGGTGGTCACGAAACGTTTTACTATACTTGGGGGAGGGGGTCAATAATCACTTATAATACAATCAAATTATATAATATAATGCAAACAAATATAGTCGTCATGACGACTATATTTGTTTGCAGGGAACCTTGAGGGAAATGCCAGATAATTTTGAAGCTCGTGTGGTATTCGGGGGATTATTTTTCCGACCCAAATGTCGGCCAATAGAATTGCACCATGAGACGAAATGTACAGTTAACAAATAAGAATTTCATAATGAATAAAACAACTACTTAATACTTTTCTTGAAGCAACGACCAGAGAAAATTTTCAAAAAATTATCAGTATAATACCATGTAGGTTGTACCACGTGACGTCAAATGGTGCAATTCTATTGGTCGATATTTGGGTCGGAAAAATAATCTCCAAAAATTACTAGGTTATTTCATTAAATATTACAGCATCTTACAGAAACGCCCTTTTCCTAGCACAGATTTTTCAAGGTCGACACTCGTCGCATTGCGTAATAGGATTTTCCCCCGACAACATTTACGAAAGGTTAAATTAATCAGAATTAGGGTTCATACAACTTTTCAAGGAAAATTTCTCGAATATGTAGACAATTTACTTTGAAAGAAACCTGGTTAATTTGTTTTCCGCTAATAGCATTCTTTGTGACCGAAATATAGACGATCGGCATTCCAACTGAGCAAAGTAAGCTCCACAAACAAACATATTTATTAACTAAAAAAATCCAAAATCGTTGCGCATTTTGCCTCTCCATTAATACCTTGATTTTATTAGTATTTCTGCTACTGTGTTTTTACAAGTACCACGATTATTCCCGTAGGCAGAGACCACGGATCTCCACTTGTCCTGACTCCTGGAATACCTCTCTCGCGTCATCCACTTTCTTGACACTCACCAACTATGTTGGTCGGTTATGAGTACTTATAACTTGTCCCTTCTCTAGTACCTCCTGAATTTGGTCCAAGTATGTACGACTAGGCCTACCCAATCATATTTCACCATCAACGGCTGCTTTGTATATCCTACTTGTTAACCGATTTTCATTTATCCGTTCTACATAGCTAATGTAATATTAGCACCAATTTGCTACTTTACCAAAGCGATGTATCAACGCGGTGTGTGCGTACCTCACGCAGTCACGCGCCTCTATATTTATAATGCGCAACAAACTACACAAATGTGTTTAAATTTTCAGCTGAAGCGATAATAAAAGATGTCAATAAACCAAAATCAGCGTCATATTTATACTTTTAAATACGTTATTCAAATGTTATTGTTAATTCAAGTGCAAAAAGGTAGAGTTTTTATAAATTTATGATTTTAAAAATATACTCGCGAGTCGACTTTTGCATTATATGTCAAGAGTAAATAAAATATCTTTTTCTGCGCTGTTTGTTAATTATTTCAGTATTCATAAGAAATATAACACTCATTCTCTTCAGTTCTTCAAAGTAAAATTATCGAACAAGTTCACGATCACTCAAACATGAATGTCAAGAAGCGCAGAAGACCTATCGAGTAATAGAAACGAACAATGCCAAGTTTCAAGTGGACTGGGAAAGACCTCGGCCTTGCTAGAGTGCGTAGGGTATAGCGTAACGGTGACGTCACAGGCCTTGGCGGTTTGTCATGCGCAAGAGGAACATACTTAGTGCCTACTGCCTTCAGACTGGTTGTCACCACGTAGGTCTACAACCGGACGACCTAGATTGGAAATCTTCCCTATACATAAACTATTTATTACTAATTATTCAACTATTAGAATTATGTATTAGAAACGTCTTTGTTGCTCTCTCACTTCCCTTTTGAAACGTCCCTTGTTGAAAAGATCTTTAACTGTTTATCAAATATATTATCATAATTTCGCGTTTATAATCGTATACGGTTTCGTTGTTAATTGTATTGCATTACGATATCATTTATAGCTAAATTCTAAAATGATATTTCCGGTGTAATTCTCAAAACATACTCAATTTCTCACGTGATTACTCATAATATTTTGAAGTTCTATGTATACTTCTAATATAACGCAACCTCGATTCGTATTATTTGGGAGCGAAAAGCGTTCGACTTAGTATGTATGTGAAAAGAAATTTCAAGTTTTCAAAAGTACATATTGCCATTATGGAACTCCGTATTTCTTCGTTTAGGGAATTTGACCTTCCCTAATTCATCCAACAGCTAGTTTTAATATTATACCGAAAAATTAACTACATATTTTTATTAGTTATTATGGAATAAGGGTCCCCGCACATGGGCCACCGGCCACAACCACAAAACGCCGCCACTGGCATATTTCCTGTAATTTTCATACATTTTATGGACTCGCCGCACACGGTTGAAGCCGGTGGCGGCCACACGCTACAAATCGTCGCAGCTTGCTTCTTGTGGCTCGCACCGGCCACTAAACGCCGACACAAAAAGCCGCCACACGCGACTCGCGCGATTCCGCGCCCCTCTCTCCCTTACCTCAGTTAACCTGAAGTCGATGGTAACGCACGCACGTAGTCTGTGTTTCATATAGGTAGATAAATATGGGTATATGTAGAATTATTTATATCAGAGATACAATCCCGTCCTGCGATTTGGGATTCAAAAAGTGATAGTTTTAGTAATAGAGGAGAAAAAGTGAAGGCCTGGGAAGAAATCTCGTGTTACTAGCCTACCTGTATTTTGTATATTTTCGAGTCCCACTATTTTCAAAGTGTGACGAAAATTGAAACCATCCCTTTTGCGAATAAAATTGTGCAAAATGCAACAAGATTTCACAATGTCTTCTGAGAAATGAAGAGAAGTGTTTAATAGGCGATGTAATATTCTCCATTTGTTTGCTAGTACGCCGAAGGTACACTCAATGCAACGTCTGGCACGGCTTAACCTATAATTGAAAACTTTTTTGTCCAAATATTTTCTAGAATATGGCCTCATCATATTTTCACTGAGGCCAACTGCTTCATCATGTATAGTTCAATGGTTGTTGATTACCGACCTGTCGTGGTGAGGGGATATTTAATGTCTTTCTGTGTATCCAATAACTATGGTTTCGCCTTCTACGACGACGTCTTTATATCAAAAGTAGCGCAATTAAACCTTCTTCGTCAGAGTACATTATAATACTGCA
Source organism: Pieris napi (assembly GCF_905475465.1). NCBI lineage: Eukaryota > Metazoa > Arthropoda > Insecta > Lepidoptera > Pieridae > Pieris > Pieris napi. Next base: position 10,447,668 of record NC_062237.1, read on the forward strand.
GGCAAGGGTTAAAAAAAGTAGCAGCCACCGACCGCAAGTGTCGACCACCGGCCACAAGTGGCTGTCGCGCGCTTCAGCTACCTTTGTAGCCGCTTCTAGCTTCTCGTGGCGGCGTTTGTGGCTGTGGCGTGTGGCCCGTGTGCGGCGACAGTAAGACCACGAGAAATAATATCCTTCGGGATGTAGTTCAAAAGAGACGTTACCACATCACGAACAGGTATTGAAGGATTCGACGTATTTAGAATTAAGATCCATCCATCCATCAAAGTGTAGATCCATATTTCTAATCTTATAGGATACACTACACTATTAGTATCGTTCGTTTAAAATATAGCCACGTATAAATAGCACCACAACGCATTATTTTCTAGAATACATTGATTGAATATCAAGCACGTAACAATAGAGTATCGGAATAGACATTTATTGATTGACTTTATCCATAACACACGTGCAGCCTTTTTTTTTCAAATTTCTTAGCAAGTCTGTAGTAGGTGTTTCGGTTTTAAACAGATATTGGAATTTGGCTTAAATCTAATCTTATTAAGCCTAAACACGAGTCTTCCTCTGATTTACGTATATTTTCTGTCACATCTGCAAACGTGAAATAAACTGTGAAATTCTATACATTTTCTTTAAAGCTAACCATGCCATCGAACTTTGACTTTTTATTCGCAAAAGCCGGGCATTCCATCGTCATCCCTGTCGATGTTCTGGCAATATTCCAAAAAAATGTAATAAACAGCAAGCACGGGCGCCAGATAGTCGATATAACAGTAAGCGATCATGACGGAAATAGTGCACTTTCAGTAAAATTCATTGCTTATAAATACACCAGGCGATAAATACATGAGTTTGAGGTGACACATTCCATGTGAATATATTTTTGATGGGTCTGCCAGCTGCGATAAATTGTTAAGGTTATTTTCTACTTTAATATTTTTAATGAGAAAATCTGGCATTTTAAATAGAAGCACAACGCGGTTATACGCGAAGTTGTTAAAAGTGTATGTTTTTTTTATAGTATATGGGCAAACGAACAGGCGGGTCACTTTGAATACTAATAACAGCCGCCCATGGACACCTCTAACGCCCGGCATTGTGTTGCCGACCTTTTAGGGAATGATACACTCTTTCTATATCCATAGATGGGCACTAAACACACTACGTACATTAATTTATATAAATCTATATTATCTAATAGTATTTTATTTCTTAATTAAAAGGTTTAATCAGATTTCACAATCGAGCAAATCTGTGGAAAAGTCACATCGAATTAACAAATTGCAAGAGCAAGGTGCCAGGAATGTGTAAAGTTTAAATAGCTATTAAAATATTAAATGCAAAACACGTGAGACATTTACGAATATAAATTTCCGACAATCAGTGACTAAAGTTTTCCAGGAATTACTCACACTTGGAAGTCCAAAGAAAGTCACGTGAAATTAATTAGTTATTTCATATAATGTTATTGGCAAAGTTATCAGGTTGTTCCTAAAGCAGTAAGAATTCTGTAAAACATTTTCTATTAAATGGTTGTAATATTCTTTTGAATAACTAAATATTTTTCCCATTTATAAAGTTGGTAAATAGAAATGAATTTAATTTCAAGTAAAAATGTAATTGTGTTTCATTACTAATGTTAAAAATAACAAGGATTTAAGTCAGCTCGATGAATCTTGTGTTAGCAGAGAGAATAAGGGATGTGCAAGATGAAGGGTCAACATCACAATTTTCCTATGACAAATTTACCATGACAATGACATGACAATTGCTCAATCAGGAACACAATAAAGACAAATGACCATGCGTCAGACCGCGACGTGAGTTAAGTTTCCGTGTGGCTGTAACTTTTCCTTGTGGCTGGCATCATCAGGAAATTAAAGATAAACATACCAAATCAATTTGAAACGGAAAATGATTAGACAAGATCTAACTTTAAGAACTGTAGTATTTTTTTAAAAGTACTTTTATAAGTCATTTTTAAATATATATTGTGGGATAACAATTGCTTAGTGGCGGTATTGCTGTGGCAGTATTGCTGTGGTGGTATTGCTGTGGTGGTATTGTTGTGGTGGTAATATGAAACATCTTATGACTAGGGCATAGGATAGAACATGGACTATATAAAAAAGAAAATCTCTGTTACCATGTGAATGGATAATAATATTCATTAACAAATTCTTTAAAAGCAAAATTTTATATTGTTGTGATTCACACGACTTTCCCACATCCATATTGGGAACAGTAGTGATTTTGGCACGCTGCCATATCTACAATAGGGATGGACAACGCTGTTTATCTATCTTTCGACACTAACCCATAATATATTGTGGGTGCTATAACAGTGTCAATTAAATTTTATTTACAAACTCAAAGTTCATCCAAGATTGTTATTGTTATTGACTTAAATCATTATATAATCATTAAATCAACAATAATGATAAAACTATATGAGCATACAGGGTTTTGTTAGAGATATTATGATTGTACAATGTACATATAATTAGTTATTATTGGGACAGAGGGATTTACATTAAAACACTTTTGTGTGACAAAAACTGTTACAGAAGGCTCTCTGTTATGGAGCATCAAGCGCCGAGGAATAAATAAATACAATACGGAATGAAGATGAAATCTTGCACTGACTCTAACCCATATTTTGAAATATTTGTTTACCAAACAAACTTTATTAGTTTACCAAACAAACTTTAATTGTTTAACAAACAAAAACATTTTACAAAATATAGATTTTTATAAAAAACACCTTTGAATGTAAACAATTATTCTACAAGATGCCAACTATGTCATCATAAGCTATTTGATCTGGACATAATCGTAATTTACAATTGTTTTGAAGTACTCAAATATTGCATTAAAATAATAATTCTAAACTAAAATATTGATCATGTATAAAAAGTAACTGCTCCATTTACATAAATATATATGACACTAGAAAGTTTATTTGTAATCAGTGATGTAAACATAAAAGTTACCATTATTAGTACATTTGTGTAAAGCAGTTAAAAGGTTTTTTATAAAAAAAATATAATCACAAAAATTATGCTCAAATTGTTATAATTGTTTTAATAAGATAAATGGAGATTTTAAGTAAAATAATAGTAGTAGCAATATCAAAACTCAGTTACATACAGCAACATTTGGTATGCATCACATTCTTCCAGTTCAAACTAATAATCTAACATATACCCTGTCAATTAACTGTAATAGAACTAAATTACTTGTGACGGCACATCACAAAATTACCAATTGCTAACATACAACAATGAACTCAGTAAAGTATTGTAATAATAACGAAACTTTTGTAGCAGTTAAGTTCAATACCTCAATCGTTGACTATTGTGGTATTAATCTGTACATATGTAGGAATTGAGACAATACATAATCAAATAGCCTCTAAATAATAGTTAAAGTACTCCTTAAATACAATTTTAGAACTTACCTAATTTCTTCTATTTCAATACACGCTGTAATATACACTATATTGTTTTTAATAGTCACCAAAAAACCACTTGATTTTCACGAATACACTTCAAAATCCATAAGCTAAGACAGCTGGTACCTTTTAAAGGGACATCAAAAATGTTTTTTTTTTTAAATAAATATACGGTTAATATCGATTATCGAGTAAGGTAACGACTAACGATACAGTCAGTTATTTCAAGGATATAAAAATTAAAGACGGATTTAAATTTTCATCAAATTTTTCTAGGAATGTGGAATCGAAAAACGCAAAATGGACAATTAATAATTCATAATTTTTGGCAGTGACAGTTGACATTAGCACTTAGCAGTCATTTATATAGATTTAAAATTCTAGAACATGAATAAGCTAAGCATTGAAACCGCGCTATAGCTATAAAACGAAGAAATATGTTGGTCCTTTATTTTCTAACGCCATCCATAACACCAAAAAAAACAACAACGTTTTTCGACTGACGAATTTTAATTTACGTAAATAGGCAGTAGTTATCTTCCGGCTTAGTATCGTTCTTTGTCGACATTTTTTATCGAGAAAATTCAATATCGAGCTGTATAATAAGTTTTAGTTATTATACAGCTCGATATTGAGTAGTATTTTTTTTGTTATTTACAGAATTCATCATATTATTACTATCATTAAATTCTGTACTGATTTTAAGTGAAAAGTATGGTTAAATCGGTTTTCATTGGATCTGTATCTTCGTTTGACCTAGAGCTTAGCTAGTTTAACCAAATATAAAGGCAAGTAAAATATAGGTAGTGACCAAATTTCTCAACAAAAACGGAAAACGTAAATTACGACAGTTTTCGATTATTTGTTTATTGCAACAACTTTAACAATTATATAAGTGTGTAAACTTATTTGTTTATTTATTATTTCGTTTCAACCTGTATGGTATTTCTAACAAATAATATAAATAGGATTTATTGAAGAGATTAATTTAACATACAAGATGATTAATTAAATTTTTTTCAAATTCCAGCAATACTTTAAAATTAAAATTTCGTGAATGACATCTTATCGTCTTCAAATGACCAATAGACGTTTTTATTTTGAGACCCGTATTCTAGAAAAATATAAAACTTTCAAGAGCTATCTAACCATTTTCCTATGACATATTTGACAGCACTCAAGACTAGATCGTGAGTTTAGATACGAATTATAATATGGACCTCAGAGTTATAACACAATGACACACTTACGTAGATGATATTTAAAAAGCTAGAAAGCATCAAGCACATGTGATATAAGTGTCTCATTCACCGAATACACCCATTCATAAGTAATGTATAGTTTACAATTAAATAACTAGGTGTTCTCATTTTTTTACACTCTTCCTATGCTTTAGTTCTTAGAAGAAGAAGAACTAAAGAATCTAAGAAGAATAAACTGTTGTTTCGACTCCAGACTCTCACGATGCGCCTCGTCGAGGCCCTCGCCATAAATATTGGCGAGTCGAGGTTGCACAAGTGGTAGCCACTCCACACTCTCTACGATAGGATGTATGATTGGAATTTGTGCGTTAGCTACTTTATGTGCCTTCCAATATTAAAACACCTTGCGTTTATATCTCAAATACAAATAAAAATTATCATATCATGTCGGTATAAATATAATTTAATAAATTTTTGAAGTGAAACTTCTTTATCGGGGTTGGAAAAAAATTTAGTGTAACATTTTTTCGTTACGCGCCATCTTTTGAAGTGAAACTTCTTTATCGACGAATGGGAGAAATTTTGTAGCAGGTTACGCGCTATGTTGCTTTTTGAAGTCAAACTTCTTTATCGGCGTTGGAAAAAAATTTACACACATTTGTCACATTTTTCGGTTACGCGCCATCTTTTTCTTGTCCCTGCCACGGTTGATCCGAAGAGATTCGAAGCCATTAGTAACAAAAATATATAATAACGATAACAATGATAATAATACTAACAATTCTATTACAATTAATGAAATTCTGTAATAATCTTAGTACTACATAGTAGTACAGCAATAAGTTAAAATGAAATAGTTGTATTTGTATTCATGTCTATGATAATAAAAGCCTTTTGTTAAACTTTAACTTTATTTAACCAATTTCTGTAAAGTTCCATATGGTAGATCATTTTTCGAAAAATAAGGTCATAAAGAAGTTTCACTTCTTACGTGTGTACACTCTAAAACTCGGCTTTGATGTTTTGATGATGTTTTTTAGTTTTAACTACTGTTAATTATGATTTTTTTATTGATAAAATTGTATAAAGACCATACACAAATCGTTGCTCCACTCCATAATGATAAGAAATCGCGCATGTCTTTACAGTACTGCCTTGCGCTTCTGTAAGTCTGAATACTGAAAGGTCTGATAAGGAGGGAGCTTGTAGTTTATTGTTTATCAGAATGACTGATACACGACTGATTTGAGCGCGACCGCCGCTGCGAAAACAGCTGTGTGAGTTCGAAAAGTGAGTTACAGAATCGCATGGCAGTAATAATTAATAAACAACAAAGTGACCCCTTGCGTCTTTGGACTCGTGCCCCACAGACCGAAGAGAAAAAAGTACATAATGTGATGTATACATCACATTTTGTACTTTTATATTTATATTTGCATTTATCACACACAGAATCAGCCGCTATAAAAAAAAAAAGTATCAAAACGTTTTACTCCAATTTCCCCAGTATTGCTAGCATCAATTTATTTTTTCCCTTTTTGCCATCAGATCGTGGTAGACCTATACATGCAAATATAGCCATAATAACCTTGCCATAATATAGTCAAAATAAAAATTACAAATTTGGCTTGTAATAAATTTACACAATCAATTCGAAATTTAAAATTTCGAATTGATTGTGTAAAATTATTCTAATCTATGGAGAAATATACTTTTTAATCTATGTCCCCAAAATTAATAATAAAATAATTGTCTTTGGAATACCTAATCTTTTATCTTAGTAGTGAAGGCGAAATACTGTCCATGCCATTATTCTTTAAAAATAATTTTCAATTTTACAAGAGGTTATATTGTATAAAACGCTTGAGGTCACATTAAATTTAAAAAGTTATAAATCATAATGCTCGTGGAGTTGCCTGATGACAACGAACAAAGTGATAGCGGGATGGAATCTTTGACGGCTAGCAAAGATGATACTCCAGAACGTAGACCCGAAGATACCTTCATTACCCCTGCGGTATATAATCTATTAATAAAAAAGTATTGAATAAATAATTATTGACTTTTTTATAATCAAAATTTCCTGATTACAGTTGGGGACCTCTCCTACCGCAAGTAATCCAACCTTTCTGTCGCTCAAAGAATATGATGATGTGAGTAGTTTCCTTTTAGTTAACCTATTTCCAATCACAATTCTTAGTTACAATGTTATTTTTTTTAGGAACCAGATGAAACCCTCACAGAGAGATTATGGGGATTGACAGAGATGTTTCCAGATTGTGTTCGCAGTGGTACTTACACGGTTACTACAAAGACTTGGTAAATTATATATTTTAATAACTAATGTAGTAGACATAATTTATTATGTCTTATAAGGGTTTAAAGTAATTGTGCAATGAAGGAAATTAACTATTCATTCACATTTATCTATAGCCCAATTTTTTTTTGTTTTAGTGCAATGTTTTTATGCAATTGTATGTTTTAGGTCAGGGGTAAAGAACATGTATCAATTGTCTCGATCATTAATGTGGGTAGTGGCTAGTTCATCAGTTATCTTATTTGCTCCAGTAATATTTGAAGTTGAACGGGCCCAAGTAGAGGAAATGCAAAAGTCACAACAGAAACAGGTCTGTCCAAATAAATTGTTGCATACAATCATAATGTGTTATAGTAGTTTTAGAATCAATGATAAGTTGTTTAAGTGTAAATAGCTAAAACTATGTTACAGCTATATTATATTTAATACCAAGTATTAATTTGCAGACTTCCATTTGAAACAAATTCTGTCCAGTAACTATAAAATTTTGGATATTTTTCCAGGTCTTATTGGGGACTAACACATCAATGACAGGACCTATGCCAAGCATGCCTCCAATGCCTCGATAAAACCATATATAACTATAGATTTCACTTAGTTCTGTTATTATACCTACATATTATGGATTATTACATATAAATGCTTTAATTATAGTTTATTTAGGGAACAAATATTTGTTTGATGAAAATAGGACTACAATGTTTAAGTAGTATTTTTTTGGAACTCTGAAACTGGTTATCAGTTAAATATGCATTTCATATTTCTATTAATTTACCTGTGTCTTGATGACAAGTATACTTTTGATTTTGAGAATGTAGATATTGTTTTGTTAATACTTACCTAATAGAGGAATTAAAATCTAATAAAAATTGTTTCATTTTTATGGTACCTCCTCAAACACTATTCCTATTATCAGTAATTACCACTGATTTTTTTTATTAGACAATATATTTAAAAAATGTCTTTCAAAAAAATTGGTTAATTTAAAAAATTAACCAATTTATATAATATGTTGGAAAAAGATTTAATTCTTTATGCAATTTATTTAGTGTACTTCGGAATTCTCAGTTTTTTAGTAAATTCTAAACAAAAATACACTCGTCTTAAAATATTTATTTAATGGATGTATTTGAAATATTTTTTTTATTTTCCAAGTACAACGTCCACATTCATTTCAAAAGTAAATATATAATAATTAATAACATGCATTTTTTTCGTAGATTTTTTTAAATATAATAGTATAAGATCCCGATATACAACAACCTTCACCGAGATGCTTATTTAATGAAACTTATTTTATATTTAATTTAATATGTCAATAAATATAATCCATATGGGTTGCCTAGCAAATTTCAGTCCAGAGTATGTTTAATTAATATTTAAAAAAAAATATTTTTTTATAATTTGCATGTAGTAAATTTTTTTAATTTTTTTCAATCAATATTTTTAATCAGGGTAGTATTATATATGTATCACTATAACTTTCTTTTTTACTAAAGATGTATATATACTTTAGTGTCACATAAAAAATATACACATAAATAATTAATTGATTAAAAACAACCTAACGTTTGCATATTCTATGGGCTTCATACTTTCGATTGGTATAGAATTTATCTACGGCCAAAACCAATACGCAATCTCAATCCAATTTTAGCTGTCATAGACTGACAATTCAATCCATTTCTAAAGAAAAGCATGCCAATATTCAATACATGGACTGAGATACCAATCTAATTATTCAACCAATCGTTCAGAGGGCGGATAAGAGATTGAAGATTGCCCTCTGTATGAAAATGAATGTTTACTCATGCCAACAACCTATCTGTCCATTTTGACAGTTGCTTCGAACGGCCAAATCAATCTCGGATTGCTATCGGTGAAACTCGTATGATTTGGGTTTGGGATTGCGACCTAACTTAATATTCATTGGGAAAATTTATTCATCTTCGTCATCTTCCAGTTCTAGTGATAGTGATTTGGAAGTTTAAATGCAATTATCCGATTGGGATAGTAATTCTGAAGCTGGAAAAAGACAATGTACTTCTGTGCGAAGACATAAGAAGACAAGAATTAATTATATCCAGAGCCTGAAGGACGCCGAATTCACATTTAGATTTAGGTTAACAAAAGAAGCTTTGGAGACACTTTTACACAAAGTGATGTCTATCATATATGACTTCTTGCAGGTTTCATCTTTTCATCAACTTTTGTAATTTTTTTTAAAATATTAGCTACAACCAAAAATATTTGTTACTATAGATACTACCTACTAACTCCACTTCAAAACCTCAAGACTACAGCAGAACATCTTTATAACGAATCTCAAATACGAAGCAGAAATGTGGTGGAAAGGACATAATATGGTGTTTGGAAAAAATCGGTTCCCCAAAATCGGTTTGCCAAAAAAGGTTTTGCTTCAAGTATCTCGTGTACAAGCCGTGATAGTGGCATGTGCAGTGTTGCACAATATTGCTATTGATTTGCGAGATGAACATTTTGAACTACTGCAACAAGTAGATGAACCAGCTGATGATATTGATCAAAGCGCAATTGACAACGTGGGAAATGCAAGTGTGCGAAGTAATCTTATAAGTGATTATTTTGCTTTATTACTATAATATTTTATAAATTACAACATTTTTGAGATAAATTAAATAAAAATTCAATGCTTTTATTTAAATAAAAATACATCCTCGCTCCAGGCACAAAATCTATTATTTTTCTAATTTATTTAACAATATATTTTTTTCTATGGCCCATAATTCTCTTTTATGCTCTCTTTCTTCCTCTTCAAATGCCCATTGCTTTCTCTTATTTAGATGCTCTTCCTTTCAATTGACTTTCATTTCCTTCGACAGACAACAATATCATGTCTTTGACTTTTTCCTCCATAGGAGGTAAGACGAGTAGCAGCACTAGGGCCACCTCCGTACGATATGTTTCAGCATGTATCAAGGCAGACTTTTTTCTTGTAACCCTCTTTAAGCTTTAGCACTGCGAAAGTTGCTATACCCCACTTGTGCTATTAAACAGCGCCTCCAGCGTCTTCCAGCACTGCTCTTTCTCCTGCCAGGTGACTGAGTCACTATTTTTATTTTCTAATATATTTTTATGGTCAGCAACAAGCGAAGTTAGAAGGTCAACTTCTTCCCGGCTGAAATTGACGCTTCTTTCACGTTTTTGCGTAGACATTTTTTTAAGTTAAAGAACCAATCTCGAATCACAAAAACAACATACACAAACTACTTAGAGAAAATTTATATTTGTAATAATATGTACTAAAATACTCAATAACCTAACAAACAAAAAAACCATATGACAATGACAGCCCGTTTCATTACAAGTAATATTAAATGACCAACAAAAAGGTTAAGGTTCTATGTTTTTCTATAGAATTTTGTAACTTTACTTGGTTCTATGTTTTTCTATAGAATTTTGTAACAAACAAAACGTTGCATAGCTATTTACTACTTTATCCATACAAGGTGAAACAGACCCTAAGTCTTACTTATTTTATTTCGTTCCAAAAACAGCAAACTTTTGGTATGCTTGAACACAACATATTGCATTGAACGAAACGCGGTCGAGAGGCAAGGATCACGCAAAAGATTGCTGTCAATCTTTTGTCAAATAAACAATCGGATAGCAGAAATGTTTATTGGCATGCAGATTGGAGATCGGTCTTTAGATATGAATCAGTCCAAGATTGGTTATAATCATAGATTGATGATACATTATTAATTTTGGCCGCTAATAATCATACCGGTGAAATGTTTAAAAAATATTTTTTTTTAAATATTAATTAAAATACTCTGGACTGAAATTTGCTAGGCAACCCATATGGATTATATTTATTGACATCTTAAATTAAATATAAAATAAGTTTCATTAACGGCCAAAACTAATAATGTATCCTCAATCTATGATAATAACCGATCTTGGACTGATTCATATCTAAAGACCGATCTCCAATCTGCATGCCAATAAACATTTCTGCTATCCGATTGTTTATTTGACAAAAGATTGACAGCAATCTTTTGCGTGATCCTTCCCTCTCGACCGCGTTTCGTTCAATGCAATATGTTGTGTTCAAGCATACCAAAAGTTTGCTGTTTTTGGAACGAAATAAAATAAGTAAGACTTAGGGTCTGTTTCACAATGTATGGATAAAGTAGCAAATAGCTATGCAACGTTTTTTTTGTTTTTGAAGTTATACTTCTTTAGGCGCGTTATGAAAAATTTATGAGAGTGAAATTTTACGATTGCGCGCGCACCTGTGACACAAAATTGGGAGTGTGATTATAGCGTGCGCGAGCGAGATAGGAATAAGACAATCTACAAGTAAAAAGAAATAGAATATGCGTGAAGTTCGTATGCCAAGAATTTTGAATGATCAAAATGACATTTGTCATTTACCTTTTAAACAAATAAAGGAGTTTTAATTATTTTTTCAAAGAAATTTAGCAATGATTTTTCACAAGACCACACACACATCACAAGACAAGACCTATTGTTACTTAGTTAAAAGGTTATGAAATATACCTAGTTATTAAATTAAATTAATAATATAATAAAATAATAAATAATTATTAATATTAATTAATAATTGAATAAAAATATTAAATTTGTTAAATTATTAACGCTAAATATTTATTATTAATTATTTAATATTTTAAAAAAATAAAGAAAGCCAAAGAAGTATAACTTCTTACGCGCGTACATAAGTACACGCACCATTTTTTTTTTGTTACGAACAAATAAAGTTACAAAATTCTATAGAAAAACATAGAACCTTAACCTTTTTGTTGGTCATTTAATATTACTTGTAACGAAACGGGCTGTCATTTTCATATGGTATTTTTGTTTGATAGGTTATTGAGTATTTTAGTACATATTATTACAAATATAAATTTTTTCGGAGTAGTTTGTGTATGTTGTTTTTGTGATTCGAGGTTGGTTCTTTAACTTAAAAAAATGTCTACGCAAAAACGTGAAAGAAGCGTCAATTTCAGCCGGGAAGAAGTTGTCCTTCTAACTTCGCTTGTTGCTGACCATAAAAATATATTAGAAAATAAAAAGAGTGACTCAGTCACCTGGCAGGAGAAAGAGCAGTGCTGGAAGACGCTGGAGGCGCTGTTTAATAGCACAAGTGGGGTAAACTTTCGCAGTGCTAAAGCTTAAAGAGGGCTACAAGAAAAAAGTCTGCCTTGATACATGCTGAAACATATCGTACAGGAGGTGGCCCTAGTGCTGCTACTCCTCTTACTCCCTATCGAGGAAAAAGTCAAAGACATTATATTGTTGTCTGTCGAAGGAATTGAAAGTCAATTGAAAGGAAGAGCTTCTAAATAAGAGAAAGCAATGGGCATTTGAAGAGGAAGAAAGAGAGCATAAAAGAGAATTATGGGCCATAGAAAAAAATATATTGTTAAATAAATTAGAAAAATAATAGATTTTGTGCCTGGAGCGAGGATGTATTGTATTAAAAATTTGTATTTTTATTTATATAAAAGCATTGAATTTTTATTTTATTTATCTCAAAAATGTTGTAATTTATTTATAAAATATTATAGTAATAAAGCAAAATAATCACTTATAAGATTACTTCGCACACTTGCATTTCCCACGTTGTCAATTGCGCTTTGATCAATATCATCAGCTGGTTCATCTACTTGTTGCAGTAGTTCAAAATGTTCATCTCGCATATCAATAGCAATATTGTGCAACACTGCACATGCCACTATCACAGCTTGTACAAGAGATACTTGAAGCAAAACCTTTTTTGACAAACCGATTTTGGGGAACCGATTTATTCCAAACACCATAATATGTCCTTTCGACCACATTTCTGCTACGTATTTGAGATTCGTTATAAAGATGTTCTGCTGGAGTCTTGAGGTTTTGAAGTGGAGTTAGTAGGTAGTATCAATAGTAACAAATATTTTTGGTTGTAGCTAATATTTAAAAAAAAGTTACAAAAGTTGATGAAAAGATGAAACCTGCAAGAAGTCATATGATAGACATCACTTTGTGTAAAAGTGTCTCCAAAGCTTCTTTTGTTAACCTAAATCTAAATGTGAATTCGGCGTCATTCAGGCTCTGGATATAATTAATTCTTGTCTTCTTATGTTTTCGCACAGAAGTACGTTGTCTTCTTCCAGCTTCAGAATTACTATCCCAATCGGATAATTGCATTTAAACTTCCAAATCACTATCACTAGAACTGGAAGATGACGAAGATGAATAAATTTTCCCAATGAATATTAAGTTAGGTCGCAATCCCAAACCCAAATCATACCAGTTTCACCGATAGCAATCCGAGATTGATTTGGCCAATCGAAGCAACAGTCAAAATGGACAGATAGGTTGTTGGCATGAGTAAACATTCATTTTCATACAGAGGGCAATCTTCAATCTCTTATCCGCCCTCTGAACGATTGGTTGAATAATTAGATTGGTATCTCAATCCATGTATTGAATATTGGCATGCTTTTCTTTAGAAATGGATTGAATTGTCAGTCTATGACAGCTAAAATTGGATTGATATTGCATATTGGTTTTGGCCGTTAATAAGCATCTCGGTGAAGGTCGTTGTATATCGGGATCTTAGACCATAATATATTGGAACAGTTTTCACAGATTTCGAGTAGTATATTCTGTGGTAATCATAAATCATCAAACAGACTAGATTTGATAAACATATGTCAATGTCAAAACTCAAAGGTAATTTTTTGATATTTATTCACTAGTTTCGATACCAAATATTTTAATTTATGAAACTGCAAATTAAACAAAAACCAATGCAAAAATGGCAAATACAGGATTACTGCCATTCGTACGTGGAGTCGACTTTACATGCAACGACTTTAGCGTAAGTAAATTACAAATCTGAAATCTATATAGATGATGTCATGTTATTAACCCAGGGGATTTGCTGGTGTTTCTTTCTAGGAAGGCAAATTTCCAGATGCTATTCGATACATGACCGGTCTGCAATGGCTTCGATTGGATAAAACAAATATAGCTGATATTCCAGAGGAATTAGGAAAACTTCTAAAATTGGTAATTGTATAGTTTAATTTTTTACAATACTAATTTACCAGTAGTCACTTAATTTATAGCAATGAAAATTATATAAAATCACATAAAAGTTTTGTTACATATAGAAAAATACCAATAAAGCTATGTTCTTGGTCTATTCATTATACTTCCGATATTGTGTTTCAGGAAAATTTGTCTCTCAAGAAAAATCAATTAGAAAAGCTCTTTGGAGAATTAACAGAGTTGAAATGTTTACGTTCATTAAATGTGAGACACAATAAAGTTAAAAGTTCAGGTATCCCTGCTGAGCTGTTTCAATTAGAAGAGTTGACCACTCTTGATCTATCTCATAACAGATTGAAGGAAGTTCCTGAAGGCTTAGAAAAAGCTAAATCTCTACTTGTATTAAATCTTAGTAACAACAAGTAAGAATATTTTTTAGCTTTGAAGAACTATATGTGTAACATAGTGTTAGCCAATAACAATTGTGTAACAATTTTAGCCAATTTTAGTAATAGGTGTACTTGTATTATTTCTAAAAACTGTAATTTAACTTTCAGGATAGAGAGTATACCGCCTACACTTTTTGTTCAGTTAACAGATCTATTGTTTCTGGATTTATCTAACAACCTTTTGGAGACATTGCCCCCTCAGACTAGAAGACTGGTGAATCTGCAGACTCTTATACTTAATGATAATCCCCTAGGGCTATTCCAGTTGAGGTAATATTGTAGACAAATTGAAATTTGCGTTGTGTTATAAAGTTCACATAAGTTTAATATGTATTACAAATCACATTTAAAGTTAAATCAAAATTAATATATTTGTTTTAGCAAATGTATTGTCAGGGCAGAGACTGTTTTTTTTTAGTATTTAAGTTAAATTGGCCGATATGGTTATGTATGCGACAAATAAAGAGCTCACTAATTTAAATACAATAACAGCTAGAAAAATTAATTTCATAATCTAAGGTTGAACTATTTTTTTTCTAAGTTGGGTGCCAAATACATTTAGCTTTTTGCACAAACTCATTATGTAAACAGTCATTCAACAACTCACACAAACTAATTTATCCATTGTGCTTACAGACAGTTGCCATCGCTGCAAAGCTTGGAAACACTTCACATGAGAAACACACAGAGGACTGTTGCGAATCTCCCAACATCACTGGATACACTATGCAATCTATCTGATGTAGATCTGTCCAAAAATGCATTAACAAAAGTGCCAGATGCACTCTATTCTCTACAGAATTTAAAAAGACTAAATCTTAGCGACAATGAGATCAGTGAGATATCATCAGGTTGGTACTACAAATGATTAAACATGTATTTGGACTAAAACTAGAGTTTTTTTTTTTAAATAACTTAGTCAAGTAATAGATAAGTTTTGCATCATAATCCACAACTTCTTGAACTTGGCCAATTGGCTTACCCCCATTCGCAAATAAAAATAATTCAGCTATAGGAACGTTCAAGTATTTCGTCACGTAATTTTTGGAGATTATTGACCCCCCTCCACCCGTGTAACGTTATTATGTGGTGTAAAGTACTGGAAAGTCGAATATTAACAATAACGCATGATTCAATCCCCGCCCCGCAATGTAACGTTTTACAAAAGGCCCCCCCCCCCCAATTTCGTTACGTAATACTTGAACGCTATGAAGTGTTACACCCATTTAGTTACAGCTTGTAACTAGTAGAAGTGTTTTCAATATCTGTTGTTAAAATTCCTTTCAGCAATGGATATATGGCAAAAACTAGAAAGTCTCAATTTATCTCGCAATAAACTAACGGCATTACCAGCCTCACTTTGCAAGTTACAAAACCTTCGGAGACTACATGTGGATGACAATAAGTTAGACTTTGAAGGTATACCATCCGGTATTGGAAAGCTAGGAGCCTTAGAGGTGTTCTCAGCTGCAAATAACTTACTTGAAATGATACCAGAAGGTCTTTGCAGGTAGATATGTTTTATTGTCTATTAAAATTTTTTTACACATTGATTTATTTTGTCATTATCATTATGTGAAATACCTACAAATCTTGTGCTTTCTGTAATTACCTTTAATTAGGTTAATTCGGGGATTGCATTGGCAAGATTGTGCCTTTCGACCAGTTCGTTACGTAATTTGACATAAAAGTTCTGTTTAATTGATAATGTTACATAGGTGTTCAGGCACAGAAGGCTAATCACCTACTTAAACAAAATAAATCAGTGGCGCTACAACCTCCTTCGGTATTGGCCTCATATTTCTGAATCTGTTTCATGATCATTTTAAAATCTAATAGGCAAGTAGGTGATCAGCCTCCAGTGTCTGACACGCCGTCGACTTTTTGGGTTTAAGACATGTCGGTTTCTTCACGATGTTTTCCTTCACCGTTCGAGCAAATGTTAACAATAATGCGCACATATTAAGCAAGTTCATTGGTGCACAGCCGGGGATTGAACCTACGACCTAGAGACCTACGTATGAGAGTCGCACGCTGAAGCCACTAGGCCAACACTGCTCTAAATCATCTATTATTATAATATTATTATAAAAAAAAGGGTGCGTGTACTTATGTACACGCGTAAGAAGTTATACTTCTTTGGCATTATTAAACATAGTTTTTGATTGCATGCAAATAATTAATTACAATTAAATAATCAAAGACTGGAAAAGGAGTCATTATAGTCAATAAAGTTCAGTTTACATTTGAAAAATTAAATAAATAAATATTTATTATTATTCTCTTACATTAAGTGTAACATAAACTCTATTATTATTCGAATGTTGTTTTTAAATTTGTCCAATGCCGTAGCATCTTCCGTGGGCATTCTGTTAATTTTGTGTCACGATGCGCGCGTATCGTAAAATCTCACTCTCATTAATTTTTCATAACGCGCCTAAAGTAGTATAAGTTCAAAAACAAATATATCATTTATTCTTATGTACACTTATCAATGTCAATTTAAATAATTGGTAGAAAATATCATTTGAATATTCAACTTGAAATCAGTGTGGTCTTTACAGGTGTGGGTCTTTAAAAAAATTGAACCTGAGCTGTAACAAGCTAATCACTCTACCTGATGCAATCCATCTGTTATCTGACTTGGAGAGCTTACAATTACATGGCAACCCTGACTTGGTCATGCCCCCGAAGCCGGTTGAAAGAGCCAAAGGATCTGGACTCCAGTACTATAATGTGGACTTCTCTTTGCAAACGCAACTGCAGTTGGCTGGAGCCGCTACACCTGAGATGAGTGCACCGAATTGTAAGTCTTGTATATGATATTCTACTTTCCTGTTAAGTATATCTTAATATTTATTAATTACGTGTCACGTTGTTTGTCCGCTATGGACTCCTAAACAACTGAACCGATTTCAATCAAATTTGCACACCGTGTGCAGTTTGATCTAACTTAAAAGATAGGATATTACTTAGCTTACATCTCAATTTATACCCGCAATATTATTTTATTGCAAATTTTCTGTTGATTATTTGATAGTCACAATTCTAACAGATGGCGCTGTGTTGAAAGTACCAATGTTTCGCATAAGCTACAATTTATAGCATAACCACCCAAAAAGCATGGTGATCCCCTACAGTTTCCTTTGAATAGTTAACTACTATGTAATATAACAAAAATCTTAGCCACAGCAACGCTTGGCCGAGTCTGCTAGTTATTTATAAATATTAATGGATATCATTATTGGTAATTTCTTTAAATTTTAAAATTAATTTTACAGATCTATATAAAATAATTCTAAGAGCATGATTCAAAGTTACATATGGAACTCATAGTGCAAACCAATCTTCCGTATGTCAAAATGAAATAAGTTTTTGACACGGGAAGCATACACACTACGCAGTCTGGACTATCAATCTTTAAATATGCTTTTAAGTATGCTTAATAGTAGATTCAAAATCCTTATGTGTGTGTGTTGTAATAGGCGATTGCCATGCCCTCTCGAATAAATCAATGACTTTGTTTTTCGAGATCGTAATCATACAAAAGATGCCTTTTATATTGATATCCAGCTCGGTAACCCTTATCTAGGGATGTGACATTCTCCATAATAAATCGATTTTTTATTAATCGTTTGTTTTTTAGCATGAAAAATAATCGATTTTTTCCTAATTTTTGAATTAATTTAAAAATAAACACCCTAAATATTTTATATTTCATGGTTTTATTAACTTAAAATAAACAATAGAAATTATAAACACAAATTCACGTTTAAGAATAATCAAAATCGACATTAACTCAATCTCGTTTTGATAGATTTTAGGTGAAATTTGATTAATGCTGAGTGTACGCCTTTTCAGTAGCACATTGCAGTATTTTTGTTGTCTTTTTTATTGTATGTAACCTTGTGCTGCTGAATAAATTTATTTTACTTTTAAATTATAGTGTTCCATTCAAACTTGAGTTTTTGTAAACTTAACTGGTTTCGATGTTTTAGAAAAAAAAATTAATGCATCGAGTATATCAATACATCTTCAAAGCATCGAATTCAATGTATCGCATTGAAAACATCGATGTATATCGAATATCCCTAATAGTTCGAGGTCCGGGTTATAAAAGACCAGACATAATGTCGGAGGTGGCAGATGAAAAATCGACTATGATTGATTTTCAATTATAAAAATCGCGTACAAAAATCGATTATAACTATAAAAAAAATCGATTTTTGTAATAATCGATTATTTTTTCACATCCCTACGCTCAGCTTTTTGGCATTGTAGTAAGTTGACTCAGTCCGTGTACGCTATAATGTTTTTATTTTCTCGTAGCCGGTACCAAATCGGATCCAATAGCCCGCAAGCTTCGCCTCCGTCGTGGCCGAGCTGAACCAGAGCAGAAGGACTCGGCTCTCATACTGCGTGGTATGCAAGAGCAGGCTAACACTCAACACGCCAACGAGCTGAGCGAACAACCTAATAGTGAACTCAAGTGAGTAAACTTCATCTTCATCAGCGTTCTGCTTAATGTAATATAGGTGTTAGTCTCACTTAATTTATTTTTGTAAGACTTTTTTTTGCACTGAATAAATAAATCAGTGGCGCTACAACCTCTTTAAGTCTTGGCCTCAGATTTCTGAATCTGTTTCATGATCATTTTTAAATCTAATAGGCAAGTAGGTGATCAGCCTCCAGTGCCTATTAGATTTTTAAATGATCATGAAATAGATCCAGAAATCTGAGGCCAGGACCTAAAAGAGGTTGTAGCGCCACTGATTTATTTTATTTATTTAATAATATTACTGAACGGTGCCATACATAAATAGTAGAGGTATTTTGGTTTATTTCTATATCGCTAAAAATGTATATGTTCGAAATACATTTTCGTTTCATAAATTTTGATGAGAGCGATCTATATATTTTTATTCGGTCGATCTTCACATTTGATTAATTTGCTCTATTTTGTATCGCTTGGGTTTTGCTAGACGCATTTTGAATTTGATTCATTTCTACCAATTTTATTAATTAGGTACGCCCTCAGTTTCATAATTTATTAGTGAGTGTTTATACCTATTGTGAACTATTTAAAAGGCAAAGTATTAGTAGTATATTATCAGTCCAACCTCTCTTATTAATTTTCCCTAACTAATTTTCTGATTATCCTTACGACTGACAGTTGTGTGTCTTTCTTCATGTTAGAATATATCGAAATGAGTACATACTCTCAGGGCTTATTAATTTAAGATAAAATTGTGTAAGAACAGCCACAGAACCGTTCTTTCTGGTACAGTATATGTAATTGTAATGTATATAAGAGTTATCGTATATCATACGAACGTAACACATATAAGCTTGTACAATTACAGACAAAATATACGAATTTTATCTCTTAACTTACTTTTTAGACCAAAAAGATGGGATGAAAGTCTGGAGAAGCCGCCGCTGGATTACTCCGAATTCTTCGATGAAGACACGGGCCAGACGCCAGGTCTTCAAGTTTGGGAAATCGAAAACTTCATACCAGCACCTGTTGATGAAGTGAGTATCATTGTCCCTTTAATATTATTCGATGTGTGATCGCCTTTCATATTATGCATATTGATGCAAGTTTTTTATAGTATTACTACAAGACCGGCCGAGCGTTGCTGTGGCTAAGGTTTTTGTTATATTACATAGTAGTAAACTATTCAAGGGAAACGGTATGAGAACTTATGTGAAACGTTGGTACTTTTAACATAGCGCCATCTGTTAGAATTGTATCAAATAATAAACAAATATTTGCAATAAAATAATATTGCGGGTATAAATTGAGATATAAGCTATCCTATCTTTAAAGTTGGATCAAACTACACACGGTGTGCAAATTTGATTGATATCGGTTCGGTAGTTTAGGAGTTCATCGCGGACAAACAACGTGACACGTAATTTATATATATTAAGATTTCTACTATATAGCACAAATACATTCTACTTAATTAAGAGTGCAATTTGACGTAATACGTCCAGATTCCCGACGATTTTTCACGACGTAACATTTAATACGTGAGTAACTTTATAAAATCGAAAAATTTCCGTAATTTTATGAGAATTGAAAACATTTTGATTATAATTTAACTGCGGAATTATTTAACCAAAAATTGTATGACTAAAAGTTTTATGATTTCGGATCCGCTGGTTGCAATCCCTTTTCTTATTAACATAAACGTAAATTAATCAATAAAGCTTTTTATAAATTAGACGAATACTTAAATAATCCTAATCCTTGGGATTGATTTGCTCCAGTTCAAACAATTTGTATGACTCAAAACTTATCGATTAAAAATAGTGGTGGAAAGTTTCTTGCCAGTTCTTCTTGCCCGCTCGCTTGTTTACCTATATGAATAAAGATATTTTGAGTTTGAGTTTGCATATAATATATTAAAAAAAAATTTTTGTTCAAATACTTATTTAAATTTAAATTTTGTTACAATAATTACATATTTTTGATATTAAATAATTGTCAACAGGTAGCACATGGGAAGTTCTTTGAAGGCGACTGCTATATAATTCTAAAGACGTCTATAGAAGAGCAGGGTCAGCTGTCTTGGGACATACATTTCTGGATTGGTTCTAAGGCCACAGTAAGTGGGTTTTAACTTTAAAATATACTTAATAGTATATCATACCGTGTTTAAAATAAAGATAAATACGAATTAAAATTTGCTATTAAAGTATGTCTTTATCCGAAATATGAATGTAATGTCAGTGGTATTCTGTAAAATCATTATCGGTTTTTATTTTTTAACAGATTGTTTAGTTGCAATTGTTTCTTTGTAAGAAACTTCCGATTCCTATAACAGCTATGACTTTTATTAACAAATCAATATCGATGTAGTGCTTTAATATCGCGAACTTGTAATACAGAAAAAATGCATGCAGTTTCGCTATAAGTTTTAAATGACTATTATTGATGTAACATTATTTCTAATATTATCCAGCTGGATAAAGGCGCGTGCGCAGCAATGCATGCAGTGAATCTGCGAAACTTTCTCGGCGCGAAACGAACACAGCGTCACGAACAAGCCGATGAAACTCCTGAATTCCTTGCTCTGTTCCCGTTGCCTCCTGTTTATATCAATGGGAGTCGAACGCCATCCGGATTCTTTACTGTCGACGACCCCGTAAGTAGATTCTTTCAATTAATTTAATTAAATTATTTTGCATTGCAAGTTACATTAAGATAGGGAAGGTAAAAAAAATTGTTGACCATAAAGATATTTTTCGTTTGTAGTTTTCAAATGAGTTATGAAATATAGATATAATTGTATTTTGTTAATATACATAGAGTTTGTTTATAGTTTTCATAAACACTGCTCAACGAACATAGAGTACAAGATTGACAGATGTCAAATTGATTATGTACTAATTAAAAAGTAAAGTGATCGCTTGAGTCACTTCTCGTTATTTTTTTTGGGAATTGTATGTTTACCGTAATTGTTATTTGTTAACATTGTCGCGCACACTAGAAAATTACATTATATATGTCGTAGCTGTCGTAACTGTCAGCTGTCATTGTCATTATATCACAGAGCTAATTGTCAATACTTCAAGTTTATTTTATTTGACAATACAGATCTATAAATATACGGCTATTCTATGGTCGCTAGTAATAGTGATACCTATTGTTATATATGTGACCATAAAATTGTAAATACCGTTAGATTGTAATCTATTGTACTACTTAAAATTTAACGTATTATTATTAGGTAGATTGTAATCTATCGAAGTGAAACACTCACGTCTGGGTCACCAATGTATTGTGGCTACGCCACACGTTAAATTGTAAGCAGTACGTTGAGGTTCCCAATCTTTCGACAGTTCACAAATTCGCGAGATAGATTACAATCTAACGGTATTTACAATTTTACGGTGACATATATAAAAATAACATGACGTGAATTTTAGCATTACGTGACTCGTCTCTACCGGGTTCATGGCGCTGGAAGTAGTATACACTTAGAGCCGGTACCTGTGGAAGCAGATTCTCTTGATCCCAGATACGTGTTCGTTCTGGATACTGGATTAATCATATATCTGTGGTAAGGCATGTTATGTATATGTTGTGTTTAGAAACAAATGTACCATCTCACTGCATAATTGAATTTTATTATATCATATAATTATAATCATTGTTATTAGTAAATCATTTTTAAATTAAAAATATAAAGAAACTTCACCTATGATGTATTGACGGGAATATTACATTTAATTTCTCAGTTTTAACTGAAATAAAGTTTAGGCTCTTTCCATCACAGCGTTAACACAATTTGAAAGAAAGAGACAAATGAGTGTATGATAAAACATTGTAATTTCTTTTAGTTAAGAATAAAAGGGTTATTACTTCATTAAAATACGGATACTTCTTCGTGTCACAAAGTCTAGAAATATTCTTATTTCTTGCTTACTTCTTTTCAACTTATATTCAACAGTTTTTTCATTGATATATAAGGAAACATGTCAAGAGACAACAAATAAAAATGTTAAAAGACTTTTAAAGGTATTATAGGTTTTTATTCGTAAGTGGACTTACTCGAAAAAAAAAAACCATGGCGATTAAAAAGAGTGGCGGAGAGTTTATTGCCAGTTCTTCTCTTCCGTTCTACGCCCTTGATTTGAGAACTGGCACTAAATGTAAAATTAGAAGCATTTAATATGTATTTCTTTACAGACAAGTCATAAGTGTACAAAGTGTTACCAATATGATTAAATGATTTTTGAATTTGAATTTTGAACCCGTTTTAATTAATTGCAATTCCAGGATCGGAAAGAAAGCGAAAAACACCTTAAAGTCGAAAGGTCGCCTATTCGCAGAAAAGATAAATAAAGAAGAGAGGAAGAATAAGGCAGAATTAATAACAGAACCTCCTGGAAAAGAGCCTAAAGGGTTTTGGGAGGCTTTAGGCTATCAGGGAGACCTACCTTTCGTTCCCCAGGTATGTTTAATACTTTTATATTATGTATCATTAATTAATGACCAATTATTTTACATTTCTAGAAATTTCTTCGCTACGTAATACTTGAACGCTCCCTTATATATGTTTTAATTGTTTGTTTTATTCTTCTCTTTGTATTTTAGTTATACTTTAAAGGTCAAGTAGTTTGCACTTCTGGCGCTCACCTATTTTATTTTTCCTTAAGAGGTTGTATAACTCGAAGACGATAAGCCGCCCGTTGCCCTCCATATCATTTATTGTTATTATTTAGTAATTACAACGAAGTGTTAAATAAATATACACATGAAGTCTAAATTTAGACCTTAATTTTTGACGTGACAACGTCTAATAATTATATGAACGTCCCATTACGCGCATTGTCCAGTTACGCTCATTGTACGCTTGCGCCGCATTTACCTGTCTTCCAGTCGATTGGCCTATGCGTCCGAGGATTCAGTCTTTCTTTGTATCCATACAAAATAGTGATCATTCAATAAAAATTATTCAATTTTATTCATAATGTGCAATAATTTCATTAATGTTTTGTTATGACGTCACGTTCAAGTATCGTCCGTAAATCGACTTTACAGACGGACCTTAATATTGAAGTTCATACCACACCAATGTGAATAAATTTTAATATGTTTGTATAGGAACATGTGCCTGAAGATTTCACATGGCTAGCCCCTCGCTTATACCGCGTGGAACTGGGTATGGGCTACTTGGAACTGCCACAAACGGAGCAAGCAGTCGCTCGTTCGGTGTTGGCTACGAAGAACGTGTACATATTGGACGCGCATCTTGATGTGTTTGTATGGTATGTTCTTTTAAGAAATAATAATAATTTATTTTCTCCCATATAACATTTATAACAAACAAGAAGATTACAGTTGAGACGGTATTGGGTGACTGGTTTCCAAACTAGGTAACCTGTGATATGGATAACCAGGCAAAGTCTTATTGAGGAGTAGTAACAAAAAGTACATACATATAATATGGGTAGGCAAACAAATTTAACGTTTTAAATAAGGAAAGAAAAACAAAACAGTCGACTAGATAGAAATTAGTAGAAATAAAGTTGTATGGGTGTATGAGAGGGTGTGTGTATGTGAGTGTGTTGTATGTGAGTGGGTGTGTATGCGAGTGCGTGTGTATGTGTGTGTGTGTGTGTTTGTGAGTGTGTGTGATAGTGGGAGAGGTTATGTACGCGTGTGTAAATGAATGTTAGAAGGGTGTGTGTGGGTATGTGTCAGGCAAACGCCTGAGAACATATGTGAAAATTATTTTAATACATCTAGCAGATTTTTCGTTTGGTCATATATATACATTAAATCTTTTATAATAA
This sequence comes from Pieris napi, assembly GCF_905475465.1. NCBI lineage: Eukaryota > Metazoa > Arthropoda > Insecta > Lepidoptera > Pieridae > Pieris > Pieris napi. The sequence goes on from NC_062237.1 coordinate 10,472,454, forward strand.
ATAATCTAATTGCAACGTTTTAACTCTAGTAGTCTGTCTCTTCTTATCACAGCGTAAAATCGATTTGACAGAAAGAGACGATAGAGTTTATACGAATAGTTTGTATTTACATTATAAGTAAAATTTCTAGAAGGATGGGGGGGGGGGTTGAAATTGAATTCCTATCCTACGAAATTATAACTTGTTTTTAAAGTTATTAAAGGATCGTATAACTTAATTTTATCTTCAATACACTTAATAAACAACAATAAATAGTATGTCTAACGCAAGATCTCATCAGTACCAATCTAGTGGATATTATGAAAAAGATACAGGATACATCCTGTATCTTTTTCATTTTCGATTTTTTCGAATTTTAATAAGAATAAGTAAAAAAAGTGAATTTTCATATAAAAACTAAAATAAATCAAACTAAATATAATAATAAATAAAACTCTGCAGGGGTTGACCTTAGAGACCTCCCGTAGAACAATTTTTTGCCGCTGATGACCTCATCTATCCCCTATTTGCGTTTGATCCACGACTTTTTGGCCACCCTGTATACCTATCACGAAATATTAAATAGGTTCGGCAAGAAATCATCTCGGCTGGTCCGAGCTGCTGCCGTGAAGTTAGCTCAGGAATTGTTCAATATGGTCAAGAGACCACCGCACGCGCTCGTCACAAGACTTCAGGAAGGCACTGAGACCCAGGTATTTATCAAGCTATTTTTATTTCAATCAAATTTAAACAGCTTCATTTCTAACCGAGTGTTTCCCACCTTCTTTTGTCCCATGCCCAACTTTAGCCTTTCTTCCTTCGTGCACTATGGAACATACATAATTTTTAATATCTAATTAGGCATTACAGCCCGCCATACCGACGCGAATAATAATAATAATAATAAAGCCCGTTTCATTTCCAATCATGACAAAAAAATAACAAATTATTATACTCATCTTAGATTATTATTTTTTTTTTTTCTATTGCTTGTTATTCTATATTCTAGCTTCCTTCAGTACCGTCGATCGGAACCCCTTCACGGGTAAAGGCCTCCTCCAGGCTTTTTCCAATTCTATGGCTCTCTTTCTCCATTTGTTTCCTGCTACCGCTTCTATTTCTTCTATTCACCTTTTTTTTGGGCGACCTCTTCTTCCTCTTGGTCCTTTCCATACAGTTGTCTTTAAGGTCCACCTATTATCTGTGTATCTTGCTATATGCCCCGAGAATGCGTTGATTAAAAAAAATTCAACCATTAGTACCAGGCAAATTTTTGCTCAGTTAATCATCGTCGTGCAGCCATTAAAGAAAATCATCATGCCATACTTTTTGAATGGTACCAAATGGCCGCCATATCGCCGTAAAATCAGCCATTTTTTTGTCAAACGATTTTTACCAGTATTGCATTTGGATTTTTGGACAGTATTTGATAAAATGTGACTGTTGTTATATTTGCCATACTTCTAGTAGGAGGAAGTGCTGCCATACTTGAAAAACTTATTAATTCGACACGTTTCAAAAATACGAATAAATTAATAATAGAAATTTTAATCATAAAAATAATATATTTTTAATAAATTAATATTACAGGTTTTCAAAACATACTTCCTGGGTTGGGAGGAAGTAATAGCCGTGGACTTCACTCGTACAGCGGAGTCTGTTGCAAGAACCGGTGCTGATCTTACTACTTGGGCCAGGAATCAGGAGACGAAGTATGTATTTCTATACAATAATACATCTAAATGTGTGTTATTGATCTAGATATAATTTTAAAACTTATATATATATATATATATATATATATATATATATATATATATATATATATAATGTATCAATCGCTTATACGAGTACTGGGAATAAATAAGGCTCAACTGCGTTTCTCTGTGAATATAAAAGACCTATATTCTAGGTTTTATAAAATAAAATAATGTAATGAAAAAAATTAAAACATCTTACATCTATTATGGCAAGTGACATATTAAACATCGTCGAGCAGACGGCAAAGAAAAATAAAATATAAAAAGAGTTTGTATAGGAATATATGTTTTCCTTACATATATTTTCTATATGTTAATTTATTTAGCCTATTAAGATACGATCATATCCAACTTTGCATAGATTGGATATAATCTTAGCGTATTTTTTTTTTAAGATTAACGTAACGTATTTGCTTTGACCTTTGACTTCGATACTTACTGTTAATATTCTCAATAGGACGGACTTATCGGCACTTTTCACGCCACGGCAACCAGCAATGTCTCCTATAGAAGCCAAAACACTAGCTGACGAATGGAACGAAGATTTAGAAGCGATGGAGGCATTCGTTTTGGAGGGTAGACATTTTGTGAGACTACCCGACCAGGAACTCGGAGTTTTTCACAGCCAGGACTGTTATGTATTCCTATGTAGATATATTTTGCCGGTGGATGATGAGAATGAAGATATGGATGACAATGAGGCTGATGCTGATGCTTCATGGGTGGTGTATTTCTGGTAAGCTTAAATTAATATTTATTTAGTAACTATTGATATTCATTCATGTAGATATCAAGGGGATATTTGTCACAATAAATGTAAAATAAAAATAAATACTTTGGATAATTTTAATATAAATAATTGCATGAGCAGTGTTGGTTCAGCATGCCTGAGGTCGTAGGTTCGAACTCCGGGTGTGCACCAATAGACTTTCTATCTTTGCCCATTTAAATTAGCTCGAACGGTGAAGGAAAACATCGTGAGGAAGCAGGCTTGCCTTAGACCCAAAAAGTCGACGGCGTGTGTCAGACACAGGAGGCTGATCACCAACTTGCTTATTAGACAAATGATAATGAAACCGATACAGAAATCTGAGGCCCCAACCTAAAAAGGTTGTAGTGCCACTGATTTATCTTTATTTTATTAATTTCACGGGGTTGATGTAACATTCTAAATGTGTATAATTTTTAAATAGGTGCATTATTTTTTGTGTTAATGTCTTACAAACTTAAAAATACATTTGCTTCGACATTATTAGTATAGATTTGTGTGCTTTTAGAATAAAATATGTAGTACATAGCTTCAAAACTGCTAAACGAATTTCCAGCAATTTCTACAAATATATCTTTCGAAGTATGTAGTACGTAGTGTACCCCTCGTTGGGGGCAATTAGATTGTTAATGGAGGATTTCTCTTTTGAATATTTAAATTCCTTAGTAATTTCTTACTATAACCTATAATTGAAGTTTCTTAATGGAACAATTAAATTTTTAAATATTAAAAATTATGTATGTTACATAATCATTTTAGAAAGGATAAAAAGTGGGACGTGGCACAAAAAAGGCAAACACTGATAGTACTGTACACGCGTATTTCAAAGTAATTACAAATAAATATGTTTTTCGCTTAATCTAACTTATGGGGCATTTAAATATATTTAAAAATGTTCTAGTCCGGAATCCATCGCCCATTTTTGCACTTGATTACTATCAAGCAAATTTTCCGTGAGTAGCTTTATTTTGATGAGACGCCCAATAATTTCCTATACGAAACTCTAACTAGTAATCAAGTGCAAAAATGGGCGATGGATCCCGGACTATTCGTATATAAAACTGTAAAAACTTTCTTCAATGTAAAATGTGATAAACCAATTTTTATATATTTTCCACACTTTTTAAGGCAAGGTAGAAAAGCCCCAAACATGGGTTGGTTGACATTCACATTCGGTCTGGAAAGAAAATTCAAACAGCTCTGCAAACGGCTGGATGTGGTCAGAACACATCAGCAACAGGAAAGCCTTAAATTCATGGCGCATTTCAAGAGGCGGTTCATCATCAGGGATGGCAAGAGGAATGTTAAGCCGGTAAGTGATATATCGTATGTAATAATAAAATTTATTCGTAACAAAATATGGTTGTGATGAAATTGTCTCTGTGTTGTGAGTCTAATATAATAATCTAATCAGATTACAGCTCTTACGTGGTGAATGTTAAAAGCAAAGGAAAATAAATTAGGTATAAAAATGATTTTAAAGAACATGTAGTCTTAAATGGATATTAGTCAATTAATTAATCAGATCTTCGATTGTTGGCTGATGAATTTTAAAAAAGATCCCTAATCCGCATGGTTAAGCAAAATATAAGTATTTTTAAGTAGGTAATAAGTAAAAACAAAAAATTTGTATTGTCTTTTATTGTCATAACCTTTACACATATACATACATACATGTCTGGGACACAGCGTACGCACGCTTATCCCAGACACACTCTCACTGTTGATTAATTGACGACTCATTGGTCTAATGGTTAGTACCCCTGACTGCGAAACCATGGGTCCCGGGTTCGATCCCCGGCTGAGACGAACATCGATGTGATGGGCATTTGGTGTTGTGCTTAGGTCTTGGGTGTTTAAATATGTCTATATATCTATAATATGTATGTATATCCGTTGCCTAGTACCCATAACACAAGCTTCACCAGCTTAGCATGGGACTAGGTCAATTGGTGTGAATTGTCTTTAAAAAAAAAAATTGTTCGCATAACTACAACGTCGGTTCTTTTTCACTCTTTCTCATTGTTCTATAGGAGGGCCGTCAGCCAGTGGAGTTGTTCGAGTTACGAAGTAACGGGTCGGCGCTCTGCACACGACTTATCCAAGTCAAGGCAGACCCTACACAACTCAATTCCGCTTTTTGGTAAGACCATTTTTTTCCTAAAACATTTTTAATTTATTTATTTCATACTAGCGGACCCGACAGACGTTGTCCTGTCTTAACTATGAATATTGATTTCAAATTGGTATAATGAATTAAAAAATATTTCAGAAACAAAGTGTTTATTCTTCTTTCTAATGCTTTATGTTATACAACATTCTTTGTTTGTTTTTCTGGCTCGCATATTATTATTTTATCAATATAATAACTCCGATCGAAGCATTTAATTTGAACGATATTCATTTTTCTTACATCCTCTGACGATATTTGCAGCACGCATTCTGTCAATGTTCTGTTATGTCAAACGCCATAAGGTTACACCAAAAAGTTCGAATTGTATGGTGGTTAAGTATTCTTGAATTTTCTAGTTTTCCGCGCAATTTTTTTATTTTTTTATTTTATAAGAACCTTCTCCTGACAATTACAAACACAACAAAAAAAAATCAGACAAATCGGTCGAGCCGTTTTCATGTGATGTCGTGACAACGGAAAATGGGTTTCATTTTTATATATATAGATAACCGCCAGTACAGATACCCATCCATCCCGACTTATGTAATGAATTTTTGGACCGCGCTATCCCAAGATAAGATCTATCTATATATGTATTTAAAGAAAACACTTTTTTATCGGATTAATTAAATTTACAATTATTTTACATAATTTTAAATTTTTTCGACGTTTCGTGCGTGGTCACGGTGACTGAAGACAAAAGGTGTTGAATGTCAAAAAGTATCACAGCTGTAGAAAAAGTTGTGTTATATGTATTTATTTCCCCGGAGTTGGTATCGACTAAAGGATGGTGGGTTTTGGCAGAAATGGCTCACGGTGTCCTCCTAGATTAGATATTTTTTTGTTTAGCTACATCCTAAACGTGCCGCTAGAAGGTGGAAACGACACGTCCTCTGCGATCGTATACGCTTGGATTGGGAGTAAGAGCGACGCAGATTCTGCCAGGCTCATCGAACAAATCGCTGAGGAGAAATTCAATAACCCCTGGGTTAGCTTGCAGGTATGATGAATATATGATATAGAATGTTTTATTATTAATATATAAATTTATAGATAAAACCATGGCCTTATTTAAAAATGTATTAATTTATTTATGCCTATTAAAAGCACCTGTGTTTTTACGGTGTGAGAGAAGGAAGGTGTTCTGTTCTTTCAACCTAAAGGGAGGATCCTATTTCAGTCTAACCTCTGACTGGCCCGAAAGCCCCAATGGCTAAGGCCGTAATAACTTTGTATGCGCGTTTCAGGGTATGACGTCATCGCAGTGATTTGTAAGCTCAGTTGTAGTTCTTAAAAAAGACATCATTTATTCTAGTTAATTCATTTACAACATTGTGTGTGTGTGTCTTCACTGACCCCTTTATTTCTATCAGTTTAATAACCGCTATAAGTAAAGAACATACCTGTCCCTTTCCAACACACTGTAAACACAATTTGACACAGAGAGATGAAAAGGTACTTTAGTTACAGAAGCGCAATTAGACTAAGAAAAAGGGGTAAAGAATATGAAACGCGTATAGCTGTGAGGAAAACTATGAAAATCAGCCGGGTTAATTTTATACTGCATTTTTTTTTGCATGTTGAGACTGGCCCTACGCTCTCTCTAGCATCACTTAAATATAAGTATACTAGTGGACCCCACAGACGTTGTCCTGCATGATATTTCAAGCTATTAGGATATTAAAATATGAAAGTACCGACTGCAGCGCCACCTGCCGGGCTGATTTGTGAATCTAAACCATTCCCAGATCCCCTTGAACACACACAAAAAATTTCATCAAAATCGGTCCAGTCGTTTGAGAGAAGTTCAGTGACATCCACACTCACAGAAGAATTATATATATAAAGATTTACGTCAACTTTTTAAAACGCCTTGGCAACAACATTAGCTTGAACTTCCACTGTTATATTTACTTATTCTTGTAAAGAATTCCCAAATCAAATCCTGTTATCATTCCTTTTAATACTCTATGTTTAAGGAGATATAGGTTTATAATCAATACCTAACCATTACACCTAATATCATATAGGTGTTGACGGAGGGTAGTGAGCCAGACAACTTCTTTTGGGTGGCTTTGGGCGGAAGGAAACCGTACGAAACGGACGCAGACTTCCTCAACTTTACACGATTATTCCGCTGTTCCAATGAGAAAGGATATTTCACTGTATCTGAGAAATGTACTGATTTCTGTCAGGTTGGTATTTTGTATAAAGAAATATATAGCGCCATATCTAATTACCTTATTATACCTCTCTTAGATTTTTATTCAATATTTTGTCCAGAAATCAGTAAAATATTAAACATATTTTGAAATTGTTGAATTGAAAAGCATCTACCGCATTTACCATGGAGAGTGTTCAGAGGAGTTGGGCGGATTAAGTATCTGCAGCTGAGTTTCAGTAGTCATCGGACGTCGAGGCAGAATACGAAATTCGACGTCCGCCGTTCCACAACTGAGCGTTTTTCAAGGCAGTTTTTGCCGCACACCACCACTTTGTGGAACCTGCTGCCCACTAAAGTATTTCCGAACCAATTCGACTTAGGGTCCTTCAAGAAAAGAGCGTACCAATTCTTAAAAGGCTGGCAACGCACTCGCGAGCCCTCTGGCATTGAGAGTGTCCATGGGCGGCGGTATCACTTAACATCTGGTGAGCCTCCTGCCCGTTTGCCCCGTTTTATAAAAAAAAAATCTTTGCGAAGCAAAAATCACTATTGATATAGGAACAATATTTTTCTCGTAAAAGAATTAGCAACATGAGTTTTGTAGTTCAATAGTGAAAGTTTATCATTTATTTAAAAATAATGATACAGAACAATCAATTTAATTTGTTTTTAGGATGACCTTGCTGATGATGATATAATGATTCTAGACAACGGAGAACAAGTGTTCCTTTGGCTTGGAGCCAAGTGCTCAGAGGTTGAGATTAAGCTTGCTTATAAAAGTGCTCAGGTAAATAGACTTTTAATTATTTATGATGAGGACTCCTGCACTTGTACTGTGTCAATATACTGTGGTCTGATCCTAGAATTTATCATTTAAGTGATAGTACTTGTAGTTGGCCAAATGATCAATATTATGACTAAACTTATTACCTTTTTTATAGGTATACATTCAGCATATGAAGACAGTACAGCCTGAACGAGCAAGAAAACTATTCCTTACACTGAAAGACAAAGAGTCACGTAGATTCACCAAGTGTTTCCACGGCTGGGGGGAGCACAAGAGACCACCAGAGTAAAAAGATGTATTTATAAAATGTTTTAATCAATTAGTTCTAAAAGATATATTAATGCAGTATTACAGATTACATGTATCATCTGAAATAATTTCATATCAAAACAGCTATTATACTGCCATACTTTAAACCACTATATTATTAGATTGTTTCCGAGAAAGTGAAACTATCTGATGTAAATAACAAAAGCATTATAAACACACTTATTTTGAACATGCAAATAAAAGACTGATCTATGCCATCTCATCTTTATTTGTCACTTTTACTTATAAAATTAAGCACAAGTAATTATATCTTTAAGTAAACATAATTTGCAATACAAATATAATTTATTAATAAAATGATTGACTAGCTTATGTTACAGACAGTTACGATAGGCCCTTTAAAGAACAATCTTACAATAAGAACTATTACTATTGTAAATATACAAATATTTTGTCAAGTAGAACTAAGTGTATATAATGTGTGTGTGATGCTTTGTAACATACTGAATATAATTTTGCTAAAATTGTGTTAAAAGCACAAATATATTTTATAAACCTTTGTAACCATCTGAATAAATGACATAACAATGAGAAAAATGTTTTTTTACCCGCATTTGATAGAGATATAAGATATTAAGACAATTCGAGATTGCTCATAATAAATTAGTTCATCTAATCGTCGTCATCATCGTCATCGGAAGGAACAAATAATTCATTTTCTTCTAAGAAGTTAGCAATATTTTTACTTATAGCTGCGCCAATAAGAAGTCCAGGGATCACCGCGCCCACCACACTTAAAATACCAAAAGGAGTCTTTTCGGGTTCTGGAAGTATAGCTCCGCTCGGTGTTGTGGTTGCTGTTCTCTTTGATATAAATGTTCCATTTTTGTAATTTCCTTGTACAACCAGCCGAGTAAATCGCGTAAGGTACATTTTGTAATAATTTGGGGCTTTTCAGAGCCTTGTTTTATTATGCAGCTGACTTGATTTTTGAAAATATAAAATAAGACCGTCATTGCCACTGCCAAGTCTTAGTTGAAGTTTGACAATCATTCAAAAGTCAAAACTGCTGTGTATTCTATTAGGTAAATGTGAAGAGGATATTTTCAAATATGTTCACCATCGAGTTATTGAGAAGTCAACTGTCATTTATTATCAATTATGTGTTTTTACTTTTTACTTTTCAAGTGTTTTTTGGTGTAAAATGTTGTTTAAGTAAACTATGTATAAACATTAATATTTTTTTAAGAACTTAAGGATCTTTATAGAGGAAGATGAATATTACACTGACTAGCTTAGAAGCTTTAATTTGTAAGTATAAATCGAATGTCCTTAATATTTTTCTGTTATATCGCTAAAATGTTATTGTCTTTTAGTAAAAGCAACACATGAATCTCTTCCGCAACCTGATCCTGCGGCCTTAGAGGCATTTTGTGCAATTATGCGTGAAGCCGCTGATGGCCATCATTTAGCGGCGCAGGCTTTAGCTTCTCGTATTCACGTTCAAAATGCCCGTGAAGCTCTATTAGCCCTCTCTATGTTAGATCGTCTTATGCGTAAAGGCGACACGAACTTTCAAGCTGAAATTGGAAAGTTTCGGTTTTTGAATGAAATGATCAAGTTAGTTTCGCCTAAATATTTAGCTGACAGAACTGCTCCTGAAGTTAGGACTAGGGTAAGTCTTTCTTGCATTCCTTTCCCTTTTGAAACTATACCTAAACATGGACTTAGTCTGAAAAACTTATTGTAACATAATTTATTATAGGTTTTACAATTACTGCATGCATGGTCTATTGAATATCCAAAGGAGAACAAATTTAAGGTGGCCTTCGACATGCTAAAAAACCAAGGTGTTATTAAGGAGACTCCACCACCTCTGCCTCCTGAGGAAGTATCTACAGCTCGACCTAGAATTAAAAGTGCAATTTTTGAAGATGACGAAAAATCAAAGCTGCTCCAAACATTACTTCAAAGCAAAAAACCAGAAGATCTACAGCATGCCAACAGATTAATCAAGAATATGGTTAAAGAGGTGAATTTAAGAATTGTTTATTTTATATTTTTTATCCTTTTATTATAAATTATAAATATGATATAAAGGTGTAATTAATAGTTGATATCTATTAACTATTAATTCCATCTTAACCTTTAGTAATAACATATAACATTATATTATATAAATAAATATATTAGGAGGAAAAGAGAAATGAAGCCAACAGTCGCAGGGCATTAGAAGTGAATGCAGCTCTAGACAGTGCTGGGGTTTTGGCTGACATGTTGGATCATGCTGCTGAAGCTTCTCCTGATGAAGAACAACTCATTCATGAACTACATTCCAGCTGCACTAGACTGCGAGTTGTGTTACAACATTTAGCTGCTTCTGACACTCAAGTTGAGAACCTTAGTAAGTGCCTAATCCTAACAGATTGTACCAAAAATCATATTATTTATAAAACTAAGCATTAAATAAGCATTACTTGTTACTTGTATTATTTATATGTTTATTATTTCATCTTGCAGGTGACATCCTTCATGCAAGTGATGTTTTAGATGAAGTTTTTGATAAGTATAATAAGTACACAGTTAACAAAAAAAGTAACAAACTCACACCTACAAGCCAAAATAATGATAGTCTTTTAGACTTTGCGGGAGGATCTACCAGACACACAGATAAAGGACATGAAAACAGAGCTGTAGATGATTTAGGTGACATATTTTTGAATGAAAGCAGTTCAAATAGTCCAATCGTGGAACTCCTTACACCTGTCAGTTTAATACAAAATGGTTAGTATATTTTCTATAAAGGGATGATTGGATTAAATTCTGATTATATCTATCTATAATCACTTTATTTATTTTCTAAGTGCTATAACCAGTATGGGATATTATAGGCACAGTTCTGGCTAAGTTTTAGTAATTTTCTACAAATTGTTTAGCTATTTTAAACTAAATAAAACTGATGACACTGTAAATTAATTTAAAGCAAGAGGGAATCTTTATGATTTTCAGAAGTAAATGTAAAAATATGAAAATAAACATATGCCACATACATATTTTGTTACTTCAAACTGTCTTAACTTGGTAACAAATATGTTACAGATATTTATCATATACATAATACATGTTGCAATGGTCTTACTCATCAGCTATATTCTATTCTATTTCTATTAGTTCTGAACTATATTATATTGTTAAAATTTTAGATAATTGTAAAAACTTAATAATTGACAAGGATAAATTATAATCATAATCATTTATATTATCATTTTCCTTAATTTATTATATCTTGCCTAATATGAGAATAATGAAGTTACAGTAAATTAGTAAATGAGCATATCATTTAAAATTTAATAATAAAAGTTATTTTAGGAATAAAACGTCTCAACATTATTTGCTTAGGTACCTATGTTGCCTCAAAAGTTTTATTTCAATATATTTAATATTTAAAGCAATTTTGGAATATTAACTTGCTCAAAATCATTACAGATACTATCAATTTAGAACAAAAACCTAAGAAGGCCGAAGGCTGGAATGAGCTAGACTCGCTCGGAGAGCAATTATTAAAACAATCATTACCAGAAAATGCAAAACGAGTTGACAATTTTAATCAGTAAGTCAGATACATTTTTTTTGAAGTGAGACTTCTTTATCGGGGTTGGAAAAAAATTTAGTGTATTATTTTTTCGTTACGCGTCACATTTTTCCGTTACGCGCCATCTTTTGAAGTGAAACTTCTTTATCGACGTATGGGAGAAATTTTGTAGCAGGTTACGCGCCATGTTGCTTTTTGAAGTCAAACTTCTTTATCGGCGTTGGAAAAAAATTTACACACATTTGTCACATTTTTCGGTTACGCGCCATCTTTTTCTTGTCCCTACCACGGTTGATCCGAAGAGATTCGAAGCCATTAGTAACAAAAATATATAATAACGATAACAATCATAGTAACACTAATAATTCTATTACAATTAATGAAATTCTGTAATAATCTTAGTACTACATAGTAGTACAGTAATAAGTTAAAATGAAATAATTGTCTTTGTATTCATGTCTGTGATAATAAAAGCCTTTTGTTAAACTTTATCTAATTTAACTTTATTTAACCAATTTCTGTAAAGTTGCATATAGTAGATCATTTTTCGAAAAATAAGGTCATAAAGAAGTTTCACTTCTTACGTACACCTAGTACACGCACACATTTTTTCTTAAATTATTTCAAAAATATCTTCACAACAATATACTTTAGAAATAATTAACAGTTTCGGTGTCTTAAAACAAAATATGTGACTTATGTATCTCCTTTCAGAAAATCAAATAAAAAAATTCCAATGAATGCACTAGAAAAGTCATCATCAAAGGAAGATAGTCAAAAGAATGAACAACTACTGGATCTTGATTTTTTCACCAAAAAACTGGATAATACAAACTTATCACCCGCTGCACAATCAACTTCCATCAGCCCAAATGACGATCTCATGGTGGATATAACCGAAACAATAAACAATAATATTCATACAAATGTAGAAAAAATACTAGACCTGACACCTTTAGAAAACAGTACAAGCGAACAAAGTAAAGACACTATCGAACAGAAGGTAAAATCCTTAGCCGATATAAATGTGACTTTGCAAAGTGTGCATCCTAGTAAAGTGGCTCCGTTAACAGTGTTTGAAGATGAGGGTGTGACGGTAGTTCTGCATTTTTGTAAAGATAAACCGAGACCTGATGTTAATGTCGTTGTGGTGTCTACTAGGAGTAAGCATGAGTCCGCCATTGAGGATTATAAATTTCAAGCAGTGGTACCTAAGGTAAGGTGTATCTTGAATTTTTTATATCCCAATTAATAGTTGAGTAACTGCTTAAACCTATAATTTTAAATTATTGATTCAAATTAAAACAACAAACAAAGTTATATTTGAATTTATTCAGAATTTAATGTTTAAACCAAAGTGTTAAATAACATATTAGCTGAACAACAATTTTGGTATCTTTTAATACAAATTTACTTGAATTAAATTATTGTGGTTATTATGATTTAATAATTATTTAAATGAATTACTTCTTTAACGGATTCAAACCCGTATTTCGGGTAACCCGTATAACCCGTAGTTTAATCGTGTACTGCTGGAGGCTCTTACTTGATAGCCGATATTAACGAAGTTTTATTTAATTGTAAACCAAAGACTAAATTACTATGTTAGATTACGATGTAATAGACTGAATAGGTTACCATAGATAGGCAGCTGATATTAATAAGTGTACCTGCTTTATTTCCAGGGTTGCAAAGTCCGTCTTCTCACACCATCTAGCACCTCACTGCCAGCCTTCAACCCGTTTTTGCCGCCCCCCGCCCTAACCCAGGTACTACTCATTGGACGCCCGCCCAATATCTCTGATATTTCACTTAAATTCGTTCTTACATACACTTGTGATGACGAAATGTACTCAGAAATGGGAGAAGTTAAATCATTGCCACTTGATGTTTAATTTTTAAATCTGTTGAAAACCAAAAGCAGTAGAGCTACGAAAAATATAGCTGTCTCTCTTGCTCGCGTTTGTAGCAACAATTTCGGCCTGTTCCTATATTTGCTTTTTTTTAACTAAGGGAGCGTTTAAGTATTACGTAACGAATTTTTATTTCCTTTCGTAAAAAGTTACGATGCGGGTCGGGGTTGAATTACGCGTTATTGTTAATATTATTTTTGACTTTCCAGTACTTAACACCACATAATGGTAACTTTTAGGTATAAAGAGTCACTAGGTGGTCACGAAACGTTTTACTATACTTGGGTACAGTACTGTACCTAGACGTTACGGCGTGTTACATGGGGGGGGGGTCAATAATCTCCAAAAATTGCGTGACGTAATACTAGATCGCTCCCTAAAATGCGATAAATTTAAAAATTTCGCGCTTAAAACCTATATTTCCGTTTTTAGGTTTTATATTAGTAATAATTTGATTTTAACTACTTGAGAAATGTTCGGTTATATCAATGCTTGAGTTATATTCCTGTCAAATATCAGCTAAAGCATTTGTTTCGAGATGGAAGGCAAATTGCTTAATAAAAATATATATAGACAAAGAAATAGACACATATAAATGTTCGGTCACACTGACTTATAGTAAATAATTCAATATTTTTTTAGCTTCGCAGTTTAAATAATATTAACAACAAAATGTATTTAAGCACCGGTCGCATACATTCCATACAGCGAGCTTTTTAAATATTATAATTTTAGTATTATTTATAATGAATCTAGTCGAAATTTTTTTGCATTTAACATTCCATGACGAACTGATTAATACTTAAGTTTTGTACTTATTTTGAAATATATCTTAAAGTAAATTGGGGGTGGAAAATGAATATTTTCTATTTGACATAATCCTATAAAGTATTGACGCTGTTATAACAGATGCATTTATTATGTACAATGGTATGTATTGCTGTGCAATAGACTCAGAATTATTATATTTAGTTTGTAAGGTGTTAAAATAAATATTATTGTCTGCTTGCTTCTTTGTCTTATTTACTACAATTACCTAAGAGTAGCCTTTCGATTCTAAACATTTTGCAAGGTGCATCAAGCACCAGCTTATAAACGTATCCAAACGAGATGGGATGAGACTAACAAATCAATATCAGTCCAATGGTTAAGGAAACATCGCTCGCTTGCCATTGTCTCTAACGACTACCGTAGTAAAAGTAGTAAGATTTTCTTGCTTTTACTGCAAATTACTGAAATTTTAATAAGTTTAAACCACTACAATTTCAGTATACCTTTAGCAAATCGTATATATCAATCATATATCTCAAAAAATAAAGGGTTATTATTTTATTTAATAATAAATTATCATTTGTCATGCACGTTGAAGCAACCCTTATGACAGCTAAACAAGTTCTAGGTTTCATCTTACGTATTTCAAAGCCATTTAAATATCCTAAAAGTTCTATAAACTTATAGAAAACACTTTTGGAATATGGAATTGTAGTCTCCCATCTTTAGAATTCATATGAATACGGAAGAATCGGTTCAGTTGCCCGTCATAACTTAAAGCATTTGCCTTAAAATACACGATTTACTTTAATTGGGCCGCGGCGTGTATCTTTACCAGATAATATTCATACGGAATTGCTTGCTAAAATCCACTGCAGTACACTAGAAACAAATAGGTATATATTTTACGTGCCTGTCTCACGATTGTGCACATCGTTTGGACACGCTAACAGATTGTGTCGGTTGTACAATAAAATTGTGACCAAATCAAAATATACTCAGTGGACATTTTCAGCAACTGCAATGCCGAGCCGTTTTAGGAACCTTTATTATTATTACTTTTATTTCTTACACGGTGTTATTCCTACCTAATTTATATTTATTAATTTACATTTTTGTTGTAAACTCGCGGACGGACCCATGCCACTTCTTCGATAGAGTCCCCTCGGGATTCGTGTACCGCGATATCGCGGGCTACTCGACTGCGAAGAAGTCGCATGGATCTGATAAGCGCTGCGCCTAATTCGTAAATTCTCATGTCATTTTCACACGAAGGTATATATTTTATTGCTTACATATTTAATAAATGTTTGATCTTCGGTTTAATATGTGTGAGTTTTGAGGCACCTCTGTAACTGTATTATTACAAAAAAACAGGTCTTGCATATTTTGCGAGATGGACGAACACTAACTCCAATTTTCGCAGAACGTAAAATGCATCAAACGGTTAGTATTTGTTCGCAAAAATGTATGTATTGTTTTATCACTATATTATAATAGTGCAGAACCAGCAACAGAAGAAGGAAATAAGATTGATCAATTTTATAGAATACAAAAACTCCTACGTTTTTGTATCTTCTGGGCATAAATGTGATTGTCAGTTCGTGTTCGTCAAAGTTAATAAAATACGTGCATTACAAAAACATTTATTTACAAAATTTAAATGCAAGTTGAACACTTGAAATATTAAGTTACTACCCAGCTTTAAATAAACATAAGTTTAAAGATACACTTACGCTAATTAGAAATAAAGCAAATACTCTAATGTATGAACAAATTCATACACAACTATTATATACTTAGTAGTAATTATATGTTTACAAAATAACAAAAGTCGATTTTTTACAAGCTTTTATACAATATAGCCTAATGTCCATTACTCATCTATTTATTATTTTCTATATAAATGGTTAATTGTCATCTGTCAAAAGCATGAAATGACGCGTATTCTGTCCCGGTTATCTTTGCAGACTTTGCACATATAAAAGGCTATAACCAATATTAGCCAGTTTGTTTATTACTTCAAATTCTCGTGTGGCTTTTTTATTGCATTGTCTTGTTTATTTCACAAAAATTCAATTAATGTTGTTTTTGAAACTGTCGATACTAATAATATTAGATCTATACAGCTTGGTCACGGAAAGCTAGCGCTGTGATAGGTTTCTGATGTCCGCAATATTCGCGTTCTAAAGTCCCTTTCTCCAAATCCCACAGACGTGCGTAGCTGTCCGATGAACCTGATAAAAAACATTTAAAAAATCTATTTTAAATACTTGTCTATTTTAAATCCAAAAGGTATTAGTCAAAATCGCCACTTGTCAAATATGTCAAACTTTAAATAGAAAAAAATGTTTGATAGCTCCGACACTAAAAATTCCAATATTCATTTGATTTTTGTGAGCATTATTTCTTGTAAATGAACGCTTCTGAAGTTTGTACAGATTATAAAAAAATTGTATTCGTAGAAAATCTTGTCAAATAGAGTACGTACTTGATACAGTATAGCTGTCATATGCGAAAGCGAAAGAACTGAACTGAAGAACTACTGAAGCGAAGAACAGTCTAGGGGTCTCCAGTGTATAATAAAAAAATCTATTTGATTGCATAATCTATATCCACTTCTTTAATATTGGATAATGGCGCATGAATACTCACCTGTGAAGAGATATCTAGAGTCGATGGTGAAGGCGGCATCCCACACCCAGCGCTGTGTGTCGTGTCTTAATTCGCGTTTTAGGGTCCAGTCTTTTGTGTTCCACACTTTCGCAGAACAGTCGCCAGATGTCGTTACTAACATACTAAAATGTGAAGAAACTTAAATTAATTTAATATAAAAAGACTATCTTACATACTTTATAAATTATCGAGCAAAACAAAAAAAAAACTATTTAACTATACTCTGATTTTTAATTCCGTAGAAATCTGACAGCTATTATTTTTTGACACATCAGAGAAGGCAAACCTTTTTGGTCGGGCACATTTTTAAATTTCAATACGAGTCTGAACATCTGATTCTATACATACATTTTTATACATATCTTGAAATATTTGTTTCTTTGTCACTTGAGCAAGTAAATATTTAAATTTACCTGGCATTTGTAGATAAAAAATAAAAAATTCGTTTTACGTAGTTATATAAATAATCTGTACCACTATAGAGCAACCCACGCTTTTTCACAATAATACCAGTATTTTTTGTTCATTACCACTTTCAGCCTAAATTAGGAATTATTTTTCACTGTTTAGTTTGATGTGCTTTGAAAGCGTGTTTTTTAGTTTTTTTAAACAATTATTTATTTTTAATTTTTTTTTTTTCGGATTATTGCATTGTCATCGATCTTTGACAGTGGGTCAAAATCGAGTCCGAAGGAGTCGGTTACATACATACAGGTGAAGCTAATATAAAGCGTGTAAAAATACTTACGTAGAATCCAAACTGAAGTTACATCTCAACGCGTACTTGCTATGAGCCTGTATGTGTTTCTTTGGAACAGGCCGAGGCGGTGACCCACCCAAAGACCAAATATAACAATTTCCTTTATTATTGACACACGCCATTAATTTACCTTCTGGGTCTATTGCTATATCTTGGATAGAGGCCTCCGCTTCAGGTATCTAAAAATTATGCACAGACATTTGAAAAATTATTACTACAATATTCTAAGAAATTTAAAATGGAGGTAGTTAATATTTATACCATATCACTGTAAAATTAAGAAATTTTGTATTGTAAAAACAACAAGAAAAAAATATTAAACACTAAACACAAAGTTGTTGGTTGTCACTTTTTGGACATCTATATAGCTGTACCGTACTTAAATAAAGTATTAAACTCTAATACAGATGTAACATATGTAAAATAAATCAAGTTAAGCTAACAATTTAGGCGTAATAATTAAATACTTCTTAAAATTGTAAAGCGCTATAAACATAGTTTAATGTTTATATGGCAACACTGAACATTTAAGATATACACTAAAATAAACGTAAGCCATTTATATCACAAATGCTTAAATTATTTAGTGTAAAAGTTTTTGGGCTTTATTATCAAAGAATATTATATATATAACAGCCATCTCAAGAATTATACACCATACAGATTATTAATTCAGGAAGTTAGCATATAATTATGAACTTATTAATAAATGTATGAAAAATAAAGTTTTTCTATAACAGCCCTGAACCAACCTAGGAACCTGAACCTAGGAAAATCAACTAAAAAAATATGTATAATAATTACAAGTTGTTCATTGTGATCAGTCTTCAAGTCCCAGATGTGAATAATTCCGCTCTGACCTCCTACCATGATCTGCGATTGGTCTGGGTGTAACACAACTGCATTTACTGGAGCCGGCACTTGAAATATCCGCTGACATTGAAATTGTCTTCCTGCTCTGTGAACAGATTAATATTATCACCTAGAAGTAACCTGTATTGAAAATGAAATCTTATTATTTTTTTTACATAATGTATATGTAACAGCTGTATTCTTATGCTACTAGTATTAAAGTAACATCTCTCTTCCTCTTTGTTTACAACAAAATTATACATATGGCTAAATCCGAGGAGGTTAAATTATCAACTACTACTGAAAATGACAAAATGCTTGTTATCAGAACTTGATTATGGAACTAAATAAAATTTATAAGATGGTTTACAGAGATGCGACCTATTTTCATATGATCATTCACAAACAGATGTACAGACACAACCATGACCAAACATATCACACACGGTTAAGTAAATTTATCTTAATTTTGAATACCAAATTTACAGTATATTTGGTTTATATGTTTCTAAGTACTAAGTTTTTGTTCTTTTATTGTACCTCAGAAGAGTCTGGTCATCCACATCAGTAAAAAAAGTTATGGTAAATTTACATTGACTACCAGTTCCCAAAACAAGAGTGTAGAATGACTGCAAAGAACTGGCAATAAACTCTTCCTCTCTTTAAAATTGCCAAGGTTTATTTATTTACAAAATGTTTGTAAGCACTTGCAACCATTACACCACGCTCACATATCATCATATTATGTTAAATATACTGTAACATTACATACCTTAAATCCCAAATCCTGGCAGTGCAGTCTTCTCCACCCGTATACATCCACTGACCATTTTCCTGCAATGTTAACAGACATTATTGTTAGATGTTATGTATCTATTACTTCTTCATAGAAGAGTATGACGGTAATTACTTTCTGATGAAAGATAATAATGACAAAACATTCAAACAAACAAAAAAAAGATAATCTGATGGCTTTAAAGTTTAATGAGCAAAATATATACATAACTGTGTGTTAGATCTATTTCATTTATTTAAAAAACATACCTGAAAGCCAACACGTGAGACATTCTTAGTGACACCATCGAAGTTAATGATTGGATCAGGGTTGGCACTGGCTAAATCATACATCCGAATATGCTGGTACCCACATGCTGCAACCATTTGCCCGCTAGGGTTAATTTCTAAATCATTTACTTGCTGAAATTGATTAAACATACTACTTTAATAAATTAAATTTACATGTTTCAAGCCCGACTCATGTTTTACGATTCCTTGTTTAATAAAATCGCAGCAGAAACATAAACACTTAAATACAAACTTTTAGACATATTTTAATGTTTTGCATACCGAGTCTGGATGTTGCATAGTACGTAAACAAACACCGCTATGAGCCTGCCAGAGCTTGATGGTGTGATCGTAGCCACCAGTCACAAGTGCAACTTGAGAGCCCCCCGCAGGACCATCTCCAGACATTGTCATCGTTCAATATTATCGAAAATTTTCAATAATATGAAATTATAACCTATTATACATTTTATCCAAAACTTATGAGAAATCAGGACAATTATTATTTTCCTATTGGCTCGAAAATATGATACTTATTCGTCAACTGTTTTAAAAATGTTGAAACTTTTCGGAAAAAGCTACACATCGAAATTGTTAGTTTGTTTATAAATAACTATTTACTATAGTATAGTACGTAATAAGTAATAACTAATAAGACATAAGTATTAAGTTTTTTTTTTAATTTTATGGCCAGGTAACGAGACCTTTACGCCAAATAAGTATAAAATATAGCAGCCATAAAATATTAGTTGGCAAATGACAATTTAGGAATTGCTATTGACATTCGTTATAAGCACATGACAATTGACAGTCCGACTTATACCACGCAAGTAAGCACTCAGCTAGGGATGCCGATTCTTCCCGAAAAATATCGATTCGAATCGTTAGCTGATGAATCGTTTTACAAATAATCGTGGTCTACAAGATCGATTTCAATTATTTCAGTTTCAGGGCTTTCGGAAATGAAATTAACTCTTTATTACCAAATCTAAGTCAAATCAGGTATGTATGAAGATTTTTTTAAATCAGGTATGTATGAATATAATTTCAAATTGTATTTATTTCATGAACTAATTATCATTCTCAAGGCTTTATAACTAAACTTTTTAAAAATAATAAATTATCCAGTCTTTTCGGAGCCAAGCGGTTCCGTTCGTTACTTGCAATGTTGCCGGCAATTGAAAAAGTTATACATACATATTTTAGCGCGTAGGGGAAAAATGATGAGAGTAAATTTAAAAAAAACATCGACATACTGAAGTCAGCATAGTCAACATTTTAAAATAAAAATGTCAATTTCTTTAATTACTTATGTAGGATTAATTTTTTTGTGATATTTAAATAAACTTCATTTAACTAGATAATGCATTATAATAAAACTTTCAATGTATTAAATACCTTTTTTTATATTGTTAGGGTCGTTTTTTCTACAAACGTAGAATAAGTCGAAAGATAAAAATCGGTTAATTCCTAATTTTTGAATTAATTTCAAACTAAACACCTTAATATTTTATTTTTCGTGGTTTTATTAATTAAAAATAAACAATAGACATTATAAAAACAAATTAACGTTTAAGAATAATCAAAATCGCAATTAACCTAATCTCGTTGCGATAATTTTAGGTGAAATTTGATAGATGCTGAGTACGAGAGCGAGCAAACGCGCGCCTGAGCCCTGAGGCACGTCCACACCAGCTGAGGCATTTGGCTCGCGAGGCTGCCGCGCGAGCCTGTGCGCTAGGTGGGTACGCGGCTAATGCATCGAGTATATGAATACATCTTCAAAGCATCGGATCTATTCAATGTATCGCATTGTAAACATCGATGTATCTCGAATATCCATAATAGACAAAGACCAGACATAATGTCGGAAGGTGGCAGATGAAAAATCGACTATGGTTTTCAATTATAAAAATCGATACTCACTTAAAAAAAAAAACGATTATTTTTTTCACATCCCTACACGTTACATGGTACCGGAGACAAAATATACTAACCTAAGCTATTTGTTAGCTCTATTAAAAAATCTAGTCAATTTTAACCAGAGGTGCAATACTTTATGTACAGAAATATATGTACGAATCCTATAACATAAACTTGCTTCGGCACTCGACAAGTAAATTAATTTTAATTAAATCCACGATAGTACAGGCTGTCTGGCTATTTTCGATCAGTATTATCTTAAAATTGGAATGTTTTATATAGAATAAACATTGATTACTGATACAGGAAATGGGAAATAAAATAAAAAACACCTTAAAAATAGAATTTTATATGAAATTACTTTATTGAACATGTAAAATCCATATTGACATGAGGAATGCTATTCTCATTTACAAAATAACACAGAATATGTAAAATTTCAGAGACTAATCACATTAAAACCTACCTATACAACTAAAATACAACATACACATCAATTTTCTAAACATTAATCAAATTACTCACTTCGGTGACACATACCGAGGTGTAAGCTTAGCTTAAGTTTGGTACCATTATTAGTATTGAAATTTACAATGACAGAGGTAGGTTTTACTTTAACAATAAGCCATAGTTAATGAAATTGTCTCTAATTTTACATTTTGATATAGTTAAACCAAAACTTATGTCTTTGAGCACAAAGGTTATTTATACATAGCAACACAAAAATTTTATGGCAGAGCACAGCTTTTACTGCAGAGTTAGGTAAGAAGACATAGAGTTTTGATGAAACCACTCAAGGTACATTAATTAAAGGTGAGCATCCAGTCACAGCGAACTTAACAAGGGAGGGCTAACTGTACAATTTCCCCATTTTCATACATGCTAACACTTAACATTATTTTTTTTGAGGCTTAGAAATCTAGACCTTAGCCTGAACGCTGAACCTTTCCAAATTCTGCATGAAAAAGACTGCATACAGTGTGGTGCAGACGATATTACGTGAAGCTGCACAGGGATATTCATTAAACAAATACACTTAGTATAAGACAGTAATAACCTGCTAGGCTCTATACATAATGACTGCATCACATGTTACACTCACCTAGAATCTATTCCTATTTAATTACTAAAACATTGTTACATACTAAACTACATATTAAAAAATGTTAATGCCTTCAGAATACCAATATCCAGTTAATAATAATACAGAAAATAATAATTTTGTAAACTTCTGATAAAAGATGCTAAAAAAAAATTTGTTGTAATGTATACAGACTTTGGAAAGTCAGTGGTACATTATGTAATAAATTAAGTCCGAGTAAATTATTCAATATGAACAGAAATGCGTTGGTTTGGGAGATCATTCGCTTTCCTCATCATCGTCGTCACCATCTTCTTCCTCAGACTCTTCCTTCTTCTTCTTAGCCTTCTGAAAACGAAAGCATTGGAAATGTTTTTATTATAGATAAAGTTCTACTACTACCTATAGCTACATACAAATAAACAAAGCCAACAGGAAATAAGGAAAGTTATGATGCAGGTTACCTTGGCGATAAATAAAAATCATAATATAACTAAAATAAAGTGGTTCCATATAATATACTCACAGGTGACGCCTTCTTTGCCTTCTTGCCTCTCTTTGTTGCCTGCTTCTTGCCACCACCACCACCTTCACCACCACCGCCATTCGCGTTATATGATTCTAAGTCTTTAGTATATTGTTCTTTTGCTTGGGCTGCTTTTTCTTCCCATTCCTGATAAAATATAATATTGATATAAAACAAATCATAAATTGTGATAGAAAATCCAAGAGAAAGTATGTTATAAAAAAAACAGTAAAAATAAAATCTTACACTCTTGTCTTTCATAGCCCTCCAAATTTCACCGCCTTTTTTAGCGATCTCGGTGACTTTCAAGCCTGGGTTATCGGATTTGATTTGTTCTCTTGCGCTGTTTAGCCATAGCATGTAAGCTGACATGGGACGCTTCGGCTTGTCCGACATTTTGACTTTTTTCCTGTAAATAATCATTTAAGAATACAAAAAACATCGAAAACGCGCGGCAACAGGTTATGCGGGCCATGCTGCACTCGATTCGAAGCGTCCGTATTGAACTAGGCGTTCTCTAGAACACACTTTTGGCGGGAAACCTATTTACAACCCATGCGCAAGAACAAAATGGTATTATTTCATTTCAGCATTTAAATCCCGACATTAATAGCACATTTCAATCAATTGGTAGCATATCATTGAACAAAAATTGTTATCGCCCCATATAACGAGTTCAGTGGCCTATGCTTGGGTCGTAAGAGCCATTTTGTTTTCACGTATTGTGTGGAAAATACGCAATAACTAATCATGACATAATTGCTACATCATCGCACATATAATAAGCTTTAACTTGTAGAAGAACTGTTCGATACCTTCAATGGAAAAGATTCGAGAAATAAATTATCAAAAATAGGGCGTCCTTTCTCATACCCACGCGTAGTACGGAAAGTACGGCGAAGCCCATAGCCATGTTTGAGTCAGAATTCCAACGTGGAAAAAACCTTGATTTACTAAAATAAGTCTTCATATATACATTAAAGCTTAGTATTATAAGTGGGTTTAGTAATAAAAATAATTAGACTTACCTGATGGCGAAAATTTTGAAATAATTTTTGAACTAGTGCACAACCAAACTGCAGACGTAGAGAACCGAAAGAAAATGTATGGAGCTCAAAGCAATGTTCCCAGAGCAAGCTAGCTTGGGGGACCTCGCGTCATCACCACAGCGCCCTCTATCTTCGCTGTGATTGGCTGGGACGTACACTGCTACCAACGCTAAAGTACTATCAATCGCCATACTATTACGTATATCCGTGACGTATGCTTTACCAGATTATACCAATATAGACTTTATGCTTTGGTAATATGGTATGATGTTGATTATTTAATCATACTCCATACTATGTGTTCTAAAATATTTTTACGGTTTTCTTCAAGAAAATAATGCTAATACTATTGATTAATCGACACTACGAATCCATTTTGATGCATATTTCATTTTTTCACATATACTTTACATAGTTTCATTTAAAAAGTATGTCAAAATTTGGCCTAGTCTACTGATAGGTTTCCTTACCAGCCTTAACAACATTAATTCGCGCCCGATTTTAAATGCAGCCAACGTGTATACGAAAAACTAAAAGCGCGGCAAACGTCAGAGCGAAAGGGATGCCAATAAAACATCGTTTGTTTACGATTTGATATTTCAAAGGGGATTGAGAAATAGATTTTATTTCGTTTCAATAAGGATGTAGAGAAATAGAAACAGAAACAGAAACAACACTTACAGAAATAGAAATAAAATTCAATATATTTAGCGGTTCCTTTCCTACCGTGTATTTTTTATTTCCTTGCATAAGCTACATTAAGAATTTGTTTTCTTATTAGGTAAATGAACATAGTTTTTATTTAATTAATTAGTTGTCATTGGTTAATTAATAATTATATTTTACTTTACGTAATACTATAATCATCTCGGTTCAGATGCTTTTATTTCATTTTTATGCTATATTTTACAGAAGCTTCATATCCTTCATAGATGATGTATATTGTATAGGTACATTAATATGATAAATTGAGAAAAGATACACAATGGTTTACCTAAAAGGTAGGTTCTCTTAGGTACAATGAAAAAGCTTCATTGGTGTATAAACGGTATCGGAAGTGGATTTGAAATCTACAATTCACGTAATAAACGATTAAATTATGACTATTTTAAAATTTAAAAGGTCGTTACTTATAGACGCACCGCATTTGGTAGCTTAATTTACGCTCTGCGGTAAATACTTAGGAAACTAAATCACAAGAGTTGTATTTAGTATATAACGATGCATACCTATTAAGAACCTGCTCGTGTATGTTATTTCGGTGATGTAACAAAAAAGACATATTTTAAGAAATACTTAAGTAGTCAGACTAACTACATCTACAAATTGATACATTTTTCTTCAAGTTTTGGTTTTTGTTACGATAATTCGCTATAGGCAAAGGCCCAATCAAAAAATAGAGGTAAAAAACTATCAGGCGTTAAAATTTACTAAGCATATGTAATTTTATATTATTAGAATTATCAATTAGGTAGGTATATACATATTATTATTTTTTTAAAGGTGTAACGACTTCAAAATGCATTCTTGTTATTTTTACTGATTGGTCTTTATTTAAGCGGGTTAAAAATGTTATACCTAATACAACATAATATTGTTTAAAAAAAACGCTTGTTTTAAAAAAGTATCTTCCAATGTATTGTGTGTCACCGTGTCTTACAGCCATGTAAATTAGCCAAAAATATTTATTATAAAAAATCGAAGCTCGAATAACGGAACAGGTTGCACATAAACCGGTCAATACGCAGAAGTCTTGTCTCCAAACTCAAATGTAGGTAAATAACCAGTCCGACGCCTTGATCATTCATGGATTTAAAAAAAAAACAGGATTCTTTTCATGAAAACATTTAGTACGAATTTAAACAAAAAAATAATAATTATATAGAACTTATGAATACTTTCACATGTTCATT
The DNA here is from genome assembly GCF_905475465.1 of Pieris napi. Classification (NCBI taxonomy): domain Eukaryota; kingdom Metazoa; phylum Arthropoda; class Insecta; order Lepidoptera; family Pieridae; genus Pieris; species Pieris napi. The sequence continues at coordinate 10,498,477 of NC_062237.1, forward strand.
TGTGGAGATTGCATCGTGTTTGTAAAAAAATTGCATTTTTTTACCTAACACACAATTGAAACACACATGGACAATAATAAAAAGTAAAATCTTTAATAAACTTGATTTCTTTAAAGATTAGATTTCGTATCAGTAATAATACAGGGGAAAAAAGTTGTTATAGTTCCACTCTTATAATTTATAACTAACGTACAAAAAGCCCCTGAGACGTTACCGGGTCCCAAGAACTACCTAACCGTATTTCGTTTAACAATTGTAATGCAAAGGGATGCCGTGCAGGGAACCAGCAACAATTATTATTGTTGCAGTCCCTTGTAAAATGCTAAAGAAATAAATAATATATACGATGCATTGCGATAATGTAAAGAGTAAATTAAGGTGTACACTTTGGTTGCTAGAAAACATTGTAAGTAACAATATAGAAGAAAAAATTACGAATTTAACGCTTAAACTCGCAAATATCGTATTGTTGTTATTTGAGAGTATCAAAAATTTATTTGCAAATTTTTCCTGTATACGTACATATGTTGCATCAACGTAAACAATTACTTTATTGATCGTATATATTTATATAAAATAGACTACAACCAACCAAATTTAAACGTTTAATTATTTTATTTATCTTGAACATAAAATAATAATACTGATCACCGCGTACATGCATGATCGCGGATTCAATATTATCATTTTGATACGATAAGCAAACACCTATAGATAGAACCTAGTCAAGTAGTGGGTCCGCGAAAAAAGGGTTTTTAAAAACTTAAAGTTAAAATGAATACAACCGGTCCGATTTGAGGTCCGTTTAATACTGAATTTTACAAGTATTCTATTATATTTATATCCTATTCTTAAAGGCCTACGTGACCGTTGTGCTGACACATTGTTCTCACGCTCTACAAGGAAACGATACTTAGTAAGAACTAAGAGTGGATCGTAAATCATGTAAGAGTGGTTCGTTAATCATGTAACAGCACTTCAGCTATTGAAATATAAAGGATCTTTGTACTATTATGTTGCAATGGTTTTTGTTTATATAAAATATAATCATCTTATAGTGGTGACAGACGGGGTTATATAACTCCTCCCTCCTTAAGAGCGAAATTATCAGGGGATTGCACTTGCAAATTCTGACTATTTCGCCACTGCAACATATTAATAATATTATTTTTTATAAAAAACACAACAATTAGCAAAATACAATAAAAGAGTGCCTAAACTAATGCTTTTCACTTTCACTGAATTGTCCATTTCACTATCACTATCTCTGTTAAGTTGTTACAGCACGTAAGACATGTGTTGCAGGTCACTGAGCTCCATTCCTTGTAAGTTTACTGGATTCTGATTTTCCTTAGAGTTCACTGTTGACTGTAACTCCAGCAGCTTAATGGATGGGATACGTTCTGATGACATATTTTCTCTTCTATAATTACTGTATTCTGGTCACAGTTGGATGGGTTTTCCTTGAAGGTCATCAGCTCCTCAATGCATGTCGTTTCAGGATACGGTGCCCCTGTTTTCTTGTGTGCAGAGATAATTTTCCTCAGAGACTTGTTTGCAAGGCTGTATAAGCGGTAAGTATGTTACACCTTTCACCAGGATATAGGGATATTTAGGAATGATTATTAAGGTTAGGTTTTTAGGGTCATGAAAGATAGGTAAGGGATACATTTTATTATAACTATAAGTTGAATTGGTTATTAAAGCTACCTCTAATACAAAAGTTATTTTCCTGTCTATCATGTATGATTTAACATTAATCGTATCTTCTAATTTAACTAAATTATCCCAAGTGGGTGGATACATAAGATTTTCTGACTGTGATATATAAATTAAAATCTGTAATAAATGTGTAAAACATTGGTTTTGGTGAAAGCCAAAGCAATTTCTAATTCGCTTATTTTTTATATAAAGCGTTCTAAAATTACTTACAAAAAGATTATATAAACTTATAACATATGTAGAGTATACTGCATTATTTTCTTTAGTACTTATATCTTTTAACATTTTTTGTTTTTACACGTTTTAGTCTTTCATCCATAATTTTGAGTTATTGTGTAATATTTCTGATGAATTAATGAGTCCATCTAACATTTTGGAAACAACTATTAAACGCTTGTTTGTGAAAATTTTGTTGACTAAGTACCTAATTGATTTATTAACTGTTCATATCGTTGAGCATCTTCCTGATCTAAGTTTCCAGTTATAATTTTAATAATAGAGCCTAGAGGGTTCAATATTCCTCTTCGTACTCGGTGTGAAGGGATTATTTGCCTATTTTTTTTTTTTTTTTTTTTTTAGTAGTTATTCTTTGCAAATACTCTACTTGTTCCCTAATTCCTAAAAATTCTTTAAACTAAGACTTATCATCACTTACTATCTTACTAAATTACTAAATTTCCTATTGTTATATTCTAATTCCATTAGTAGGCCATTCAAATCTAATACCTTAAAAATAAGCCAGTTATCCTGTTGGATGAAGGCTGTTCCCTGTCTTACGGATCCCTGAATTGTTTTCAACCTTTTGAAGTTGAAGGCCCAAACTGCGGCTCGTGAGTGTCATCATGATCACTAAGCACCACCTTTGAAGGTCGTTTTATGTTTTTAATTGGTACCTTTTTGTGTTTACCTCTAATTGTAATAGGGATGGTGTTTCTTTCAGGTTTTCCTGTAACTATGGCCTTTTCAAAACAAGGTTTGTCCTTACTTCTGCGAGTGTTTATTAATTTTGTGAAAATGGTTTTCCCTTCTGGTAACGGGACGTCGGATTCGCCACCGCGTTTTTCTCTAGAGTTTTCCTTAAACGTTAACATTTTATCAGATATGTATTTGTATAAAACTTTTATTCTTTTGGCGTGGTCTTTAATTAATTTTTGCAAGTATTGTTTCTCGAAGTCTATATTGAATGGGTTTTCAGAATCTACATGGCCAAACACTACTTCAAACGGTGTTAAAGTTGTTACAGTATGAATCGCATTATTATATGCCATGATAGAGTAGGTCATAATAGATGCGGCGTCGGTACATTGTTGTTCGTATTTTGCCAGTCTGTAAATTTCGATTAAGGTGGAATGAAAACGTTCAACTATTCCCATTGAATTAGGGTTCCTAGGCGTGCCGATATGTATTTCGATTTTATAGAGTGACATCATTTCTTTCAATAGATCGTTGTTGAATTCAGTACCAGGGTCGCAGCTTATTTTCTTAGGTATACCGTAAAATGAAAAGTATTTTATTAGTGCGCGGATAACGTCAGGTGTGCCTTTACTAGGAATTTCAATCGCCTGTCCTAGTTTGCTAAAAGCGTCAACTAAGGTGAGGTATGTTTTTCCTTCAATACTAAATATATCTATAAATAATTCCTGGAATGGGGCATCTTGCGTTTGAGTTAACTGTAAATATGGTTTCAAAGGCTTTCGGTCATATTTCATTTGTTTACAGGCTTCACAAGAATTAATTACTGCTGATATAGTTTCTTTCATGTTATTCCAAAAGAAGTGTCGCCTGATGTGTGTAAAAGTTTCTTGAATACCTCTGTGACAGGTTTTTCCGAGATGAAATTTCAGAATAACGGCTTTCTGTTCATTTTCATCGTCAATAAAAACGATTCTTTCCGTACACTCATAAAATTGAATTGATCCACCTTTAAAAAGCCTAATTACCATGTTGCTGAATTGTTTGCGATGTTCCGTATTTTCGAAATATATAAAATATTTCTTTTTGGGTTTTATGTATTCTTTCAGGAATTGTTTGATTAAATTTTCATTATCTATGGGTAGAAAAACTTCTAAGATTCTTTGTTTTTCACGGGACACGTCACGAACTTGAATGCTGTTTTTATACCATTGGAAAACTAATATTTGGTTAGGCTTCGAATCAATTGCTTCGTTTAAAATAGGAATACCGTGTGACTCAAGGTCTTGTGCTGAATGTATAGTTTCAGATTTACTCGAAAGAGATGGAATCGGGTTTGTAACTTTTTCGAAAGATTCATTGGATTTTTGCGAATCTATGTCTGAAATAGTGATTGTATGTTCAGAGTCAGTAATTGAAATTGTTCTTGAGTCTTGTGAATCGCGACGCAATCGTTTTTGTATCTCCTTATTATCACAGTTTACTTTCATGGATTCTTTATCGGATAATGCGTTAATTTTAATACGAGATAAAGCATCAGCATTACAGTTTTGTTTCCCTTTTTTGTAGACTACTTCGAAGTCGTAATCCAGGAGATTTAACCGCCAACGGGTGAGTTTACTACTGGGTTCCTTAAGAGAATGCAGCCACGCTAAAGGGCGGTGATCTGTGTAAATAATGAACTTCTTCCCATAAAGATAGGGGCGGAAATGTTTGATAGCCCACACAATGGCTAGAAGCTCACGTTCAATCGTGCTATATTTAGATTCAGTTTCAGTGAGGGTTCTGCTCGCGTAAGCAACGGGTAAGTCGTTGCCTACTATGCCTTGAGAAAGTACAGCACCTAAGGCTATTTGTGAAGCATCGGTCGTTAGGATAAAGGTTTTTTCTGTATCTGGGTATTGTAGAAGAGGTGCATTTGTTAATAGTTCCTTACACTTTTGAAAGGCGTCAATATATTGTTGATCTATTACAATTTTATTACGTTTTTTTAAGCAATTTGTCAGCGGCTTTGTGATTTTAGCGAAGTCTTTTATGAATCGGCGATAATAACCGATAAGGCCAAGAAAACTCTTGATTTCAGTTGTGGTTTTTGGTAAAGGATATTTCAGGACTGCTTGAATTTTATCATCATTTGGTTGCAAGCCATTTTCTGTAATCTTGTGGCCAAGGTAGAGAACTTCCTTACATAAAAATTCGGTTTTGTCTAATTGTACTTTTAAGTTTGAGTCTCTAAGTCGCTGAAAAACTGTTCTTAATTTATGTATGTGTTCCTGTAAGCTGGCTGAAAATATGATGACGTCATCAAGATACACCATACAATGAATGTTGTGGAGACCTCTGAGAACGTTGTTCATTGCTCGCTGAAAAGTTGCAGGCGCAGTTTTTAAACCAAACGGCATACGCGTAAATTCGTAATGGCCGTTCTGTGTACTGAACGCGGTTTTCTTTCTGTCTCCTTCTAAAACTTCTATTTGATGGTAACCTGAAGCTAAATCAATTGTACTGAAATATATAGCTTTTCCTAGTTTGTCTAATAAATCTGTTATGTTTGGCAGGGGGAATTTGTCATCGATAGTGATCTCGTTTAGGCGGCGATAGTCGATTACCATGCGATACTTTCTCTCACCAGAGGCATCTAACTTCTTGGGAACCAGGTGGACTGGTGCACTCCAGGGAGAGTGTGATTCCTGTATTATGTTATCCTGCAGTAATTTTTCTACTTGTCGATTAATTTCATCGTTTAAAATCGGGGGTAATCTATAGGGTTTTACATATATCGGATCTTCATTTGTCGTACGTATCTCGTGTTTAACTTGGTTTGTAAATGACAACGGTAATTTTTCAGTATAAAATATGTCTCGAAACTCGTAACATAAATGTGATATGGCTTTTCGCTCTTCATCATTCATATGATCAAGGCGGACTTTATTAAGATTTTCTTTTAGGATTTCGTCAACCTGAATGTCGTCTGTAACTGTGTTGGAGTAACACATGATATCGTTTTGTTGAAAGGGCTGGACATTAAATGGTTTTTGAAATGTAATTGTGACAGTTTGGTCAGTTAGATTTTGAATAACTGTTGAAGCTTGATGATCTATGACTTTCACAAGAGCTGAAGGCATGCGGATGCCGTCACCGAATTCTGTATATTCAATTAGGGCTTCACCGTTTTGTAAATTAGTTGGAATTTTAACACGGGTTTCTGAACGTGGTTCAAGTACGATTTGACGAGAGGGGCTATAAATAATAGGTATTACTGTGTTAGGTGTTATTAACAATTGATTTTTCATGTCTACACTTGCCTGTAATTCTGTCAGTAAGTCGGAACCAATTAAGCCGTCATAATTTTTATCTATAGAATATAAATAAAATTTATGTTTGAGCGGACTCTGAAACGTTTTCAGTAAGGGAATGTGTATGACTTCATTATGTTTACTTCGTGAGTGAGTGCTTATCACCTCGAACGGTTCTTCGTACTTAAAATCAGAAAAATAAAAGTTTGCCATATCAGGGCTCATAAATGATCTAGTAGAGCCAGTATCTATCATAAATTTTGCGTCAATTTCGGGGATATAAATATGTGGTAATTTATTTACCTTTTCCGTATTAATTTGAACTATGTCGGGTTTATGGACGAGGCTTCTGTATGAAAATTTTCGGTTTCAGTTTCCTGTGAAGTATCAGGGGTTTCCTCTGTGGGTACATATTCGACCTCGGGGTAATATTCATGGTTCACGGTATCGTCGTAGTTTTCAGGATAGTATTCTGATTCGGGGAAGTTTACATAATCGTCCTGCAGTTGATTATAAAATAGTTGGTTCATATTAGTGGGTCTTTGAGGAGGAGCTGTCCTCATAGAAACATCAGTTTTTAACGCACTATTTAGTCTATACGGTTGTTGTGTTGGTTGAATGCCAAATTTAAATTGATTTGGTGGATTTTGAAATCGCTGAAAGTTTTGGTTGGGGATTCCATATTTGAATTGATTCTGTTGGAAATTAGGCCTATATCCAGTCGGTTGAAATTGTGGCCTATGCCAACCTGTGGGCTGAAAGTTGGGTTTATATCCTATAGGTTGAAAATTTGGCTTGTATCCTGAGGGTTGAAATGGTGGTCTATAACCAGTGGGCTGAAAGTTAGATTTTAATGCCGTATTTTGGGGAATGCCAAACTTAAAATTACTTTGTGGGGCTTGTTGTATCTGTGGTTTAAATTGAGATGGATTCACAAATGAATTATTTCGTAGATGTTGGTTATTTAATTGTTCTGGGGATGACATCAATATGGATGGTTTTTGTATATTAGACCTTAACATAGTGCTATGGGCTTGGTACTGGTATTTGAAGTTGACCTCTTCTAATACGATGGAGAGGGCAGCTTCAAGGCTATCACATCCTTTTAATCGTACGATTCTAATTAAGTCCTCGGGAAGATTGTATAAGAATACATTCTTCGCAAGGTTTGAGTAGATTGTGATTTTACTCGCTTTTAAATGTTGGTCTGTAAGTAAGTTTACTTTCGCAATTAACGAACTTTTAACGTGTTGAATTCGATTACAGAAATCGATGTAGTCTTCATTGTTTTGTAATCTCATAGTTTCCAATTCAATAGCAATGCATTCCTCCGAGCGAGGATCGCCAAAATGTTGAATCAATAATGCTTTTAATTCTAACCATGTTTTAATGTCCCGTCTCTCACTAACTAACACTGCAGCCTTGCCTACTAACTTGCTAGTTAATAAATGATACAGGTATAATTCCTGCTCCGGGTTGTTAACGCTATTGTAAACGGTAATAACATATTCACATTTGTCGATAAAGGTGTTAAGTAATTTTCCGTCTCCATTAAAGAGCGGGATAACACATGAGAATTCACGTGGCAGTATCTTAATTTCCGTCATTTTTTTTTTTAAACAATTACACAATTACCCAATAATTATGGTTCACAGAATTTGATGTGAATCTAAACTTATAATTAGGTACACTTACTTTAGGGGTTGCAGAATTTGATGCACTAACCTACTTACTTCTATGTTTCTTTAATTAACTTATTACAATTTACGTTTATATCAATTTAACTCTAACAAAGTCTTAAAACTATCGTTAAGATGAGAGATGTCGATCTCAAAATAACAAAAGAAAAGTGGAGAGGGCTGGATTTGAAAGGTGAAAAGGTGACTTACCAGTACATCGCTGCCTCAACACTCGCACAAAATACCCTTAACGCTTTTGGATTTGCGTTCTTGACAAATTTATTTGTTCTTTTGAATAGCCGTTTTTAGCAATCGCGACGTAGTTTCCCCTTTTTAGGTAAGCAGAATTTGATGCTCGAACCGATAATTGAGAAATACGTGCAGCTAGAGCGACTATCCTGTCCTCAGCGCCAGTCAAGTAGTGGGTCCGCGAAAAAAGGGTTTTTAAAAACTTAAAGTTAAAATGAATACAACCGGTCCGATTTGAGGTCCGTTTAATACTGAATTTTACAAGTATTCTATTATATTTATATCCTATTCTTAAAGGCCTACGTGACCGTTGTGCTGACACATTGTTCTCACGCTCTACAAGGAAACGATACTTAGTAAGAACTAAGAGTGGATCGTAAATCATGTAAGAGTGGTTCGTTAATCATGTAACAGCACTTCAGCTATTGAAATATAAAGGATCTTTGTACTATTATGTTGCAATGGTTTTTGTTTATATAAAATATAATCATCTTATAGTGGTGACAGACGGGGTTATATAACTACCTACACAGTTTTTTCTTGTTTATTATACGAAACTGATGCTTGTGGTGTTTATTAAATTTTAGTACGAAGTTCGTTGCTTGCCTCTTCCTCAACAAATACATACATATTGATAAAATTAATGCTTTTTATTATATTATATCTATGACGCGACAATGAGCAATTAGGTATCCCTTCTATGAATATAAATTATAAAAGTGAAGACATTATAATATGAATGTTTGTAACGGACAAAACTCGAGTTTTTAAAAATTCTTTCCTACTATTAATAAGAAACCTATGTGTTTTATTTAAAAATGCTAATTGTATGGGTAAAAACAAGCCAACTGTATGCTTTTATTGAATTCGCTGCCAGCTGCGTAGGAATAATTCGAAAGTCCTGGATTTGATTGTCGCCGAATGAATAATAGTTTAGGGTTGGTATGCGCAGTATACTGCATACAAAAATTATCAATGAAATAGCAACGACGAGAGATTACACACACAGGACTTGGATGCACCGTTACATAGAGATTTATCCCGATAACGTGGGATAATTTAAGTCGTGTAGAAAAAGCTTTTGAGTGTTTTTTCAACCGCTAATAATATTACGGAACAATATCTTGAGCATCCATGCAATAGCTCATTTACTCTTTTCTTACTATTACGAAGTAAGTCAAGTAGTAAGATATACATATATTTTATCAAAGTCGATTTTGATATTCGGTAGTCATACCTACTCCTAACTTAGTGCTAAGTTTTGGCAACTCCGAATCTTAGGGAATTTCACGGATTTTATTCATTGATTCTTCAACTTTATTTCAGACCCTAAGCACTGGTTACTGAAATTCTTGTTAAAAAAATCGCAACACATTAAAGCTATCTAATCAATAGAGATTAAAACCTTAATGAATATATACATATGTATAATCAAATATTCTACTAAAAAGAAATCGATAATGTTTACATATTACTTTGATAAGAAAAAAGACACCGACTAGAAAGCTTATATATATACTCGTTTATGAGTGGTTTATTCCTTTTTAGTTTTTACAAGCTATTCAGCCAGTTTGAAATATTTCTTTTCGTTGTAATTTGTACCCTGTTGGAGTTGTTTTTTGCGCGTGGTACCGTGTTATGGTGCCTGAGACAAAAGGCACCCTTCGGCTAAAGGCAAACGTAGACCCATAATAGACCACCGGATTTGCCAAATGTACAATAATTTGAAGCAAAAACCCGTGAAGTCCTTTCGAAAAAACAAGAAGTCTTTAAATTGACTGTATTTAATCAAGATTGAAATAGAATTAAGAAATACTGCTGTTTTTTATATATGTTTGTATCAGGTAAAAACAAAACACGATAATCTATGTAAAATGTTTCTTAACTAATGTTTACTACATCTGTCTCCCAAAAAAATCTTCCTGTCAATACCAACTTTCTAAGAAAGGTCACATATCCTGTAATAAAAGCTATTTGAGACACTGCGACGCCATCGCCTATAACTATTAATCTTCTAAAATATAAAATTCTCCTGTCATAATGTTCTTTCCCATACTCCTCCGAAACGGCTCAACCGATTCTTATGAATATTCAGTAAGTCTGGGAATCGGCTACTATCTATTTTTCAAGTTCCTAAATGTTAAGGGTGGTCCCACCCCAAAATTTGTATTTTTTAGATAATTTAATTGTTTTTATTTTTTTATGATACAGTATACAAAAATACATACAACCCTTAATTTTAACCCCTCTACGATGAAGCCCCATTTTTTATTTGTTAATTAAAAACTTATGACAGACTCTGAGGTTTATATAGAGAAAAATTCACATAAAAACCTAAAAAGTTTTCATTCCAGAAAACCGAACAGTCTCTGGGGTAGCATAGCTAAATGTTCCATGTTCGTATGTACTAAAATGGTAGGCTAAGTAAAATCACATTAAGGAGAAACGAAGTTCGCGGCGGCAGCTAGTATATTTATATATATAAAGTATTATAAATATACTAGCTGCCGCCTAATAATATTTTCAGCTTTATATATATAAAGTATTAATTCAGTTAATATACCATGTGAATTGCATTTTACACCTTAGGGATTCTACCTTACCCTTGCAGGTAAGCAAAGTACAGGCATTCGATCGACCGCAAAAAGCTTGGCGCGAACTTTAATTTATCCCAACTTATTTTCTTTATTTAATTCAAGTCGAATTTAATATTTGTTATATTTTCTTCTAATATAATCTATTAGCGTAGGTACAATAATTAATTATCATAGAAGCAACTAAGATTTTTTTGTCCCAATTCCGATGTTATTTATTTGGGACCCTTGTGGCCTGATAGGATGACTAAACCCTACAAATAATCGAATGATAGCATCTTTCTGTCACAGAACTTCGAGTTTAAACCAACAAAACGAGTATTGCTATTAAAATTTGTAAGGCGCTTACTGTTAATAAAATTAGTGTGAAAATGAAATATAATTTTTAACACACATCTCTTGGTTTAACAAACAAATAAGACTGGGCCTAGGTATGTTTCGTGACCATTTGTTTATTCTAATAGGCAAATAATTCCGCCTTCTATGCGTGACACACGCCATCGACTTATTAAATCTAAGAGGAAACTGGTATTCCTCACGTTTTCCATCACCGTACGAGCCAGTGTTGAACGCGCAAATAGACAGAAAATCCATTGGTGCACAGACAGGGAACAAACCTGCGACCTCAGGGATGAGAGTCACACGCTTGAGGCTTAGGCCAATACTGCTGCAAATAAACTATACTTTTGATTTAGTATATTTTTATCTGCCTTATATTAGTGAATTGAAATAACTATAATTATAAAAAAATGTTTATTAAACTAGCAATCACTTAATGAATATAACTATATACATAAGCAAACACAAAACTGAAAATCACAAAAATGGAATTACAATTAACAATTTAATTATTTTATTTACAATGTTTGAACAAAACGTGGGTAACATATTTTTATTAGTATTACAAATTAATGTATTTGAGATTTATTTTATAACCATTCATTGTTATATGTAAAAATTCATAAGATGAGTGAAAATACTTCATGGAACTAATCACTTCCGCTTTCGTCCCCGGAACCGGATGACGCCTCTGCCTCTGATGAAGAGGCCTTCGCTTTCTTCGAATCTTTACTCTGAAAGACAAACATATTTTGTACAAACATGTTAGGAGGTGCTAATAAAATCCCAAAAGAAATGTTATTAATAACACTAAAGAGATTTTAATAAGTTATATACATTTTTCATAATAATTATCTAGCTCATAGGGTTCGTTTCCAACTAAAAAAAATATACAAACACTATAAAATAATTTTGGCTGGCAACATTTTTTGTTGTTATATTTAGGGAGCGTTCAAGTTTACGTCTATTACGTCACGCAATTTTTGGAGATTATTGACCTCCCCCCCATGTTACGCGCCGTAACGTTTTTCAGTACCCAAGTATAGTAAAACGTTTCGTGACCACCTAGTGACTCTTTATACCTAAAAGTTACCATTATGTGGTGTTAAATACTGGAAAGACGAAAATAATATTAACAATAACGCGTAATTCAATCCCCGCCCCGCATCGTAACGTTTTGTAAAAGGACCACCCCCCTAAAATTCGTTACGTAATACTTGAGTGCTCCCTTACTTAATTAAACCAAAAATTATCAATCAACCTCTTTGCTTTCTTTCTTCTTCCCACTATCAGAATTTGACGAGCTGTCATCATCTTCAATATACTCTTTACTGGTAAATTTCCCGGAACCGGATCCAGCGCTGGTGTTCTTCGCCTTTTTGCTTGGAGCGGGTCCTTTACTCTTCTTTTCCGCTGCTTTCTTCTCCTTATCGGCTTGCTTCTTCTTTTGTTTGAACTCGTCCGCTGCGCCGCTGTCCTTGTATTTTTTCATAGCTTCACTATAATCTTCCTTGGCTTTGCTTGCTTTTTCTTCCCATTCCTGAAAATTTAAATAAAATTAGTAATGGACACTATGAGGTATAACTGCTGCTTGTATTAAAAGGTCCAATTTATTTAATATATAAATATAAAGTTAAATAAATCCAGACTTCAGAATATTTTTATGTATGAACAATTTTATTTAATAAACATTAAACCATAATGCAAATAGCCTATAGTAGGATCGCGCTTATATCGCGTTATCCTTTGATTTATATGATACGTATATATAGCATGGAGACATACATATTTAGTGAATATATATAGTATAGTATGTTTATAACAAGTGACAATTTTTTTAACATCAAATACATAATGAATCAATTTTAAGCAATAAAATTCACTATTTATAATATTATTAACTTACTTAGTAACAAAAAATATATATAAACAGAACATTAAAACAAATTAAAAAAAAAAGATCTAAACGGTAATAGTTAACAATTCCTTACCTTATGTAAGCATAAATATAAAATATATTTAAAAGTTCAGATATCCCATTCTCTTACCGACTTATCCTTAAGGTCTCTCCATAACTCTCCTCCCTTCTTGGCGACTTCTGTCACTTTGGTACCAGGGTTCTCTTCCACAATCTTCTTTCTGTTCTCATTAAGCCATAACATAAAGGCAGTAGAAGGTCGTTTAGGTGCATTTGCGTCCTTTTCACGTTTCTTCGATTTATCCTTGCGTTTACGAGGTGTCTCAGACTGAAAATAAATGTATATTCAAGTATTCATAAATAAAATAGTATTTGCCAAAACTCAATTTCCGCCTGCGTCGATTTTATGCATTTTGACAAGATTATTTGCGTCCTCATCATCATCAATCATCATATGTATATATATATATATATATATATATATGATATATATATATATATCTATGATTAGAGATATATGTATTATGTATATCAATCATCAATTTACAAAACACCATAATTTATACAAATAAAACTTTCGGAAGAATCACAATTTCTAATTCGTTCGGTAGTTTGAGAGTTTATCGCGTTCAAACGAGCTTGCGGGACGACCAAAAAGGGCAGTCTTCGCAGCCCATAGACACCCATTTTTAGTGGGTGCGTTGCCGGCCTTTACTTATTATACTATCAGAAGCGAAAGAAATGTTGCCATAGTGGCTAAATTCCGCCCTTATTCCTCACACACACACGTTCGAATGACATCTGTGTCACAACGAAAGTTTCCTTCTATGTGTGCCATTCAATTGCTCCTACGGCGAAGGAAAACATCATGAGGAAACCGGATTGGTCAAATCTAAAAATTAGACGACATATGCCAGACAATGGATCACCTACATGTCTTTGAAATAAAAATGAACAAAAAACTGATGCAATCTGCAAGACCCTTTATTAACACAACATATGTAACTCTGTTTTTTTAAATTAATGTATATAATTTTGATAAAGCATTATTAAAAAATACATACGATTGTAATTGTTTTCTTGGGCTTCTTTTCTTTTTTCTTTTCTTTCTCTTTCTTACTTCCTTTAGACGCATCTGACGCATCCGAATCTTCCGACGACGATGGATTTGTATCATATCTGAAAACATTAAAAGAATTACTACTTAATCAGATAAATAAAATGGAAAATCTCAATAATACAAGTGGAAAAATTACTTTCTTAATAGTGCCTTTAAACCGAAAATGCTTACTACTCGGAAATCGAAACTACACCCTAAAGGTACTACCAAAGCCACAAATCATTTAATCTGTATCTATAAAAATTCAACCATCAATAACGTGTTCTTCTCGATTCCCCATTGAGAATGTGGAGGAAGGATTGTTAACAGTTCTTCAAATCCAATAGGAGTATCCTCGACCAGGACGACTCATTGGTCTAGTGGTTAGTACCCCTGACTGCGAATCCATGGGTCCCGGGTTCGATCCCCGGCTGAGGCGAACATCGATGTGATGAGCATTTGGTGTTGTTCTTAGGTCTTGGGTGTTTAAATATGTATTTATATGTATATCTATCTATAATATGTATGTATATCCGTTGCCTAGTACCCATAACACAAGCTTCACCAGCTTAGCATGGGACTAGGTCAATTGGTGTGAATTGTCTTAAAAAAAAAAAAAAACCAGTCTAACGACTGACTGGCCGGTCCAGAGACCCCTTTAATATTCCACCAACTCCAACTAGCTTAACAACCTATTTTGATTGACGAAATTCTGATAATTTCATTGGTATTTTACGATGCATTGAACTATTTAAAATCTATACCGAATTGCCTAACGTATAATTTTTTAATTTGTAAGCGACATGGTGACATCATTCGACGCACGTTTCTATTAGAAATGTTCTAAAAAACATAAGTTTGTATTCGTTCTCATAATCAACTATATATAGTATGTGATAATGAACCGCTGTGGAACATTCTTCTACTTAGCATAATGCTGAGCAAGCGCCAATTACAGCCACAGTACACACGCATTACACACTTGTAACAAACCGAATGGGAAACGAAAAAAAAAAAACAATTTTTTATATCTCTCATTAGGTATATTTTTGAAGTTATACTTCTTTAGGCGCGTTATGAAAAATTGCGCGCGCACCGTGACACAAAATTAACAGAATGAAGTTGCCCACGGAAGATGCTACGGCATCGGACATAATTTAAAAACAACATTCGAATAATAAAAGAATTTATGTTACACTTAATGTAGGAGAATATAAATATATATTTATTTATTTAACTTTTCAAATGTAAACTGAACTTTATTGACTATAATGACTCCTTTTCCAGTCTTTGATTATTTAATTGTAATTAATTATTTGCATGCAATCTAAAACTATTTTTAATAATGCCAAAGAAGTATAACTTCTTACGCGCGTACATAAGTACACGCACCCTTTTTTTTATTTAATTTTTTTTCTTATTGTTATTTTGTGTGTGTGTGTTTTTATTATTTCATGTGCACTATACTAGTTTTACCATCTCAAAAGGCGTTGTTTCTGTATTAAGAAGTTCCCTCAGCATAATAATGTAGTCTATGTGAGCTAAAGGTAATTATTACTTAATTAAAAAGAACTTACTCTTCAGCAACATCACTCTCTTTGGCCTTATCGGGATTAAAGTCTTCATCAGTACTTTCGTCTGAGCCATCGCTGTCATTTGAATCTCGTTCCTTCGCTTCGGCTTTGACTCTTTCGAGATACGCATCGGGCTCTTTCTCAGTGTCCGAATCACCGAAGTCGTCATCGTATAGAGCTTTGTCCTGAAAAAAGATTTAATGAAGATGGGTGCGGAAGAAGTAATAACAGGGAAAAGATACCTACATCATTATCATGTTTTTAATTAACAGCTTGCCCATTTAGAAATTCATAAACTAAAATTAGAATCAAACTAAGACACATACAGATGGCAGATGGTCAAAAACGGTAACCCAATGGACTGGCCCAAAAGGACAAAAAAACAAGGACCAAAAGGACAAAGAAACAAGGACCAAAAGGACAAAGACACAAGGACCAAAAGGACAAAGGAACAAGGACCAAAAGGACAAAGGAACAATGACCAAAAGGACAAAGAAACAAGGACCAAAAGGACAAAGAAACAAGGACCAAAAGGACAAAGATACAAAGACCAAAAGAGCGATGGGCCTACGAGATTGAAAGTTTAACTGAATTAGGACGAGCAGATTTGAGTTGAAGTTTTTTATTATTTTCTATTTAGTGATATGACTTTATAAGATTACGCTACCAATTAACAAAGAAAAAACCACGGAGCAGGAACTACTTGAACATAATTTAACTATTTTCATATTTAAACAATTTACTCTTAGAAATAATGAAATAAAAAGGGCAAAATCATCATCAAAGGAACACAACAATGTATCTAATGAAAGTTGTAATTTCAAACGCCGAAATCATAAAATACTTACATTTTTGCCTGTATTCTTAACATGCAGTTTCTTAGTGGTGATATAATTGAATAACTTATCATATTCCCCTTTCTCTATACTACTGAATGTGTGGATACTGCCTTGTTTTAATTCTATTTCAAAATCGAATGATCTGAAATTAATAATATTAATTAATATATATTTAAATACCTTTAAATAGTAATATCATTAAACGCGGAGTTAAGTCAAATGTCGTCACGCGTAATGCGCACCTAAGACGCGGAGCGTGTTCGTCGAGTACGTACAAATGATGCGTTGCTTTAATCTAGTATGGGAGGTCACAGACAAGACATTTCGTCAACTTCTATAATCTATTTCTAAATAATTTTGTTGCTTTTGGCATCCTATTTAATGACACCGAGATTAGTTCAGAAATTTAAGAGATTTATATAATGCTTAATATTTTGTTTTCAAGAGATTTAATTTTTTACAACACAAGTGTATTAAATTTTTAGCCTTGCTTTAATGATTGAAATTTAACTTACTTAGTAGATGAAGCACCTCCTCTCGCAAAGTTAACCGAGGCGATCTCTTCAAAGCGGATGTGGACGGGTGGTTTGTGGACATAGATGAAGCCTTTCTCTAGCGGGTACAAATATCCAGCCGCTGCCTTGTATGAACAAGCTATGGCTGGTGTTTTGTGATGCCTGAAATGAAATAATTATCATAAAGTATATATACTGGTGTTTTGTATATGGATGAATATAAACAAAATTTGTTAGAACCTGAAGTTTTGTTAGTTCTATAGCCCGATAAGAGTTTTTTTAAAGCATATAAAACAAGCAACATTCATGGAATTTTTATTACATGTTTCATAGATTTAAGAACAAACAGGTAAAAAAAATATATTAATTAAAACTAGATCAGTCTTGGGTGTTTAAATATGTATTTATATGTCTATATATAACACAAGCTTCACCAGCTTAGCACGGGACTAGGTCAATTGGTGTGAATTGTCTTTAAAAAATAAAATAAAATTGCATTCTTTAAACTACATATTTCGGTCAAATTATGTTAACCCCGGGATCATATATTTGCATGGTGATCAGATGTTACAATATAGCATAATAATTTTAGTTTATTGGAACTTTAGTTTTGGCATGTTGTTGTTTCATTGATTCTCATTAAGCAAATGACCAGCCATCTGTGCCTACCAACCAGAAGTTTATTGTTAGAATTTAATTAACTCTTACCCTAAGAAATCACCAGGTCCGGTTACACGTCTGTTGATGATAACTTTCATAATTTTCGCTAGTACTTCATATGTTGGCCCAGATAGTTCCTTTGTGATTTTGTCTTCATACTTTTCTTTTAGTTCCTCTCTAAAACATTCAAATATACAATGACTATTCATTGAAGTTTTGGTAGCAAAAGTAATTTAATTACTAAAATTAAAAAAGGTTATTTACTATTTATTTATTTAAGCTATGAAAAATGTTATAATTATGACTATTAATTTCTCATTATATTAAAATAAATCTATTTTTTTTTATATTAATACTTACTCAGTGAAAGGTAGCTCCAGGCTAGTTTCCTCTTCAATACCAAAGAGCAATACTAAATAATGATATCTTGTTTGACCCTGTTTAATGGGTGGATCCAAAGATACAACAAAGAACATTTGCCGTGTATCTTTGTGTGGTAACAGAAATAGACGAAGCACCGTAGACATTGGTATCTTGTAATCAAAAGTTTTACCATGGAGTTGGAAGAATGTTTGAAATACTTTGATATCATAACGACCACTGTAATCAAAAAAATCACAATGTGGATAACATGGTTTTAAATTTAAAAATAAATGGAAAATCTTTTATGGGAATTCCATACAATTCTTCAAACGCTCATTGAAATTTAAAAAAAAGGCATCTTTGGTTTGCTTCAAAATAACTTTTTTAAATTAAAACTTTGAAGTTTTTATCAAGCTATTAAATCTTGAACTTTTTGACTTTATTTTTTTGTTTTGTTATATACTGTATAGGTAAGTCAATATTTTAGAAGGATCATGATATGTTTGCTTAAGACTATGGACAAAAATATGTAAAATATATACCGTGGTGTAAGACATTGTAACTCTCGGAAGATAGCGATGGCATCTCCAGAGACAGAAATGACACTGGCTTTGTTCATCACTTGTTGGTGGAAAGCCTCCACAGCATCCATGTCACCTGCCAACTCACTTGTTGGTATGTGAAAACGCATTTCCATCAAAGATACTGGTGTGTCATCATTCTAAGAAATAAAAATACTCATCATAAATAAGTCTTAAAATAGTCAATTGAATATTCTTCAAAATAATTTTAAAATTCAAATTTCACTAAATTTTGATCTGTGACAATAAGTTATAACAAAATGTATATAAATTTATATAAAACTAGAAGTACTTATAAATAGACTAGCTAGCTACATTTACTTTACTTAATATATTGGTGTCTTATAAGACTGTTTATTATCACCAAAAGTGCAACTATATAATTATAAATTAATTAACTTATTTATAAAGAAAAATAAGCATACAAAACTGTAAAACCAAAATACTTTGAACCACAATTAATTTTATTACCTGATGGAATTCTAATGTTACTTCATTCTTGCCTGTGTTGCACTGTGACACATAATGTAAGGGAATTTCAAATGCTGTATTTGACCCCACATTATAGCTAAGTACAGCTCCATTAAACTTAGCTGTGCCCCAGTTCCAGCCCTTTAGAGATAATTCCTTTTCTAACATGTCCTTCTTATAATTAGTTTTAAAAAACTTAGCCACTTTTTCTTGTTCCTTAAATAATAAATAATTTATTTTAAGCTAAGGGTCTTTAGGAGCTAGTCTTGGACAGTATGACCAAATTTAAATTAAAATTATTTTCAATTTCTCAGCTTTTCAATTTCACTTTCCAAATATTAAGATTTTACACTCCATATAAAATAATTAAGATGTCAAGGTATTAAGAGCTTTAAATAAAATAAATTTTAATAACATTACCCCTTCTTTAAATCCTCCATATCTGTGTAGAGTACCATTCTTAAGAAAAACACGGAGCCCCCAGGAGCCTATAAATTTCTGAAAATTAACTAGCTCTATGTCATTGGAAGAAATTTGCTCCACTTTTCCAGTCTTGCTATTTTTGAAGATAATGTTCTGATCGGTCATCTTCAGCCGTCCAGGAACCTAGGAATAAGAATATAAACAACATTTTAAGAGGTTGTAAAAGTGAGGCATATATAACATACGAAAGTACAAGCACATTAGCACATTTTATTAGATTTTAAGATAGTTATATTCTTTACTAGCAAAAAAGTCTTACTTAAATTTATTATAAAGCCTCGATAACATACCATGGTGCCTTTTATTTCAGCTGAAACATCGTTGTATTCTAAAAACTCCATAGTAGCGTGTGCTGGAGAATATACAATTCCTGGCTTTGTCTTTTTTTCGCTTTTTTATTGCCGTTAAGTAATAATTACCGACTGGCAATATGAAACACAACGCAACAAAAGGAAATTAATATGTATTTAAATACGGTACTATTAGGTAAATACGAATCAACTTGAGTCAAGTAATAACAAGCGGCAAGCCTGAAGTCCACAGATTAGAGTACCTTTATAAAAAGTTTAATCCCTTAACACACACTAGTAAAGTTGACTGCTTGTGTGATCTGTGTAGACACGAAAAAGTATCGATATTTTGTGATATCGAGTTTTTTATTTTATTTTCAATAGCGATTCTTTTTGACAGATATCTCATATCCAACAGTGTTTTCACATCTAGGATATTATAAGTGTATGTTTGCTATCTTACTTAATTCATTTTTGTTTTTTCTTGACTAATTCATTAAATCACTTATCTACTGTATACATCATCTAGGGACAAGTACTATTAATGTAGTAATAGTAAACTAACATAAAAAAAACACTATATATAACAGATCAGATTCAGGGTAAGAAATACCCGAAGGGAACCACAGGATAAAACGAAGAATATAATTGCGTCGATGTCAATTAGCAAAATGTCAAACATCAACAAATAATTCAATTTGATAAATGACAATTTGGAAATTACAGTTTTCACTCAATGTTGATAGTACGAAGACGTATGGTATCTTTGTTGTGATTTAAAAAAATAGAGTTTGTTTTGTTTAGGATTTTAATAAAAACAGTTATTAATTAAATTAGTATCCCTAATATTAATACAAAATATAAATCCCTATTGTTTAGTGTTATCAAACCGGTGAAATAAAATCCTTAACGTTGATAGGATTTAGAAGTCTTAAGTAATATATCCTCGTTTATTTCGTAGTCATCCTTTACATGTGCATATCCTATGGCGTCATTATCGCTACCAAGGGTACTTCAATTGAAGAAAAACAGTTTGGATGCAGAACGCGAACACTTTGAAAAGTTTCAGGTAAGTCATATATTCATATATATTTATGTTAATATATAATATAAAAATAGTGTTCCATATGTTTCATAATTATGCTGGAACACAACAATTATTAGAATTTATTAGCTGCTAAAATTCGTAGGATATTTTTCCTTAAATATTTTTTTTTGTTTATTTTTAGTAAACTGTAATTTAAAGAAACATATGAGTGCACTTTAACTTTAAATCCTATTAAAAATCAATGTAAATAGTAGTCTAGTTTATGTTAATAACTACTGTAATAATATGGCAAGAATTAAAGTATAAATATAATATTATGGTGGAATACATTCATAATTAGGCAGCAAAAACATGAGTGATGAACCTGTTTTGATAAATATTGAAGAATATCTTGTTGTAAATGTGAATGCAAACTTTATCACTTGACCTACTTAAGTTGTTAATATTTCTTGCTTATTAATGGATTCATTAATAATAATATTATTATAAGTATAAAATATAGTGGCTGTATCCCAAGTTGAACAACAAGAACATAAATAAGAGTCACTATTATTGCCTATCATCAAAGATTAAATTTTAAGCCTTAAAATTCTATTTGTATGTAGAGTCATATACATTTTTTTAATAAAACAAACATTTGAAAAGAAAATCTTCAAATTTAATTTAGGTCTTGATGATAAAATACTTCTAATTAAGTACCAACTCATTTAGTTTTTATTAGTAAAGTATGAGGGACAAAATCTTCTGCCTTATTGTCACATCCAGTTCCTGAACTCTGTCCTTGAACTGAACCTTCTGTCTGTCCACTTTCCTAGTATTATAATAATTCTCTTATAAATATTATTCATACTATAAACACCAAAGTTCATACATATAGAACTATTTTAAATTTAAAAGGTATAATGTTATGTAGATCCTTAATAATTCATAAAAAAGATAATTTCTGATATTATTCACTTTGTATTTGGAGAAGTATCTTAAAAGAAGAAGGATAGTTAAGTGAGAAAGATGTTAATATTTTGCTATCATCATTATCATTTACTTAAAGGAACACTGACTGGACACCTGATAAGTTATCAATGTTATCATACATAGATAAATTTTGTTGTTTCATTTTGCGATAACCATTCGCCATACTTCTAGATTGATTGAGTTTGGTGTATAGAATTATTCTTGTGTTCTTGGATTACACGGGTAAGTTAGTTGATATTTGTTATGGGTGACTTAACTGGTAGCAGATCTTGTATCATATAAAGCGAAGATGAAATCATTGAAATGAAATAAGTGTATTCTTTAGTTGTGAAAGTATCACCCAAGTAATCTCATTATTTTTTAAAATAAATAGTACTTTCATTTGCTTACGAAACAATTTACGTTTTTATAAGAATGTTAGTCTGTAGTATGTCTTAAAGGTCTATAAATTTATATTAAATATACATTCGGTGGTTAATAAAATAAAACGTGGGTTAAATTTGAGAGAGCCGGATGGATTGTTCACTACAGCTTTGATTGTCGGTATCCGCCTACACCACGCCAACGCCAATAGTTTCGTTCCCGTTACGCTTTTATATTTGTTTACAGTTTTTGAGTTTGAGTCCTATATGGTCAAAAAGTATATTTTTAAAGTCTGTCTCTATTGATAGGGTTAGATATAGTTGCTTTGCTTTCTATATGTGATGTGAAATAAATTAATATAATTATTCTATGCATCTTAATATATTAAAGAAGAATATATCTTATGTACATATTATGTACTTACCTTATAATAGTTATGGTAAAGTAAGCTGAATATTGGTGAGCTTTAAGTGGACTAAGGATAGGAACATGACTCTTGGTTAGGTAGATTACAAAACTTTATTGAAGCCATAACGAAATAAGTGAGTGAAAAACGTGGGAAGCTGTGATGAATGATTAGAAACCGGCTGCAAGTGTCCGCGATTCCGCGAAATATTATCGTTTGATACGAACATTTATTGAAGTTCTTTTGGCGGGTTAGGGAAAAATGATGAGAGTAAATTTTTACGATGCGCGCGCACACCGTCGCATAAAACCGACACCAGCACACCGTCACAAAAAACCGACACCCTGAAGTTAGCTAAAAAAGTTAAAAAGATTTTTATCCTGTTACGCCAAATGTTTACGTTAATTACGCCATGTTTTTTTATACAGTATGTATGCGAATACTTTATATAAGCGAATATATATATATATATCTACTGAAACTGTTAAGTTACTTGATTTTAAAGAGTGCATAAAATGTTGGATGTGGTGCATTTCCATTGTAAACGAAATTTATAGGGAGATATTTGTTGCGATATGGTAAGACCAGGTGCTAGTATGGACACAGTCTGTGATTGTATCAAAGAATAAAGTCAGTCTATACAAATAATTCTATAGTAGGTATGACACCACATCACAATGCATAAGAATGTCTTATGTTACTCGCATAATACTTTATGACTCATGTATCTTCCTATCTTGTTTTTCTAATTGTATATGCATAATCGTTCATGTACCTAAATCACAGCCGGCCTTGACTTATTTTCTAGCAGCATTTAAGAAAAGTTGTTATTATAATAATGATATTAGATAATATAATATTGTTAGGTAGGTTTATGTATAAGTTATAGTTTATGGAATGATGCTTTAAAGTTGATTTACGTGTTATAAATGCTTAAATGTTAAAATTGAGATTCACATAACGGAATAACAATTGCTAAACAATTCACGTTGATAGTACGTGAATGTACGAAGCTGCATTCAAAATGTCAATTTCTTTGTTTGACCTACTGACAGTGATGTTTTACGTTCCCACGAGTAAGTAAAAGATTTCTTCGATACGTTAAGTAAAGGGTTAATAAGAGGCCTGCAGAGAAATATTAATGATAACGGTACTTGTGAAAATGATACTATTCTTCTTAATTTATGAAATAAGTCTTAACCAACTTTACATAATTATTTTCTTTGTTTACTCACCAAAAGTAGAAAAAGTGTTTTTTGAAGTTCACAAATGGGACATACATAAAATAAAAATGAATTGCAAAATACAGTGTAAACGTTTTATTCGTTATATTGATTTTATTGAGTACTCAGGGTTTTCGCGAAAAGAGAACCGTTTCTCATCCGTTTCCGATCCATATAAAACATTACGGCGAAACGAAGTTCGCGGGGCAGCTAGCACTACATAAAACAAGATTTTGTCAAATTGTTGTCGAACTAGCAATGATTACTAAAAATCTATGCATGTTTGTGCAGTTTCTGAGACTAATTGGTAATCGATCTATTGGCAATCAACACCCGTTATTAAAATTAGTTCATCTCTTATTTAACAATGTTTGACAGAAACATTTGCATTTCGAAACCATTCACGGTGACTGATCGATATAACAGTAAAAAGTAATATTAATACTCGATAATGGATGTTTTATAGTGAGGCGTTTATACGTAAGTTTGATTTCAATAACTATACATACATTCATACATATAAATAATTTCATATATATATATAATATAACATACTTCCATGACCTAGTGTCCTCGACGTCGGCTGCTTAAAATTAGCATATGACTAAAAACTAGTTTTGTCGTTTAAGCGCATAGGAAAATTTGGATTTTGGCTTCAGGAGGCTTCTGAAAGGGAAAATGGCATAGCTGTGGTTTTATTTAATAAGTAACTTGTTCATAATATTGTCTTTGATTAACATAACCTTAACACAAAAAGAAAAACAATCCGCGAAAATAGAGGACACCGTGAGCCATTTTTGCCAAAACCCTCCTCTCTATCTTTTAGTCGATACCAACTCCGGGGAAATAAATACAGATAATGCAACTTTCTCTACAGATGTGATACTTTTTGACATCCAACACCTTTTGTCTTCAGTCACCGTGACCACGCACGCTGTAAAGCACGCGAAACGTCGGATAAATTTAAAATTATGTTTAATAATTGTAAATGTATAATAATACATAACTTTAATCCGGTTAAAAAGTTTTTTCTTTAAAGTAACTTGTTATATAAAAGACCCATATGCTAAAATATTTGTAATAGGGAATTAAAGATTTGTTTATCAGTCACAGTTATTATCTTAAAGCCATTGTCAAGCTCCAGTAACGGTTACTTTCTCTTATATTTAATTTTCCTGATATGAAAACGTTTTACGTAAAATCTGTAATAATTGCTTTAAATTCACTTCCGGGTAGAATAGACTCACTTCCGCACACAAAGGCAAGCAATCTTAATCTTTAGTTCACGGGTTTCAATCGCGTCATTGTAGTCGTAGGGTAGTTAATAAGGTACCTTAATTTATTTAGGAAACATGACAGATACATCACAAATACAAGATATGTAAAAATATATACACAAGTGACCTTAAATTGTTTCACGCATAAGATTTTATATATAAATCAAAAAGTATCAGTTACAGAACTGAAAAAAAAATTACAATAATGGCCACGAAAATGTAAACAGAAATTTCTAGTAGATTCACAAAAAACTAACAATTACAATACCGATTTTTAAGGCGCTTTAAAGCACGAAAACATCAATTTTGAAGAAGTGAGTGTTATAGGAACACATTCTATGTATGGGGACACGAATCCCGATGTTATATGATATAATTATGATGATGTTATAATGTTCTTTTAAAGTATGAAATAAATGATAAATAAACAATTTTTTTTTCAATTGGAACCGGTACTATAGATACTATAGCCAACTAACAAACTCGTAAAATAGATAGCATATAACGGAAAGCCATTTTAAAAGAAATCGTTGGTTTGAAATGTTTTTATACTTAATTCAGTCGTAGCGTGATGTTATGAAATTCGCTAAATGATTATCTAATACAAACATGTTTTATTTCGAACGTGTAGAACAAATGAATCAACTCTTATTAGTATAATTTAGCGACTTTGTTTTTCTGCTTTTCTTCCAACAAATCCAACCGATTTACACACAATGAACCAAACACCCTCTGCAAAATATCAAAATATTCCTCATAAATCACTATCTCTTTTTGGACTCTATCTATTGGACTCTATCATTATTATTTATTTTTAAGGACTTTGTAATATGTGGCTATTTAACTTCTGGACACCACGGACCAAGTGAGAAGATTGAAATGGAAAAAACTATTGTTAGTAAAAACAGTCAAGTGTTAGTGAAAAAATAGAACACGAGAACAGAGAGTATTTTACTTTAATACAGACTGTAGGTGTTAATGGACATATTCCTATATTAAATATCCTTATTAGTAAATTGGATTAGACTTAAATTACTATATAAGCTCGGATAAATCGTAATGTTCAGAGGAAGTGTAGCTTATATCCTTTGTTTTATTCTGTGTATTATGATTGTTCTAATTCCTATCAGATGTTAATGTTGTAATAGTGTAGTTGTGATAATTGCATCCGCACCACGGGTTCATCAGTAGCGGAAGCGGCTGGAGGACAGTTACCGTCAGTTTATTGTCCCCTTCCGTACTAGTAAAGGTTTTATTCTATACATAAACATAGGTATATGGTATATTAGGTTCAACAGGAACAAAAAGCAGATTTATTAAAAATATAATATATTTTAAATAAACAAAGTATGTAATCATTACTATCTATGCACTATTGGCATCTTATAGATAGTTCATTGATCCCTTTACTAAAAAAACATTTGGACGGGAATCAATAAATTTTTTGAAGGCAGTTTCGACTGCCCCATTAGAGTTAAATTTTTACCTTGCAAGAAGTTATCCAAATTTCGAGATATCAGACCTAATATAAAAGCAGAATGAAAATTAACAATCGAGGTTGACAAAGAAAGCGTCAAAATTTACCTATTCATGACTAAAAGGTACGGAACATAAATTAGGTAAACTTTTAATGCTTATAAACATAATTATGTATATTGCACATAATAGCAACACGAGTAGTGTTAGGCTTTAGCGTGCGACTCTCAACCCTGAGGTAGTAGATTCGATCCCAGGCTATGCACCAATGGAATTTCTATGTGGATGTTAACATTAGCTCGTCCGGTGAAGGAAAACATCGTGGGGAAACCTAAACTAGACTAAATAGCTGCCGTTGTCAGGCATAGAAGGCTGATCACTCTAATTGGCATATTAGAAAATAAATGATCACGAGACAGATACATAAATCTGAGGCTCAGACCTAAAAGTATGTAGCGCCACTGGTTCTTTTATATACGTAATAAATATAATTAAGAGTAATCATTATTTTAGATTAGATACAAATAATTATCTAATTACAATAATATCTATATTCTATATACAAGTTAAAATAACCTCTTTCTTGGAGTTTTAAAAACATGAAACAAAGGACAGTGGTACCTTGATTATAGTCACTATTAAATATCATAATTTAGTCGCTTGGTCGTTGTCGTAAATGAATTAGGAACAATTCAAACATAGGTTCTATGTCAGAGTTGTCTATGGTTTGGGGACAGCGTGCCATCACCTTGTGGCGAGAGTGTAAATGGGCTAATGAATTTGTAAAATGCAATAATGCAGTTCTTATTTCTACCTGTTTCTTAGAGGTGCTTTCGTAAGTTCGTTGTGTAAGATAGTTATCACATTGCAGCGTTATCGTTCCGCATAATTAGCAGATGTTTCACATGTTCACACACGGCTGTCGGCTAAGCGATAACAGACTGTAAAGAATCAGTGCGTGGAACCAACCGCCATGTCACGATTTACCGTAATGTGGTCAAGTAAAATAATACTCCATGAATTTATGGCGCATGGCGACTTTAGCTCGTAAATCAAATGGCTTTTAAAGTATCATAAAGTATATGCTCTTATTAAAAACTAGCTGACCTGGCTAACTTCGTTCCGCCCTACAACCTTATAATATCGTTGTTACTTTAATTTAACTTATTTTAGGATTTCATTAATGTTAAGTATTACATTAATACAACTCTTTTGCCAATACAGAAATGTTTTATTGCTTGCCATTGCGAAAGAAGAATGGCAGTTTTACACATTAGGCATCTTCTCTCTAGCCGTCAATATGGCGATACTGCATGTTAAGCACTTTCTGATATCCAACATCTTTTGATCAGGATTAAAGCATGGTTATGCATCTTCTCATTCACCTCAAGATCGGAATTTCTTGAACTGACACGAATTCGACGTAAAATGATGCGTAGTTTTGTCAACAGATGGCACCATATGGTTTTTGCATTCGTAAAATTAATTAATTAATTTATTGTTATTGGATAACTTATCCGATATTTTATTGCTTATTCTGCTATTCGGGACGGAAACAAATCCAACAAATCAAAAACCATGGCAATCGGTCCAGCCGTTCTCGAGTTATAAGTGTTGTAACAAACACGACTTTCTTTTATATATATAGATAGGTAGACTGTCAAGAAGACTTTAATATTCAATAGTTAATAGTTGTAACGCATTATTGTCGTAAAAGAATCTTTATACATCTTCGTTTGCTATGAAAGCGACAAATACTAAAATTTTGAAGAAAAGTGTACCTACTTATTTATAGATATGAACGTATAGATTATCCTACATATATTGGACTATATATTCGTGTGCCGTTTTGTTCAGAGTACATCCACGGTAAAATTTTTCCATAATTTTTAATTTTTAATTTTCCTAGTTTTTCTATTCTATTACTTTAACTACGTTTGTCTATGCCAAGGGTTGGCTTTCCAACTTGATTAAGTTGAAGTAAGGTATTATTATATTAGTAATCATAACAATACAGTATTTACAATTTTCTTAATCTACATAGTAATTATAAAAAATAATTGAAAGGTCTCCGTGGCAGTGTACCTCTAACGCTGGCAGCATTACCTCGCTGTATTGCGACGTCAACTTAAATCTTTAATTAGCGCCTGTGCACTTGAACCCCACGGCCCAAGAGTCTCCTCTCCAAAGGGAACAAAATCGAAGTTGAAGGAACGACTCTTACATTTGAGCCGTTTATTAAAGGAGAGAGAGAATAAGGTATTACGAGGCATGCCTTTTAAGTTCTGTCGTTTCCATATTTCCCGGCAATTTTGAATTTGGACCTGTACTATATTCGAATGTGTTTACATTTTGAATCTCAAAACAGTTAAAATAATTAGCATTAATGCTATTGATTAGTCACAGCGTCGATTTGAATCTGTCAAGTTACGTACGAAAATGAATCTTTCTAAGGAAAATGTTCGTGCAATAATTTTCTACATCTTTAGAAGAGGCCTGACACGGCTTCAGTGTTTTGAAGAGCTAATATCTGTGTTCAGTGATGAAGCCCCATGTCTGCGGACTGTCGAACGCTGGTATTTAGAATTCCAGCGTGGACATACTAGTGTTAGTGACAAATCTCGCGAAGGACGCCCAAAATCCGCCTTCACTGAAGAAAACATCATTGCTGTGAGACAATTAATTCTCGAAGATCGTCATGTGACGTATCGAGAGATAGAGGCTCTATTAGGCATCTCAGGGACAACCATTCAGAAGATCTTGCATGAAGCGCTTGGTGTGAGAAAGCTAGTTTGCCGTTGGATACCGCATCTGCTTTCCGACGATCACAAGGCGGCCCGCGTCAGATGGTGTAAGAAAACTCTAAGGTTCAACCGAAGAGAGTCAAATCACGTCTACGACATCATCAGTGATGACGAATCTTGGATCTATGCCTACGATCCTGATTCCATACAACAATCTACAATCTGGGTCTTTCAAGAAGAGCCAAAGCCGACTAAACTCGTTCGTTCTCGAATCACTTCAAAGATGATGGTGGCCACGTTCGTTGGAAAAACCGGCCATGTTGCGACTATTGCACTTGAAGATCGTAGAACGGTTAACGCAGAGTGGTATACCACAGTTTGTTTACCACAAGTCATCGCCAAACTTCGAAAATCTAATTTAAAGCGACGCATCATCCTGCACCACGACAACGCAAGCTCACACAGCGCTCGTCAAACAATTCAGTATTTGAAGCAGGAAAAAGTAGAAATTCTTGACCATCCTCCATACAGTCCTGACCTAAGCCCTAACGATTTCTTTACATTTCCAAAAATTAAGAAAAGTCTTCGTGGTCAAAGGTTCCAGTCCGGTGAAGAAGCAGTCGACGCTTTCAAATCAGCCATTTTGAACACCTCCACTTTAGAGTGGAATTAATGTTATAATAACTGGTTTGAGCGAATGGAAAAGTGTATTAAGCTACGTGGTGAATACTTTGAAAAACAATAAAAAGTAATATAAGGTTCTAGTTGTGTTTTTTTCTGCAAACGACAAAACTTAAAAGGCATGCCTCGTATTATCATAGCATATTAACCACATATGCATAGCACATATTAACCCTCGGGTTTACGCCTGTTGCAAAGAGAATTTGTCTCAAGCCCGACTCCAGTCCAGCTGATACAGGGAAACGAAGAAATTACCAAAAGACACGACCCCAAAAAGTTTATTGTGCCTTAATCTTGTATTCATAACACAAAGAACAATAACCTACTTGGGAAATCATTGTCTTCACGCCGAATTGGCAATTGCCTTACTGCGGGTGACTTTAAATAAAATAGTACTCGCGTAAATATTATGAAGTTCTTGATAAGAAAAGAAAATACTAAATCTTTTTAAAGTAAAGATTTATTTTCGTCTAATGGTCACGCGAATAGAGTTATAGGTGTTAACGTAAAATTGTAAACACCGTTAGATTGTAATCTATCTCGCGAGATTATAAACTGTCGAAAGATTGTGAACCTCAGCTTACTGCTTACAATTTAACGTATTATTATTCGGTAGATTGTACTACACTAACTTAGTTATCATTCAAACTTCTTTGGTCAATTACAGATTAATTTTACTTTCCAACAATTTCATATAACTACCGAATAATAATACGTTAAATTGTAAGCAGTTCGTTGAGGTTCACAATCTTTCGACAGTTTATAATCTCGCGAGATAGATTACAATCTAACGGTGTTTACAATTTTACTGTGACATAGGCATATTTTGTTTTTATGAATGGGTTTGTAGACATGCTATGTGTTTAGAAGTGGAGTGGCGCCTCGTATGAAAGCTCTAGTCGGCGTTAATTACACTTTCCACGTCCGGTTGACCTGTTTCGAAAGTCGATACGTATATGCTGAAGTCATATTTCTATGGTGATTTTCCGTTTAGGGAAGTAAAAGAAGAAGAATTTGTCAGCTGTTTGCGGAATAATTATCTTTTTCATAAAATATGTGATGTAGAAAGAAACTTAAAGGGAGAGGTTTCATTTCGATCTTTTTTTGGACTTAGAATGTGATGCTATTTTTAACATTGGCGTAACAATAGGGTGGCAGGGCTGCCAAAATGCCACGGGCCCCCGACCCATGAGGGAACCTGCCCAAGAGATATTATGTTCGATGGATGAATGTAAAGTCTCTAATACGCGTTGGGTTAGCGTGGGGCTACACACCATTCCCTCTCGCCTAAGAGAGGAGGCCTATGGCCATAAGTAGGACATATACAACGTATAATTTAGTACGCTGAAAATCTTGAAGTTTATTAAAATTAAACTAAGTAGTGATGATTTTTACTAATAGGGCCCCATCAAATGAATTGCCACGAAATAAGATTTGCCACGGGCCCCAGATGGTATAGTTACGCCACTGATTTTTAAGGTATTTGTGTTCGTATTTATAAAAAAGTTGTAGTTACTTAGGGTGATATTCAAAAACGAGACTTGAACTATGACTGGCAAGAACCAATACATTTTTGTTCTACGGACTCGTTTATGAATTATTAATAATCAATTTGGCTTTTATAGAAATAATCTGAACAAATAACGACTGCGTAACAGATGTATAGACGAGGTAACAATAACGTCCAAAGCAAGAGTATAAAACAGCATTGTTAAAAACACCTTAACACAATGCAATAAAGACACAATTACAAATATAGCAAAGTATTAACAAAACGATCATACAAATGGTGATTATAGTATTTACTCTGGTAGCGATAAAAAACACGCGCGGTATTTATTAAACTATTTATTTAAAAGTAAAAGTAGCTCCTTTATAGATGAGTAAATTTTATTACGTGTTTTTACTTGCATAAATTATAACGTATACTATACGTATACGTATATAATATATAACTACACACATTGTTATTTATCGTTTGATACATTATTAAATTAATCTAAGTTTACATTATCTATGTTAAGCTGTTGGTAACAGTCAAAAAATATATTTTTGTCTGTTTAGGCAAAAACACCAGTTATATTATTGTTTTATGAATAATCTGTTTTTGTCGTGCACCTCATATCTGGCCGATTAAATATTTAGTTAAGTTCAATTATTGTAGTAATTTAAATATGTTTTGTTTTTTTGAGATTCACCGATTCACATTCACTTAATTTACTTGAATATACAAAATTACAATTAAAGAGAGTGGCGGAAAGCTTCTTGCCCTTCTTCTTGCCCGCTCTGCGCTCTTGACTTGCGAACTGGTAGTTAAGTTCAATTATTGTAGTAATTTAATTGAAGTAATTTAAATATATTTTGTTTTTTTGGGATTCACCGCTGGGCGCTGGCTCTTACTTAATTTGCTTGAATATACAAAATTACAATTAAAGAGAGTGGCGGAAAGCTTCTGGCCAGTTCTTCTTGCCCGCTCTACGCCCTTGACTGGCGAACTGGTAGTAAATATAAATTTACAATTAATTTAACTTCTAACTAATATGAATAAAGTTATTTTGACTGACTTTACACGTCGAATTAATCTCCTGCGGTTTTTTGTAGTCTGTTAATATATTAAATCATATTAATAATATTATCATTTGTTACAGGTAACTGTCATTGGCATTGACTTTCCGCTGACGTTTAAAAATATCAGGTAAACAAGGTCTTCGCTAAACCTATTAGACGAGATGCCGTAGATATCCAGCGTTGGATATAAAACGGAAAATAATTAAATCTTGTTAGCTGGTTAATTAATAATAATAATAGCCTTTTAATTCAGATATATTTACATTTAAACATTCACTATTTCAATCTTCTTTTAGGTATCTCCTGCTCTTCTTGAATTTGGTCTATCCATATTCTAAGTTGTCTTTCTCTTTTTCGTTTGCTAAAAGAAAAAAAACGAAACGGTTAATTATGTTCCTTTAAAATTTATTTCCTTCAAGACATGTTGGTATAACCTATCTGTAATACAATTTCGGGGAAATAGTTCTTATAACAATAAATATTGTATTTTATCTTTCTTGTACCAATGTATCAGTGTGCCGGTTGGCAAGCTATTATAAATAAATAAATACTAACTAGATTTAAGATAAATTAACTATTAACCATACGTAGCATAAACATATACATGTAATTGCTAACAGTCGTACTCGAATTGTTAATATTTACTGTGTAATAAACGACTCGTAGCAATTACAATTGGTTAGTTGGATAAAGATAATCAACCTTGGATTAATCGAATGCGCATGTAATTAATCCTTTTGTTCGACCACGTTTCTTAACACTTGCATGAACCATGTATTCATAACCTAATACTTGGTTGATCTAAAGAAGCTATTTTCTTTAATTCTGGCCTACAATTGTTCTACTGTACTGAAATTGAAATAATTATTCTTGAGATTATTTAGTATACTAATATTGTCTATAACCTATGAATATAGAAGATAGACTAATTAGATTTTTGTCATTAAATTTTGAAGGATAATTCAAACATTATACTATCGATAAAGTACCAAATTAATGTATGAAGTTTTACCATGATTTTTACTAAAACTAAAATTAAAGTTGATCAGCCAAGTACACCGCACTAACAAGGTGACACGTTCTTCTTTCAGCGTGGCACAGTTAACTAATGCATGCTGACTTTACACTAACAAGCTATGGCGACCCCCGCTGATAAGCGTTTTCACCAGCTGGTAAGTTAATACATTTTTCACTTTACAACTTCCTGGGAGTAAAATGATAATTAACTTGCAATAGGTATCACGACTTAGCTACTTCAAAAAACCAAAGGAACAAGACGATGTACTTTTGTTCTTGATTGAAACTCAGTAGAAAAGTCGGGATAGCTATTGGGAGATAGAATACCCCAAACGTGAGATACAGAAACGATACAACAACAAGTAACAAGACTACTTATGTCGAAAGCCTAATATACATCATTCGTTTATTAAAACCTAAACATAACAATGAAATATACAGTACAATTTCTTAAGCTACATAGTAATAATAACAATAAATAGAAAATTAAAACGTATAAAAGCCTAATACATTTTCTCGTTCTGAAGTCAGACGTTGTTTGTTTTTGAATCTTAGCCAAGTCCTTGCATGCGGAAATGCTTGAACATTAGTTGTCTCATGTTAATAATGTTCATTCTACTTAATAGTGTAATTTTAAATCTACTTAAGTTTTTCCTTGCTTGGTAAATGACTTTTATTCACTCTTTTATTAGACTGGCTTTTGTGTTGTTGTATTTTTTTAATAATATTATATTTTATGCTTGTCTCATGAGAAATAATTCAAATGGTATAATTGCAAGAATTTATTTGTTTGTTGTTGTTATAATATACATTTTGAGGAGTTTCGTTGATTACATCACAATACGTATAAACATAACGTTATAAAAATTAAAAACAAATGGCTCTACAACCCTCAGATTTATGTATCTGTTTCGTGATTTTTTTC
The DNA here is from genome assembly GCF_905475465.1 of Pieris napi. Lineage (NCBI taxonomy): Eukaryota > Metazoa > Arthropoda > Insecta > Lepidoptera > Pieridae > Pieris > Pieris napi. The sequence continues at coordinate 10,532,761 of NC_062237.1, forward strand.
TAATAGGCATAGCTCATGCCGGTTTCCTCACTATATTTTCCTTAACCGTACGAGCGACTGTTAAATGCACATATAGAAAGTCTATAGGCCCCTTGGTGAAACCAGGGATGAGAGTTGCTAATATCATTATAAAAAAAATTTTTTTATTTGGCTTGAGATTGCCTAAGGAATTTTTCAATCAGGCCAAAATCTCTCTTTTAGTATCTCTACCCTTTTAAGTTCATTTCATTGTTTGCTGCATGTCTGTTATATTAATAATAATAATATTTATTTAATAAATTTCATATAAACGATTTTAAAACAAATGGTGACTTTCACCAGAATAATACGCGAAATAGAACTAATTTGAGTGTACGACCAACCAGGCTCCAAATGATAAACCACTTATTATATGGAAATTGTATTCGTTTTTACAACAAAGTCCCAAGCGAAACTATCATTTAATAAATTCAAAGCCCTCGTTAAACGGAAATTAATCAATAAAGCTTTTTATAAATTTGATGATTTTTTTGATTTTTATACTTAAATGATCCTAATCCTTGGGATTGATTTGCTCCACTTCAAACAATTTGTATGACAATACTTGGCGATTAAAAAGAGTGGCGAAAAGTATCTTTCTCCACTCTTTTTAATCCAGTTCTTCTTACCCGCTCTCCCGCCCTTGACTTGCGAACTGGTAGTAAATGTAAATTTACAATTAATTTAACTTGAAAATTCATGAGTGCACTTGTTTACCTACATGAATACAGATGTTTTGAGTTTGAGTTAATTAAGACCCTTGATCCATATTTTGGTAAATGGGTTAGTAACAATTCAGTCTTAGGTGCTATGTTAGGATTGGTTAGTAAAAAGGTATATAGATATAGGGCTACCCCACTTTTGTTTTTGAGCTCTGTCCCACTGGGACATGGATAGCGTACCGCGTTACGTTATGAGTAGATACAAATAATAAATTCACTGCCGTCCTTATAGATTAATATAGTCGCGTGTATGCAGTTAATGTATTGTTTATCAAGTTTAAACAGTCGCTGACGTCATTGAAATGGTTTACATGTTCTGTTACAAGTATCATGTATGACTCGACAGATATTTGTGGCACTTGTGACTACAAATCCGCTAAACCTATATTATTTCTTAAGGAATTTATTTCTGATAAAAAATATTGTCTTTATAACCGGTCTTATAATTTAATTATGTGGTTAATACACTTATAGTTTATTTAAAACAATTAAACTTTATAAATTAGTTTTGTATATTTCAATAAATTTGGTTTTACAAATGTAGGTTTATCGTAGCAAAAAAATTTACCCAAGACACCTGGTTCTGGCAGGTGTACCTGAGGTCAGACAAAGTCAACCTTATGTTCTCTATTCTATACGTTTATTGTTATAATAATAATAAAAGCCTTTTATTTCAGATACTTCATTTATATTTTTATCATCTCATTCATTTCCTTTTCGGGAAAGGCCGCCTCGAAATCTCGCTGTGCAGACAGAAATGGCGAGTCATTCTCTGCCATCTGTTGTTTTCTTAATCTGGTCTATCCTTCTTAATTGTCTTCTCTTTTGCGTTGATTGCGCAATAGTTTAATACTTTGATACTCCACTTTTCTGTTCCTCTTGTCATGTGCCCCGCCCATATTCACTTAAGTTTCTTTATTTTCATTGTGACATCCGCTCCCTTAGTTATTCTTCTTAGTGTGTGCAACAGTGTAACAGAACATCAAAATTGAGTCGATAAAAGGCACGGTCTAATATAAGACGACATCATCTCAAGTCAAAGGGATATTAAAATTAATCGACAATATACTTTTCACTATAAAACACTCACGTACAACAGATTAATGCTATTCTATTAATGAAATGATAAATTAAACGCTGAAGAAAAAACCTGAGCTATAGGTTCGGTGCATAACTCTCACGTAAACCACTTGGCTCTTAATCTCTTAATCTTACGGCCATAAAACTAAGAAAACTTGAGCGAGAAGCCGTGCCCAGTAGACTGGGTGATGGCTGAGCCTGATTCAAACTGTTTTCCTTTACGTTTGACGTAACGATTGTCGTGTTTCGTAATAACAATAGATTCTCAATTTCAAGGCACAATTGCAACAATGCGTAAACAATCATAAGTCATACGTTTTTTTCGCCCACGACCTTGACTTGTTTATTTGTCACAACAGCAAAATTCGTTAATTTTTAACTTAACAAACCCATGAATAATGTCATACCCACGGAATCTCTCAACCTTGATCTTGATCAATAACATGTGTTAGGGCTTGTTGACCTAGTTCTTAGGGTAGGAAATTAAACACTCCAATGATGACTTGGTTAACTATAATTTTCACATTGATTTAACATAGACTCACTAAATTCAAATTGTAGCAAAGGAATTGCCTGTGCGCATGTGTTACCAGCTCTTTTATCCTCTTGTCCTCAGACTCAGACTCGACCTTCCCACTTCGGGCAGTTATTCGAGTCAATTCGTAACAATTCGTAAATAACCGAACGAGTCAAATGAGTAATTATTGCACATGCGCACTTGTAGCAAAAGAATATGTTTCATAAAAATGTTTAGAATTTAATTAAATAAATATTAAAAGCTAACACATGTTATTTTCTATCAAAAGTAAATATGTATTTAAAATTTAAATGTGGCAGGTGTGGGTGTGTTAAATAAATATTCCAATTACTTAGAAGTAGGGCGTTTAAATGTATTATCAGTTAGTCAACCTTTATTTTAGACAAACAGAAAATGTTATGACTAAGGTTAAAACTATGGCCTATTCAAACTCAAAATAACTTTATTCATATAGGTAACCAAGTACACTTATGAACGTCAACAGAAAAGATGTTAAATTGATTCTTAATTTACATTTACTACCAGTTCGCAACTCTCGGCCACTTTTTAATCACCAAGTTTTGAGTCATACAAAGTGTTTTTAAGGCAGAGAAGCCATAAATATTTAAGTTGGAGCAAATAAATCTCAAGTATTAAGATCATTTAAATACTCGTCAAATTTATAAAAAGATTTTTTGATTAATTTTTTTAGTTAAGTTTATCGAGAGTTTTTTATTTATTCAGTGATAATTCTCGAATTTCGCTTAGGAGTTTGTTGTAAAACCGAATACAACTTACATAAAAGGAGTGGGTTATCTTCTGGAGCCTGGTTGTTATGCTTAGATTTGTTATGTTTCGATAATTATACTGGTGAAAGTCCCCATTTGTTTTAAAATCGTTTATATTTTTTTGTACATACAACAAGGCTTCAAGAACCATTTATTATTTAACCATTTTTTATATTTTCATAATATTTAATTCCGACTCCGGGAAACACAACAAATCCCCGGAACAGCCCGCTTCTGCAGCACAAATATGGATTGAACCTGTGAAAGTAGCTATGATTGTATTTGTGTCTTTGATAATTTTTCTTTTATAGTGGTAGGTGATTAGCCCTCTTTACCTGGCACTTGCTCGCCCTAGGTACACTGGTTTCAATTTTGAAATCAATATATCTTTTCTAGTCTATATAAACAAAAGCAGTTTAAAGATAGTACGATCCATTAAAAATGCCTGAATTTGCGACGTTAAAACATCGTCAACAAAGCGCTATTGTCAGCTTTTTCCCATTATGTTTGATGTCAAAAGTCTTACCCCATTTTCTGAAGCTGGAAAGTGGCTGTTAGATCGAAATAGTTTAACTTTTGATGAATTAATTGCAGTTTATGTAGAGGTTGTTATTACATATATTTGTTTGTGAGCATAGTATACAGTATTGAAATAATTCAAAGTTCGAAGCTGTTTCAAAGGCATTGCAAGTTTCCATCTAGAATGCGTCTGCTTCCGCATTCATATAATAAATTATCATAGTATAGAAACTGTCAACAGCAATATGCAGTTATCAACTTGAATAATTAAAAGCGTTAAGATATGACTGAATTAATGTAGTTCGATTTAAAGTGTACGTTTTTTTTTTTTTGGACGACTCATTGGTCTAGTGGTTAGTACCGCTGACTGCGAATCCATGGGTCCCGGGTTCGATCCCCGGCTGAGACTAACATCGATGTGATGAGCATTTGGTGTTGTGCTTAGGTCTTGGGTGTTTAAATATGTATCTATATGTCTATCTATCTATAATATGTATGTATATCCGTTGCCTAGTACCCATAGCCATAACACAAGCTTCACCAGCTTAGCGTGGGACTAGGCCAATTGGTGTGAATTGTCTTTAAAAAAATATATATATAATGTAAATCTTCAAAACAAAGTTTTTTCTTGGGTTCGAATATAGTATAGGTCAAATAAGGAATAGTTACGAACAAAGGTGGGTATTACAAAACTACGAAAATGGCTTCTAGAACTAACAAAACAACCCTCCTCATTGCCGCCATTAAAATGCATTTTCTATAATTAGAATTGAACCATCACGCAAAGTGAACGGTTTCTTGGTATTTATAACTCGAAAACCACAGGCTATAAATAATATCTGATTTTAAACATGTGTACGCGACGAACGCATATTTATGTTCGTTTAGTTAGTAAACAGTTTAGTTAGTACTTTCTGATGTGTTATGAATCATTTATTCGTTATATGTTCGCAATTGTAGTTTTCCGTTTATATGACTGTTCTATTATTATAAAATAATTGAAATTAGTTTACGATTGCAATAGTATCGCTTGTGGAAACTGCTTTCTTAACCGATTCAAGAGATCGGACCTCATGCGATAGCTTTCAAACACTCAAATTTCTGAACGAACCTTAAAAAAAAAGACATCAACTGTTTTTAAGCTTGAAACGAATTGTATTGGAAAATTAAATTATTTATGCTTATTTAAAAATAATTTATATTTTATATATTATGCATGTTTCCCTGAACTTCCACAAATATTACAAGGTGAAATCTGTCCAGCCATTCTCGAGTTTTAGCGAGACAAACGAACAGAAATTTATTTATATATAAATTGTAAATGAAATAATAATAAATATATCTCTATAGATAAGTAAATCATTTATAAGCCAATACTATAACGGTTATTTAAATAATCTGTTGTCCTTAAGTTAATCGAAAAAAATGTGCTCTCTGTATACTGCTTAAAACTACAGAACTCTCCTTATATGGAATGCTAAACATATTATCCTAAAACTTAACAATAAATAGTTGGTTTTAACGTTGTTTAATATAGCATTCATATGTATAAATAATGATTCTTATTTTGATCCTCAATATCAACACAAAGTTCTTTATAATTTCTCTGCGATGGCTATTATAATGCGTGCGAGGATATGCGGGCATATTGTTATTGTCATGACAAGGTAAAGTTTGGGTTTTGTTGGAATTTATAACGATATTACAGTTTTACTATGTCAATATAGTAAGTAGTTTGAATTGTCTATAGTCATGCATTCTTTATAACATCACTTGAAGGTTTATGTTTTAGTTTACGTTGCGTTCAATTATTACGTCACGCAATTTTTGCAGATTCTGAACCGTCATGTAACGCGCCGTAACGTTTTTCTGTACCCAATAGTAAAACGTTTCGTGACCACCTAGTGACTCTTTATACCTAAAAGTTACCATTTTGTGGGGTAAAGTACTGGAAAGTCGAAAAGAATATTAGCAATGACGCGTAATTCAATCTCCGTTCCGCATCGTAACGTTTTACAAGAGGAATCCCCAAAAATTACATTTACTAAAGTACATACATTTTGTGATCTTGTCCAATTTAATGTAAGTATTTGATTTTCTAATATAGTACTATTTTTTTCAGACATTGGCTATACAGAAAGCGATAAATTCTATAGAGACGCCGGTGAAAGAGAAACATGTACGGAGCGCGATCATTGGTACCTTTCAAGAGCAGAGCGCCATCACATACTGGGTAAATGTTTGAATGGTTGAATTATTCTTAATTTCTTACGAAACGAACCAACATTTTGGCATTAGGATTAAAAGCTGGTCTATTAAAATTTAAATTATCGTGATGAATAAAAGATGGGAAACTACTCCTGTCCGAACTAATACAAAAACCTACCTTAAAAATTGCAACCCATCTCGAAGCCCATAAGTAAAAATTTGTACTTCTTTCTTCTTGGTACTAATACCAACGAATAACCTTATACTCTAATACTTTGGTGCCACTTAGCATAATAGTAATAATAAAATCATTTTCAATATATAAATTACAATATCTTTCTTTCCTAACCATCCACAGATGGTGGCGATCCGTCAGCCGCTTCAAGACAACCGTATCGTGTCGTGGAAGTTCTGTCATGTGACACATAAGCTGCTACGCGAAGGTCATCCAGCCTGTCTAGATGACTCGCAACGGCATATTAATATGATTGAGAACTTGGGGAAGCTATGGGTAAGAATTTCGTGAGGAGTCAAAATCATTTATTAATTTAGGTAACACAATGTACACTTATGAAAAAGAAATATACATTAAATGCTTCTAATTTTACATTTACTGCCAGTTCTATAATCAAGGGTGTAGAACGGAAGAGAAGAACTGGCAATAAACTCTCCTTTTTAATCGCCAAGTTTTTTCTCTTACGCAAGGCGTTTGTAAGGAGCTGCAACCATTACACCACATGACATCTTAAGTAACAGTTATTAATAATAAAATAAATTAAAAACAAAGATTTGTCCTCTATCAGCAGGAGGCATGGTAAAATAGGAGCACGAACGTACATTCTCGATATGGTTTGTCGCTAATACCTGGAAGCAATAAACGAAGATGAGAGTAGAAAATAAACTGCGAAATTGATTAAATACTTAAACTAATTAATAGAGGAATATAGAAGACTTTTTTAGTCACGGTGTAGCTCTCCAATCTGTGCTCACAAATCACTGCAATGACGTTATACGCTGAAACGCCCTAACGAAGATATATAGAATTCCAGGTTTAGGATGGAGGAATAGTACACAATCCTTCCTCCAACGGCAAACAAATAATAAATTGCGTTTATACCCTAGAATTAAAATAAACTAGCATATTTTTGATCTACCCACATGTTTCTTTATGTATTGCGGATTTAATTTACTTCAGTACAAACAGACAAAGACTTAATATTATTTCAGATGCACCTTCGCGAGGGTTATGGGAAGCTGATACATCTATACTGCATCTTGCTGATGAGTAAACTGAAGTTCCACGCACGCAACCCTCGTTTCCCCGGTAACATGCAGCTCACTGCTGAAGAGTTGGATGCGATTGCCGAAAATGATGTTAATAATTAGTAAGTAATCAAAGTGGGGGTGTATTTTAGTGAAAGATGAAATGCGTCGTTCCAATATACAGTGTAAACTCTATATAACGACACTCAAGGGACTGCGCTTATTTTGACGTTACAAAGAGTTGTCGTTAAATAGAAAGAAGAAAAATCTGTATTAGAAAAAGAAAAGTTTATTTCAGACTAATGTTAGTAATTACATATTTTTCAATTACACAATTCGTATTTGAACGCTATTGCGGTGTCATTTATTTTTGTACTGTACCAGTCGTTTGGTTGTATTTTTACTTTTTTTATTCATATCTTGCGATATTGAGGCGTGATAAAGCACGTTAAAGCAATCCCAATTTATAAACATAAGAACGGATATCTTAGAAAGTTCATATGATGCCGATAGTCGAGTTTATTACGAGCTAGGACAAAAGAGCGACAAAATAACGTCCACAGATCCGCAGTTTTAACTAATTTCCGCAACTTAAAAAGTATTTTTTATTATTTAGTCGTTATCGAGGGACGTTACATGGAGTTTATACTGTATTTTTATTTTCATTATTATTTATGTCTGTGAATTTGTTTTGTGTTTAAGAACGTATGTTATAAATAAATGTCTAGTTGAATCACGGACGCGCGATTTGTCGCTGACTTTGACAAATGAAATGCGCGCTCTTTTTCTTTTGTTTTCTTCGGTTTTGGATTGGATTGCATTCCCATATTTAAGCTTTGATCATTATTACTTTACTCTTAAATTGTGGGACGTGTGTGCCTTTGTGTTAAGTATGTTTAATCAGCCTGTGTGACAAAATTAAAACAAAACATGTCCAGATTCGATACTCTAGGAAATAAAAATATCGGAATATATGAGACCTGCGACCTCTAGTGGTCGATTATTATATGACTCTTAAATATTTATTTTTTAGTTTTCAGCTTTGCGTCGAATTGTTCGACTACATGGATGACATACTTAATTTACAAGCAGCAGGTGAGATAAATTCTGACATCATTACTTTTATTGATATTTATAATTCAAATACTTTGTCACAACAAAAATATTTTTTTTACACGACAACTAAATTGAAAGTATTAAAGAGTATATAATGAAAGTGGCCAGTTCAAACAAACCTGTTCGACGACAAATTCGTATTGCGACAAAGGCCGGCAACGCACTCGTGAGCCCTCTAGCAATCTCCTCTATAGACGGCAGTATCACTTAACATCAGATGAGCTTGTATATATATATATATATTACAAATTTAATATGTGTGTTGGACATAATAGTGCCTTGATCGTGGGCCCTATAACACTCGCTCGTACGGTGTCAGGCACAGAAGACTGATCACCTACTTGCCTATTAGAAATCACGAAAATACATAAATCTGAGGTCTATATCTAGAGCTGGTTTTTGTATATAAATGTATTTCAGTATTCGATAGTTTGGGAAACGCGCGCGCTAATTCGATGACAGCGAGCGGGCAGTGTCGTTTGGCAGCGCTCATCCCGTGTGCGCAGGATTCGTCACAAATATACGATTGTAATGTGCGGCTACTGTTCAGGCTACACGCTTCGTTACCCGCTGATACACTATCTGGACATAGGGAGAGGTACTTAGAGTATTAATAAAAGTTACGAAAACAAGAGCGCACTTTAAAGGACGGCAATGCACTTGCACGCTATCTGGGGTTTGCTACCCCATAACTATCTATAACTTAATTCTATGTGACCAGCTTCTTTTTTTAGCCTGTCAATTAATTATTATCTCAATATGGCATAGGTTCCTAGAAAAACTATGGGAATATTTACGAGCGCACGCGCTTGGAAGCCTAATGGAACTGATAACATCCTCGTTGTCGGTAAAAATGTATTTTTCTGGATTAAAACTAAATAAATAAAATTAGATTTATGTGTCTGTCTCTTTTTTACTATTGCTTTGTAGTTTTCACTTCAAAAACTGCAATAAATATCAGTCTTTGTGTAATGTTTCGTAATTAGCTCTTTCTAGGAATATTTTTTGCGAACACGAAAAGGCGTAAAGGAGAACTAACTTCTTTTCATTGTCTAGCTTCAAATTGTTTTATATGTTTTAGATTCCGGCAACAGTTCAAAAAATTAAGCTCCTTCTACAAACATGCGAGCAGTCTTCAGTACTATAGGAATCTACTCACACTACCAGTCCTGCCTTCCAACCCACCTAATTTCCTATTACAGGTACATATTATATTTATTAATTTATAATATAAACAAAAATTTACGTGTAGTTAAGATATATAAATAAAGTCCTAATAAACCTGCAGCTAAGTGTCATCATCGGACGTTAAGGTATAATATAAAATACCATCCGTATCACCTCGACGTCCGTCGTTCCACAACTGAGCGTTTCTTAAGAGAGTTTTTACCGCGCACCACCACTATGTGGAACCAGCTGCCCACTGAATACTTAACATCAGTTGAGCCTCCTGCCCTTTTGCCTCCTATTACATAAAAATAAAATCCGATTAGACACCGCAAGTGTATGTAGTTTTCTTAATATATATATATCGTCACTGTAAAATGATAACCTCGTATGTCAAAAAACCATTTATTGTTTTATTCTTAGACTTATGTCATTTAACTGGTATAATCGTGAAGTAAGGACTTATATATGTTATTAATAAATAAGTCCTTTTTACCTTCTAAAACTTTGGTCAAAATTAATAATAATATTTTAACAAACAATAACGAAATGAATTTTTTTTTCGTTTCCTATAATGTTTGGTTCTCTGGACATACGAGGTTATCATTCTACAGCGACGTTATAAAAAATGAAGAGAACAAGAGAGAGCAGTGCAGGCAGCTATCGTACCAAGGTGGTAAAATTATCGTATATTGGTCAAATTAAAATTTTCATACAAATTTAGTTTTCGACTTTCTACATACACTACTCTTAAGGCATCTTGACTAAAACCCCTGATCAGTTTTTTATACCCATACATAAGAAATATATCGTCGTTGCGTACGAGAATTGATTCCATATGTACGATAATTATTGTACGATCGGGACTTGTTGCAATGTCAAAGAAAATCGAGCAATCTGCGTATAAACAAAACCTTTGGAAACGTTTGATATTTTTTCCAGAGTGACTTCGGCACGTACGTGGCCCCCGTGGTGTCGATACCAGAACCCCCACCAGATGAAGTCGACGCTGTTGGCTCGTTGATTGACACCACCGAGACATTTAGTCAGGTATATTTTTAATAAATAATCATTTAATACTTAAGACTATAAAAATATCATTATTATTAAAATATCACTAAAACCTTAAAAAATATAATATAATAACTAAAATATATTATTAAAAGGAGTCCTTTTAGAAAGGCTCCGAAGATACTGGCAGCGTTCCCCCTTTGAATAGCTAGACTAATTCTTTGTCCGAGGTAGCTGCCAGCTCTTCGGTCTCCTGTTATTTGGACTAACCTTTCCTCCCTTCCTTTGAACCCTACGGACCAAGGGTGGGACAAAATCATATTGGGAGCCTAGACCCCTGTATTTGCAAGCCTTAACTTTTTCAGCAGCTTTATGAAGCCGCACCAGCTCTGTTGTTGGTTCCAAGTAGATGGGAAGGGGCCAGCGTGTCTGAACAGGTTGGATCCCATACCAGTACCCGGCCCATCTTCCATAAAATAATATCTTCATTTTTTAAATTGAATATAACATTTAAAATGTTTGTAAATGTTTCTAGGTGCCGACGCCTGAACGCCATGAATCCTTGGAGACCCATTCGAGAACCACGCCGTCACCAGTGCCTGACCCTCTCATAGAAAGAGATCGACTCATAGATCATTTGCAGAATGAACTCAAGAGGATGCGGTAAGTTTTATAGTCCCACCAACTTATCTGTGAACTGAGTGGTAGCGCCACCGTCGCTTTAGTGTTGCAAATTAATTAAAGTTACCCATGATTGGGTATGTCAGATAAGAAATTAGATTAGATAGAGATTTAATTCCTTTTAAACTCCCAACTTTCCGTTGATTTAATTCCATATTTCGTATAAAATGTATTTGTTAACGATAATTGTTAAAAGTTTATTAAAAATGTTAATATTGAACAGGACAGAAGTATCGCAAATAGTTCAAGAGCGCAACACCATGTTGGGTTCGATGCGGGAACATTGCGCGCGGATGGAGACGCAGTTGCGAGCTGCTAGGGTATTTTTTATTATTATTATATATATAATTCTTCTGTGAGTGTGTATGTCACTGAACTTCTCTCAAACGACTGGACCGATTTTGATGAAATTATTTGTGTGTGTTCAAGGGGATCTGGGAATAGTTTAGATTCACAAATTAACTCGCCAGATGGCGCTGCAGTCGGTACTTTCATACTTTGCTTTACTAATCGCTTGAAATATCATGCAGGACAACGTCTGTCGGGTCCACTAGTTTTAATATATAACGATTATATAATTGCTCTATATTTTGTCCTAAAGTCCTATACTTTTTAAATTGAATTTGTACTAATAATTATTATTGTTTTGACAGAACGAACTCGATGAAGAAAAACAAAAAGCAGACATATTAGCAGTTGAAACGCCACAAATTAAAAGTAATTGTATTTTTTAAATATATTTTAATATTTCTCATTTGAAAATGTTTTAACAAATAAATCTCATTTCGTGTGCCAAATAATTACAATCAGCGTGAATATTAATTTTATTGCACGTGAGACGGATATAGTTGCACACTAGCTGAAGTCATAAGAATTGTATAATTTATAATTAGTTATTAAAAGGTTTAGGTTTTATGTTGTCTTGCATTTTTTGTATTATGTTCTTATATTAATAAGTTTTCTATTGTATTAGTGTTAGGCGCGAACACACAGAAAAGGCGTAAGGTGAAGGCGCGGCGCAGGCGCAGAGCCGGCGTGGAACAGATAAAGCACAGATGCGACTTAAATTATATCAAAGAGGCGAAGAGACGGCACAAAGAGTCATTACGCAGGCTGACTTTATCGTGATAGCATGTCTTCCTCTTCAGATGACGTAGATGCGCTCGCTTTGCTGCAACTCATTAATGTGCACCGAAGATATTGGTGACGTGCCTGTGCAATTAAAAATCCCTTGGCGTTGCGTAGAGATGTGGGATCTCTCTGCATCTTCTACCGCATTTACCATGGAGAGTGTTCAGAGGAGTTGTTCGGTTTAATACCTGCAGCTGAGTTTCATCATCGGACGTCAAGGCAAAATACAAAATACCATCCGTATCACAACAGAGCGTTTTCTAAGGCAGTTTTTGCCGCGCACCAACACTATGTGGAACCAGCTGCCCACAGAAGTATTTCCAAACCAATTCAACTTAGGGTCCTTCAAGAAAAGAGCTTACCAATTCTTGAAAGGCCGGCAACGCACTTGAGAGCCTTCTGGCATTGTGAGTGTCCATGGGCGGCGGTATCACTTAACATCAGGTGAGCCACCTGCCCGTTTGCCTCCTATTACATAAAAAAAAAATTAACAACGTGCCGCTTACGTACATTTTGTATTGACGCGCTTTGAAGCGGCAAGTTGCCTACGCCGCGCCTTCACCTTACGCCTTTTCTGTGTGTTTCGCGCCTTAAGTTTCTGTAAAAATAGGAAATAAGGAGATAAATAAATTTCAGAAAAGTTGACTGAAACCGAGGAGAAGGCTAAGGTGTCAGACGAGAAATTTCAAAAGTTAAAAGGTGCTTACACACAACTTCGGGAGGAACATATTGCGCTTATAAGACAGGTTTGAACATATATAAATATTAACTATAAGATAACAGTGTAGACCGAAAATCTTTTCTTAAGTAAAATACTACAGTTGAAGGCATTTTTCAGTTCCTCTCGAAAATCTTTCAAAAAAGATAGCCTTAGTACACTATCAGACTTTTATTGGCGTTTCGATTATCTAAAGAGAGCGTTCAAGTATTACGTCACGCCATTTTTGGAGATTATTGACACCCCCTCCCCCATCTAATGCGACGTTTTGCTGTACCCACTATAAATATATATATATATATTTACATAAATATATATTTATATTGGGTACAGAAACACTATAGTAAAACGTTTCGTGACCACCTAGTGACTCTTTATACCTAAAAGTTACCATTATGTGGTGTAAAGTACTGGAAAGTCGAAAATAATTAATTAGTAATTCATTCCCCGCCCCGCATCGTAACGTTTTACAAAAGGACCCAAAAATTCGTTACGTAATATTTGAACGCTCCCTAAATAAGTTTTATAAGTGATTAGCTGTGCCTAACTAACGGATTTTCAATTAAGGTTCAAAAGTCCTAAATATGGTTAAAGACAGTCAATGAAGCGATGATGGTTTAACGATGCTGTCTCTTTCGATAAGTATCCCAAAAATAGAGAGAGAAACAACTTTGCTCAACACCCAAATTTTTGTAGCTTGCTACACTAATCAATATATATATGTTATCAAAGCTGTGTCCTTTTATTAAAATTAATAAATCTTTAACTTAAAACTAAAACTGACAAAAAAAGTCAAAGTTCCACACTATGTCATATACATATTATTTATTAATAAGGAACATGACAGACACATTACAAGACATAAAAATATATATACAAGTTATAATTGTAGAATTGTAATTGAATTGTTTGACAAATAAGATTAAAAAAATTAATAATAACGGGCATGAAAATGTAAACGTAAGTGTAATAGGAATTACACATTTTTTATATGGGGACACGAAATCCGATGTTAATACGCGTAAAAGGTAAATCAAATGTATTGCACAGGCGAAGAGACCTGGATGGAACATAAAAATTTATTAGATTGTTTAAAAGAATGTAAAAATTTCCGAATGCAACTTCAGTTTATTTTTTCTTAATCAGTAAAATGTATTACTTGCTTTAGAAAGCAGAGGTGGACAAACTTACAGCCAACTTACGGGCGGCGGCGGTGCAGCATGAAAGTGCTAAGACAATGCTGCAACAACAGTTAAATGACCATATGAAGTAAGTTTTTATGTATTTTTAAGTATAAGAAAGGTATAGTTTAGTGTAAATAACGTTCTTTTAAAATAAGTATTCACTTGCGACCAAACCCTGATATGTGCAAATCGTTTTATTATGCGATGGACATTATTATATTATACGACAGCGAATCCCCCAGGAACATTCGGGCAATAATAACTAAACGTAAAAATAATAATGATAGATTGAAAATCCTTTCAATATTTTTACAGAGACGTAGAACTCCTCCAACAGAGTGCTTCTTCGAGCGAAGAGATAGAGGCATATAAATCGGAAATAGCAAATATCCGTAGTGATTTAGAGCAATCTAGACAAAAAGAAGTTGAGCTGGAAACTCTGCGAGCGTCAATGGAAGCGTTGCAAATAGAACACAAAACGGCAACAACCGAGCAAGAAGAAAAAATATCACTTATTGCAAGTGAACTCAAAGATGCTTCAGAAAACTTAGAAAAGCTGAGAAAAGAAAAAACTGAGAGTGAAGCGGAGCTGGCCGCAGTAAAGGAAGAACTACAGAGTATAAGACTAAAGAGTGGAGAAGATTATAAGAAGGTGCTCGAGGAAAAGGAAGATGCCTTGAAACAGATTACGGAACTGACTATAAAATATCAGCAGGATAAAGAGGTCAGTACTTAGAATAGCTATTCACGATTTCTTCTAATAATTCTATGTGATTTTCCAAAGATATTATCAAAATCTGTTTACAGATTTAAGCGCGACATTTTCGCAAGTAATTTATTGGGATATTCTAATACCTATTTTAGTGTTTCTGTATTTGATTTAGTCTGTAAAGTTATTTTAGATTGCATCTAGCTTTTAGTATATATTGCATGCGCTATAGTATCTAATATAAATATTGTCAGGCTCAAACTCAGCACACTAACGCATTGCAAAAGGAACTCGAGAACCTAAAACTAAAACTATCCGATTCAGAATTGCTACTTCAGAACGAATTGCATGATCTTACCATGTTATTACAAACTAAAAATAAAGAATTGGAAAATTTTATTGAAAAAGACGTTGAACTAAAGAATGCACTTGAAAAACTTAATTTAACATACACAGAATTGAAAAATTTGAAAATAAAATACGATATAAACTTGGAAGAAAAAGATGAACAAATAGCAACTCTTACTAACGATTTAGACGTCGTTCAAAAATATAATTCCGAAACTATTAACAATTTAAAAGAGCAAGTAAAGAAATTAGAGGAAAATCTTAAAGAAGAAGAGTCTAGTAAGATAATGCTGCGGAATTCATTAACAGAGGAGCAAGCTGAAATTTTACATCTTAGATGTAAAGTTAATGAATTAGAAACATCCAAATTAGAAGAGATTAAACAACTTAGGGACCAAATTAATGTAGTGACAGCAAAAAAAGATGAAGAATTAAGTTCATTAGTTGAGGAAAAATTGAAGCTTGTTACTGAAAACGAAAAGCTGTTGAATGATTTGAACTCTGAGAGACAGGTTCGTTGCGGGTCTAGGGAATGTGTTTGTCATGTCTTGGGATTTGCTTACGTTGTTCGTTATTACTTGTCTAGATTGTTTCTTGTTGAGGGACCAAAGCGCAATGCTTACTTAGGTGTCTTAAAACGTAGTTTAAACTGTGTCTAGAGATAAGTCAGACAAATTATTTGTTATTAACTTTTCTAGTGCTAAAATAAATTATTCTTTCGATATATCAAAATGAAGGACGTCATTTGATGTTACAAGTCTCTGAAAATGAGCTTTATTTATAATTTAAACAAATTTTAATATTATAATCCATTACCTACATACTTGTCTATGAAATTGTCTTTGTCGATGTTTCTGTTTGTTCGATCCTGTTGCTATTTGTATCTGTATGCTGATGTAATAAATCTTCTGTTGCATGTTACAATATCTAATGGCATGATTTATTTTTCCTATATCGCCTTCGCCTCTACGAATGCATGGAACCTTCTGGCTTTGGACTTCGGCCTTGCGTTAAGTATATTCCTTGTATAGTTAGTGGAAGCTAGGCTTATGCATACTGAAGAAGGCAGACTGAACGCAGAGTGTGAATTGCAGGATTTGTTACAACACAATACAGTGCTTGAAGCCGACTTGGCTTCGTTAAAAATCCAATTGGAGGAAGCACAACGAGAGATTAAGAAACGTAAGTATTAAGAATATCGGATTGAAAAGCGTATCTTATATATATAAATCCAAAAACGTATCTTTTCAACCATACCTGGTTGAAATTTAAACGTATTAAAATTAAATAATTTAAACGAATATTAATCTTGTATTGTCTTTTATTGACATAACCTTTTCCATTTAAAGAAAACACTTTTTTTACCGGATTGAAGTTATGTATTCTTATAAATGTACAATTATTTTACATAATTTCAAATATAACCGACGTTTCGCGTGCTTTTTAAATTATATTTTGCTGTTAATTGTAAATTTATAATAATACATAACTTCAATCCGGTAAAAAAGTGTTTTCTTTGAATTATAACCTTTCAAAAGGGGTTTTCAATGTGTATTTATCGTGTTTAAATATATCTGAGTCTTTTTATAAGTATCATAGCGTAAAATATTTTGGAGCAGATTGAAAACAAGTTTTATGATATTTATTGTGTATCCATGTTTGTTCTACTGTTTGCATGCCGATTGTAGCGATTTTTTATATTTTAATTGTACACTCGTAACTAGGGGTGGGATGTATTAAAGACAAAACTATGTCCCTGGGGCATGGAGTAGGCATATTTGAGTTTGTTTCTTAATGTAAGTAAGTTATCAGACTCCTATGCCTACAAACCGAAATTCTCAATTCAAAATAATTTAATTCTCCTATAATCATACCTCCTACTACACGTGTTAACCCAAAACTCATATGTCGTTATGCCCTATGGTCTATGGATGTGTATTGCTGGTGGTATAGAGTATAGACGACAAAATCGGTAAAAAGCAATTTGACAATTGACTATAGCTAACCATAGATAAAATACGGACTGTGCATTTACAACAGGTGACGGAAATGGCTTTTATATTTCAGAAAACGCTAAAATTATTAGTTGTGCCGGTGAAGCGGCGTTGGAAGTTACGAATAGTGCTATTTCGACCTTAGAACACTCGAACACGCAAGATGCGAATAAATTTGCCGTCGAGCTTGCTTCTAAGGCGTTCGAGGATCTTGCCAGGAAGTCACAAGTAAGGGGATTTTATTAAAACTGTATAAGTAGGTGTAGCCGAACTCAGTGTGGAACAAAAGTGTTTCACGATTGTCAATATTTTATTGGATAAAACAAATTAAAAACCCCGTGATTAGTACATGAAATTGATAAAATTTAGATAAAAATTGAATCACTTTAATTGCACTCTTTTAACTAAACACTTTCGTCTATGGACCTTCTGTCTTTGTGTGCATTTAACTCTCGCTCGTAGTTCGTACGTAAGGAAAACATCGTGAAGAAACCGCACAGCCGAAATGTCAACCGCGTTCAGGCACAGACTACCTACTTATCAATTAGAAAAAAAAATGATCACGCAACAGATACAGAATCTGAGACCCAATACTTAAAAGGTTGTAAGGCCAGAAAGAAACTGCTTTACCTGTTTTGTGATATTGTTTAAATAAAGTGTTTCTATAGGTGGAAGGAAACGAGGAGTTAGTGGCGAAGGCCGCGATATACGCCGCACACAACGCTTCGCAACTGTCTACGTACGCGGCTGAACTCTCCAATATCTCCACTGATATGGAATTAGCAGAGAGTGAGTTATTTTATTAGACTGATAACTTTTTTTTTATTATTTTTTATTATAGCCTCTTTATTTCCGTAATGAATAATATATTAAACAAGTATATCATATGATTAATTATTACATAATATGTAATGTATATGTATATAAGTTCATATGTAGAGGTTTTGTAGTGAAGATGTGAAGATTGGCTTTCTTTACTCGTTTTTTGGTTAGACTGATAACTTTTATTATATTTATATGACGAATATTTAATTAAGTAATATATTTATATTTTATTATTTACACATAACTAAATTTCTATTCAAAATAAAAAATAATTGTCCCACTTATTAAGTGATATATGAATCGAATATTTTATGGTTTTCCCAATAGATAGAAAATGCCGTAATTTAGTGACGCACGTCAATTTAATATGATCAAAACCGTCTTGTATTTGACTTTCGTGGAATTAAAAATATTGTTTTTGAACCAAGCCTTTTTTTACTGATGAAGAAATGTCCTAGTTAACTTTTATTTTTTTAATAATTTACAGAATTGAACAGCGACTGTCGAAGCATGCTATCGGCCACAAAACAGTGTCTGGAATCCCTAAAAACGGGTGCTATAGACCGCACTGCATGCCTCGAAGCACGCACTAGCGTACAAACGTTGTCTCGTAGTGCGACCACGGCAGATAGATTATCGAGTGGCACTCGTAGTGTGGACGACGAATTGGCTGATATGGACCGCGCTATAGAACAGGCGGCTTCACAGATAGAGGTTTGTTTTAGCCATCTTTGGCCCTATCTAAACTACAAACAAAAGCTGGATTGTTACAGCTCTTAATTATATGTGATGCAAGATGGCGTTGACAAGCAATCATTGTCAAAATTCAAAAATCATTTATTCACGTAGGTAACACAATGTACACTTGTGATTCGTCATTAAAGAAATAAATATTAATGCTTCTAATTTTACATTTACTGCCAGTTCTCAAATCAAGGGCGTAGAAAGGAAGAGAAGAACTGGCAATAAACTCTCCGCCACTCTTTTTAATCGCCATGTTTTTTTTTTTTTACACAACGTTTTTTATGTATAAGTAAATAAAGTTAAAATAACAAGTGATACAATTTTTAATATAAAGAAAGCTTTTATAGCCTTATCGCTAAAAAACAATTTAATAAAAAGAAACGTATTCAAACACTAATTTATAAAATTACTCAGGGAGCGATTCAGAAACGATAAGGAAAAATAAAGTCTTATTGTGATTAATTTGATGAAACATAAGATTAATCTGTGTAAAATGATATTAATTAATAAAAATAATTTTATTAAAAATGCTGATTTTTATACGTCAGCCATGTGATACAAAACGATCACTAATTAGCCAATCGACTATGACGTAGCATCCTTGTAAATAATTATCTAATTAACATAGGCATTTTAGTGAGTTTCCGTTTCTTAACATAATTGTGACTTAAGTAAAAATGGTCACTTGGTGGTCACGTGATATTTTTATTAGGGGCAGGGGGAGTGAAAGCGCCACGGCGCGTTACATGAGGGGGAGAAACTCCAAAAATTGCTATTATCGACAAATTCCGATCCCATATAAAAAATACGAAGAATAGTTAACGTATTAGAGAGAATATTTCGATTTTATTTTCTTTTAACGTATACATTAATTTCAGAACTTACTTGCGGCAAGTAAAGCCGGCGATTCCGGGGTACAGTTAGAAGTGAATGGCAAAATCCTGGACGCATGTACCACTCTTATGGGCGCTGTCAAAGTCCTAGTTCAGGATTCTCGGGCGCTGCAAAACGAGTTAGGAGATCCAAAGACAAGACAAAAGATGTACAGACGCAACCCTCAATGGTCTGAGGGGCTTATATCTGCTGCTAAATCTGTCGTATTTGCTGCTAAATTGCTTGTGTAAGTAAATTTATTAAGAAATATATATTTTTCACTTAACTTGCAAAATTCTCTTCCAACTATAGCCTAAAAATTCTTAATAGACACGTAGAAGATGATTAAAAATGATAGTGAATATGCCATTACGAACTTATGTGTAGTGTTTTGATGACATTTCTGGTTAATTTATTGTATTTGGTACTTTTACTCTTAGGGGTTTTCAAACAAAAAAATCAGCAGCGACAAAAGTATGAAAACACTTATGAAAGTATATATTATTAAACACTAAAATTTTTGGGCTCAGCTATATATAATATCACCAAACGGAAATTTAGAGAGAATAGGATACAGAGAAAATTAAGAAAAAATTACTAGCTTTTCAGAATAAAACTATATCATTTCTTTAACGGTTTTGACTCTGAATGATATGTGTAACTCGACTTTTTTAATTTTACAGCAATCGTGGTATCTGTGTGTGTGTAGTACTCGTGTGTCTTTTACCATTAAATTCTCGAACTTACAACAAAACGAAATAGATACGGTCTTATTCGTAACACGTAACAAAAAAGATGGTTCGCCAATTAAATTTGAAAGTGATTTGAAGCTGTTGTTTAAATATTCTATCGTACACAGGTCAAGCGCCGATGAGGCAGTGGCATCAGCGGGCAAAGTGGAAGGCGTGAGCGCAGCGGCCCACGAAGTGGCGGGCAGCACGGCCCAACTGGTGGCCGCCTCACGCGCAAGAGCTCCTCCCGCAGCGCCTTCTCTCGCTCGACTGACGAGTGCGTCCAGAGCTGTTGCCATGGCGACGGGCGCGGTCGTTGCCGCTGTGCGATCTGCGTCCGCGCTCGTTAGGGATAAAGGTCTTTAAAATTTTGGTGCTTACACGTGACTCTTTACGTAACCAAGCAATGAAATATGTTATTACTCTCACCGCTAACTATATTCTAAATAGTCATGGTATATATACAGGGTGGCCAAAAAGTCGTGGATCAAACGCAAATAGATGAGGTCATCAGCGGCAAAAAATTGTTCTACGGGAGATCTCTAAGGTCAACTCCTGCAGAGTTATGATATATTTTGGTATTTATATGAAAATTGACTTTTTTTTACTAATTCTTCTTAAAATTCGAAAATATCTACATCCTGTATCTTTCTCATAATATCCACTAGATTGGTACTGATGAGTTCTAGCGTTAAACATACTATTTGTAGTTGTTTATTGAGTGTATTCAAGATATTATTAAGTAATACGATATAAATTTTTTTCAAATCATAAATTTTTCTTTACTTTGGACACCACTGTGAAAAAAAATTACTCCACCGAAAAGTGACCCAATACTACAAGTTTTGGCGCATTTAATAGGGATTCTGAAAAGGTATTACACGTGGCCATGAGTCGCTCTAATATCTTTCTATGAAGAATTACAAACAACGATTGTGAAATAATAATTGTATTAAAACAATTATTTCTCAATGGTTGTTTGTAGGAAACAAAATATTTTACAATAAAATATGCTCAAAATTCCTTACTCTAACCATAAATCTTAATCTGCACCATCTAATCAAATTTCTACGTAACCCTCCAGCCATCTGTCCAATTTTTTGAATTTAGTCTGATCCACACAGTACTGGTCACAGGTAGGTAAATAATCTATCATAAGTCCGAATCGTTGTTGTTTTTTCGTCCTAGAAAGATATTAGAGCTACTTATGGCCATGTGTAATACCTTTTCAGAATTCCTATTAAATGCGCCAAAATTTGTAGTACAGGGTCACTTTTCGGAAGAGTATTTTTTTTTCACAGTAGGGTCCGAAATAAACAAAAAGTTATGATTTGAAAAAATTTTACATCGTATAACTTAATATTATCTTCAATACACTTAATAAACAACTATAAATAGTATGTCTAATGCAAGAACTCATCAGTACCAATCTAGTGGATATTATGAAAAAGATACAGGATGTAGATTTTTTTGAATTTCAATAAGAATTAGTAAAAAAAGTCAATTTTCATATAAAAACCAAAATAAATCATAACTCTGCAAGGGTTGACCTTAGAGACCTCCCGTAGACCAATTATATTTGCCGCTGATGACCTCATCTATCCCCTATTTGCGTTTGATCCACGATTTTTTGGCCACCCTGTATATATATATATATATACTGTAAAATTAATATAAATCAACATTTTATTAATGTAAAATAGGTCTTCTAAAAATAGTTTATTTTCCCAAAAACTACGGTAATTATTAAATTTATGTTAAATATATCAGTTAGGAAAATATATTATCAAAACATATTCCATAAGTACGCTATTACTTTAAAATTTCTTATCTAGGTTTGGAATATTTTTATTTCAGAGGCCCTAGACACATCGGCTTTAACATTGACAGCGACGCGACGACTGGAAATGGAGAGCAAAGTGCGCGCGTTGGAACTAGAGAGCGCGTTAGACGCGGAAAGAGCTAAATTAGCTGCGTTACGCAAGAGACATTATCATCTTGCACATTTGGAAGAGGTGAGCACATTATTTTGTATATCTATCAATGTTTGCAAGGCATTACATAACAATTATTGGCATACATTTTCCTCACTCGGCGATTTCCTAAATCGTCAGAGTTACGCCCCGAGAGTATAGACAGACGTAGGCACTTTCTGCAACTGTTACATTGCATTAATTAGTTACAATCACCATTTTATTATTTCGCTTATATTCTATTGTTGTACGCAAGTGGTTAATATAGAGTAAAAATAAAATCCTCTATTATTTAAATCACCCCGATGATCCAGGAACCGTACAGTTTGTAACTAATTAATTAAAAAGTACCAGGTATGAAGTCTCAAAAGATACTGGCCGGATTCTTTTTTTTTATTGCATGACCATGGTAACAAGTACTTTGGTCATTTTACTTTGATCTGTTGTGGCCATATCATAATGATAATCCAGTTGCGTTACATCCCTATATAACTAGGTTTCAGATTGCATCTGTTTCTTTGACTTAATAATATAACAGCTAAAATTTTCCAACCAAAATGGACACAATATGTATATAGTAATAAAACTATAATTGTATTTGTTTAATTGTTTACAGAATGGAAACATTGAAAACGGAAAGGAGTAGAAATTTCAAAAATGCGACTTTGCCAAATTCTCTCTAAAATGTATTCAAGCATTTTATTGACAAAACATTCTGGTTTTGCATTTAAATTAAATGAAAGTAAAAGGAAATTGTATGACGTGCTTTTGAACTAATATTATCCATGACGGAACTTGTAATTTAGTGTTAAGCGGGCCATAGACAGACCGCATGTTGCAGTCAAGACCGACTGCAACATATTCAATACATTTTTAATCGGATATTTGCAGTATGAAAGAGCAATGCGAAAAAACCTATAAGTCAATTGTATATCTTTAAAAACTTTACCCTATTAATTTTTATGTAAAATATATTTTCACGGAAACCCCAGTTTCAGAAATTCATATATTCAACACCTGGAAACCTATTCTTTATTCAAGTATATTAATTAACATTTGACTTACCAGTTATGGATTAAATAAGCTTTAAGTATAGTACTAAAATTGTGTTTACATATTTTTAGAAATTTAATTTGACTTATACAATACCAAGAGTGATTTTGAAGCTAAGACCATTTGTGTATTTATACCTAATCTTTATAACAACTGTATGAATAAAACTATTTAATATCTATCATGTGGTTTTTGTTAAACTTTATTACCTGAAGTAGGATAGGATAGGTACTAGCATTTAAATAGTATGGATACAAAGAAAATTCTTTCAAAATGTCTTTGTTTTTGTGTGATTGTACTTTATAATTTTAAGAAAAAAAGAAGCAAGACTAAGTGGCCTCTTCCTGTCTGAACTCTTATTGTATGTATAAATGTATAGAATTAAAATTCTTTATTACTAGTCGTTGTAAAATTGCAGATTGGTTATCATGTCACACCAAAGTGATAATGATCAAACAACTTTACCAAGTAACAATTTAGGAAATGATCATTGATAGACCTTGAGAATTCATGTTGATCAAACAATGATTCATAATTTACATGTCAAAAGATGTAAGAAGCTATAAAAGGTATCACTCTTAAAGATTACGGGTTAGATAACTGTTGAAGAGAATATTTCCATTTTCATTTAATATAATTGAACTCGATAAATATATTTTCTGTCATTATTACCTAAAATCTTTGGTTGTGTTTGAGATAACAATAGAATGAGCTATGGGTTCATAAAAGAAAACACAATTATACTTACAGTTATTATTTCATACACATGAACTTAATTAACATTGTAAATATAGAAGCATGGCAACTCAAAGCCTAATAATCATTGAAATTACAT
The DNA here is from genome assembly GCF_905475465.1 of Pieris napi. NCBI lineage: Eukaryota > Metazoa > Arthropoda > Insecta > Lepidoptera > Pieridae > Pieris > Pieris napi. Next base: position 10,556,969 of record NC_062237.1, read on the forward strand.
GATAAAAATAAAACTGAAACAAGACAATCATACTAAATGCACTGTTTGAATTAAAGTTTACAATTTACATCATCAAAAATATATGTCTACCTATCTTACACAAACCCCACAAATTAATTGGCACTAAAACTCTAAATATCACAACAATATTTGTGCAAACTTGCAATTTATAACACTGAAGTAAGCTGCTAGGTGTAGGCCGCTAATAATATTAGTGTTGGTTAATCTTTAAGGATTGTAAAGCTTACTATAATAACTGTAAAGCCATTTATTTCACTTCACAATCATCGCGGAGATGTTAAAAACCTTCAAAAATTTAGCACCACATATCCCACATACTCTACACAATAAATACTGTTGTAAAATGCAATCTTTACCATGACCCTCTTAATGTACTATTGTTTAAAGTAGAACTTAGTTCTCATCACTTAATACTAGTATAGCTTATGTAAAAATGATGCAATTATGCTAACTGCTGGAATTACAAACAATCTTGTACATTGGCTATTAGTACTTAAGTTTCAAATTATGCACAAAATCCTGATATATAATCAATTATTGTATAAAATTTAAGGTATGTAATGTAATGTAAATGTATTCAACAGTGTAAACTGTACTGTAATATAATATATTGTTTAAAATTAAGTATCAAATTGCCAATGTCAAAAAAACACATCTTTGCTGGTTTTCTTGTGACTGTTTATGGCAAAGCTTCATCCCACTTTAAATGTTTCTCTCGTGTTAGATGGACAATCCTGACATGGACGGCTTGGTTTTTTTCAAACTTAGGTGGTATTGGGCAGAGTCGATACATCACCTCATCTCCCGGTAGAGGAACATATTCACCTTCAATGCTAAAAGTAAATGATTGATGATATTGTAATGATTAAAATATTGTAAATCAAGTAAAAGTTGGAAAATAAACATACATTTTTGAGAAATGGAAGTTGTTTTATATTTTTTATCTACCAAATACACTTACTCAGAAATATGTACAAATATATCATCGCCGCCTCTCACGGAGGTTACAAATCCATGACCTCTTTCTCTACAAAACGATTTTATTTTTCCAGTTTCAACAGGATTTCCTAAAGCCCTTTCAGACCTAAAACATAAAAAATACAATTAACTATAAGGAGCCCAAAAAAACAACTAATAATATCTGTAAAACTTACGTAGAGGCGGTTCGATTTCTGCGAGTTATAATCGGACTTGGAAGCTGCAAATGCGCATTTGTCTTATTGGGAGAGTCATCATTGTTAAAACCGACTTCTCGGGACATTGTTATAAGTCTACAGCTTACAAAGACGGAGAACAGTCCACGGAAATAGTAATATTAAACAGAAATCAGAATATTAAACTTCAGTGGAAACTGGAAATGTTACATTAAATATTTAGATTTAGGACACTTATTGTAATTTGTCAAAGTCATGGTTATGCGTCAAAATCCATTGCGGTTAAGTTATCAAATTTGACGTGTCTAGGGGGTTTAGTCAAGATGCCTTAACAGTAGTGGTTTTAGGTTTGTACGATTTTAATAAAGTCTGTTTCCTATGACCGATAAGACAAAGATCGTAATGAAATCTGTGGTAATTAATAATTAGATAGCCTTACTTAGGTAACATTTAGAATCGAGACTTAGCGCTATATCTGATTTTCGTTTTATAAAGTCATTACTCATTATATCGTGTCGTATATCGTCACAAATCATGAAGAGATCCACGGTGATCCAACGATGAACGGTCTAGAGCAGTGATTCCCAAAGTGGTCTATATCGACCCCTAGGGGTCTATGACAACCTACAAGGGGTCTACGTCAGCGAAAAAAAATTTGGGGTTACATGAAATGAAAATGGGGGTCCACGATAGTGGATCTCGACACATACACTGATAGTACCTATTTACTTACATCATACTATCATAAAATATACATTTCTTATAACATATACATTTCAAACAAACAGATACAAAATTTTATTTTGAGTAGTTTTAATTTAAATTCAATTAATAAATGTATAAATTAATATGTGTTTTTACTTTAAGTTTTTAACACTAAACTTCACTACAGTTAGAAATTTACAGGAAATCAATATCAGGTAAGTAGGGGGTCTACCCAACACGTAAAAACATGGCAAGGGGTCTACGATTCAAAAAAGTTTGAGGAACTCTGGTCTAGAGCGACTGTTGGTAGCGCAGTGGGGTTTGCACAGATTGCAGGTCCTACATAAGCCTCCGCCCCAAGCAGTAACACATTCTCCACTTTAAATAAAACTCAAGTTAGATTTTAATTAATCTTAACTTAGTTCATTAGTTGATTTCCTTTAACGTAATAAAATCAATACTAAAAATATTACAAGTTTATTGGGACTGATTAGGGTATTGTTAATTTCCTTTCTCCCTTTCTTTTCTTTCTAATGTTTACACGTAGCTACCATAAAAGTACAACAATCTAAACCGTGAGTCTGCCATGTAACATAATGGTGACAAAAAAAATGATAAATATAAAGTTAATAGTTATTTCTTATGTAAATATTAAATTTATGCTTATTGTGTGACGTGGTAACACTTTCTTTAGATGGTAAAAGCTTCTGCGAGCTTAAAGTAGTAGTAGATGTCACAAGCGAGGAGCTCTCCCATTAAAGTAGGAATATGTAATAAGCATTTTTAGGGTAAAAAAAATAATAATTTTAAATATGTGTAATATTTTATTTACTACTTGGCAACGCAACTTAACCACATCATTTTGTTTTACATTTATACTGTTAAATATTTATGTTGTAACAATGTCATAACTGATATCTCCTTATATTTGAAATAAATATGTATTAATAACTTGGGCATTGTCTTAGCACTGGTTTCAAGGGGCGTTTGATCTTTGGTATATCTATTCCTTCCCAATCACCCTGTAAAAAAGAAAAATTTAGCAAAATCAGTAAATTACCATTTCCAGGAATGTCAGTGGTAGTATTATTTTCTTAATGCCATAGATGACATACATTCATAGCAAGTTCCAAAATTAAACACGGAGCAGAGCCAACATGTCTTTGCTATCAAGTTGAATCAGATGACATTAAATTCTTATCTTTAAGGTTTTATTGGTAAATATTCTGTAATATATGGCACTCGGCACGCGTCATTTAATCTATTAATATAGGCATAAAAGGATTATCTATTTTGTAATTCATAATTTGCGATAAATACCTGGAAACGATTACCGTCAGATTTATTACACTGCATAGAGATAGGTGACTCACTATACAACATGTCTAAGGTATTCGTTCTTAAGGGAGTCCATGGTTTTATCGACAAATAGTTGGCACGAGGCGATGCTTTATACGATATAGGCATGTTGTTCCATCTAAAATGCGTAAAGTCAGATTCAAAATTCTTGAAAATACAAATGCAATAATATATGACGCGTAAGCTCGGACTATATGTATGTGCATTGAAATAATTTAATAATTATTAATTTAAGATACATATATAATTATCGTCTCAATTGTCTTCGTAACCTTTTTGCCACAGTTCGAATGTCCTGGATTCTATTTCTGCCAAACAATAATTCATTCTACCGGTTCTCGAAAATTAGCTAAAAATTGAAGCATGCTTTTTAACTAAACCCTTTGTGTTTTTAAAATTGGGTTTAATACACAAAAAGTCATAAATTATTTGGATAAGCCAAAATATAATGACTTAATTAAATTCTATTTTTGAAAGAATTGATCAAATCCTGCATATCCTCTCGGGGCCATCATACAACTTTAAAATGTTATTTGCATAATATTTAAGTACCCATTGGTTAAGTGAACTTCAGTTACAGTTAATATATATATATTCTAATTCTAATAAAAGTATACCTTTTTTCAAATTTGAAATATTTTTCTAAAGCGGCGTTCGAAATAGCGCTTTTGCAGACTTCCAGTTCGCTAGCTGGGTAATAGTGCATATAGTTTACGCACATTTCGTTTGTTATCGCGTGACCACCGATCGTCGCGTTTTCCTTGCCAATTGTGTTGTATAGACAGGTCGTCATTAAGTAATCACCCTGGAAGAATATTTATCCAAGTATTGAGTTATGTTACGACGATGTTTGGCGTATTCGCTACAATGAAGGACTTAATAACATCCTTGATAACGCCAACATCCAAATCATAAGATGCAACAGGCTCAAGTGGTTGGGACATGTGGACCCAATGGCGGACGACAGAACCCTAAGATCCTTACAGCCTTGCGATTCTGTAACTCACATTTCGAACTCACACAGCGGTTTTCGCAGCGGCGGTCGCGCTCAAATCAGTCGTAAAGCAGTCATTTTACGATTTGGCATTCTGATAAACAATAAACTACAAGCTCCCTCCTTATCAGAAGGCTGAACTCACAACCTGGTGGAGAAAACTCGGTAGACTGCAGAGGCTGCGTTGGTGGGCGATCAAGCACGAAATAGATTGCGATGGCGAAATATACTTGATGAGGCTAAGGCCCCACAAGGGGCTGTATAATCATTGATGATATTGATGATTGAGTATATCAAAAAAGGTATTACAGTGAGAAACATATAACTTAAGTTTTATATATTTACTACTGTGTGTGGCGTATACAGGCGTTTTCGTACTACAGGGTGGGAAAAAACCTTATATGCTACGTAATCTGTTTACATTACGTAAACATAAATAAACACTATTATATATTTTTTTTTAATTTACATTTTTTTACAGTGTATCTTGTTCTATATAAATTGAAGTAATTACTTATAACTTTTAAAATTCTTGAGGTGTGATCGGTTTGATACGCAAAGCCAGCGGAAAAATCATTAAATGCACTTTTACAAGTGACTAGTAATCTGAGAGCCCGAATCGAGACTTAGCTTTTGATCTGACTCTTTTTTAATTTATTATTTACAGCTTACCGGCAAAACCCTTACAGGCCGATGCAAGATCCTTATCTCCTGAAAATGTGTTGAATAATGAACATCTCTATTGAGAACAGGCAGTTCGATTCCCTGGCGGAAATGTCTGGTCCATACGGCGACACCGGTCAAATGTGTGTGAAGTTGACTTCCGAATACAACGATACCTTGTTTTGGAAGACCCTTAAAATGTTTTAAGCGAATTTAATATGAATGAAATTTTCTAACCAATGAATTATAACATTTAGTTCTGTATACTTTATGTTAAAAAGGGATTATTTTTGTGCGTTATGTGTACTTTAAATCAGATTGATTATCTTGAAAACTAGTTTTTTTGTTTCTAGTTATGAATATTATTAGAAAATGTACCATCAGAAATTGAGTCACGTCACTTGCCTGAATGGAATCGAATAGCGAAGTTTTACTCTTTCTCTCTTATTCATAAATATACTATAAGCTTTATTTGAGAAAATGTTACATTATTTAGCAAAAGTCTCAAACAAAAAACAACCAAAATAAAAATAAAGCTAGGTTTGAATCCATACTTGCTCTCCTCACACTATGAAATCAATTGTTTTTCTTATTTGGTTAGTTGGTCTATAATTGATATCACATTAAATCTTGTATTTTATTTTTCTTGTACCAATGCATCAGTGTGTCGAGCGTTGGCAAGCTTTTATAAATAAATAAAAATAAAATTTCTACTTGACGCAAATAGAATTAAAATGTACCACTCCAGTACACTGTGGTATACAATATCCGGTGAGGGGGAAGGCTTTTTGCCCACCCGGGATTGCCATTTTGTCCGTATATTCAAGGCCTAACTCCATGATAGCTGCGTCATATTGTCGTCTATTAGCTGTCAAATGAAGAGTGATACCGGAGCTGTCTATCCAATCTGAAAATAATTTTAATTTATTCATAAATTTCCAGATATTATAAGTATATTTATTTATTTTCACTTTTGAACAGGATTAAGAAGGGGGTGTATTCTTAAGGGAGATAGTTAATTGCTGATGAATGATTCGTTAAATATAAATATAATAGTAAATATAAATTTACAATTAATTTAGCTTCTTTTTTGACGTTCATAAGTGTACCTGTTTACCTACTCGTATATGAATAAATATATTTTGAGTTTGAATGAACCTTAGAAAGGAAAGGACAGAGATAAGACGAAAATCAGAATAGGATGTTGGGTTTGTGATTTTAGGTAAAGGAAGAAACTTGGGCATTTTTCCAGACATTAGGAAATACACAAGATGATGAAAATGTGTGTTATCACCGGAATTAATATGTCAACAATAGAAAGGATTATGTCCCGACTAATCCAGTCACTACCTTTGGCTTTAGAAGAGAAAGACATGATGGGCCTTCCTACTTCGTTTTCAGTAATGGACTGGAACGAAAAATAAGTAATATTTGCAGTAGGACAAAAGTCAAGGGGTTGAGATTTGATCAAAAGTGGGATGTCGGGTGAAATGTTGATTCTGGAGGTATATATTATGCTAAGACAAAGAGAATTAGAAAATACTTTTTAATAAATAGGAAATTCCACGTTTATCTACTCACCGTCTTTGACTTCCGGGTTATTATAATGTACTTCCAGCATGACGTATTTGTTTGCAGCTCTTCCACCAAGTGGTAGACCAGCTTCCTTCGGGTATACAAAAGGTGGTGCTCCCATGGCCCATGCAGCTTTGACCTTACGATATTAAAATATAAGTAAAATAAAAACAGGTATCACCTATCAAATATTGTTTTATTCTTACTTTGAAACTCGTCAAACACAATTAAGAAAGTATAACGTTGATTCTACAAATTTCATCTCAAAATGAATATGTAATAATGAGATAATTGCAATTATCGCATTTTTTGCTCTGCGCTGCATTTTATTATACTATAAAAAGTGCAATTACTTGTAAATATATGATAAATACCTTTGAGCACACTTTAGTAGTCTCCGGTCGATCCGGTGCAAAACAGTTGCCTTCATAGAGTGGTATTTCCTGCTGAGGATCTGCGTCACAGTAGAAAACCTCCATGTGATGCACCAGTCCTTCATTGCCTTTTGTAATTGTAGACTCGAACTGAAATTCAGAAAGCTTTGTACCAGATGGATTCCCCATACTGTAACCGACGGCCAGAAACACCTTCGCATGGACTGGTGTCGCCAAATGTTAGATAAATTCAACGGTAGTGACTCAAATACTGTATTTGGCATAGTCACAGGTGATGAAAGCTGGATATATTGCTACGAACCCGAAAAGACAATCAGCTCAGTGGGTGTTTCCTTTCGAGGATCGGCCAACTAAGGTAAAGAAAGGAAGAAGTCAAAGAAAAAAGATTATTGCCTCATTCTTTGGTCGGAAAGGTCACTTCGCGACAGTTGTGCTAGAAGATGGAAGGACAGTTACTGCAGACTGGTATGTCAATCACTGCTTGCCTGTTGTCTTGGAAAAAATTCGACAGCCCCTTTCCATTCCTTACCCTGATAATATGATGCACTTTCTCCGTAACGAATTCTGGAAGTTTAACAACTTTGCACCAATACGTCGTATCAGAACTCGGTACTTTGAGGTTCTTGTTCGTGATGGAGAGTTCTTCAGCTTTGTCTTGAGATATTCCAGTTGGAGTTAGCAGTCGAACACGTATGAAACCGTGGTCGTGAGGGAAGGTGCAATTCAGACATAAGCCTTTCGCTGAGAAAAGCTTATCTGTACCACGGGCCCAGATGATATGTACTGTACCATCCTGAAATATAAAATGGCGGTGTTTTTTAAGCTTGTGACAAATTATCTTATTACCCCTTGAGCTAAGACAGAGAGATGAATATCAATGTTGTCGTAAGATTTATTCATCCTCTGATAAAGCATGAACATCGGACGAATACACTTTATTTAAATTTCAAAGAATAAAAACTATTATATTCGTACTTGAAATAGACACTTATGTAGTATGTGAAAACGAAAGTTTTAAGTTTGAGTTAAGGAAGGATTATTAAAAAAACATTGTTATTTGATGTTACGCTATTATCAGGCAGAAAAAGAAATTACACTTTTGCCAGATTACATTAGTTGAAAAAGATGTTACATTTCGAACAGTTTTACTTTTAATACTTAACAATATAATACCTAGTATTCCCCCCTCCAGAAATATGCGGATATCTCATCTATATTGGAAGGGAATACATCTTCAAGGAAAACAGTTTCAATTATTTAAAAAAAACAGTACCTCAATAACATAATCGTTATCGTCGCATGTGTCAAAATAACGTTCAAAAGTTAAACAACGACCTTTAGAGTTGACGTGAAAAGCGTCGCAGTTTTGATTAGCGTCACGTAATAGTTTTCCTTTTTCGTCCGAGTGCATATCCTGAAATTATCAAAATACAACCTTTTTAGGTCCAGGCCTCAGATTTCTGAATCGATTTCATGATCATTTGTCAATGTAATAAGCAAGAAGGTGATTCTGTGCCTGACACACGCCACCAAATTTTTTGGGTCTAAAGCAAGCAACGCTGCTCAAAATAACCTCTATATACTTTATTACGAAACCTATTCTTTCATTTGTACGCTCAGACTGTTTGCTTTCTTGATTCCTGACAAATGAAACGCGCGATGCGAGCTAGCAAGTTTCCCCAGATGTGTGCTCCTATATCTTAAGACAGAAAATAACAATTAATGTGGATTTTCTTAAAATTTGGCTATTATACTAATAGAATAAGAGACGTGGAAGTACGAGTTGCCCATCTGAATTTACGTGAAAATTTTCACGAAAGCATACAAAAGAATGGGATTTTTATTCGAAGTGCAACATCGATTATTAACATTAAGACCATCTCAAGCTTGTAACGCAATGGTTAGAAGTATGTTAGAGTGTAACTCGTCTGTTTGGGCTCCGTATGGAACTAAATACTGTCTTATGATGGAGAGCATACAGAATAAGTACTCGTTTTCTTTATTACAGACTGTATGGAATCTATTCCTACTATCCCTTAATGTACTCAAGATTATGTCTTAGGGATGGGGCACAATAAATTATACACAACACGGGACTTAAAGTTACTACTACCTATTTAAAGTCTTGCGGGTACTGGTGAGCAATCTGGGGTTCTTTCAGAAGTCGGTTTCTTTGTGCCTAGGCGATATGAGCTAAGGCGAAAACCAAGGTTGGCTTGCCATACCAAGGGACAGAACCAGTCTGTTGAACAGAGCCCCGTTAAAGAAGACGTTGCGCGTACTAAATGACATCTTTACATCCTATGTTTTTAATATTATATATTTCATTTCCGACAGTATCGTAACATGGCAATTTATATTACATTAAATACGCCGCGCCCGCTGTCTACTCTCCATTCGTCTTACGAATTTTCGATCAGGTCACGTGTACTGACGCGAGTTTAATATTTTTTACCCATTCCAAAAAAAGTGTACAATGCCGCTAAAGAAGTTTTCACTTCAAAAATATCTAGAGAAATGTATCACAGAAAATTACATTTTGCATTTTTTGATTGACTTTTGCTTAGTGACCGCAATTGCTAGATCCGCTTTTGTGCTAAGATCTTTTTAAGTATTGCGCCTCAGGATTATTACTAAACAAACATTTAATAGTACAACCGACATACCTCGAAATGATCAATATCATTATAATCCGTCCATACTAAGCATAAATCAGCATTTTCAAAATTCCCTCGATCTGAGAATCCCAATGCGAACCAATTCACCGCCGGAGCTTTTTCAGAAAGCCGAACTTCGAAGTGAATTTTTTTACTTGAGAAATTAACTCGCCATTTTATCGATAAATCTCCGTTTGGATCCAATACCGATTCACTTTCGGCTATTTGATGATCTAATAGAAGGATTATATATTTAATTGTGAATATGATAAACGGAATAGAAGCCAGGCCAGAAGTAATTTCTTTATATTATACTAGCTGGCCTGGCGAACATCGTACCGCCTAACAGTCGATTCTTTATTTTTTTTTAAATACTTATTCTGCTATTCGGGACACCGGTCTAGCTAGTAAGATAAAAAAAAGAAAGTTGATAATAGAACAAATACATTATGTCAAAAAATAAAAATTTACCTTCCCGGAATCCCTCCACTAACACTTGAACTTTATGATATGGTATTAAAGTTCATATTGCCTTTAAATATTATTACGAATATGTTGTATGGGAATATAGAAAAGTGTTGTTTTTACTTTTCACTCAATTTTTTTTAATTTTTCTCTTCGTAAGAACCATCCTCGTACTTCAAGGAATATTATAAAAAAAGAATCAGACAAATCGGTCAAGCCGTTTTCATGTTATGTCGTGACAACGGAAAATGGGTTTCATTTTTATATATGTATATAGAATAGATTACAATTTATATGCATTGGTTGAAAGTTAACTAAACTTTATTTTTTCGCAGTAAAATTATTTACCCAAATGGTCGTAAATAGTTTTTAAAACGTAAAAAAGATCACTTGTAAGCTATAAGGCCATCAGTTAAATAGATAGATAGATATCGGTTTGATTTGGGGTATCAAAAATATACTTACCCGACTTTTTGTAAATTGTAAACGAATCACAACAAATAATGGAAAATACAAATATTAGTATACACTGAATATACATTTTGTTTAAGTCATAATATTATATTTAAATATTGTGTTCAAGGCTTGGGGTCTCCTTCACAACTGAAGGTGTCGGCGACTGGAGGCAAGTAAAGCTATAGAAAAATTCTGACTTCCACTGACTAAGCTATACTATAAATAGCGTGCAATTGTACTGTAGGAAACGAACCAACCTTTTATTATTTTAATAAAATTAAGTCTTAAAATAGTTTACTAGTTTTTAAAATAGATTTTATTATAGTATAATGTATAAGTAGTTGTGTACATATCGTTAAGAATACAATATTGCTAACGTAAGCACAGTACTTAAACAGTAGAACATTATTTAAATTTGAAAGTACATATTTTCTATTTTATTACATTTTTGCTGTTTTCTCCTCCTTTTCGTTTCTAACTTGTGGACAACTGAAAACGCGTAGCAAATATCGAGCTCGTAAATAAGATATAGATAGATTACTTAATTATGTACGTACTATAAATATTTTCATATGAAAAGTTGTGATAACAGTCGAAATGATCTGGGTTAGTCTCTTATTTATTTCTCTGCAGAAAGAGAATACCATTAATCTTTTTTCTATCAAATGATGTTTTTGTCACCCGTACAGTCTGATAATGGGAGAACGTGTTAAAATTCAGCGCATTATAGCAATGCATAGCGCGAGTAGGAATGCGAGTTTCATTGGGGTGCGCTTTATTAAATTCCCGCAAAATTACTGAGAAGTTAGCGCCTCTGGCGACCGCAGATGAGGTCTAATCACGGACATAATAATTTTATTCCTCATTATAGTTATTTATTTAGTTTTTTATATTAATTGTATTGACAGTTTAAAGATCGTATAAGGAATAGATAATAGGTTGCAATAACTTTGAACTAAAACTATGCATAGCATCGTCGTTTTGACATTCGTTTTAAATTTTACACAGATGCCAATATGTGATGTGTAATAGATATGTATTTTTATTAATGATAATTAACTGCTATCGAAATAACCACTATGATTCATTTATTTTAATTTTTATAGAAAAGGGGGCACTCAGTGCCAGAGGGCTCGCGAGTACGTTGCCGGCCATTTCAGAATTGATACGCTCTTTTCTTGAAGGACCCTAAGTTGAATTGCTTTGGAAATGACTATACGAACATATCTATCGTTATCTAAAAGGCTTCATAAACTGTCCTCCGCCAACAGTTTGGATATATTTATGACAGCTTTGGGAAGACCAAGAGATAAATGTAAGTAGTTTTTAAGTTTGAAGTAAAAAAAATGTTAGTACATAGTTTATATTGTAGTAAGTTAGTCTAAATATTATTATTTTGTTTATCATAATATATGCTGTAAACAAATGAGTAAACAACAGACCAAGTCGATATACTCTGCATCTCTTTTTGTCTATGGCGTGTTTGTCTACACACAGAAATGGCCTATTTACCAATGTCCCATTTAAAAGATGACGTTTAAAAATAACGCTATAGCAGTTTTAAGTTTAATTAAATTGAAATAAGCTAAAAGATTTAAATAAAACACTTTGTTAACAATGATTTATATATTATATCTCAATACATAATGTATCATCAATATCCTCTTGATTATCTTCTAAATCTGTCTTTACTTCTGGGTCAAGCGTCTTTTCATCTTCAGTATTTTCCTCAACAATGGCCGCTACTTCATTTGATGGCTCCTGAAAAAAATAAGGTTTTATATTTATTTTTATTAAACGTACCATATTTTTAATCTGGCAATACGACTTTACTCTTCTATTTATGGAAACACGTGTCTCTCACAAAGCGTTATGTGTTTAAAAATATATAGTCCTTATGATTATAGTCAATCTACTACACACTCATACAAATTTTTGAAGTCCTTACTTCGGGTTACTACTAAGAGTTTCATGATTTTAATTATGACCTAAAAACTACTGTAATATTTTACTAAGTCTAGGCACACAATGTGACCAAATTTTGCGTGGTTGATTAAAGTTCACGATTATACTTTTTTTGCAAAAGCCTAATATTATTAGGCACACACGGTGTGTGTGTTCGCGTCATATTGAACAAGTGTTTAAACCTATTAAAAATCACATATCTTTACAAAGCAAATTCCGCTCTTAGCTAAAAATCGTAAGATCCAATTGATATGATAATATTTACACAACAATTGTCACCTCACCGATTTTAACACTCACAAATACTTGTAAATAAACTTTACACACACCCAGACTGGTCACGTTAGGAAATACAAAAATGAGGTGATCAAAGTTAAGATAATAATACTATCTAACAGTTGTCCACACAAGACCTACAAAAAAACATCTTATTGTAAATCTAAACTATTCGCAAATCCACTTTAACTCAAAAACAATCATCAAAATCGGTGCAGACGTTTAGGAGTTTAATCACAAACCTGTAGTAGGTTTAATAAATCGAGTATTTGTTTTTAATGTATAGATTTTTGAAGTGAAAACTACTCTAGCCGCGTTGTACACTTTTTTTGGAATGGGTAAAAAATGTTAAACTCGCGTCAGGACACGTGACCTGATCAAAAATTCGTAAGACGGATGGATTGTAAACAGCTGGCGCGGCGCATTAAATGTAATATAAATTGTCATGTTTGTGTAGGATAGCGCAATAAATAAATATTGTATTCTACCACATAAATGATAGTACTTTTATACTGATAATTAAAGCAATTCGTGCAAAGTTATTCTCTAACCATTCCAAAATATCAAAAATGCACAACGTTAACATTCAGGTTTAGAATCGTTAGGACACGGCAAAAATCTGTGACCATATTTAATTAAATTGCCTGACTCACCTTTTCCCTCTCAAACAGCACAATCAACTCCACGTGCTTCGTATGCGGAAACATATCAACTGGTACAGCGCATATGGGGATGAATGGAGCACCGTGGAGCGTCTTTGAGGAGGCTCGACTGAGATCCACAAAGTTTTTGGTAACAGACGCTGGGCTGCACGATATGTATATCAGCCTTTTGACTTTCTTATTGTTGCGCAGGGTGGTTATTGCGGACATATCTACGATAAGACAACAAATTTAATTTAATATACAGGCAGTCCTCGTACTTATGGCATGTTAGGTTCTCGAAATACGCGACGTAAGTCGAGACATATTTTTTCGTATGTTTACATGTGAAACTCATGGGTTAGGATTCACACGGACTCGAAATTAAAGAAAAAAGCTGCATTTTTTCTTTAGTTAAAATTTTCATGGCATTCTCCAAATTTGCACAAGACAAGTGAATTCTCCTATGCCGGAAATCGAAAAAAATGACGTATGCTTGAGGAATAGTGTCAAAACATTGTTCGACGTAACTTGAAACAAATCGGGATGCCTTAGACCAAACGATTAAAACACAAATGATCATGAAACAGATACAGATCTGAGGCCCAGAGCTAAAAAGTTGTTGTGTAGTGATCTATTTATAATGCCTGTGAATTAACTTAAAAAGTTATTTATTAAAATAATATTCAATTTTATTTTATTAAATTATGTTTACATAATAATGATAACAATAAAGGCTTTTTTGGTGTATTTACTTATACTACTACTTAAAAATGTGAAGTAATAATAAATCAACACTAATAATTAATCGGCAAGCCGGTTTGTTTTCTTTTATACAGCTTGTACTTGGACATAAGAGCTTCCACTCTTCTCTGTTTCTAGCTTTACGTAGCCACATAGGGCCAGCTGCTCTTTGCACATCATCTTCCCATCTTTTCATTTGTCTTCCTCGTTTTCTTTTGTCATAGCAAGGAAGCCATTCGACACTTTCTTCATCCATTTATCTTTATCTTCTCTCATAATCTGTCCTGTCCATTTCCATTTCAATTTTTTACTAGAAGCAACGGCATTTCTAAACTTTATTTCTTTTACTGTATCTTTCAATTTCAGACCTAGAACACTCCTTTCGATACTATTCAGACATACTTTTAGTTTGTTTTCTTGTCTATTTTTACATAATAATATAGGAAATAAAACAAATATTAGTACATAAGGGAACTTACGTAAGCCAGCCCTAGGCGGGTCTACAACAGCGATGACGTCATCAGCGCTCGCACGTGCCAACACTGCGTGTAGTGTTGTTTCCGCTTTACCCGCGTAAAACTCACAATTTTCGATATTGTTCAACAACGCGTTCGCTCTTGCGTCTTCAACTGCTTTCTCTATTAGTTCCAGGCCCAGTACTTGTCCGCAATGCTAAAATAAAAATCAGTATTATTTTTAGTATATCAGTAATATATAATCAGTAAGGTATAGGTTACCTATAAAGTACACTTATGAACGTCAACAGAAAATAAGTTAATTTGATTCTAAATTTACATTTACTACCAGTTCGCAACTCAAGGGTGTAGGTAGAGTGGACAAGAAGAACTGGCAAGAAACTCTCCGCCACTATTGTTAATGGCCAAGTTTTGAGTCATACAAAATAGTCATACTCTTCTTGCAGCGCACCCCCACTATGAGGAAGTATTTTCGAACCAATTCAACTTAGGCTCCTCCAAGAGAGCGTATTAATTCTTAAAAGGCCGCCCACGCACTTGTTCCCCTCTAGTAACGTGAGTATCTAGGAGCGGCGGTATCACATAACATGAGGTTCGAAATTGCCGATATCAGGGGTTTTATATAAAAAAAATGTGACTATTATATATAATACATAAATAATATATATACATTATTTAACTAATTTAGTCAAATAAAATTAAACAGCAGAAATACTACCGTTTTACTTAAACTTAAATTAGCAGACTAAATTTATAATTTCAGTTAATAAACAAGATTTTCTTGAACCATTTTTTATCTAGTATTTTTTGATCCTATATCATTGGTGACTGCAATATTTGCAATGTCCGTTAATTGTAAAGTCATCTTTATTTGAAACACGGTTTTACAATGCACTATTTAAAATTTTTATCTGGAAACGGTAAACAAGCTTGAATCCAGAGCTTTCGCGTTCAATATAAAAAAAAAATTAAAACAAATTTTGTACGCTACCCTCTATCCCTTATCAGGGGTCTGGAAAAGGGACTATTGATGAATATAAGAGTTATTTACCTTAGCAAAACACAAGCCAATGGTGCCAGTACCGCAGCATACATCAATAAGAGTAGAGTTGTCATTTACGCGACTCAAATCTATCGCTTTCTGGTATAGGATCTCTGCGCCAGCTGTGTTTATCTTAAAAATTTTAATTATAAATTAATTTGATTCTAACTACATAATTTTAAGTATCTGAAAAATATAACAATAATGGTGTAAATTTATAAATAACTAGCTGTACCCTGCCACGCTTCGCTGTGGCATGTTGTGATTGAATTGTTAAGAAATGAGAAATAAAACTAAGAATAAATTTCATATTGTGAAAAAAAAAAAAAAAACAATCCTTGATGCGGATTATATATCATGCCAAAATTTCAGCTCGATCAGTACAGAACGTTTTGAGTTTTTGAAGCGTAGACAAACCAACATAACATTTTTATATATAGATATACATATAACAGTAATGTCATATGTTTATATACCAGCAGGGCTACCTTAGGTCTGGGCCTCAGATTTGTATTAGAATAGATTCAACCAGCCTGTGACTGAAATATGCCATCAACTTTCCTAAGACAAGCCGTAGTTTTCCTTCACCGTACGAGCAAGTGTTAAATGACATAGAGAGAAAGTCCATTGGTGCACAGCCGGTGTTCGAACCCCAGGGAGAGTTGCACCACCACTAGTCATCAACTGTCATAAGTTTTATGAGCAATAAATTTAAGCAGACAGAAATTAGCTAATAATTATTGTCACTTTTGTCGTAACATAGTAAGACCCTGAAAATGCTTGTAAACCACCAATTGCCCAACTTAGGTAATTGCCAAAAGAAAGAAAGATGTATATCATAATACTAACCTGAAAGAAGGCTTCAGGCGATATTCTAAACTGTCTACCGAGTATTGTGTCAGTTATGTGCGTGGCCCCTAATACATGAATGGGTTTAGCCGGTTCTTCCCCTGCTCTCCTAGAAACAATGAATCTTGGGCCATTTTTGTATAACAAACTAATTTTTCTTCAAGTATATATAGTCAGAAATAAGATCTTGTAAAATATCTGTTTCTAACCATTGTAGACTTTAAATTAAATTCTTGCAAAAATGTACACATCCTTACATATACTCACACGCTCACAAATATTCACACACCCACAACTACAAATGCTTAACATTATGTATCCGCAATAGAAGGCTGGTTACCTGTTATCAGGACTTCTATATAGAAGAAATAGGAATATTCCTATTAATAGCCTCTCACAAAGATGTGCGTTATCTAAGCTTGCAAAATGCAAAATTGTGTATAGGCTAACAACTTAATAACAATGGACTGTAGTACTTCTGTCTTAGGGAGCGTTCAAGTATTACGTCACGCAATTTTTGGAGATTGACCCCCCCCCCCATGTAACGCGCCGTACCGTTTTTCTGTATCCAAGTACAGTACTGTACCCAAGTATAGTAAAACGTTTCGTGACCACCTAGTGACTATGTATACCTAAATGTTACCATTATGTGGTGTAAAGTACTGGAAAGTCGAAAATAATATTAACAATAACGCGTTATTCCATCCCCGCCCCGCATCGTAACGTTTTGCAAAAGGACCCCGCTCGAAATTGGTAACGTAATACTTGAACGCTCCCTAATAAGAAAAAACAAAAAAATAATAATACCCATAAGAATGTATCCACTATTGACTATACTAACCTCTTTGCAACAAAGTGGACATAGACAGATTTAATTCCACACGACTCTTCCGAAATGAAGTAACTATTTATTTCTTCCATCACTTTCTCTCGCTCATCAGCTGATAGTATCTGTAAACGAAATACAATCAATAAAATATTTCTTTATTTGAACCAGTATTTTCTAACATAAAAACTAATAAATTCACAGTCAAGTACTGTACTTTCAGTAAAGTATTTTTGCCAACTTAGCACTTCTACCGCTAAATTCAGCAGAGTGTTGGCTACATCATGGCAAAATAAAAGCGCTAGATTGGGATCTTGTTTGAGTTTTGAGTAACAACATAAAAGGAGATATGCTTAGCGCACACGCAATTATGAAAATACCCGAACTGTAGTACTTTTTGCTCACACCCCCATTTGAGTTGGCAACACTGCCATGCACGTCACTCTTCAACACGATTTATGGTCAGAACTGATGAAACAGAGATTTGAGAATGCATATACCTGAGGATCCATAGCAATAATAAGCATGATGTCACCATTATGTGATGACTGCCGAACAGTCAGACATTTCCAGTATCCAGAATAGTCAACAGGACTGTACGGAGGTAACTCTGATTTGCGAATGAACTCCTGGAAAACCTGGAAAAATATGGGTAATCTTGTATCGAGTGAAATGAATAGGACATTAATAAATATTATTAGTTCATATATTTTTTTAATTTCCGAAACAGGGGAATAACCAAAATGATAAATTATTCCCCTGAATTCAAGTTTGCATTATGTAAAAATTCAGTTGACTTTAATAAAAGTAGCAATTCAAAAGTAAATAGCGAATGCCACAGACAAATTAAAACTTTGTGTGTAGATTTTAATTAGATTTAGAGCATTTGGTAATAATCTTTTCTATTTATGCAGTTTTAAAATAATATTCTATTCTAAACTCAACAAAGTTAACTTACAAGCACAGCTTTCTTCATATTCTCTGGAATATGCTTAAGCACTTGCACTGGAGCGACAGCCACAGATCCTGCCCAATAGCATCCTAACCTGAACCCAACTGTGGGCTTCTTAGTTTCCTCATCAATACCAACTGTAAATTCACACTTGTTCCTAAAAATATAATAGTTTTACTGTCAATAGATCTCTCATCAATGACCACTACATAGTCAAATTATCTGTTATACATAATACAAATATTTTTATACTCATGTGAATTAACCATGTTTCTTATAATATAATTTTTAAATAACTGCTTCAATTATGTAATATATTATGTCTTTACTATTGTTGTATTTAAGTGTTGTTTGATGATTTGCTATTTTAAAAGAGTACCGAGAGTTTTTTACGCCGGCTTTTTCTCTCGGCCTACACCCTCTGTCTTCTTTGCCGATGAGTAGGGACGCCTACAAATTCAAATTTAATGACGTGGAATAAGTGATACATGTATCTTATGTTCCATAATAAACATATTTTTTTTTTATTTTGTATTTGTGCTGTTATTTTTACACATACCTATAACCCTCTATAAATGGAGATCTTTCAATAGGTTTAAGTTCAAAACTTAATCCATCATACAACTTTCTATTGTCTTCTATTTTACTCCTTTTTTGTTTATCTATCTTCCACAACTCATTATCAAATTTCATTAAAACTTGTTTTATTTCCTTTGTTTTTAAAGTGAGCTGTAAGTAATGGAAATAAAATTTACTTAATAATAATAAACTCAATCTGAAATATATTGTTGTAACACTATATATATATTTTTATTTTTTTACTCTGTATTGGCAATTAACATTCAAGACTGAAACCCCCATATATCTTAAAATTTGACCAACAATTTTTTTTAGCAGCACAAGATATTAGCTTTTCAGTGACTTTTTACAAGTATACACACCTGTTCCTCATAAGGTAATTTCCAATAAGGAATAACAGCATCCTTTAATCGTTCCTCCTGACTTTTTGTTTCATCCACCTCAGTTTTCTGTCGTTTAGGATTCTTATCATTCCCTTTACATTCCTGTTTTCTTTTTACTAATGGATCTGGTGCTGGTTTGGCAATTTCAGCAATTAATTTCTTACCTAAAAGAGTAATTGTTTACTTTACTGTGTAATATTTTTTATGACTTATGTATTTCTTATTATATTCTTTTATACCTTTCCATTCATATCCATTTAGTGCTGTTATAGCTTTATCACGCTCTTCGTCGTTTTGAAAACACGCATATAACCAATGATTTCCAAACTTTTGCCGTTTGATCTTACTTACACTTAATCCCAACTTTTGATTCATCAACTTTTTTAATTCCTGAAATATGTATAGTTTTAAGTGCTTTTCTCTATCGGTAAAAGATAAATAAATAGTAATATATTTTAAAAATAATTACAGCTATTCCATAAAATTTAGGAAGACCTCGTAATTCTATTTTATATTTTTCAGACGAGAACCCTCCTCTGTCTAAATAAGCATACTCTTCATTCGTTGTAACTTCTTCAGTCATTTTAACTTAGTTAATTGAAAATTGTTTTCATTTATAGTTTGTTTACATTACATGTAGGTTAACTCTAAATAATATTATATACTTGCTGTTTATAAAGAGGTTAGGTTGGAAATCATGGAAGTCACAGATTAGTTATTAGTAGTGGGTGACGGAGGCAGGGTATTTGGCATCGAGCGTTGAGTAGTGGAAATAGTTTGTGATCTATAACCTATAACCCGCGGCACGTAAGTCTAGCGCTGGCCGATACGTGGAGGGGATTGCTGCGCATGTGTACTGTCGCGCGGGGGACAAAATGCGACTGGAGAGCCAATCGACGCTCTTCATTCCGCTAGCCCCCCTCAGGTACCTTATTTTTTACTTCTGCGCAATAACGGTCAGCGCTAGACTTACGTGCCGCGGGTTATACTAGCGGACCCGACAGACGTTGTCCTGGTTGGCCTAAAGGTCTAGATACCAGGCCATAAACTCCAAAAAAAAAAAAAGACGTTGTCCTGTCTTAACTATGAATATTGATTTCAAATTGGTATAATGAATTATAAAATATTTCAGAAACAAAGTGTTTATTATTCTAATGCTTTATGTTATACAACATTCTTTGTTTGTTTTTCTGGCTCGCATATCAATATAATTTATTTTTTTATCAATATAATAACTCCGATCGAAGCATTTATTTTGAACGATATTAATTTTTCTTACATCCTCTGACGATATTTGCAGCACGCATTCTGTCAATGTTGTGTTGTCAAACGCCATAAGGTTACACTAAAAAGTTCGAATTGTATGGTGGTCAAGTATTCTTGAATTTTCTAATTTTCCGCGCAATTTTTTTCTTTTGTAAGAACCTTCTCCTGACAATTACAAACACAACAAAAAAAAATCAGACAAATCGGTCCAGCCGTTTTCATGTGATGTCGTGACAACGGAAAACGGGTTTCATTTTTATATATATCAAACTCAAACTCAAACTCAAAATATCTTTATTCAAGTAGGTTCTCTTCCGTTCTACGCCCTTGATTTGAGAACTGGCAGTAAATGTAAAATTAGAAGCATTAATATTTATATCTTTAATGACGAATCACAAGTGTACATTGTGTTACCTACGTGAATAAATGATTTTTGAATTTGAATTTGAATTTGGTAACCAAGTACACTTTTGAATAGTCAAGTTAAATTAATCGTAAATTTACATTTACTACCAGTTCGCAAGTCAAGGGCGTAGAGCGGGTAAGAAGAACTGGCAAGAAACTTTCCGCCACTCTTTTTAATCGCCAAGTATTGTCATACAAATTGTTTGAACTGGAGCAATTCAATCCCAAGGATTAGGATCATTTAAGTAGTCCTCAAATTTATAAAAAGCTTTGTTGATTAATTTTCGTTTAACGAGGACTTTGAATTTATTTAGTGATAATTCTCTAATTGCGCTTGGGAGTTTGTTGTAAAAACGAATACAATTTCCATATAAGGAGTGGTTTATCTTTTGGAGCCTGGTTGGTCGTACACTCAAATTAGTTCTATTTCGCGTATTATACTGGTGAAAGTCACCATTTGTTTTAAAATCGTTTATATTTTTTTGGACATACAACAAGGCTTCAAGAATATATTGACCAGATAGTGTCATAATATTTAATTCCTTAAACTTATTCCGTACCGACTCCCTCGGAGAAGTGTGGGCCCCATTGGAGTTTACTATCTATTGTTATGCCTAGAAAAACAGTTTTGTCAACAAAGTTTAGTTCACTGTCCTTAATTTTCAGGTTACCAATATCTCGCTTTACGCTAGTAGTTGTAAATCTAATACATTTTGTTTTATTCTCATTAAGCAATAAGTTATTTACATTAAACCAGTTAACTATACGAGAGATAGAATTGTTTACATCGTCCAATAATACGTTATTCCTATTCACTTTAAATAGAAGTGAAGTGTCATCAGCAAACAATACCATCTCATGAACTTCGTTGACAAAGAATGGGAGGTCATTTATGTAAATCAGAAATAAGAAAGGCCCGAGAATCGATCCTTGGGGGACGCCCATTGATACCTGCGAACCCGGAGAGGTGACTCCATTGACATGAACTCTTTGGATCCTTCCCTTTAAATATGAATTCATCAGGCTGGAAGCTTTGCCATCAACGCCATAGTGTTGAAGCTTTCCAACGAGTATATCAGGATGAACACAGTCAAAGGCCTTTGACAGGTCACAAAAGACGCCGACTCCATCATATGATTCTTCCCAGGCGTTAAATATGTCCGAAATCAACTTCACACCGGCATCGATTGTGGAGCGACCCTTAGTGAAACCATACTGTTTATTATGTAAGAGTTTATTTTTATTAAAATGTAAAGAAAACTGGTCTAGCATTATCTTTTCAAAAACTTTGCTCAACGCAGGGAGCACGGAAACAGGTCTGAAGTTTGACGGATCAGACTCACTACCTGCCTTGAACAACGGTGTAATCTTACTTAATTTGAGATGTCAATACTATGCCATTAAACTAAAATGTATTTAAATAAATTCACTTTCTGCTGTTAAAAAACTTCGTATAATAATTAAATTAGTTGTAAATTGTTTGTTTATAGAAGAAGGTACTAGGTAAATTAAAATTAAAGGTACAAGATTATATGTATTTCACAATAAGAATATCACAATTAATAAATAAAACACATTTTTTTCTAAACAAGTATCTAACATAATTATCAGTCTGTTGTTAGTACAATCTACAGTATAATACACATGAATCACAAATTATGTTTCAACAAAAATGCTTTACTTTATAACTATAGTAGTAATATAGGAAGAACATCGATTCAAATTTTTTTTGTAATCGGTATATTATTTTATACATAGAAACTGTATAAAAGTATTTCCATATCGTTCCACCATTACAAACAAAGCAATACTCTAAAAACGAAAACACATATAGATATTTAAAGTACAAAATTTATTTGGTTGAACACCCTAACTCAGGAACTTTAGGAATATTGGGATGCACTAACCTCAAAAAGATTTTTAAAGAAATATAAAAACATGTTTTCATTAAAAGGAGCAAAGTATGAATAAAAACATGTTGCAATGTTAAAATCTGGAGAATGGAGAAAAGCTATATATAAGTTAGAATATTTCACTTTATAGACAAATTAATTGACAGGTGAAACGATGTAAATATATAAAAAAAAATCCGAGCTTTCAAAAAACTCACAAAAACTGTCATTTTTAAATACACTGCCGCTATTGCACTTTTAATTAATATACGGGTAATGCCATCTAGTTTCAACACACAAGAACAATTGTTTGCAACAATAATATTATGTTTCATCACGTTCTTTATCAAATATTTTCCTCAACGCGTCTCGGTCTTTTTCAGCTTTCTCTTTTTTTAGCGATCGAATATTATCCAGCTCTTTATTAATGCCTGCAGCCAGAGTAGGGCAAAGTTCTTTCACACGCAAAAAGTCTCTTTCTGCTTCTTCAGGATTCCAAGCACCAACGTGCGCACGGCCGCGTCGGTATAGTGCTTTGACATTATCTGAAATATTTTTTTTTGTCATGTAAATTACATTTGTTTTATTTATTGGACTAAAATTTTGAATTGAAGAGATGCAAATATTTAAAAGATTATGTAACTATCTTACTACTGTTAATTGTAGCTACTTTCTCGTAATTTTGTTTAGTGAATACATATATTATTTATCACCTAACAAATAGTAAATAACAATTGCAAAGCTCCTTCCATAGCGAAATACATCATAATCAGGTTCAGCCGTATATATTTAGAAGCTTCATAATATGAGTAGAAGAAAGTTATCAAGAAATTCACAAACCTTTGTCATGTTCAAGAACTGTATTACAATGCTCTAAAACTGCATAATAATCATCTTTGAGAAGCTTGCATTGTGCATAGTTTAGAAGAATGGGTAGTTTTAGGTTATTAAGAGTTATCCATTCTTCATCTTTCTTTCTCTCTCTGAAATTTTGATTGTAATTGTACAATTAGTCACGGTTGTGTATTCAAATAAATAGTAATGCTCCTTTGACATTTCTGGTTTTATGTTAATAAATTATATTGCAATAAACTAACCTCGAATAATTACATTATTTTTAATGACATAAGAATAGCTTATTACTCTGACTGCATAAATTGAATTACAATAAGATATACCTAATCATTAATTGCTCCAGAATGGCCAGTGCCTGCCCATAACAGTCTTCAGCTTTGCTGTACTGTTTTTCAGCATATAACTTATTGCCTTTCTCTTTTAGTTCAGGTACTAATTTCAGTCTTTGTTCTATATTGAGCTGCCAGAGTTCCTTTTCATATTCATCTGACTTCTCAACTTGCAACAGTTCTAAAGATAAGAAAATACAAGACTTCAATTTATTGAACCTTTTATGTTAATAAATGGTCTTGTAGAATTTATGATTAACTTTTAAATGTTTTTGAAAACTATAAAGGTTAGGGAGTATTATATATCAGACAGTAACAACATATATGTTTATGGCAGAATTCAAGAGAATCAATGCAATCATAGATGTGGATTATTTATGATTATCTCAACACTCACCTATAATGAACTCCAACTCGCAGGGGTTACTTATTAAGTCATCAAGATCAGGATATCCAATGCCTTCTGTATGCAAAGTCATTGTGCATGAATGTTTAACTTTTTGCTCTTGTCCTAATTCTCTTAAGGTTTTAGACACAAAAGGATAACTATAAACCAGCTAAAATTAAATAAACATTTAATTTTATAAATATACTTTGGGAGATATAATGTATCACTCATAATTGCATGAATTTTATAGAATAACTAGCTGACCCGGCAAACGTTGTTTTGCCATATAAATAATTTCTATGTACTTTCTAGTGCCGACAGAAAATAACTAACCTATTTTAAGTGTGTAAGGATGTGGTATATGCACGAAATAGGTGTGTAATGCTGTGAACGATAAGGGAATATAGAAATAACAAACGCCAAGCACTATATTTATTAATCATTCATCATAATTTATTTCTCTAATATATATATACGTATCATTATTCGATAAGAACGGCAACACTATCAAAAAATATCAGTCTCTTAATGCTACAGCGTGAACAATATTTTTTGTTAGCCCATCTTTAGCTAACACAAACAAACTTGATGGTTTACCCACTCGAGAGCATGCCACGTATAATTGTCCGTGTGAAAAACATGGCGTGCTTAAATCTAAGCCACAAACCGACATCGTTTGGCCTTGGGATTTATTGATGGTCATGGCAAATGCCAATCGAATTGGAAACTGAACACGCTTTAATTGAATTGGCACATCCGTAGGTATTATAGGAATCCGTGGTATTAATATGTTTTCACCTCGGAACTTTCCATTTAAAATGCTAGCTTCGATGACGTTCTTCATTAATTTTCGAATGACCAATCGCGTACCGTTGCACAGCCGTGGCGGGTTCAAATTGCGAAGCATGATAATCGGAGATCCAACCTTTAATTGTAAATTATGCGGTGGCACACCTGGCAAATCCAGTGAGTTCAAAAACTCTGTCGGAAAATTTACAGTTTCGCTCGCATCGCAAACTGTGTCAATAGATTTATATGATTCCAAGTTCCCTGGCAATAACTGTTGTATCTTCAGATTCAAATTGTCAACGTCTACATTTTTTGCCGCTAAAATTGCTCTTTCTGCAAGCCACTCATGATTTAAGTACTGTGTGAGTACATCGGGAAATATTTTTTCAATGAGAGTGTCTTGCGAGTCAACGATTGTGCAAAAATCTGTCGGTAATTTTACGCATCCAGTCTCATTTATAGTTACTTTTCCATCACCGATATCTAGGAGTTGTTTTGAGAATGTTTCAGCGGATGGATCTTGAAGCATTTGAACGCGCATATTTACTTTCAGCTGTACTTTTTCAACATTACGCCACAGTGTAGATGATTTTAAGCAAGCATTAATCTCATCAGCGTATGTTGAACGTGGAATGACGGGAAGTGTTTGCCTGAAATCACCTGAAAGGACTAACAGAGTGCCGCCAAATAGTTTGTCGTTGTTTTTGATATCTTTTAACGTCCTGTTCAACGTCTCAAGTGAATGTTTGTGCGCCATAGTACATTCATCCCAGATGATAATTTTACATTGTTTCAGCACGGTGGCCATGGACGATTGTTTTTTTATGTTGCACACTCCGTCAGGGTTATTTTGAATATTTAATGGCAGCTTAAATACTGAATGAGCTGTTCTGCCTCCATCCAATAAAGTTGCAGCAATGCCTGACGATGCAACGGCCAATGCGATGCCATTATTTGATCGTATTTCAGCAAGAATTAGCGAAATAAGGAATGTTTTTCCAGTTCCACCTGGTGCATCCAAAAAGAAGAATCCACCTTGTCCTGCTGAAACTGCGAGCATAATGCGGTCGTAAATGATTTTTTGTTCCTCATTCATTAATGGGACATTGCGAGTAACAATCGCCGCCATTTCTACAGTGTTGTACTGCATTTCACGATTCATTTCCGTGTTCATGAAATCAGATACAGCTCGATCTGGCGAATTCATACCGAAATGACTGAGTGATAAATTAGCAATTATAATGCAGAGATCTTCAATAGCAATCAATGCTTCATTGTACATAGCGTCGCTGAACGTTATCGTTACATCGTTGCATCGTGTACGATGTTGATGCAATATATCATCAGTCATT
Organism: Pieris napi; assembly: GCF_905475465.1. Lineage (NCBI taxonomy): Eukaryota > Metazoa > Arthropoda > Insecta > Lepidoptera > Pieridae > Pieris > Pieris napi. The sequence continues at coordinate 10,583,422 of NC_062237.1, forward strand.
GAATCTTTGTGATTATCCCACAATATCTGTGCTCGAGCTGGAAAACATGTAGTTAACACTATAGCGAATAGTAGACGAATTTGTATTGCTGTACAATTTAATGCTGCTTCAGCAAACATACATTCCCACTGGTTGTCGTCTTCCAGCAAGCCGAGTGCAAGGCACGCATCTTTATACGTTGAATACTGTTGCCCATTCACTTTCCGTATATCTTGAAATGACAATGGGCCAGTAACATTAACCAACAACAATCGAAGATAAAAGCATTCAGTTTGCTTTGGATTGACTGTAAATACTCGCCCCAGAGCGTTTGATTTAAATAAATTGGGACATGCATCAACTGGGGAGCCTTGCTTGCGGGGCATCCATTTTTTTGTTTGAGCCCATGTGAAATAGCATGGTACTTGTGAATAGAGTAACGTTCGTGCAAAGGCACCAAAATCATCCGCACGATTACACAATTCGAAAAATTCAGTGAGTGTAGTTTTAGGTGGATTTACAGCACGATCAATTGCTGTCTCGTTCGTGAAAAATACACGCTGGCCGTTTTCGAGATGGACGGCTAACTGAACAACTGCTGGATCCCGTTCATGAATCGGGAAACCAAAGATACGCCAAGCAGCTTCATTGGAGCTGATGTACCGACCAATTTGATAAAGTGTTATTTCATCGTTTTTATTCACTGGTTGAGCATTCACGTTAGTATTTTCCACTCTAAACACAGCCATATCACTGCCTTTATGGACATACTTGCAAATGTATTTAATGCTCTTCACAGAACTGCAGAACTCAACATTAATATGAGCATTGTATGTCTTGCTCAACAGAGGTGAATATGGTACCACCCAACGATTATCAATGTCAATGTCTGTGTTGTTGATGTTTTTAATAAATGATCGTCCGCCATTATCGGGACTTCTTCGACGATATATTGGATATCCGTCGACATTTGTGATCGTATCGTTCGTGAAATCTTTAGGGAAATTTTTAGTGCATTTTCCATCTGCCATGCAAGGCGATGTACGATTAAGAGTACCGCATGGACCATGAATCATGTTCGCTGTAACAATATCAAACAGCAGTTGGTCAGTAGACGGATCTGGAAGTTCTGCAGAAATGATACTATCGATTTCTTCAGGACGGATTTTATCGATTAACCAAACCAAAATGTGAGCATGAGGTAATCCTCGCTTTTGCCACTCAACTGAATACAGCCAGCAACGTGTGCGGCCGAATACATGTAATTTAGTAATGAAACTTATTAAAGACTTCAACTTTTGTTTGAACACACGTTCTGTAACGTCATGACGATGGATTGAATTTTGGCCAGGCAATAGCAAAGATTCAATCTCTGGCCATTTTGGATTACATGTAAACGTGATAAATAAACACGGTCGTCCATATTCGCGCACGAAAGTCAGAGCATCCTGTATATATTCTTGCATATGACGTGGACTGCCCACATACGATGATGGTAGAATGACAGAGTTACCAATTTCGGCAGCGTCAGCGTTGTTGTTAATAGCGTCCCGCAAGTGAATGTACTCTTCCGCACGCAGCTTAAGTTGATTATATCGTAAGTATCGTAGTCGTTCGCCTTCTATCTTGGCGTACATGTCGACCATGAATTGTTGACAAAGCTCGCGACATCGTAGAATGACGTTGTCCCGGCCGCGTCGAATCATCAATCGGTACGCATAATAATCTTTCGAGCTAACGTTCTTGTTTGTTTCGGCTCCTGTAATAATATATTTTTAAATATTAGATTAAATCAATTACGATAAATAATTAAATTTTTTTTAAAATTAGTAATCAAGTTTAAAATGAATGAAGTACCTGATACGGGATCGCGTTGTTTGATATTTATGCAGTATCCGTCTTGTCCCTTCCAGAACATTAGCGGATATTGGAGAGCATCATATGAACGATGTGTATCAGCAATGAACTGAAGATTATTACTCCTTCTACGAACCACAATTTCTCGTGCACCTGTACAATCGCCAACCATGATTCCCGCAACGTCGTCAACAACAGGTGCATTAAATCTACGAATATGCTCTCCAGCTGGTGTTTTATCAGGATTAATGACAATAGCGTGGTTATCGTTTTGTAATTTATGCATGTGTGATTTGAATATTTTCAACAATTCATTGTGCTCATTCAGTAAAGCGTCCAGTTCGCTCACGATGCGTTTGGCAAAAAATGAATCAAGGTTGTTATAGTCACAACGTGCATTCACACGATTGGCAAGTGCGCTTCCGGAATCCTCGCCGCCCATAAAGTAGATTTGTAAAAATTTATGTGCTTCGTTTGGCATTGGCAGTAATGAGCCTATTTTATGATAAACTTGGCCTCTAATTTTAAATGTAGAATTGTATTGTTGACCAAGTGAATTAGTATTTCGAACTATTTCTGTTGCTCCGAACGATGTCATTTGAAAGCATGAATTGAATGTTCGAATGGACTTCAAGAACACGTTAGAATCTGGATCCGTGCCGATAAGTAAACCGTTCAATGGTTCCGGTGGTGTTTCAATGTCGGGTAGTTGAACTTTTCCTGACGCGCAACACATCCCAGCTGGCTCGTTTTTAAATTTAAGAGCATGACAATTTGAACATTCTTTGTCCATAGCACCAATCACCACTTTTGTATGGGCATAATATTCCACATCAGGCTCATACTGGAATGCTAGCCGCAGGAATGAATCATATGTAAATGCTCGGTGTACCTGTTGGCGTTGCTGGTTGTTTGTTCTGCGTCTATTGGCTGTGAATCGGCGTGATTGTCGTTGTTGTAATCTTATCACTTCATTGCGTTCAGTTCGTGTATCTTCAGATTGTTCTTGACGCAATTGCGCCATGCTCACACGCGCATCAGTATTTTCTTGCTGGATTTCTTCTTCAGTTCTTTCGGATCTTAAATTTCTCTTGCTTCTGGTTTCACTTGTATTACGGCTCAAATTAGCCCCTTTGCGTTTTCGTGGCATTGTTCGCTGTACAAAATACACATAATTAGAACTAACAAAATTACTTTAGAGTGAAAAACATCGTAATTATATTGTTATTAACAACAATTTGAGTATAAAAAAAAATATACTTACAACAACACAAAAGTCGTTGTTGGTAGGAGCCCCTGACACGCGTTGAGTATTTTTAGGTTATAATTAATAATAACAGATATTATTAATATTATCTTATATTATTAATTTACTATTAATTAATTAATTGTATGATTAATTTAAGAGACTTATTTTAATTAATAATGAGAGTTACACTGACATAAAAAAATAACAATTCTAAACGTCACTATACTAAGTTTGATACATAAACACACATTTACATTAATGATGGCCGACAACTGTGGAGGGAGTGAGAGAAACAGGAGACCGGCTTCGGTCTCATCCCTACTCCGCGTTGTTCACTGGGTAGTTACACCGATATAGTCTGGCCAATGAGTATCCAGAGTAAAAGCGCGGAAAATTTTAAAATAATTATTAAAAAATAGGGGTTGGTGATAGAAGTGCAAAAACTTAGGGTTGTATGTATTTTTGAATATCGTATCATATAAAAATTTAAAACAAAATTTTGTCAAAAAAATGAAAAAAAAAAATTGAGGGGTGGACCACCCTTATTATTTAGGGGTGTGAAAAATAGATGTTAGCCGATTCTCAGACCTACCCAATATGCTTACCAAATTTCAGAGGAATCGGTCAAGCCGTTTCGGAGGAGTATGCAGACTAACATTGTGACACGAGAATTTTATATATAAGATTACAAACACCAGTTAACAGATGGTGTTTATTATTCATAAATATAAAATAAGTTATGAAAACTTTTATATCATAAACTTAAACTCATCTTTAACATCATATTTAAAGTTATTATATATGATAATATATATATTTATTATACAAACCAACAACAACACACAATTAAACTACAGACTTCTCAAGGATAAGAAAAAGTATTTGTCAAAATATTAAAGAATAGCAAAATAAAAACTAATATAAATATATTATTTCCATAAATACAGACCTCCTTTTGCACAATAAAACTAGAGACTTCTCCAACTGCCATCATTTTGACTATAGTTTCCCAAACCTCTAATTTAAATTTGTGACCAATTACTAATACCATTGGCTCCTTTTTTCCAATCTTTTTACTATCGTCGACAAGGGTTCTTTCTTTTCCCAGCTTCCAAGTTTGGAAATGAAAGTGAGCCTGTAATAATGTTTAAATTTACACATTTAATCATTATAAGATTATTCTATGAAATATTTAAAACAAATACAAATTTACCCATACCTTACTACCATCTGTAATAGGAATATACTTTTGCCCAGCATGTAATATATTTTTTACAATAGGCGCCATTGAGTCGATTTAAAAATACGAGTTGATCAGGTAGGCGGAAGATTTATTACTTCACGTTCGTACACAAACAGCTTGTTTTGAATATTTGTATTTTACTTATTTTTTTCAATGAGAATTGCAAGTTCAATCATTGCCACAGCAATCAGCATACATATACAGTATCGACAGAACACCGCAGAGTACAGACTACTGATGAGGGATTTGTGACAGTTATCAATGAAAATGTTATAACTGTGCAGTGTAAGTTCCATAGACTTAGTATATACTAAGTTCAAGACACCATAAACTATAAAGCATAAATTTTTGTTCTGTATATTGTATAACTTTCACTCTGTTACAACAGCTCTCAGCTCTGTAGTCTATGTTTGTGATTTGTAATGATTTTTACCAATGCCCCAAATTATTTAAGAAATTAAGTTAAAATAAGTTATTACCTAGTTTAATTATATATTAGTGGTCCTAAGAATTCATAAAACATTTTCTTTTGATAATGGCAGACTTTCTCGAGTCCGAAGCCGAAGAAAGCGAGGTTAGTAATACGTCCCAATTTTACTATGTTTCGACCAAACTTTCATTACACTTTTAGTCGTTGAAAACAATGAGATTATGTTTTATGTTTTAGTTGGATTCTGAAGATGAGAAGCCCGCAGAAAGAAAGAAACCAAAACGCAAAGCTGCTGTACAAAGTGACGACGAAGATGAAGAAGAGGATGGTTTGTAATTGATTGTAATCAATTTCTGGTTTCCTCCAATTCTTTATATTTGGGCTTAGTTTCATTTTCAAGGATAGAAGTAACATTTGGTCTACTATGTTTAGAAATTTAGTATAAGTTATGTATTCTTACGTCTTACTGTTTTAGGTTACTCTGTAGTTATAATTTTGGGTTAGGAATGTTAAACAAGATGTTAAAAAGCGTCAGAGTGTTGTTATTTATAATCCGATAAAAAAGTAAAATATTGATTATTAACATATTTTTCTTTTTTTGGTACAAATAAATATGTACTAACAAAATAGATTGTCTTTTTTCTAAGCATAGTTACACAACAATTTGAAAAGTCACAGTTTTTGTTATTATTAGTGAAATGAAGCCCTAAGTTATTTATAAATAGTAGTACCATTAATCTACAGATGATGAGGAACGGCTTCGAGAGGAATTAAAAGATCTTATAGATGATGCACCAATAGAAGAGTCTGGGAGTGATGGTGAAGATTCAGATGCAAGTGTGGGACCTAAAAAAAGAAAAAAAAGTGACGATGAATTAGATGATAGGCTTGAAGATGAAGATTATGATTTGATTGAGGAGAATCTTGGTGTGAAAGTTGCCAGGGTAAGCAAGGAGATTATATTTGATCACAACTACATTTAAACAATTATATGGAAAGTTAACAGAGACATTATTTCATGATTATTTAAATAGTTAATGCTTTACATTGAAGATCTTTGAAGGTCTTTGATAATGAGTAGTGACAATGTAATAATGTTTGCATATACTTTTAAAGTTACTATTAAATGCATTTTACTATTTTGGCTTTTTGACATAGTTTCTAAAAGAGACAAGTGTTTATGTGTATGAAATCTCTCATTATTAAATTTTTATAGAATAAATTTAAACGTCTGAGGCGATTGGAAGATGATGATAGTGACAATGAAGGAAATGATGATCCTGATTTAGAGAGAGAAGTAATTGCTGAGAAGCTGTTCGTTGCAGGATCTGATGAGGTATACTTTAATTTATGTATATAAAATATAATACAATACAGGCAATTGTGCCTCAATGACTGTTTATGTTATATTAGGCATTTATGTGTACAAACAGCATACTCAAACTCAAAATAACTCTATTCATATAGGTAACCAAGTGCATTTATGAACGTCAACAGAAAAGTTGTTAAATTGATTCTAAATTTACATTTACTACCAGTTTGCAAGTCAAGGGCGTAGAGCGGGCAAGAAGAACTGGCAAAAAACTTTCGACCACTCTTCTTAATTGCCAAGTTTTGAGTCATACAAATTGTTTGAACTGGAAAAAATCAATCCCAAGGATTAAGATCATTTAAATAATCATAAATTTTTAAAAAAAGCTTTATTGATATAGCCTTATTGATTAATTTCCGATTAACGAGAGTTTAGAATTTATTCAGTGATAATTCTCTCATTTCGCTTGGGATTTTGTGGTAAAAACGAATACATTTTCCATATAAGGAGTGATTTACATTCTGGAGCCTGGTTGGTTGTACGCTTAGATTTGTTCTGTTTCAGGTATTATACTGGTAAAAGTCACCATTTGTTTAAAAACTGTTTATATTTTTATGTACATAAAACAAGGCTTCAAGAATATATTGACAAGATAGTGTCATAATATTTAATTCCATATATAGGTCGGTCATCGAAAGCTGGCGGGTTCACAGTACTCACACTAATGCAATTTCACATACAGTATGTTTCAAAATATGTTTTTTTTGCCATGCTATACATTTTAGTCCACTGATACACGACGGACAGTCTATTCATGATGTATTTATGATTGTATTTCAGTTTGACATCACGTCTCGCGCTTATTCACAAGCACAAAGTGTAAATGTGTTGAACCCGCCAGCTATAGTTAACATACCTATACTCAACATAACAAGTGGATGTTATGTTGCTTTTAGTTTTATTTGGATCTGTTATAAAACAACAAACAACACAGGGCCTTGAAATTCAACTGGCTGGTTCTTATGTTGTAACAGAAATTCGCAACCTTCATGACACATTTTAAAAACACATTCACTTCTAGATTTTATCAGAAAAAAAAGTTGTAACAACCTTTTCTGTAACATATTTTTCCTTGTAGGAAGAAGAGAATCGTTCAGAACCAGGTCCTGCAAGGGAAATGGAATATGATGATGACAATGAGGACATGGAATCAGATGCTGACGACTTCATTGTTGATGATGATGGAAGACCAATTGCAGAGAGAAAGAAAAAACGCAAGCCTATATTCACTGATGCGTGAGTAAACCGTGTATACTGACTATGAGACAAATAGTTTCTTGCTTTCACAAATAATAAGCTATAAAAATAGTGAATATTTAACTCTAATAATTTAAAATGTTAAGATGATTATTCATTATACTCAACACATTATAACATTACTGAAATTTTGCCACGTTTAATAACAATGCTTTTAACCATTTGGACAGTTGGTGGACAAGCCTAATTTTTATTGAATTTGGTTTAGGGTTTGATTTATGTTGATATAAATTTGCCTTAATAACGATAGATTTTTTTCTCTATGAGTTAAATACATGTTTTTCATCAGTTCTCTTCAAGAGGGCCAAGATATATTTGGGGTGGACTTTGACTATGATGAATTTGAGAAGTATGGTGATGAAGACTATGATGAAGAAGATGAAGAGGATTTGGATGAATATATAGAAGACGAGGAAGAGGATGGTTAGTTTAGTATCCTTTATGCATTGAAACATTCAGTATAAATAAAAAAAAAGGTTGCGTGTACTTATGTACGCGCGTAAGAAGTTACACTTCTTTGGCATTATTAAAAATTGTTTTTGATTGCATGCAAATAATTAATTACAATTAAATAATCAAAGACTGGAAATGGAGTCATTATAGTCAATAAAGTTCGGTTTACATTTGAAAAATTAAATAACTAAATATTTATTATTATTCTCTTACATTAAGTGTAACATAAATTCTATTGTTATTCGAATGTTGTTTTTAAATTATGTCCAATGCCGTAGCATCTTCCGTGGGCAACTTCATTCTGTTAATTTTGTGTCACGGTGCGCGCGCATCGTAAAATTTCACTCTCATCAATTTTTCATAACGCGCCTAAAGAAGTATAACTTCAAAAAAACTAACTCGTTTTATTAAACTTTTTAAATCCTAAAAAATCCATTCCTAATATTATTTCAATGGTGGAAATTAAATAATATTTTTTTTAAATAAATGTTTTTTTAGGTGAAAGACGTAGAACCAAAAAAGGTAAAGCTAAGCGGCCAAGCAAGAAGTCTATATTTGAAATCTATGAGCCTAGCGAGTTAAAGAGAAGTCACTTCACTGATTTGGATAATGAGGTAATTATATAAAATACAATTATTAATTAATTTTCCTTCCTGTACTGTGCAAAGTGCTGAAATTTATTGTTAATTATAATTATTATTTTATCAATTAATTTCTCTTGAATAATCAATTTTCAAACCTCTTAAATACTTGCATATATAAGAATTTAAATATTTATTTGGATCTTGTCTGTTGTGCACTTCCAAGAATAATTTAAAAAATCTATAATTAACTAGCAGACCGGCCCAGCGTTGCTGTGACTAAGGTTTTTGTTATATTACATAGTAATAAACTATTCAAGGGAAACGGTAGAAGAACACCAGTCATGGGGACCACCATGCTTTTTTGGTGGTAATGCCATTAAATTGTAGCTTATGTGAAACTTTGGTACTTTCAACACAGCGCTATCTGTAAGAATTGTGACTATCAAATAATAAACAAATATTTTGCAATAAAATAATATTGCGGGTATAAATTGAGATGTAAGCTATCATATCTTTTAAATTAGATCAAACCGCACACGGTGTGTAAATTTGATTGATATCGGTTCGGTAGTTTAGGGGTCCATAGCGGACAAACAACGTGACACGTAATTTATATATATATTAAGATTTACATGTTTTAATATTTTTTTATATGATAATATTGCTTTTAGATACGTAAAACAGACATACCGGAACGTATGCAAATACGTGAAGTGCCCATCACGCCCGTGGAAGAGGGTAGTACTGAGTTGGAGGATGAGGCAGAATGGATTTACAAACAGGCTTTCTTGAAACCGCCTGTGTCCAAGGCTGATTCTCAAGAGGCTAGGGAGAGATCAAGACGGTATGGTACACAAATAAATATAAAAAAATTAGAATAAAAATATATGTGAACTACTAGTTAAAGAAACAGCAATCCTACAACCCTATGTCTTTTTTTTTTAAATGGCTCTGGCACGATTTGTGTATTAGCCAGCGTCAAGTATAGGATTTTTTATAATTCGTGCTTGTCTTTAGAAATTCGACCGTGTCCTCCATGTGCGGTTTAGGCACTCGCCCGGTACCGCACAACCCTCCCTAAGGCCGAGAACAATTTAAATTAAATTAAAACATGCCCTCGAACCGGGAATCGAACCCGGTACCCCTCACCTAGATGCCACTTAATAAGACCGCTAGGCTATGAGGCCCCTACCCTTTGTCTTGAGTACAGATTTTTATTTCTTAATGGGAATTATTGGGTCTAAAGCAAGGGTTTCCCTAACATTTTGAGCTTTGCCCCACCTGAGCCTTTAGAGTTCTTACGCCCACTTCTTCAGTTAAGAGACTTAAATAATAGGTTTTGGGAAGAAGTTACTAGGAAATTCTTAACGTAAGTAAATTTTAAAAACAAAGAAAAACTGAAATTCAAGTTCCAAATAATTTTAAAACCAGTATTTCTTGATTGTCATGCCTTAGACCAGTGTCTAAGGATAAGAATTTCCTCACGATGTGTATGTGATTCCTTTACTGTACAAGCGAGTGTTAAATACCTTGATTCGAACCCAAGACCTCAGGGTTAAAGTCGCACGTTCAAGCCACTAGACTAACGCTGTTTGAACGTCCAGCTGATATAAAAATATTGGTCACAAAACTGTAATACTTATAATGAGCATTTGCTTGTTCAATTGTCTTTTTTGTCAAATGTTAAACAATGTTTTTTCTATAGAACATACTTCAAAACATTTATTATTTAAAATTAAATTTTCATTGTTGCGCAAATGTTTTTATTTACTAGGAATTGGATGGCTTTAATAAGTAATACCTAATTATTTCAGTATTGTTTATTGTTCAAATGTACGAGCCAAGGCTGTACATTTTGCTCACTAAGGCTTTCTTAGTTTAATAAGCGTGGCGATTTCCTAAATCGTCGGAGTTACGCCCCGAGAGTATAGCCAGACGTACGCACTCTCTTCGACTGTTTTAATTAGTTGCATAGCAATTAACATTTCATTATTTCACTCATATTGTTGTACGCGAGTATTATTTAAAGCACCCCGTGACCAAGGAACATCATTAAGTGTTAAATAAAATTTCAATCCAATATAATTTAATATAAAAGTATGATATGATATTGAAAGTATTGAGAGTTTATTTTGTTTACAGTGGCCCAAGCACAGTGGTGAAAATTCGTCAGGCTTTGGACTTTATGAGGAATCAAACATTGGAAGTCCCATTCATAGCCTTCTATAGAAAGGAGTATGTGCAGCCTGAATTGAGTATTAACGATCTATGGAAAGTGTATAAATATGATGCCAAGGTGATTATTGTTATACTATCAATTTAATTTTTAGAGAGAGTTCCAGTATTATGTCACGCAATTTTTGGAGATTTTTGACACGTGCAGTAACAATAGTTTTATTTTGGATGTCCAACAATTTGCATTTTTTTAAAAGTTTATTATTAATATTATTATTTAATTCTTGTCTAAAAAGGGTAAAATATATATATTACATAGTATAAATGAGTTAATTAAGATTGCATATTAAAGTCGATTATATTTTTTGTTGAAAAGTAATTTATTGCATGGAACGGGTTAGCTTTTAATAAATACAAGATAAGTAAAGACGAGTGACAAAAGAAGCTGTATATTCTTTATATTTACGAAAATAATGTTTTTTTTATTTTTAAATAATAATTCTGCTGATGTTGTAGTCTTGGTCAGTAAATTTTCTACAATATTACAATAAAATGTATTTCTATTTAAAAAGCGGATTCCGTCAATGATAAAAAGATTAAAAATTAAATTATTTTCTTTCCAGTGGTGTCAATTAAAGCAACGAAAAGAAAATCTATTGAAATTGTTGGAGAATATGCGTGAATTCCAAATGGATAAAGTGATGCTGAACCCCGATGCGCCTATTCCAGACACTATGAGACTCATCAAGGATGAAGATATTGAAAGGTAAATCTGGCTACGATTAATAGCACATTAAATAATAATTCCTGGTGAAATAATTTGTCTTACTTTAAACAAATATAGAAATGTGTCTTCCCGATAACTCCCAATAAGGTATAAAATTCGCTGTGATAGTATTTCATTGTTCAATTTTATATCACGATTTTCTCAAACCCAAGATCTTTCTCTTCTCGAAAAAGGAGTATGAAATAATTTAAAACAGTCACTTTCCGAGCGGGTTGATCCCATGGCGTTGCGTAGAGATGTGGGGTATCTCTGCATCTTCTACCGCATTTACCATAGAGTGTTCGGATTAATAGCTATAGGTTTCATAGTCTGACGTCAAGGCAAAATATGAAATTCCACCCGTATCACCTCGACGTCCGTCGTTCCACTACTGAGCGCATTTTATGGCAGTTTTTGTCACGCACCACCACTTTGTGAAACCAGCTGCCCACTGAAGTATTTCCGAATCAATTCGACTTAGGGCCCTTTAAAAAAAAAGCGTATCAATTCCTTAAAAGCTAGCTCCGCACTTGCGAGCATGCTGGTAGTGTGAATGTCCATGGGCGGCGGTATCACTTTACACGTGACCTTTGTACTGTGAAAAAAAATCAATTCTCAGTTTAATTTCCGTTCAAACCAAAATGGCGAATCACTTGAATTTAGTTCTGCTTAATCAACATTAACTTTAGCCGGAGTAATTTTCTTCCATGGGCTATATATATCTTTATATATATGATGATTTTTTGGGAAACGGAATCGAGATTGGTGTAGATTTGCAATTAGATGATTATTCTTTGTATTTTTTAAAACGTTAGTACAGGACAGCGTTTTGTTAATCTATTAAATATACGTATTATTTTCTATAGGTTAAAAAATGTGCAAACACCCGAGGAATTGCGCGATGTTCACACACATTTCCTGCTGTACTATTCGCATGACCTACCTGAAATGCAGAAAGTGCAACGCGGCAAAGAGCGGAAGGCCGAGATTGAAGAGAAAAAGTAAGTGTTTTTGCTGCTATCAATTTAACTGGTGTATTAATTAAAACGTTTAAGCGATTTAAATGTTTTTACACGTCTGAATTCGTATAGTCAGATTTTGAGGAAAAAAAAACATCATGTGTCCAATTCACACGTGGTAGAAGTGAAACCTTCAAAAACAAAGTTTTTATCTTCGCTTTCTCACTCTCTCCCACGCCAAATCCTATTAATTTATGTGTCTGTCTCTTTTTACTGTCGCTTTCTCACTCTCTCCCACGCCAAATCCTATTAATTTATGTGTCTGTCTCTTTTTACTGTCGCTTTCTCACTCTCTCCCACGCCAAATCCTATTAATTTATGTGTCTGTCTCTTTTTACTGTCGCTTTCTCACTCTCTCCCACGCCAAATCCTATTAATTTATGTGTCTGTCTCTTTTTACTGTCGCTTTCTCACTCTCTCCCACGCCAAATCCTATTAATTTATGTGTCTGTCTCTTTTTACTGTCGCTTTCTCACTCTCTCCCACGCCAAATCCTATTAATTTATGTGTCTGTCTCTTTTTACTGTCGCTTTCTCACTCTCTCCCAGGCCAAATCCTATTAATTTATGTGTCTGTCTCTTTTTACTGTCGCTTTTTCCGTTGCATCCGGTTTGAAATCACAACGATTCTAAAGAAGTTTCACTTCAAAAATCTGGAACCAAGTTAAAATATACAAGAAAAACCTTGCGCTCTTAGTCAACATTTTCAATTTATTGATTTAACTGAAATTAGAAGGGCATTCTGTTATCACTATCTTAGGTTATTTTGTAATATTTAACTTCGCAAACTTGATATTTATTAGCATTATGTTCATGCACGCCGTCCGCACCTATTACGAGGCCACATATTGTTTCTAATTTGTATAACACACAAAGAAAGAATTCTTTGTGTGGCCTTTTTGATGCGGCTATGAATAAATAAGTATAAAATGTAAATCTTTATATTTTTCACGTTATTTTTTCACTTATACATTGTTCCCATATACCTTTATAAAATGTATTTAAATATCGCTACAACATTTGCTATTACTACAATATACGCGTTATATAATGTAAATTAACTTGTTGTAAACAGTTAAATATATTAACTTTGTTATGGAGGAGCTGGGAACTTACCCAATTCACATTGTAAATTGTACTTATAATGTATAAACAAAGTTTTTATATCAAATCCAAGCAATTCATTCTAAAAGGCATTTATTCATCGTTATATGAAAAATTATATTGTATGGACAGCAAGTCTAATATATATTAACTTTGTTATGGAGGAGCTGGGAACTTACCCAATTCACATTGTAAATTGTACTTATAATGTATAAACAAAGTTTTTATATCAAATCCAAGCAATTCATTCTAAAAGGCATTTATTCATCGTTATATGAAAAATTATATTGTATGGACAGCAAGTCTAATCAATGAAAGTCGAGAACGATTAATCGAATTGGATGAGGTTATACGATCAACGTCACTTTTTCAGGAAATATGCCCGTGAAGAAGCAGAAAAAAACGGCGAAGATCCAGATGAGGCAGCAGCGGCGGTGGAGGCCGCGATGCCTGACGATGAAGAGACCACTGAAGTGAAGTATGCGGTTCGATCGGGGCCTTATGAACTATGCAGAAAGGCTGGACTTGGTAAGTTACAACGAGCACGATCAGTATTAGCGATTTACAAATCCAAACTACTCTACCATAAATAGAAGACTGTAAAAGGGAACCATAGACCATAATATCTACACCTGTTTTGTTTTGAAGTTATACTTCTTTTGACGCGTCAGGGAAAAATGATGAGAGTAAATTTTTCTATTGTTAGTGTCGTTTTTTCTACAAACGTAGAATAAAAATTTTGATAAGATTTTTATCCTTTTTTTATTTGGGTCCTTTTGTAAAACGTTACGATGCGGGGCGGGAATTGAATTAAGCGTTATTGTTGATATTATTTTCGACTTTCCAGCACTTTACACCACGTTATGATAACTTTTTGGTATAAAGTGTGACTTTGTACCTAAAAGTTGGTTTTTGGGTGGTCACGAAATGTTATACTATAGGGTACAGAAAAACGTTACGGCGCGTTACATGGGGGGGGGGGTCAATAATCTCCAAAAATTGCGTGACGTAATACTTGAACGCTCCAAAAGCTATAAGCTATTACATAGCATAAATTTATAACTCACTGAAAATTAAAAATGTCATGTCATTTTAGGTTCCTTTTTATAAATTACTCAAAAATTATTTTTTTATAGAACCACTGGTACGCAAATTCGGTCTGTCAGCCGAACAATTCGCTGAGAACGTGCGTGATAACTATCAGAGACATGAGGTCGAACAAGCCGCTGTTCCGCCTTTGGAGGCTGCGCAAGAATATGTAAGTTATTTATTTATTACGTAATCCTGTAACATAAATTATATATAACTAAAACATATAGATATAGCCAAAGATGGAATACATAATATATTCAAAAAGGTAAAACATTTACGAAAGGAATAAAAAATTATTAAATACATTTAACTAAGTAATACCTAATTCGGTTGTGTTGTTGTCAAAGCATACACCCTGTATGTAGCGTGTGCACGTGATGAAGGTTTTTAGCGCTATGGATATTCGTAATATTCTTAAGGATAGCTTAAACAAGTCGAGGCTTAAATAGTGGTCGTTTTTTTTTTGGATAGTTGGTAGTCTGGTAGACAGGCAACTAATTTGTTTTGAGATGTCATGTAGTAGCATTATATCCTATTGTTTTCGTCGAGAATCTAAAGTATTATATTTAAAATGTTTACACGCGTCTTTATAGGTATTATAGTTCTTATTGGAGACGAATTTTATAATTATAAACTTGTATTTAAATGTCTACCTTTATGTTACATAAATCACATTGTAAAAAAGGGTGCGTGTACTTATGTACGCGCGTAAGAAGTTATACTTCTTTGGCATTATTAAAAATAGTTTTTGATTGCATGCAAATAATTAATTACAATTAAATAATCAAAGACTGGAAAAGGAGTCATTATAGTCAATAAAGTTCAGTTTACATTTGAAAAATTAAATAAATAAATATTTATTATTATTCTCTTATCATTATTATTATTAAGTGTAACATAAATTCTGTTATTATTCGAATGTTGTTTTTAAATTATGTCCAATGCCGTAGCATCTTCCGTGGGCAACTTCATTCTGTTAATTTTGTGTCACGGTTCGCGTGCAATTTTTCATAACGCGCCTAAAGTATAACTTTAAAAATATTTTTAGAAATAATTCAGTGATTTGGTAAATACATTGATACGGATTTTAATATGGTATCTGTAATAATGGTATAATGTTTTAAAGCCACTTTTTGCCCCAACTATCTGGAACCAGCTACCCCAGAAATGATTGTACGAATTTATTAAAGGCTGGCAAATTACTTGCGCGCTTTCTCGTAACAATTTTAACCTTTGTTATATCAAAGTAGCATAATTTAAATTATGATATTCTAACTTCTTTATTAACACTCACCGTTAGCTCACTCATCAGCGCTCCGGATATTGAGAGAACTACATCGAACTTTCATACAAAAACGTAAGAATCGATATCTTTTCCCCAAAGCTACTTAAATTAAATTATGACTATATGTGTGTGTGTAACAACTACTCAAGAATTTGACATACACATGATATTCAAGTAAAAATTTTTTTCCAAAGACTAAAGATATATATAATTTTTTAGACCCCAGCGGGCGGGTCTTCAGGCGAAGTGTTACGTCGTGCTGTGTACATGTGCGGGGTCCAATTGGCCCGTGAGCCCCTACTTCGCTCTACTCTGAGGGACACGTTGCGGGAAAGGGCCACTATTACCGTAAAACCTACAACCAAGGGGCTGAAGATGATTGATGAGAGTCACTCCTGTTTTGGGTAAGTTATGATTCATCGTTTCAGCTTCATTTTGCTGTTTTAATCTTTGGAAAGACTTTATCATGTTTATTTTTTATATTGATGCTGAAAATGCATTTTTATTACCACCTCGTAGCTGAAAATCAGGTCAATCATTTATTAGCAATGCATTGCGTGGCCTTTTCCTAGCGATTTCTTCCAGGCAACTCTAGTAAGGAGAAAAAAGAGATATTTAGTGGAAAAGGAAAGAAAACATATTACAAATAGTAATTACGTTATACAATTACGGAACTAAAAGACAAATCAAAACCTAAACAATATTTTAAGCTTCTAGCATATTATATTTTATAGTATTCTGTCAATCTAATAAGGCTGGCAACAAGATTCCAATTTCATTGTTTACTGATGACCGTAAATATTTTGGGGTAGGTGAGTCCATTTATAAAAGCGTGAAACGCAGATCAGAGCTAATTAATACAAATATATCATAACACAAATTGACTAAAAAATTTAAAAGAATTTCCTATTCGAGCAGTGTTGCTCTAGTGGCAGAGCCACACACGTTGGGGTCGTGCGTTCGAATCACAGTTTGGTGACACATCGCACATTGATGCACCAATGTGCGCAATGAACACTCGTTCGTATGGCGAAGGCATGATGTTATGAGGATACCGTTCTAGATCTAAAAATCGCCGGCGTGTTTCAGGCACGGAAAATCACCTATCTATACTCTGATTTTTAATTCCGTAGAATTCTGACAGCGATACGTTTTTTGACAGGCCAGAGATGGCAAACCTTTTTGGCCGGACATATTTTTCAATCTCAATACGAGTCTGAACATCTGAGTCTATACATACATTTTATTGTTAGTTAATGTACCTATTTTATTAAGTGCGGCACTCCCCATTAAAAGTGGTTTAACAGAGAGTGGTAAAAAACGAAAAAGTTAATATAACACTTTATTTTTTAAGAAGAAGTATAATTAGCTTTATTAATTACAGTTTGAAATACCTAAATAAAAAACCGGTTCGCGATTTGACTGGAGATCAGTTTCTGAAACTGACGATAGCTGCTGAAGACAAGTTGCTGGATCTCAACATCAGCGAGATTCTTGAAGGCAACACTGGCCCCAGTTATTTGGAAGAGTTGAAGCAGTTATATCAAAAGGTTTTTAACAATAGACTATGAACTGTATAATATTATGTTATTTATTTATTATTTTTTTATACAAAATAAAAACCGTTTTCTAAATTGAGGATCAGTGAAAAACTTAGTTCTGGAGCAGCAAATGCGAGCAAAAGTTTAGCATCATCATTTACTTCTTATGTATTTCTTCCATTTTTTTTTTTCGAAAATGGTTATTAATTAAATTTAGTTCTTTAGTTTTCTTTCTATTTAATGGAACTAGATAGTAGTTTGACAGGCTGTGATTTTCTTAATAGTACTATTCTTATTGTATTTTTAAATTGAGTAAATATTTATTTGATGCGTTTGTGAGTTCTTCGTGAATTTGATGTGATTTTTTAATACGTATGTATAATGACAAAATCAGAATAACTATTAAAAGCATTGGAAAATTGTCAAGAAACGAAAAAGAAAAACAAATTCAATATTCATCCCGTCGATAATGGTAAACTTTCCCTTTAAATTAAAGAATGTATTTAAATAAAGGTTTCGATTCGCCATAATTTATCCACAATAACGGCGTATTTTGAAAATGTATAATATAATAATAATAATAATGTCAGTAATGAAAAAGGACGACGCTTATTTCTTTTTGCGTTCTTTTGTTCATAAAATAATAAATTCAGTTCAGCTAATCTGTAACACGATATTCATTGACTGTTAGGCGGTACGAAGTTCGCAGAGTTAGCTCCAAATCAGTTACTTGGAATTAGTATTTGTAAATATGTATTTTTCAACGAATCTTTTTATTTCAGGACGAATTTGCGGCAACGGTACAAGCCTGGAACGATATTCGAATCGAAGCAGTCACATTGGCTTTGACTAAAATTGTTATGCCCGAATTGAGACGGGAGTTGCAAGCTCTTCTCTTGCAGGAATCGAAGGAATATGTACTAAAGTATGTATTTTATTTAAAAAGATCTTATTAAGAAGTTTATTGAACTTTTTAAGGCATATTTGATAATTTTCCCTATTTCCAAATTCTGAAAAATTGCGAGAATGCTTATACTTCTTTAATGGCGCAAAATCTAAATTAAAGCTTCCTATTAATTTAATATTGATATATATATATATATATAACTACATGTAATAGATTTAGTTTACTCTCATTAAAAAAGAAAGAAAAATTACATTATACAATTACTGGCCTATAATAAGACTGGATATTAAGATGAAATTTGCTGAACGCATTGCCACAAATTTGAGGTTGTTTCTGGATTAAGTCGTAACTATGTCCCACTAGAATATGGGACGTAATTTATCGTAATTTTTGAAGTCATACTTCTTTAGGCGCGTTATGAAAAATTGATGAGAGTTAAATTTTACGATATGCGCGCACCGTGTCACAAAATTAACAGAATGAAGTTGCCCACGGAAGATGCTACGGCATTGGACATAATTTAAAAACAACATTCGAATAATAATATAATTTATGTTACACTTAATGTAAGAGAATAATAATAAATATTTATTTATTTAAGTTTTCAAATGTAAACTGAACTTTATTGACTATAATGACTCTTTTTCCAGTCTTTGATTATTTAATTGTAATTAATTTTTTGCAATCAAAAACTATTTTTAATAATGCCAAAGAAGTATAACTTCTTACGCGCGTACATAAGTACACGCACCCTTTTTTTGTCTAAAAAGTTATTAGACAACTTTTAGCTGTTACCACAGCTCAAGATGTGTTTGAAATTAGAGATGCCACATCACACAATTCACAGAAAAACCAATTTACTATTTTCCTATAAAGAAAACACTTTTTTATCGGATTGAAGTTATGTATTATTATAAATTTACAATTCATTTACATGATTTTAAATTTTTTCGACGTTTCGCGTGCTTTACAGCGTGCGTGGTCACGGTGTTAAACGGGATTAAATAATTGGAGCGTAGCCTTGGTCATCATGATAATTTGATGCATAATAATAAAATATATTCAACACATTATCGTTGACGAAGGCCGGTACCACTCATCATTTCAAAGATAATACTTAGCTGAAAACAAGTTATTCCGGTGTTTATACACACAGGCTCTAGATGATAGACCACTCCTTTTACGTATGGAAATAGTTCAAATTAGAGAATTATCACTGAATTAATTCTAAACTCTCGTTAAACTTAAATTAATCAATAAAGCTTTTTATAAATTTGACGATTATATAAATAATCCTAATCCTTGGGGATTGATTTGCTCCAGTTCAAAATTTTTATTAAGTAAAATAATTGTAAATTTATAATAATAATAACTTCAATCCGGAAAAAAGGGTTTTCTTTAAATGTGTAAAAGTTATGTCAAAAGACAATATTATATTTTCCTATATATTTTTTTACAGATGCTGCAGACGGCGGTTATATGATTGGCTCAAAGTCGCTCCTTATGAATCTCGAGTCTCTGATGACGATGACGAAGAATGGGATGCGTCTAATGGTAACACTTTTGATTAAATAGGTATAATTTATTTATGTTTATATAATTCATAATTCATTTTCGTTTAGACATACTTTCTTGAAAAGTTATTCGCTATATGAAATTCCATGTTACGTCAAAGTCTAAATTATTTGATTTTGTTAATTTGGCTTGTACCACACAATGTATGTTCCATAGAACAAAATAACGTTAGAAAAATATTAAAAACAAAGTATGAATCTAGAAACACTTTGCGACGGGCTTGTCGCTTTGAAATTCTATATAGAATTTATTATTTACGAGAGAAAGTTGTAAATATTTTGGATTGACTTTTTGATTATTATTTATACTATATAGCAGACCGGCCAAGTGTTGCTGTGGCTAAGGTTTTTGTTATATTACATAATAGTGAACCATTCAAGGGAAACAGTAGGAGAACACCAGTCATGGAGACCACCATGCTTTTTTGGTAGTTATTCCATTAGATTGTAGTTTATATGAAACGATGGCACTTTCAACACAGCGCCATCTGTTAGAATTGTGACTATCAAATATTAAACAAATATTTTGCAATAAAATAATATTGCGGGTATAAATTGAGATGTAAGCTGTCCTATCTTTTAAGTTGGATCAAACTACACACGGTGTGCAAATTTCATTGATATCGGTTCGATAGTTTAGGAGTCCATAGCGGACAAGCAATGTGACACGTAATTTATATATTTTAAGATAAAAATTAACTTCGTATTTGTGTTAAAGAAAATACATATTTCTTTATAGGTGTACGCATAGTATCGATAGCGTACGTACCGGACCGTGCGCACTGTGCGTTTGCGTGTTCGTTAGTGGGAGGAGGCGAAGTCGCCGATCATTTACGATTACCGCACTTGTTGTATCGCCGTAACGCTTGGGATCCTATGGAGAGGCAAAACAAAGAGGCCGACCTCACCGCACTTAGAAGGTATTATGATTTTTTATAAGTTGAATAATTTTGTATACATTGGTATTTAAGTAAAATAAGATATGTATTATGATTTTTTTTCTCTTATATATTTTTTAGCTCATTACCCGACTTCGAGGTATAACTTACGAATATGTACGTAAATAATATTACATACGTACATAACTTACGTATATGTACGTGAATAATATTACGTACGTAAATAACTTACGTATACCAAGAACTTCAGTAAATGGTATTGGTAACCCGGATGATTAAGCACTACTACCAATTTGTTTTAACAACTTTTCTATAACATTTACAGCAAATTCCAGAAAGAAGCCTCTTAACCTATTGTTGAACATTATTTCCTTTAAATTCGTCTCTGTTACTTTTATTCCCATAGCTTGTTCAGTGTTAAACCTGTCGTATCCATACATTGGATAGGTCGGTCAGGACATGTAACACCGTCTCTGATAATATGATTAAAATAAATATAAAAATTAGTCTAATGTCTCACGTTCCTTGTTAGGTTTATATTTATAGCAATATTGTTATAGCTGGATTAATATTCGGCTTGCTCCTATTTAATATTTACAGACAGAAAAAAATACTTTAAAAAAAAATTTATTTTTATTATTAGGATATTTTTATACAACCGGTTTGTTACTGCCTGAGTAAAGTCCATAGTTGTGCACACAGAGTTATCGTGATTTTTATGAAATATATTTATAATGAATCAAAACAAATACCTTATAATTATTCACATAAATATAGAACGCATTTAAATATAAAAGACAGTAACTAAATAATACAGTCTCTATTTATGTATTTATTTATTAGTAGTCTTACAGCTCGCATACATGAGCACAAAATACTTGAACAATATACAAAGCCAAAAAAACTTAAAGAAAACTGAAATTTAACATTAAACAAACGACAATTAATACTTCAAAAAAAACAAAACTAGATTGTTACTGCTAAACGAAGTCAAAGTCTTCGCCACTTCAAATATTTATTTATTAATATCCTCATAATTAGTGTCATAGATAAAACATTGGCGAATTATGCAGGTAATTCGTGTACAATTTAATCATTTTGGAAGGCACTGGCCATTAAAAACTCAGTTAATTATTTAATTTTCCCATAGATTCATTCTCCGCAAAAAGCCTCACGTGATAGTGATAGGGGGTGAGTCGCGTGAGGCTCTCAATATCAAAGCAGACGTGTCTGAATGCATTCAACAGTTGATTGAGGATGAGCAGTTTCCCAGAATACCTATAGAGATAGCAGATAACCATATTAGCAAGATTTATAGTAATAGTATACGAGGAAGGGTGAGTTTATCATATATTTTTTGAAAATAAATAAAAGGATATTTAGTAATCAATTTTTATTATCAAAATATTTTAGTATGGCCATTATGTACGGTGTAAGATCTGTACAATTTTATTTTAATACTAGCCGACACGGCAAACGTTGTTTTGTCATGTATATTTTCTAGAAATTTTTTTTTAGTTGAATAAAAATAACTATCGACTATAATAAAAATAGATTTTTATTGTTGATCGCAGAGGGGTGAAATTAAGGGTTGTATGTATCTTTATGTGCTCTTTCATAAAAAAATTAAATTTAAATTTCGTCGAAAAAATAAAAATAAAATGTTAGGGATGGACAACCCTTATCACTTAGGGGTATGAAAAATAGATAGTAGCCGATACGCAGACCTACTGAATGTGCATATAAAATTTGATAAAAATCATATGGTATGGGAATGAACATTGTGACACGAGAATTTT
Organism: Pieris napi; assembly: GCF_905475465.1. Lineage (NCBI taxonomy): Eukaryota > Metazoa > Arthropoda > Insecta > Lepidoptera > Pieridae > Pieris > Pieris napi. The sequence goes on from NC_062237.1 coordinate 10,606,006, forward strand.
ATATATAATATATATAGAGATATACTACGAATTGTTTTAATAATTTCTTTTTATTATAGTAATCAATTTTTATTATTAAAATATTTTAGTATGGCAATTATGTACAGTATAAGATCTGTACAATTTTATTCAGACTTGCTATCAAAATTTATCTTTTCAGTCATTAGTTTTGTAATTGATCCTTAAATTTCCAGAATGACTTCAGGGAATACCCCGACATACTGAGACAAGCGATATGCCAAGCCCGATTATTACAAGACCCGCTTATGGAGATTTCACAGCTCTGTGGACCGGATGAGGAAATACTCTGCCTTCGGTACCATCCCCTACAAGACCAGATCACCAAAGAGGAGCTTCTAGAAGGAATAGAACTGGAATTCGTGAACAGAGTGAATGAAGTAGGAGTTGACGTCAACGAAGCCGTATTAACGGGTCGAGGGACGGAACTCCTCCAATTTGTATGCGGTTTAGGACCAAGAAAAGCTCAGGCCCTGATCAAACTCTTCAAACAGACCAATCAAAAGCTAGAAAATCGTACGCAATTGGTCACAGTGTGTCATATGGGGCCGAAAGTGTTCATCAATTGTTCGGGATTCATCAAGATTGACACAAGTAGCCTTGGTGATAGTACAGAGGCGTATATAGAAGTTCTAGACGGGTCGAGAGTGCATCCGGAAACATATGAGTGGGCGAGGAAAATGGCAGTGGATGCCCTCGAGTATGAAGACGAAGACGCCAATCCTGCGGGAGCTCTGGAAGAGATCCTGGAGGCCCCAGAGAGGTTGAAGGATCTGGATCTAGATGCGTTTGCCGAGGAGTTGGAAAGACAGGGTTTCGGTAATAAGAGTATCACGCTGTATGACATTCGAGCGGAGTTAAATTCTAGGTATGTATGATACAAGTATATTTTTACCTCAGACGAATTTTGTTCCCTAGTTAAAGTTAAAAAGTTACGGTATAGATTATTTATTATAAGGAACATTACAACACTCACTTACATGAGAAAATATACTAATACAATAGTATATTACGCTTATTAATAAATTGTATATTACAATAGTAAAAAGTACAACAGTAGACGAGAAACAGACTTATTCAGATAAAAATACAGCAGTTAAATTTTTCTAATTTTTAACAAATAACACACAAATCTATCTATATTATTGTCAGTCATAAAGTACGCCAAAGGTCTCTTAGAGGCGCCTAATCGACGCAGGCAAGCTATTAAATAATAAGTTCTTATAAGTTTTGAAGGTTGCATTTATTTCGTATTGAAAATCATTGAATTCAGGTTTGACAGTCATGATAATAGTTGTTAAATTTAAGAGCACTGTAACTACATCCAATTTAAATTAGTTTTTCAAGACAACAATAGGACCAAACTAACTTTATATAACTAAAAAATGCAGGTTGTATCTCTAATAAGATTTTTTTCCTATTATTATATATTTTTGTTGAAAGACATACGAATCTGTTCTAATATATAATTGTGTTGTTTCGTGTTCTAATATATAATCAACAAAAGTAAAATATTAAACAAACGTTATTATTTTCACGAGTTATATATTCACAAATAGTACAGGATCCCACTGCTGAATTCTGTAGCTATCTGATTTTGTAAAAATGATAGGTTGCATATAAAAAATGAACCTGCAATTAGTTTTTGTATAATTAAGTTTTAAAGAGATATAGAGATATTCTTTCCATCATTTCGTTCTATATAAATGACGATTTATGACGTAAATTTAATTAAAAAAACATATAGTTTTCTATTTTAATTAGAGCTTAGACCATAGGTATCAATTACTTACAAGCAACGCGTCAACAAACATTAAATAATTGTTAGCAGGAAAATGATCTGTTTATTTCACAGACTATTCAATAGCTACCATAGATAACAAATAGCGATTTAATAATAATAGACAATTGTATTTCTTTCAGGTACAAAGATCTCAGAGTTTCATACAGATCAACGACTCCTGAAGAGATGTTCGATATCCTAACCAAAGAATCGCCGGAAACCTTTTTCGTGGGAAAGATGGTATTGGCCAGTGTGGTCGGAATCACTCACAGAAAACCTCAAAGGGAGATGTTGGATCAGGCCAATCCTGTGAGGAATGACGAGACAGGTCTTTGGGAGTGTCCCTTCTGTCATAAGAATGATTTTCCTGAGCTCTCTGAGGTAATTATATAATTATAATACAAGTTGACCCGGAAAACGTTTGTTTTGCCATGTATATTATTTCTAGGACAATTTTTTTTAGTTCAATAAAAATAACTGTCTACAATAATAAAAATAGGGGTTGATCGTAGAGGGACGAAAGTTAGGGGTTGAATGTATTTTTGGATGCTGTATCATAAAAAAAATACAATTTTGGGGTGGACAGCCCTTATCACTTAGGGTTTGAAAGATAGATACTAGCCGATTCTAAGACTTACTGATTATGCATAAAAAATTTTGATACGAATCGGTTGAGCCGTTTCGGAGGAGTATGGGAATGAACATTGTGACACGAGAATTTTATATATTAGATTAGACACATATTTTAGTAGTATTAAAAAAAAACTTTTTTGTCAATATTTTTTTACAAGCACACAGACACTGTACTATGTATACTTATTTGAATAATTGTTTATTTAACTAATTTTATGAAATAAAAAAAAAACATTTGACTCGTGCTGTGGGTTGCTTAAAAACTTTTAGTACTTGACTTAGTATTTTATTGTATGTAAGATTTCTGTTGTGGCCGATGGCAGACCTCTTTCAATTTTTTAATAATTATTTTTACTTTTGTAATATTTATCTTTGTAAACTTACTAATTGTAAGCATTATGTAATGCACACCGTCAGCACTTATTACTACACATTGGTTCCAATTTGTATAAATTGGTGCAGTTATAAATCTATCTATATATATATATAATGAAAATGGTCTTCGTTTGAGGCTCAATCACGCCTAAACCACTGATCGTATCGACATGAAACTACCACCATTCGATGCGAAATTTTTCCTAGATGGTTTATGGCTTTTATTTATTAAATTCCAACGTTCCTTCATTTTTTATTGCTGTTTTACTTTTATGAAAATTTATCCATACGGACTTCACCGCGGAAACATTCGGGGAGGCTTCCTAGAACCTCTAAACGTCAACATCTGTTAAAAACTCGATTTTCGAAATATTTCAATTTTCTTAGCGGGAAGTTAAAAAGAAGAATAATAAAAATATGAAAAAAAATAAAATAATGAAACATAAAATTTATTTTAATTCGTCCAGCAAAGCGGGCGCGAAAGGGCTAGTACATATATAAATTTAAATTCTCTGACATTTTTGCGCCTGTTTCACTGAATATTTTCTGTGTCTTCCATTCCATTGTTAGTTTATTAGCGTTCTAGGCTGGCCACACGATATGCGTGTCTATTATTAAGTCATAGAGACGGTAAACGCATACTAATAATAATTAATCTACGTTTAGGTATGGAATCACTTCGACGCGGGCGCGTGTCCGGGTCAAGCGACGGGCGTACGTATACGTCTCGATAACGGACTTTCCGGATACATACATATCAAGAACTTATCGGACCGACACGTAACAGATCCGACGGAACGCGTACGAATTGGACAGACGATACATTGTCGAGTGCTCAAGATAGATGTCGAACGATTCTCGGTCGATTGCTCTTCTAAGTCGTCCGATTTGCTCGATAAGAATAACGAGTGGAGGTTTGTATATTATTTTATTTGTTTGTGTGATCGAAATGATTATGTATATGACTTGATATTAACAAAACATACAATTATTATATATTAATCTGTTTATATATGTTACATAGACACGTAATAAAATAGGCAATGCATTTTCCGAATCAACTAACTTATTTATATAAGTTTAAATAATAAATTAATTAATACCTTAAAAACAATTAAAAATAAACGTTATTTATGTGTCCTAATGGCGATTGCAATTTTTTTTTTGTTCAGACCAACGAAAGATCCCTACTACGATCAAGAAACAGAAGAGAAAGACTTGCGAAAGGATAAAGAGGCGAAGCAAACTAAAGAGAGAATGCAATACGTGAAAAGAGTAATAGTGCACCCATCATTTAGAAATATATCTTTTGCCGAAGCAGAAAAACTTATGGAGAAAATGGCCCAAGGAGAAGTTATTGTGAGGCCCAGTAGTAAGGTGAGAGAAAAATTATACTTTGAACTTAGATATGATCGCGAATTTATTATATTATTAATTGTATATCAAATATTATTTTGTGTGTTTATGTGTGTGTGTTTTCGTTTGTAATAAATGTTATGTCTATGTCTATGTCTAAATGACTCAAAACTTGGCGATTAAAAATAGTGACGAGAGTTTCTTGCCCGCTCTACGCTCTTGACTTGCGAACTGGTAGTAAATGTAAATTTTGAATCAATTTAACATCTTTTCTGTTGACGTTCACAAGTGTACTTGGTTAGCTATATGAATATAGTTTTTTGATATATATCAACAAATTCTTTAAATATCGATTTATGCATACTTCGTAATATGGTAGACGCCATCTTTAAATTTCATATTCATAAGTTACCTTGTAATCGAAGTGATCTAATGAATATTTCAATTACACAGGTTAACAATTTTAGAACGTAAAAGGGGCAAAGAGAATAGACAATTAGATAAATAGATAATAGGAATAAGTAGTTTCATTTGGAAAAAGACCAAAAACCGGGCCAGTGATATGGAAACGTCACGACAGTCTTTCGTACTATAACTTCGAAGTATAATTAATAGAAATAAATAAAGAATGTCACGTATAACATCTAAAAATTCTATGTGCGCATTTAACAATCGCTCGAACGGTGAAAACATCGTGAGGAAACCGGCTTGCCTTAGACTCAAAAAGTCGACGGCGTGCGTCAGGCACAGAAGGCTGATCACCTATATATAGTCACCTATATATAGGCAAGTCTATAAGATTACCAAATGATCATGAATCAGATTTATTAATTTTTTAACATCTTAAATATATGAATTTCCTAATTTAATTAGTTAATTGGTAATTATAATTTTATAAAATTGCAGGGATCTGACCATCTCACGGTGACGTGGAAGGTAGCGGAGGGCATTTGCCAACATATTGATGTACGAGAGGAAGGCAAAGAAAATGCGTTTTCGTTAGGTTAGTGACTTGTTTTTCAGACTGATTAACCTGTAATACAAATTATAAGTATTTCTTGCGTTGTATATGTTTCTAAATTACTGATTGTGTAATTTCTTCGTCAGGTCGCAGTCTCTGGATACAGGGTTCAGAATTCGAAGACTTAGATGAAATTATAGCTAGATATGTAACTCCAATGGCCGGTCACGCGCGAGATCTCATTGCCTACAAATACTACAAACCTTTAGGCGGCATGCGAGACAAGGCCGAAGAGTTGCTCAAAGAAGAAAAATCTAAAAACGCTAATAAAATCCACTACGTGGTCTCGGCAGCCAAGAATCATCCCGGCAGATTCCTTCTCTCTTACCTGCCGCGAAATAAATGTACGCACGAGTACGTATCGGTCACGCCAGATGGATACAAATTCAGACAGAGAATGTTCGATTCGCTCGGAAGTCTCTTAAAATGGTTCAAAGAACACTTCAGAGATCCACCCCCAAGTGGTACACCAGCGCAGAGGACGCCAGCTCTGCGCACACCACACGGCGGGATGACGTCTACGATGTATCACACACCCGCCGCTCACACGCCGGCCTTCCACACTCCAGCGCACACACCCGGCCCGGCATACATTAACACCCCATACACCCCATCAGCTCAAACACCTTACATGACACCGTTCGCCACCACTCCCAGGCAGCCAGACTTCCTAACGCCAGTCGTACCGCGACACAAGCAGCTTCCAGTATTCACGGAGCCGTCGGACTGGCAAAAGGCTGCCGAAGACTGGGTTAGACATCGAACCGTTAGAGACACCCCTGCAACCCCTCGTAGCAGCGAAGGTATGTCGACCCCGCGACAGTCTCGCACGCCCAGAATGGACTCGAGATCAACCCCCCGACATGACATGAGGTCTACACCCAGACACGACTCCAGGAGTACACCCCACGGTCACTCTGGAAGGTCGTCCAGGGCACACTCGGTGCGTTCCACCCCCCACACAAATACGTCACCCAGGTCGATGTCTCTCGGTGACGCGACACCGCTCTATGACGAGAACTAGTATGAAGACTGATGGAAATTTTTATTTTTGTACGTATAGTACGTATACGTATACGCTATGTGTAATCGTTGCGGACTTTCATATAAATTGGATGACACAAATAAATAGTTAGCAATTCATTAATTACACATTTAGTATTCCAGTTTATTTAACTATAAATAAACTGGAATACGGAAGTAGCGGTTTATGACATGGGTCTTCTTTCTACCAAGAAATTTGGTAGAGTAGCAATTAAATGAATTAAGCCTTTGTATAATCAATTACACTGTTTTCTTGTGCAAAACTTTTATATCACTCTGAAGTTAAATTTTTCCTAATTAAATAATGACCACTACTATACATTATTTAAACAGTTACGATAATGAAAATCTCAACACTATTTACTTTTGTGTAGTTTTATATGTACGCAATCTAGCTATAGTAATGTGCCTAAATCGAAGATTATGTATAATGGATTAAAAAAATTATTACACATTATGTTTCTTACTAGTAATCTATCTACAACTTAACTAACTATAATAATATGAAATTATTTTAAATTAAGTAAAACTTAATTATATTAATTCGCTTCTTCCGATCCAATGTCTTAACTCTTATCTTATTTCAGAATGATATAAAAGTGTTTTTATTATAGCAAATGCCTTAACATTGGTTAGTGAAGTTCATCCAAATTTATTCAAGGCTAACGCTAGCGGGAGTATAATAAATAATATGGAAAATATTTTGTGTTTTTGTTATCTTAATTTGCACCCACTGAAACTAATTACTTAAATGAACAATGTTTTTATAGTTTTATTTGAAATAAAGTAAATGTTAAAGCATATTTTAGTCTGTTTTAATGCGTATAACCAGCGGCACGTAAGTCTAGCGCTGGCCGATACGTGGAGGGGATTGCTGCGCATGTGTACTGTCGCGCGGGGGACAAAATGCGACAGGAGAGCCAATCGACGCTCTTCATTCCGCTAGCCCCCCTCAGGTACCTTATTTTTTACTTCTGCGCAATAACGGTCAGCGCTAGAGTTTCGTGCCGCTAGTTATATACTACGCATGGCTTGGACTATTTATTAATGGGTTTCCCGCCAATTTTTGCATAGACTATCATTACTTTTTTATACATGAACGGGTGATATATCTACTCTGTATCAAAAATGGCAGGGCGTGACTGGTGGATCTATGGTAGTTAATAGTAATCATAAAATCATCATAAATAAATTTTTAAGGAAAAGTAAGGAAGGAAGAAGAAGAAAGGGGCACTTTTTGAAGGTTGTTATTTAGAGCGGTAGCTATATTACACGCCTTTAAAAATTTACATAAGCAGATGTAAATAAGAATTATATAGGATGATGCACCGTTTAAAGTCAAGAGTTAAATTGCACCGATTTAGTTTTTATAAAAATATTCGCCGCATAACGTACCTACGTCATAAACATAATTATAATCTTATATATAAAAATGAAACCCGTTTTCCGTTGTCACGACATAACATGAGAACGGCTTGACCGATTTGTCTGATTCTTTTTTTAATAATATTCCTTGAAGTACGAAGATGGTTCTTACGGAGAGAAAAATAAAAAAAAATTGAGTGAATAGGCTAAAAACAACACTTTTCTATATTCCCATACAAAATATTCGTAATAATACTTAAAAGTCAATTTGAACTTTAATACCATATCATAAAGTTCAAATGTTAGTGGAGGGGTTCCGGGAAGGTGAATTTTTATTTTTTGACATAATGTATGTATTTGTTGTCTTATCAACTTGCTTTTTTTTTATCTTACTAGCTAGACCGGTGTCCCGAATAGCATAATAAGTATTTAAAAAAAATAAAGAATCGACTGTTAGGCGGTACAATGTTCGCCAGGCCAGCTAGTTATTTATATGTTTCTGACGGCTCGCTGCGAATTGGTTGCGCTCGGGAGCAAAGACAATCATAACTTTTCAAGTTCATTACATATTTAGATTTGATTTATATTACAGGTGTTTTTCATAAAATGTAAATAATTTTTATGGAAAAAGAAATCGGGCAATTGTGCCCGCTTCTATAATTAAAACGCCACCTTACCAAAAATACATTTATGAAAAGTATTGATTAAAGTACATACTAGATTATAGTGATCTCGTAGTAAGGTAAACAATGTTAAATTATTTATCTTCATCTTGTTTGAAAGTTAAGGAAAATACATATACCTAGAAGTATCGCGCCTTTTGCTAACCTTGTCAGCATTGTTTTTGTAATTCAAGTGACAAATGAGAATTATTGTAGGTCACGTAAATGACATTGATGTTTGTTAATTCGACTGTAAATCTGTCAAATTAATCCGTTAAATCTGAACTCGGAAGTTGTAAAACAGCAATGCGTAATGCGCTAATTATGAGGTCACTTTAATTCAAAATGGAATACAAAACTTGACAAATAATATTTTGAAAAATAAAAGTTCATTGTTGCAACCTACTAAAGACAAAAAAGAATAAATTTTTGTTTGTCGTCTTTATTCGCCAGCTAATATGTTGTTGCAGGCAAAGCACGTTAAGAGATTTAATGCATAACACTCGTAATTATTTTGATTATTTGGTAAACGTATTACACGCAATATTCTAATCTAACTCTAATCTAATAATACCTTCTACAAAAGTCAATGGATGTCATGGCCAATTTCCTTAAAGAAAGCTTATCAGTCTTCTGCGCCTACCAAGCCTAAACAATTATTTCGCCGTAAATCGAGTGGCGCCATCAAAAAGCGATAATATTCCAAGATAGGCATAACTTTTTAATTTATTAATTGATTTAAGATTTATAAAAAACAATGATGAGTGGAGCATATAGAGGTATTAAAAACAAAATAAAGTGTAATGGGAAAAATGATCGGCGAAACTCGAAATTGTTTCCTGTCGCATAAGTGAAAAATAGCTTCCTCGACGGAGATCACACGCGAAGGTCTTGACTGATACAGAAGCGAGATGTGAATTTCCATTACAAGATATACAATTTATGTTTATCCGTCTTTTTTAATTCAAATTATCCTTATTTCGAGATAATAATTAGTTATATACTTCAATCAACGGTCAACACTTCCGCAATCATTATTGGCATCGGGTTGAAGTATAATATGAGGTATTCTTTTTATATTACATATGTTCTATGCTTTTCTCGCATTACGTATTATTATGAAAAATTTAATAATTTCATTATATTTGTATAATCCTAGTATAGGAAAGACTCGGCTCAGTATCACTACTAGACTACATGACATAAAAGAAAGTAAGTACAGTAAATTTTGTTTTAGAATGAAATATCCTTTGTCAATATATTGTTCACTAAAACTGAACAAAAACTGCATTTGTTTCTATCAAACCAAAGTGTGTATCTTAGGATTTCTGTGCGATAACGCGAGTCCTCAATTCGGCTAAGAAAACTTTTACGATCCATTTGTTTGTTGAACTGAGATTATAGCCTTGCTTAGCACGTGTCTTGATATTTCTTTCATCCGCGAAATGAAATTATGGGTTTAGTTCCGTCGCGCTCTTCAAGAGACGCACGCGCAAAAAAACGAGGTGTTCAGTGATTTCCGGTAAAAAATTTAAACTGTTCGTGAAAACAAAATACAAAAGTGAATCTTTGTCAAAAAACTAAAATTTTAACAAACCCTTCACAAGCTGGTATATTTTAATTTTTTGAAGTGAAAAGAAATTTAAATTCTAGTGCAATTTTTATATGTATGCTAATTCGATTGGTTCGTAACTAATAACTTACCTTTGTCAATTTAAACTAAACAAAACGCATTATTTTAGTTTTGTCCAGAAAAAATAGCATGATATGTGCTTTTGGATTATTATAGGCTACACGAACCAAATAATAAAACAAAATCAATAAACATTTTCTATCGTCATGAATATCTACCTACTCTGAGTTAATATTTATACCATATCTTAAATATAATATTAAATAAAATAAAATATTAAAAATAACAAAATATTAAATAGTTTAATGAGTTACAATTAACTATAGTAAAAAACAGTTTAATAATCGTGAGAACTAGTTTTTTATTTATACAATAATAGTTTTTGCTATACAATTAATAAGTATGATATCTACGTAATAGCTAATACATATTTGCCATTTTAATTGTTGTCCTGTAGAATATAGTAACAACGTGCAAATCAATTTATTGTAATTTCTATGTTACTATTATTATTTTTTATATCGAAATACTTACACAATTTCTAACCCGAAACAATTCAGTTTCGCCAGAAATCAAACCATGTTATTAACAACCAAACGGATCTATAAATTGAAATTATTTAATGATTCATGAATACAACATTTAAAAAACTAATGTTAAAACAAGCTAAACAACTTCTATAAATAAGAGAATTATATACTATCGAATTAATTTTCTATTCAAGACCTTGAGAACGTGACATTTGTCTTATTGTCATAATTTACAATTTGATCAGGCGTGACTCTTGCTAAAGCAACGTAAATCTTACGTGGAATTTTTCAATTTGGAGTATATTACGGCTTCAATATCAATTCATTATGTTAATAAAGCGTGTAACAACAGGAAAGTGTAGTTAACAGTAATAGGTGTAGGTTTAGTAGAAAGCCTGATTTGCAGGTATCTTGCAATTTCCCAATAGCGACAGCGATGACCCCAACGTATTCAATCATTTTAAGTAACATCTCGCGAACATAAACTGCGTGTCTTATCTGTTTTGTCCAATTTGTAATTTCACTCTCTGCAAGTTTAATAATGCGCTTGTGGGCAACAAAGTAGCCAGTAGTTTGTTATTTGTATCTACAGGCCGATTTACATTATCTTAGTGTTTAGGAGAGTGCTTTAGGATAGTACTTTAGTTGAAACATGTAAATGCTACTTGCTTTAGTAAACGCTACGCTAAAGAACATGCCTTTCAAGTTGTACTAAAGCACTCTCCTAAACACTAAGATAATGTAAATCGGCCTTTATCCACGTGCTCGCCAACTCACCATAGATAAGTATGTAAGGCGACTAAAACGTCACCATATTTTAGAGTTAGAAAACCGGCAGTAGCTGTAGGTAGCATATGAGTAGATGCTTCCAATGGACAGCCACTCTACGTGACAGCACCACAGAACAGATTCGCTGGATTCCTCCCTGCTGTATTAATATGCGCTAGCAACATTAGCATATACTAGGGCCAGTATAGCTCTGCTAGCATGGGTAAAGATTTTAGATCGAAGGTTTCAATTATAATATACGAGTATAGTGAGTTATATTCTGTCACGTAATTATCATATTATAATTACGATACAGAATAATTGAGAATTCATGCACATTTTACGTAAAATGTTTTATCGTCTTCATTTCAGTTTGACATTGAAAACATTGTTAGTTTGTTTTTCACGTAGTATTATTATTATAACAATACTTTTTTAATAAACATATTCCAGGTTTATGATCAAGTATACAGTATTTACAATGTAATAATAAAAATAATTAAAAATTATTAGTTATTAGTAGTTTATATTTTTTATGCTTATCGTATAGACTTTTGCGTACGGTAAAAAAGAAAATCAGTGGCGCTACAACCTTTTAGGTCTTGGCCTCAGATTTCTGAATCTGTTTCATGATCATTTTTTAAATCTAATAGGCAAGTAGGTGATCAGCCTCCAGTGCCTGACACACGCCGTCGACTTTTTGGGTCTAAGACATGTCGGTTTCCTCACGATGTTTTCTTCACCGTTCGAGCAAATGTTAAATGCGCACATAGAAAGAAAATCCATTGGTGCACAGCCGGGGATCGAACCTACGACCTCCGGTATGAGAGTCGCACGCCGAAGCCACTAGGCCAACACTGATCGTACGGTACCCAACAATATATTTGTATTTGTGTGCTAGTTTTTAAGTAACGAAGCTAGTTGTGTAACACCACCTTTGTAGGTTTTACACAAATGACCTTTCTAAAGTAATTAACGATATAAACATGTTTTATCGGCTCTTAATATAAGCGAGGTAAAGGAAACCTAGAGATTACTTCACATTTATTATCGTTATCGCTTAAAGTGTTGGTCTACTGTCTATTGTTAACAACTTCTAGGGCGCATACTGGCAGCCAATTGAAATTTAGATCATTTTTTGGCGTTTTGAAGTATACTTACGATAAGATTATTTTGATTGTGCCTTTACGAAACGTTGCATCGCTTGGCTGTACGATTCAAGTGTCAATTGTTTTCTTTATTCAATTGTAAACGAGACGTCCTATTGATGATGTCATTTGTGTATCGCGCATAAAATCATATAAGACCTCAGGCAGAGTTGTGGCGATGTAAGACTAGAAAAAGTCTAAACTCAAAATCATTTATTCATTTAGGTAACACAATGTACACTTATGAACGTTAATAAAGAAATACATATTAAATGCTAAATGCTTCTTTACATTCAGAGACTGATCAAGAGTTCTGACCGCTCTAAGCTATTTATCAGGATGCGCCCCTACAAACACAAAAAAAAGCACTTCACGCGTTATACGACCAAAATCATGACAAGAGACTGCAGGCTACCAAGTAGGATACCAAATCCTTGTCGTATTTGGCTGCATTTCTTCTATTGGCTAAGTTTAAACTTTTTATTAGCTGCAACAAACCCTCTGGCATTAATAGAATGCTCGGCATCGGTGTCAGATTTTAATAACTGGGCCAAATGGACATGGCATTCTTCTGCAAAGGTTTCTCCTAAATCAGTGGCATATAGTTGTTTTTACTTCTTTGCTTTGCTTCTATTAAATTTACTGTCGTCTAGTTAATGCAGTTTCCATAAGAAAGCAAACTTTGCCCCCCCTAGATCGTCGCGCCCTAGGCTGCAGCCTAATTAGCCTTAGGGTTAATCAGGTCCTGTTTACATTTACTGCCTCTCAAATCAAGGGCGTAGAACGGACAAGAACAACTGGCAATCTCTGCCACTCTTTTTCTGCGTTTGTCTAAAATAATAAATTATGGGGGGGTCACTTAAGGGTACGTCTTCAGTTCTGTATCGGATGTAGATATAATTTACAAAATATTATATACTTATATAGTTATGTATCTCATTTTCAAGCGAACTTTAAATCAAATATCCCGCGTCCATATCCTCGAAGTCAAGCTCACAAACTTCCGAATACAGAGCCTAGGAGTAGTTATCTCGGAGTTATTATTACGAGTCGACAAAATTACGATAGCCGCCTCTCAATTGTTTTTTTAAATATCGGATGATATTATTAAGCGATGCTCGCATTGCCCATTGATGGTTCAATGAATATTTTAATATACATTCTGATACTGCGCAGAAATTCGCTTGCATAAACACTCAAATTAAATGTATGGGTTTTGGCAAGAAAGTACCTACGCATATTAAAACAAAATATCCTGTTTTAACAGTTAGGTAACGGACAACCTCAATGACGAAACACGTCTATAAAAGCACCGTTGAATTCGAATGAATGAAATATGTATTACGTAATTAATAAATTTTATTAACATCGAAAGGCATATTTAACCTCGCGACATTACTGTTTGCGTTCTTTCTCTTTATTCATTGAACTCTTACCGAAGACAGGAGAGAGTGGAGGAAGTTGTACGGCGCTAGTCGCGACCTTCAAATGAAGAGCGCGAGTGTAAGAACATTCTCTGACGTGTGATAATTGAGTCGATACATTTATCAGGCGGGGTGTTAAGCCATATTTGTATTTCTATAATTATTCTTGAAGCCAAGCTTTAACCTAATGGCAGGTATCGTGGTGATGTTGGGAATCCTATTAAAAGTAAAAGTAAAAGTAAAAAATCATTTAGTCATATAAGTGACATAATGTACACTTATACTAATTTTACATTTACTGCCAGTTCTTAAATCAAGGGCGTAGAACGGGAGAGAAGTACTGGCAATAAACTCTCCTCCACTCTTTTTAATCGCCATTTTTTTTTGTTTTACCAAATGTTTGTTAGGATCTGCAACCATTACACCATGTCCCATGTGACATTTAAGTAATTAATAATAAAAACATAAATTAAAAACAAAGATTTGTCCTCTATCAGCAGGAGGCATGATGAAATAGGAGTACGCACTTACATTCTCGTGGGGACAACACGCAAACACATAGTCGAAACAACTAACATCATTCATATTGTGTGGGAGAGATAAATGAACAACACTTTTACTTTCCCTATAATTAATGGCTTATTAAGCCATAGCGGAAGCACTTTGCGACTACATCACGTGCTAGGTAACATTACGCCTTTTTTATAGAACGGGGGGCAAATGGACGTTATGACCCATACTAAGTAGTACCATGAACACTCAATGCCCGAGGGCCCGCGAGTGCGTTGCCGGCGTGTTGGTACTAGTAAGAATTGGTGCACTCTTGATGGATCCTAAGTTGAATTGATTCGGAAATACTTCAGTGGGCACTGGCTTATAGCTCTGTAGAGGGCTTTGAGTGTAGACCCAACCCCACAGTCCCCGCGTCAAGCTCAATATCCACGCTATGGCCTGCGTAAGCGCATTTTCACGTCATAAAAAAAAAATTGGCTTAAGCGTGCGATTCTTAATACTGAGGTCGTGTTTTGGAGCTGCCTGGATAAGTTATACGGGTTAGTAACATTTCCTCGTACGATGAAGGAAAACATCGTAAGGAAACCGTCATGACTCAAACATAGACGATCGTCGTCTATGTTTGAGTCAAGACAGAATCAAACACAGAAGGTCAATCTATAGAAAAGATATAATAAGTGCATGCGTTAGCCCTGTCTTCCTGCAGAATTTACTATACTAATATAATATAATGGACCTAGTCCCATGCTAAGCTGGTGAAGCTTGTGTTATGGGTACTAGGCAACGGATATACATACATATTATAGATATATAGACATATAAATACATATTTGAACACCCAAGACCTAAGCACAACACCAGATGCTCATCACATCGATGTTTGTCTCAGCCGGGGATCGAACCCGGGACCCATGGATTCGCAGTCAGGGGTACTAACCACTAGACCAATGAGCCGTCAAATTTTATATATTATATTTTCGTCTTTTACAAAACAGAACCAGATGTTTCTGATTAGGGTATATTACCGAGCAAACAAATTCCCCACTTTAATCTGCTTATTTATACTTGTATATTTCTTTTAAATAACGCCTTGATAACTACCATAGAAACACATGCTCTTATGTTTTTTAATTCGCTTATTAGTGCACATCACAGATTAGCTTGCGGTGTGCACAGATCTTAAAAATAGCATTGACATTGTAGTTTTGCCTTGACAGTTGTAACACATATAATTTTCTATGATCATATCGTATGCGCCGGTAATCTACTATAATTATAACTACATTTCAATGATATCTTAATAAACTACTTTTGACGCTGATCCACTTCTAATAGATAAATTTGATAATTATAAAGACATCTTCAATAAATAATTGTAGTAATTGTGCGTGCATATCCCATTAGGTATTTCTCGTTTAATTTCTGATACCCGCGTAGTTATTGTGAGATGTGATTATAGTTGGGTCCCTACTGTATCTCAAAGTACAAATTTCTTATAAAGTAGTGGATCCGACCGTTGTCCTCTACTCGAACACACAAACTTCATCAAAATCTGTCCAGCCTTTTAGGTGTTTAATTACAATCACATGCACAGAAGATTTATACACGTACCAGCTGTTTATTTGTTGTATAGATAAATAACCTAGATACCGACTGCAGCGCCATCTGCCGGGCTGGTTTGTGAATCTAAACCATCCAGTATGCTGTAGGCTGATCACCACTGAAGTATTTCCGAACCAATTCGACTTAGGGTCGTTTCAAGAAAAGAGCGTCCCAATTCTTAAAAAGGCCGGCAACGCACTTGCGAGCCTTCTGGCAATGTGATTGTCCATGGGCGGTGGTATCAGGTGAGCTTCCGGCCGGTTTGCTCCTGTTACATTGAGAAACTTACTTATCGAAGAGCTACCTGACAATCTACAAAACATAATTATTATAACTAGTAATATTTAAATGTTTAACTTTGAATAAATCTGAATAACATAAAAAATCATTCATAGTTTCAAAAGATATAACTCTTTTGGCGTTAAAAACAATTAAATACCCATCTAAGTTTATTGTTGCTGTTAGTTTTTTGTCATTTATAACACAAGGTCTTCTTTTCTGCTAATCGAGGCTACGCCAAATTGAAAAAACCTAAAGCGAACTAATTAGAATAAAAAATTGGGAAAACATAAGATTTTATTTAGCATATTACGCAAATTAATAGAATTTTATCGCGTTATTAGCAAAAAATGGCACAATTCATTTTATGGTTATGATGCTATACTTAACTAAAAAAATATGTGATTTTATTTATAAATTAATTTGTCGTTTATCTGTGGATGTATTGCACCAATTTTAAAAATCCTTTTCAATAGCAGAAAGAAAAATATTTGTGAATTCAAGTGTATTGACTTAACTATTACGCTTAGTAAAATATCAACATTTACTACACTATGTTAAACAAATTATCTGTAATAATTCTCTATATATTATGTCGCAGCCCACTAGCTTAATTAGCCGTTCAATCAACAGCCTAGCCTCTTTACTAAACAGCGCCGTTTAACTAGCGTCCTGAATTATATTCAGCCGTTTTGCAATATTTAATTAACAGGCTGGCTAATGCTTAAGCCATCCGTTCGATCAAGTGACAGAAATAAAAAAGCTGAAATATCTGACATAAGAAATTCTTTATTTAATATATTTAAAATGCAACTTATTAGTGTTCTTACGCTTACTCTTAGTGTCACTACACTCTTCCATACTATTTTTCATTAAACTTTGGTACACATCATCATCCTAGTTGCCGACGCATTATAGACAATTTGGAGATTGGTTGGTTGGTTGGATTTGGTTGGTAGAAAGTGGAACTAAATTGAAAAGAACTGGATAGGCAAGTAATGCAACGTCATCGATTCAAGCCTAGCCGTTTGATCAAATGGTTGAATATCATTCAGGCCAGTTAAACGGCGCTGTTTCGTAAAGAGACTAAGCTGTTAATTGAACGTCTAATTAAGGTGGTTGCCGGCGACATATAGACGGAACTGCATACATGTATTAGTAGCTATAATTCTCTTGAGGTAACGTAAAACAGGAATTATATCTATTAAAGAACAAGTAGAACACTGCTGTGCCTGACACTCCGTCGACGGTTTAGGCCTAAGACTCACTCAGTTTCCTCACGACGCGATGCTTCCTTCACCGTAGGAGCAAGTATTCAATGCACACATAGACAAAAAGTATTCAGGTGCACAACCGGGGATCGAATTTCGGACCGTTAGGAGTGAGAGTAGCATGAAATTACTGGGCGAATGGTAATTCGAACTTATGAAATAATCCAATTTTGGATTAAACAATTGAAGCGTAACCTTGTTCATGATGATAATTTGATGCATAATAATAAAATATATTCAATACATTATCGTTACGAAGGCCGGTACCACTCATCATTTCAAAGATAATACTTAGCTGAGAACAAGTTATTCGCGTGTTTTATATTTATACAGACTCCAGAAGATAAACCACTCCTTATATGGAAATTGTATTCGTTTTTACAACAAACTCCCAAGCGAAATTAGAGAATTATCACTAAATAAATTCAAAGCATTAAATGTTAATTAATCAATAAAGCTTTTTATAAATTTGAAGATTATTTAAATGATTATCATCCTTGGGGATTTAATTGCTTCAGTTCAAACAATTGGTATGACTCAAAACTTCGTCAATTAAAAAGACTGGCGGAGAGTTTTTTGCCAGTTCTTCTCCCGCTTGACGCTCTTGACTTGCGAATTAGTAGTAAATGTAAATTAGAATTAATTTAACATCTTTTCTGTTGACGTTCATAAGTGTAATTGGTTATCTATATGAATAAAGTTATTTTGAGTTTGAGTTTGGACATTATGAGGTCATAAAGTCGAACTTGTACATGTCGATATAGAACACCAATAGAAAAATAACTGAATGCAATGGTCAATGCCGGATTTAGAGGTCTGCAAGCCTACCTGGCCCCAAATTATTTTTCAAGTAAAATGGGATAAAATTGCCTAGTTTTCCTATTAATAATTTATCATGAAACCACGTAAGTAAAACGATGTTTTGGATTGTTATTACTATAATTTACACAAATACAAAGAATTCTTTCATTTAATAATTTTACTATATCTATGTAATTAAATTCATACAAACTGTAGTTTTCCATTAACTAATCGATTTCCTAATCTTTATGTCCTGAAGTGTAGGCAATTATCCGAACGTTAACTAAGTACGAGAACGTTAAACGGTCCTAATAATATGTTTCATTGTTTACTCATTCTAGTTATTAACCGACTTCAAAAAGGAGGTTATTCTGATATTGTAAGAATTGCATATTTCATATTTATTTTCTTGATTGATTGCTACTTTTCGTTACTGCATGTTTGTCCACACATTTCTCGAAGTGATATCGAGATGTTTTTATTTGAATTACGTAAACACATTAAAAAATCCTCAAATCAGTTTAGTAGTTTTCAAGATGAGAGTATCAAAACATTACTAGAAGGTACATGAAGACTATAGATGACTATTTACAGAGCAGTGTTGGCTTAGTGGCTTTAGCGTGCGACTCATACCCTGAAGTCGCAGGTTCGAACCTCAGCTGTGCACTGTGACTTTCTGTCTATGTGCGCATTTAACACTCGCTCCAAGGAAAACATCGAGGATAAATCGACCTGCCTTAGACCCAAAAAGTCGACGGGGTGTGTTGACGGCAAGCACAGAAGGCAGCCTTGCGATTCTGTAACTCACTTTTCAAACTCTCACAGCGGTTTTCGCAGTGGCGGTCGCGCTCAAATCAGTAGTGAAGCAGTCATTTTACGATTTGGCATTCTGATAAGGACCGAGCTTGTATTTTATTGTTTATCAGAATGCCAAATCGTAAAATGACTGCTTCACTACTGATAGGAGCGCGACCGCCACTGCGACAACCGCTGTGAGAGTTCGAAAAGTGAGTTACAGAATCGCAAGGCAGATCCTATTAGAAAAATCAAATGTATTTAAAGTCGGCTCATTTTTCTATTACTTTTTATAATTTATGCTGTGTTCAAGGTTAACCTTAGTTATAAACGTGTTCTATAACATATGAAAGGTACTAACGACGTGTCACTTCGGTTGACCTTAGATCCGGACACGGTATCGTCAAGGATTCTTCTACTTCCCTATATCCTAATCCACTTACGCGTATACATTGCTATATATTTCCACTTTGAGATGTTTGCGAATTTAAATAATAATCTAAATAATGCATAAAAACAAAAGACAATCCCTGGTCTTGGTCTCAGAATGATGACGCTCTTTCCTTATATTTCTTTTAGGGCTGGTAAACGATCAGCCTTTTGTGCCTGACACACAGTTTCAATTTAGGTGGCAAAGGCATGCCCAGTTTCCTTACGATGTTATGTACGTTATGTGCGATATCGTCCCAAATATCATATACTAGTAGACTCGGCCAAGCGTTGCTGTGGCTAAGATTTTTGTTATATTACATAGTACATAGTAAACTATTCAAGAGAAAAGGCAGGAGACCACCAATCCACCTTTGGCTTTTTTGGTGGTTATGCCATTAAATTGTAGCTTATGTGAAACGTTGGTAATTATTTCCATAAGGATCATTACCTAGGTACGAATAAAGAGTATTTTCTAGCGGTGGTATTTTAATAAAAAAAATTAATAAAAGGACGCTTATTGTGACGTAACTATAAAAGATAGAGACATGCTGTCGGGACATTTTTTATAGATAGTGATGTGTCCTGAAAAATTGTAATACATCATTTTGTTCTATCTTTAATAGTTTTCACAGCGCACACGATTGAAGGAAGTTTTGTGTTTATTTTTTTACACCTTGGGTTAGATTATTCAAGTTTTAGTAAGCATCCCTATGTCATTCGGGAATAGTGTAGCTTGCCAACGGTGAAAGAATTTTTGAAATCGGTCCAGTAGTTTCGGAGCCTATTCATTTCAAACAAACAAAAAATCAAACCTTTCCTCTTTATAATATTAGTATAGATAAAACATATCGTGAGCCGTAATTTAACCAAAGGATTATAAGTCTCAAGCTTAAGAACTAGGCGAACACTGCTAACAACATCAAACATTGTCTTCTCATCGACTTCTTCTTTAAAGCAGACATGACTTCTACCTGTATTACGATGCCCAAAGATTGATGTTACTTTGCCGGTCATTATTCCTGATTTTATACATACTTTAAATACAAGAGGGTTAGGTATATTTTACTTTGATCTATTGTTTCTAACATATCTTACGTTATACACATAGCATAGGTTTGATACTGTAGTTTCTTGTTAAATTTTATGTTTTCGTTTACAAAGTGTTTCATTTTGAATATATTAGTAGTACATTGAGCGTGACAAAGATATTGTATTCTTAAGTGTCGTCTACTGATATACCTTGTCATTATGTCTTTATTTTATAATCACGCGCTGAAAATCACAAACGATTCTTTGTGTTTTTTGGTCGTTTCTATGAGATAATTTATTTATGGTTTTTGTAAATACACAAATTGCATAAAATAATTTAATGACGATCGCAAAACAAATGAATATCACCTTGCAATGTGATAAATAGAAAACTTACCATGACAGAAGTTAAGTAAGGCAGTTTTTTTTTATTATATGTAACTACCTGTCACTGTGTCCAGAGACTTTTTCTATCTCTTAAATTTTTACTAAAAAGATACAATATATTAATTACGATAAACTAGTTCACTAATGAAAGGCATATCGATACTTTTAATGCAAACATATTTTATATACAACTAGCTGGTGCCCGCGACTTCGTCTGCGCAGGCTTACACATAAGATATGGATATATACTATGGCGGGGAGTTTTGACTATTTAAGATAAACATTTCCATCATACAATAGATATGTGTAACTCTAGCGGTTTTTCACGCCAGAATAGCTCGCAGATGGTAGATTTTTTCTTACTCACTTGATATTTTGACAATTCACACATTATCTTTATAAACTGTATGTTATTCTGACGTATAAGCTATATTATTGTAAGGTATCATTAAAATCCATTCAGTAGTTTTGACGTGAAAGTGTAACAAACATCCATCAATACTTACAAACTTTCGCGTTTATAATATTAGTAGGATTTTTTTATTTTGTTTCTGTTTAATAATTAACTTTCCTAAAATATTACGATATATTTTATTATGATATTACGTTATATCGTATAGGCGACAGAAACAGAATTCAAATGACAGGCGTCTTAAGCTTAACGCAAAATAATACACAGATTTACTTATTTAATTCACCATAATTCAAATTAGCTGTTAACAAATCTATTGTAACTTGTATGAATAATATTTAAGAATATGTATAATATAATATGAATAATATATTTAAGAATTATTACGATCGGGAAAAGGTAATTTTGTAAATATAAAAAAAACTCGTACAAACCAAATATAGAATGAGCCAACCGCCGTGAACACAAAAAATCGTTATTGTTTTCGTACGGGTAATCCTAAATTTGCAGTAGGTATCACTATAATCTTAACTAGATAAACTTTGGGCAAAACCTACAAGATCCGTTTTTGTTTCAGAGGTTGCCAACATTTATTACAATATGTTTTTATCGACTTGCTTCTCTGACAAATGTGGTGCACGTTTACTAAGAAATTTAATCCGTCAAGAATGGCATTAACACCGGTTTTATGAGAAATTTACCAAAATTGTTCGGTCTCAGAGTAAACTGAGATAGAATAACTTTGTAAATTATCGCACAATTATCATAAATAAAACAATGTTTTTGATACAAGCTGATTTTTTTTTAAATTTCTTTACTCGTGTTAAGTCACAGGGTCCCAAATCAGTCATAGTTTCATTGGTACCTGTAGTCGTTTAGTATGTTACTATGATGCCCAACTATGTACCATGTAATTTATTTCAGTAAAACCCTTAAGCACTTATTCTTGTTTATGCTAAAAGTTTAATTTTGTGCTTATACTTTTATTATTTCTGAAACAATTTTTAGGCATACAAACTAAAATATATAAATATTAAATTTTATTTATTATATATTAACATTTAAAGCCTCAAAAGGCACTACACACCTGACTTCGTTTTATTCCGTACATAAATATAAAACTAAAGAATGAGCTGCGTTATTAAGTAACTTGCAGTAGATAACTAATTATCAAATCGATTGTGTAATTTTAGACATTAAATAATTGGAACATTTGGATCTGACTTATCAGTTAGTTAAAAACGTTTTAACGATATACATTAAAATACGGAAAAAGACCAATGTCAAAAAATTAATTATAAAGTAAAAAGTGTTATCAAACGGAAGTAAAATGACGTTAAAAGTAGAAAAGGAGTTTAAGCCGAGTGAAACGAAACGTATAGTGAAGAATGTGGTCATCATCAGTTTGGCGTTTATGGTGCAGTTCACGGCGTATAGTGTGAGTATATATTCTTTATTCCAATAGAAACCACTGATACACCTGTAGATCTGTAAAACCCAGTGGCGTAACTATACAATCTGGGGCCCGTGGCAAATCCTTTTGATGGGGCCATATCCGTAAAAATCGACACGTACTCAGTGTAATTTTAATAAACTTCGAGATTTTCAGCGTACTCAATTACACGTAGTATATGTCCCACTAATGGCCATAGGCCTCCTCTCTTAGGCGAGAGGGAATGGTATGCAGATTCATCCATAGAACATACTATCTCTTCGTCAGGGGCCCTCTTGTGTCGGGGGCCCGTGGCATTTTGCCAGCCCTGCCACCCTATTGTTACGCCACTGGTAAAACCATTTCATTTTTAATAAACACTTTTTACATTACACATTTCCAAGTTAGGCTATTCCTAAAGTTGAATGTGTCTGGCAATTTATAAATACAACACCATCTTTAATGAAAACAACAACATAATCTAGGTAGATCATGTCTTACTGCTCTGTTGTAAGCAGTTTCTTTCAGACATCCCCGAGCTACGGCTGTATTATCGCTATTCTTTTGTTATCCGTGAACGGTTATATTGGTCGGAAAGTATGAGAATGCAGTATTTATCTAACCCAGTTTGCTATTTGCAAGCTTTTATACATTTACCTAGGCTTTAGACGTTTGTCGTTACCATTTAATATTTAGCTACTTAAGGAGATTAAACGTTTACAATGTTTGACAATTGACTTATTTTTTTTGTGATGATCTTGATCCAATAAAGCGCTTAATAGCGATATGTTCTTTAATATTGTGGAACATTTTTTTGTTCTATCAACATTAGTTTTCGCAGCGCATGCGGTGAAAGAAAAATGACGCATTTTTCTAACATTATTGTAGTTTTAGAAGGGATCTACATTTTTATCTTGCCTATATTAATCAGTGATAATGTAGCATTCATTTGGTGAAAGAATTTTTAAAATCGGTCCAGTAAATTTTGAGCCAATTCGTTACAAACATACTCACATACAAATCTTTCCTCTTTATAATATTAGTATGGAAGGACTCGACCTAACTCTTTCTGTACCATTGACCGGAACTCCTTCACGGGTAAAAACCTCCTCCAGCTTTTTCAAAATATCCATGGCTTTCTTTCTCCATTCACTCCTGCTAACCCTCGTACATCTTCTATCCACCTTTTTTGAAGCAGTCTCTTCTCCAAATTTCCCTGGGTCCTTTCCATATAGTTAAAAGCCCACTTTTTGTCTGTGCATCTTGCTTTACGCCCCCTCCCCTTTCCACTTCTGTTTTAGGGCATAATGTGCCGACCATTTATAATTACATATACCTATTGAGCAGTTTACAACAAGTATTTGGATTCCACGAACTTACAATCCAATGTAGGGCAACACTTGGGTACAACCGCAACTGATCGTTATGACGTATTTTCCATGGAAAAGTCGTAAAAAACGTCACACCAAACAAACTTAATTTATAATGAATTCAAGTTATCTACGTGTTATGTAGATTATGTGTATGCTAGATTAAAACAAAGCCGTAAAAAAGATAAAAAAAATTCCCAAATATTTGTGATTTTGTAGGGTGCTGCAAATCTCCAAAGCTCCATAAACGCCGACGAGGGTCTTGGAATGAGTTCGCTGGCGGCTGTCTACGCGGGACTCATTTTATCCAATATATTCCTACCAACGGCAGTAATAAAGTAAGTTTTTAATGTAATTGAGTCACTAAGTGTGTCTGAGGAAGAATATTATTGTTGTATCGAAAATAGAACCCATGAGCTTCAGAACGCCAGCTGATCGCAAAACCTTCAGGCGTTAATTTTGATTATGTACTATTATAGGTTATACACGATGAAATAATAAAACGATGTTTATGTAATGACTTAACCTCTGTTGAAATACTTCGAACATTCCGGGTGCTCCTGTAGGATGTGTATCTTTCGGTCTATTTAGATATTGTCTGTCTGAGAGGTGAGAAGTGAACTAAACAAGAGACTATCATTTCAGGTGGATAGGCACAAAATGGGCGATATCTCTCTCGTTTGTGACCTATATGCCGTTTATAGCTGCACAATTATGGCCGTCATTCTACACTATGATACCAGCAGGGCTATGTGTCGGTCTTGGAGGCGGACCCCTTTGGTGTGCGAAGTGTACCTATTTATCTGTGGTAAGTATTGAAAACGACATTGAGAGCTGAGACTCTCATCCCGTAGGTAGGAAAACAAAAAACAGCGTTTAGACGACGGCGTGTGTCAGTCACAAACGGCTGATCACCTTGCCTATTAGAAAAAACAAGATCATGAAACAGAAACCGAGCACCAGACCTTAAAGTTGGTAACGCCACTGGTTTTTTGTGGTCAGAAAACTGTGTTAGGTTAATAGCGATTTCGATCGTGAGATACATAGTATGATTATGTAGTTTATTATTAGTTTTATGGTTAAATAAAACCACATACTTACTTCATTCACATAATCGTGGTGAGCGATTATAATTGCGTACCAAACACAATGTTATAATTATTCGCAAAAATCTTTTTGAAATTATACTTCTTTTAGCGCGTTAGGGAAAAATTATGAAAGTGATTTTTTACGATGCGCGCGCACTCCGTCATAAAAAACCGACACTAAGTGTCGTCACAATTTAGTTTTTTGTAATGTAAATGTCATTTTTTCTACAAACGTAGAATAAAATTTTTGAAAAGATTTTTATCTTGTTACGCCAAAGAAGTATATCTAACTTATAACGCGTGTCCATACTAAGAAAAAATATATCTACAAGATAAGTACACGCACGAACGTGTAATACGTGTGAACCATATTTCTTTAATTATTGGGTTTAATAATTAAGAGTTTAATCCGATAAAAGAGTGTTTTATTTTAAATATGAAGTGATATATCATATAGTGTGGGATAGTATTAAGACTAAGTTTTGACAACAATTATAATTAACTTAATTGTTGTTATTAATATGACAATTGCATGCCTATTTTTATTTAGATTACCGCGTCTTTGCAAATAAACGATTCATTTATTTAAATGAAAAAAATAGCATTATTGACACTTACTTCATCTAGATTTGTAATAATTTTACATCAAATTTAATTTAGACAACTTAAGCACAGGATGGAATAAAAAGCCTTCAGAAAATATCAATTTATCAAATTTTATTAAAATATTTTGAAATGGTAAAAACTGATTTTCTAATATCGATCTATAAATATATTTTTTTTTAAATAAGATCCGTGTTTTTAGGTATCTGAGGTTCACAGCAAGTTATCAAATATAACAGCGGAAGCATTGTTGACGCGATTCCTTGGTCTATTCTTCATGATATTCCAGTTTAATCAAGTTTGGGGAAATCTTATCTCGTCGCTTGGTAAGTGCTCATTTCCAATTTATACAAAAGTATTTTGAACCTTTCTTTACCTATTCAAGAAATATAAAATTTTATTATTCTAAGATGCGGGGAGTATTCCTTCTCCAACTTTTCCCCCCTTTTTTTATCTTTTGCCGTATCTAACAACCTCGTCGGCCTACCCTCTTAAGTCTGCCCTTATTTCCATTCCATTCCAGTTCCATTTGGTGACACTTTTTGACCATTCGAGCCCATCTCAATTTAAGTATTTAAGTTGTACGGCATGTCTGAGCATCTTTTATTTTTGTTTTCATTTACTTTTTTTTGTCACTTTAATGATTTGTACTTGCTTAAAAATCGTTAAAGAATAGTCAAAAGAAAATCATTATCGTTTGCAATAAACAGTAATCAACTTAATTATAAATATATATATTTTTAGGCGCAAATAGTTACTATCATTATAGTAAAAAATTACTTTCAGTGTTGTCCTCGGGCGATAATCACGCTGCTGTGACCGCTATCAACGCGACCATGATCCCAAAAATCTGTGGAGCGAACTTCTTGCCCAGCGCTGATGCTGCAGAGGCCTTACAGCGGCAGCCTTATGAGAAAATCCAGCTCTTATCTGGTTGGTGGCAACTTTACTAATGTTTTTACAATCTAGCAAAATTTAAGACTAATAAGTCAATTAAGTCTAAATAAATTTACTAAGGATATTTAACACTAAATAAATTCAAAGTCCTCGTTAAACGAAAATTAATCAACAAAGCTTTTTATAAATTTGAGGACTACTTAAATGATCCTAATCCTTGGGATTGAATTGCTCCAGTTCAAACAATTTGTATGACAATACTTGGCGATTAAAAAGAGTGGCGGAAAGTTTCTTGCCAGTTCTTCTTACCCGCTCTACGCCCTTGACTTGCGAACTGGTAGTAAATGTAAATTTACGATTAATTTAACTTGACTATTCAAAAGTGTACTTGGTTACCTACTTGAATAAAGATATTTTGAGTTTGAGTTTGAGTTTAACATAATGTTCTCTTTGGGCAAGACACTCCGTTCTAGTGTTTTTTCCACGTACTACGGTTAAGCACTCAACACAAACGTACTAACGGTAAGGGCAAGAATCAGAAACTAGACTTAGTGGAAAGTCTGACTCCCGTATGTCAAAACTGTATTGAATTTTGAAATGACATTCTTAAGTAAGGCTTAAATTGGTTTTTGTCTGAATACAGCTCTTTGCTCAAAAATTCAGGACCCTGTGCTCGACACTGTTTATCAGTTTTATTAATTTTAATTGTTAAAATTCTATCAAAATATTGAAGCAACTGTTTCATATGAATCATAGAACCCACCTTGTAACAGGATCTAATTATGGTTTGAATATGGAACAAATATTTGCATTTCATTTCAGGCATATATCTAGCGTGCATGGCGGCTGCGGCCCTAATTGTTGCAATTGGGGTAGACTCTATGAAGAGGTATAAATAATATTAATAATTAAAAACATTACATTATTGTATTCGTATTTCTTTACAGTGACAACTAATGACAACTTACTGTTTATGAACCATCTATATAATTAAAATTGACTTGCAAAATATGTTGCTAAGCGTCAAACTCGAAGACGGCTGGAGCAACCTGAGTATTTTTGAAGTTATTTAGGTGCGTTATGAAAAATTTATGAAAGCGAAATTTTACGATGCGCGCGCACCGTGACACAAAATTAACAGAATGAAGTTGCCCACGGAAGATGCTACGGCATTGGACATAATTTAAAAACAACATTCGAATAATAAGAGAATTTATGTTACACTTAATGTAAGAGAATAATAATAAATGTTTATTTATTTAATTTTTCAAATGTAAACAGAACGTTATTGACTATAATGACTCCTTTTCCAGTCTTTGATTATTTAATTGTAAACAATTATTTGCATGCAATCAAAAACTATTTTTAATAATGCCAAAGAAGTATAACTTCTTTCGCGCGTACATGCACCCTTTTTTTATTTATTTATTCCTCCTTTAAGGAAGGTTTCTATAGAGAGCAAAATTTAATGGAACACCCTAAAAACCAGTATTCTTCTTCTGTTATTGTGAACGCAACAGATATATTTTTTTAATAAATCGCCTAGGTATGTTTATAATCGCGCGATCTACGTTCTGATCAGAAATACCAATAAAAATATAAACATTAAACAATATTCATAATCTATATAATATCTATGTATATAAAAAGTATTACTGACCGATTCATTAGTACCGGTTCACGAGCTTTAGAAACCTGCTATGTTTGCGGTTTAAATACTTCTTTATTCATCTTTAATAAAGTGATGATAAATGTTATAGATACGACACTGGCCGTGCAGTTAAAGTAATGGGAGGAGTTGAAATGCTCATGGCGACCCTCAAGCTATTAGTGGAGCCCAAGCAGATTATGCTGATAACCATCATGGTCTTCACCGGATTACAGCAGGCTTTCTTTGGAGCTGATTTTACGGCGGTTAGTATTTCTATTTCTTGTATCTGTTATTGTCATCTGCCACTACAGAGTACGAGGTCTTGGGTCAATGAGTATGTAACGCCATAGATCCAGCAGATGCTCTCGATAGATAGATAGATTTTACACGACTGGTGTGTTAAAATCCCAAACAACAAGCGTAGAGATGTGGGGTATCTCTGCATCTTCTACCGCATTTACCATGGAGAGTGTTCAGAGGAGTTATTCGAATTAATACCTGCAGCTGAGTTTCATCATAGGACGTCGAAGCAGAATACGAATATCCACCCATATCACCTCGACGTCCGTCTTTCCACAACTGAGCGTTTCTTAAGGCAGTTTTTGTCACCACCACCAGTGCCACCACTATGTGGAACCAGATGCCCACTGAAGTCCAAACCTATTAGGGGTACAAAGAAAAGAAAAAAAGAAAAGAAAAAAGCGTACCAATTCTTAAAAGGCCGGCAACTCATTCGCTAGCCTTCTGGCATTGAGTGTCCATGGGAGGCGGCGGTGTCACTTAACACCAGATGAGCCTCCTGCACGTTTGCCCTCTGCTAAAAACAAAAACCAGTTGGGATTTTAGATGAAATAAAATGTGATAATTTAAATAAGCTGTGTTTTTTATTTAATGTTTAACTTGCAATATCAGAACACTGAAGAAGTATTATAAAATCTTACTATAAAAATTTGTTTCAGTCATTCGTGTCATGCGCAGTCGGAACTGGAACAGTTGGCTATGTGATGCTGACCTTTGGTGTTTCTGATGCTATAGGATGCTTTGTTACTGGATATATCGCAAAGGTATTTGATCAAAGTTTAATTAACTATCAGTGAAGGTATTTTATTAGGTATTGATTTTTTTTCTTTCTTTTTAATAATCATTTCCATGATGATTGTGTATTTGATCTCGAACATTGCCTTACATTATGGTATAATGAATATCATACTTACTTTGACTATTTCGCTTGTTTCACGGACAAATATTGTGTAACTTAAAAAGGTGTTTAACTTATATACAGTCTTTAATTTTTTTATTGCTTTGAGGATTAAATCCAAGAATACATGAAATTATGATATAATATCTCTCTGTGATTATCTCCTTAAGACACTTAACAACACTAGTTATCCGATGACATCCTTTTCTACTATTTTTTTTTTGTATATATTTACAAAAATGTATCACTCAATAGTGTTTGTTTAGAATGTATTCATTTTTCACAGATAACAGGGCGGATACCTTTAGTGTGCGCAGCTACTGTAATTCATATGGCTCTTGTGGCCACAATACTGCTATGGAAGCCTCAAGCGAATATGAGCTATGTGATGTACATCATCGCTGTGCTGTGGGGACTCTGTGATTCCGTCTGGCTGGTCCAGATTAATGGTAAGCAAATCAGAGAATATAGGTTTAATAAATTAGCAGAAAACGCCGTGCAACGCTAGAGTTTGCTAGGCAGAAGTACCTTTTTTTAATGGAACACTATGCTCTCCTGACGTTAAGTGATATCGCCGCCCACACTAGACATTAGATACTCACAATGCCTAAAGGATCGCAAGTGCGTTGCCGGCCTTTAAGAATAGGTACGCCCTATTTTTGAACAACCCTAAGTGGAATTGGTCCGGACATACTTCAGTGAGTAGCTGGTTTCACGTAGTGGTGGAGCGCGGCGAAAACTGCCTTAATCGCTCTGTTGTGGTCTGTGGAACGTCGGACGTCGAGGTGATAAGAATGGAATTTGGTATTTGGTCTCAACGTCTAACGATGATGATGTTAGTGCACCTGCTTTTTGGCCTAGACTATTATTAGATGAGTCCGGGTATTTCTGAACCAATACTTAGGGTCCTTCAAGAAGCGACTCCTAGAAGGATGTCATTCGTAAGCGCTCAGACAGTGTCTGTGTTCATTCATCATCAGGTAAGCCTCCAACCTTCCAAAAACGGACCTTTTCAAAATTAAAAGCGATACTTTCAATATAAGCAGAAAATCAATATCATAAAAATATTTTTTCTATAATATTAATAATTGCTTGGAATACGCATTAATTATATTTTCAGCTTTCTTTGGAATCCTTTTCCCCGGAAGAGAAGAAGCTGCCTTTTCCAACTTCCGCCTCTGGGAATCTGTCGGCTATATCATAGCCTACGTGATTTCGCCCCATCTCCGTACAAGTTCCAAAGCGTATCTCATTGGAACAACAATGCTTGTCGGCGTTTCTCTATACTTCATAGTGGAATTCCAAGTGAAGAGGGAAAGAGAAGAGAAGGAAACCAAAGAGCCTGTGAATGGTTTAGATAATAAGGCGTTCACTATTGCAGAATAAGACAGGTCTGCCATGATGTTTTTTTTTATTCCAGGTCAAATATTAGTATTATTTTATTCATGTCACATTTTGTTTCAGTTAAGTTAACAGAATATCTTTTATTTAGTAAATTCGCTTGTTTTGTTTTATATTAATTCCATTGTTTGTTTTTGCAATCTTTATTCTTTGTGCAATCTATACTCTGTGGCTGATCATTCTACAGTATATAAACCGTTTTATAGTCTGTGACTGTAACCATCCAGAGTAATAAAAAAATAAACAATGCACTTCATTAATTTTATCAATTGCTCCATACTTTTGATTTTTGATCAACAAGCACCAACTGAATCTTCTAAATTTGACGTGATATATATATAATATGACTTCTGTTTTATATTACTTTTATAAGAAATAATAATAGTTTTTTAATAAACTTCGAAATACTTAATGACGCAGACCTGTGTAATTTATTATAAAATATATAAGATAGAACGTAATGGCGGCCGTGGTATTTTGTTTTCGTAATAAATAAGTAGAAGGCCAGAGTTCTGTGCCCGAGTAAATTTTTAGCTCTAAGGCATGTCGGTTACTGGATGTTTGGCTTACGTACATGCAAGTGTTAAATGTGCACATTACATAAATGTGCAGCCGTGATTCGAAAAAAATTAAAAGTTCTAACATACTAGATATGAAAAAGATTTAATGAATGGACCAACCGGCTATGGATTAATATTACATTATATTTATAAATCTTGTGTGCGAGTGTTTGTGTGTGTGTTCAGGTAGATTATAATGGTTAAGATTTACAATTTTTTTGTATTTATGAGGATACAGGTGCCTTTCGGGTCGGTATGTAAGTCAAAATTTACAAAATGTATTTAATAATTTTGTAAATATTGACTTTTTTTATTAGTTCTATTAAAACCTAGTTTTAAGAGTCTATTATATTATTTTTATTATTAATATTATTTTTTTATATATTTATTATTTTAGAGAGAGATCTATTAGAAATTGTATTACCATATTATTAACTACTTAAATTGCGATGTCGGTATGTTATGAATAATTGTTAATAAGTTATATTAAAACGTTTTAAGTTAATGTTATGTAAGTTATTTGAACATGTAGTTAATTGTATGTGTAACATAGTCGTTCGATTCATACACATACGAAACTTGACACATTCCTGTCATGTGTATTAGCAAATTCCGATAAATTCAAATGCAGACGGGAAATAATAGTATATTTTTTTTAACATACATATGTACTTACATTTATTTATAACATACGATAATTGAGTGATATATTCATATATTTCTTTGATGGATTGTGTTGAATTTAATTGTTTAAAACATATATTTGTTTGATTAAAGCCTATAAGTTGTATACGTTTACGGTTTATTTTAACAGATTATCCCCTTCATTATAAACATGAATGCACTATTTCGTCTCTTTCTGTCAAATTATCTTTACGTTGTGTCGAAAAGAGACAGTTCTTCTACGATTGATTTAGATTTTATGAGCACATTTAAATTAATTATTGATTAGTCTGTGTGGTGTTCAGATTTTTTTTCTGGAAATTAATAATTTTCACGTATTAAAAAAAAGTCGTGCATATTGCAATACAAATAGAAAATTGTGTGTAAAGTTCAAAATGGTAAAATTACTTTGAAAGTTATATTTTATTAAACTAATTGTAAGTCATATTTAAGAAAATATAAGGTATCTGTGATAACTATATAAATTATTAAAATATATTACTAATATTGTTTTATTTCTTTCGATTTCGGATATGTCAACTCCACTAATATAAAGAATGGCTGTCAGTTTGTTCTTTGGGTGTCTGTGACCGCATGAAGAAGAAAAATTTGCCTAATTTAGATGTGAAACTAAACTGTCTAAAAGATCAACTTTTGTCAAGTGAAGATTATAATGAAGACCAAATTATTAAATTGAAACATGGTTTTGCTCTTTTCAAATCAGAACTAAAACAAAGTTGACCCACCACCAAAGCTCATTATAAAGAATAAAATTTTCTAAAGTACAACCAGACCAACCTTGGCTAGACGGTACTTTCGAAATACCTGTTGTTGATACACAAAAGCGGCCAGGTCGGCCATCCAAGTTGTTCAAAGACTTAAGTGAGAGGAGCAAAAGGCGAAAGACTGAAGAACTTCGTTCCAATTTTGAAAAGGATATCATAATCCATGCTGCAACAGTGGAACTGGGAAAATCTGGTAAAAAAGATGTATCAAATGTCTTAAAAGATATCCCCAGTACTCAGACACGAGCAACTAAATATATAAAGGCATTTTACTGTACGAAATCAAGCCTCCTCCTTAACACCAATGCAGTCAAAAAAGGAAAGGGAAAGCTGTAATTAGGCTATTTTTAATCGCCTCCTACTTACTTCTGATCCTATGCTAAGCAGCATGCGGACAGCAAAAAAAAGAAAATCTGGAACATTTTTACCTGAACTAAACATGACAATGACACTAAACACACGGCCAATAGTGTCAAATGTTTCTGACACTATTGGCCGTAATGACTAAACTTCCATTATACGATATAAAATTAATATTTATCCGTTTTTTAACTCAAATTATCCTTATTTCGAGATACTAATTAGGTATATACTTCAATCAACGGTCAACACTTCAATCATTATTGGCATCGGGTTGTATATGGGTTTTTCTTTTTATATTACGAACGTTCTAAGCTTTCTCGTATAATGTACATGAAAAATTTACTAATTTCATTATATTTTTATAATCCTAGTAAATGACAGAGTCGGCTCAGTAGTAGCTGAGGGCTAAGAAAAATTTTACGATCAATTTTTTTGTTGAACTGAGATTATAGCCTTGCTAAGCACGTTTCTTGATATTTCTTTCAGCCGCGAAGGCAATTATGGGTTTAGTTTCGTCGCGCTCTTCATGAGACGCACGCGCAACAAAAAGGTATCCAGTGATTTCCGGACAAAAATTTTAACTGTTCGCGAAAACAAAATACAAAAGTGAATCTTTGTCAAAAAACTAAAATTTATACAATCGTGATAAGCTGGTATATCCGGTTTTATTTTCAGTGAAAAGAAATTTAAATGCAATTTTTGTCACTTACCTTTGTTAATTTAAAAACTTTTTGTCCAGAGGAAATAGTTAGAATAGGGATTGTAGGATAAAATAGTCACTCTACTATAAAGTAGAGTGAGAGCACGAAAATATTTATAAAGAAAAATATATTTCTTAATTTTATGTATACTTAACTTAAAACTATGTTATTAAAATAAAATATAATGAAAGTGATATCAGCCCTGCGATTCTGTAACTCACTTCACGAACTCACACAGCGGTTTTCGCATCGGCGGTCGCTCTCAAATCAGTCGTGAAGCAGTCATTTTATGATTTGGCATTCTGATAAACAATAAAGTACAAGCTCCCACCTTTTCAGAATGCCAAATCATAAAATGACTGCTTCACGACTGATTTGAGAGCGACCGCCGATGCGAAAACCGCTGTGTGAGTTCGTGAAGTGAGTTACAGAATCGCAGGGCTGCTATTAGATTATTATAGGCTACACGAACCAAATTATAGAACAAAATATATAAACATATATATCATCCTTCTCTGAGTAAATATTTATCCCATATCTTAAACAGAACAATATTTTTAATAATTTAATGTGTAATAATTGACTATTGTAAAAAAATCACACTTAAATTTCAATTAAATTTAAAGTTTAATAATCGTGAGAACTAATTTTTTTACATTATCTAAAATACATTTTTTTGCTATACAATTAATATAATATGCAATAGTTCATATTTGTCACTTTAATTGTTGTCCTGTAGAATATAGTAATAACGTGCAAATAAATTTATTGTAATTTCTGCTGATTGTTTTATATCCAAGTACTTGCACACTAAAGCGTAACAATTCAGTTTATTTAGAATTAAACCACCTCATTAACCACAAAACAAGGTTTTAAACGGATCTAGAAAATGAAAATATTAAGATATTGATTCAGGAATACACAATTTAAAAATACTGATGTTAAAACAAGCTAAACAACTTCTATAAATAAGAAAATTATATACTATCGAATTAATTTTCTATTCAAAACCTTGAGAACATTTGTCTTATTGTCAAATTTACAATTTGATCAGGCGTGGCTAAAGCAACGAAAGTCTTACGTGGAATTTTTCAATTTGGAGTATATTACGGCTTCATTATCAATTCAGTTTTTATTTTTAGCAGGCAAGTTGGTCTATGTTAATAAAGCGTGTAACAACAGGAAAGTGTAGTTAACAGTTATAGGTGTTGGTTTAGTAGAAAGACTGATTTGCAGGTATCTTGAAATTATTACACCCTCTAGCCCTTCTCTAAATATATAAAACAAAGACGTGTTGGTTACACCACTTATAACTCAAGATCGGCTGGACCGATGTTATTTATCTCTTTTTTGGTGGATTCTTCTCTTTTTTCGCAATGGCCAGCAATACATTTCTGTATTTGCAAAAAAAGTTGTATATATATATATAACATTATTATTAGCATAATTAAATCCTAAATTAAGTTTAACTTAAGTTAACACGATATTATTAGACTGTTAGGCGGAACGAAATTCGCCATATCCGCTAGTAGGTAGTAATAACTTCCAACAGCGGCGGTGATGATCCCAACGTATTCAATGGAAGTTCTATGTAAGTAGTTCTTTTAATATCCTTAGCGCTGATGTCGCAACCTAAGGAACGCGGGGAAGAAAATCTCGTATACATATATCCGGATCGCTGTCGTTGTCACTACTAAGTAACATCGCGCTATTCTTAACTTATTCTGCGTGTTTCATCTGTTTTTTCAAAAAAGTAATTACATACATTCCTTACGCTTGTGGGCAACAAGGCCAGGGCCAGTAGATTTGTTTTTTTTATCTTATTTATTTATCCCTTCTGTATTAATATGCGCTGGCAACTAAGCATATAGTAGGACCAATTTAGCTATGCTAGCATTGATAAGGATTTTAGAGCGAAGGTTTCATAATACTTTATGCACCATTAATAATTAAAAATTGGTGCACATTTTATGTAAAATGTTGTAGCGTTTTCATTTCTATTTGTCATTGAAACATTGTTATTTTTTTATGTTTATGCTTATCTTAATATATTTGTATTTGTGTGCTAGTTTTAAAGTAACGAAGCTAGTTGTGTAACCACCTTTGTAGGCTTTACACAATGCCCTTTCTAAAGTAATTAACGATATAAACATGTTTTAATGGCTCTTAATAAAAGCGAGATAAAGGAAACCTAGAAGATTACTACACATTTACTATCGTTATCGCTAAAATGTTTGTCCACTGTCTATTGTTGAAAACTTCTGGGGCGCATACTGGCAGAAAATGTATGTATTATATTTTCTATGATCATATCGTATGCGCCGGTAATATACTATAATTATAGCTAGATTTCAATGATATATTTCTCACTAACTTTTGACCCTGATCCACTTGTAATAGATAAATTTAATAATAAGGAAGAAATTTACCAAAGTTAGTGAAGTAAACTGAGATAGAATATAATGTTTTTGATACAAGCAGATTTTTTTTTTCCTTTACGCACGTTTGTGTCACGGGGTCCCAGATCAGTAATAGTTTTTTAGGTACTTATAGTAGTTTAGTATGTAGTACCCCTAAGATTCGCAAAATTTTAGTTGTGTCCCTTTAGTTTTATTGTTTCTAAAACGATTTTTAGGTCTACAAACTATACTACATATATAAAATGTTATTTATCTAATAGATATACATTTATTAGTAATCATATCCAGCAAATATACAGTAGTTATTAATACAGTAATTTTATTTGGTATATTTTTTATATAGTAACATTTTAAGCCTCAAAGGCACTGCACACCATGACATGGTTTTATTCCGAACATACATAAATATCAAATTAAAGAATGAGCTGCGTTATTATGAACTAGGTTTTTAAATAACTAATTATTATCAAACCCATTGTATAATTAAAGACATTAAATAATTGGAACATTTTTATTTAACTTATCAGTTAGTTAAAAACGTTTCAACGATATACAATACTGAAAAACTCCAATGGCAAAAAATTAATTAAAATGTAATTGTGTAAAGAAAAGGAAGTAAAATGACGTCAAAAGTAGAAAAGGAATTTGAGCCGAGTGAAACGAAACGTATAGTGAAGAATGTGGTCATCATCGGTTTGGCGTTTATGGTCCACTTCACGGCGTATGGAGTGAGTATATATTCCTTATTCAATTATAAACCACTGAGACACCTGTAGATCTGTAATACCATTTAGTGCTTAAATCAGGTAAATGTTAGGTGATCCGATGTGCCTAAAACTATGGCCTATAATGGAACGTACGCACATTTATTGTACACCAGCAAAATGAAGAGGAAATACGCAAAAGACTAGTTTTTCGGTTCCTATCATAATTAAATTTAATTAACAAACTTGTTTTATAATGAATTCATGTTATCTACGTGTAGGTGTGCTAGATTATAAAAAAGCCGTAAAAAAGATAAAAAAATTACCCAAAATTTTGTAGGGTGCTGCAAATCTCCAAAGCTCCATAAACGCCGACGAGGGTCTTGGAATGAGTTCGCTGGCGGCTGTCTACGCGGGATTCATTTTATCCAATATATTCCTACCAACGGCAGTAATAAAGTAAGTTTTTAATGTAATTGAGGCACTGAGTATGTCTGAGGAAGAATATTGTGGTGCCTGGGGAACTTTTTGTGTTGTTAAAAGCGAACCTAATGTTGTATCGAAAATAGAACCCAGGAGCTTCAGAACGCCAGCTGATCGCAAAACCTTCAGGCGTTAATTTTGATTATGTACAATAGGTTATATACGATGAAATAATAAAACGATGTTTATGTATATAATGGCTTAACCTCCGTTGAAATACTTCGAACATTCCAGGTGCTGCTGTAGGATGTGTATCTTTCGGTCTATTTAGAGATTGTCTGTCTGAGAGGTGAGAAGTGAACTAAACAAGACACTATCATTTCAGGTGGATAGGTACAAAATGGGCGATATCTCTCTCGTTTGTGACCTATATGCCGTATATAGCTGCTCAATTATGGCCATCATTCTACACAATGATACCAGCAGGGCTGTGTGTCGGTCTTGGAGGCGGACCCCTTTGGTGTGCAAAGTCTACCTATTTGTCTGTGGTAAGTATTGAAAAAGATATTGAAAGTACTGATGGCCTAATCCCTGAGGCCGTAAGAAGGAAAATAAAACCTGCTTTAGACTCAAAAAGTCGACGGCTTGTGGCAGTCATATAAGCCTGATCACCATTCCTATTACAAAAAACAAGATTATGAAACAAATTATCATATTTTTTTTTTAATTATTGGGGTTTATAACACTGGCCTACATTTTTTGATTCAGGAAAAAGTGTTTTGCCCTCGACTGTCCAACTCGCACAAAATACATGGATACTTTGAATCCAAACTTCGGACCAAAAAGTTTAGATATTATTTTGAAGTCTCAACAGAGTTGCCAACAATATTAGATAATATACTTTATTTAACAACTGCTAAAAATTCTCACACATTTCTTTAAGATGCAACAAGCACCGAGGCATAATTATTACCAGTGTACAACAATTTTCTTTTAGAATCAATAAATAACCTCCATGATGTGAAATCGTAATTGTCAGCGCAATTTCTGGTCTATGAAGTAGGTCGTTTAGCAGACGCTAAATCGGGATATTAAATAGTATGTTTATTTTAAAGAAATAATTTTAATGCAATTTAGGAAATATCAATAAGGTGCTTCTTTTCTCTAGTACAAAATATCTCAGAAGGTTTTTTAAATTTTGTGAAAAATCCTGACGTGATGGGCTGAAACCAAATTTATATTTACAATCAGCGTACCCGAATTAGCTAAGGACACTTATCAAATTCAAAACATCAAAAATCATGTCGGCCTGTGTAATTAACCAAAAAAAAATTAAGACTTTAATCCGATAAAAGTGTTTTGTTTTAAATATACAGTATATAGTGTGGGATAGCATTAAGAATAAGTTTTGACAACAATTATAAAAAACTTAAATGTTCTTATTAATATGACATTTGCATGCCTATTTTTATATGGATGATTGTGTGGTTTTATTTTATATGGTTGAATGTGCCACGTTCTTTGCAAATAAACGATTTATTTATTTAAATAAAAAATGTAGTTGTCAGTATTACTACATTTTTTATTTAAATACTTTTACTTTACTTCATCTAGATTTATGGAATAAAAAGCCTTAAAAAAAGTTACCAAATTTTATCAAAATTTTTGAAATGGTAAAAACTGATATCGGTCTATAAATACGTTTTTTTTAAATTAGATCCGTGTTTTCAGGTATCTGAGGTTCATAGCAAGATATCAAATATAACAGCGGAAGCATTGTTGACGCGATTCCTTGGTCTATTCTTCATGATATTCCAGTTAAATCAAGTTTGGGGAAATCTTATATCGTCGCTTGGTGGGTGCTCATTTTCAATATATGTATAATAAATAGTATGTCTAACGCAAGGACTCATCAGTACCAATCTAGTGGATATTATGAAAAAGATACAGGATGTCAATTTTCTTATAAAAACGCAAAATAAATTATAACTCTGCAGGGGATGAGCTTAGAGACCTCCCGTAGAACAATTTTTTACAGCTGATCCTCATCTATCCCCTATTTGCGTTTGATCCACGACTTTTTGGCCACCCTGTATTCCAAGCACTACACTATAACACATTTATTACAGTAATTTATGTTTAAATATAACTAGGATGTTTCACTAACCGCATCTAGAAGATAAGAACATTTTCATAACAGAAAACAATCATCTAATATATAAAATTCTCGTGTCACAATGTTTGTTCCCATACTCCTCCAAAACGGCTCGAAGGATTCTTATGAAATTTTATATTCATATTCAGTAAGACTGAGAATCGGACAACATCTATTTTTCAGCCCCCTATATGTTAAGGGTGGTACCAACCCTAAATTTTTTAGTTTTTATTTTTTTATGATACAACATAAAAAATACATACAACCCTTAATTGCCACCCCTCTACCATCAACCCCTATTTTTTATTAAAATTTTAACAGGAATTCCAATATTCGACTCTAAAACTTTTTCGTCACATGCGACAAGTGTTGCCTGCCATTATTTACATATTCAAACGCCAACAAAAAAACATGTCAGGCGCAAATAATTAGATACTAAAACGATGTTAATAGCATCATAGTAAGAAATAAGAAAAATTACTTTATTTAAGTAAAGTCGACCAGAAACGCAGGCCTATTCTCATAAAGTTTACTCTAGCATGGAGAAAAATAGAAATCTTAAAAAACAACAAAAGATTCCCTGCAAACATATACGTGTCTGAAGACTACCCCAAAGAAGTACTGCAGAAGAGAAAAGAATTAAAGTCCCTAC
This sequence comes from Pieris napi, assembly GCF_905475465.1. NCBI lineage: Eukaryota > Metazoa > Arthropoda > Insecta > Lepidoptera > Pieridae > Pieris > Pieris napi. Next base: position 10,646,353 of record NC_062237.1, read on the forward strand.
AACAAGAAGAAAGAAAGAAAGGAAATCTGGCTCTCATCCGATATGATCGGCTCATAATAAAGGAAACAAACTCAACCAAGGCAACTGAGAAAAGGAAGCGCTCACCGTCTAAAACACCAACGCAATCTGACTGCTATGAAGGTACAAGGCAGACGGAGCCAAAGAAAATGATTGTAACCAATGCATTTGAAAAAATGATACGCCACAGAACAAATTCTATTTCAGAAACATCTAACCAATAACAATTAGTACACAGCGGTCCCCGGAATCAAAACAAAAATAAAACCAAAGAACAAATACAAACAACCAACAAAATATACCTTTCCCCAAGCCGGACAGCGGTCTCCGTGGGGAAGCGCGACCGCAGCCCTCCAGCTGACCCTCGAGAGAGATCTCTGAAACTCACATTGGAGCAAACGAACCGGCCAAAACCCAACCTACCAAATCCAAACCCAATATTTATATCGGCACGCTCAACGTACTAACACTAAGAACATGCGATCGACTTATGGAACTGGAAGAGGCGCTCAAGAACATTAAATGGAACATTCTAGGCCTTAGCGAAGTCAGAAGACTAGGAACAGAAATCACTGAACATGACGACTACATTCTATATTCTATTGGAGAGACAAAAGGACACTACGGAGTAGGCTTCATGGTCAGAAAGGAACTCAAGAACAGCATACTAGAATTCACAGGCATCTCAGAAAGAATAGCAATCCGAAAAATAAAGATAACAGGCTACATAGAACACTGGACCTTGATACAAGTGTATGCACCAACAGAACAAGCAGAAGAAGCCACAAAAGACTCATTCTATCATCAACTATCCAAAACAATAGATGTAACAGAAAAAAACTTAATAATTATGGGAGACTTCAATGGGAAAATTGGCAAGCAAAGATCAGGAGAAGAAAATATCATCGGCGAATACACCATAGGAAAGAGAAATAATAACGGAGAACGACTAGTAAATCTGAGTCACGAAAACAACCTGGCTATCCTCAACACATTCTTTAAGAAAAAACCTAGCAAAAAATGGACCTGGAAGTCACCAGACGGTAGCTACCATAACGAAATCGATTTCATAACAAGCAATCAACCCAAAGCTTTCAAAGACGTAAAGGTAATCAACCAGTTCAACTTCTACACCAACCACCGAATGGTCAGAGCAACCTTACACTCCAAAAACCAGGTTAAATCTAGGCAACGCTACAAACAAGTGCTACCTTCTGAGGAATACACCCTTACTACCAAATTAGACGCAAACCATCTGCTAGAATCGCCGAACGCAATGCAGGAAAGATACAATAAAGAAATAAACAGAATGTATCAAGCTAAAAAACCAAAACAACAGACGAAGGAAATATTAAGCACACAGACCAAACAACTAATTTCGGAAAGAAAAGAATTATTCAAGAACAAAAAGGATAAAGACATATTAAAAGAAATAACAAGGATCAGCAAAGAAATTAACAAGAGTATAAAAAAGGATAAAGCAAAAAAAACAATGGACTGCATAATAAATCAAATAAATAATAAAATAAATACTAAAACAGGAGGAATAAGGAAAGCCATAAAAGAACTACAACCACCTAAACAATGGATACCAAGACTCAAAAAACAGGACAAAAACTTAGTTACAAATAGAAAAACAATACTAGATACTGCAACATCCTTCTTTAAAGAACTGTACTCATGTAACAACAATTCCGAAACATATGCCAACCCTGACCCAGAACACGAAGAACCTATCCCACCTGTTTTAGAAAGGGAAGTCGAATATGCAATCCTGACACAGAAAAATGAAAAATCCCCTGGCCCCGACAACATAACAAATGAGACAATCAAAATTGCACTTCCGGACACACTAACAACATTAACAAATCTATTCAATGAAATATTGGATACTGAATACATACCTACACAATGGACACAAAGCACAATAATCCTAATCCACAAGAAAGGAGACAAAGAAGACCTGACCAGAGCAACTATCGTCCTATCAGTCTTATGTCCAACGTGTATAAAGTCTTTGCAAAAATCATTCTCAACCGCATCACCAAACAACTTGACGAACAACAACCTATCGAGCAAGCCGGATTTCGGTCTGGATTCTCCACAATAGACCACATGCACACCTTGAAGCAAATTGTCGAAAAGTGCCAGGAATATGGATATCCCCTGTATCTGGCTTTTGTCGACTACAGCAAAGCTTTCGACTCTTTGGAGCACCCATGCATTTGGAGAGCGCTAAAAAACCAAGGCATTGAAGGGAAATACATTAGACTCATCGGAAATGTCTACAGCCAGTGCTCGGCCAGGGTGAAGCTGGAGATGCTGGGAGAATCATTCCCACTCAAAAAAGGAGTCAGACAGGGAGACCCTCTTTCGCCTAAGCTCTTTACTAGTGTGTTGGAAGAAGTCTTCAGAAACCTACACTGGGAAGATTGCGGTATAAACATAGATGGAGAAAGGATCAACCATTTGAGATTGCCAGATGACATTGTGCTCATAACTGACAACCCGGGAACACTACAAACTATGATCGAAGAACTGGCAACCAAAAGCAAAGAAGTGGGTTTAACAATGAACAAATCAAAAACAAAAGCCATGACAAACAGAACACCAGATACTATTATCCTAGAGAACGAAAACCTAGAATATGTGACAAACTACATATACTTGGGACAACTCATCTCCATGACAGAACAAGCCCATCAGGAAATAGAGAGAAGAACCTCAAATGCCTGGAAAAGATTCTGGTCATTAAAACACATCCTAAAGAATAAAGAGTACCCACTTAGGATCAAAAGGAGCATCTTCAACACCTGTATCTTACCTATCCTAACGTATAACGTAATGCCCGGTGGGCTGACGACTTTAAAAAAGCCACTGGTCCTCTGTGGCAAAGACTTGCCAGGGATAGGAAGGAATGGAAACAGTTGGAGGAGGCCTTTGTGCCACAAAGGCAAGCTATACAAGAGGACAGCTGTGCTTGTTAGACTTTTTTCTTTTTTTATATACATTTATATTTTGTTCTCTTGTATTAGTTAAAAATAAAGGCTTTGAATCTTGAATCTTGAACTTTCAGTATTATCCTCGGGCGATAATCAAGCTGCTGTGACCGCGATCAACGCGACCATGATCCCAGAAATCTGTGGAGCGAACTTCTTGCCCAGCGCTGATGCTGCAGATACCTTACAGCGGCAGCCATATGAGAAAATCCAGCTTTTATCTGGTTAGTGGCAACTTTGCTAATGTTTTTACAATCTAGCCTAATTTAAGTCTAATAAGTCAATTAAGTCTAACCAAATTTACTAAGGATATTTAACATAATGTTCTCTTTGGGCAAGACACCCCGTTCTTGTTTTTTTCCACGTATTACGGTTAAGCACTTAACACAAATGTACTAACGGTAAGGGCAGGAATCAGGAACTAGACTTAGTGGAAAGTCTGACTCCCTGACGTTAAAACTGTATAGGATTTTGTAATGACATTTGATTTCAAATGGTTTTTGTCTGAAAAGTAGGAGTATTAGACATAGCCATAGACATAACGTTTATTACTAACAAACACACACACAGAAACACACACACACACTTAAACACACACACACAAACACACACACACAGAAACACACAAATAAAAATAAAAAGCATGAGAGATAAAAAAAAATTCTTTTAAAGAACAACGCATGCGTCGGGTTGTCTCTCTCCTTAAAATATGGAGAGGGGGCCGATGGCTGGCCATGCGTCATACTCGTGAGCGGGTGCTACTTGTGGTTACTGGTCGTACTTGAATTCGTGTATGCGGTGATGTTAGTTATTTCGACTATGTGTTTGCGTGTTGTTCCCACGAGAATGTAAATGCGTGTTCCTATTTCACCATGCCTCCTGCTGATAGAGGACAAGTCTTTGTTTTTAATTTATGTTATTATTATTAATTACTTAATATGTCATGTGTAGCATGGTGAAATGGTTGCAGCTCCTTACAAACGTTGTGTAAAAAAAAATGGCGATTAAAAAGAGTGGCGGAGAGTTTATTGCCAGTTCTTCTCTTCCGTTCTACGCCCTTGATTTGAGGACTAGCAGAAAATGTAAAATTAGAAGCATTAATATGTATTTCTTTACTGACGAGTCATAAGTCATCATCAGTCAAGTACATTATGTTACCTATATGATTAAATGTTCTTTTACTTTATTTTACGTACGTTTTACGGTAAGAACTCACGAAGCGGTTTGCACCCGCGCCCGCCGCGCTTGCGGGCCCGCAGCCTTTGTAGGATACAGATATTTATATCAAAAATTAAATCACATTTCACGACGCGTTTTACGCCCGCGGCGTGTGCGATTGTTTGCGGGTCCCGCTGCACAGGCGGTCTTCTTGTACCGGCGGGCGCGGTTGCGGTCCCGCAGCCGCGGCGGGTAGCTCCCGCGCGCTCTGCGGTGGGCGGGCGGGCGACGCGACGTTGCTAATCATGCTTATGTTGCTAATTATGTTAATAATGCTTCGTGAGTTCTTAGCGTTAAGCGTGTAATGGGTGTGGTTGTAGTGCTCGTTCAGACACGGCGGGAACCGCACGATTGTCAGATCGTGCGGTTTGAACCTCAAAAATGTCGACTGTTCAAACAGTGGCGGTTAGTTAGCGATCAGTTTCAAGATGGAAGTCGAAGAGGAACTGCGTGTCTGTAGTTGATACAGAAAATAAAGAAAAGGCAGATTCAGAGAGAATCGACTGACACATTGCCAATTTGTAACACTATATCCCAATTTAAGAATGTTTGAGAGAATTTTTTTTTACTATTTGAGAATGTCAATAAAATCTTTTGATGAACTCATTGAACTAATCAGGGAAGACATTTCAAGCTCTGAAACACATATGAGGGCAAGCGTGTTACCAGAAGAAAAACTCTCCACTTCATCAATAAATAACTCAGTGTCGAAGCAATAGCGAGCTCACGGTGCTCTTGTTATGACGTGTTAATCGCGCGGTGCCCGCAATGCTAATGAACGCTGAGTAAGATCTTCATAGTAATAGAATCGCGCGGGAGTATCGCGATTCTATTTTCTGGCGGTTGGGTTGCGGAAACCGTGCGGTTTGATTAACCGCGCGGGTATGTCTGAACGATTACTTAATAACTCATACAAATAAGACCCGCGCGATTTCCATGCGATTCTGAAATCGCGCGGTTCCCGCCGTGTCTGAACGAGCACGTAATTGGCCCTGGCTCAGCATTATGCTGAGGGGCAGACTGTTCTTCAACGCTGGTCATTCTGCCAGAGACCACAGTTTGCGCGTCAGTCGCAAAAAAATAATAATGTAATAATACTAATACTTAAAAAAACAATAATATTAGTAAAAGTTAGCAGTGTAAATAATGAAGTCTTGTGTATAAGCATGTTTGTTTAATTGTTAAAATTCTATCAAAAATATTGAAGCAAATGCTTCATTTAAATTATATAACCCACCTTATAATACCTGATTATGGTTTGAATATGGAACAAATATTTGCATTTTAATTCAGGCATATATCTAGCGTGCATGGCAGCTGCGGTCCTAATTGTTGCAATTGGGGTAGACTCTATGGAGAGGTATGTATAATAATTATAATTAAAAACATTACATTATTTTAATTTTCGTATTCCTTAACAGTGACAACTAATGACAACTTACTGTTTATGAACACCCATTTTACTGATATGTGATATTATTTATAAATTAACTTTTCGTTTATCTGTGGATGTATTGCACCAATTTTAAAAGTAGCAGAAAGAAAAATATTTGTGAATACATTCAAGTGTATTGACTAAACGATTCCGCTTGGTAAAATATCAACATTTACTACACTATTTTATACATAATATCTGTATATATGTCGCAGCCAACTAGCTTAATTAGCCGTTCAATTATCAGCCTATCCTTTTAACTAAACAGCGCCGTTTAAAAAAACGTGTGTGTATATAATATGTTAACGTAAAATTGTAAACACCGTTAGATTGTAATCTATCTCGCGAGATTATAAACTGTCGAAAGATTGTGAACCTCAGCGTACTGCTTACAATTTAACGTATTATTATTCGGTAGATTGTAATCTATCGAAGTGAAACCGTCAAATTGTGAAACGGATCGTACCTCGCGCGCTGATTGGTTGAACGGAATATATAGTCAACAGCTAGGCAAGAAATTAAATTTGAGTATTTTTGAAGTGAAAACTTCTTTAGCAGCGTTGTAATGGGTGAATGGGTAAGAAATGTTAAACTCGCGTCAGGAGTCGGCACACGTGACCTGATCGAAAATTCGTGACGGATGTTTTTTTTAAAGGATTATGAACCTTCGTACTATATAGTTACGGTTTTAATTCATTTGTCTCTTTCCTCAGATACATTGATGCATGTGGAATTGGACCTTAAGTCAATACATCAAGGTTTAATTTTGCGAAACGTCTAAAGCTTTATCATTAACGATTTGGTCAGACTGACGCGTATAAAAAGGGCAACTTAAAAAATAGTGAATTTTCCTAATTGAATTATTTAATACTAATTTTAATTATTTTGTGTAGGATTTTTAAGGTGAAAACTTCTTTAGCGGCGTTGTACACTTTTTTTGGAATGGGTGAAAAATGTTAAACTCGCGTCAGGACATGGAGGAGAGTAGCTGGCTCGGCGTATTTAATGTAATATAAATTGTCATGTCATGTCAATTGTGTACGAATTACGATAGCGCAATAAATGAATATTGAATTCTACCACATAAATGATAGTACTTTCATACTGATAATTAAAGCAATTCGTGCAAAATTATTTCCTAACCATTCCAAAATATCAAAAATGCACTACGTTAATATTCAAGTTTTCACTTCTGCCGGCACTCCTGGAGTGCAACCCGTCTCTTTTTTTTAGTTATTCCTTCTCCGAGGAAGGTTTCTATGGAGAGAAAAATTTAACGGGAACCTCTGAAAACCAGTATTCTATTTCTGTAGTTGAGAACGCAACAGAACTAAATTTTCCGGCTGCGCTTTGTTGACGGCCCGTGCAAAGCCGGGACGGGTCGCTTGTTTTTAATAAATCGTCTATGCTTAAAATCGCGTGATCTACGTTCTGATCAGAAATGCAACTCAAAAAATATGTACCATACAATAATCATCTGTTTAATATCTATTTATTTAAAAACCGATTCATCAGTACCGGATCACGAGCTTTAGAAACCAGCTATGTTTGCGGTAGTATGATAAATATAAGAACTAGTAAGAGTGAGTCAATAGAATTTAGAATAATTTTGTTCAGAGGTAATAATTTTTTTAGTCTATAATAAAGTGATAATAAATCTTATAGTTACGACACTGGTCGCGCTTCCAAAGTAATGGGAGGTGGTGAAATGCTCATGGCGACCCTGAAGCTATTAGAGGAGCCCAAGCAGATTATGCTGATAACCATCATGGTCTTCACCGGATTACAGCAGGCTTTCTTCGGAGCTGATTTTACAGCGGTTAGTATTTGTTTTTCTTGCAGATGCATTGATTAAATGCCATAATAGAGATATTATGGCATCGGCATTAAGTGAGGTCTACTACGAGGTCTCGGGTTCAAATTAAGGTCAACGAGTATGTAACGCTTTGGATCCTGTAGATGCTCTCTTGTTGGGTATTTTGATTAAATAAAATCTGACGATTTAAATAAATTGTGTAATTTTTTTAAGTGAATCTTTTGATGCGCATGAGGGTAAAGTTTTTACGGATGAAACGTCACGAAGATGTGCAGCGGTTTTGTGGAAGAAAAGGGAGAGAGCGATCGAGATCGATTGAGAGATAGTGAGAAGGGCGAATTACCATATAGAAATTATATGTATAAAATTAAAATTTCGTAAAGAGAATTTATGAAATATGTATTAGTATTTTATATTTTATGCAAAATAATTAATTGAAATGTCAAATGACGAATTGTAAATTAAAATGCCACGTGTTTTTATTATCGAAAAAATAAATTTAAAAAAATTAAATTTATTATTTGTATTAATTTTCGACACTTAATATTTTAATGACAATTAAATTCTTAACATATCTTGCTTTTCCCTCCCTCTAAGTCTCGGAAATCTCAAGATTTGTATAAATATGAACGAGACTTAAAAATTAGTTTGCCAAAGAAGTTTCACTTCTGACATGCACGCACTTTTTTTATGATTAATTTGCAACACAGATTTCTTAAGCATTTTCAAATATGTGTTTCAGTCATTCGTGTCATGCGCAGTCGGAACTGGAACAGTTGGCTATGTGATGCTGACCTTCGGTGTTTCTGATGTTATAGGATGCTTTGTTACTGGATTTATCGCAAAGGTATTTGATCAAAATTTAATTATTAGTGAAAATCCTTAGAATATTAGATTTAATTAAGCTGGGTTCGTTGCTTACATTAGTCAAGGTCGGTCATAAAAGGCAACCACCGCAGCCCATGGATACTCAGATATTGTATTTACATAATAATATTAAACTTTAGTATACAGTTTTGTGGCATACACAAATTGTGGTTACGAAAAAATACTAGCAATACCTACCATCTAACCTGCGTTTAATTTAACTGCAAGTATATAAATTGTAGTTAATAACTAAGAAAAAGGTGTTCATGGTATCCTACCATGTGTTACATACGGCTGCGAGACTTGGGCATTATCTCAGAAACATCTTCTAAAGTTGAGAACATCCCAAAGAAGAATGGAAAGAAGCATGGTGGGTGTAACACTGAGACATCGAAAAAGAGCAGAAGAGATCAGATCAGCGACCAAAGTAGAAGACATTATAAAGAAAATAAGGCGCTGGACTGGGCACATGACGAGAGATAGCAGGTTGAAATGGACAAAAATAATTACAGAATGGCAACCACGCGATGGAAAAAGGAAAAGAGGAAGACAGAGCAAGAGATGGGCAGACGATATAAAGATAATAGGAGGCACAACTTGGACAAGAAGAGCTAATATCAGAAAAGAATGGAAACAGCTGGAAGAGGTCTATGTGTCACAGGACCCGCTGACTACCTAAAACGGGTCAAGTGACGTATTAGATTAAGTTTTATTTATGTATTAGAATTAAGTGTTTTTTTATGTAACTTAAATAATAGTTATTATATTGTACTGGGTGTCAGCAATAAAGGCTTAATAATAACAATATAAATTGTATGTATAAATCTATATGGTTACCAGCATTAACAACGCAAATAAAACTTTACAGGGTTACTCATTATTTTGATCATCCAAATCCTGTAAGGAAGGATCGCATTGCTTGTAGTAAGTGATGCACTTAGTTGAGCAAAGTAATAGCTATGTATTTAGTGCAATGAAGACTCTTGTTTGTAATATTTTTATTTTACGTACGAATTAAATTCTTTCTGCTTTTTTTGTCTATTACTTACGTGCCTGTTATGTTCACATTAACTTTAATTGAATAATAGTTTGTTAAATCCAAGAGATGGGTGTTCTTATTCAAGGCTGCAGCTCATAACTGCAGTACATAACCTACAATCTTTCAACCAACTTTCACCAATTTCGATGACATTTTGGTAAGTTACAAAGTTCATGGATTTTTGTCCTTTCGATTTAATAATAAGTTCCATGATAATTTTTTTAATCTTGAACGTTGCCTTAATAATAATAATCCTTTATTAACCACATCTTATACAAACATTTAACAAAAATAGATATGAATACAAAAAAATACTACTTAACTACTTATACATTACTACTACTCTTACATTAGACTTTAGACTCCGCGGCCTCTGTCCGGGAAAAGGCCTCCTCTCACTTTTACCACCCAATTTTATTTTGTGCAATCGTCATCCAAATATTTCCAGCTACTCTGCCGATCCCGTCGGCCCATCGCTCTATTGGTCGTATTGAACGTTGCCTTACATTATGGTATTATTGAATATCATACTTACTTTGACTATTTCGCTTGTTTCACGGACAAATAGGTGTTTTACTTAAATTTAGCCTTTTGCTTTTTTTTATTGGTTTGAGGATTAAATCCAAGAATACATGATATTATGATATGATATCTCTCTGTGATAATCTTCTTAAGACACTTAACAACACTAGATATCCGATGAAATCCTTTTCTACTTCTCAATTTTTTAAATATATTTACTAAAATGTATCTCTCAATTGTATTAATTTTTCACAGATATCAGGACGGCTACCTCTGATCTGCGCAGCTACTGTGATTCATATGACTCTTGTGGCCACAATACTGCTGTGGAAGCCTCAAGCGAATATGAGCTACGTGATGTACATCATCGCGGTACTGTGGGGTATCTGTGATTCCATCTGGCTGGTCCAGTCTTATGGTACGCAAATCAGAGAATTTAGGTTTAATAAACTAGCAGAAAACGCCGTGCAACTCCAGGGTTTGCCAATCAGAAGTACCCTTTTTAATGGAACAGGAGGCTCATCTGATGTTAAGTGATAACACACACTGCCTAAAGGATCGCAAGTGTCTTGCCAGCCTTTTAGAATAAAAAGCAATTTTTTTGAAGTAGGTACCCTAAGTCGAATTGGTTCGGAAATACTTCAGTGGGGCAAAAACTGCCTTAAAAACGCTCTGTTGTCGACGGACGTTGAGGTGGTACCAATGGAATTTGGTATTTGGCATCGACGTCTGATGATGATACTGTAACTGCACTGGCTTTTGTCCTACACTATTATAAGATTACTCCGGGTATTTCTGAACCAATAAAAAGATAGTTTCAATATAATAGCAGAAAAATTAATATCATAAACGTATTTTGTCTATAATAATAATAATTGCTTGTAATACCCATTAATCACATTTTCAGCATTAGTTGGAATCCTTTTCCCCGGAAGAGAAGAAGCTGCCTTTTCAAACGCCCACCTCTGGTCATCTGTCGGCTTTATCATAGCCTACGTGATTTCGCCCTATCTCCGTACAAGTTCCAAAGCCTATCTCATCGGAACAACAATGCTTGTCGGTGTTTCTCTATACTTCATAGTGGAATTCCAAGTGAAGAGGGAAAGAGAAGAGAAGGAAACCAAAGAGCGTGTGAATGGTTTAGATAATAAGGCGTTCACTATTGCAGAATAAGACAGGTCTGCTATGATTTTTTTTATTCCAGATCAAATATGTTGGTGTATACAATATACAATATACATATTGCAAATATTAACATTATTTTATTCATGTCACATTTTGTTTCACTTAAGTTGACAGAAGAATATCTTTTATTTAGTAAATTCGCTTGTTTTTTTATATTCATTCCATGGTCTGTTTTTTTTATGACTCTGGCGCGATTTGTGCATTGCCAGCGTCAAGTATAGGATTTTTTATAATTCGTGCTTGTCTTTAGAAATTCGACCGTGTCCTCCATGTACGGTTTAGGCACTCGCCCGGTACCGCACAACCCTCCCAAAGGCCGAGAACAAATTTAAATTAAATTAAAACTTGCCCTCGAACCGGGAATCGAACCCGGTACCCCTCACCTAGCTGCCTCTTAATTAGACCGCTAGGCTATGAGGCCCCTCCATGGTCTGTTTTTGCAATCTTTGTGCATCCAACCTATACTCTGTGGCTGATCATTCTATAGTATATAAACCGTTTTATACTCTGTGACTGTAACCATCCAGAGTAATAAAAAAATAATAAAGTACTTCATTAATTTTATCAATTGCTCCATACTTTTGATTTTCGATCAAAAAGCATCAACTGAATCTTCTAAATTTGACGAGATATATATAATATGACTTCTGTTTTATATTACTTTTAGAAAAACTATAAATAATAATAGTTTTTTTTAAACTTACGAAATACTTAATGACGCAGACCTATGTAATTTATTATAAAATATATAAGACAAAGTAGCCGTGGTATTTTTTTTTTTCTAAAAAAGTAGAAGGTCACACTTCGTCTGTGTCGATTTTGAGGTCTAAGGCATGTCGGTTACTGAATGTTTGGCTTACGTACATGCAAATGTTAATTGTGCACATAAAATAAATGTGCAGCCGTGATTCGAACACATAGTCATGTGTAGTGGCTTGAGAAACCTTCAACCAAGTCTGGTTGAAGGTTTCTCAAGCCACTACGCTAACACCGTAAAGAAATTAGCAGATTATATAAAACTTGTATGAAGAATTGAATGGAGATGAATAAAATAAAGAACATGATCTCTGTGTCATGTGAAATGAACAGTTCTCACATACTAGATATGAAAAAGATTTAATGAATGGACCCGGCTATGTATTAAAATTACATCTAATATATAAATTTCTCGTGTCGCGGTGTTTGTAGTTAAACTCCTCCGAAACGGCTTGACCGATTCTCATGAAATTTTGTTTGCATATTGGGTATGTCTGAGAATCGGACAACATCTATTTCTCATCCCCCTAAATGTTAAGGGTAGTCCACCCCAAAATTATAATTTTTTAATTTTTAGATAAATTTTTTTTAATGAATCAGCATTAAAAATACATACAACCCCTAATTTTCACCCCTCTACTTTCAACCCCTATTTTTTTATTATAAATGATATACAGGGCAAAACCACGTTTGCCCGGTCAGCTAGTTATATATATAAATCTTATGTGCGTGTGTCTATGTGTGTTCAAGTAGATTATAATGGTTTAGATTAACAATTTTTTCTGTATTTATGAGGGTACAGGGGTCTATCGGGTCGGTCTAGTATGTAAGTCAAAATTTACAAAATGTATTTAATAGTTTTGTAAATATTGACTTTTTTTATTCGTTCTATTAAAACCTAGTTTTAAGAGTTATTATCTATTAGAAATTGTATTACCATATTATTAACTACTTGAAGTACGATGTAGGTTTGTTATGAATAATTATTGTTAATACGTTATTTTAAAACGTTTCAGGTTAGTGTTATGTAAGTTATATTTGTATGTGTAACATAGTCGTTCGATTCATACACATACGAAATTTGACACATTCCTGTCATGTGTATTAGCAAATTCCGATAAATTCAAAACCAAAAGGATATAATGGTATTTTAATTTTATTTAACATACAGACATTTATTTATAACATACGATAATTGAGTGATATATTTATTACTGTAAAAGCTCGAACTACAGTTAATCTTAAGATTTAAGTGTAAGTCTTAGGATTTACCGTACCGAGTTGGTAAATGTAAAGTATTTCTAAAAATACGACGACTTTTTCGATAATTTTCACGTATAAAAAAACGCATACTTTTATGCGCCTAAATTATGCATACTGCAATACAAATAGAAAATCTAAAAATGGTTATATTACTTTGAAAGTTATATTTTATTAAACTAATTGTAAGTACTATCTAAAAAAATATAATGTATCTGTGATAACTATATAAATTATTAAAAAATATTACTAATATTATTTTATTTCTTTCGATTTCGGATATGTCAACTCCACTAATATAAAGAATGGCTGTCAGTTTGTTCTTTGGGTGTCTCTGCTGAATCGATTTTGAAAATTATTTTAGTAGCTAAATAAAGATAGCCAAAATGATATAAATAGTTTAAAAAAATACGTTTATAAACATAACTAGGAAGGAATTTTAATTAAGTTAATCGTAATTAATGCGTTGAAAATTTAATGGGAAATATTAAAAAACCACATAGTCCTAGTCACAAATCTCTTTATCACTTTCTTGATATTTTTTTTAAATCAACAAGTACGACGTTACGACTTTTTTAACGACGGTTTTCTCTCGACAGTATCGTATTAAAATCAAAATAACAATTCTATTCATAAATAGCGGTTCCCCGAACAAAGGACTAACCCTAGAACAGAACCCGTCCCGTTTCTTCCTGCTAATGGGCACCACGCACCCGTGGGGTCAGTCCGAATTGGACCTTTTCACCTAGTGTACGTATCTGTTCTCGGCAGCGCGCTTTATTTAACGAAATTCCCAAGTTATTTTTTATCTTAACAAGTTCTTGTTACAAATTTAAAGGAATGGATTCTAATGAAGAAGATAAGAAACTTACAAATTACATTAATAAAGTCATGGTAAACTGTAAAAAAAAATATTATTTTAACTTACAAAATATGTCTTTTTCGTCCCCTAATTTCCTTAAATATTTTTTTCTTTACTAGTGTTTTTGTTTATGTATCGGGGTAGATCGGGCTATTGTTTTTATTACAGGTTGTTATTTGATATAAATTTATATTTTTTTATTTTTAGTAAAAATAAATTTTAATTCAATTTTTATACTTTTTATGCTTGTTTGCTTGGTTCGTCACTTACTTTTGTTAATTTAAACTACACAAATCGCAATATTTTAGTTTTGTCCAGAAGAAATAGAATAGGGATTGTAAAATAAAGTGCGAACATGAAAATATTTATAAAGAAAGATATATTTCTATAAAGATTATTTACTAGGTTATTAAAATAAAATTAGTGAAAGTGAAATCTGCTGTTAGATTGTTATAGGCCACACGAACCAAATTATAAAACAAAATCAATAAACATTTTCTATGGTCATTAATCGTCATATTTATCCCATATATTAAATATAATATTAAATAAAATAAAAATATTAATAATAACAACATTATAAATAGTTTAATGAGAAATAATTAACTATAGTATAAAAATCATAATCACGATCATTAAATTTAAAGTTTAATAATCGTGAGAACAAATTTTTTACATTATATTTTACATAATGTAAAAAATTTGTTTTTTGCTATACAATTAATATAATATACAAAAGTTCATATTTGCCATGTTAATTGATGTCCTGTAGACTTGTAGAGTATAGTAATAACGTGCAATTCAATTTATTGTAATTTCTGCTGATTATTATATCCAAGTACTCACACACCAATCCGAAACAATTCAGTTTATTCAGAATCAAACCACCAAACAAGCTCTGAAACGGATCTATAAATTGAAAACATTTATTGATTCAGGAATACACAATTTAAAAATAGTAATGTAAATTACAAGCTAAACTACTTCTATAAATATGAAAATTATATACTATCGAATTAATTTTCTATTCAAGACCTTGAGAACAATTGTCTTATTGTCAAATTTACAATTTGATCAGGCGTGACTAAAGCAACGAAATTCTTACGTGGAATTTTTCAATTTGGAGTATATTACGGCTTCAATATCAATTCACTTTCTATTTTTAGCAGGCAAGTTGGTCTATGTTAATAAAGCGTGTAACTACAGGAAAGTGTAGTTAACAGTTATAGGTGTAGGTTTAGTAGAAAGCCTGATTTGCAGGTATCTTGCAATTTCCCAATAGCGACAGCGATGACCCCAACGTATTCAATCATTTTAAGTACCATCTCGCGAACATATTCTGCGTGTCTTATCTGTTTTGTCCAATTAGTAATTTCACTCTCTGCAAGTTTAACAATGCGCTTGTGGGCAACAAAGTAGCCAGTAGTTTGTTATTTGTATCTTAGCCAAGTGCTCGCCAACTCACCATAGATAAGTATGTAAGACGACTAAAACGTCACCATATCTTAGAGTTAGAAAACCGGCAGTAGCTGGTAGCATATGAGTAGATGCTTCCAATGGGCAGCCACTCTACGTGACAGCACCACAGAACAGATTCGCTGGATTCCTCCCTGTTGTATTAATATGCGCTAGCAACATTAGCATATACTAGGGCCAGTATAGCCCTGCTAGCATGGGTAAAGATTTTAGAACGAAGGTTTCAATTATAATATATAATGTGTTACATTTTGTCACGTAATTATCATATTATAATTACGATACAGAATAATTAAAAATTCGTGCACATTTTATGTAAAATGTTTTATCGTCTTCATTTCAGTTTGACATTGAAAACATTGTTAGTAGTTCGCGTAGTATTATTTTTATTACAATACTTTTTTACTAAACATATTTCATATTTACGATTAAGTATACAGTATTTACAATGTATTAACCTACAAAGTAATAATAAAAATAATTAAAAATTATTAGTTAAGTATTAGTAGTTTATATTTTTTATGCTTATCGTATACACTTTTGCGTACGGTAAAAAAGAAAATCAGTGGCGCTACAACCTTTTAGGTCTAGGTCTCAGATTTCTGAATCTGTTTCATGATCATTTTTTAAATCTAATAGGCAAGTAGGTGATCAGCCTCCAGTGCCTGACTCACGCCGTCGACTTTTTGGGTCTAAGACATGTCGGTTTCCTCACGATGTTTTCTTCACCGTTCGAGCAAATGTTAAATGCGCACATAGAAAGAAAGTCCATTGGTGCACAGCCGGGGATCGAACCTACGACCTCCGGTATGAGAGTCGCACGCCGTAGCCACTAGGCCGACACTGATCGTACGGTACCCAACAATATATTTGTATTTGTGTGCTAGTTTTTAAGTAACGAATCTAGTTGTGTAACACCACCTTTGTAGGTTTTACACAAATGACCTTTCTAAAGTAATTAATGATATAAACATGTTTTATTGGCTCTTAATACAAGCGAGGTAAAGGAAACCTAGAGATTACTTCACATTTATTATCGTTATCGCTTAAAGTGTTGGTCTACTGTCTATTGTTAACAACTTCTAGGGCGCATACTGGCAGCCAATTGAAATTTAGATCATTTTTTGGCGTTTTGAAGTATACTTAGGATAAGATTATTTTGATTGTGCCTTTACGAAACGTTGCATCGCTTGGCTGTACGTTTCAAGTGTCAATTGTTTTTTTTATTCAATTGTAAGCGAGACGTCCTATTGATGATGTCATTTGTGTATCGCGCTTAGTACGTTCATAAAATCATATGAGACTTCAGGCAGAGTTGTGGCGATGTAAGACTATCAAAAAGTCAAAAGTCAAAATCATTTAGGTAACACAATGTACACTTATGAACGTCAATAAAGAAATACATATTAAATGCTAAATGCTTCTTTACATTTGCCTGTTCTCAAATCAAGGGCGTAGAACGGACGATAACAACTGGCAATCTCTGCCACTCTTTTTCTGCGTTTGTATAAAATAATGAATTATGGGGTGGTCACTTAAGGGTATGTCTTCAGTTCTTTGATTTAGTATCGGATGTGGATATAATTTACAAAATATGTATGTATAGGTACTTATGTACCTCATTTTAAAGCGAACTTTAAATCAAATATCCCGCGTCCATATCCTCGAAGCCAAGCTCACAAACTTCCGAATACAGAACCTAGGAGAAGTTATCTCGGAGTTATTATTACGAGTCGACAAAATTACGATAGCCGCCTCTCAATTGTATTTTTTAAATATCGAATGATATTATTAAGCGCTGCTCGCATTGCCCATTGATGGTTCAATGAATACTTTAATAAACATTCTGATACTGCGCAGAAATTCGCTTGTATAAACTCTCAATTAAAATGTATGGGTTTTGGCAAGAAAGTACCTACGCATATTAAAACAAAATATCCTGTTTTAACAGTTAGGTAACGGACAACCTCAATGACGAAACACGTCTATAAAAGCACCGTTGAATTCGAATGAATGAAATATGAATTACGTAATTAATAAATTTTATTAACATCGAAAGGCATGTTTAACCTCGTGACATTACTGTTTGCGTTCTTTCTCTTTATTCATTGAACTCTTACCGAAGACAGGAGAGAGTGGAGGAAGTTGTACGGCGCTAGTCGGGACCTTCAAACGAAGAGGGCGAGCTTAAGAACATTCTCTGAAGAATAATTGAGTCGATACATTTATCAGGCGTGGTGTTAAACCATATTGTATTTCTATAATTATTCTTGAAGCCAAGCTTTAACCTAATGGCAGGTATCGTGGTGATGTTGGGAATCCTATTAAAAGTAAAAGTAAAAAATCATTTAATCATATGGGTAACATAATGTACACTTATGACTTGTCAGTAAAGAAAAACATATTAATGCTTCTAATTTTACATCTACTGCCAGTTCTCAAATCAAGGGCGTAGAACGGGAGAAAAGAACTGGTAATAAACTCTCCGCCACTCTTTTTAATCACCATTTTTTTTGTTTTACAAAATGTTTGTAAGAAGCTGCAACCATTACACCATGTCCCATGTGACATTTTACAATTATTTAACACAATTCATAATAATAACATAAATTAAAAACAAAGATTTGTCCTCTATCTGCAGGAGGCATGGTGAAATAAGAGTACGCACTTAAATTCTCGTGGGAACAACATTCATATTGTGTGGGAGAGATAAATGAACAGCACTTTTAACTCCCTATAAATAATGGCTTATTAATTAATTGAGGGACATTTGTTACAAAACAGTATTCCAAAAAAAAGCCGCGGGCGTGGAGAATAGTGTTTGCACTTTGCGACTACATCACGTGGTAGGTAACATTACGCCTTTTTTATAGAACAGGGGGCAAATGGACGGGATGACACATACTAAGTAGTACCATGAACACTCTCGATGCCAGAGGGCCCGCGAGTGCGTTGCCGGCGTGTTGGTACTAGTTAGAATTGGTGCACTCTTGAAGGATCCTAAGTTGAATTGGTTCGTTAATACTTCATTGGGCACTGGCTTATAGCTAAGAATAGCAGAGGGCTTTGAGTGTAGACCCAGCCCCACAGTCCCCGCGTCAAGCTCAATATCCACGGCTATATTCACGTCATTTAAAAAAAAAGTGGCTTAAGCGTGCGATTCTTAATACTGAGGTCGTGTTTTGGAGCTGCCTGGATAAGTTATACGAGTTAGTAACATTTCCTCGTACGATGAAAGAAAATATCGTGAGGAAACCTTCTTGACTCAAAAATAGACGACGATAATCAAACACAGAAGGTCAATCTATAGAAAAGATATAATAAGTGCATGCGTTAGCCCTGTCTTACTGCAGAATTTACTATTTGTATAGTTTTACTTTTTTTTTTAGACAATCCACACCAATTGACCTAGTCCCACGCTAAGCTGGTGAAGTTATGGGTACTAGGCAACGGATATACATACATATTATAGATATATAGACATATAAATACATATTTGAACACCCAAGACCTAAGCACAACACCAGATGCTCATCACATCGATGTTTGTCTCAGCCGGGGATCGAACCCGGGACCCATGGATTCGCAGTCAGGGGTACTAACCACTAGACCAATGAGCCGTCAAATTTTATATATTATATTTTCGTCTTTTACGAAACAGAACCAGATGTTTCTGATTAGGGTATATTAGCGAGCAAACAATTCCCCTCAAATCTGCTTATTCAATATTCATACTTGTATATTTCTTTTAAATAACGCATTGATAACTAGCATAGATATACGTTCTTATGTTTTCTAATATTCTTTATACATTTATTTCGCAGATTAGCTTGTGGTGTGCACCGATCTTAAAAATAGCATTGACATTGTAGTTTTGCCTTGACAGTTCTAACACATATTATTTTCTATGATCATATCGTTTGCGCCGGTAATCTACTATAATTATAACTAGATTTTAATGATATCTTAATAAACTACTTTTGACGCTGATCCACTTGTAATAGAGAAATTTGATAATTATAAAGACATATTCAACAAATAATTGTAGTAATTGTGCGTGCATATCCCATTAGGTATTTCTCGTTTAATTTCTGATACCCGCGTAGTTATTATAAGATGTGATTAGAGTTGGGTACCTACTGTATCTCTAAGTACAAATTTATTATAAACTAGTGGATCCGACAGACGTTGTCCTCTACTCGAACACAAATTTCATCAAAATCGGTCCAGCCGTTTAGGTGTTTAATTACAATCACATGCACAGAAGATTTATACACGTACCAGCTGTTTATTTGCTGTATAGATAAATAACCTAGATACCGACTGCAGCGCCATCTGCCGGGCTGGTTTGTGAATCTAAACCATCCAGTATGCTGTAGGCTGATCACCACTGAAGTATTTCCGAACCAATTCGACTTAGGGTCGTTTCAAGAAAAGAGCGTCCCAATTCTTAAAAAGGCCGGCAACACACTTGCGAGCCTTCTGGCAATGTGATTGTCCATAGGCGGTGGTATCAGGTGAGCCTCCTACCAGTTTGCTCATGTTACATTGAGAAACTTACCTATCGAAGAGCTACCTGACTATCTACAAAACACAATTGTTATAACTAGTAATAAAACAACATATACCGGAAATATACAATTATCTTCTTCTCAGTTACGCTGATCCGACTAAATTGTTATATCGTTCTAATGAACTTTCCTCGGAAGTAGGTTGTCAACAGGGTGATCCCCTTGGGCCTGCAATTTTTAGTTTGGCTATAAATCCGATAATCAAAAATCTAAATTCTAATTTCAATGTTTGGTATTTGGACGACGGAACCCTAGGAGGTGATGTGGATACTGTGTTTTCGGACCTTCTTTTAATCAAAAATAAATTTGAAGCCATTGGTTTGGAGCTTAATTTTAACAAATGCGAACTTTTCATAAATAACTGCGACTTAAATTTAAATGATGTAAAAAAAAAAATTTCAAATTTTGGCTCCAAATATTAAAATAGTTAACAGGAATTCCCTTTACCTTTTAGGTTCTCCAATTTTTAATGAATCTATTTCTGATTATATTCATACTTCAATTACTAAATTTCAAAATTCTGCTGACCGTCTCCTTGAAATTAGTCCACATTATGCACTTTGCATCTTAAAATTCTGTCTTTTCCTCCCAAAATTTACGTATGTGCTCCGTTGCTGCTCCTTTTGGAATCACCCAGATCTTTTAACACCATTAGACGACTTAATCAAAATTACCTTAGAATCACTTCTTAATATGCAGCTGAACGAGCAATCTTGGACCCAAGCTTCCCTACCCATCCGTTATGGTGGTTTAGGGATTCGCAAAATTTCCAGTGTCGCTTTGCCAGCCTTTCTATCTTCTGTCCATAGTTCAGCAAATCTCATAAGTAAAATTTTAAGGGCTTCCCCTTCAAACTTTGAGATTGCTGGCTTGGAAGAAGCTAGAAACGCTTTCTTGATTGCATGCCCAGGTCAAAATTTTCCATTATCTCTAAATTCACAGAGGAGCTGGGATGACATACACTGCAAACTGACTTTTGACGATCTTTTGAGTTGTAGTACAGGTTCGGCGCGTGCTAGGCTTTTGGCCGTGGGTACGCATGAGGCCGGCTACTGGCTTCACGCTTACCCATCGTCAAATACAGGAACTTTTCTTGAGCCTGACACGATTCGAATCGCAACCTGTCTACGGCTTGGGGTTCCGGTCTGCGCTCCTCATATATGTCCCTGTGGCAGTGATGTCGACAAGTTAGGACATCACGGCCTGTCATGCCAAAAAAGTGCAGGCCGCTTCTCGAGACATGCCGCACTTAACGATATCATACGCCGTTCCCTTGCCACCGTCAACGTGCCAAGTCTACTTGAGCCGAGTGGTATTGCAAGAGACGATGGCAAGAGACCGGACGGTATGAGTTTGATTCCATGGAAGATGGGTCGGGTACTGGTATGGGATGCAACCTGTTCAGACACGCTGGCCCCTTCCCATCTACATGGAACCAACTACAGAGCTGGTGCGGCTTGTGAAGCGGCTGAAAAAAATAAAGCATGGAAATACAGGGGTCTGGGCTCAGAATATGATTTTGTCCCATTCGGTGTCGAGACCCTTGGTCCGTGGGGTCCTAGCGCTTTAAGGCTTTTTAAAGAAATTTCAAAAAGGTTAGTCGACATCACAGGAGACCGAAGATCTGGCAGCTACCTCGGACAAAGAATTAGTCTAGCAATTCAAAGGGGGAACGCTGCCAGTATCTTCGGAACCTTGCCTAAAGGGACTCCTTTTAATGATATATTTTAGTTTATGTTAAGTTTAGTTATTTATTTCAATGTATATTATTTTATATTATAACCCTTAGTGTAGTTGTATGACGAAGCTATAACATAACAATAAAGGTAATTTAAAAGCTGTGATCTCACTAGTAATATTTAAATGTTTAACTTTAAATAAATCTGAATAATATAAAAAATAATTCATAGTTTCAAAAGATATTTTGGCGTTAAAAACAATTAAATACCCATCTAAGTTTATTGTTGCTGTACGTTTTTTGTCATTTATAACACAAGGTCTTCTTTTCTGCTAATCGAGGCTACGCCAAATTGAAAAAACCTAAAGCGAACTAATTAGAATAAAAAATTGGGAAAACATAAGAATTTATTTAGCATATTACGCAAATTAATAGAATTTTATCGCGTTATTAGCAAAAAATGGCACAATTAATTTTATGGTTATGATGCTAGAACTGATATGTGATATTATTTATAAATTAACTTTTCGTTTATCTGTGGATGTAACGCACCTATTTTAAAAATGTTTTTCAATACGAGAAAAATATTTGTAAATCCATTCCAGTGTATTGACTTAACTATTACGCTTAGTAAAATATCAACATTTACTACACTATGTTAAACATATTATCTGTAATAATTCTCTATATATGTCGCAGCCCACTAGCTTAATTAGCCGTTCAATCAACAGCCTAGCCTCTTTACTAAACAGCGCCGTTTAACTAGCGTCCTGAATTATATTCAGCCTTAGCTTTTGTTGCAACATTTAATAAACTGGCTGGCTAATGCTTAGGCCATCCGTACGATCAAGTGACAGAAATAAAAAAGCTGAAATATCTGACATAAGAAATTCTTTATTTAAAATATAACTTATTAGTGTTCTTACGCTTACTCTTCGTGTCACTACACTCTTTCATAAATTTTTTCATTAAATTTGTTGTTTGCCGACGCTTTATTGACGGTTTGAAGTAGGTGGCAGAAAGTGGAACTAAATTGAAAAGAACAGGATAGGCAAGTAATGTAACGTCATCGATTCATGTCATTTGCCTAGCCGTTTAATCAAATGGTTGAATATCATTCAGCCAACCAGTTAAACGGCGCTGTTTCGTAAAGAGACTAGGCTGTTAATTGAACGTCTAATTAAGCTGGTTGCCGGCGACATAAAGACGGAACTGCATACATGTATTAGTAGCTATAATTCTCTTGAGGTAACGTAAAGCAGGAATTATATCTATTAAAGAACAAGTAGAACACTGCTGTGCCTGACACTCCGTCGACGTTTTAGGCCTAGGACATGCCAGTTTCTTCTTTCTCCCTTCACCGTACGAGCGTGTATTAAATGCACACATAGACAAAAAGTCTTTAGGTGCACAACCGGGGATCGAATTTCGGACCGTAGGGGTGAGAGTAGCATGAAATTACTGGGCGAATGGTAATTCGAACTTATAAATAATCCAATTTTGGATTAAACAATTGGAGCGTAGCCTTGTTCATGATGATAATTTGATGCATAATAATAAAATATATTCGATACATTATCGTTGACGAAGGCCGGTACCACTCATCATTTCAAAGATAATACTTAGCTGAAAACAAGTTATTCGCGTGTTTTATATTTATATATACAGACTCCAGAAGATAAACCACTCCTTATATGGAAATTGTATTCGTTTTTACAACAAACTCCCAAGCGAAATAAGAGAATTATCACTGAATAAATTCAAAGCTCTCGTTAAACGTTAACTAATCAATAAAGCTTTTTATGAATTAAAATATTATTTAAATGATTATAATCCTTGGGGATTGACTTGTTCCAGTTCAAACAATTTGTGTGACTCAAAACTTGTTGATTAAAAAGAGCGGCGAAGAGTTTCTTGCCAGTTCTTCTCCCGCTCTACGCCCTTGACTTGCGAACTAGTAGTAAATGTAAATTAGAATTAATTTAACATATTTTCTGTTGACGTTCATAAGTGTACTTGGTTATCTATATGAATAAAGTTATTTTGAGTTTGAGTTTGGACATTATGAGGTCATAAAGTCGAAATTGTACATGTCAATTTAGAACACCAATAAAAAAAAAAACTGAAAGCAATGGTCAATGCCGGATTTAGAGGTCTGCAAGCCTACCTGGCCCCAAATTATTTTTCAAGTAAAATGGGATAAAATTGCCTAGTTTTTCTATTAATAATTTATTGTGAAACCACGTAAGTAAAACAATGTTTTGGATTGTTATTATTATATGTTACACAAATACAAAGAATTTTCATTTAATAATTTTACTATATCTATGTAATTAAATTTATACAAACTGTAGTTTTCCATTAACTAATCGATTTCCTAATCTTTATGTCCTGAAGTGTAGGCAATTATCCGAACGTTAACTAAGTACGAGAACGTTAAACGGTCCTAATAATACGTTTCATTGTTTACTCATTCTAGTTATTAACCGACTTCAAAAAGGAGGTTATTCTGATATTGTAAGAATTGCATATTTCATATTTATTTTCTTGATTGATTGCTACTTTTCGTTACTGCATGTTTGTCCACACATTTCTCGAAGTGATATCGAGATGTTTTTATTTGAATCACGTAAGCACATAAGACACCATCAAATCAGTTTAGTAGTTTTCAAGATGAGAGTATCAAAACATTACTAGAAGGTACATGAAGACTATAGATGACTATTTACAGAGCAGTGTTGGCTTAGTGGCTTTAGCGTGCGACTCATACCCTGAAGTCGCAGGTTCTAACCTCGGCTGTGCACTGTGACTTTCTGTCTATGTGCGCATTTAACACTCGCTCGAAGGAAAACATCGAGGATAAATCGACCTGCCTTAGACCCAAAAAGTCGACGGGGTGTGTTGACGGCAAGCACAGAAGGCAGCCTTGCGATTCTGTAACTCACTTTTCAAACTCTCACAGCGGTTTTCGCAGTGGCGGTCGCGCTCAAATCAGTAGTGAAGCAGTCATTTTACGATTTGGCATTCTGATAAGGACCGAGCTTGTATTTTATTGTTTATCAGAATGCCAAATCGTAAAATGACTGCTTCACTACTGATTTGAGCGCGACCGCCACTGCGAAAACCGCTGTGAGAGTTCGAAAAGTGAGTTACAGAATCGCAAGGCAGATCCTATTAGAAAAATCAAATGTATTTAGAGTCGGCTAATTTTTCTATTATTTTTTATAATTTATGCAGTGTTCAAGGTTAACCTTAGTTATAAACGTGTTCTATAACATATGAAAGGTACTAATACGTGTCACTTCGGTTGACCTTAGATCCGGACACGGTATCGTCAAGGATTCTTCTACTTCCCTATATCCTAATCCACTTACGCTTATACATTGCTATATATTTTGACTTTGAGATGTTTGCGAATTTGAATAAAAATCTAAATAATGCATAAAAACAAAAGACAATCTCAGGATGATAAAGCTGTTTCCTTATATTTCTTTAAGGGTAAATGATCAGCCTTTTGTGCCTGACACACAGTTTCTATTTAGGTGGCAAAGGCCAGTTTCCTCACGATGTTATGTACGTTATGTGCGATATCGTCCCAAATATCATATATAAAACATATTGTGAGCCGTAATTTAACCAAAGGGTTATAAGTCTCAAGCTTTAAGAAGTAGGCGAACACTGCTAACAGTATCAAACATTCATCGGACGTCGAGACAGAATACGAAATTCCACCCGTATCACCTCGACGTCCGCCGTTCCACAACTGAGCGTTTTTCAAGGCAGTTTTTGCCGCGCACCACCACTATGTGGAACCAGCTGCCCACTGAAGTATTTCCGAACCAATTCGACTTAGGGTCCTTCAAGAAAAGAGCGTACCTATTCTTAAAAGGCCGGCAACGCACTCGCGAGCCCTCTGGCATTGAGAGTGTCCATGGGCGGCGGTATCACTTGACATCAGGTGAGCCTCCTGCCCGTTTGCCCCCCGTTCTATAAAAAAAAAAACATATTCTTCTCATCGACTTCTTCTTTGAAGCAGACGTGACTTCTACCTGTATTACGATGCCCAAAGATTGATGTTACTTTGACGGTCATTATTCCTGATTTTACACTTTAAATACAAGAGGGTTAGGTATATTTTACTATTATCTATTTGTTTCTACATATCTTACGTTGTGACATATACATACACATAAAATAATATAGCTTTGATACTGTAGTTTCATGTTAAATTTTATGTTTTCGTTTCAAAGTGTTTCATTTTCAATGTATTATTTACAGAATTAGTAGTAGGTACATTGAGCGTGACAAAGATGTATTTTTAAGTGTCGTCTACTGATATACCTTGTCATTATCTCTTTATTTTATAATCACGCGCTGAAAATCACAAACGATTCTTTGTGTTTTTTGGTCGTTTCTATGAGATAATTTATTTATGGTTATAACAAAAGGATGTGGTTTTTGTAAATACACAAATTGCATAAAATAATTTAATGACGATCGCAAAACAAATGAATATCACCTTGCAATGTGATAAATAGAAAACTTACCATTACAGAAGTTAAGTAAGGCAGTTTTTTTGTATTATATGTAATAGTATTCTACGTACTCCCCTGTCACTGTGTCCAGGGACTTTTTCTATCTCTTAAATTTTTACTAAAAAGATACAATATATTAATTACGATAAACTAGTTCACTAATGAAAGGCATATCGATACTTTTAATGCAAACATATTTTATATACAACTAGCTGGTGCCCACGACTTCGTCTGCGCAGGCTTACACATAAGATATGGATATATACTATGGCGGGGAGTTTTGACTATTTAAGATAAACATTTCCATCATACAATAGATATGTGTAACTCTAGCGGTTTTTCACGCCAGAATAGCTCGCAGATGGTAGATTTTTTCTTACTCACTTGATATTTTAGACAATTCACACATTATCTTTATAAACTGTATGTTATTCTGACGTATAAGCTATATTATTGTAAAGTTTCATTAAAATCCATTCAGTAGTTTTGACGTGAAAGAGTAACAAACATCCATCAATACTAACAAACTTTCGCGTTTATAATATTAGTAGGAGTTTTTTATTTTGTTTTAGTTCAATAATTAACTTTCCTAAAATATTACGATATATTTTATTATTATATTACGTTATATCGTATAGGCGACAGAAACAGAATTCAAATGACAGGCGTCTTAACGCAAAATAATACACAGATTTACTTATTTAATTCACCATAATTCAAATTAGCTGTTAACAAATCTATTGTAACTTGTATGAATAATATTTAAGAATATGTATAATATAATATGTAGTAAGTATGAATAATATATTTACGAATTATTACGATCGGGAAAAGGTAATTTTGTAAATATAAAAAAAACTCGTACAAATATAGAATGAGCCAACTGCCGCGCTGTGAACACAAAAAATCGTTATTGTTTTCGTACGGGTAATCCTAAATTTGCAGTATCACTATAATCTTAACTAGATAAACTTTGGGCAAAACCTACAAGATCCGTTTTTGTTTCAGAGGTTGCCAACATTTATTACAATATGTTTTTATCGACTTGCTTCTCTGACAAATGTGGTGCACGTTTAGTAAAAAATTTAATCTATCAAGAATGGTATTTACACCGGTTTTATGAGAAATTTACCAAAATTGTTCGGTCTCAGAGTAAACTGAGATAGAATAACTTTGTAATTTATCGCACAATTATCATACATAAAACAATGTTTTTAATACAATCTTTTTTTTTTTTTTTAATTTCTTTACTCGTGTTAAGTCACAGGGTCCCAAATCAGTCATAGTTTCATAGGTACTTATAGTAGTTTAGTATGACACCATATTATGTACCGTATAATTTATTCATTTATTTATTTCAGTAAAACCCTTAAGCACTTATTCTTGTTTATGCTAAAAGTTTAATTGTGTCCCTATACTTTTATTATTTCTGAAACAATTTATAGGCATACCAACTAAAATATATAAATATTAAATTTTATTTATTATATAGTAACATTTCAAGCTTCAAAAGGCACTACACACCTGACTTCGTTTTATTCCGTACTTAAATATAAAACTAAAGAATGAGCTGCGTTATTAAGTAACTTGCAGTAGATAACTAATTATCAAACCGATTGTGTAATTTTAGACATTAAATAATTGGAACATTTGGATCTAACTTATCAGTTAGTTAAAAACGTTTTAACGATATACGGATATTAAAATACGGAAAAAGACCAATGTCAAAAAATTAATTAAAAAGTGTTAACAAACGGAAGTAAAATGACGTTAAAAGTAGAAAAGGAGTTTAAGCCGAGTGAAACGAAACGTATAGTGAAGAATGTGGTCATCATCAGTGTGGCGTTTATGGTGCAGTTCACGGCGTATAGTGTGAGTATATATTCTTTATTCCAATAGAAACTACTGATACACCTGCAGATCTGTAAAACCCAGAGGCGGAACTATACAATCTGGGGCCCGTGGCAAATCCTTTTGATGGGGCCATATCCGTAAAAATCGACACGTACTCAGTGTAATTTTAATAAACTTCGAGATTTTCAGCGTACTCAATTACACGTTGTATATGTCCCACTAATGGCCATAGGCCTCCTCTCTTAGGCGAGAGGGAATGGTCTGTAGTCCCCACGCTAGCCTAATACGTAATAGAGACTTCACATTCATCCATAGAACATAATATCTCTTCGTCAGGGGCCCATTTCGTTGGGGGCCCGTGGCATTTTGCCAGCCCTGCCATAAACAATAAACTACAACCTCCCTCCTTATCAGAATGCCAATTCATAAAATGACTGCTTCACGACTGATTTGAGAGCGACCGCCGCTGCGAAAACCGCTGTGTGAGTTCGAAAAGTGAGTTACAGAATCGCAAGGCTGCTCTGTCTGTTGTAAGCAGTTTCTTTCAGATATCCCCGAGCTACGGCTGTATTATCGCTATTCTTTTGTTATCCGTGAACGGTTATATTGGTCGGAAAGTATGAGAATGCAGTGTTTATCTAACCCAGTTTTCTATTTGCAAGCTTTTATACATTTACCTAGGCTTTAGACGTTTGTCGTTACCATTTAATATTTAGCTACTTAAGGAGATTAAACGTTTACAATGTTTGACAATTGCCTTATTTTTCTGTGATGATCTTGATCCAATAAAGCGCTTAATAGCGATATGTTCTTTAATATTGTGGAACATTTTTTTGTTCTATCAACATTAGTTTTCGCAGCGCATGCGGTGAAAGAAAAATGGCTATAAAATTACGCATTTATTCTACACATTGGGTAACATTATTGTAGTTTTAGAAGGGATCTTTATTTTTATCTTGCCTATATTAATCAGAGATAATGTAGCATTCATTTGGTGAAAGAATTTTTAAAATCGGTCCAGTACATTTTGAGCCAATTCGTTACAAACATACTCACATACAAATCTTTCCTCTTTATAATATTAGTATGGAAGGACTCGATATCCTAACTCTTTCTGTACCATTGACCGGAACTCCTTCACGGGTAAAAGCCTTCTCCAGATTTTTCAAAATATCTATGGCTTTCTTTCTCCATTTACTCCTGCTAACCCTCGTACATCTTCTATTGACCTTTTTTGAAGCAGTCTCTTCTCCGAATTTCCCTTGGTCCTTTCCACAGGTATAGTTAAAAGCCCACTTTTGTCTGTGCATCTTGCTTTACGCGCCTCCCCCTTGCCACTTCTGTTTTAGGGCAAAATGTGCCAACCATTTATTTTACATATATTCAGCAGTTTACAAGTATTTGGATTCCACGAACTTACAATCCGCAACTGATCGTTATGACGTATTTTCCATGTAAAAGTGGTAAAAAACACGACAAAGCAAACTTATTTTATAATGAATTCAAGTTATCTACGTGTATGCTAGATTAAAACAAAGCCGTAAAGAAGATAAAAAATTACCCAAATATTTATGATTTTGTAGGGCGCTGCAAATCTCCAAAGCTCCATAAACGCCGACGAGGGTCTTGGAATGAGTTCGCTGGCGGCTGTCTACGCGGGACTCATTTTATCCAATATATTCCTACCAACGGCAGTAATAAAGTAAGTTTTTAATGTAATTGAGTCACTTGAGTGTATCTTAGGAAGAAGAAGACGGTGGGGCCGCGGAGGAACTTATTGTTGTATCGAAAATAGAACCCAGGAGCTTCAGAATGATCACAAAACCTTCAGGCGTTAATTTTGATTATGTACTATAGGTTATATACGATGAAATAATAAAACGATGTTTATGTATATAATGGCTTAACCTCTGCTCCTGGTAGGACGTTTATTATTCGGTCTATTGATGAGATTGAAATTGTGTCTGGATATTGAGAGGTGAGAAGTGAACTAAACAAGAGACTATCATTTCAGGTGGATAGGCACAAAATGGGCGATATCTCTCTCGTTTGTGACCTATATGCCGTTTATAGCTGCACAATTATGGCCGTCATTCTACACAATGATACCAGCAGGGCTGTGTGTCGGTCTTGGAGGCGGACCCCTTTGGTGTGCGAAGTGTACCTATTTGTCTGTGGTAAGTATTGAAAAAGACATTGAGAGCAGTGACACTCTCATCCCGTAGGTAGGCGTGTGTCAGTCACAAAAGGCTGATCACCTTGCCTATTAGAAAAAACAAGATCATGAAACAGAAACAGAAAACTGAGCACCAGTCCTTAAAGTTTGTTACGCCACTGGTTTTTGTGGTCAGAAAACTGTTATGTTAATAGGGATTTCGATCGTGACGTACATAGTTATGATTATGTAGTTTATCATTAGTTTAATGGTTAAATAAAACCACATACTTACTTCATTCACACAATGTGTGGTGAGCGATTTTACTTTACGTACTAAAGACAATGTTACAATTTTTCGCAAAAATCTTTTTGAAGTTAGGTAAAAGAAGTACTTTTGACGCGTTAGGGAAAAATGATAAAAGTAATTTTTTACGATGCTCGCGCACACAGTCACAAAAACCAACACCCTGAAGTTAGCTATAGTCAAAATTTTAGTTTTTTCTATTGTTGCTTTTTCTACAAACGTAGAATAAAATTTTTAAAAAGATTTTTATCTTGTTATCCCAAAGAAGTATAAGGTAGAGTACACACACGGTCTCTTTTTATCATATTTTTTTAAAATTATTGGGTTTTATAATTAAGAGTTTAACCCGATAAAAGAGTGTTTTGTTTTAAATATTATAGTATTAAAACTATAAGTTTTGACAATAATTATAAATAACTTAAATGTTCTTATTAATATGGCATGCCTATTTTATATGGATGTTTGTGCAGTTTTTTTATAATTACTTAATCAATATGAATTTACCGCGCTGTTTGTAAATAAACGATTTTATTTTTTTCAATTTATTCAATTCAA
The DNA here is from genome assembly GCF_905475465.1 of Pieris napi. NCBI lineage: Eukaryota > Metazoa > Arthropoda > Insecta > Lepidoptera > Pieridae > Pieris > Pieris napi. The sequence continues at coordinate 10,677,460 of NC_062237.1, forward strand.
AATGACTTTTTCTTACTTCATCTAGATTTGTAATAAACGGAATTTTACAACTTCTTAATTTGACAACTTAAGCACAGAATGGAATAAAAAACCTTCAGAAAATATTAATTTTCCAAATTTTATCTAAATCTTTTGAAATGGTAAAATCTGATATTCTTATATCGATCTATAAATATATATATTTTTAAATAAGCTCCGTGTTTTCAGGTATCTGAAGTTCACAGCAAGTTATCAAATATAACAGCGGAAGCGTTGTTAACGCGATTCCTTGGTCTATTCTTCATGATATTCCAGTTTAATCAAGTTTGGGGAAATCTTATCTCGTCGCTTGGTAAGTGCTCATTTTCTAGTTGCCTTGTGGTTAATTGTTGTATGTAACATTATACAAAAGTATTTAGATGCAAAATATGTCTTTCGGGTTAGTTTATTTATAATAATATTTAGCCTACAATATAATTATTCATTTTTTATTATACATTATATTTCATTTACATACAGTTTTTTTTTAATTTGCGTTCGGGTGAATTCCTTCTCCAACTTTTCCCTCCTATTTTATCTATTGCCGTATATTACAATCTCGTCGGCCTACCCTCTTAAGTCTGCCTTTATTTCTTTGTCTTTTTGGACTAGTCTATTTGGTTACAGTTTTTGACCATACGTGCCTATCTCACTTTATGTTGTACGGCATGTCTTAGCATCTTTTATTTTTGTTTTCATTTAATTTACATTGACATTTTATTTATGTTTGTCACTTTAATGACTTATACTTGCTTTAAAATCGCTAAAGAATAGTCAAAAGAAAATAATTATCGTTAGCAATAAACATTAATTAACTTATAATTAAGTTAATAATAATAATTTTCAGGCGCAAATAGTTACTATCATTATAGTAAAAAATTACTTTCAGTGTTGTCCTCGGGCGATAATCATGCTGCTGTGACCGCTATCAACGCGACCATGATCCCAAAAATCTGTGGAGCGAACTTCTTGCCCAGCGCTGATGCTGCAGAGGCCTTACAGCGGCAACCTTATGAGAAAATCCAGCTCTTATCTGGTTAGTGGCAACTTTGCTAATGTTTTTACAATCTAGTCTAATAAGTCAATTAAGTCTAAACAAATTTACTAAGGATATTTAACATAATGTTCTCTTCAGGCAAGATACTCCGTTCTAGTGTTTTTTCTACGTACTACGGTTAAGCACTTAACACAAACGTACTAACGGTAAGGGCAAGCATCAGGAACTGGATTTAGTGGAAAGTCTGACTCCCCTATCTCAAAACTGTATTGGATTCTGAAATGACATTCTTAAGTCTTTTTACGCCCGTATTTAAGCCATTAACTAAAATGGTTTTTGTTAGAATACAGCTCTTTTATTTGGATAATAGACGAAGTAGAGAAGAAGTAAAAGTGTTACAAGTTATTTTTTTTAAATTATATTGTTTAAAAAATTCAGGACCCTGTGCTCGACACTGTTTATCAGTTTTTTTTATTTTAATTGTTGAAATTCTATCAAAATATTGAAGCAAATGCTTCATATGAATTATAGAACCCACCTTACAGGATCTAATTATGGTTTGAATATGAAACAAATATTTGCATTTCATTTCAGGCATATATCTAGCGTGCATGGCGGCTGCGGCCCTAATTGTTGCAATTGGGGTAGACTCTATGAAGAGGTATAAATAATCATAATTATTAAAACATTACATTATTGTATTCGTATTTCTTAACAGTGACAACTAATGACAACTTACTGTTTATGAACCATCTATATAATTAAAATTGACTTGCAAAATATGTTGCTAAGCGTCAAACTCGAAGACGGCTGGAGCAATCCGAGTATTTTTGAAGTTATACTTCTTTAGGCGCGTTATGAAAAATTTATGAGAGTGAAATTTTACGATGCGCGCGCACCGTGACACAAAATTAACAGAATGAAGTTGCCCACGGAAGATGCTACGGCATTGGACATAATTTAAAAACAACATTCGAATAATAATAGAATTTATGTTACACTTAATGTAAGAGAATAATAATAAATATTTATTTATTTAATTTTTTAAATGTAAACTGAACTTTATTGACTATAATGACTCCTTTTCCAGTCTTTGATTATTTAATTGTTATTAATTATTTGCATGCAATCAAAAACTATTTTGAATAATGCCAAAGAAGTATAACTTCTTACGCGCGTACATGAGTACACGCACCCTTTTTTTATTTATTTATTCCTCCTTTAAGGAAGGTTTTTATAGAGAGCAAAATTTAATGGAACACCCTAAAGACCAGTATTCTGCTTCCGTTATTGTGAACGCAACAGATATATTTTTTGAATAAATCGCCTATGTTTATAATCGCGCGATATACGTTCTGATCAGAAATGCCAACAAAAAATAAACAATATTCATAATCTATATAATATCTATGTACCTATATAAAAAGTATTACTCACTAATTCGTCAGTACCGAGCTTTAGAAACCTGCAATGTTTGCGGTTTAAATACTCCTTTTTTCATCTTTAATAAAGTGATGATAAATATTATAGATACGACACTGGCCGTGTTGTCAAAGTAATGGGAGGAGTTGAAATGCTCATGGCGACCCTCAAGCTATTAGTGGAGCCCAAGCAGATTATGCTGATAACCATCATGGTCTTCACCGGATTACAGCAGGCTTTCTTCGGAGCTGATTTTACAGCGGTTAGTATTTATATTTCTTGTTATTGTCATCTGCCACTACAGAGTACGAGGTCTCGGGTCAATGAGTATGTAATGCCATGGATCCAGCAGATGCTCTCGTGTTACACCAGTCGTGTGTAATTTTAATCAATATTATTTAAAAAAGTGGGGTATCTCTGCATCTTTTACCGCATTTACCATGGAGAGTGTTCAGAGGAGTTATTCGTATTAATACCTGCTGCTGATTTTCATCATAAGACGTCGAAGCAGAATACGAATATTACCACCCGTATCCCCTCGACGTTTGTTTCCACAACTGAGCGTTTCTTAAGGCAGTTTTTGCCACCACTATGTGCAACCAGCTGCCCACTGAAGTATTACCGAACCAATTCGACTTGCGGGTCCTTCCAGAATAGAGCGTACCAATTCTTAAAAGGCCGGCAACTCACTCGCTAACCCTCTGGCATTGAGTGTCCATGGGCGGCGACGGTATCACTTAACAACAGATGAGCCTCCTGCACGTTTGCCCTCTGCTAAAAACAAAAACCAGTTGGGTTTTTAGATAAAATAAAATGTGATAATTTATATAAGCTGTGTTTTTTATTTAATGTTTAACTTGCGATTTCAGAACACTGAAGAAGGATTATAAAATCTTACTATAAAAATGTGTTTCAGTCATTCGTGTCATGCGCAGTCGGAACTGGAACAGTTGGCTATGTGATGCTGACCTTCGGTGTTTCTGATGCTATAGGATGCTTTGTTACTGGATTTATCGCAAAGGTATTTGATCAAAGTTTAATTATAAGTGAAGGTATTGTATTTCATTAGATAAGCTGCCTGGGTCCGTTGCTAACGTTAAGCTTGTAAAATATACTGGAAGATATAAGTCGACCAAAGTAATAGCTGCACTGAAACATCTGTTTATTATAACCCTTTAATTTAAACTTAAACATAGATATGAAAACATTTTTGTCTCTATGATGACACCCGTATTTAGTTCCACATTAACCATAGGCGACTAATAATCTATACTAATACTAGCAGACCGGCCAAGCGTTGCTGTGGCTAAGGTTTTTGTTATATTACATAGTAGCAAACTATTCAAGGGAAACGGTAGGAGAACACTAGTCATGGGGACCTCCATGCTTTTTTGGTGGTTATGCCATTAAATTGTAGCTTATGTGAAACGTTGGTACTTTCAACACAGCGCCATCTGTTCTGACTATCAAATAATAAACAAATATTTTGTAATAAAATAATATTGCGGGTATAAATTGAGATCTAAGCTATCATGTCGTTTAAGTTAGATCAAACTGCACACGGTGTGCAAATTTGATTGAAATCGGTTAAGTACTTTAGGAGCCCATAGCGGACAAACAACGTGACACGTAATTTATATATATTAAGAAGATTATAAAGAGGAAAGATTTGTTTGACGATGTTTGTAACGAATTAGCTCAAAAAGAACTGAACCGATTTAAAAAATTCTTTCAACATTTGAATGCTAGATTATCACTGATTTATATAGGCTAGAATAAAAGTAAGGATATATATTCAAAATCTCCGTGATGTGTTTTTAAAAATTACCAGTTGATGTCATTTATTCTGTTATCATTTTGTTTTGATCACCCGTACACAAAGGGAGCCAGCGATATTATTGCTAAATACAATTAGTCTAAGATCCCGATATTCAACGACCTTCACCGAGATGCTTATTTAATGAAACGTATTTTATATTTAATTTAATATGTCAATAAATATAATCCATATGGGTTGCCTAGCAAATTTCAGTCCATAGTATTTGAATTAATATTTAAAAAAAAATATTTTTTAAACATTTCACCGGTATGATTATTAGATAAATTCTATACCAATCGAAAGTATGAAGCCCATAGAATATGCAAACGTAAAGTTGTTTTTAATCAATTAATTATTTATGTGTATATTTTTTATGTGACACTAAAGTATATATACATACTTTATTAAAAAAGAAAGTTATAGTGATACATATATAATACTACCCTGATTAAAAATATTGATTGAAAAAAATTAAAAAAATTTACTATATGCAGTTATAAAAAAATATTTAAAAAAAAATATTAATTAAACATACTCTGGACTGAAATTTGCTTGGCAACCCATATGGATTATATTTATTGACATATTAAATTAAATATAAAATACGTTTCATTAAATAAGCATCTCGGTGAAGGTCGTTGTACATATCGGGATCTTATACTAAATATTATTATTTAAGTGTGTCCGCATTTACTGTACGCTTATGCCAAAATGTTTAAAAATTGTCTACCCGTGCGAAGCCGGGACGGGCTGCTAGTTTGTTAAATACAAGACACAGAACCTTATTCAAGCACTTAACCAACTATCTTTCACCGGGAAATTACCAATTTTGGTAACATTTTGGGAAGTAACAAAGTTCGTGGATGTTTGTTCTGCCGTTTTAATAATGATTTACATGATGATTGTGTTTTTGATCTTTAACATTGCCTTACATAATGATATATTGAATATCATACTTTGACTATCTGCTAGTTTCACGGACAAATATTGTGTAACTTAAAAAGGTGTTCAACTTATATACAGTCTTTTATTTTTTTATTGCTTTGAGGATTAAATCCAAGAATACATGAAATTATGATATGATATCTCTCTGTGATTATCTCCTTAAGACACTTAACAACACTAGTTATCCGATGAAATCCTTTTCCACTATTTTTTTTGTGTATATTTACAAAAATGTATCTCTAAATAGTGCTTGTTCACATTTGTATTCCTTTTTACAGATAACAGGGCGGATACCTTTGGTCTGCGCAGCTACTGTGATTCATATGGCTCTTGTGGCCACAATACTGCTGTGGAAGCCTCAAGCGAATATGAGCTACGTGATGTACATCATCGCTGTGCTGTGGGGACTCTGCGATTCCGTCTGGCTGGTCCAGATTAATGGTAAGCAAATCAGAGAATTTAGGTTTAATAAATTAGCAGAAAACGCCGTGCAACTATAGGGTTTGCCAGTCAGAAGTACCTTTTTTAATGGAACAGGAAGCTCTCCTGACGTTAAGTGATACCGCCGCCCACACTAGACATTAGATACTCACAATGCCTAAAGTATCGCAAGTGCCTTGCCGGCTTTTTAGAATAGGTACGCTCTATTTTTGAACGACCCTAAGTCGAATTGGTCCGGACATACTTCAGTGAGTAGCTGGTTTCACGTAGTGGTGGAGCGCGGCGAAAACTGCCTTAAATCGCTCTGTTGTGGAACGTCGGACGTCGAGGTGATAAGAATGGAATTTGGCCTAGACGTCTGATGATGATACTGTAACTGCACCTGCTTTTTGTCCTACACTATTATTAGATGAGTCCGGGTATTTCTAAACCAATACTTAGGAAGCGACTCCTAGAAGGTTGTAATACGTGAGCGCTCAGGCAGTGTCTGTGTTCATCATCAGGTAAGTCGACCTTCCAAAAACGGACCTTTTCAAATTTAAAAGCGATACTTTCAGTATAAGCAGAAAATCAATATCATAAACATATTTTTTCGATAATATTAATAATTGCTTTGAATAACCATTAATCATATTTTCAGCTTTCTTTGGAATCCTTTTCCCCGGAAGAGAAGAAGCTGCCTTTTCCAACTTCCGCCTCTGGGAATCTGTCGGCTATATCATAGCCTACGTGATTTCGCCCCATCTCCGTACAAGTTCCAAAGCCTATCTCATCGGAACAACAATGCTTGTAGGTGTTTCTCTATACTTCATAGTGGAATTCCAAGTGAAGAGGGAAAGAGAAGAGAAGGAAACCAAAGAGCCTGTGAATGGTTTAGATAATAAGGCGTTCACTATTGCAGAATAAGACAGGTCTGCCATGATTTTTTTTATTCCAGATCAAATATGTTGGTGTAACTACATATTGCAAATATTAACATTATTTTATTCATGTCACATTTTGTTTCACTTTAGTTGACAGAAGAATATCTTTTATTTAGTAAATTCGCTTGTTTTGTTTTATATTAATTCCATTGTTTGTTTTTGCAATCTTTATTCTTTGTGCAATCTATACTCTGTGGCTGATCATTCTATAGTATATAAACCGTTTTATAGTCTGTGACTGTAACCATCCAGAGTAATAAAAAAATAAACAATGCACTTCATTAATTTTATCAATTGCTCCATACTTTTGATTTTTGATCAACAAGCACCAACTGAATCTTCTAAATTTGACGTGACGTATATAATATGACTTCTGTTTTATATTACTTTTATAAGAAATAATAATAGTTTTTTAAAAAACTTCGAAATACTTAATGACGCAGACCTGTGTAATTTATTATAAAATATATATTAAGATAGAACGTAATGGCGGCCGTGGTATTTTGTTTTCGTAATAAATAAGTAGAAGGCCAGAGTTCTGTGCCCGAGTAAATTTTTAGCTCTAAGGCATGTCGGTTACTGGATGTTTGGCTTACGTACATGCAAATGTTAAATGTGCACATTACATAAATGTGCAGCCGTGATTCGAAAAAAATTAAAAGTTCTAACATAGATATGAAAAAGATTTAATGAATGGACCGACCGGCTATGGATTAATATTACATTATTTTTATAAATCTTGTGTGCGTGTGTTTGTGTGTGTGTTCAAGTAGATTATAATGGTTTATATTTACATTTTTTTTGTATTTATGAGGATACAGGTGCCTTTCGGGTCGGTCTAGTATGTAAGTCAAAATTTACAAAATGTATTTAATAATTTTGTAAATATTGACTTTTTTTGTTAGTTCTATTAAAACCTAGTTTTAAGAGTCTATTATATTATTTTTATTATTAATAATTTTTATTATTAATATTATTTTTTTATATATTTATTATTTTAGAGAGAGATCTATTAGAAATTGTATTACCATACTATTAACTACTTGTAGTACGATGTAGGTTTGTTATGAATAATTGTTGTTAATAAGTTATATTAAAACGTTTTAAGTTATGTTATGTAAGTTATTTGAACATATAGTTAATTGTATGTGTAACATAGTCGTTCGATTCATACACATACGAAATTTGACACATTCCTGTCATGTGTATTAGCAAATTCCGATAAATTCAAATGCAGACGGGAAATAATAGTATAATTTTTTTAACATACATATGTACTTACATTTATTTATAACATACGATAATTGAGGGATATATTCATATATTTCTTTGATAGATTGTGTTGAATTTAATTGTTTAAAACATATATTTATTTGATTAAAGCCTATAAGCTGTATACGTTAACGGTTTATTTTAACAGATTATCCCCTTCATTATAAACATGTATGCACTATTTCGTCTCTTTCTGTCAAATTATCTTTACGTTGTGTCGAAAAGAGACAGTTCTTCTACGATTGATTTAGATTTTATGAGCACATTTAAATTAATTATTGATTAGTCTGTGTGGTGTTCAGATTTTTTTTCTGGAAATTAATAATTTTCACGTATTAAAAAAAAGTCGTGCATATTGCAATACAAATAGAAAATTGTGTGTAAAGTTCAAAATAGTAAAATTACTTTGAAAGTTATATTTTATTAAACTAATTGTAAGTCATATTTAAGAAAATATAAGGTATCTGTGATAACTATATAAATTATTAAAATATATTACTAATATTGTTTTATTTCTTTCGATTTCGGATATGTCAACTCCACTAATATAAGGAATGGCTGTCAGTTTGTTCTTTGGGTGTCTGTGACCGCATTATTAAATTGAAACATGGTTTTGCTCTTTTCAAATCAGAACTAAAACAAAGTTGACCCACCACCAAAGCTCATAAAGAATAAAATTTTCTAAAGTACAACCAGACTAACCTTGGCTAGACGGTACTTTCGAAATGCCTGTTGTTGATACACAAAAGCGGCCAGGTCGGCCATCCAAGTTGTTCAAAGACTTAAGTGAGAGGAGCAAAAGGCGAAAGACTGAAGAATTTCGTTCCAATTCTGAAAAGGATATCATAATCCATGCTGCAACAGTGGAACTGGAAAAATCTGGTAAAAAAGATGTATCAAATGTCTTAAAAGATATCACCAGTACTCAGACACGAGCAACTAAATATAAAAAGGCATTTTACTGTACGAAATCAAGCCTCCTCCTTAACACCAATGCAGTCAAAAAAGGAAAGGGAAAGCTGTAATCAGCCTATTTTTAATCGCCTCCTACTTACTTCTGATCCTATGCTAAGCAGCATGCGGACAGCAAAAAAAAGAAAATCTGGAACATTTTTACCTGAACTAAACATGACAGTGACACTAAACACACGGCCAATAGTGTCAAATGTTTCTGACACTATTGGCCGTAATGACTAAACTTCCATTATACGATATAAAATTAAGATTTATCCGTTTTTTAACTCAAATTATCCTTATTTCGAGATAATAATTATTCTTCAATCAACGGTCAACACTTACGCAAACATCATGGGCATCGGGTTGTATATGGGTTTTTCTTTTTATATTACGAACGTTCTAAGCTTTCTCGTATAATGTATAAGAAAAATTTAATAATTTCATTATATTTTTATAATCCTAGTAAATGACAGAGTCGGCTCAGTATTAGCTGAGGGCTAAGAAAAAATTTACGATCCATTTTTTTGTTGAACTGAGATTATAGCCTTGCTAAGCACGTTTCTTGATATTTCTTTCAGCCGCGAAGGCAATTATGGGTTTAGTTTCGTCGCGCTCTTCATGAGACGCACGCGCAACAAAAAGGTATCCAGTGGTTTCCGGAAAAAAATATTAACTGTTCGTGAAAACAAAATACAAAAGTGAATCTTTGTCAAAAAACTAAAATTTATACAAATTCTTGATAAGCTGGTATATGCGGTTTTATTTTCAGTGAAAAGAAATTTAAATGCAATTTTTGTCACTTACGTTTGTTAATTTAAAAAAATTTGTCCAGAGGAAATAGTTAGAATAGGGATTGCAGGATAAAGTAGTCACTCTACTATAAAGTAGAGTGAGAGCATGAAAATATTTATAAAGAAAAATATATTTCTTAATTTTATTTTTAACTTAGAACTATGTTATTAAAATAAAATATAATGAAAGTGATATCTGCTATTAGATTATTATAGGCTTGTCGAACCAAATTATAGAACAAAATAAATAAACATATATACCATCCTTCTCTGAGTAAATATTTATCCCATATCTTAAACAGAACAATATATTTAATAATTTAATGTGTAATAATTAACTATTGTAAAAAAATCACACTTAAATTTCAATTAAATTTAAAGTTTAATAATCGTGAGAACTAATTTTTTACATTATCTACAATAAATTTTTCTGCTATACAATTAATATAATATAAATAGTTCATATTTGTCACTTTAATTGTTGTCCTGTAGAATATAGTAATAACGTGCAAATAAATTTATTGTAATTTCTGCTGATTGTTTTATATCCAAGTACTCGCACACTAAAGCGTAACAATTCAGTTTATTCAGAATTAAACCACCTCATTAACCACAAAACAAGGTTTTAAACGGATCTATAAAATTAAAATATTAAGATATTGATTCAGGAATACACAATTTAAAAATACTGATGTTAAAACAAGCTAAACAACTTCTATAAATAAGAAAATTATATACTATCGAATTAATTTTCTATTCAAAACCTTGAGAACATATTTTGTCTTATTGTCAAATTTACAATTTGATCAGGCGTGGCTAAAGCAACGAAAGTCTTACGTGGAATTTTTCAATTTGGAGTATATTACGGCTTCATTATCAATTCAGTTTTTATTTTTAGCAGGCAAGTTGGTCTATGTTAATAAAGCGTGTAACAACAGGAAAGTGTAGTTAACAGTTATAGGTGTTGGTTTAGTAGAAAGACTGATTTGCAGGTATCTTGAAATTATTACACCCTCTAGCCCTTCTCTAAATATATAAAACAAAGACGTGTTGGTTACACCACTTATAACTCAAGATCGGCTGGACCGATGTTATTTATCTCTTTTTTGGTGGATTCTTCTCTTTTTTCGCAATGGCCAGCAATACATTTCTGTATTTGCAAAAAAAGTTGTATATATATATATATAACATTATTATTAGCATAATTAAATCCTAAATTAAGTTTAACTTAAGTTAACACGATATTATTAGACTGTTAGGCGGAACGAAATTCGCCATATCCGCTAGTAGGTAGTAATAACTTCCAACAGCGGCGGTGATGATCCCAACGTATTCAATGGAAGTTCTATGTAAGTAGTTCTTTTAATATCCTTAGCGCTGATGTCGCAACCTAAGGAACGCGGGGAAGAAAATCTCGTATACATATATCCGGATCGCTGTCGTTGTCACTACTAAGTAACATCGCGCTATTCTTAACTTATTCTGCGTGTTTCATCTGTTTTTTCAAAAAAGTAATTACATACATTCCTTACGCTTGTGGGCAACAAAGCCAGGGCCAGTAGATTTGTTTTTTTTATCTTATTTATTTATCCCTTCTGTATTAATATGCGCTGGCAACTAAGCATATAGTAGGACCAATTTAGCTATGCTAGCATTGATAAGGATTTTAGAGCGAAGGTTTCATAAATAATTAATTAATTAAAAATTCGTGCACATTTTATGTAAAATGTTGTAGCGTTTTCATTTCTATTTGTCATTGAAACATTGTTAGTTTATATGTTTATGCTTATCTTAATATATTTGTATTTGTGTGCTAGTTTTAAAGTAACGAAACTAGTTGTGTAACCACCTTTGTTGGCTAGGCTTTACACAATGCCCTTTCTAAAGTAATTAACGATATAAACATGTTTTATTGGCTCTTAATAAAAATGAGATAAAGGAAACCTAGAAGATTCTGTCTATTGTTAAAAACTTCTGGGGCGCATACTGGCAGAAGATGTATATACAGTCAAAACCGTTTATAACGACATCGTTTACAACGACCTATCGGTTATTACAACCAGATTGTATGGTCCCGTCCGAATCCCTAGTAAACTATTCAGTAAAGAAACCGCTTATAACAACATCGGATACAGCGACATATCGCTTACAACGACGAAACTTTATCGATATTCATCGGCTATAACGACCAACCGCTTCTTGTCTCAGCAAAACAAAACAATACAAACGATTTTAAATCTTATTTATAAGCATTGAATGAATATTTAGGCATATTATTACCTACGCACTTTCTCCCAACGAACAGTTTCAACCAACGATTTCCGAGGCTCTTAATGCTGTAACGATTTTGCAAAAATTTGTTACTTTTAACGAACAGTTTGATACTGGTGATACTCATACCTTGAGGAGTATGAAACGTTAAATGCAAAAAATATTTGAGACTGGGCTAAAAAAACAGACCAAAATGACTGATTACTTTTGTACCTAATTATTTCGTAATAAATATTTTTGTTTCTTTTTTGACTCGTTTACATATTATAATATTAACATACCATATTATAACCCATACCTACCTATTCTAGATCGATAACTATGTACATACATATGTACTGTACTTGTGTATATGACATTGCTTATAACGACTATCGGATATAACGTCGGCAACTATACGGTCCCTTCAATGTCGTTATAACCGGTTTTGAGTGTATGTATTATATTTTCTATGATCATATCGTATGCGCCGGTAATATACTATAATTATAGCTAGATTTCAATGATATATTTCTCACTAACTTTTGACCCTGATCCACTTGTAATAGATAAATTTAATAATAAGGAAGAAATTTACCAAAGTTAGTTAAGTAAACTGAGATAGAATATAATGTTTTTGATACAAGCTGATTTTTTTAAATTCCTTTACGCACGTTTGTGTCACGGGGTCCCAGTCCCCCATCAGTAATAGTTTCTTAGGTACTTATAGTAGTTTAGTATGTTACTATGCTACCCAGTGCCGGATAAAGCCAGCGCGGGGCCTGTAGCAAATTCTGCCTAGGGGCCCTTGGTTAGGCTTTAGGATTTAAATAGTTCGTCTATTTCCTCGAAATACTTATAATCGATATTATATAAAAATCGATTAGAAAAGTACTATCTCGGCTACGTAAACTCGCAAAATAAATGTATAAAAATAAAAATCTGAAGGGTACAAATAACATGCTAGTCTAAATATGTATATCGATTATAATTAAAATTTGAAAATTAACGTTAAAAAGATAAATACGTACTTATTTTTACGATTATACTTGACGAAGTCGAGTTTATTTTTATGTGGAAGTGAAGCATAGACTAAGCGCTTCGCGTTAAAGGTATGCAAGATATTTGACGCTACTATCTAAATTAATACTTTTTTTATTACGGTCAGACAGGCATTGGAGCGCGGGGCCCCTAAGTTCGTAGCATTTGCTACTCTTGCTATATGGCTAATCCGGCACTGATGCTACCCTTAAGCTAAGATTCGCACTTATTCTTGTTTATGCTAAAATTTTAGTTGTGTCCCTTTGGTTTTATAGTTACAACTTACACTTAAAGCCTCAAAAGCACTGCACACCATGACATGGTTTTATTCCGAACATAGATAAATATAAAATTAAAGAATTGCGTTATTATGAACTAGGTTTTTAATATTGCAGTAAATAACTAATTATTATCAAACCCATTGTATAATTAAAGACATTAAATAATTGGAACATTTTTATTTAACTTATCAGTTAGTTTAAAACGTTTCAACGATATACAATACTTAAAAACTCCAATGACAAAATTAATTAAAATGTAATTGTGTAAAGAAAAGGAAGTAAAATGACATCAAAAGTAGTAAAGGAATTTGAGCCGAGTGAAACGAAACGTATAGTGAAGAATGTGGTCATCATCAGTTTGGCACTTCACGGCGTATGGTGTGAGTCTATATTCCTTATACAAATATAAACTACTGATAGGTACACCTGTAGATCTGTAAAACCATTTAGTGCTTAAATCAGGTAAATGTTAGGTGATCCGATGTGCCTAAAACTATGGCCTCCAAAGGAACGTACGCACATTTATTGTACACAAGCAAAATGAAGAGGAAATACGCAAAGACTAGGTTTTCGGTTCCTATCATAATTAAATTTAATTAACAAACTTGTTTTATAATGAATTCATGTTATCTACGTGTATGCTAGATTAAAAAAGCCGTAAAAAAGATAAAAAAATTACCCAAAATTTTGTAGGGTGCTGCAAATCTCCAAAGCTCCATAAACGCCGACGAGGGTCTTGGAATGAGTTCGCTGGCGGCTGTCTACGCGGGATTCATTTTATCCAATATATTCCTACCAACGGCAGTAATAAAGTAAGTTTTTAATGTAATTGAGGCACTGAGTATGTCTGAGGAAGAATATTCTGGTGCCTGGGGAACTTTTTGTGTTGTTAAAGGCGAACCTAATGTTGTATCGAAAATAGAACCCAGGAGTTTCAGAACGCCAGCTGATCGCAAAACCTTCAGGCGTTAATTTTGATTATGGGTATAGGTTATATACGATGAAATAATAAATGATGTTTATGTATATAATGGCTTAACCTCCGTTGAAATACTTCGAACATTCCAGGTGCTGCTGTAGGATGTGTATCTTTCGGTCTATTTAGAGATTGTCTGTCTGAGAGGTGAGAAGTGAACTAAACAAGACACTATCATTTCAGGTGGATAGGTACAAAATGGGCGATATCTCTCTCGTTTGTGACCTATATGCCGTATATAGCTGCTCAATTATGGCCATCATTCTACACTATGATACCAGCAGGGCTGTGTGTCGGTCTTGGAGGCGGACCCCTTTGGTGTGCAAAGTCTACCTATTTGTCTGTGGTAAGTATTGAAAAAGATATTGAAAGTACTGATGGCCTAATCCCTGAGGCCGTAAGAAGGAAAATAAAACCTGCTTTAGACTCAAAAAGTCGACGGCTTGTGGCAGTCATATAAGCCTGATCACCATTCCTATTACAAAAAACAAGATTATGAAACAAATTATCATATTTTTTTTTTTAATTATTGGGGTTTATAACGCTGGCCTACATTTTTTGATTCAGGAAAAAGTGTTTTGCCCTCGACTGTCCAACTCGCACAAAATACATGGATACTTTGAATCCAAACTTCGGAAGTTTAGATATTATTTTGAAGTCTCAACAGAGTTGCCAACAATATTAGATAATATACTTTATTTAACAACTGCTAAAAATTCTCACACATTTCTTCAAGATGCAACAAGCACCGAGGCATAACTATTACCAGTGTACAACAATTTTCTCTTAGAATCAATAAATAACCTCCATGATGTGAAATCGTAATTGTCAGCGCAATTTCTGGTCTATGAAGTAGGTCGTTTAGCAGACGCTAAATCGGGATATTAAATAGTATGTTTATTTTAAAGAAATAATTTTAATGCAATTTAGGAAATATCAATAAGGTGCTTCTTTTCTCTAGTACAAAATATCTCAGAAGGTTTTTTAAATTTTGTGAAAAATCCTGACGTGATGGCCTGAAACCAAATTTATATTTACAATCAGCGTACCCGAATTAGCTAAGCACACTTATCAAATTCAAAACATCAAAAATCATGTTGGCCTGTGTAATGAACCAAAAAAAAATTAAGACTTTAATCCGATAAAAGTGTTTTGTTTTAAATATACAGTATATAGTGTGGGATAGCATTAAGAATAAGTTTTGACAACAATTATAGAAAACTTAAATGTTCTTATTAATATGACAATTGCATGCCTATTTTTATATGGATGATTGTGTGGTTTTATTTTATATGGCTGAATGTACCACGTTCTTTGCAAATAAACGATTTATTTATTTAAATAAAAAATGTAGTAATATTGACACTTACATCATCTAGATTTATGGAATAAAAATGGCCTTAAAAAAAGTTACCAAATTTTATCAAAATTTTTGAAATGGTAAAAACTGCCCTGCGATTCTGTAACTCACTTCACGAACTCACACAGCGGTTTTCGCATCGGCGGTCTCTCTCAAATCAGTCGTGAAGCAGTCATTTTATGATTTGGCATTCTGATAAACAATAAAGTACAAGCTCCCACCTTTTCAGAATGCCAAATCATAAAATGACTGCTTCACGACTGATTTGAGAGAGACCGCCGATGCGAAAACCGCTGTGTGAGTGCGTGAAGTGAGTTACAGAATCGCAGGGCTGATATCGGTCTATAAATACGTTTTTTTAAAATTAGATCCGTGTTTTCAGGTATCTGAGGTTCACAGCAAGATATCAAATATAACAGCGGAAGCATTGTTGACGCGATTCCTTGGTCTATTCTTCATGATATTCCAGTTAAATCAAGTTTGGGGAAATCTTATATCGTCGCTTGGTGGGTGCTCATTTTCAATATATGTATAATAAATAGTATGTCTAACGCAAGGACTCATCAGTACCAATCTAGTGGATATTATGAAAAAGATACAGGATGTAGATTTTTTCGAATTTCAATAAGAATAAGTAAAAAAACGTCAATTTTGTTATAAAAACGCAAAATAAATTATAACTCTGCAGGGGATGAGCTTAGAGACCTCCCGTAGAATATTTTTTTACAGCTGATGACCTCATCTATACCCTATTTGCGTTTGATACACGACTTTTTGGCCACCCAGTATTCCAAACACATTTGTTACAGTAATTTATGTTTAAATATAACTAGAATGTTTCACTAACCGCATCTAGAAGAGAAGTACATTTTCATTACAGAAAACAATCATCAGAATATATAAAGTTCTCGTTTGAAGAAAAAATGTTTTTAACGGATTAAAGTTATGTATTATTATAAATTTACAATTATTTAATATAATTTTACCGACGTTTCGCGTGCTTTACAGCGTGCGTGGTCACGGTGAACGGTCAGTTTTTTCTTCAAATGTGTAAAGGTTATGTCAATCAAAGACAATATTAAAATTCTCGTGTCACAATGTTTGTTCCCATACTCCTCCAAAACGGCTCGAACGATTCTTATGACATTTTATATTTATAATCAGTAAGTCTGAGAATCGGACAACATCTATTTCTCATCCCCCTATATGTTCAGGGTAGTACCAACCCAAAATTTTTATTTTCTAGATTTTTTTTTATGTTTTTATTTTTTTATGATGCAATATACAAAAATACATACAACCCTTAATTGTCACCCCTCTACCATCAACCCCTATTTTTTAATAAAATTTTAACAGGCATTCCAATATTCGACTCTAAAACTTTTTCTTCACATGCGACAAGTGTTATGCCATTATTTACATATCCAAAGGCCAACAAAAAAACGTGTCAGGTGCAAATAGTTACATATCAAACGCTGTTAAATAGTATATCAATAAGAAATAACAAAAATTACTTTCAGTACTATCCTCGAGCGATAATCAAGCTGCTGTGACTGCGATCAACGCGACCATGATCCCAGTAATCTGTGGAGCGAACTTCTTGCCCAGCGCTGATGCTGCAGAGGCCTTACAGCAGCAGCCTTATGAGAAAATCCAGCTTTTATCTGGTTAGTGGCAACTTTGCTAATGTTTTTACAATCTAGCCTAATTTAAGTCTAATAAGTCAATTAAGTCCAACCAAATTTACTAAGGATATTTAACATAATGTTCTCTTCGGGCAAGACACCCCGTTCTTGTTTTTTTTTCCACGTACCTATTACAATTAAGCACTTAACACAAATGTACTAACGGTAGGGGCAAGAATCAGGAACTAGACTTAGTGGAAATCTGACTCCCTGACGTTAAAACTGTATAGAATTTTGTAATGACATTTGACTTCAAATGGTTTTTGTCTGAAAAGTAGGAATATTAGTCATATCCATAGACATAACGTTTCAAACAGAAACACACACGCACATAAACTCACACACACAGAAACACACAAATAAAAAGCATGAGAGATAACAATTTTTTTCTTTTAAAGAACAACGCATGCGTCGGGTTGTCTCTCTCCCTAAAATATGGCGAGGGGGCCGATGGCTGGCCATGCGTCATGCTCGTGAACGGGTGCTACTTGTGGTGACTGGTCGTACTTGAATTCGTATATGCGGTGATGTTTGTGTGCGTGTTGTTCCCACGAGAATGTAAGTGCGTGCTCCTATTTCACCATGCCTCCTGCTGATAGAGGACAATACTTTGTTTTTAATTTATGTTATTATTATTAATTACTTAATATGTCATGTGGAGCATGGTGTAATGGTTGCAGCTCCTTACAAACGTTGTGTAAAAAAAATGGCGATTAAAAAGAGTGGCGGAGAGTTTATTGCCAGTTCTTCTCTTCTGTTCTACGCCCTTGATTTGAGGACTAGCAGTAAAATTAGAAGCATTAATATGTATTTCTTTACTGACGAGTCATAAGTGTACATTATGTTACCTATATGATTAAATGATTGTTTACTTTATTTTACGTACGTTTTACGGTAAGAACTCACGAAGCGGTTTGCACCGGCGATCATCTTGTACCGGCGGGCGCGGTTGCGGTCCCGCAGCCGCGGCGGGTAGCTCCCGCGCGCTCTGCGGCCAGTTGGCGGGCGACGCGACGTTGCTAATCATGCTTATGTTTATAATGCTTCGTGAGTTCTTAGCGTTAAGCGTGTAATGCGTGGTTGTGGCTGTGGTTGTAATTGGCCCTGGCTCAGCATTATGCTGAGGAGCAGACTGCTCCACAGCACTGGTCATTCTGCCAGAGACCACAGTTTGCGCCTCAGTCACAAAAAAAGAAAAATAACCTTAATAATACTAATACTTAAAAAAAAACAATAATATAAGTAAAAGTTAAGTGTTAGTAGTGTGTTTAATTGTTAAAATTCTATCAAAAATATTGAAGCAAATGCTTCATTTAAATTATAGAACCCACCTTACCTGATTATGGTTTGAATATGGAACAAATATTTGCATTTTATTTCAGGCATATATCTAGCGTGCATGGCAGCTGCGGTCCTAATTGTTGCAATTGGGGTAGACTCTATGGAGAGGTATAAATAATAATTATAATTAAAAACATTACATTATTTTAATTTTCGTATTTCTTAACAGTGACAACTAATGACAACTTACTGTTTATGAACACCCATCTATATGTCGCGGGCAAACTAGCTTAATTAGCCGTTCAATTAACAGCCTATTCTTTTAACTAAACAGCGCCGTTTAAAAAAACGTGTGTGTATATATGTTAACGTAAAATTGTAAAAACCGTTAGATTGTAATCTATCTCGCGAGATTATAAACTGTCGAAAGATTGTGAACCTCAGCGTACTGCTTACAATTTAACGTATTATTATTCGGTACATTGTACTACACTAACTTAGTTATCATTCAAACTTCTTTAGTCAATTACAGATTAATTTTACTTCCCAACAATTTCATATAACTACCGAATAATAATACCTTAAATTGTAAGCAGTTCGTTGAGGTTCACTACGTTAATATTCAAGTTTTCACTTCTGCCGGCACTCTTGGAGTGCAACCCGTCGCTTTTTTAATTTATTCCTTCTCCGAGAAAGGTTTCTATGGAGAGAAAAATTTAACGGGAACCTTTGAAAACCTAGTATAAATTTATGTAGTTGAGAACGCAACAGAACTAAATTTTCCGGCTGTGTTTTGTTAACGGCCCGTGCAAAGCCGGGACGGGTCGCTTGTTTTTAATAAATCGTCTATGCTTAAAATCGCGTGATCTACGTTCTGATCAGAAATGCAACTCAAAAAATATTGCACCATACAATAATCATCAATTTAATGTCTATTTATTTAAAAACCGATTCATCAGTACCGGATCACGAGCTTTAGAAACCAGCTATGTTGGCGGTAGTATGATAAATATAAGAACTAGTAAGAGTGAGTCAATAGGATTTAGAATAATTTTGTTCAGAGATAATTCTTTTTTTAGTCTATAATAAAGTGATAATAAATCTTATAGTTACGACACTGGTCGCGCTTCCAAAGTAATGGGAGGTGGTGAAATGCTCATGGCTACCCTCAAGCTATTAGTGGAGCCCAAGCAGATTATGCTGATAACCATCATGGTCTTCACCGGATTACAGCAGGCTTTCTTCGGAGCTGATTTTACAGCGGTTAGTATTTGTTTTTCTTGCTGATGCATTGATTAAATGCCATAATAGAGATATTATGGCATCTGCATTAAGTGAGGTCTACTACGAGGTCTCGGGTTCAAATTAAGGTCAACGAGTATGTAACGCTTTGGATCCTGTAGATGCTCTCTTGGTGGGTATTTTGATTAAATAAAATCTGACGATTTAAATAAATTGTTTAATTTTTTAAGTGAAACTTTTGAGGCGCATGAGGGTAAAGTTTTTACGGATGAAACGTCACGAAGATGTGCAGCGGTTTTGAGGAAGAAAAGGGAGAGAGCGCTCGAGATCGATTGAGAGATAAAGAGAATTAGAGATAGTCAAAATTAAAATTTCGTAAAGAGAATTTATGAAATATGTATTAGTGTTTTATATTTTATGCAATATAATTAATTGAAATGTCAAATGACGAGTTCTAAATTAAAATGCCACGTGTTTTTACTATCGAAAAATTAAATTAAAAAAAATTAAATTTATTATTTGTATTAATTTTCGACACTTAATATTTTAATGACAATTAAATGCCTAACATATCTTCCTTTTTCCCTCCCTCTAAGTCTCGGAAATCTCAAGATTTGTATAAATATGAACGAGACTTAAAAATTAGTTTGCCAAAGAAGTTTCACTTCTGACATGCACGCACTTTTTTAATGATTAATTTGCAACACAGATTTCTTAAGCATTTTCAAATATGTGTTTCAGGCATTCGTGTCATGCGCAGTCGGAACTGGAACAGTTGGCTATGTGATGCTGACCTTCGGTGTTTCTGATGTTATAGGATGCTTTGTTACTGGATTTATCGCAAAGGTATTTGATCAAAATTTAATTATTAGTGAAAATCCTTAGTATATTAGATTTAATTAATCCTTGCTTACATTAGTCAAGGTCGGTCATAAAAGGCAACTACCGCAGCTCATGGATACTCAGATATTGTATTTATATAATAATATTAAACTTTAGTATACAGTTTTGTGGCATACACAAATTGAGGTTACGAAAAAATACTAGCAATACCTACCATCTAACCTACGTTTAATTTAACTGCAAGTATGTAAAATGTATGTATAAATATATATGGTTACCAGCATTAACAACACAAATAAAACTTTAAAGGGTTACTCATTAAATTGATCATCCAAATCCTGTAAAGAAGGATCGCATTGCTTGTACTAAGTGATGAACTTAGTTGAGCAAAGTAATAGCTATGTATTTAGTGCAATGAAGACTCTTGTTTATAATATTTTTATTTTACGTACGAATTAAATTCTTTCTGTTTTTTTTGTCTATGACTTAAGGTGGGAACTGACCAACGTTACGAGGTGTAATGTAACATGTAATGTAATGTTACACAGCGAGCATTCGTGCAGTCAGTACGTCGTGTTACGGGGAAACCAGCGAGCAACGAGCCGCTCGTTGCTCGCTTTTAGTGCTCCACCCGGCTGTCGGTTTTTTGGCGAATCCTTTGACTGTTACGCGGTTCAGTAATTACGCGTCGCACGTCGCGAGTGATCATGATTATGATTTTCTATAAATTGTGTCTTTTTTAAGTACTTTTGGTCCAATTAAATTCAACAGTTCTTCAAAATCGAGACCTGCGTACAAAGTTGAACAAACACGCTCGATGCGAATGCTACATTACACCTCGTAACTTTGGTCAGTTCCCACCTTTACGTGCCTATTATGTTCACATTAACTTTAATTGAATAATAGTTTGTTAACTCCAAGAGATGGATCTTCTTATTCAATTGTTCTTTCGATTTAATAATAAGTTCCATGATAATTTTTTTTAATCTTGAACGTTGCCTTAATAATAATAATCCTTTATTAATCTACACCTTATACATACATTAAATAAAAAAAAATACTACTCTTACATTAGACTTTAGACTCCGCGGCCTCTGTCCGGGAAAAGGCCTTCTCCCACTTTTACCACCCAATTTTATTTTGTGCCATCGTCATCCAATTATTTCCAGCTACTCCTATACTACTTTGACTATTTCGCTTGTTTCACGGACAAATAGGTGTTTAACTTAAATTAAGCATTTTGCTTTTTTTATTGTGTTGAGGATTAAATACAAGAATACATGATAATATGATATGATATCTCTCTGTGATAATCTTCTAAAGACACTTAACAACACTAGATATCCGATGAAATCCTTTTCTACTTCTCAATTTTTTTTATATATTTACAAAAATGTATCTCTCAATTGTATTAATTTTTCACAGATATCAGGACGGCTACCTCTGATATGCGCAGCTACTGTGATTCATATGGCTCTTGTGGCCACAATACTGCTGTGGAAGCCTCAAGCGAATATGAGCTACGTGATGTACATCATCGCGGTACTGTGGGGTATCTGTGATTCCATCTGGCTGGTCCAGTCTTATGGTACGCAAATCAGAGAATTTAGGTTTAATAAACTAGCAGAAAACGCCGTGCAACTCCAGGGTTTGCCAATCAGAAGTACCCTTTTTAATGGAACAGGAGATGTTAAGTGATAACACACACTGCCTAAAGGATCGCAAGTGTCTTGCCAGCCTTTTAGAATAGGAAAGCTATTTTTTTGAAGTAGGTACCCTAAGTCGAATTGGTTCGGAAATACTTTAGTGCGGCAAAAACAGCCTTAAAAACGCTCTGTTGTGGAACGACGGACGTTGAGGTGGTACCAATGGAATTTGGTATTTGGCATCGACGTCTGATGATGATAACTGCACTTGCTTTTGTCCTACACTATTATAAGATTACTCCGGGTATTTCTGAACCAATAAAAAGATAGTTTCAATATAATAGCAGAAAAATTAATATCATAAACGTATTTAGTCTATAATAATAATAATTGCTTGTAATACCCATTAATCACATTTTCAGCATTCGTTGGAATTCTTTTCCCCGGAAGAGAAGAAGCTGCCTTTTCAAACGCCCACCTCTGGTCATCTGTCGGCTTTATCATAGCCTACGTGATTTCGCCCCATCTCCGTACAAGTTCCAAAGCCTATCTCATCGGAACAACAATGCTTGTAGGTGTTTCTCTATACTTCATAGTGGAATTCCAAGTGAAGAGGGAAAGAGAAGAGAAGGAAACCAAAGAGCGTGTGAATGGTTTAGATAATAAGGCGTTCACTATTGCAGAATAAGACAGGTCTGCCATGATTTTTTTTATTCCAGACCAAATATGTTGGTGTAACTACATATTGCAAAAATTTACATTATTTTATTCATCTCACATTTTGTTTCACTTTAGTTGACAGAAGAATATCTTTTATTTAGTAAATTCGCTTGTTTTATATTCATTCCATGGTCTGTTTTTTTATGACTCTGGCGCGATTTGTGCATTAGCCAGCGTCAAGTATAGGATTTTTTATAATTCGTGCTTGTCTTTAGAAATTCGACCGTGTCGTCCATGTACGCTTTAGGCACTCGCCCGGTAGCGCACAACCCTCCCAAAGGCCGAGAACAAATTTAAATTAAATTAAAACCTGCCCTCGAACCGGGAATCGAACCCGGTACACCTCACCTAGCTGCCTCTTAATAAGACCGCTAGGCTATGAGGCCCCTCCATGGTCTGTTTTTGCAATCTTTATTCTTTGTGCATCCAACCTATACTCTGTGGCTGATCATTCTATAGTAAATAAACCGTTTTATAATCTGCGACTGTAACCATCCAGAGTAATAAAAAAATAAACAAAGTAGGTACCTACTTCATTAATTTTATCAATTGTTCCATACTTTTGATTTTCGATCAAAAAGCATCAACTGAATCTTTTAAATTAGACGTGATATAATATGACTTTGGTTTTATATTTCTTTTATTAAAATTAGAAATAACAACTTTTATTATAAAATATATAAGATAGAACGTAACGGCGGCCGTGGTATTTTTGAAGTGAAACTTCTTTATCGGGGTTAGAAAAAAATGTAGTGTAACATTTTTTCGTTACGCGTCACATTTTTCGGTTACGCGCCATGTTGCTTTTTGAAGTCAAACTTCTTTATCGGCGTTGGAATGAAAGTTCTTTATCGACGTATGGGAGAGATTTTGTAGCAAATCGTCACGTTTTTATTTATTATTTATTAGTTATTATTCGACACTTAATATTTTAATGACAATTAAATACATTAATTTCCTAACATATTATATTCCTTTTTCCGTCCCTCTAAGCATCGGAAATCTAAACTTTTAGATTTGTATAAACATGAACAACACTTAAAGGTTAGTTTGCCACAGAAGTTTCACTTCTGACATGTGTACTTTGTACACACACACTTTTTTTTTTAAGTAAAACTTCTGTGCCTGAGTCAATTTTTAGGTCTAAGGCATGTCGGTTACTGAATGTTTGACTTTCGTACATGCAAATGTTAATTGTGCACATAAAATAAATGTGTAGCCGTGATTCGAACACATGACTTGGTTGAAGGTTTCTCAAGCCACTACGCTAACACCGTAAAGAAATTAGCAGATTATATAAAACTTGTATGAAGAATTGAATGGAGATGAATAAAATAAAGAACATGATCTCTGTGTCATGTGAAATGAACAGTTCTCACATACTAGATATGAAAAAAATTTTATGTATTAAAATTACATTATATGTATATATAAATCTTGTGTGCGTGTGTTTGTGTGTGTTCAAGTAGATTATAATGGTTTTTCTGTATTTATGAGGGTACAGGGGTCTATCGGGTCGGTCCAGTATGTAAGTCAAAATTTACAAAATGTGTTTAATAATTTTGTAAATATTGACTTTTTTATTCGTTCTATTAAAACCTAGTTTTAAGAGTTATTATATATTAGAAATTGTATTACCATATTATTAACTACTTGAAGTACGATGTAGGTTTGTTATGAATAATTATTTTTAATAAGTTATTTTAAAACGTTTCAGGTTAATGTATGTTATGTAAGTTATATTTGTATGTGTAACATAGTCGTTCGATTCATACACATACGAAATTTGACACATTCCTGTCATGTGTATTAGCAAATCACAGGATATAATGGTATTTTAATTTTATTTAACATACAGACGTTTATTTATAACATACGATAATTGAGTGATATATTCATATATTACTTTGATGGATCGTCTTGAATTTAATTGTTTAAAATTGATTAAAGCCTATAAATTTTATACGTTAACGGTTTATTTTAACAGATTATCCCCTTCATTATAAACATGAATTTAATTGCACTATTTTGTCTCTTTCAGTCAAATTATCTTTACGTTGTGTCGAAAAGAGATAGCTATAGTTCTACGAATTATTTAGATTTTATGAGCATATTTAAGTTATTTATTGATTAGTCTGTGTGGTGTTCAGATTTTATTTCTGGCAATTAGTAATTTTCACGTATAAAAAAACGCATACTTTTATGCGCATAAATTATGCATACTGCAATACAAATAGAAAATCTAAAAATGGTTATATTACTTTGAAAGTTATATTTTATTAAACTAATTGTAAGTACTATTTAAGAAAATATAAGGTATCTGTGATAACTATATAAATTATTAAAATATATTACTAATATTGTTTTATTTCTTTCGATTTCGGATATATCAACTCCACTAGTATAAAGAGTGGCTGTCAGTTTGTTCTTTGGGAGTCTCTGCTATGATGCTGAATCTATTTTGAAAATTACTTTAGTAGCTAAATAAAGATAGCCACATATTCCAAAATGATATAAATAGTTTAAAAAATTACGTTTATAAACATTACTACGAAGGAATTTTTAATAAGTGAATCGTAATTAGTGCGTTGAAAATTTAATGGGAAATATTAAAAAACTCAGGCACCACATAGTCCTAGTCACAGATTATCACTTTCTTGATATTTTTGTAAATCAACAAGTACATAGTCAGCCTTCTATCCTTGACATACACAGTTGTTTTTTTTGACGACGGTTTTCTCTCGACAGTATCGTATTTTCACGATCTACGCGGCCAAAAGTCCCAAAATCGACTCACCCGTGAACAGAACCCGTCCCGTTTCTTCCTGCTAATGGGCACCACGCACCCGTGGGGTCAGTCCGAATTGAACCGTTTCACCTAGTGTACGTATCTGCTTTGCGATTCTGTAACTCACTTTTCGAACTCGCACAGCGTTACTGCTTCACGACTGATTTGAGAGCGACCGCCGATGCGAAAACCGCTATGTGAGTTCAAAAAGTGAGTTACAGAATCGCAGGGCAGGGCTAAGAACAATTTTACGATCCATTTTCTTGTCGAGAGATTATAGCCTTGCTAAGCACGTGTCTTGATATTTCTTTCAGCCGCGAAGGAAATTATGGGTTTAGTTTCGTCGCGCTCTTCATGAGACGCACGCGCAAGAAAAACGAGGTATCCAGTGATTTCCCTGAAAAAAATATTAACTGTTCGTGCAAACAAAATAAGAAAAGTGAAGTTGTCAAAAAAACTAAAATTTTAACATATTCTTGATATTCTCTTTTTTATTTTTAGTAAAAACAAATTTTAATTAAATTTTTATAATTTTTATGCTTGTTTGCTTGGTTCGTCACTTACTTTTGTTAAGTTAAACTACACAAATCGCAATATTTTAGTTTTGTCCAGAAGAAATAGTTAGAATAGGGATTGTAGGATAAACTGCGAACATGAAAATATTTATAAAGAAAAATATATTTCTTAAGATTATTTACTAGGTTATTTAAATAAAATATAGTGAAAGTGATATCTGCTGTTAGATTATTATAGGCCACACGAACCAAATAATAAAACAAAATCAATAAACATTTTCTAACGTCATTAATCGTCATATTTATCCCATATAATAAATATAATATTAAATTAAATAAAAATATTAAAAATAACAACATTATAAATAGTTTAATGAGAAATAATTAACTATAGTATAAAAATCATAATCACGGTTATTAAGTTTAAAGTTTAATAATCGTGAGAACTAATTTTTTACATTATCTAAAATACTAAATTGTATTTTTTGCTCTACAATTAATATAATATACAAAAGTTCATATTTGCCATGTTAATTGATGTCCTGTAGACTTGTAGAGTATAGTAATAACGTGCAATTCACTTTACTTTTTCATTTCTGCTGATTATTATATCCATGTACTCACACACCAATCCGAAACAATTCAGTTTATTCAGAATCAAACCACCAAACAAGCTCTGAAACGGATCTATAAATTGACAACATTTGTTGATTCAGGAATACACAATTTAAAAATACTAATGTAAATTACAAGCTAAACAACTTGTATAAATATGAACATTATATACTATCGAATTAATTTTCTATTCAAGACCTTGAGAACATTTGTCTTATTGTCAAATTTACAATTTGATCAGGCGTGACTAAAGCAACGAAAGTCTTACGTGGAATTTTTCAGTTTGGAATATATTACGGCTTCATTATCAATTCAGTTTTTATTTTTAGCAGGCAAGTCGGTCTATGTTAATAAAGTGTGTAACAACAGTGTTGTTAACAAGTTTTGAAAGTGTTGAAAGTGTAGTTAACAGTTATAGGTGTTGGTTTAGTAGAAAGCCTGATTTGGAGGTATCTTGAAATTTCCCAATAGCGACAGCGATGATCCCAACGTATTCTATCATTTCAAGTAACAATTCGCGAACATATTCTTCGTGTCTTACCTGTTTTGTCCAAATAGTAATTCAAGACCCTGCAAATTTAACAATGCGCTTGTGGGCAACAAAGTTGCCAGTAGTTTTTTTATTTGTATCTTATTTATTTTTCCCACTTGCTCGCCAACTCACCATAGATAAGTATGTAAGACGACTAAAACGTCACCATATTTTAGAGTTAGAAAACCAGCAGTAGCTGGTAGCATATGAGTAGATGCTTCCAATGGACAGCCAGTCCACATGACAGCACCACAGAACAGATTCGCTGGAGTTCTCCCTGCTGTATTAATATGCCAATATAGCAATTAGCGTACGGCATTTATCTTTTATTGAAGATTGTCTAAAGTATTAATAACCTGTGTTATTGTCGTACAGATAAAAGTCACCAGAAAATGACTCTTTTCGGAGGGAAGTAATTTACCCCATACACCTATGTGTTCCACAAAAAATGTACGGCATGCTGGAAAATGTTACCTATTTGTGAAGTACTCTCAAGATCATTTAATTTTATGTTGTTCTATATCATCATCACCTATATGCTAATCAGAGATATGTTGCGACCCTTGGCTTTCGACCGCTCCCCTGAAAATAAGTACGGCGTTTACGGGTAAAGTATCTGTATATGTGTCCAAAAGGAATTACACCAATGCCGTACAGTAATAAATGACTTAGATTGCTTCTGCAATTAACGTTGAATTAAAAATTTGCACCGACTTCCGGCACCATCACTTTAGTACGGCACTAGGTTTTTCGACATTTATTTTTAATCATCTATACCTACACTTATAACAAAGCCGTACATTAATAATTAGTCGAAATTCCTCATTTGTACCTGAGAAATTCCATTCACTCACGTACTCACATGTACCGCTCAAAAATGACGGCATAGTGCTCAGAGTTATTTTCAGATATAGTAACAGCCTTCTAAGCGTAATTCACGTTGGGTCATTTCACAGGTATTTTTTGTTCATGGGCTTGTGGTTATAGACCAATAATTATATAATATCGAATTAATGTTCTATTGACCTTGAGAACGCGATATTTGTTATATGACATAGTTAACAATTTGATCAGGTGTGACTCTTGCTAAAGCAACGTAAATCTTACATGGAACTTTTCAGTTTGGAGTATACTACCTACGGCTTCAATATCAGAGCAATTCCTTTTTCTTAGAAGGCAAGTTGGTCTATGTTAATAAAACATGTAACAACAGGAATGTTAATGGGTGTAGGTTTAGTAGAAAGACAACAACAAAACAATTCAGGATAGGTACCTTTTTTTTATAGAACGGGGGGCAAACGGGCAGGAGGCTCACCTGATGTTATGTAGGACCACTGAGAGTAGCAGTGGGCCCATTCTTCCTCAGGGGTTTCTTCTATGATATTTTCGTACGCTTTCACCGCATCTTCAGGGCTCGTAAAGGCTCGTTCTTGGGAATAAATGAAAGTCGCAGGGTGCCAGGTCAGGACTGTATGGCGGATGACTCATTATCTCGACACCTGCCATACAATGACCTTTCCGACCAAAGAATGAGGCAATCATCTTTTTTTTCTTGACTTCTTCCTTGCTTTATCTTTGTTGGCCGATCCTCGAAAGGAAACACCCACTGAGCTGATTGTCTTTTGGTTTTGGATATATTGCTTTGATCAGCTGTGACGATGACAAATACACCATTTGAGTCACTGCCATTGAACTTATCTAACATTTGGCGACACCAGTTCATGCGAAGGTGTTTCTGGTCGTCGGTTAGAGTATAGGGAATCCATCTAGTACAAAGCTTCCTGACGCCTAAATGTTCGTGTAATATTGAACTTGACTCAAAACAATGCCTAGGCTTGCCCGTATCTGCTGATAGGTCACTGTCTTATCTTCCTCTATCATGCGTCGCACAGCACTGATGTTATCTTAATAAGAAATGCATATCATAGCTTTGTTGTTGAATAAGCCCACAACGAAAGTCATCATCATCATTGACCGAAAGTTTTATCGTGTTGGGTTCAATTTCACGTGAAACAAGAGTTTTACTTTTGCCGCCAATTCACAAAAATATATGACAAATTAATGCAATATACTACATTAGGTTACGAAATAGTTCTTAAATTTAAATTCAATAAAAGTTTTCATTAGCAATGTTTCTATCTGGCCAGTTCTAAACATTTTCAGTGTTACCCACGTATTAGGGCCAATATAGCTCTGCTAGCATTGGTAAGGATTTTAAAACGAAGGTTTCATAAATTACGATACTTTATGCACCATGAATATTTAAATATTCCTGCACATTTTATGTAAAATGTTTTAGCGTCTTGATTTCTGTTTTGTCATTGAAACATGTTAGTTTATGTTTTTAATGCGTATCGTATACACTTTAACTTAGCAATATATTTGTATTATCTTATAATCAAGAAAGTAAGTGTATTATCTAACGCCCGAACCCAATTACCTATCTCAATCCATAATCCATCATCTGAGATAGTTGTAAAAATGTTGTAAAAAGTGTGCCAATAATCAATCGATGGATTGTAATAGCCATCTGTCGATACAAGCTATCCATGAGAGGTCATATCGGTGCCTGTGGATAGACCTTTGTATGAAAATGACAGTTGACGAAAGCTCAATTTCATCAGTTAATTGTTTTAACAGATTTTAACTTACACTATTTTTTAAAATAATTATAACAACTGTTTTAAACATACACATGTATATTTTAATGCTATTTGTACGGTTTTATTTACTTTATTTGGTTTACATTGAATATCAAATATGAGTGAAAACTCGGTAAAATGGAACAAATAGCATTTTATCCGTCGCCAAAAATGGATTGTCTCCGTAGGGTTTGGTTATTGGGATGCAGGTAAGAGATCGATCGACTGTCACGGTCTGATCTCAGATTGTCCAAATCTGAGATTGAGGATTGATTATTGGGTTCGAGCGTAAGGCATAAAATATACATAATATTAAATTTTATTTATCAAATACATATTTATTAGTAATAATAACAATCAAATATACTATAGTAATGAATACAGTAATTTTATTTATTATATTTTTTAAATATGTAGTAACATTTAAAAACTCAAAAGGCACTACACACCATGACATGGTTTTATTCCGAAAATAGATAAATATAAATTAAAGAGTGAGCTGCGTTATTCAGTAACTAGGTTTTTAATTATTACAGTAAATAACGTATTTTTATCAAACCAATTGTATAAATTAAGACATTAAATAATTGGAAATTTTTATTTAACTTATCAGTTAGTTAAAAACGTTTCAACGTACAATAACATTCTGAAAAACTCCAATGACAAAAATAATTAAAAAGTAAAATCGTGTACAGAAAAAGTAGAAATGACGTTAAAAGTAGAAAAGGAGTTTAAGCCGAGTGAAACGAAACGTATAGTGAAGAATGTGGTCATCATCAGTTCGGCGTTTATGGTGCACTTCACGGCGTATGGTGTGAGTATATTCTTTATTCAAATATAAACTACTGATAGATAGACCTGTAGACCTGTAGACCTGTAAAACCATTTAGTGCGTAATTCAGGTAAATCTGATGTGCCTAAAACTATGGCCTCCAAAGGAACGTACGCATAGTTATTGTTCCTACTTGATAAATAATTTTCTTATATATATATTACGTAATCGGGTGCAAACGGGCTGCCCATAGACTTAGACACTCACATTGCCAGAGGGCTCGGAAGTGCGTTTTAATAATTGGTACGCTGTTTTCTTGTGGTTTGGAAATACATCGGCGGCTGGTACCTACATAGTGGTGGTCCGGGGCAAAAACTTTCTTAAAAACGCTCAGTTGTGACGTCATACCCTGAAGGCTAAAACACGCAAAGAAAATGTTCCGGACGCTAAGGATATATTGAACTTCTCGGCCTTAGTCACTGGGGACTTCGGGCTCGTCAATGGATAGACTCGAGGATCCTCTCTATAGGAGAAAACTACATCCTTCGTCCACACGCACTTAAGGCCTTAAATAGCAGTTGAATTTTTCGTCTGCAATTGATTTGGAATGATTCAAGTGTTGGTCATTAGAAAAGATTAAGGCTATTTTTTCTTGTTATCTGTTATTGCAATTTTAAGTACAGTTTGCCTGTTAAAATTAAAACCAAAATTAAGAGGAAATTTGCAAAAGACTTTAGGTTTTGTGTTCCTATCATAATTTAATTTAATCTTGTTTATAGTGAATTCATTTTATCTACGTGTATGCTAGATTATAAAATTTTGTAGGGTGCTGCAAATCTCCAAAGCTCCATAAACGCCGAAGACGGTCTTGGAATGAGTTCGCTGGCGGCTGTTTACGCGGGACTCATTTTATCCAATATATTCCTACCAACGGCCGTGATTAAGTAAGTTTTTAATGTAATTGAGGAACTGTCTGAGTGAGAAGAAGAATGTGGGGCTTGGGGAACTTTTTGTGTTATTAAAAGCGAGCCTAATGTTGTATCGAAAATTGAACCCCGGAGCGTTACGCTGGCCAAAGACGGACCGCATTTTGCAGTCGATACCGACTGCTCTAAGCGGTCGCCGCACGGCGAACTGCAGTTTCCATACTAAATTCATATCCGCCATTCAGGTCCGTGTGGACCGCACGACCAGTTTCTGAGCGGTCGGAGCAGTCGCTCTGCGGTCGACTGCTTAGAGCTGCCGGACCCACCATACACGGACCGCTACAAGGGATTCCGACCGCGACTGCCGACCGCGCGCCTCTCCCTCAAATAAAATAAAATACTAACTAATTCATCAAATGAAACCACGGACATTCTAAAGTAGTTGAAAAACTTTTTGGTGTCTTCTCTCAGCTGGTGATACAAAGTCTGAAATATTCCATGCCATGTTCTATTGATTGTAGTATTGGACGCACCCACATACTACGGTGTCTACTACGCCTACGCTTGCGTAATAGTAGTACAAGAAGCAGTGTTTCTTCATCGAAATCCATCTTGTAAATGAACTCGTATCAGTATTATTTTGCAGTCGAACACAACTGCTCCAAGCAGTTGTAGCCGACTGCATTATGCGGTCGTGTTGCAGTCGTGTACGACTTCAACGCGACCGCTCTACAGCAGTCGGTCTTGACTGCAACATGCGGTCCGTCTATGGCCAGCTTTAGAGCGCTAGCTGATCACTAAACCTTCAGGCGTTAATTTTGATTATGTACTATAAGTAATATACGAAGAAATAATAAAACAATGTTTATGACATGTTGACGTCAATGTCGACAATGAGTTGACGTCAATAATGCATTTAATTCAATAAGCAGGGACAATTGTTGAAAGGCTTTTGAAAACATTCCAGAAATATATAACTATCTTTTACAGTGTTACTCAGAGCCATCACAATTAACATACAAGAGTTACTAACTCTCTTCAGAAGTTGGTTGTTAATCCTGATTGTTGTTGATCCTGTTGGACCGGCTATTTTTAATAATAGCCGGTCTAAATTCTTGCATACAAAATTTGAAATCAATTTTTAAAGACTGGTATCTTGACGATGGTACTCGAGGAGGTAACGCAGATGTAGTACTTTCAGATCTATCTAAGATTAGATCAGATTTTAGTTTAATGGGTCGAACTATAATTTTGATAAATGTGAAATATATCTCCATATTGAGAATATAGACGCCGACAATAAAAAAAATTAATACCTTAGCCCCAAATATAAAAATAATTAATAAAAAATCGCTGTACCTCTTAGGGGCACCGATATTCAAAGGTTTTGAAGAATACATTAACTCTACAATATCAAAATTTTCTCACTGTCTTCTGGATATTACCGCACACTCAGCTCCGTTCATTTTGACATTCTATCTTTTTATTCCCAAATTAACTTATCTACTTCGCTGTAGCACTCTTTGGAATCATTTAATTTTTATGAGTGATTTGGATAATCTTTTAAAAACTTCTTTGGTAACTACATATTTTAAATATTCATTTTGAAACACCTTCTTGGAATCAAGCATCGCTTCCTATTCGCTTGGGCGGATTAGGAGTACGCAAGATAACAAGTGTAGCTCTTCCAGCGTTTCTCTCATCTGCTCACAAATCTAGCAGTATGGTAGGTAAAATCCTTACATCTTATTCTACAAACTATAACAGATTTAACAGATGCGAGAAACGCGTGGTCAGCATCCAACCCAGGCTTGAGTTTGCCTTCTAGCGTCAACTTTCAAAGGAGCTGGGATGATCCTCTTTGCAAATCTGAATTCCAAAAGTTATAAGGTCACAATTCAATAACAGACCGCGTAAGGTTGGTGACTGTGGGGTCTAGGGAAGCCGGTCATTGGGTTAATGCTTATCTTTCGCCAAACACTGGCACCCTTCTGGACTCTGAATCATTTGGCATTGCCATCAGTCTCCGCTTAGGAGTGCCCATATGTACTCCCCATAAGTGTCCCTGTGGCTTTGATGTAAGTAGCCTTGGACATCATGGCCTACATTGCCAAAAGAGTGCAGGTCGTTTTTCTCGCCATGCCGCGCGCAACAACATTATACGCCACTCTCTTGCCTAAGCAAAAAAGCTGGGGCGGAAAATAATAAACGGCACAAATATAAGAGTATTTCCTCCAACTTCGATTTTGTTCCTTTGGAGAGACTTTTGGGCCGTGGGGTCAAGTGCACAGGCGCCTATTAAAGATTTAAGTTGGCGCCTAGTAGATAGTGCCGGTGACCGCAGAGATGGCACTTTCCTGGCTCAACGAATAAGTATCGCAATACCAAACTTAAAAACACAGGGACACTTTTTGATTTTCTTTTAAATAATTTTATATTATTACTTTGTAGGTTAAGAATATTGTAAATACTATTTTTTATTATTAAAGCTTTATTTAATCCATACATACAACAATTGTTAGTTTATATTCCTTAATATTTTATTAGTATTAGTTAAGTTAGTAAGTTTTAACAAAATTTAAGTTAGATTTTATTTATTATTTTTTATATCTGGTTTTTGTATGGCCCCTTTTAGGGTAAAAGCCTCCTCCATATTTTTCCATTTTTCTTTGTTTTGCGCAACATCCATCCAGTTTTCCCCCGTTAGTTCTACAATGTCATCTGTCCATCTTGTAAATACTATACTTGATAGTAAATAAAATTTCTATCATAAAATAATATAACGAATTAATATGCATTAAAATTATAATGGCTTAACCTCCGTTGAAATACTTCGAACATTCGGTCATTTAGAGATTGTCTGTCTGAGAGGTGAGAAGTGAACTAAACAAGAGACTATAATTTCAGGTGGATAGGCACAAAATGGGCAATATCTCTCTCGTTTGTGACCTATATGCCATTTATAGCTGCTCAATTATGGCCGTCATTCTACACTATGATACCAGCAGGGCTGTGTATTGGTCTTGGAGGCGGACCCCTTTGGTGTTCGAAGTCTACCTATTTAGCTGTGGTAAGTATTGAAAAAGATATTGAAAGCAGTGATGGCCCTGAGGTCGTTAGAAAAACAAAATCTGTCACAAAAGTTTGATCACCTTGCCTATTAGGGCAAGGCTACACGGGCGGTTCTCCCGCCGCGGGAAACCGCTCGACAAAGCTGCCGCAGACCATCAAACTACACGGGACGCGGTTTATCGCTGCCTTTTGTTCATTTCAACATGGATCCGCCAATGATAACTGCGCTTGCAGCTCTCATATTAATAGAATTATTAAATAAATAAATTAATTATTTAATAATTAATGAAATGGATTGGCGTAATCCTTCGACTGCACATCATACAAAGCAGGTCGATCTTGTATTTCTACAATAAAACGCTCCGTATCGAACATTTTGACAAAACAAGAAAAAACAAAAAACAAGGTCATGTCAAAGTCAAAAATCATTTATTCATATAGGTAACACAATGTACACTTATGAACGTAAAAAAATAAATATACATTAAATGCCTCTAATTTACTAAATTTTATTTAATCGTTTGAAATGGTAAAAACTGATATTCTTACATAGATCCATAACTATTTTGTTTTTTAAAATAAGGTCCGTGATTTCAGGTATCTGAGGTTCATAGCAAGTTATCAAATATATCAGCGGAAGTATTGTTGGCGCGATTCCTTGGTATATTCTTCATGTTATTCCAGTTTCATCAAGTTTGGGGAAATCTTATCTCGTCGCTTGGTAAGCGCCCATTACCAATTTACCTGTGGTTTATTGCGTCTATGTACGACTTTGAAAATTTTATGATAAATTTTTATTTTGAAAGACATGCAAATTTTATTTATCTACCTCCTAAACGACTCGACCGATTCTTATGAAATTTTTTATGCATATTCAGTAAGTCTGAGAATCGGCTACTAATCTATCTTTCACACCCCTAAGTGATAAGGTATACACACCAAAATTTTTGTTTTAGTTTTTTTATTATACAGCAAACAAATACATACACACAACTCTTAATTTTCACCCCTCTACGACCAACACCCTATTTTTTATATGTAAATTAAATTCTTATGACTTGAACCTCACAGTTTATATTTGGAAAATTTCATAGAAAAACTTAAAGAGTTCCACTAACACTTGAACTATATGATATGG
Source organism: Pieris napi (assembly GCF_905475465.1). Classification (NCBI taxonomy): domain Eukaryota; kingdom Metazoa; phylum Arthropoda; class Insecta; order Lepidoptera; family Pieridae; genus Pieris; species Pieris napi. The sequence goes on from NC_062237.1 coordinate 10,713,370, forward strand.
TATTAAAGTTCAAATTGACTTTTAAGTATTATTACAAATATTTTGTATGGGAATATAGAAAAGTGTTGTTTTTAGACTTTTTCTTTCAATTTTTTTTATTTTTTCTCTCCGTAAGAACCATCCTCGTACTTCAAGGAATTTTATAAAAAAATAATTGGTCAAATTGGTCGTTGAAGGCGTTGTTGAGTTATGCGCTTACAACACATTTTGCGATTCATTTTTATATTATAGATTTCAAACAATCATTCCAATATTCGAAACTGAAACTTTTTCTTCACATGCGACAAGTGTTGCCTGCCATTATTTACGTATTCAAACTCCAACAAAAGAAATGTCAGGCGCAAATAGTTACATACTAAAACGCTGTTAAATAGTATAATAGTACGAAATAACAAAAATTACTTTCAGTACTATCCTCGGGCGATAATCAAGCTGCTGTGACCGCGATCAACGCGACCATGATTCCAGAAATCTGTGGAGCGAACTTCTTGCCCAGCGCTGATGCTGCAGAGGCCTTACAGCGGCAGCCTTATGAGAAAATCCAGCTCTTATCTGGTTAGTGTTTTTTTAATATATTGCTCAAAAATTCAGGACCCTGTGTGCGACACTGTGTTTATCAGTATATTATTCTAATTGTTAATATTTTATCCAAAATATGGAACAAATATTTGCATTTCATTTCAGGCATATATCTGGCGTGCATGGTGGCAGCGGCCCTAATGGTTGCAATTGGGGTAGACTCTATGGAGAGGTATAAATAATAATAATAATTAAAAACATTACACTATTTTAATTTTCATATTTTTTAAGAGTGCGAACTAATGACAACTTACTGCTTAAAAACACCCATCTCATATGCCGCAGCCAACTAGCGTAATTAGGCGTTCAGTTAACATATCCTTTTAACTAAACAGCGCCGTTTAAAATAAACGTGTGTGTACTTATGTACACGCGTAGAAGGTATACTTCTTAACATAACAAGATAAAAATCTTTTCAAAAATTTTCTTCTACGTTTGTAGAAAAAACGACATTAACAATAGAAAAAAAGGTATTTAATACATTGACAGTTTTATTCTAACGCATTATCTAGTTAAATGAAGTTTACTTAAATATCACAAAATGAAATGTTGACTATAGCTATATATAAATGTTAACTTCAGGGTGTCGGTTTTTTTGTGACGGTGTGCGGGCGCATCGTAAAAATTTACTCTCATCATTTTTCCATAACGCGCCAACAGAAGTAACTTCAAAAGTTATTCACCGTAGCGTTTGTTACTACATTTAATAAACTGGCTGGCTTAATGCTTAGACCAAATAAAAAGGAATCCCGTGCAAAGCCGGGACGGGTCGCTTGTTTTAATAATCGTCTATGTTTAAAATCGCGCGATCTACGTTCTGGTCAGAAATGCCAATCAAAAAATATTGTACCATACAATATTCATAATCTATATAATATCTATTTATTTAAAAACCGACTCATCAGTACCGGATTACGTGGTTTAGAAACCAGCTATGTTTGCGGAAGTATGATAAATATAAGAACTAGTAAGAGTGAGTCAATAGGCTATTAGAATAATTTTGTTCCTAGATAATTCTTAATTCGAAATTCGATAAAGTGATAATAAATATTATAGATACGACACTGGGCCCGCTAACAATGTAATGGGAGGTGGTGAAATGCTCATGGCGACCCTAAAGCTATTAGCGGAGCCCAAGATGAGTATGATGACAACCATCGTAGCCTTCAACGGATTACAGCAAGGTTTCTTCGGAGCTGATTTTACAGCGGTTAGTATTTTTTTTTTTAAAGACAATTCACACCAATTGACCGAGTCCCATGCTAAGCTGGTGAAGCTTGTGTTATGGGTACTAGGCAACGGATATACATACATATTATAGATAGATAGACATATAAATACATATTTAAACACCCAAGACCTAAGCACAACACCAAATGCTCATCACATCGATGTTTGTCTCAGCCGGGGATCGAACTCGGGACCCATGGATTCGCAGTCAGGGGTACTAACCACTAGACCAATGAGTCGTCAATTCAAAAAAAAAAGTCGTCTTGTATCTCTATTATGGCTTCTGCCTGCAGTGAGGTCTACTATGAGGTCTCGCGTTCAAATCAACTTAATCAGTATGTAACGCTATGGATCCTGCAGATGCTCTTTTGGTGGGTATTTTGATTGAATAAAATCTGACAATTTAAATAAATGTGTAATTTTTTGAAGTGAAACTTTTTTAGGCGCATGAGGGTAAATTTTTTACGGATGAAACGTCACGAAGATGTGCAGCGTTTTGTCGAAGAAAAGGGAGAGAGCGATCGAGATCGATTGAGAGATAGTGAGAAGGGCGAATTACCATGTAGAAATTATATTTTTAAAATTAAAACTTCGTTAAGAGAATTTATGAAATATTAGTATATTATATTTTATGCAAAATAATTTATTGAAATGTCAAATGACGAATTGTAAATTCAAATGCCTATAGCTATCATAGAAATAAAAGAATAAAAATTAAATTTAGACACTCTTAATATTTTAATGAAAATTAAATTCCTAACATATCTTCCTTTTCCCCTCCCTCTAAGTCACGGAAATCTAAATGGTCTAAGATCCCGCTATAGAACGACCTTCACCGAGATGCTTATTTAATGAAACTTATTTTATATATAATTTAATATGTCAATAAATATAATCCATATGGGTTGCCTAGCAAATTTCAGTCCAGAGTATGTTTAATTAATTTAAAAAAAATATATTTTTTTAAACATTTCACCGGTATGATTATTAGATAAATTCTATACCAATCGAAAGTATGAAGCCCATAGAATATGCAAACGTTAGGTTGTTTTTAATCAATTAATTATTTATGTGTATATTTTTTATGTGACACTAAAGTATATATACATCTTTAGTATAAAAGAAGGTTATAGTGATACATATATAATACTACCCTGATTAAAAATATTGATTGAAAAAAGTTCAAAAAATTTACTACATGCAAATTATAAAAAAAAATTTTTTTTTAAAATATTAATTAAACATACTCTGGACTGAAATTTGCTAGGCAACCCATATGGATTATATTTATTGACATATTAAATTAAATATAAAATAAGTTTCATTAAATAAGCATCTCGGTGAAGGTCGTTGTATAGCGGGATCTTATACTAAAAGTTTTAGATTTGTCTAAATATGAACAAGACTTAAAAATTTGTTAGCCAAAGAAGTTTCACTTCTGACATGTGTACTTTGTACGTACGCACTTTTTTTAATGATTAATGTGCAACACAGATTTCTTAAGCATTTTCAAATATTATTATGTGTTTCAGGCATTCGTGTCATGCGCAGTCGGAACTGGAACAGTTGGCTATGTAATGCTGGCCTCTGGTGTTGCTGCTGCTATAGGATGCTATGTTACATGTTTTGGATATATCGCTAAGGTATTTCATACAAATTTTATTAATTATCGGTGAACATCCTTAGAATATTATATTTAACTAAGCAGCCTGTGTCCGTTGCTTGCATTATAAGTGAACAGCCCATGGATACTCAGATATTGTATTATATTATTATTTAATACTAGCTGGCCTGGCGAACATCGTGCCGCCTAACAGTCGATTCTTTATTTTTTTTAATACTTATTCTGCTATTCGGGACACCGGTCTAGCTAGTAAGATAAAAAAAAGAAAGTTGATAATACAACAAATATATTATGTCAAAAAATAAAAATTTACCTTCCCGGAACCCCTCCACTAACACTTGAACTTTATGGTATGGCATTAAAGTTCAAATTGCCTTTAAATATTATTACGAATATTTTGTATGGGAATATAGAAAAGTGTTATTTTTAGACTTTTTCACTCATTTTTTTTGAATTTTTCTCTCCGTAAGAACCATCCTCGTACTTCAAGGAATATTATAAAAAAAGAATCATACAAATCGGTCAAGCCGTTTTCATGTTATGTCGTGACAACGGAAAACGGGTTTAATTTTTATATATTTTTATATATGGGAATGAATAAGGCGCAACTTCGTTTCTATGTGAATACAAAAGAAACAACATTTAAGCCTATATTCTAGGTTTTATAAAGTAAAATAATATAATGAAAAAATTAAAATACCTTACACATATTATTTCAAGTGACATAAATTAAACATCGTCGATCAGAAGGCAAAGACAACATTACAGAAGAGTTTTAATAAAAACCAATATATACAAGAGCTTGTATAGGAAAATATATTATGTTTTTCTTACATATATTAAACTTTAGTATACAGTTCTGTGGTATACATAAAATGTGGTAACGAAAAAAGAGTAGCAATACCTACGCATCTATTCTGCGTTTAATTAAATTGCAAGTACATAAATTGGGTTTGATTTTTTTTGGAAAGAAAAAAAAAAATTACACAATACAGTATATAATATATATAAATAACTAAAGTAAAGGGCACTAGTCCCCACACTAGGATTCCCTGTTGTGGGCAGCCAGTCTCTTCCTTTTGACATGTAAACTGTATTTTACATAACACAAATTTATATATTTAAACTGTTTTTGCACAATAATATCTTGAATGTTTATAAATCTTGTTTTTGATCTATATGGTACCTCCATTAACAACGCAAATAAAACTTTAAAGGGTTACTCATTATTTTGATCATCCAAATTCTGTGAGAAAGGATCGCATTGCTTGCACTTATAAGGGATGAACTTAGTCGAGCTAAGTAATACTCGTAGCTATATATTTATTGCAATGATTTATTGAAGTGAAAACTTTTTTAGCGGCGTAGTACACTTTTTTTGGAATGGGTAAAAAATGTTAAACTCGCGTCAGGACACGTGATACGTACGGACACGTCAGGACACGACATAATTAAAGCAATTCGTGCAAAATTATTCCCTAACCATTCCAAAATATCAAAAATGCACACCGTTAATATTCAAGTTTTCACTTCTGCCGGCACTCCCGGAGTGCAACCCGTCGTTTTTTTTATGTAAAGTACGAATTAAATTCTTTCTGTTTTTATTGTCTATGACTGACGTGCCTATTATGTTCACATTAACTATAATTGAATAATAGTTTGTCAAATCCAAGATATGAATGTTCTTATTCAAGGCTTCTGCTCATAACCTACAATCTTTCAACGGGAAATTACCAATTTCGATGACATTTTGGTAAGTTACAAAGTTCATGGATTGAAATTGAAATTAAATTTTAGCAGGCACGTCGAATCCCTGGTATTAAAATTACGGAAACTTATTTTTGTCTTTAAGCTCAAGCTCTGTCTCAAGCACATCGCTAATCGCAGCGTCCTTAGGATGGTATACTATGCCTTATGTCATTCTTTGGTGGTGTATTGTATACCCTCGTGGGGAGGCGCTGCCAAAACATACCTCATTGAGGTCGAGAGAGCGCATCGTGCGATCTTGAAAGTAGGTGCAGGACTTCGCTTCGCTTTCCCACAGCTGACTTGTATAAGGATTGGGATGTATTATCCGTTAGACAAACTTTCATCCTGTACACTATTCTTACAAAGCATTCTGAGATAGAATACGATCATAAACTTGTAGATGGAAGGCGTTGAAAGGATTCCGTATGCCGTCCTCAACTTTTCAAAACAGCTCTTTCCCATAGTTCGTATTGCTTTCTAGGTACCCATTTATACAATAAACTTAACAAAGACCTTCAAATTTATCAACTCACAAAATTCAATTGTTTAAAAGTAGTAACTAAATATCTCAAATCGCTTGATTACCAAAGCACAGAAAATCTATTACGACCTCTAATTTAATTTAATAAATGGAACGTTTTGCTCGCGCACACTAGTCTCAATTTAGTACACTCACACACGCACACGCACTCACACTGACCCGTACACTCACACACACACACACTTACAAATGCTTTAACTTTTTACTATTTTTTTATTTTTATTTATTTTTTTTATATATTTTTTATAAATTATTTATTTTCGTTCATTTTTAAAGACTTGTATTAGCAATACTTTTTGCAACACTATGTTCAAGAGGGACTGGTGACTTGTAATAACAGGTTTTCCCAACCTTTTTCAAGCACCAGTCTCTCAGTATAATACATAGCTTTAAGCTTATTGTCAAGTTTATTATTATTATTAATTAAAATTAAGTTAAATTAAGTCTTATATTTTTCGATTAGTCAATGTATATATATAGAAAAACCCTCAATATAAGTTAAAGTTTTATAAATTAATTACACTTGACACACACTAGATATCCGATGAAATCCTTTTCTACTACTAATTTTTTTTAATATATTTACAAAAATGTTTCTCTAAATAGTGCATGTTTAGAATTGTATTAATTTTTCACAGGTAACAGGGCGGATGCCTCTGATCTGCGCAGCTACTGTGATTCATATGGCTCTTGTGGCTACAATACTGCTATGGAAGCCTCAAGCGAATATGAGCTATGTGATGTACATCATCGCCGTGCTGTGGGGTTTCTGTGATTCCGTCTGGCTGGTCCAGGTTAATGGTAAGCAAATCAGAGAATTTGAGGTTTATGAAATTAGCTGGCAGAAAACGCCGGCAACTCTAGGGTTTGCCAGTCAGAAGTACCTTTTTTTAATGGAACAGGAGGCTCACCTGATTTTAAGACATATCACTCACACAGCTTATAGGATCGCAAGTGCCTTGCCGGCCTTTTAAAATAGGAAAGCAATTTTTTGAAGTACCCTAAGTCAAATTTGTACGGAAATACTTTAGTGGGGCAAAAACTGCCTTAAAAACGCTCTGCCTTGCGATTCTGTAACTCACTTTTCGAACTCACACAGCGGTTTTCGCAGCGGCGGTCGCGCTCAAATCAGTCGTGAAGCAGTCATTTTACGAATTGGCATTCTGATAAGGAGGGAGCTTGTAGTTTATTGTTTATCAGACTGCTTTACGACTGATATGAGCGCGACCGCCGCGGCCGCTGCAAAAACCGCTGCGTGAGTTACAGAATCGCAAGGCTGTTGTGGAACGACGGACGTCGAGGTACCAATGGAATTTGGTATTTGGCATCGACGTCTGATACTGTAACTGCACCTGCTTTTGTCCTACACTATTATAAGATTACTCCGGGTATTAGGTTGGTGGACTCAGTCTCCGCACTTAGACTTATAATTGGTCCGTTGTGAACCAATAAAAAGTGATAGTTTCAATATAATAGCAGAAAAATTAATATCATAAACGTATTTTGTCTATAATAATAATGATTGCTTGGAATACCCATTACATTTTCAGCATTCGTTGGAATCCTATTCCCCGGAAGAGAAAAAGCTGCCTTTTCAAACGCCCACCTCTGGTCAGCTGTAGGCTATATCATAGCCTACATGATTTCGCCCTATCTCCGAACAAGTTCCAAAGCTTATTTCCTTGGAACCACAATGCTTGTCGGCGTTTTTCTATACTTAATAGTGGAATTCCAAGTGAAGAAGGAAATAGAAGAGAAAAAAACTGAAGAGCCTGTGAATGGTGTAGATAATAAGGCGTTCACTATTGCAGAATAATACAAGTCTGCCAAGAAGTTTTTTTTTAATAAAGTGAAATATATTGTAAATATTAACTATATTTTATTCATGTCACATTTTGTTGCACTTAAGTTGAACAAACATTTTTGAAGTGAAAATTCTTTAGGCGCATGAGGGTAAAAATTTTACAGATGAAACGCAATAATAATAATATTAGCGTCACGAAGATGTGCAGCGCTTTTGTCGAAGAAAAGCGAGAGAGCGATTGTGACCGATTGAGAGAGAGTGAGAAGGGTAGAGAAATTCTATTTTTAAAATTAAAATTATTGAATTCCTAACATATCTACCTTTCCTCTCTCTCTAAGTCTCGGAAATCTAAAGTTTTAGATTTGTTTAAATATGAATAAGGCTTAAAAATTAGTTTGCCAAAGAAATTTCACTTCTGACATGTGAACTTTTTTTATTTAGTAAATTCGCTTGATTTATATTAATATTAATACTAATGTCTATTTTTGCAATCTTTATTCTTTGTGCGACCATCCGATCGCTACCTCGGTATTCAATTAAATTCTAAACATTTTATAAAACATATTCTTAAGAATCTAGCTACAAGTGCACATGTGTCATAGTTGCTCATTTGACTCGTTCGGTTGTTTACGAATTGTTACGAATTGACTTCGAACATCTGCCCGAAGTGGGATGGTCGAGTCGGAGTAGGGAATAGTAGTAAGTTGTGACACATGCGCACGGGCAATTTCTATTGTATAAGTTTGAAGTAATACAGTTTATGTAAAGTCTGTGACTGTAACCATCCAGAATAATAAAAAAATAAACAAAGTTTTTCATTAATTTTATCCTCCACATCCTGTATCTTTTTCATAATATCCACTAGATTGGTACCGATGAGTCCTTGCGTTAGACATACTATTTATAGTTGTTTATTGAAGATAATGTTAAGTTATACGAATTTTTTTTTTCAAATCATAACTTTATATTTACTTCGGACCCCACTGTGAAAAAAAAATACTCTACCGAAAAGCGACCCTGTATTAAAAGTTTTGGCGCATTTAATAGGGATTCTGAAAGGTATTACACATGGCCATGAGTCGAATTTTAATACGAATTAGTAAAAAAAGTTAACTTTCTTATAAAAACTCTGCAGGGGTTGAGCTTAGAGACCTCCCGTAGAACAATTCATCATCTTTACCCCATCGGAGAGTGTCTTTTACGTCTACCGTTGCGCTTACGTCAGCACCAGTCAAACACTCCGCTGGCAGTGCGACCCAAATTCTTAGCCTCCTGAATGACAAACTTCCGTTCAAAAACTAAACTTTCTGTGCCACCTCCCACCATTTGCCGATCCAGCCAAGCTACTGGTATCCGACTACTACGCCGGCTCGGCATGCGCTCTAAGTGCCCTATAACGTGGCCAATTTAAGGCCACGTATTCGCCTATAATGATGGGCTACCAATTTCAGCTTTTTTTCATAACAACCATAATATTTTTTATACCACGAGTATTAGGTAAATTGGGCTGTGGTTTGCCATTGTAGAATATTAGCTGTATCGATTACTTTTTGATTTTAGTTATCTTCAACCCTAAAGCCGGAATAACATTACCAAATTAGTGGATGCATGTGAAATCAGTTTCACGAAAGTAGTTTCCATATATCGGAAAGTAATTCCGTAAAATAATTAGTGTCGTGAAATCCAGTATCGCAGTAACCATGGAAGCATCAAAGCTATATTTTTCTATATTCAATGTAGCTAAAGAGATGCTTATATATTAATTTAAAAAAAAATACTATTAAGAAAAAAGTAGTTGGTGGATTCAAGGATGGTTAACAAGAATTCATTTGGGTGCAATAAAGTTAGTCTCTGAATTAGCAGATGAAGATCCTAAGAGCTATTGCGTTTGCGTGTGTTTTTCGCAACTTTCTCATACGAATTCAGGGTGGCATCATGTAGTGGCATCAAAATACACTCATCCACACAGTACAGGTGATTTAGACACTAGTTTCACGTCGCATCACCGTCATGAAATTAGTTGCATGAAACTAATTTCACCAAAAATCGCACAGAGCGCAAAAAATTGCATTACTGAAATTTAAGTGCATCGAAATTAAAGCATTTAATATATAATGTAATAAGTTTTATCCTCCCAGAATTAAACTAAATATTTAAAAACTCTGGCACCACATTCCTACTCACAGATTTCTTTATCACTTTCTTGATATTTTTTTTAAAACCACCAAATAGGTTTCTGTCCTTGACATTGTTTTTTTTGAGTGTGAAACAAAAGCCCTGTGTTTGACAACCGACTAAATTTTATTTTTCCGGATTAGGACCAGGATGTCGAAGAAAACAGAAATTCCCCATGCCCCGTTACTACATTTATATTTATCATAAATGCGTGGTTACAGAATTAATTCAATTCTCGAGCTTGCTCGTTTACTAAACTAGCAATCGCAAATATCTATAATAAAAATAATAGTTAATATTCCGATATTAAATCGCGTAATCACTTAGTTTGTCTGTTTCCATTATTCGCGCAGCGCAACGATATTTGAAATGACAAGGTCATTGTATACGGTGTTATTTTATCAAGCATCAAAAATCTAAGTTAATTATGAAATGATTTCCTAAAGCAGTGCTACTCTCATTCCTGAAGTCTTAGGTTCGATCCCCGGCTGTGTACTAATGGACTTTCTGTCTATGTGCGCATCAAACTCTCATACGGTTAAACATCGTGAGGAAACCGGCATGGTTGCTCACGAGTCATTTCTATAACTATGAGTTATGACATGTGTCAGAAGGCTGATGATAAATCTATGAAATAAAAAAAAACGGATGCTATCTGAGGCATTCTCTTTTTTTTTTTTCGTTTTCCCGATAATTTCCCGACTATGTAGTCGTCGGAGGTGTTAAAAAGCTTACATAAATGGTATTGGTTACCCGAATATTTACTTTCTATTACTATATTACTATTTCTACTACTACCTATTTCTTTTGACAACCCCCTGCATGACCCTCACAGCAAATCCCAAAAAGATGCCCCTCAACCTAACATTGAGCATTATTCCCTCGTCTCCGTTACCCTCCGTTATCTGAGGCATTTAGAATATATATAAATTTGTATACAATAAATGTATTTATATAGACCACTTCGTTGGTTACGCATGGAAGAGTACCTAAGGGTAATTCGATTCGCGGGAATTATTAAAGACGATTATTAGACTAAATTGCTTTATTCAATTATATATATCCGAAACTTTTAAACGTTCAAGCATGAGTTGACAGCGATAGAAACTCAATGTCATTTGTCAGATTTAATGTTGATTTTGAAAGTGGTGTGATGGAAACAGTGCTTTACAGGTCTGAGTTGGTCCGTGTTCACTTAGTTAGGGTCCTATAACTTAAACGAACGTTTCTTATGTAAACTATGATAATAGTGGTATTGTGTTAAATAAAGGTATGTATTTTATATATTTAATAATATTCTATCATAATTTCACAATTTAATATATGCTATTTAGTTTCATCAATAAGAAATAATAAATAAATAATATATATAATTTCTTTTAATAATTAATTATTTTTAAATTAGTTTTAAATATGTACAACTGTTTTCATAATGAGTTATTTTAAAACGAGATAAAAGTCGAAACTTTTGCAAATTTGTACTAATTTGTATTTATAAATTGTGTTTTCGTTTATTTTATTAAATGATTAAATGATTAAATAATTAATTAAATTATATTTAATTGATTACATTCTTGACAATATAGATAGAACAAAACCTAATCATAATTTTAAATTATTAGCTGTTTTTTTTAATTTATCACTAAAATTAATAAAAAACGAATCTCTTTGTAATCTAGATGAATATATAATAAATTAACATATTTTTTTAGTAAACACTTCGATTTAAATCATATTACCCTTTCCTCGTTTTGGGATTAACCTAAATAAATGTAATAAAACTATATTTTTATAGTTTTAAACCCTAAATGATGGATGATTAAAGGGGAATATGTTTAATTTATTCTGTTTTTATGCATATATAAGTTAAATTTGATATAATTAAAACATGATTCGCTGGAACGCAATAAATAGAATTCGAGAAAAATTTAGTTTACCAATTCGTTACATAGATTCCTGAAATTCACAATTTCCTTCAAAGCAATTAAATGTATTAATAAATATTTCATCGAAAAAAATAATTTTTTACTTATTTAAGCTACTCGCGCTTAGAAGCTTTTTGTGCCAAACTTGATTTTTTGTAATCCTAAGGATTGCTATCGCTAAAGGATGCTACTGTGTGTTAAATTTAATGAGTTTTTGATATACAGAAGTCTAAATTGGATTTTCGATTATTATTCTTGCCATAAGATAATCAATATTCCTCTTTTGGGTAAATGTTAATTGCGTACTTGTAAAGAGTTTGTCAATGGTCTTTAACTTACGACCTGAAGGTTGAAAGTTACGCGTTTAACCACTGAGCTAGAGAGAATATACGATAATTTTCACTAGGATACAAAATTACAATATAAAAATTAAATAAAACAGTAACATAAATTTAAAAAGGTTAAGTGAGTTTTAAGTTTAAGTTTAATAAAAATATCGATAAACGTTTTATTGTTCGTTTTAATGTAAATTACAAATTAATGTTGCTGCTTTCATTTGTGCATGCGAAAATATAATCAAAATTGTCAAATAATCATAATATGATCGCAATGAAAGTACGTGAAAGTTATGTTTTTTTCGATAATGTTCTGTTATTATATGATTTCAATACCGACTTTGACAAATTCAATTAGCGAAACTTGTAAAATATCAGTCAAAATGTGTAAAAATAAGAACGTGTTAATTCTTAAAAAACCTAGCGAGCCTTCTGGCAATGTACTCACATTACAGTCTGTGGACTAACATCAGACTGTTATATAAAAATATATGTGTATACAGTGGAATCTCTCTACTCAAATGTTAAGTTTCGTAGTATACATTTTTTATTTAAAAATAGATTAGGAGCCCCGAACCTGAACATTTATTTTACGTTTGTTGCTATTATTTCGGGGAATTCCAAGTAAGACGTCATTATATTTTACTAACTACGACTAACGGAGTCTCCTTTTTGAAATTCGAATTAGGATATAATCAATACTTCTTAGGGAAGTAACATTTTGTTCGAGTTACAGTCTAAATAATTCGAGATACGACTTACTGAGGATTTCGACTTAACAAGATTCGAGTTATAGAGATTCCACTGTATTAAGAAATGTTGGAATAAATATATTAAAATTTTGGGTATAAATTTAATAATATTTATTCCAACATTGAAAATTAAGTATTTGTAGGAACAGAAGAATTAGCGAAAGCGAACGATACGTCATAAATACTTACGTGTTAGAAAATACTTATGTACTACACGATACACTAAATTTTCTGTTGTGCGTTCTAATGTGCTGTATTACACGCTCTCCTGATTTCATAATGTTCAGTCATCATAGCTAAACTTTAGAACCTTCGACCTAGGTCAAATTATAACCTTCTTTAATTAACAGGTTAGTACTAGAATACGTCATTATGACTATTTAGTTTTGGGTTGAAAAAGTTATCAGTAGTGAATTGAACTACTATAAATCCCTTTTATCTGAATACTCCTTTAACAAATTAAAAAACACTTTTGTGTCATAGTGTATTTGATCAGTTCTCTTTAGGTCTGGGCCTCAGATTTCTGTATCTGTTTCATGTTCATTTGTCAATCGAATAGATCAGCCTTCTGTACCTGACACACGCCGTCGACTTTTTGGGTCTAAGGCAAGCCGGTGTCCTCACGATGTTTTCCTTCACCGTTAGAGCGAATGATAAATGCGCACATAGAAAGAAAGTCCATTTAGCCGGGGATCGAACTTACGACCTCAGGTATGAGAGTCGCACAATGTGCGACTCTCATACCTGAGGCCTGAGCCACTTGGCCAACACTGCTCATTCATAGTGTATTTGGAAAATAATTTATTTTAACGTAAATGATTCTAACTAGAACTCAATTAACTTAATTTGGCATAAGACGCATTAGGATAGGCTGGTGATTGAGTTCGAAACTGAATTCGAGGTGTACGAATACAGAGGCTGTCTTATTGTGATGTGTACACTGTACAATACTAATTTCTACCATAAATCTGTGAGAACAAATGCAATGAACTTCATAAAAATCCGATCACAGAAAATATTGTTTTATATAGTACTACATCTTCTCGAAACATAAAAATAGATTTAATAAAGATACGAGGAAGTGTTATTGTTATTAGAAATTGGCTTTTGACTTTTGATGCTCTACTTTTTGAGATAACCTTCGGTTCACGATTCTTGTTTGAGGTCCAAACGGATTTAGTTTGAAAAATGTGTGATGAGAACCACGGTCGTAATATTTGAACTAAAATAATCAACTAGTTACACAATGGACATCAGATGTGGATTAAAAGTTATTATTTAAATTAAACAGTTATAACAGTGTTTTAATAGAATAAATAATTTAAAGGCCGGCAACGCACCCTCTTAAAATGGGTGTCTATGGGCTGCGAAGACTGCCCTTTTTGGTCGTCCCGCAAGCTCGTTTGCTCCCGTATTATATAAAAAAAGAACTTTAAAATCATGTGTTGTAATCCCAAAAAAGGTTATTTACAAGTTTCAAGTTTATTAGATGGTATTACCAGTTCTTCACATATAGGAAAAGTAGGAAAGATTAGAGGAGGTAATAAATATATGCCTTTTTATAAAACAAGTTTCAAGATGGGAAATTACATGAGTATATTGCGGAATTTTTCCGTAGTTCTTAGGGCTTTCCCGGCTTGTTTGACAGTTTTATTTTCTTTACATTTGCAACCGCAAGCAATCTGGTTTTCTCGTTCGTAAAACTGCAAATAAACAAGTATGTATTAATTATTGCATTCCTTCAAGATTACGTATGTACAAATAAGGTTAGGTTAGTATATATAATAGCTGTGATGTACAAAATCTCTAAACTAATTTAAAAATCTCTGTTTGTTTGAAAGGTATGATCAAAAAACCTTGAATAAGAATAATAAATATTGAACAGAATATGTTACTTTACAAATAAAAATAAAATGAATGCACATAATTTATTTTTAGAGTAAAACCTGAATAGTAAGAAATAATTTTAATTATCTCCCGACTTGCTTTTACGGGTAATGCAATTGTTGGTTGTATAAATGTTTACGATTTCTGAACAGCAAATAAATACTTATAGCGTTTAGAAATGTCCGTTGCAATCACCAAAATTCTAATAATGTCACAAAAAATCCAGAAATAGTTTGCATATTCCTTAATTCTCTAATATCATATGTCACAAAGCATATGACATAAATCTATAGTTTAGACAAACGGGAGTAATGCTTAAAGCTAAGTCTCGTCTCCGAATTTTACTCCAAAAGTCAAAAGGTTTTACAGAACAAAATGATCTGTTAAGATTGAAGTTTATTTATCGAATACTAGCTGGCCTGGCGAACATCATACCGCCTAACAGTCGATTCTTTATTTTTTATACTTATTCTGCTATTCGGGACACCGGTCTAGCTAGTAAGATAAAACAAAGAAAGTTGATAATACAACAAATACATTATGTCAAAAAATAAAAATTTACCTTCCCGGAACCCCTCCACTAACACTTGAACTTTATGCTATGGTATTAAAGTTCAAATTGACTTTTAAGTATTATTACGAATATTTTGTATGAGAATATAGAAAAGTGTTGTTTTTAGACTTTTTCACTCAATTTTTTTTTTAATTTTTCTCCGTAAGAACCATCCTCGTACCTCAAGGAATATTATAAAAAAAGAATCAGACAAATCGGCCAAGCCGTTTTCATGTTATGTCGTGACAACGGAAAACGGGTTTCATTTTTATATATATAGATGAATATGCAATTTCTCTGGTCACAAATTACAATCAGTTAGTAAAATCCCACAGCTTAGCCTTGCCTGGGGTCCCGACCATTCTATTAAATACTCATTAAAATCTATTCAATATCACTGAAGTTCAAACTAAAAAAAATTAAATATTCAAATACATATGGTATTCCTACTTCCTTGTTGTAAATTAGATTACTACTTAATTTTAAAAAGACCGAAGAAGAGATAGAAAGACATTGCATGTCGCAAGCATTGGTGCATAGCCGAGGATCGAACCGACGACCTCAGGGATGAGAGTCGCTCGATAAACCACTAGGCCAACATTGCTCCAAAATTAAGATATTCATGTATCTAGTAATTTTATTCTTATTACACTGAGTTATTTAAAAATTATCATACAGTGATCTACAACCGGATGTGGAATTAATTTGTCACGATAACTTTATTGACTACACGCATAAATACAATTTGATTGATATAATTGTAGCTTAATAAGGAGTAATGTATGGTCAGATCGATTAACACGTGTTCCTTAGTGTTCTAGATATCCTGAAATCGTTTCATTAATAATCCTAAGCATAAGACATATGAACTAAATAAACATGATTAAATGGATCTAAACTCGAGTTTATTTATATCACATGACGTTTTAATATTTATAGTCAGCAAGCCTTTGCATTTAAATTTATTTAAAAGTACTTGTGTAAACTAATGCTCCTTTGAATGTTGGTGAATAACTTAAATTTAGATTTTGTTTAATTTAGTCAAACTCTCAAACTTTACACATGTTAACACGAGGAAAATCAAACACTGATGGAATATCTGATAAATATGGACACATGTAAAAATGACATGATAACTTACGACCAACCAGATCCAAGGGACTTCCGATCCATAATCCACCATCTTAATCCAAATGTTGTAACAAGTGTGCCAATAACGAATCGACGGATTGTAATAGCCATCTGTCGATATAAGCTATCCATGGGAGGTCGTATCGGTGTCTGTGTATAGACCTTTGTATGAAAATGACAGTTGACGAAAGCTCGATTTCAACAGTTAATTATTTTAAAAGATATTTACTTACACCAGTTTTTTAAATAATTAAAAAAACTGTTTGCTATGTTTTAAACATACACATGTATATTTTAATGTTATTTGTACGGTTTTATTTACTTTATTCGGTTTACATTGATTATCAAATGTGAGTGAAAACTCGATAAAATGGAACGACAAAGAGCATTTTATCCGTCGCCAAAACTGGATTGTCTTCGTAGGGTTTGGTTATTGGGATGCAGATAGGAGATCGATTGACTGTCACGGTCTGAAAAGAATCTGAGGTTGTGGATTAATTATTGGGTTCGGGCGTTAATCATATATACAAAAAATTTAGTAGCCCGGCAGAATCTTCTCGCGTAGAGTAGAAATCGCGGCAGAAGTATTCCTAAGAGACTCTTAGTATACAAGGTAATGTACCTAGGACAGAAATTACTGGATCCATGATTTTCCAGAACAGTTTGATCTGTCAAGTTTGAAGGTTATTTATCGAATATGTCATTATTATGACCATCGAGATGCATGTAGTCTGGACATTTTTTATCGGAGCTTTGACACATTTATATAATTATGAATATGCAATTGCTCTGGTCACGAATTACAATCACTGTTAGTAAAAACCCACTCTTAACCTTGCCTGGGGTCCCGACCAAGGTCATACATACATAGAATACATTATGTTATGTGCTTGACTAGTGACCCGCCTCGCACAAATGCCAAGATACATTTTTCATTCCCTATTATTATAGCAATCTAATAAAAATAATAACAATGCTTTCTTGCTAAAAATCTAACTACATATATTTAAAAAAATGAACTGTTTTTTAAAACTATGGGTGGAACATTTGATAATATTAGCATAGAAGTACACTCCCGATAGATATTTGAGAGGTAAAAATTAGGATGGTAAGAGGTAAATATTTCGAGATTAGAATTTTTAGCCTTGTGTTTTGTAGTTATCGCAACAAAAAGCATGTCTAGAAGACACAGAAGTTTGACACATCTAAATACTAGTCTAAATATTATTAGGAATCACGTATACCTCGCCTAAATACAATTTGCCAGACTTCACTAGTCTTGACAATTTCATTGTTAAGTATTTATTAACCACAACATTTCGATGACTGGGCATTGGATAGCTCGCCCTATACGCACTGTTCCGTAAAGAAATGACGTGACTTCAAGGAGACCGTACTAACCGCATATCGGCCTCCAACGTACAAGTTAAATGTAATTTATGTTAAGGGAGTGATCCATAGACACATATTTCAACACTCGTTTTTCTAGCCATAGTTAATTCAGGTTTAAAGCGAACAGAGTCCTAGACCAAATTGTGACACCAATTTAGAATTACTTCGGACATTGCATATTGTTGACGGCAAGTAATTTGTATAGATTTATTATCTTCCTACATATTATGACAAATCGATGTTAAGCCATAATAACATTGGATTGAACGGACAATTTGCATAATAAATGCTTATGTAACGACTTAATTGGTTTTTATAGAATAAATAGGTTATAAATACTTAAGCGCTAAGTTTTAAGAGTTTGAGGTGACTATGGTTCTAAAAATGTCATAACCTCTTTCTTCGATGTTTAGTTGATTAAAATGGTATCGGATGCGGATCCACTGCATAACGTTTATATTAAAACAATAATAAAATGCTAAGATAAATTATTCATTCTACAAATTATTTCATATTGACGGCACAAATTAAATCAAATTGAACTATTATAGAGCTGCATACCTAACATGTTAGCGGCTTTATGGAAGTTTTAATCTTACTAACTTTCTTAGTAAAACTAGTTAGTCAATTGATTTATTTTATTTTCCTACTGCGAAGCCAAATCTTACAATTAAACAAAATATAATCCACAATAAGATTAATAAAGTATACATAAACACAAAACACATATGAAAATTAAAAAAATCTATCTACAATATATTTTACATTATTTTTAAGCATTTTTTAGGTATATTAAATGTATCTACTTTCTGGTAATATGTGTTATAATCTGAACTTTATTTTACCATATATTAACTAAAATTATAAACATACAATTATAATATATATGTGTGAAATAAAAAAAAATGTTCATCTTAAAATTTAAAGCTTTTAACAAAATATAGTTTTGTTTCTAATGCGTAAAATTATTTTAATTTTACCTTCTGTTGCAGTAACAATGCCGTCATCTGTAGTCTTTGGTACGAACGAGAAATGGCGCATAAATCGAAACATATTTGTACTCGGTTTCGCCTTCATGATCCACTTCACCGCATTTCATGGTACTGCTAATCTTCAGAGCTCTGTTAACACTGATGCAGCAGCGGGTACCTTCACATTGGCTGCGATATACTTTTCGCTGATCCTGTCAAATATATTTTTGCCTGCCTTGGTTATACAGTAAGTTATATATTATGTCTTAGATATAATAATGCATAGATAATACTAAAAAGGGACAGGGTTCAGAATACCTGCTGTGGTATTCTATAATCTCTGTAAAATCGATAAATCTAAATGATTGAATCAACAAACTGTTTTGCCCTCATTGGGGCCCTGGGCCAAAGGGAAGATATTTCGATTTTCAATGCTACAATGTTTCTATGAAACCGGTGGAGTTCTTAGTTTTTTTACATACTGACATAGAACATATTTTCACAATTTAATTGTTTTAAATTATATTTTGACAGTTGTACGTTTTATATTTTCGATAAACTTTGCAGCTTACATTGCAAATGAAAAAAAAAAAAAAAAAAAGCCTGTTGTTGTTGATAGGCGGTCTTTGTAAGCGAGTCTAAAGATATATTTAGGCGTCAACTTGTGTTCATTACAAATTAGGTTAGACTTAAATTACTTATTAGTCTTAAGTTACGCTAGATCGTAATGTTATAGATGTCTTAGTTAAGTAAAGACACATGTATAAAAAATATTTGGCGATGTAATAATCTTGTTTATTTTTAAGTACCAATACAGCATTTACTAAGGACCTTTAACTTTTTGTGCCAGTAAGTTGTCATACAGGAAATGAAATCATTAAAAAGATTGATATGTTAATTGCTTAAATTATAATGTTAATAACTTCTGACCCATACATATAATTATGTCCAATTAATTATTCGAAAAATTAAATATCCAGGTCATATTTTTGAGCTGTAGTACTATTTTAATACTTATAATTAGTATAAATAATTGGGCTAAATACATATCTTAAAAAAGTAGTATATTTTTCATCAAGGTACATTCTTGTCTAGGAGTAGCGAGGTCTTTGCTTTAGTGGGTAAGGTACAAAAACTGAGTCCCACATAACTCCGCACATGCAATCTTGAAGGAATAGGGTAAAAGTATTCCCTACGTAATTACCCATTTAATTTCCTTAGAAAGAAAAACTGCGGTTTTAGACATTACTGAGAGGATTGAGATATTGTGTCTAGACCCTGGGGTCACGGCACAAACAGCGTAACTCAAAGGATTCGATTCCTAGCGAATTAATAATTTGGCTCAGTATTTTAGAAGACATGCTTATTGCCTATTAAAAACTCACACAGCATACTAGATTGGTACTTCAAATAATGTTTAGAATTAATTCTCTTTAGCAATCGACTTATCATAATAACCTTATTAAGGGACAATGGGTGGACACTTCTCGCCGTTTTAATGTTTTGTTATTATGATACATACAGTGTCCAATGTAAGGTCAGACAGCAACGGGTCAATGCTGTATTATCTACGAACACGAATAATAGAATATTTCTCATTATCTATAAACTGATTTGATGTAACAATGGCTCAATTTTATACGACATTAAGTACTTATTAAACTGCGCGGAGGTCGGTTATTGTCTTATGTATTTTAAAAATAAACAAATGAACGACGACAGTTTTAAGTGAAAAATAAAATAAAATTCCTCGCAAAAATAATTAATTATGACGAAAGGAATATTTAAACTTTTATTTTTACGCTTATTATAAGTTTTTGATAATAATACAATTTTATATTTGATGTCTAGGCCAAAAACGTTACAAATATGGAGTATACACACATTTCGGAAACAGTTATTATTTCCACAGAAATCAAACCCATAATCTTCGGGTTATACAGCGTTACAATACACATAAATAGCTTTTTGTTTATAAGGCGATATTTACTTTAGCACGTGGTTTAAGTTAGAATAGATTATAGAAACGCCAAACAAATGAATTACGACACATTTACAAAGAAATATCTTCACCAAAAAGTCCTTGTTAACTTTTATATCTGAAATCCCACAACGAAATTAAAATAAAGCTATAATTTTGTGTATTTATATTATGTACATATTAAAATCTGTGCTTATAATTAACTTAAGAGTTTATGGTGGTGTTATCTTGTTCTCTTTTGCATATTACTTGTTGATTCGAATCACAGCACGATAAAACACAGTACCAGATTTAATAAGTATGAATTAATAGTTAAATGAAATTTAGAACTTGTTCCGTGTAACATGTATGTGTCAGGTTTTAATTAAAATAATTGCCGATATATATATAAATAACCGCCCGTTGCCTTATAACTTATGTAACCTGCTTTTTTATATTTTTATATGTATGTTTTTGTATATGGTAATAAAGTGTAAATAAATAAATATATCGATTATACTTTTATATAAGAATCCAAAATCAAACTACCAGGTATCGATAACCCTACAGCCTTTTCGATTAACGAAATAGGACACATATTATATGGAGTATGCCACTTGTCTAGAAAGGTGATACGTGAAACATTAATAATTAATAAATAAAATAACCCTTTATTCCTATAATTAAACTTGAGTTTTTTTTTCTTATTTTATATATTACTAGCAGACACGGCCAAGCGTTGCTGTGGCTAAAGTTTTTGTTATATTACATAGTATTAAACTATTCAAGGGAAACATCGAACGCCAGTCATGGTTATGTCATTAAATTGTAGCTTATGTGAAACGTTGGTACTTTCAACACAGCGCCATCTGTTAGAATTGTGACTGTCAAATAATAAACAAATAATTTGCAATAAAATAATATTGCGGGTATAAATGAAGATGTAAGTCCTATCTTTTAAGTTAGATCAAACTGCACACAGTATGCAAATTTGATTGAAATCGGTTCAGTAGTTTAGGAGTCCATAGCGGACAAACAACGTGACACGTAATTTATATATATTAAGATTTATAATTATCAATATAATTATTATTACTAATTATATTGTCTATCGACTATTGTATACCTATACGATTCTACCACGTCTAATCTTATGTAGTCCTTCTACTTCCTTCTCCCTTAAATTGCTTCTCTTGACATCTCCAGGGTACTTTGTTACCTTCTTTATAAACTCTATTACGAGAAACATTGAGTTAAAATTAATTAAATCCTACAGATGGCTCGGCTGCAAATGGACTATGGCCTTATCATTCATAGCATACATGCCGTTTATCATTGCTCAATTCTACCCACATCTTCACACCCTGGTGCCAGCTGGAATGATGGTTGGTTTTGGAGGAGGGCCGCTGTGGTGCGCTAAGTGTACTTATTTATCAGTCGTAAGTATTTTTAAGCTTATTCCTAGGTATAGTGTTCACTTTATTCATAAACGTACTCTTTCATACTGCTGTTCGTTTGTCTTGCTAAAACTCAAATATGGCTGGACCGATTTGGCTAATTTTGATCTTGAAGTATTTGTGGAAATTCAGGGAAGGTTTAAATGGTATAATATATAATAAAAAAAATACAAATCAAATAATTATATTATGTTTTGCTGTCAACTATATTATAGATATAAGGTTTTTTTATTGCTACTGTATATCTTTAATTTGTAATTAGAGTCCTAAACCAATTTTGATGAATTTGCAATTAGACATTTTTTTATATTTAAGACCTGTGTACAATTGGGTCCGCTAGTAATTTAAAAAAATACCCTATAAACTAAAATATTAATAATTAATAAAACAATATAATTTTTACTTGAAACTTAATATATGTAAGACTTGAAATATTAAAGATTGCCTAAATTTATAAACACAACACAATCTTGAATGAAAAATGGCTTAATAATTTGTTAGCCCGTTTCCATTCAGGCACAGTAAGCCTCGGCCATTCGGTCTTGATTTGATGTTTAAAATTTATATTTAAAACCTCTAGTACCGGAAAATCTTTTTAGTAGTAGAATTAATTAGGTTTAAATTAAAATTTGATCGTTATAATTAGTTCTAATGTTCTAAGTAAAAGTTAAGTTAAATTCTACTGGTATCGAATGTTCAGAGCTTTTAAAATTTTTCCTAAAATACTTTACTTACTCGTACATACAAGTACATACTTATAAGTGACGACTGATTGGTCTAGTGGTTAGTACCCCTGACTGCGAATCCATGGGTCCCGGGTTCGATCCCCGGCTGAGACGAACATCGATGTGAAGAGCATTTGGTGTTGTGCTTTGGTCTTGGGTGTTCAAATATTTATTTATATGTCTATCTATCTATAATATGTATGTATATACGTTGCCTAGTACCCATAAAACAAGCTTCACCAGCTTAGCATGGGACTAGGCCAATTGGTGTGAATTGTCTTTAAAAAAAAAAATAAGTCAATGTCGTATTTTAAAATTAAAATTTTTCGTGTTAAGGCTGGAAACCTAAATGTTGGAATGCTGTCGGATTAGGTAATTTGCATAAACGATTTGATGCATCGTGATTGTTTTACTAATTGTTGTTCCTGGTTTGTGGGATAATATTGATTAGTACATTTGTATCTTCTTGTATCTAAAATCGTTCGTGCACCGCGCAATTTTCTATAATCTATATGAAACAAAACACTTGAATAAACGGTGAGATAAAGCATCGTGTATCGGCCGATCACAATGATCATTCTTGGTATGTGTTGACACTAAAGGCTGCTCACCTACAAAGAAATTAGTGATACAAAATCTAACTAGAAATTTATTTTGCTCTATCTAACCATCTATCTTTATTTAAACTTTACTTTATAATATCCTAAAGGTCGCAGAACCATATGCAAAGCTGTCAGGAGTATCAGCGGAGGTGTTGGTGGTCAGGTTCTTCGGTCTTTTCTTCATGTTCTATCAAATGGCGCAGATTTGGGGAAATCTTATTTCCTCTTCAAGTAAGTATATGGTACACAATTTTCCATTAACACTTTGAAATATAAATGGCATAGGATGCCTGTACTTCAAAGATTCGTACAACTCTCATTCAATCATTTAGTAGACCAAAATTAATATAATTTAACTAGCAAACTCGGCGAACTCCGTTTCGCCACCAGATGGCTTCGTTTTATGTAACATTTCGTCTGGTGATCCCGCTTTTCTGTTGAAATTTTTCCTGAATTTTCTTTGCTATAAACCTCACAGAGCCTGAGACCTTTCCAACGAATGCAATACCGTGGAAATCGGTTCGTGCGTTCTGGAGTTATAGCGTCAGGAAGGAAAACTTTTATATAGTAGATTAACTAAAATAAAATCAAAACAGCAGTTAGTTTACTGTGGTTGGCGTGACTACCAACTTAAGATCGACCTTTGAACCTTAGCTATGCACTGATGGTTTCTAATACGCAATTTAATTTATAGGCGAATATAGACATCGTGAGAAAATCAGTACATCTAAGAAAGACTGTCATAGATCAAGAATAGAAGGTTCACATAAAAAATTTAGATTTCCATGAATTCTCTTCAAGCACTTCGTCGTAGTCGTTTCAGTTTGTTGACGTCCACTGCTGGACATAGGCCTCACTCTTAATTTCCAGTACTGTTCCCAGTGCTTTACATCCAATGCCTACCTTCCCTCACCAGGTCTGTCCACCTAGTGGGAGGACGTCCAACCTCTTCGCTGACTGATTCTCGGCCTCCATTCCACGTATTATTGATGGGGTTAGACTTTTTTAATAGCGATTTACCTAAAATGAACAAAATTAATTGTTCTCCAGCTATGTTAATACAAATAGAAACACCAATTATCTAAGTTATAACAAAGAACAGGTTATTGGCCTATTACCCCCTTCCGTGTACCAAAGTGAATGGGACCTTGATTTTGTCACAGCTTGCTTATTTGTTCCGTGCAAAAATGTAAACACTGAGTTAAAAATAGGTTGCTTTTTTGGTTGTAAAACATACCTATGACGACATACCAGGTTTAAGACGGAAATAAGGAGTATTTAGATGTAGCAGATCAATCAAAAAGACTTTACAGCGATGATTGACAGTTTTTTCTCACCATAACTATTTTTTATAACTTTTTATAAATGACTTGTAGAAAGGTATTTATTTTTCGTTATACGTCACATTACTTTTGTTTGTAGAAAACGAATATGTTTGTTGCCTGTATAATTTATTTGCTACACATAATTTGTTACTAGGAAGTCACATGCTTCTAAAATTTAGTTTCTACTACGTTTAGGGCTTAAGAAACATTCACACAGTATATTATAACTTCAAAACCTTCTTTTGTTTTACTACGAATTATTGTCTCAGGTTTTCATAAGTCCAATCAACTTGACAAACTTGGGCAATTCAGGAGAAATTGAGAAATATTATTTGGTGATTGTTTTCTATTATCATATTGTTCACTATATATCATATATCTGCAAAGTTTGAAAGCTTAGGAGTTTAGCGTTTTCCCCGTATGACAAAATCGTTATAGCTAAAGTTTTATTGATTAATAACGTAAAAGAACTTTATTGACTATTTTAAACGCTTCCAAAAGGCTCTTTAAGATATCAAAATATATTTTCAGTTTTATCATCCAGTCTTGGTGACGTCACATTATATTCCAACGAAACCTACCTAAATGCTGACGTCATAGCCTCCTTTAACTACTCGATACCAGCACCTGACTATGGTGCTACGTGTGGTGTGAACTTCTGCAGCGGAAGTGAGGAACATGTGAGTGCACGATTCTATAATTTATGACACATTTATTATCGTATTTAATCGAGATAACAACAATGCAATTATATTTATGAATTTATTATACCGGAATTAATATTCACATATTGGAATTCTTATTATTGTAAGAATTGAGTTGTGCATATGTTATACATTGTTACAGCGGATACAAAAGATTGAGATTTTATAAATTATTTTAATATATTTAATTATGGCTGGATCAACAGATACAGTCTGTTCAACAGATACAAATACAGTGAACGTTGTAAATTGTTTTTGGTTTGCAGGAGTATTTTTGACATTTGTGAAATTATTTTTGACTTTAATATACATACTTATTATCAGCCTTTGCGAACTTCATCTCGCCTTAATATAATTTTTTTACTTACTACCAATTCAATTCTATTTTTTTTCTGTTTCCGGTTTTAAACCTTCCTATCATGAAAAATATAAAAAAAGTTGAATTTTGTGCTTAGCAA
The DNA here is from genome assembly GCF_905475465.1 of Pieris napi. NCBI lineage: Eukaryota > Metazoa > Arthropoda > Insecta > Lepidoptera > Pieridae > Pieris > Pieris napi. The sequence continues at coordinate 10,739,249 of NC_062237.1, forward strand.
CATTTTGCAATTCATTTTTATTTACATGAATGATATTTTCAGGACAATTCAAATTTAGAACCTCCCTCGCCGCTGAAAATTCAGCTTATAGCTGGTATATACCTGGCTTGTATGCTCGCTGCTTGTGTCTTGGTAGCTATAGGAGTTGATTCATTGTCCAGGTGAGACCTCACTCATATATAATGTTCTTAAATTAAATTATTATAATTCATGTGCACTTTATATTATGATTTTTTTCAGTTTAGTTTGTTTTTTGTTCCTGTATGTGTATATCCAAAAGGTATAAATAATAAAATACAGTTTATTCAAGATAACTTCACTTAAATAAAAAAAAATATTGCACATTATTTTTTCAATAGCCTGTCTAATACAGTTAAAAATGTGCATTCACTGATTTATAATACATATTATCTAAAAACTGAGGGTATTTTTAATTTGGTCCACTAAATTAGGGCAAACACAAACCGTCCTACAACATGCGGATATGACCAGCGAGATCAAGTACTAAAAAGATAAAGACAAGCATAAAAAACACAAAAAAGAAAAAAAAAAATCATATATAATATTCGGTGAATGCACAGGTACTGCACATATTGATAGATTTTAGGTTTAAATGTAATCACATATATAATCACATGTATACATACATATTACATACATTATTATATGTATAAGCGCTCCGTGTAATCATTTTTAAGTTTAAATATCGAATGTTAACAAAGAGAAAACGACTAAGTTTATAAAACGCTCATTTTTTGTGAGAACATTTCCAATGATTTGTAGCTCTTATGTAGCAAAGATTTAAGAGTCAAATATCCTTTATAGGTACAACACCGGCCGTCAGCCAACAGGCCATGGCAAATCTGGCCTGCAGCTGCTAGCTGTGACGCTGCGACAATTACGCCATAAGTACCAGTTATTACTGCTTCCTGTTATTGGCTATATCGGTGCTGAACAGGCGTTCATGGCTGCTGATTTCACTCAGGTAGGATACTAAAAAATTACCTCTTATACGAATTTGCTAGGTGGTTTCGAAGTCCGTGCATTTTTTGTATATATAAAGACTGTGGGTAAATTTCTTATTAGAAGAAAAACCAGTCGCACCCCTCAGATTCCTGTGTCTGTTTTGTGACCTTTTTCTTGTCTTAATAGGCCAGTAGGTTAGCAGTATTATGTCACACATTGGTCTAGTGGTTAGTACCCCTGACTGCGAATCCATGGGTCCCGGGTTCGATCCCCGGCTGAGACGAATATCGATGTGATGAGCATTTGGTGTTGTGCTTAGGTCTTGGGTGTTTAAATATGTATTTATATGTCTATCTATCTATAATATGTTTGTATATCCGTTGCCTAGTACCCATAACACAAGCTTCACCAGCTTAGCATGAGACTAGATCAATTGGTGTGAATTGTCTTAAAAAAAAAAACACACGTCTTCAATTTTTAGGTCTAATTCATGCCGGTTTTCTCACGAATTTTTCCTTCACAGTGCGAGCGTGTGTGCAATAAGCACATACACCGAAAAGTCCATTGGTTCCCATGATTCGAATGCACGACCTCAGAGTTGAGAGTCACGCTCAAACCACTAGGCCAACACTGCTCATTCTTAATAGAAAGTCTTATTAAAGTGTGGTCAAGTACTCATCCCGTGAATTTTTTGTGTTAGACCCAGTATTCATTCAATGATTTTGTAGCCCAAGCGCTACCTTCTGTTAAAACACAAATGGTTGCAAATTACAACAAAACTTTGTTGCCAAGAAATAATATCTCATATTCTCTAACTTTTTATTATTTATCCTTAACTTAAACGTGTCTAAGAGGTAATTGCCGTTATAATAGGTAATTTCCTTCCTTATAGATATTACACTTTTAAGTATTTATTACCGCGTAATAAAGCAATGTCTAAAAATGGAACTGGCAAATAATTAACAATTATACACGTGAGGTCAGAGAAACAATAACTCATTTCTAATTCATTCTGTAATCGGAAGTATACATTTCAGTGAACCTACTTCCGGTCGTGTAGTCTAGATTTGTACGAAGGCTGTGAGCCTTTCACTAAACAAAGGAGTATGTTTTAGATTTATTTGATAACGCGTTGATTAGAGAGGTCATAGACACCTTGAGAATGATAGATCGCGGTTCAAATGAGGCCAAAATTTAGCTCAAGAACCTTGCATTATTTTGCACCCACGTAACCAACTGTGTAGCTATGTTTTATTTTTTACTGTATTATATGAGTAAGTCTTTTAGGCATAAAAGTATCTTTAGATTGAATGGGAAAATGAATGCACGAGCCTTTCACAGTTTTATAACGATTTATTTCTTAGATTATGACGATTTCCGAAATCGTCGGAGTTACGTCCCGAGAGTACAGCCAGACACAGGCACTTTCTTCAACTGTTACATTGCAGTCATTCGTTTCATAGCAATTAGCATCATTATTTCGCTTATATTGTATTGTTGTAAAACTAAAATCTTCTATTGCACCCCGATGACCCTGGAACTGAACTGAACTGAAAATTTTAAGTATCAGAATTCTAAAAAATAATTGCAAGACAGTTTAGCTTGAGTTTAGTTTACCAAGAAGTCCACAGAAGAGGATACTTTTTATCCTAATTTGCAGATGAAGAAACTAGTTAGTTGATCAGGTTGTGAGATTGTAACATATTTTTACATTTTATGATTGTTGAAATTGGATTTTGCGGAATTTCCTATGAAAATGATGTTTTTTATCAAAATAAAATTGGCAGATGTTTAGAAATTTCAATCAATTATTTTTACTGGAAATTAATAGAATTTGTCGGAGATTAGACTTAAATTTAATTTAAGAGGAATGTATGTAAATAATTTCAATAAGTGTTGCCGGCACTTTGGGCTGCAACACCCTAGTTATTTTGTAGTATACAGGTAATAGTTAATTCATATAAATATAAAATTATCGGAGAATTTGTATTTTAGAGATAAAGGATGACTTAATAAAAAAAAAATTGCTCTTCTATCATAGGTTTTAAATATTTTCAGGCTTTCGTAGGCTGCGCTTACGGCATCCCAAACATTGGTTTCGTGATGATTTGCTTCGGTGTGTTCAATGCTTTAGCAGCTCCTGTCGCCGGTGCAGTCGTCAAAGTTACTGGAAGATTTCCAGTCATGTTAACCGCCTTGGTAATTAAATTACAGAAAACTTTACTTAGATAAAGTGACAAAATCTTGAGCCTTCAGATTGAATCGGTTTTTCTGATATTTTTTTTATAGGCAAGTAGATCACATATTGTCGTACGACTATTTAAAATAAAGTCGATATCTCCTCTTTTTTAAACGACTAAAAATCCAGAGGTTATTCGAGATAAAGTACTAACTACTGAGCCTAAACCTTATTTAATAAAAATAATGTAATATTAAAAATACTTACAGTTTTGGTTTGCATTAGTGAACAGTCAACATTGATTTCATTAAAGTCTTATTCCAACAGAAAACGACTTTTAAAAAATTAACTTTTTAAGACTTTTTAAAATTTTGCAGCTCCTAAATCTCTGTCTTTTGACGGCCCTTCTGCTTTGGAGACCAGACCCCGAACAATGGCTGATGTTTTACTTCTTGGCAGCCATTTGGGGGACGGCTGATGCTGTATGGCTGGTACAAGTTAATGGTTAGTGTCAATATGTAGACTTGAAAATATATCTGACGTTATCTGTAACCAATTTAATTGGAAAAAAATCGAAAAAAGCATTATGATTACTTATGGGTGTTACTTATCGGTGGTTAATTATTTCCAGAAAATATGTGTATCTGTTACTGATAATTGTCCACAGACATGTATAGAAACGTTTGAACGACGGTTGAATTTCACACTTAATAACTACGCTGTTAGAATACTAAAATACTCTTTTTTACTCGTGCAGTCTATGGAGCTGCTTTACCCAGAAAGCGTTGAATATGCTCCGTCATATAACAACACGTTCAGGTTGCTATTCGGCTTGCGCAGTTCTGCAGTGCGTCAGATATGTTTGTCGAACTGACGGTTTTGATGCTATAATTCGGAAAGGGGTGGCGTCCTTATTGCAACGTGTTAGGCATAGCAACAATGGTATCGTGAATGTTTGACGACTCATTGGTCTAGTGGTTAGTACCCCTGACTGCGAATCCATGGGTCCCGGGTTCGATTCCCGGCTGAGACGAACATCGATGTGATGAGCATTTGGTGTTGTGCTTAGGTCTTGGGTGTCTAAATATGTATTTATATGTCTATCTATCTATAATATGTATGTATATCCGTTGCCTAGTACCCATAACACAAGCTTCACCAGCTTAGCATGGGACTAGGTCAATTGGTGTGAATTGTCTATTAAAAAAAAAATGTACTGTTGAGAACGCACATATCTTAAAATGTTGTTATGCTGTCCATGCCCTACTGTAGGAGTGTTTTGTTTACTAACCAATACTAACGTACCAACTAAGACCGAATTGTTACTAACTCTAAACAAAACTACCTATCGATATAATATGAAATATAAAGTTATACAACAGTATTTTAATAATAATAATCACGTCGATATTCGTAAAGCGACGTTTGTATAATATACAAATTCTGTTTTTACAGCTTTGTCTGGTATCTTATTCCCTGGTGATGAGGAAGCGGCCTATTCAAACTTCAGGCTGTGGGAGGCGACCGGCAGTGTGCTGTCATACGCATCAGCTCCATATCTCTGTGTTCGCACAAGGTATATATTTATAACCATGATGTCTGAAAAGTTACTGGCATTTTCTCGTGGGAGCGTATTTGCTTGGTTTAGTTTGAAAAACTTATTTTTAAACATTACAAAAGTGGGACATTCATGTAGCACTATCGTGGGGTAGTGTGTTTATTTTAAACACCAGGTCAGGCTATATTCACCTAACTCATAAAAAAACCCCTTTGAGTCGCAAAGCTAAAGTCCCCAATGGCACTGTCATAATAGTTTTTTATAACAAAACAAAACTTCCTACAGATTATACGTCCTCCTGGGTTTGCTGTTATTGGGTTTCTCTGGATATACAACCATCGAAGTGATGGAGTACAAAGTAAAGAAACGTCACCACCAAGAGAGGAACTTCGAACTAGTCACGAAAACTGAGCAAGATTAATCCTTTGCCTATGGTTTTTTAGTAGGCGCCTAAATTTAAGAGTAAACTGAGCAAGATTAATCCTTTGCCTATGGTTTTTTAGTAGGCGCCTAAATTTTAAAGTATTTTTATACTGACATTGTGAATCCAGACTTCTTTAACGATAAGTGAATTTATAAATGTGTTTATACGCGAAAAGTAGCAGCTACAATAGTAGAGGAAAGTGTGACTGAAATCTATAGATATTATTTTGATATCTCAACATTGATATTAAAAAGGTCACAATTTACCTTTACCCCCTTATTTATTTACGTTCTCAAACATCATACATGTTAAAATAAGGATAATCAAATACTTATGGAAATATGTTAAAATATATACACGTGTGAAAATGACATGAGAACTTAAGAACCATGCCATGAACCAGGTCCATGCTACTTCCTGTATTGCACACCCCTCCGAGGGAACTCTTTGTCTCGAATAAGTGGCATGGGTCCAGGCAGCAGCAACAACAAAGCAAAAGAAAACAATATTAGTAAATAATTATTAACGATGCAAGGTTGCTAAAACTACCGCTAACGAAATATCTCTATGGAGTTGCTGATAATGTCGGCTGAGTTTTTATCATAACAGTCCATTTTCATAACAGTTTTTCAGTCATTTTACTCCTTTTTATTTGTTGAATAAAAACTAAATCTAATTGCACTCACTAAAATGCTATCATCATTTTCTGTTAAATTGTGTTTACGCTGTGAAGAAAAGCGATATTTACTTAATTAAATATTGTTGGCGCCGATTTTTATTACACTGGGGTAAAGCCTTTATAGATAAGACATTTTAAATTATGTATTAATTTAAGAAATGTTGAGATTACATTTATATTGTTATTATAGTTTTATAGAATTACCTAGTATTTTTAAATGATACTTGACGTATGTTCCTGTTAATAAATGTAAATATAAATAATAAAAGAGAATATTAATAAATCATTTTATTTTCCTTCACATAAATACTTAATATGGATTATACATCCACGAATAAGATCTACGTAGCTATAATTAATATTAATTTTACAAGGAAATTAACAATGATAACTGTAATTTTAGATGTATTTAAAATTATTAAGGGCTATTCATGGAAATTAGAATGTTATTTCTATTTAAGACCAGTATAAATACAATTATTCAATAAATAGTATATTACGAGAAAAGGATCTTGAATGTATAATGAACAGTATTATACTATGTATTATAACAATTGTATGTAATCAAAATCGCATTAAATTGCCCTTGATATTTTTAATTCAATATTAACCATTAAAATTTACACTTTACACTTTTATTACTAAAAGCTGTTATAATTCATTACAAATTTATTAAACACTTTCAAAAATATGTTACTATCGGATTAAAGCGTAAAACCGTAATACTATGCAAAAACTTGGTTCAAATAACTTTAAAAACAGTTGAAGAACGCCGGAGTCGAAATAGAAAAACCATTTTCGAAATTCATATTTAGAACATCGACAACTTCTTAATAATATATATGTTATCTATGGAAGGGTTTTCAAGTTCGGAAGACTTGGAATAAGGCACACAGTTGCATCAGCACCACTTATATTATCTTTAACATTTGAATTGGATATAACTATTTTGGCAATTAAGGAGATTACCACAGATCCTAAACATACTGTATCAATCTATATCTATAGACTTGTACGTATTTACAGAAATTGTTATTGAAAATATTGTGCATTTTACATAACTAAGATTTTCTTTTAGCAAAACATGAAACATTTGTTTATCTACTACTTACATTTGGGACTTTTTCACTGGTTTAATTTTAAGGCATCCCAAGATTCCCCGGGTAATATCTGAACTTTCTTTTCACACACTAGTCCAATACTTTTGGATGTTTAAGATATTTTGGCCCTTAAAAGTCTCCTTTATAAAGCTACGTTAAGTAGAAACATTCATAGTAGATAATTATTTCTTATTCTGCTTCTAAAACATTATTACTAACCCGTGTTAACGGTTGGAAAATGAGCTTTACTCAGGTGTGGTACAAATAAATGCTACATATTGATGTACATACATCGTATTACTATATATATACAGTTTGTAACAGCCCTGTGTTAAGTAGACGTAGCCTCAAGTTCATTTAATTACAGGCATAATTCATAAATATACACATAAAAACTATTCTAAAACTATTTCTAGCGGGGTCAAATAGCACCGAAATTTTTGAAGACCATTCTTCGTTTTCGTAAATTCTCAAAGCTTAACCAAATACAGCGAAAATAATATTTGGACGGCAACATTATTATTTACAATATTAAGTAGAGACTAAATGCAATTATCTATAAACAGGAAGACATCTTTAACTTATGGTTGTTGCTAACCACACCGCGTCATATTTTAGTTTATTATTCCACTTATATTCAGTCATAAAGTCGTTAACAACCATTTGAGTCCGTTTATTGTTTCTATTATATAAAAAATATGAGTGTAGGGAAAAGTTCAGCATATTTTCTATATAAAAGACACAATAAAGTATGTATAAGTACAAGCGCCTTTGTTTTATTGAATTAGCTAGGACTGGTTGTGTTGCTTCTTGGTTCTGGTTTCAACGTTCCATTGATTTTAGGTGTGTTTGGGGTGACAGGGGCCGTAAGTAAGGTGTTAGCTTGACATTGAGCACAGGATTCGAGTCTCCGGGCCAGAACAGCGCGTAGCTTTAGTGCTGGTCCAAGCTTCATCTGCAGCATGCCAGTGAGGTGGTCTTCTGTAAGTAGTGGCAGGCCCGCTCCGTCGATTCTTTGTTCACGGAAATTCTGAAAAGATGAAACGAACTGTTAAGTGACAATGTAAAAAAGGACATCAAAAACTTGTTCCTTAAGTTGTTGTTGTTATTCCCTTTTGAATTAAAAGATATCAAAGAAGCTTCTTATTATAAATAAAATTCTTATTATAATTAAATTCTTAAGGAAAATTATTTCAAAACTCGCTTTTCGCAAGGACACAAAATAAATTAATTTCTTTGTAAGTTTGTACCAATTGTACCAATAAGACGCAATAATACTATAATATTACATTTTTATCGGTAAATTCCTAAGTTTTTGTAGATAGGTATGTGAATATGTATGGTAAAATTTGAGCAACGGGTTGTGGCTTGTGGGAAGCTGGGCGAAGTTAACGTACGCTCGGTTGCCTTTGCACCTGTTCATGTCACGTATACTGCGCCTGCGCGGCTTTGATACTATCGAGACAATTGAGAGTATAACAACAAAGAAAATGCTAATTTAATCAATGATTAAAGCACCTTGTATGATATGAGAACGTCAAGGTATTTCGATGTTAAGAATGTAAAGGTCCGTCCATCACAGAATAGCAGTTACCAATATTCCACGCATTTAATAAGCGTGAAATTGACAATCGTTCGTCGAAAACTTGAACCGTATCTAAAAATATTTTCACGGTAAAACAATAATTGGTATTTGTGTGACAAAACGGGTGGATCGAATCGGGCGCGTCAGTATCAAGACGATTCGATCTCGGGTCGCGGCCAGCGTTCAACCTGTCATCTCGGCGGGAACGTTGACAAAAAGCGAGCCGCCTACGTGACGTCCTGCCCCCCGCGCCTCCGCTCATCTTCAAGCTTGACCACTTTTTACGCCGCGACATTTGCCCGGAGTTCGATCCGTGTCATCCGAGTTCTTTTTTTAATTGCGCCGCGTCCGCGTTGTTCGATTTTTACTTTTTAATTTTATAAATGGCTTCTGCAGCCGCCGAGCGGTAAAAAGCTAACAAAAAAGGCCTATGAATAATTAAAGCGAGATGGTAGCTACCGAGTACCAGCTCATGGGAACGGAATTAGTTATCGCAGCGACAGGTCGCCGGCGCCCGCCGGTCGTTGTGAAGGACAGGTCAATTTGCTGCGCTCATTTTGCTCCTTTCATGATCGACGTTGATATAGAGACACAGGAATCTAGTGAATTTATTTATGTGCAATCGCCTCAGGAATCAGGCGGCTGGCTGGTAGCCGACTTATCAATACTAATATCTTGATTGCTATATCCTACATAGATTGGGATTAATACAAAACAGAAACTTCTTTCTAGGTTTTATCTAGTTCAAAGTAATTTGAAACTGCGTTATTGAAATAGAGCCTTAAAATAGGCATTAAACCGAGCAACCTTCGTATAAAATACAGCCATAGGGCATGTGTTGGAGTAAATCAAGGGTCAGTTTGACCCCGGTATCCTTCAGTCTGTGGTTTGGGGGCATACTTAATTTAATAGGGGTTACGGAGTGGAGAATGGGTTCGGGACTTTAACTCTGGTGCCCCGGGGTCAAAAGTGGCCCCGCTCTTAACGCAATGGAATGATACTGGGGAAAATAATTTAATTGGGGTATAAATTGGCAGTTTCAGATCCTGTGGCCTATTATTTGTGGTCGTGTCTTAAGTTTTGTTATATCCTCTTAAAATTCTAATTGTCTTGGTATTTAATAATGACTTCTACCTATTAGAGTCCAATTATAGTCGGGATTTTAACATTTAAAGTTTGTTTTAGGTGAAACATATGTTTTTATAGAATTTCATATCATGGTTAAGAGTTAGATTTCCTTTTGTTAATATTTTGGTCACTAACAGTCAAGTGTTCAAGTAACTTCTATAAAAACATATGTTTCAAGGTTAAGAGTTAAATTTCCTTTTGAAACATGCTACAAATACTACAACATTTATAGTAACGAGTTATTTTGAGTTTTTTTTGTTAATAATTTTTGCATTTCTTGTAGTAGGGTAGAGCCCTCTGTAGGTGTTTCTTTTTCATTGTTCCACATTAGGGTTGCCTGGAAGAAATCCGCCGTTAGGCCGCCCGTTGCCTTATAACTTTTGTAACCTGTTTTTTGTATTTTTGTTATGTGTATGTTTGTGAATAAGGTAATAAAGCATAAATAAATACTTTGGTCACAAACGGTCAATGTTTATTACTACCCGCTTTTACTCAAACAATACCTTATTACAAATAAACGCAATTGCTGTGGAATCATTACGCATACCATCTAATCAATGGACGACGGATGCTGTTTATTACGCACTTTACGTTAGCCATTTTATCAGGCTATGAATTTGTCGTATCGCCCGCGGCCATGAACCGTTTAAATTGCGTCTGTAGCAGCCGAACAGGTTGTGTGGAAGCAAAAAAGGGTAAAGTCCGACCCTGGGGGTCGGACTGTGGTTCGGGGGGCAGGGGGCTAATGACAGGGGCGGCTGCGCCCGCGGCGGCTACCGCGCAAATTGATGCTTGCGCCCTCTGTGGAACCTTTGCTCTTGGCTAGTGATGCGCCCGATAAATTATGACTAGGTACTCGTTTATCGTGGCAGGTGCAATCGGTAGGCGTACCGAGTCCAGGTTATTCAGTATTTATTGGTTATTTTAGGCTTCATATTGGGTGATTTTCAATCTTGAAACTGGTTGAGCATAAACACTAAACTTTTAACTGTAGGGTCAGACAGAAGTTATTTTTGCCGGTGTTTCACAAGTTCAGTCGTTGTAAAAGTTTTTGGGAAAGCTTTCTATAGATTTTCGTGTCATTTAGATTAAAATCAAAGGTTTGCATCGACTTTGTGTTGTTCCCACACGTGCTCCTATTTCACCGTGCCACCTGCTGATAGAGGACATTTTTTTTTATTATTACTAACTATAAATTACTTAAAGATGTCATGTGGAACATGGTGTAATGGAGCTCCTTACAAACATTTTGTAAAACAAATATCTTGGCCATAGCTAATAGAAGAGTAGCGGAGAGTTTATTGCCAGTTCTTCCCTTCCGTTCTACGCCCTTGATTCGAGAACTGGCAGTAAATCTAAAATTAGAAGCATTTAATTTAAATTTCAATTAGACATTCATAAGTGTACATATATGAATAAATGATTTTTGATTCTAATGACCTACAGGAACAACACTAGGCACTATCCTATAAAGATTGCAATTATCTTTAAAACACAGCCCCTGACGGTGAGCGGCAGCGTTCATTCCATAATTATAATCTCCCGCGGTCGCCACTCGCCATACCTCATCGCTTTTTATAACCCAAGGGTCATGATGGCTTTGGTTTTTTATCAATTGTCGTTTTGTTTTACTTACGCTTTCTAACATTTACTGGCTCCATTAAGTTTACCTTTGTGTTGGAATTTAAGAGCTTTTTAATAAACATTTTAGCTTACTGAAACAACAAGAAAGCCCTTGATTTGAGAACTGGCACTAAATGTAAAGTTAGAAGCATTTGATATACATTTCTTTTTTTGACGATCATAAGTATACATTGTATTACCTATAATATGATTAAATGAATATTGAATTTAATAAGTGTTTTAGTAGGGAAAAGCTAGGCTAGCTATAACATTCAATTAATCTTTATACACTAAATTCATAATTATTAAAGCTTTATCAACACTTTCTGTATCTACCTATAATTAAAAATCTAATAATAATTAAATACCTGAAGGAATTCAAAGTTTATACAAATGTATGATATAATATAATCACGAATTCACTAAAGAGTTCATAACATCTGTTTGGGTATCAGCAACTCATTCATTCCGCTATTAGAAAGCTTATCAAAGCGGGCATCACGAGGCCGCAAAAAGCTCTAACATAATTGGAAAATGACCTGATCACAAAGAGTAGGCGTGGCGTCCGCACCTCGCGGCTGCACGCGACAGACTGTTCGAAACACACGCGTTTGACGGAGATAGAAGAATGCGCACGCGCAGCTGGGTGGAGCGCAATCTGCCGAACGATAACGAATGCGTTCGAGCTCACTGTTAGAAAACGCCCAGTGTAAGTTCGCGCACTCTATAAACTAAGTTGACCTCCAGCTTTTCAACGCAGCGCGTTCTTAACTTCGTAGATTAATGGACTTTATTTTAAATAACTGGCGCCTGATTTTTCATCTAATTTATATTTACAAATAGTTATAATAGTAATTTATTTGCAAGATTATGGTACCATTTTAACTTTGCATATTTTGACACACATCATGGCGTACAAATTTGTCTACATATTTGAAAGGTAGAATTTTACGTAGTAGTTTACATATTACATTATCAAACATATATCATCGTCAAATATATATTATAGTCAATATTATTTGATCACATTATACAATATAGTACTTTGTATGTATATCAACGGTTATTTTTAAAATGTTGCTGTATTCAATAGCCATAGGTACTTATATATATATATATGTATATATAATTTTCATTTTTTATATTGCAACACACATAATTAAGCACAAAAACTAGGGCGTGACCAACAAACATACTACTGAAGTGTGCATATTAATAACTTTACGCTTAAAATATTTTTTTATTAAGTCCACTTTTGTTTTCAATATTATTATATATTTATTAAAGTTCGCCATACCATACAATGCTATATCTACAGTGTAGCTGTAGCTATCTTTTCTAAAATATATAACTATTCTGGTAAACATAAATGTTACAAAAAGTAAAAAAATAAATAAAACAAAAATACAATAAAAACTACTAGCAAGACAGCGATAACGTTTTTTTTTTCTAGAACAAGGGGCAATCGGGCAGGCTCACCTGATGTTAAGTGAAACCACCGCCCATGGACATTTTCAATGCCAGAGAGCTCCCGAGTGGAAAGAAGAGTGAAAAGGTATAAGATAGGCACGTAACAATGCCTTTTTTTTAAAGAAGCAGCCCGATCCGGATATGTCAAGCACTGTATAAGTAGTGTTTATTCGCGAAGAATTCGAATGAGAGCACGGTTTTATTAAGGAAAAAATATATATAGGTAAACACAATCTCGATTTGCGGTCGCCAGGTCCATAAATTAAGAATAACCTCTAATATATACGCTTGCAATTATATCTATATCTACATTAATAGCTCAATAAGCATTTAAATTTTCGTCCGATAAGCGGAATAAAACGAGAATTATCGTGTTCATTGCGAGATTGGCCTTATCACATGTAATTTAACCGCTTCAATAGAAACTAGTTGCGTTCCCTTTATTTGTTATACGTCCCGTATTAATTGATTTTCTTGTGGTTAAATTAAACCTTAGGTTGTTTAGTGCTTACAGTTAATTGCCGCGGGTGAAGAGAAACTATTACTTGAAGACTGAGAGTGGAAAAGTGAATCTTAGAACTTCTCGTTTTAATTAAGATATTTTGAATTGGAAACTTCTTCGGGTTTTATTATATTTTTGTGAATTTTAGTTTCTAGTATAATTAAAGTTATTATAGAGATTTTATCAGTCAAACTAAGCTTAGTTAAAAGCTATTGAAAATCTAATCTAAATCTACACTTATCAACCTGCCTTTGCACGGGCTACTTTTCCTGATAAATTATTCTAGATATTGGTGAAGACTATAATGCACTCCGTGGATTAGTTTATGATTTTATCGCGAACAGACCTAAACTTGAACTTACTTTTTGTAGGCATTATCAGACTCTAGAACTCAATTATATCTCTCATCGTTAAGGCAGTGTTCGTAAGAAACGTTTTCTTTTGACCGACTTTGTAATTCCTAACTTAACTTGTAACTTAACATGATCATAAATAGCGTGGCTTTCTATTGGTAAACTAATTTTCAAAATCGGTTCATTAGATCCACAGATATTTAGATAAATAAATTAGTGACTAAAAATATAGTACCTCCTTTTTAATAAATGTACTTGAAAACGGAGTTCATTATAAATAGAAGTAAGAAATTGAACAATGTCATGAATCATGATATTTCTAAACAAGGCGCGGTGTGCTCCAAAACAATCTAGTATCATCGACTCGATTCTAGATGCAATCACTGTTCGTGCCACTGCAATAGTGATGGGTGAATGTCGATATATATTTAATATTACTTTATAAGATTTACGAGTACATAATTTAAAAAGAAAATCAGTGGCGGTACAACCTTTTTAGATCTGGGCTTCGGATTTCTGAATCTGTTTTATGATTATTTGTTAATATCATATATATATACATATATATATATATATATATATATATATATATATATATATAGGCAAGTGAGAGCATCCTGTGTCTGACACACGCCGCCGAAATTTTGGTCTAAGGCAAGCCGGTTTCCTCACGATGTTTTCCTTCGGTTCGAGTGAATGTTAAATGCTCACATAGAGAGAAAATCATTAGTGCACAGCCGGGGATCGAACTTCAGGGATGAGAGTCGCACGCTGAAGCCACTAGGCCAACACTGCTCTGCTGCTGCTTCTTTCGTAGACTAAAATTAGACTCGGTTGAAAATACAGCTATCTTTTTCCTTATCTAAGAAATAGAAAGGGATAGATATTGTTTTAAACATAGTAAAAAGCTCAAGTATTTGAGTGCAATTAGATGTCTGACAACTCCAAATTACACCTAAGACCCCAATAGAAACCCAATTAAATCATAATTTATATCTCAATTAGCAAATTGCGACAAAACAGCAAAGGCCACACCATATCGGGACAGTGTTTTAACGTGAGCTGAATTATAACACGCCACTTGTACGCTGAAGCCGGGTAGCTCGAAATAAATTACGTCACGACATTAGCAATACGATCAACGTTAAAGTATCGATATCGATGTTTTATCTCGTAACTAATGGGCGAATAGCGGTCGCGTGCCACGCGCCTCCCAGGGGAAAGTGCAACACTTGATACTGCACGAATGATTGTTATCATGATTTAAACATTTCTCTTGTTGCTTTAACCCAATCACACTTTGTCACTTGTGCAGTTAGTTTAATGCCGTGTAAAGTTCAGCAAGAACTTTTTTTTTTAAAGTTATACTTCTTTAATTTTTACGATGCGTGCGCACACCGTCACAGAAAACCGACACCTGAAGTTAGCATAGTCAACATTTTAAAATAAAAATGTCCATTTCTTTAATTATGTAGAAATATCTTTTTGTGATATTTAAATAAATTTTATTTAACTAGATAATGCGTTGTAATAAAACTTTCAATGTATTAAATAGCTTTTTTCTATTGTTAGTGTCGTTTTTTCTACAAACGTAAAATAAGGATTTTATCATGTTACGCCAAAGAAGTATAAGTTCTTACGAGTGTACATAAGTACACAAAAAGATTTTTATTTATTAGGTTGGGGAAAAAGTCTTTTCGCAATAATAGTATGAATGAACTTGTAATAAAATCTCTTTGGCTATACTATATGTATCTGGCTGGTTTTGTTATCAAGGAAAGTTGAGATTTTAAAGAAGATAATTCCAAAATCAAATTAGGATAATGACTGTTTTTTATTTATTTTTCGTACCGTCAAGATGAGTGAATCGAATGAAGAAATTCGATACATTTTAAAATTTTACTACAAAAAAGGTCAAAATGCAACACAAGCCGCGAAATTTTTTTGCGATGTTTATGGACCTAGTGCAGTGTCTGTGAGAGTAGCACAAATTTGGTTTAAGCGTTTTCAATCCGGAAATTTTGATGTCAAAGATCCAAGTCGCTCTGGTCGCCCTATGACAGATAAAATGGATGCAATTTTTGAAAAAGTGGAGCAAGATCGGCATATCAGTAGTTACGACGTAGCTGAAGAACGGGGAATTGACCACAAAACAGTTTTGGCGCATTTGAAAAAAACTGGGTACACAAAAAAGCTCAATACTTGGGTACCTCACGAGCTCACTTTAAGAAACCTAATGAACTGTGTACCTACTCATTTTTGATTCTTTATTACGACTTAATGAAACCGAACCATTTTTGAAGAAGCTGATGATGAAAAGTAGATCACGTACGACAAGAACGATCGAAAAAGGTCGTGGTCAAAGGCCGGTCAGGCTTCACAGACTGTGGCGAAACCCGGGATAACTCGCAACAAGGTGATGCTGTGTGTGGTGGGATTGGAAAGGCATTATTCATTATGAGCTGTTACCACCAGGCAGGACCATCGATTCTGAACTCTACTGCTAACAACTGATGAGATTAAAGCAAGAAGTTGAGAGAAAGCGGCCGGAATTAATCACCAGAAGGGGTGTGGTTTTTCATCATGATAACGCTAGACCTCACACATCTTTGGCCACTCAGCAAAAACTAAGAGAGCTTGGCTGGGAGGTGATAATGCATCCGACGTATAGTCCTGACCTTGCACCTTCAGATTTCCACCTGTTTCAGTCTCTTCAGAATTCTTTAGGAAGTGTCAGGTTATCATCACGAGAGGACTGCCAAAACCAATTATCGCGGTATTTTGATCAGAAGCCCCAAAATTTCTATAGCAATGGGATCATGTCCCTACCTAAATAATGGCAAAAAGTTATCGATCAAAATGGTACCTACATACTTTAGTTAAATGTAAATAAACTATATTAAAAAATGTTTTGAATTTTCTTAAAAAATGCGAAGAAACTTTTTCCCCAACCTATTATTTACACTCATGTTGCAAGGAGGAAAATCGGATACTTATTATTATACTTAAATATATGTGAAAACACCTTGAGAACATAAGAAGAATTCCTCACAATCGAGTAGCTCGCAATATCTCAGCACACAACTCACAAGGGGACTCTTTGTATTCAAGAAGGCGCACGGGCCCGCTAAGCATCCGCGAAAATACACTGTTGTTTCAGGTGAGATTTTAAAGCTCCCTAAATCCAGCATTATAACCCAGTATTTATATATGTATATTAAGTATATTTTAATCTTAATTTATTTATGTTTGGGTTGCCTGAAAAAAAAACTGTTAGCAGTAACATCGCCCATTTACATCCATTGTCTTGCCGTAAAATATAACGTATAAATAAGAAAGTCCATAGGAGCTGCCAAATGAGAAACTCATGATTAACTTAAAAGCGGACCAGTTACGGTCAATCGGCATTCACAATAAGTCTAAAATGAATGTTTACTAAAAACTACGATTAATAATAACTAGTAAAACCTAGTAACGAAACTAAGAGACTCTTATGAGTCCCAACACTCAGATTTATCAATTGAATAGATTTAACATACAAGAGTCAGACTTAGCGCATCTCCTTGTCTCCGTGAATCTAAGCAAAAGATGCAATAAGTTAGATAATATATAACATTGAAAATCCTGTTACAGATAACGCATCCTATCGTTACATAAATTTTAATTTAATTATAGTTCTATTGAATAATCTTAACTAAATGAAGCAAGCGTCTAGTAATTTACCTAAACGCATATACGATGTACAAGATTTGCGAGCGCTTTTACGCAGTGTTGCAAGTTGGATCCGATATTGCCATTAGTTGGAGAATGTAACAGGGGTAGAACACGGTGGTGTTGCATTATGTAACACTATTTACCAATTATCCAACCGGTTATACATGGTGCTTTGTAAGAAATACGATTCTCTGTTCATAATCGAAGGGAGCCGATATTTATTTATGTAAGATGTATGGGTTACACAAAAATCGTTGGGAATAAATATGATATTTTTTTACTTCAATTTTTTACCTTAACCATCCACGTTTAAAAAAGCTGCTAAAATATTGACTGCTGAACACATCTCACGCAGAGTTGGAGATACTGCTGAGACTTAACATATATTTACTCACACACCACTCACTCATTCACTCACATACATATGAATTCACACACTTTGAACTCATACACATGCACTCACGCGTCACGTAATACGGTTTGGTATATAAAATGTAACTTATAAAAAGAATTTCTGTTAAAAGTTATAAAAAAAATGTATTGCGATAAAATTTATATCGTGTTAAGTGTTATGGAAGAGCTGGGAACTAAACACAAGTATTTTTTACTTAAAGTACCCATATCTATCAATTGTGACGTATAATTTTACTTATGTAATGATTTTTATAGAAACGGTTATTTCGTTTTATTTATCTCCAAGGATATAGCCATGAGATTTCTCCCTGTATTGATGAATAAATGTGGCATTATTTGTAAGTATAATATGAACCATTAGAACGGTCAATATGAATACAATAGTTAGTAAACTAGAACAGTACAAAACATTTCTATAAGCGGTAAAGCGAAGCTCAGCTAACTTATTTGTAGCTGATAAGTTGTTTATCTTTATTAAGACTATAGTGGGCTAAGTAAGTCGATAAATTAGCTACCAGCTATATCGCCGCCGGACTATTTTACTTACGAACCATTGCTAATGGGTTTGCTGGAGATAGTTTATGGTTATTAATTAAGTAAGTGATGGGGCAGATTCATGAAAGTATTCAGGTTAGTTTAGACTAATATATAATATATAATTGTTAATTATAAAAATAATAATTTTTAATGTATTGGAGCGAAAATTTGATATGATAAAAACTAAATTATGTATACATTATAAATTTCAGTGTTTTTATAAAATTATGTAAGAGTTGTTTTTGTCTAGTGGTTCCAACGTGCGACTCTCATTCCTAGGGTCATAGGTTCAATCCCCAGCTGTGCACTAAAAGACTTTCTACATGCGCATTTTACACTCGCTCGGTTTTTTTTTATAGAACAGGAGGCAAATGGGCAGGCTCACCTGATGTTAAGTGATACCGCCACTCATGGACACTCTCAATGCCAGAGGGCTCGCGAGTACGTTGCCGGCCTTTTGAGAATTGGTACGCTCTTTTCTTGAAGGACCCTAAGTCGAATTGGTTTGGAAATTGGAAGTTGGATAGGTTGGTGAAGGTAAACATCAGGAAACCGGGCATGCCTTAGACCCAGTCGACGGTGTGTGTCAGGCACAGAAGGCTGATCATCTACTTGCCTATAAGATCAATTAAAAGATAGAGAAATCTGCAGCCCAGTCCTAAAATGTTGTGTGTTGTGTAGTAAAATCTCGTATTTTTACTTCGTTACTTAGATAAAAGCACAGTTTGATAACTGAAATGTGGCGCATTGGCAGAATTCATGTGCCATATAGGGCGAGCACCGTGAGTACGACATTATAGTAACCATATCATTCAAGTACGGTAGCAAAAATTATATGAAGATAAATCAGTTTACCCGGATTCTATATCCAAAATAGCAATATACATATATGTATATAATAACATAGTATTCGTCCCAGCTTTCATCAAACATCTCATTTAACACACCCAGCCCTGGCGACCAATCTCTATTGAGACTGGCCATTTATTCACAACTTAACGTACTAGCGTGTTTACAGATAACTGTATGTCTGTCAGTTATATATCCGATTGGGAAATCCTATCAAGTGAAAATTTTCCTTAACTATTAAAGTATTTTTTATTAGGCTTAGCTTACAGCTTTCTTGTCTTCATACTTATGTAGCTATAGTATTAGGACCGTCACTTAATATAATGTAATGTTATTTATTGTATTAAAAATTATTTGAAATAACTAAATATCATGATAGACTATTTATGGACACAGCAAGTAGCACTAATCTAGCAAAACAAACAATGAGCTGATTATTATTAGACTAAGATGTTATAAATTTGAACATAGACACCCTACTCCCATATCACATCGCGGTTCAGACAAGATATCTCGAATGTTTGTGTCTATTCGTTTGTTTTACATACACTGAATATTCATGAGGCTGAATTATCTAAACCCTTGTCTCACACGGCTTTGCTGTCGGTAATGTATGTTACATTGCATTATGACATTACTCTTATTGTTTTGCTGGTATGGCATGACCGGAGTTACATTTTATTTACGATTCTCTCATTGTGCGGTTCAAAGCTTCCGATTCGATTGAAATAGTGAGGGTTTTTTATTCTCTTTCTTATAAGGTAGTTCAATATATTTTCTGTTTGGTACATCAATTTTAATGCTTTATACATACGCAGCTTAATAATGCTTACATTACTGAGACGCCTTTTTCCGAAGGGGTAGGCAGAGCTGAAATATCTATCTAGCTTCTTTTAGTTTCATGACATTCACCATAAACTTGTCACTTATGTGTACTCTTAACTTGTTCCTTCTCTAATTCCTTCTAGATTTGGTCCAGGTATGTACGACAAGGCCTACTCAAACACAATTCCACCATCTACGGTTGCTGTGTGGGCCTGGCTATCCGGAAGTTATGTGCTATGCTATCCTGGATATTCAGGATGCTCCCTTCCCTCGGTAAAATACTACGCGCCGGTTCGGCTGTCGCGTGTCAGTATAATAAAAAAAGGAATCCAAAAATCTATCAGACTAAGACAGGCACTTACCATCTATGGTGGTGTATAGTACGATATGCACTCTAGCGTTAGTGCCTTCGCAACATTGGTTAATTTTCAACTACCTACTCATCCATGCGCCATTACCGATTCGTGTGTCAAAATCAAAATCGACAAATGTCATACTTCTTTGTCTGACACCAATTTAGCGCAAACAGTTGCGTTGTATATCCTACTTGTTAACCGTTTCTCATTCATCAGTTCTTCATCACCAATTATTTAATAGCTATATAAGAACATGTAAACATCTAAAGATCAAAATTCACGTCACACAACGGACCACCATCTACGGGCTACTCCAGTTATCAAATCATCATAACTACTAAATCAGTCCGTCGATTACAAATACCCTTGTAAGGACGACATAAATCGAATCGGTCCACCCACTGCGCCCGCGTAGATACAATCGGTAACCCGGTAAATGAACTATGAAGTGCATTCGATTGTTGGACATCGACAATTTTATCGATTCTAAAAGTTATTTTAGCTTTGAAAGTTTCGACATAATTAGAACTTTTGTTTATTGTAAACTGAGCTTTTGAAATGTTGTATAAAGTTGCTATGAAACATAAAAAGTCATACGATCAGATTTATTTTTTTTTGACGTCTCGCAAGTTTTGCACAGTAATAATTTGCTTTTCAAATTTCGAATGCCAAAGGAATATTAAATGTATTTAAAAAACGGACCAGATGGGCGTGTAAGTGTGGGAACTGAGTTCACAGTACACTACACACACACACACACACTATATTTTAAAAATAGAACTCATATCCGGTCGAAACAGCATCTATATAATATCACGGTTGCGTCTAGCGGCGACTCAGACGATCTCTCTTTAATTATATTGTTACAATCCCAGGTCGTGAGGTTACAGAAAACAGATTATCTTTATACGATATCGGCTCCCGCTTTGTGTGTAGCCCGATCGATAGGATTCTTTTATTGTACCGCTTTGATTAGGGTTGCCATTAGAAAAATTAATAAATATGCCAAACGTTTTTTGTTAAGTCAGTATATAAAAGCGATTAAACATAAAACTATTTCGTAACTTTACATTTTTAACAGTTAATATGCATGCGCGAGCACCGGTTATGTTTGACAGGTGTTTGTGTAACATAACATGTAATTTTAGAGCTATCAATACTAAATTAATTTAAGAGACCAAACTTCCGTTACTTATTTGAATATCTGCAGTCCACGACATTAATGACACTAGACGATATAGATATATCTAGATATATACGTATATAAAAAATATTCCAGATAAGTTACGTTTATTTATAACAGGCATAAACCTGTTGGTAAGTGATAGCCGTCCATGGTCACATTGCTATAAGGCTCGCAAGTGCGTTGCCGGCCTTTTAAAAAGGTCTGGCTAAGGAATCGTGTTAATGATTGATATTAATAAAAGAATGAGGAATTAAATTTAAAAAAAATTAAAAAGGTACGAAAACTCAGCTATAAATAAGTAAGAATACAATGAAATATAAATATGAAAAATAAAGGCCGGCAACGCACTCGCGAGCCCTCTGGCATTGGGAGTGTCCATGGGCGGCGGTATCACTTAACATCACATTACTCCTGCCCGTTTGCCCCCTGTTCTATTAAAAAATATCATAAGTATGCTGTTTTCTTGAGGTGGACAGTAATAGGCCAAAAACTAAATCATGATACTGATCCGTGTGTAGGCGTGGGTGTCGTCAGACTTTCCACTGACGACATAATTGTAATAATCAGTGTTGCCACACACGTAACTAAATGTGCATTAAACTAAATTATTGCGGTGTAGTCATCTTAGAAATTACACTTCCGGTTTGCGTTAAAAAGAAACGACGAGGAAAACCTGCCAGAATTTTCTTTGTACAACATTTATTTCTTCTAACAGAAGTACCCGTAGGGCTACCATATTTATCATATTTAATATAATTTTGTAACTATTAATAGTCGGTCCATAGAGATAAATTAAAGGGATATAAATCTTTCAGTGTAAATTTAAAAAAAAAGTTGAAAAGAAATAAATATTCTAACTATAAAAGTTTGGACTGCAGCTCTATGGATATTTTGATAACTATATTTTAATTGGGTTTCATTATTAAATTATGACACAATCTTACAATAACATACAAATAAATATAATGTTTGTAATATATATGTATTTATAGAAAAGCGTTTCCATCAAAACCATGTACTGAATACAATTATAAAGTGGAATGACTCTATTTTTAGCGTCAAAATGTAAAACATAAATACCATAATTTAACCAA
The DNA here is from genome assembly GCF_905475465.1 of Pieris napi. Taxonomy (NCBI): domain Eukaryota; kingdom Metazoa; phylum Arthropoda; class Insecta; order Lepidoptera; family Pieridae; genus Pieris; species Pieris napi. The sequence goes on from NC_062237.1 coordinate 10,761,791, forward strand.
TCTTAAATTACAATTAATATATCAATAACGAGACAACGTTCAAAATTGAATGACAGCTTAACTTCTGTTTAAACTGTCAAGTTTGACATTTAGCCGAATGACCTTTCATCGAAGTTCGACTCCTACAATGAATTATTATTCAACATTATCAAAGCACAGCCTACGCTCGCCCACGCAAACTTACCAGACAAACTAGATCTGGGGATTATTTTAACCACTTGTAATGATAACCATTGGCATACAAGTACCTATAATTTGATTATTTGTTTATAATAACCATTTCGACTATAAAGGAATAATTTACCTGACGTTCAGATATCTTTTATTTTTTTAATTGTCTATGTTTTTTTTGTCTATACGTTTTTTAAACGATTAATTAGGTTGCAGTGAAAACGTAGATATTTAAGTATTTTGGATACTTTAGGACATCTATACGTGGGCTAAATGACACCAAACAAATCATTATAAATTAATCTGAATACAAAGATGTATTTCGATAGATTCTAGTTTTCAAACAAACATTTTCATAACAAATTTTTAAGTCGAGTACAAAACGACAAAATAATTTCTTCTAACGAGTAAAAGTACGCATTATACAGAAAGCATGACAATAATAAAACAATCGACGCTCGCGTCCGTAATGATTATTATCATTTAATGGCACGCGTCCATGTTTGATAATATAATGACTTTATTTGTACCGCAAGACGTAAATTATGTTTAGCGAAATGTCGTTATACTACAGTCACAGAAGCTAATAAGGCCATTAAGAATATTACACGTAAAAAATTTACACTGTATAAAATTTCATAGTCAAGTTAAGAAGCACGTGTTTGTACTAGGACGTAAGCTAGAAGCTGCAGGTTACTGGATGCTAGGAATCTCCGAACTCTCAATAGGATATGGGACAGAATTGTGTGGGTTTCATTAATTTCGTAATGTTGGCCTACTGGGCCAAAATAACCTGAATGATAGTTTTTAATACTCGAAGCCAGGACTTCAGAGTGTTTGAAATTCCAATAGTGCATGGAGTAGATATATTTCTGTATCTGTTCATTAATTTCTTAAGCAAAGCCTATTTTTATACTAAACTAGCGGACCCGACAGACGTTGTCCTGTCTTAACTATGAATATTGATTTCAAATTGGTATAATGAATTATTATATATATTATATTAAAAATATTTCAGAAACAAAGTGTTTATTATTCTAATGCTTTATGTTATACAACATTCTTTGTTACATCCTCTGACGATATTTGCAGCACGCATTCTGTCAATGTTGTGTTATGTCAAACGCCATAAGGTTACACCAAAAAGTTCGAATTGTATGGTGGTTAAGTATTCTTGAATTTTATAATTTTCCGCGCAAAGTTTTTCTTTTTTTCTTTTATAAGAACCTTCTCCTGACAATAACAAACACAACAAAAAAAATCAGACAAATCGGTCGAGCCGTTTTCATGTGATGTCGTGACAACGGAAAACGGGTTTCATTTTTATATATATAGATAAAGATTTTGATTCTGGAAGCCAAGACTAAAGACTCCAGCTGAATGTCCTTAAAAATGTAGTATAGCTTTATTCACGTCGAGACATAATATAATTTAACCTTTGCAAATGTGGGGGCAAATTCTTTGCCCAAAAATGGAATCAGTCTCAATTTGTATTCCGACAGTAATTTACATAATTTAAGCAATCATTCCTAGAAATTTTGATCTAATGCCATAACTATTTCTGTTATACTTTTAAACGTGTAGGACATTGTTGCGACAAATTTAGGATAACAATCTTATCCCAAATCGAAACAACAATATTTTTAAAGGATTTTACGTCAACGTAACTGAAATTGAAATTAGAAAATCGTAATATTTCTCGAAACATCGTGTTTTGTGTATAATGTAAAAAATACGCCATTATACCCGTTTAAAAAATAAATTTTTAACGTTTTGTGCTCGTCTTAACCAAAAATTGCTTTAGAGAGACATAATTATATTACTTTTATTAAACCATTGTAAAGACTAATTCGATCTTTATAAATTAATCCATTTAAACATTTCTTGCATTAGATTATTGAGCACGAGTCTAGGAATAAAATTAATTTCTTCATCTCAAGTTACAAGTAAGATAGAACGGTGTGCAATAAATCGGAAATAATTTACTATAGATATTAAGGTGATCGCTTCGAGTGGTTCTGGTATATGCTAATGAGAAGCGTAAATGGATCACTGCCATACCCCCCGGCGTATTTCCTTAGATATTTCATCTTCTATCTATTAATGGTCCTGTACAGAGGAACCGAAATAAAAAATTAAGAATTAAAAAAAGCACTGACAAAAATTTTAAATTGCAAATGTAATATTTTTATTATACTTTTATTTTTGTAGCTTGTAACATTTACTGTAGATATAGCATTATATCTGATGTGGTGAACTTTCATAAATAAATACCAAATAGGACACAGTGCCATGCCCGGTATGGTGTATTCGACATGCAGATGCATGGTCATATATGACGCACAACGGACAAATTGGGCATCTAAGTGCGGATGCTGAGTACAGACTACAGAGGTTTGGTGATGTGATACTGAGTATAATATATAGTCATTCCAATGTATCTGAAGCTATGACAAAATATTATTTATTAGGATATTTCCAGGTATTTCTGCCAAAAATATATGATTCTATCAGCGTATTGTCCCGTTGTTATAAGAAAGTTTACTATTAAAGAAAATCGTTCGAAAGCTTTGAAAAACCTTCCTTTCACTAGAACGTAGCAATAACCCGCCATAACTCAATAAACATCACAGCAGAACTAAAGCACCATGGAAATGTCACAAATGACTGTCATTCGGTATTGGCCCTCGGCAATCCGATACAAATACATTTTATTAAATTGTAAAGCGGCATTCTAGGTGGGTGGCTTGCACAAGTTGACGTAGACCAACTAGAGTTGCCAATACAACAAATAAATTCTAATTATTAAGGAATGTTATAATTACATAGATAGTCTGCGGCAGTTATGCGTACTAATATAATTTTGCTATGCGTCATTTCATTTATTCATATTTTTTTACACTTATTATTTTCATATTAAGTATTTTTGGAGTAGAGATTCTTGGGCCGTGGGGTTCAAGTGCACAGGTGCTTTTAAGATTTAAGTACGCACTTGGTAGATAGCACTGGTGATGCCAGAGATGGTGCTAGGAAATGCTGCCAGAATTAAAGGTACACCAATTACATCAATTTTTCATAATTATTATTATTAGGTTAAGAATATTATACACTTGTATGTTGGAAATAAATAACTACTATTAGTAATAAAGAAAAAAGTATAAATGACAGATTGAACTATAATGACGTAACAGTAACAAGCACTGCAGACTCATTTAACCTAACATAAATTCCGTATTTTCAAAACAAAAATTTAAATGCGGGTTTTGTGTTACTCTAGCGGTCATGGTTGCCACAGATTTCCAAATTTTTCCTAACTGAAATGTCTAACGATTTCTATAAACATTGGTCTACTATAAACAAAAAACACTTCAGTATTTTGAGTCCATTTTTGTTACGTCGACTGTGTTACTTGTGCAATAGGTAACCGCTACTATAATTTATCGATCGCAATTGTCACCAGCATTTCGCAACTTATGAAAGCTCGATTACACATTTATTAAACCAGTATTACATGTGCACTTCTTGTGTCTATTGTTCGAGATGGAGTCGTGTCATAATAATGATTGTTTGTATAATGTATTGTGACATGATGATAGGCATTTTTTTGTTATGAATATGTAGGTTACGGCGATTCAGGTGTGGATGTAACTGGCCGATATTTATACTATTGATGTTGTACATGCGGAAGGAATTAATAAATATAGTATTGCAGCTTGCGGTCAATAGTAAAATGTAAATAGCAACGTTTATGTTATCTTAAATTGATATAGATTTTCCACTTAATGTAGTTTAAATTAAATGAACCGATTCCGCTTCTGTAAAATACAAATCGAAAGGCCGCAGTAAATCCAATGTTTTTACGCCTTTAATTTACATACGGCGCTTCAGATCTCGACTTATCGTCTCATTTAATTAATATCCGTAAGCTTTTATTGGGTAATCGGTACAGTATTGAATGTTGACAATTCACTAGGTAACTTCGAGTCAACATGGTAGGGTTTTTAATAGTGAGTGTGGAATAGATAAACTCGTTACGCCGTCGACAGATGTCAATGCGGGACTCGGACAAATGGTAGTGGTGAAGATTCTCAGAGCGGTCATTATCTGTCGACTGGTTTGTTGTTTTGCTAAACGAATACATCGACAAACTTCAATTAAGCTGTGGAATTGTATTACATTGTATGAGATTTTATTTTGTTAGTTCGCTACAATTTAAACCTGTGTATTTTATAGAGCAGGTGTTTTATGCACATTAAAAACGAGACAGTCGAAGGTATGATGCGAAAGTTAACATTAAGTTTTACTAGTCATCCTCATAACGGTTGTAAAGAATGTCTTCATAGAAGTCACGGCCGTGGTTTCAGGATGTAGTCGCGGTTAACGCCCGAGTTCTGAGTAATGAGAACAAGACTTGGGACAGGTGGACCAAGAACTAGTACCAGCTAGTGATATTAATGATGAAACTGTATATATTATTTAGACATTTATTTCCAAAGGAATATAGCTCCAAGGCTATAAGTCCTCTTGAGCGTTTTTTTATACGACAGGGGGCAAACGGGTAGGCTCTGATCGTAAGTGATACCGCCCTTGGACACTCTCATTACCAGAAAGCTCGCAAGTGCGTCGCCGGCCTTTTTAGAACTTTTTGGTACGCTATTTTCTTGAAGGTCCCTAAGTCGTTAGTCTTCCGTTTTAAAATAACGTAATATATGAAAGAGAAAATTGAGAACTATTCGCAATATATCGAAAGTCGCGTCCCAATGCGAATTGAATCCGAGCCGACAAACATAGCCGACGCATTACACTATTTCACGGCACTCTTCAATCCAGCAGAAATTACCGGTGCCGCTTTCAACGGAAACAGTACGCGTGCTAGCGAAGTTAGCTATAATGGAGTGTAATCTGTGGTGGTAATGTCGGTTGCAACGCCATCTAGCGTAATGACGCCGAGTGAACCAGTTTGCGACCTTTCAATGCTGGAATGTCAACCGCGGTACCGCTGGTTGCGTGCCAAGATGCATTATCTAGCTTTGTATGAATTTATTTGATGTAGGTGTGTTGCTGAGTGCTTTGATTGCGGTCGTGTAGATAATTGCTGTTATTAATCTGTGGAACTTTAGAATGTCATTGTCAAAAATAGTCCTAGGAGAAATAAAATAGAATTATTTCGTTGACAACATTCATTATCTGTGAAAAAATATGCCAGATTAGTTATCGACATATTTAAAGTTAAGGTTTGGAAATGCCTTCTTTAATTCTTTACTGATTGGCTTAAGTAACTGAACATCAAATGAACGAATCTGAGAACGTATCTTATATTCCATCTAAATATTGTATGTAGAAAGATGGCTTTAGGTGTCTATTGAATTGATCAATAACAGGACGATTTCTGTAGAAAATTGGCGTTCGAAGCAATTCCACTGGATTACACCTAATACACTACGCTACTACGTGTCAGCGCTGATAAATGTACATTTAAACTCTTTGGAATAAACTTTATGAAACAATAATAGATTTCTATGGGATAATTGTTTAGAATTAAAGAATATTATATATACTGAATTACGAAATATTTGTGTGATACCTAAAGCCATTTAACATAATATAGTGAACATTATTTAATAACAAAATGGCGCCTAGAACTAAACAAATATGGAGAATGACCATAGAGTATAAATGAGACTCCACATAGATAACATCGTACGCCATGCTCCTGCTCCTTATCATAGGATCTAAACGTCTCTATTTAAATGGCCGATCGAAATTAAATTATTCTACTGTCAATGGTCCTTCGAATATGAATTACTCGATTTAATTATATAACTGAAAATCTAAAAACATTTTCTATAAAATGGCCCACCCTACCCAAACAAAAATATAGCTTCTTTATAGTTCGATTTAAGTATAGCTATATACCTAAACTAGTTGTAAATTAATATTTTTGTCATTAATTGCTTGCCCCTTACATTATAAAATTCCAAAATACTCTCGAAAGACATCTAAAGAGATCAATACCGTAACAAGTGTGTGTGTGTGTGTTGACTGTAAATCTCCCTGGTGGTCTCGTGCAATTCTATTAGCGCAAGCTTAATTCCTATTCATTAGTTTCTGGTCCTTAGCTGAGGGTCGAGAGATATGGTCACAGACTACACATCTATATATCCTGTCGATAAACGTCGATAAATGTCGTTAAACCGACGGATGCGGTAGACGATTCTAGAAACGATTATGGTACTTCGATGCAAAAACAAGACTGTAGTAGCGATTTTGCACAGCTTTACGAAGCTGCTCATTGTTATAGTGACAAAAGGTTGGTAGGTACGAAAAATATATAAAAAGATGTCGTGAAAATTTTGCCATAATATATGGTGAGATAGATTGGAAATAGCTGGTACTAGCAACACTTACTACAATTGTCATTGCATTGTATTATTATTTTTTGTTTTTTAATGAGTGATACTTTAAAATCAATGATAATAAAAAAAATCTTGTTCAATACTGGCAGGTTATATTTTTTTATTTTCTATTTGCTAAAATGAACTAGTCGAGTACTGGTTGGTAATAAAAAAACATTTCAAATGATAACTGGCGGTATCTACAAAAATAAATCCAGATTTCGAAATCTGTGGAACGAGTCCTGTATTGTTTATGGTAAAAGGCCTTGGAGAGCGAACCAGTCTCATAAATCGTTGTTATTGGGCAATAGCAAGTTCGGATAATAGGAACTAGTCTACGATGGACTTGTAATGTCATCTATAGACCACAAGTGCCGACCGGTTAATTGAGAAAGCTGATTGCGAAATTACTAATGAACAAGTTGAAATCATTTGTTTTCTTTTTGAAGACCCGAAAATTTATTACTCTCCGAAGTGATCTATTTTATTTAATTAATATAAGCTGTGTACACAATGTAAATTAGCTGTGGAAATGAGCCAAGTTAGGTAGCGAGTGAATGTTTTTCATTAAAATAAAAAATTAAGAACAATTTGAAGAATTGATAATGGAAATTTGCTATTCAATTATCGATTAAGTCTTTAAATCACGGCGGCACTTCTTAAGCGAAAGATTAATATGTTTCTTGTATTGCTGAACTATCGGAGCGTTTAATGTTGAATGATATAAATTGTAACCATTTGCATGTCACGACTAAAGTGTTAAAATGAAAGCTGTGAGTGGCTGTTGATAAACAACACGTGATGTAAACATAAAGGTTTAATATACGCCTAATTCTAATGACGTCATTTGTACGTGTTTTGTTTATGTTATTTTAATTTTGTATGGTTTTAAACACAATCCTGTCCTAACAGATGACTCTAACTCGAAAAGAAAGAATGCACAATGAAAAAATTACACACGAAATTAAAGATAAACATAAAAAAATTAATTAGGAAAAACAAAATTACTTAATAAACAAGTTAACTAACACTAACAAATAATTTTTAAGTTTTAATAATATTATTAGCTACTTAATAACAACGTAATCGGCTGTTACGACTATCGGTTTTTAAGACGAAATATGAGTAGTCCCTTCGATGCAGTTATAACAGATTTTGACTGTATATAGACATTTTACGCATTTGACAGTCGTTAATATTGTTTATTTAAGTGCAACAAAAATACAATTTACCTAGGCACAATTCAAGAACAAAGAACGAACGAACGAACGAAGACTTTCAAATTATAAACCAACTACATAAAGATGCCAATAAGACTTTGGAAGTTAGTCTGTGTCTTTGATGAACAGTAAATTGGTTCTTCTAAACTTTTACATACGATTAACATAACTGATATAAAAGTGAAACTAATGCGCTGATGACCCGTGACCACGATGATTTCATGACTCCAAATCATAACAATGTCTGTTTAGCGGTCACGATACATCATTATAGTAATTACACATCAACTATTACCAACTTATACATTCACTTCTTACACCGGAGTGTCGTTCTTAGTGTAATGATAATACGGTATAAATTTCTATGTGATTTATATGATTGATTGGATTATGAATATTTTAACAATAGTTGAGCTTTTGCTAGTCGTGTATAGCTTGAGGTAACGTGTGCTGTTTGTTTTTATTATTACCGATTTGAGTGATCCGAAATTATAGGGATGCGGCGGTGTGTGGCATCCAAAGTGAGCTCACGCATTCTAATGAAATACAAAATATAGCCGCAGGTGGGAGTGGATTGATTTTATTAAAATTAACGTTAATTGAGCGTTTTTACGCTGAGCATTTACTTTGACTATTTAAACCACTAAATTTTACCGCGTCAGAATCTTCTCTTGATCGCTATCAAATAATATGCTTCATTCAGAAACAATGTTTTGACAGCTCTTGAAACTAGACTCGATTGAGTTTTGGAATACATAGTTCCCGGCGAAAAAAACATTATTTCTGGTCTACATAAGTTTGCCTTAATGGTCTTAAAAATACTAATGGAAAGAACTACAGCGACGTTTTAACTAACGGTTTACGTATTACGTATTGTATATTAGTTATTTCTGTTTTTTTTTTTAAAGAAAAAGGGTCTCACATAGAAACTAAATATTAACGAAGTATATATCAATTAACTATTTATTTGTTTATTTCGTACAGCTAACATTTAACTAAGTAATACCTAATTCAGCTGTGTTGTGAGATGGTGTGTAAGTGAGGTTATGTACGTGAGGGTGTGTATGTGGGAAGTGCTCATGATTTAGCGCTATGGATATTTTTTGTTTATAATAGGGGGCAAACGGCCTACGGGATGCCCATAAAGGGCAGTTATTGCAGCCCATGGACACCCATTATTAGTTGGTGCGTTGGCGGCCTTTTAGGGAGAGAGTACCTACATTCTGCCTTTGATTAGTGGTTAGTCGTATCTCTCAGGGAAGACCCCCACGGGGTGTCAATTCCACAGTTCACTAGTTCGCAATAGAAAATATATTCTTAATACTTAATCCTTTTAGTCCGCGAACAAGTTCGAGGCTTAAATAGTATTTTTAAATATATCTCAAATTTTATTTTTAAATACCTTGTTTATTACTTCAAGTACATAGATTTCACATAAACCTTTTCGCGCACTCTTGATCAACGCTCCTCGATTAATTGAGTTAATTGCGTCGCAATTACTTTGGTTCATTTATCTTTGCACCTGCGTTCTTACAATCGATAAATTTATGACGGCCGACTGACAATGATATATTATGATGTATGCAAAATGTGCAAAATTAAACACAAAATATTCTAAACGGACTATTTAATAGTCTGTAAAAGAAAAATCAAAGTTACACACGAGTGATACCAATTTTATCTCTTAGGTGCAAATGCATTTGGGCATCCCATGCCTCTGGGGGTATGTGGAGTTCGACCCACACTCTGCTACTTAGATACTGAGAGAGCTGTACCCATTCAAACCATGACGGGTACAGTATCAAATAATACTAAATGTTAGACGTTTAAAAAAATAAACTTTCATAATATTCAATTACAAAAATGTAGATATTTTATTGAATACATTCGTTGTATTGCGTAATTACAGCAAGTGTAACACTTGCCGACACTTGCGCTTAAAGTAGCAATTTAATATTTGAATTTCGAACTCAATTTATTCACGTAAACAATGGATGCTCAAATGCCTGTATAAGGCCTGAGCATCTTGGACAAATTGTGAGCAATTAGTTTTATTTCTGTAACACGTCTCCGGAGACCTTTCACGATAGTTGTAACAAATTATCTCACAACCACCGCAATATGTCGCTATTGGGCCACAGTTTATGGTTAGAACAGTTATAAAGTCGTGATCGATTTAATGATTTAATTTTGGGACTACTTATCAAGGTAATAAGCTAACTACGAAGGTTTCAAAAGTAACTTTCATAAAAGATTGGATGATAAAAGATGCAAAGATTTGGATGTCAGAATTATCGAATAAGAACATTGCTTAGTTAAAAAGCTAAGATTCTTTGCATTGAGTATCAACAACAGCTGTAATTCATAAGGATTCAATAAAAAATCACAACTGTATTTTAAGTAAACTGTGTCTCAACTTGCAATTTAATTTATACGCTTCATATTGAGCACATATTGGGATAATTTATATAAATCACACGTTGCGACACCGAAGATCACGAGCGCACGAGCATCTGCATTTAGTGACGGGTTTAAAACGGGTTATTTGAGCCCAATGTCACATGATGACGTCATAAAAGCATTGCAAAGTTTCTACAAAGCGATATCCAAAAGAAAATTTGGTCACTCAGTAATGTTTGATTTATTTTTACAGAACAGAGGAGGAGAAAGAGGTGGACAGGAGGCTCATCTGATGTTGGTTCTCATGGACACTCATAATGCCAGAAGGCTCGCACGGGCGTTGCCAGCTATTTAAGAATTGGTACGGTCTTTTGCTAAAGAACCCTTAGTCCAATTGGTTTGGAAAACTTCAGTGAGCAGCTGGTTCCACATAGAGGTAGTGCACGGCAAAAACTGCCGTAAAAAACGCTCGGTTGTGGAACGACGGACGTCGAGGTGATACGGGTGGAATATCGTATTCTGCCTCGACGTCCGCAACGAAACTCGGCTGAAATACCGAACAACTCCTCTGAATACCCTCCATGATAAATGCGTTAGAAGATGCAATGTTTTATTAAATTTATTATTAATAGTTGTCTTTGTTTATTTTTCTATAATAGTTTGTTTTTGTTCTATTCTCTGTTCTATTTTTGATTTCGCAATATTCGGTTTATAATTGTTATAAATAATTGTAATATTTTGTCTTTAGGTCTATGTGTCTATGGCCTCTTGTAGGTCTGATCAGTTTTCTTATATAATTCTTTTGGTTTACAGCCAAGTAGGTGGACAACCAACAACATGCCAGCATGTTTACAGCATGCCTTCCTCAAGATGTCTGCCTTGCTCTGTGAAAGATGTTGCCTTCTTTTGTTTATTAGTATTTTATGTTACGTAAAAAAGTAATTCTGAAAGTGTTATACAAATACCCATTTCTATTTTTATTATTTTCGCGTCTAAGCAAATAAGTGAAAATGATGTCAAACTAGGCACTTGAAACACGTGAGTTCAAGACCATTTGTAGTAAACTGACCTTTTAAACACATTTAGAGCTTAAAGGATAATTTCACGCTTTGCTAGTATCATGACGATAAATATAACGACAATACGCAATTAGGTTGTGAATCTAGGACAACAAATATCTTATGCAAACCATTTTCACGTTTACGACCATTAAATATGGGTTATAGTTGCAAGATATTAATTTGGATTGAAATGTACGCTATTTATCACGGATGTACCTCTGCTTGGATAATAAATATTGTCAATCAGATGGTTGTGACAAATGTTGCGATACAAAAACTCAGATACCTGATGTTTCGGTGATTATTTCCACGGTATCACTTAAATATTAAACGAAATGGTGGATAAATAATCAAGCCTAAACACATGTCACCACGGAGGGTTTTTCCTCAAAACATGAATATAAGTGTGTTAAATACATGCATAGACTTTATTAAATTTTATAATTTTTGAAGTTTTTGGCGCGTTAGGGAAAAATGATGAGAGTCTACGATGCGCGCGCACACCGTCACAAAAAACCGACACCCTGAAGTTAGCTATAGTCAACATTTTAGTTTTTTCTGTTGTTAGTGTTGTACACTAGTACGTAGAATAAAATTTTTGAAAAGATTTTTATCTTGTTGCGCCAAAGGAGTATAACTTCTAACGCGCGTACATAAGTACACACACGTTACATTCATGAAACTTAAACCAAATTCTAAATAAATTTATCCTTATATATAGAATACGCAAACCTATAAATACTTCAATTTGAAATTAAACAATTACGATCGAAATCGAATTTATCTCAACGTGAGCTTCGCATCAAAATGCGTTGCAACTTGTCAATAAATCCGAAATTAATCTGAATATATTGGTCTGGCATGAATTGAATATTTAACAATAGCTCACGAATAGTTGTGTAAGTGGGATGAATGATTCTTAGGTCAATATTACTTACCTTAAGCGGATTTGGGATTTTGGATATTGCAATTCACTTACAATCATTGTAAGGGTAATTTAGTAACATCGATATTTAAAGTTGTGTATTTAATAGTTACGTAAGAATGTGTTTATAAAAGCTTCATATAAATATTTTAATAGTATTATACATTATTTTTTATAATACTAAAAGCGTTCAGAAGACTTAATTAAATAAAGGGAACGATTGGTTGATCCCTCAAGTTATTTAAAAATAATGTACGATTTTGGAATGCTATCCCGTACTCATATACTATGCTATTAATTACTAAAGATTTTTCAGTATAGATTATTCTCGGTAAATTGCCGTTTATTGTACTTAAGTTTCATGCGATTCGCACGACTCAGCATCACGTACTGTACGTAAATTAATGCAGTTTATAATACGTCTATCACTTTTAAGTATTAATTTAATTGCAGTTACTGCTAAGTAGTATTTCTTAATACGTGAAGGAATTAAATTTTTATAATAATTATTTTCTAATAAAATATAAATAAAATAAGATGACAATATAAATCTTTGCAGAGTTCTTTTATGTATAATATAATTAGAATTAATTGAAAATATTATTGTTATTATTTGTTTAAACAAAGAGTTTTATATCTTATAAATTATTATTAAAAAAATATCTTTAAGCCAAAATGCGGAAGTAAAAGTATAAATAATTATCGATGAAACAGGTATTGTTTATACTGTCAAGATAAAAAGTATAAGTTCGCTTAAATGTCGATAAACCAGTTATTGTTTTAATAATTTCGACGATGAACATTAACGTTCTTTAAATTAGTGAAATTACTTTGCTATCGTTATCACTTTGATATATAATTTGACAGGAATCTCTTTCTCTCCAGGTTACATTGACAAAAGTGGAAACAAATGCCTAATGTATGTAATTTGATTTCCGCGAAATACACAAACTGATCACCTACTTGCTAAAAATGTAATAAAAACACACAGGATTTGTCTACTCCATGTCACATTCTTAAATCTCTGAGTAAATGTTTCTGTGTACTATGTATGTGACAACAATAATTAAATTAGACGGTGGAGCTACGAATCACGTAATAATTGTGTTCCTTATAGTAGATATCGTAAAGCCAAAACACGAGCTTGTAGCTCTATAGAATTGTACAACATCGCCGTGCTAGAGCCTTGTGCAACACTGTAATGGTCAATTTCACGTCACGGAGTAGTGTCATGTCAAAATAGTTACAAAACGCACGTGACAAATTCTGTGGTGTTCCAAATGTGCTTACGAAAACATTTTAATTCTCACGGAAACATAATTTAAGGCTTTTTAGGTTACAGAAACCATGGCCATTGTCAGCTATTATTGAATGCCACCTTAGAAATTTATTGGATAGAGAGGTAGAATAAATATGACTTTGATTTGTTAGTACAAAGTTAGAAGAATTATTGGTATAAAACTCTGTAGACGGAAAACAATACTTATTTCAGATTCTAGAGTCTTTTTATCCATTTTCCTACGCGAGAGGCATTATGACAGAAATGCTCTTTCTCAATCAATTTTCACTTGTGTTACACGCATTTCCGTAACATTTTTCTGATATAATAGTAGGGGAGCCCACGGTGCTAAATGGGAATTTACTCGAGGTCGGGAACGGCTATAGATTTTCAAAAACGTAAAAAAACTGTGCCATGTACATACTCGAGCGTCCATGTGCTACGTATTATTAATAATGTACGTATGTTAATAATAATAATGATAAAATAATAAATAATAGCGAATTTATTAAGTTATAAAATTGCTTAGACAAAGTTCCATATGATAAAATAATCGTAACAGAACGAATCCATAAACCCATATCTTAATGCAAGTAACATGTAATTTGTAAGTGGTCTTAAAGAGGAATATTTATATTCAATGACTTGAATGTTCCGGCATCCGACTAATAAAATTGTTCGGATCGTATCGTGGAGTAATAGTCGTTGGACCACCGCGCTTTTCAAGCACGAAGTCATTAAGTTGTGGAATTTAATTACGTTCTGAAAACTGTAGACAGCTTTTTGCTATTTCATTGTTTTGTAAATATATCCTATTTCGTGTACACGTATAATATTATGCTGGCTTTTATTTTATTTTGTATCTCTACTGTTCTCACTCCGCACATTTAATAGGCTACATTTAAGTGATATCGTTCAAGTTGTAACAGCTTTATTTTGCTCATTTTATTAACTTTCTTTTTCCCAATGCTTTAAAAGTATGAGTACTTAATAGTCATCTCTTTTAAACCTAGGGTAAACACAATTCGATGGAAAGAGATGAAAGAGTGCAATTAGACTTTAATTTTTATGTTCATTTTTTAAATTTACAGCTGGTATACGGGCAGGAGGCTCACCATGAACACTCACGTTGCCAGAAGGACCTTAAGTAGAATTGGTTCGGAAATCAATCAGAAACTATCTGTTTCTAATAGTAAAATTATCTATAATCTCTTAATATAATCAAGAAAATCAGCATCCAAAAACGACACTAAAGATTTCACAAAATAACTGAGAGAGTTACCTTAAAGCGTTTCTCACGTACTTCGATATTATTTACGAATCATGTCATATAACTGACAGCTACAAGCTTTATTGACCCAGCTATTTGGGTTTCTATATAAGTACATCGTTTCAATTGTTTACGAAGCTTCCGTACATTGTAGAATATACATTCACAATTTAATTATAAGGATTTCCTTAATACTTTCTCTATATAAGGCAATTGAATACTATTTTGTTTTCTAATTGAAAACTTATAACTACTAAATTATTAGTAATTATTTTTTTTTATGATTTCTTTACTGAATCCCTTCCGTACGTATTCTGTATGTGGTATTCAAGATAAGAATGCTTGGAAACATGCTAGTCCTGCTCCATAGGACAATCATAGAGCCTCGACAAAATCAAATTGGTTGCTGATTTTTTGCTTTAACATATATTTTTTTTAATTTATAGTGCTACAAATGTAATTATTTTATTGTATCTCACACACTGTTTTGTTGTGTTTTTTTTTAATATTTTTATTACTCTTTAATGTTAATATTCTACGGTTTCGATATTTGTAAATATGTGAGGAACATGTATACTAACTTTTTTAGTATAGTAGTTTATTCTAAGAGTACATTGTCTTCACATATAATTATTTAACAAATATAACAAAATATTGTAAACCTATTTTAAAAGAGTAAGTGTGGAGTTTCTTGCCCATTCTTCTCCACACGAAACTACCTTTTGGAAGGGGCAACTAGAATCTTCTTTGTATTTTTTTTTGACGTTCAAAAGTGCCATTTTAGATGGTCTAATTGAAATAAATGATTTGACTTTGTATAAATGTGATAAAACTTACCGAAACATATTCATTACAAATGTCGATTGAGTTAACAAAGTCACAGACATCGTCAACGGACCAGGCGGAGATGCGCGCGCGAGCCTCTGCGCAGAGGCAGTCGCGGGTTTCGCTCCGATCTACAGGAAAAAAAAAAATTTTTTTATAAAAACTTCGTTATAATGTTTTACTTTATGAAGGTCGAAGAGACAATATTCGTTTTAATTTACAAAGTATGCTAACCTTTTTTGTGCCATTCTAAAATTCTTATGCTAATTATTAATATTAAAAATTTCATTGTTCACTTTAAAACCTTAATGATATATATGGAAGAATTGACTAGGAAATTGTTAACGAAACACAGTAAGTAAAAATAATATAATGAAAAACTGAAATTCAAATTCAGCTGCGAGTCCTCCTTAACAATCAAATTGCCCCCTTGTGGGGCGTCAAAGCCACGTAGGGAAATACTGTATTAGATAAAATATGCCTTGAGGCGGTAACAATTGGATTACATACAGAAAGGATTTCAGAACATTGGCACACATCACTTTTGAATATTGTCACTTACGAAATTAGTTTTATTTATACAAAGGCAAAGATATGTTGCTTTGTTGACAATCTACTATATAAAAATAAGTCGGGTTTTCCTTCCTGACGCTATAACTCCAGAACGCACGAACCGATTTCTACGGTTTTGCATTCGTTGGAAAGGTCTCGGGGTCTTGAGGTTTATAGCAAAGAAAATTCAGGAAAAATTTCAAAAGAAAAGCGGGATCACCAAACGAAATGTTACATAAAGCGAAGCCATCTGGTGGCGAAACGGAGTTCGCCGAGTTTGGTAGTTAGATATAAAAAAATATTAAACTGATTCAGATTAAGATTTAATCTATACTATTCATAAGTCGATTAAATTTTTAAATCAGTGTTTTTATATCAATGCAATGAATTATGCAATACGCAGTGACGCGTGATGATTTTAATTAACCGCTACAGTTATATCTCATAATTATTACCGTAGTTAATATAGCGCGTGCGTGTACCTTGACTTTTCTTCCGTAGAAAATCTCGTGAAATTGCATTTTTGCGTATACTTAGAAAATCTTTACGGCACTTCACAATTATTATATATTTTATATTACTTAATACGTATAATAATATAGCAATTGCTTAATTTTTTTATTTCCTAAATTCTCAATAAATCAAGTTTCAAATAAACTATCAAAACTAACTAACTTTTAATTAAACTAGCACGTCTGTCCTTTTCATATTTTAAATAAACAAGTTTTATTAAATAATATGTGTTATGAGTGACGGTTTTGTTTAACAATTAATAATAATAAAATAAAACTTTATTCATGATAGAAATATGGTTGTGACAAAATATATCTAACGCTAGTCCCCACTAGGGGTGTGGTCTGTGGATAACAAATGTACCGCAGTCAGTGTGACGTCAAACATTACCTTCATTTGATATCCTATCCCTATCATCGTCGCTCCGTGTGCTAGGACTGGCGGAGAGTCGTGCTCGCTTTGCAGCGGTCTCTCCCGCCGCGGAGAGATCAAGCGGTGAATGCTCAGGAACTGTACCAGTCCCAATACGCTTGCGCCGCGATCTTCCACCACGGCCTACCCGCGATATTGCTAATAAAGTCTGTTAAAACATAACGATACAAATTAAAAAATGGTAGTCTTAAAATAATAACACCTTATTTACACCACAATAAAAAACAGGAGAAATATATAGAACAGGGGACAAACGGATTGGAGGTTTTGATGTTAAGTGATACCGCACATGGACTCTACATACCAGAGGGTACGCTCTATTCTTGAAGGACCCTAAGGCGAATTGGATACTTCAGAAAATTCGGAAATACTTCAATGGGCGGCTAGTAGTATAGTGGTGGTGTGCGGCTAATACTGCTTTAAACGCTCAGTTGTGGAACGATGGACGTCAAGGTGATACGGGAAAATACATTAAACAGTAAGCATTTGTATTCCAATTAAAATTTGAAATTCCATTCAAAAATTCAAACAATAAATAAAATAAATAAAAACAGCTTAATACTAAACTAAGATTTGTGAATTTTAATAGCACGATTGATAGAGTACGTACAGAATTGTAAGCAGTGTTCAAATCGGACAACTGAAAGCTAAGAATTTGTTGGACACAAACTTGTTAATTCATAACAGTGTTACGTCAGGAAAACATTTTAGAACATTACACGGCGCTACATTAACTATTAGCTAGGTTCTGTTTGTTTGAATTTTTAAAATCTTAAAATACTTTCTCCAATCAATCATGATTATATTTTTAGAAGTTATTACATCTGTTTATCAGATTGACTTGAAGTTCCATCTCAAAGGCCTTAAAAATCAACTCATCAGTAGCGACTCAAGTAGACACTGTACAAACATTAGGTGATTATCTGATCGAGAGCACCCACAAGTGGCCGACATTCATCATAACGTTGGCCTTTCGTTACGCTCGCTGCCCGCGGGTCAAATCGCAATCTATCTTTTTTAATTGCTGTAAAGTAAAAAACACGAACTAATTCTAGGTAAAATTTCGATGCGCGCGCGCGTGAAATGAACACATAGCCGCACGCGCCGAGTGCTTTTATTTAGGGTTGCCTCATGTTTAATATATTTATAAAAATAACACACCTAAAATTTGTCGTAAATTAGTGATGGCATTTGAAACGTATTTAACCGAAATATACTTTATGCAATTAAAAAAGGGAGGAAGTATTTATTTAAGTGTTTTTAAAATCAAATCTTAGTAACTTTAAACATAGTTGAACACAAAGTTCAATTTACGTTTCAGTATATCATTTCTATTAAATTTTTGTGTATTGTAAAACTTGCTTGTGTAATAGAATATATTTATAATTTTTAACAAAATTAGGTACCATAACAGATTACATTTATGCGGCAACTATTTTATTATATCACATACGGACCATAGACCCAAAGAAAAAAATAGATAGATTGAAACATTTACAAAAAGACTAACTATTTCTAACAGTATAGGAATTGACAGGAAGCAGACTTTATGTCAGTTCATACCACGAACAGTAAAAACGTTTGTTAATGTATGCAGTTCCTAAATTATTTCCATACATTGTGTAATGTGTGTTTACTTGTTTAGCTTAAATAACCTTTTGAGTTAAGTTTTTGCTGTAACTGGTGCTAAATTTATATTTTACTAGCGGACCCGACAGACGTTGTCCTGCATGATATTTCAAGCGATTAGGATATTAAACAAAATATGAAAGTACCGACTTAAGCGCCATCTCCCGGGATGATTTGTTAAACTAAACTATCCAGGGCTCCACCCAAAAAAAAAACATTCAAATCCGTCCAGCCGTTTAAGAGGAGTTCAGTGACATACACACATACAGTAGAATAATATATATACTAACTGTCCTATCTTTTAAGCTAGATCAAACTGCACACGGTGTCCAAATTTGAATTAAATCGGTCAAGTAGTTTAGGAATCCACAGCGGACAAACAACGTGACGCGTAATTTATATATATTAAGATTACAGCAACCCTACAACAGCACGAGCTCTCTCCATTAATCTTACGATTTATTTCCGCGCTCCCGTTTCCCCGTCAGGTGAGAATAAATTCTATAAATTTACTGTATACAGAGAGAAATGTAACAAATCATGTTAATATCGGCGATCAGATAATATCGAATTTAGAAAGTAACTAGTGTTTACTTGATCGCGATCTAAATTACGTTAAACTGAACTTCAACATTTCTTAGAAAGTCGAAAACCGATGAGCAAAAATAGCTTCACTTCGCGTGTTCACTCATAGAATGTGAAATTCCGGTTTTTATAGTTACAGTATATTATTTAAAACTCAGCCTCTTCTTTACATTTTTTATTTTTTATTATCATTTAAGCTGTTATAACATGATTTCATGAAACTTCTTTCGTCGTTATTTTTAGTTCAAAGGCAGTTTATACGTGAGCATTGGAGCAATTTTGTATTCATATTCTTATTAAATATAATACAGCTTTTATTGTGTAGCTATATTACGTGTTAAATTTACTATTATTTTCTAATTAATCTGGCATTCCAAACATTGATTTTTTGATTGATTTTTTTATCAATTTACTTATACTTCTTTCCGTGAGACGAATAGACGTGTATGTATGTAATTTAATTCGCTAGGACTATATTCCATGGGATGCCAAACCACTTGGTGTTGGAGTGAAAAACTGTTTCATTTTCTTACTTGAAGTTGCTGAACTATCTATCCGTTCGCATAGATTGTCTAGGTACATGAGTTCTGGGTCATCTGGCAATGTCTTTTTAAATTATTTTATTTTTCCTAGTAAATTTGAGTGCAATAACTTTCAGCTAATTGGCCAAACGTACGTGACTGACTGAACTGCGACTCTAACATCGATTTCATATGAAAAAGTTCGATTTCACATCCCATCATTGGCGTGTCGCGAGTGGCGCGCGCATGCGCGTGCCTACGCCAATTAGTGCAGCTCCAGTTACCTTTAGTGGAGAGAGGAGATGCTTCGCTGCACTGGGCAAAGTCGTACTTACCTTAGATACGACTGATAGGGTTGTCAAAAATATCAATATATAATAACAGTATGTTCTGAAACAATTGATTTGCGTAGTGTTTTCCGCCGTGAATACTATTAAGTGTGCTTTGGTGTTCTATTAGTTGAGCGGGATATTCCGTGGTACATTGTGCATGTTTAAAGCATTATTTTAAACAAAAAGTAGTCTTAGTTTTACATCTAATCAAAAAAAAGTTGTATAGGACCTTAAGTATGCGTCAATGTATATATTATGTGAATGGATATGTGTGTATATAATACACTCTGTATATATAGTGTATGCCTGAGTGTTGATATTAGCGTGTGCTGTCTGTGTTAGATTTTGGAAACTCAGAGTCATGCCAAAATATGTAGTACGATCTCGAAGATATAATTTGGTCGCTGCTGAACACTTTTATAAGTTGTTTGATCTGCTTCATATGACAATTTAAAAACTTGTATCAACCCTATTTGTCGTGTGCCAACTAGCAACCACATTTAGCACTTTCTTCTTATCTAAAGGAAGTGTAAAGGTCAGAGCCTTATCGGTCTTAATTACGATTATTACCCCACAGGAAGCACGGTGTAACCGCGTTATGATTATAAAGATTCTAATTATCATATTTTTTCATTAAATGTCAGAATGTTATTTAAAGAGGATGCTAGTAATTATTCCAAAATGTTTCTTTATATTAAATACAATATGGTTTTTGTAAAAATAATTCACGTACGTATGAATTTACAAAAATGGTAATCACCAAAAAAATATTATTATTTAATTAGTGGTATAGATTTCTTCAATCTCCTATAATAGGACGTGGTAATATTGTTCCCTACTAAGTATCTTATGTTTTCTAGGCCACAGCAATCTCTATTGATAGTCAAGCGTTTAGTATCTAAACTAGTGGTTAATACATAAAACTCTATGGTAAATAGAGCATTTATAGATAATTAATTAAAAGTAATAAAACCAGTAATTAATGTGAACACAGTTTCACCTATAATTAATTTTTATATTACTATCTAAAAGTAGAATTAGTAAATTTCTGTTTGTATATTGTAACCGTATCGATCTCAGTAACAATTATTTCTGTTAGTTATATTAGTCCAAGGTTGGACCTTTTACAGAGTAATAATTAAAATTATTTTTTTAGTACAGTGTGTACTAAAAATACAGTTGCAATAATCACAAATAACAAGATCATCTACAGACTGTAACTAATTAATGGTAGCAGTTACTGTGGTTCAGGGATTACCATAAATTAGCTTTATTCAATAAAGATCTCTAAGCGAGATACCATCGCGTGGGCCTAGTACAACTACACATATGTACAGCTTCTATTTCAAGTCAGACAGTGATGCATTATAGTATGTCCTGTTCTTGGCGACACCAGGTGCGATCTGGAGCAACAAATCGATATAGCATTAACTCCAAATATTAAGAAGCTTCAGATCGCCACTGGAAGATTTCTGCAGTAAGATAATGACACTCACTGCCAGAAAAGCGTAGCAGAGGCGACTCGACATTCCCCCACTCGCCTATGAATATAGAGAATATAAATAATAATATATTTGTACAAATTTATATTAAAAAACATTTTATTTTCCATAAACTGTAGACTATGTATATGTCAAAAAAAGCTTTTATATACTTTATGGGGGGAAAAGTATATCAAGGAAAGTTGAAAGCTTTACTTTAAGTAGCATATTTTACAAAGTGTTACATACTAGACACGATAATATTTAGGTTAGATTTTAATAATATAAAAAAAAATCAGTGGCGCTACAACTTTTTAGGTCTGGGCCTCAGATTTCTGAATCTGTTTCATGATCATTTTTTAATCTTATAGGCAAGTAGGTGATCAGCCTTGTGTCTGACACAGGACTTTTTGCGTCTAAGACATGACGGTTTCCTCACGATGTTTTCCTTCACCGTTCGAGCGAATGTTAAATGCGCACATAGAAAGAAAGTCCATTGGTGCACAGCCGGGAATAGAACCTATCAGGGATGAGAATCGCACGCTAAAGCCACTAGGCCAACACTGCTCTATCAATTTTAATAAGTAATCTATTTGATTGACTGACATTATGATGGTGACTCCATCTCATATCATCGCAATAGCCCCACGTTGTACTTAGACGTCTTAATCACAGCCGTGAACTATGAAACGGCGAGGAGAGTACAATTAAACTGGGAAGGTCAGCGAGCACAGAATTTATAATTATTAATGAATTTAAAGATGCTTATGAAATGGGAGTCAGCTGAGCGTGAATTATTTCATAGGGGCACTGGCATTAGCCAGTAATGTACATTACGCTAAAGGAAATTGTAAAACAATGTTTTTATCTTTTAATAATACTCTTAAGTCGCGTTTCGTAAAATGTTACGCTTTGAACACGCAGTATATTTGGGCCACGAATGTTGGAATTAATTATAAATAAAAATTAAATTGTTAAGCTTTTGGCTTTGCTTTTGTATTTTTTCTGTTTAAAAGTATTTGCCTGAAACATTGGTTTTCGGGTTTAAACCCTTCCTTTCAGCAATAGTAATATGTATAGTATATTTTTTTCTTTGATTACTGTTATTATGTGTGTTTATGGGGGTGTTTTTTTGTTAGTAATAAATTTTACGTCTATGTCTATGATTGTCTTTCCGGTTACCACAAGACGTTTTTCTACACTTTCCCAAAAAACGCCGAGTTTTCTGCTTACTAACACACGGCAATCTTACTCAGCACATCATACACTCACACATAAACATCTAAGACATATCTTAAGAAATTATAGATTAAAGAGTATTTCATTTTTGTGAAACTCACCTTTGTGGAGGTCATGTCTATCATGACAGGGAATGCCGGAATCCGCGGTGGTCCTCCTTGCTGTTTGGCCAATTTAGCAAACAATCCGCCCATTGGGGCGTCATTTGTGTCGTTGGATTGCACCGGGGCGCGTGGTTCTACTCCGAAACCATTCACGCGGTGGAAATAGCTGAAAACATTTTAACATTAATTGAAATTCGCCAAATAATTGATGGAATTCTTGAAACTATCGCTTTTAATTCAGTGCAGATTTTAAGTCTTCTATCTTCTCTTAGTAATAGTTAGTAAGAGTAATTTAATTGTTCTATATAAATGACATTTTGAGCGCGTAGAGAAGACATTTTTTAACAACTATATTAGTAATTTTATTGCCATTACGAAATCATTTTTGTTTCGCTACGAATCCAAGACACCGTCTGATATCATACAAATGAATTGAACGTGCACGTACCCCTATATCGTATCATCCATTATACGAGTAAATGTAAATTTATAATTAATTCAACTTCTTTCTGACAATTCATAAGTGTACTTGTTTACCTACATGAATAAAGATATTTTGAGTTTGAGTTATAAATCATAATAATAAAATACTTGAAATATTTTATCGTCTCGTAAAATTCAAAAACGCATCCAATTAAATCCAATTCAATATAATTGATATTTCTACGATAAAACATAAGTTTTTATAAAGGATGCACTAATCAAATGTTTCTTATACTTCTTAACATTGGCATATTATCCGAAAAAGAGCTAGAATTGCGCAAAGGTATTTAAATTTATTCAATAAAGTATCATGTATAATGCATTTTATATAGTACAGGTTACAATCTATATATTACTTAAATACATGATGAATTTTACAAAGAATAAAAAATAATAAAAACGTTACACTACCAATTTTAGTTTTTACTAGCTTTTGTTTATAAATTAAAAAAAAGATCATGCCGAAGAATACGTCATCTAATAAAACACAAATTGATTACTGCAATTCGGTCCCAATGCGATTCTCATTATGTTTGTATGTTTGAATAACACGATCATTTAGGATCAAATACTAAAAAAATATTTAGCATAATAACATAGGTTTAGCCTAATTCTCAACCATTATTCCAATACACGGTTATTAGCTAGTCATTTGCGATTATCACTTCTGTTTCAAAACTTTTATGCAATATCCTTGAACGTAACAACGGATATAGGATATAATTATACGAATAAATTATATGGAGATTATATTATTATACTGCCTTGGGTCAGATATTTTTAAGTAATGTCAATAGGTTAGGAATTATAGAGTCAGTCGAGGTTAAAATAGTATCTGGACTAATGATAGGTTATGAGGGAATTCTATGGTAATGCTGTCAAGTGGAATTGAATATACCAGCTGCCCACTGATGTATTTAGGAATCAATTCTGCTTAGGTCTTTCGAGAAAAGAGCGTACCAATTCTAAAAAGGCCGGCTACGCATGTGACTGTCTATAGGCGGCGGAATCACTTAAGATCAGGTGAGCCCTGCCCGTCTGTTACAAAAAAAAATACAACTATTATTTTTTCTGTTTTGTGAAGATTTGTTTTGCGATCACTTCGTTGGATGAGTAATTAATTATGTTAAGGAGTTATGTTGAGTAATTAAAGTAAAGATTCTGTTTCATAATTGCTCAATCTAATGGGCAAGTCAAATCAGCTTCCTGTGCCTGTCAGTCGCCGTCAACTTTTTGGGTCTAAGACAAGTCGGTTTCCTCAAGATATTTTCCTTCACAGTTCGTGCGAGTGTTAAATGCGATGAATAGACAGAAAGTCCATTGATGCACAGCCGGGGATCGAACCTACGATCTCAGGGATGAGAGTCGCATGCTGAACACTGCACTGGGCTTAAATATATCTTTATTGTATGTTTTATAAGAGTTTAAGAGTTTAGAGTTAGAGAGTTTACATTTTGAAAAACTGTGTGTTCTTTAGTTTTCGCGGCTGAATAAATAATTAATATTTATGATACTGTAATTGAACAACTGTTATTAATTGTAAATAATAAAAGGTAAACACTTAAAATATAATATTGCAGGCAATTGGTACGCGTCTTTTTTAATAATTTATAGTAAAAAGGTTGTCATTTGCAAATATAAAACAGTGGCGTATCAAACGTCACAATACTGTCAGAAAACAATCCAATATGAATGATTTATTTCAAAACACTTTCAATACAACTCAATTAGAACTTAATTTATTCAATATGAAGCAGTTATTTACTTTTGTTATCTCATTAGGTGAAACAATATTTATCACTCTGTGCAGGTGTTTATACACAATATTACCAATTCAAGCGTTACGCCCGTTAATTACGGGAATTTATGCCCTGTTGCCTTAAATCACGGGTCATTATAGCGTGTACTGCCCGTGTGACCAGCAAAAGACACTCGGGCACCGATCGGTCGAATCGTAATTAAATTTGACAGAGGTCACTGACCTAACACCGTGAGATGAACAATTCATTAATATAACATAAGTTCAGACGGCGGTTCTCACGAATCATGTTAATTTGTCGACTAAACGCGATCTGTTGTCGAATCGATTAATATGCAAATTGATTTGGGCATCACTAGGCGGTCGCTGAACTGAAGCGTACATATATCTTGTGATATTTATATGGTTATATAATGAGACATATAAATCAATTGATTAAAGCATGTATTACACTATAATTGTATGAAGTTCTAGGCCTGGCTTTATTTGACATTTTGATTGTAGTTGCATCAACAATTTTGATTCAAAGAGACCGGAAGTGGTACTAACACAGCAGGACATAGGATGTTATTAAGCGGATAAGGCTCTGCTGCTACCGCATTCCGCCTAGGGCGATTGTTGGTGGCGCCTAAACAGTCACAACATGCGCAAAATGCATTTCCCCAAGAAAAACATCCTAAATTAATAAAAGTCGTTGTGAATCTGTCTTAAACACAGTTTTCCAGTATAACAATAAATTCATGAACAGGAGCTAGGGTTGTAACTTACTCGTTAGTGGGATGTGTGTTGTATCTGGCAGCGAGCGAGCGCATTATGTCAGAGTAGTTGCGGGGCGGGTGTGCGGGCGCAGGGGGTGCGTGGCTCGGGCTGCCGCGCTCCGGCGGCGTTCCTGGGTATGACGACGTTGATGGCGTCACGCTGCGAGATCTGTCAAATCAGTTGTATTCAGGTTTCGGTTAAAATCAAATGAGATTCTGTAGATGCTACCTATATGACATTTATATTGATAATATGGCATGGTTTAATGCCTAATTAAAAAAATATACTCAGGCATGTAATCTGCGAGCATTCTAGTAATATGAGTGTCCATGGGCGGGCGGTATCACTGAACATCAGATGAGCCGATAATGATCCTTTGTAATCTTTTGGCTTTCTGACTTCGAAATAGTTTCAATTTGTAATACAAGGTATTATATTGTTGCAACATCATTGTTTTTACCTGGAGGCCGTGGATTCGTGTGGGCTTAGCCGTTCGACTTTGACACTAGAGGCGGTCGGCGCAGGCGCCGGCGCATGCGTTTGCGCGGGGGACGCCGCATCTCGGGCGCAACGCCTTGCGGGACCACCACCGCCTTCACCTGCAAGAATTTTTTAAATTATTATTTGTGACAACCCTAACGAACATACATGTAAGAAAAGCTTCCGTAACGTGAGAGGCTTTAGGCAATCATGTTATAATGTTATTTATTTCACACCTTTAAAATATTGCCAATTATTGATAGTGAAAATTGAAAGAATGTTGGTATTTCTTCTCCGAACATTATAATTAAGCTAAGCTTTCCTTAAAATCGATTTAAATAAATATTAAATAAAAAAGGGTGCGTGTACTTATGTACGCGCGTAAGTAGTTATACTTCTTTGGCATTA
This sequence comes from Pieris napi, assembly GCF_905475465.1. Taxonomy (NCBI): domain Eukaryota; kingdom Metazoa; phylum Arthropoda; class Insecta; order Lepidoptera; family Pieridae; genus Pieris; species Pieris napi. The sequence goes on from NC_062237.1 coordinate 10,788,614, forward strand.
TTAAATATAGTTTTTGATTGCATGCAAATAATTACTTACAATTAAATAATCAAAGACTGGAAAAGTATTAATTAGTATTGATTTAAATATTCAATTTAAATCACTTCTGATTATAATTCAGACGCACGACACACTTGTATAATGAAAATTTATTTGTTTAAAAGGTAAATGTCATTATGGTCATTCAAAATTCTTGGCATAACTGCTAACTTCACGCATATTCTATTTCTTTTTACTTGTGGATTGGTTTATTCCCATCTCGCTCGCGCACGCTCTGCGCCCGGCTGGTTTAAAAACTTCATACTGACAATTTTGTGTCACGGTGCGCGCGCAATCATAATATTTCACTCTCATCAATTTTTCATTACGCGCCTAAAGAAGTATAACTTCAAAAAAATCTCTTTATCGACTAACAAAATATCTATTCTATCAAAACTTTCTCGTGTATAAGTGTTAATAATGTTGCGATTGAAGTTGTGTGATGCTGTTTGCTATCTATATTTACAGTAAGTTGCCCTTAACATTGACTCGTTCACTTGTGAACTGAGCAAAAATGTCCCATCACAATTATATCGTCCAAGTAAGGCCGAGCCAACCGGTTGGACATCCCAACTTTTTACGAATTAACCTTAACATTTACGAGACAACATACCGTTGTCAGTTCAAATTTTATTGGGACATAAACGGCTTAAGTTTTCACCGGTGGTTCACTGTAAAACATATAATAAAACTAGAGAACAGTCCCGCAATTACTGGATATTTTATAAAATACTAGCTGTCTATCCGCATTAATTCGCTCGTAGCACGATGTTTAGAAAGCTTTTCTCTGTAAAAAGACTTTAAATGCAAAAATATTTGACGCTGAAGTACATCACTTTGCTTTGTTGTTAATAGTTTAGGTAGCGTACGCGATTTAGGAATTTTCATTTGTCATTTTCACACCTTGAGTTACTTTCAGTTACACTATCGTAAATACATAGATAATAATAACTTTTTTGTTAATATTCTATAGCCTATGTTCATCAGGTATAACGTAGAGTACTAATGACCCGGAACCGCAGGTGTTGATTGAGCTTTATGGCGGATATCTCGTTAACCCGGGTCACTTGGGTTGAATGCCTTGACGAACCCCGAGGGCCTATCTTAAGGGCATGTAGGGCTGAGGCGTTTTAAGTGGATCTTGCCCCTCTGTATAGCAGAGGGCTTTGAGTGTGACCACACAGACCCCGCTTAAGCTCAAGCTCGACTTCAAATTAAATAAGAGCCTTGCGATAGTTACAGACTTAGCTTTATGACTTTTATACGTCAAAATCTATAAAATAAAATAAATAAAAAATAAAATATGTTTATTATGGAACATAAGATACAGGTATCACTTATTCCACTCACTATCATTAAATTTGAATTTGTAGGCATCCCTACTCATCGGCAAGTATGAGTATATGTACTTGGTATTTAAAAAGTATAAATTTACTTACCCTCTAATGTATAATTTTTATTTTATTCTAATTACTAGCCGTTTCGCGCCCGCTTTGCTGGACGAATTAAAATAAATTTTATGTTTCATTATTTTTTTTTTTCATATTTTTATTATTCTTCCCGCTAAGAAAATTGAAATATTTCGAAAATCGAGTTTTTAACAGATGTTGACGTTTAGAGGTTCTAGGAAGCCTCCCCGAATGTTTCCGCGGTGAAGTCCGTATGGATAAATTTTCATAAAAGTAAAACAGCAATAAAAAAATGAAGGAACGTTGGAATTAAAAAAATAAATAGCCATAAACCATCTAGGAAAAATTTCGCATCGAATTGTGGTAGTTTCATGTCTATACAATCAGTGGTTTAAGCGTGAAAGAGCCTCAAACGAACACCATTTTCTTTTTATATATAGATTATTCATAATTTTCTATTTATAAATTTTTAATAGTTATTATTATTTATATTCATCTTTCTACTTAAACAATATTTGTTTTTAATATCTATTCAATCCCGTATTCTCAAGAACTATGTATAACTGGTTGGTGCTAGTGGCATAATCTGACAGCTACGCAGTGAGTCCTGGCTTAATACTGTTTCTAAGACCTTCTGAACTAAAATGGATACAATTATGAGAATATCCGAGTGTCCTAATCGTATTAAGGAATATGAAAGTATTATTATTGATTGTATGCAAGTAAATTAAATCTGTAATAAAATTAATACATAGTTTCTTGTTAAAATTATTCTGTATTATGAAATAACGAAAATACTTTAAGTGATGGCAATCAGTTACAAGATTCCATATTCTGTGTATTTTGTAAGAATCGTGGTATTTTATCATTTTATCTGATCATTTAAAACGTCACGAAAGTTTAATTTAACTTGTTAAATGGAATTTTTTTTATCGCACATATCCTTATTTGTAAATAAATATTTCTTTTAAATTTGTTCGGTCCCCTCATTGTTTTCCTTCACCGTACGAATTGTTAGTTGAGAGTTAAATGAGTCCGTATAATTAAAAAAAATCAGTCATTCGAGAGAAGAATTAAAGACAGATATCGAACTTGGGATTCTTCGATGTTAGGTTCGATAACCAAACTCCCTTATATCCAAAAAATTACTTCAAAGAAATTGACTCAACAGTAAAGAATGTAATTTACATTGTGAATGTATTTATAATTTCTATCCAATACTATTCCTATTTATTATCTATGTCAAAGTTTTTTAAATTTACAGTGATAATTATGAATGTGTAATTTCATGTTAACTCGTACGTTATCGGAAATGTATGCGCCTCACGATCCGTTCAAAAATCGTTTTACTTAACTATGTAAAATAAATTTACTTTACATTGCGTAAAGAATGTAAATGCCTGTTACATTTTAATGTCAGTTTAAAACTCGGATGACCTCTGTGGCATCTTGCTCGCGAGATATCATCTATACATTGACACTGTTTGAAGTTGAAATATACCCGCTTTCCACCAATCTACCATCTTAAGGTAAACATGTCAAGAAAATTGTCAAAATAATTACACACTTAACATAGTTTTTGCCGTATGGTGCTATGGGTATGTATAACCCCCTAATAAAGCACAGCAAAGAGGCATTTCTGTCTTCTGTGATCAGTAGTAATTATTTTGCCCCTAATCTATAATGTATATATATTTGTATTGTATAATTCTTATGTTTCCTTTTACATCACTTTTCGCTGTTCATGAATTTGTAAGATTAGCTTTTAAGTTTTTAGTCTTTTATTAATATATTTTTTTTTTGTATTACTTTAGAGTTAAGATTAAGGTTCTATATATATATTTATTTTATATAACATTTGGTTCTGCACTTCTCGCACGCATGTTTCTTTTTTTAGTTTTTCTCTTTAACTAGGGTTGCCTGGAAGAGATCGCTTATTAGCGATAAGGCCGCCCGATGCATCCCTTATAATTTTTATGTATTGTGTTTCTTTTATTTGCAACGAAGTGTAAATAAATAAAATAAATAAATATATATAATCCTAATCTATGAATTAACCACTCGAGTATTTATAGATTTAAAAAAAAATCACTTTAATTTTAGTATTTTCCAACACAATTTAATTGCTCATTACTCATCTATAATAGTGTGAACTGTCCTCTAAAAATGTTGCCGGTAAAATTATGACATTAATTGACCTCCCAGTTACCACACAATAATGTGACATTATAGTAATAGAGTCATTTGTCTTGATTAAACAACATATGAAACTTTTTACTACGACCATTTTGTCATGATTTAATCTTTAAAACTGGTTTCATTTAAAGTAAGACATTAGGTTCATTCTTTTGAAGTTAATGAAGATAATTCAAAATGCTTAGAAAATTTCCGATACAGTTTATATGGTTAGCAATGTAATTACTTTGTTACAAATAATACACATCCATTCATCATTATTCCTTCTATAAATTGGTCTCCAAATTGTATGATGATGTTGGGCAGAAGACACTTTTACGTCTGTTGTTTCGTATTGAAGGATTACATGTATGTAGTAGCAGTATAAACTAGAAGCCTAATTGCCACAACTCCAATTAATGAGTTAACAAACTTCAAAAAAAGAACATAAACAGCAGGTGTTTTACATTCGAATATTTGAAATTAAATAAAGATTCAGATAACTTCGAGTTGAATAAAGGCAACATTATTACAATATAAATTTCCATTGTTAAATAACAATGATAGCTCTATTTACTATGGCTGTAACATTTTCATAAGAATAGCGTCCCACGTAGGCATAATCTTAGATACGTTATGAGAAAATTATTTCAAATTGACGCGCTTTGTAGAGACGTTATAAAATTTATTATTATTGACATAATAATGTATAATATATCCATTGTGTTGTGCAAACTTGCTTTTTAGATCAACATATTAATATCTATATTAGGTAAGACCAGAAATCATTATGGTGAATTATATGAATATGTAAAAAAATATAAGGCATAATAAATAGCCTAATTTTTTTCGGAGAACCTGTAGTTGTGTTTTGTAATAGTATGTGTGTCCAAATTCCTTAACTTGTATGAATCAATATACAAGTAATACATTTCTACATTTTAAGTTCAGTAAAATGCTTAAACTATCTTTCGTTTTGATATACGCTACTGTACTATAAGATATATGGAAGCAATTAACGCGATATCCAGTAAATTTAATTGGTAATGACATAATATAAAAGATCACAGCAAAAGGTCAACCAATTAACTGGACTTGATTAGAAAAACTTAATTATAAAAAGCTGTACCGACGCTAGAGTAACTGTCATAAAATAAATCTCCCAACAGCCCATGGGTATAAGAAAGGTAATTTTGAAATATCGCTCGTAAAATCTCTATCGGATCATGTGGTAATTGAACGGATGTGGTCAAATATTGTCAAGGTAAGCGATGAGCGATGGCTTCCGGTGACGAAGGCTTGACGTTTGGAAGGAAATGGCCACCGTTAGTTTTGACTCTCTTGAAGGCGCTATAATAAATGTAAATACTGACTTGCGGTTGCTACAGTTTGAGAGGAAATGAGTAATTTGAAAATCTTCGTTGGTATTGAAATCGATTATTCATTCTAATGGTAATTTCATAATATACATTTGTTGTCAAAATGGTTTAAGTGAATGTGAATGTTTGGGTTTTGAGAATTGGCCATTTATAATTTTCCAAGATTTATAGGGAAGTAAAGAATAGACAAAATACAGAATACATAATTAAAAATAATAAATAAGGTAGCTGCTGATGTCACAATCAAAATAAACTTAAGTGGAATGGACATGGCAAGAGGAACAGAAAACTGTTAGGAAGGAAAAAAGGAAGTAGGAAGTATTAAACTGGTGACCAAGAAAATTTAGAAGGTAGATAAACCAGATTAAGTAAACAGTAGGTGGTAGGCAGATCGTCTAACACACAGATATCTAGGAAATATTGAGATGATAGGAATGATTATTTACATAGAGTATCTGAAATAAAAGGCTCTTATTATAATTGTGAAACCATTTTTTGAAAAGACATTTTAAGTTATTGATTGTCATTTGACACGATTGGTTAACCAATAACTATGTAAGGTACAATTGTTTTTTCTTTTAAGAAATATACCGGGGACCCCAGAGCTGGTATTTTCGTCGTTCAACGAATATGTATCGCTATACAGCGAGGAAATTCTGCCAGCTCCAGAGACAAAACTTTTTAAATTTGTTTTAATTTTATTTTTATCAATTTTTATCATTACTATGTAATTAAGAATACTGTATATTTGATTGTTATGAACTAATGAACACATTACAAAAACCCATAAAAAATAATGATTTTTCCACAAATTCTTTTGACAATTTACATAGGTGAATCCTTTGAACTTTGTATATCATACTTTTCTTATTAACCTCAAAAGGGTGGAAACATCAAAAATCTCTCTTTATATGACCTTTGTGTAAAAGCCACAAGCCACACTTAGGGGTCACAACCGTCGTCAAACGAGGTACCGTAATATCCACCTGACCCCAAATGACGACACGTCTAACTGATGCTTAACGTATGCACAACCAATACGTGATTGTCTTGTTGAGTGGTTTTGGATATGGCTCCCTGTGTTGGACTCGAGGCAAATAAAACTTAAATTTCTACCAAAAAGTATATAATTCATTCTGACCTGGCATATAAGAAGTGTAAAGGAAAAAAAGAAGTACGATATGACACGGAAATTAATGGAATCTGAAATAAATTGTTTGTTATAACGCAAAATATTTTAAAAATGGAACTAATGTCAATGTATTTTTAAGCTAAAACCTAAAAAGCTAGACCGGTCTAATTTGAATTTAAAATAGATGCAATCTAGAACTTGTCATCATAAAACTCTTTTAAAATACACAATTCTAAAGTTCATTAAGTCCGGTATGCCGTTGGGACACAGTTTTGAAACATACTGGTAATTATGCTCCAAACTGAGCTATTTTTGTAGATAAGTAATTCGTAATTATAAACTAAACTTAACAAACAATGTCCTTGTAAAACGAAATCATGTAGACAAACTATAACAATAGAAAGTACAGTGCCAACTTCGCTGTTCTAGTACCAACATTGACGCAGGACAATGCTTGTTGACAGTTGACATGTACCGCGCTAACAACTTGCCACACAAGGAAACAGGTCTAAGCCGGAAAAGGTTCTATGATTAGTCGAGTTCATCAAACTACAAGAACATGATATATAGGTGTCGCTTATCTACCTTCTTATACCACATTCTTGATCTTGAATAAATTTACTATGACGCAGCATTAATTACTTCTAATTATATTGTAATAGCGCGTTATTGCTGAATTCATATAAGGATCCATACATTATATTTCGGTTTTCAATAGACTCATAATATCAAGGAGGCAAGTGGTGTTTGATTTCATAAAAAATATTTTTTATATAGCACGGAACGTGTTGGAGTCTATTTAAATTTCTACTATTAAGTAGAATGAAACGAGAATGTATGAAACACAAACATTTCTTCATTCCGAGCACGAGTGAGGACAAGTCTATCAGCAAACACTAGCTGCCACTCGACTCTTAATAGAAAAATCAACAAAAAGCACTCTCTGTGTACTCTGAGCCACGCGAGCGTGCGTAGGCGCATTTACCACCTGACCCCCCAAGACCTGAACATCCGAACAGGTGCAAAGCGGTAGTCAAAGGTTTGTAATTGTCTGGTTCAAGAAGGTAATTTAGATGTTCCCGTGTCTGTATAACGTGGCTGCAAGGAAAACAAAGGAACTTATACATAAATTTAAATTTAGAATTTAATTTTATTACGTAATATTTTTTCTAACTATTAAGTTATGCGATGATGAAAAATTGCAATTAGTTCTCTCAAGATAACCTATGTAATGTCTTGAATTGTTTTCCCCTACTTCGTAAAATAACATCTGCGATTACAAATATATTTTTAAGGCATATCAAATCACAGAAACGTGTTCAATTACCAACTATTTCAACCGCATCCCACCTATTTGCCCGGAGCCGTGAGCAAACACACTATGTTTATGTTTGCCTAGTACCCAACCACCTGCGTCGACCTAACGACGGTCAATCAAGAAATACGTCATAAGTGCTCCGAGCCTGGTACTTAATGCAAAAATCTGACGGATTATGATGATTTGCAAAAATATATGAAGATATCGCAATACCCTTATCTGGCCTCATCTTTGTATCTCAATTTGCTTACTTTTACTAAAGACGTTTCGTTAATTTAAAGTCTACTAGTGTCTTATAATGCTTTTGAATCTAGCTACACATTATTATTAGCTACATTATTTTTGTCGTCTGTTTCGTTTCCGTGTATAATAATAGCTATAACTTATAGTATTTTAGATAACCTTAGATTAACTAAAATAAAACGATTTAAGCAAAACAATATTTGTTCTCCAAGCCGGCCTAAGTTGTCATCGTCCGCGGAAGAGGTCGAAGAGAGGTCACCTCCACAAAGACCAATATTTGTCAATACATCGCTTTGTTCCATACGGGTTCCATACACGTTAACTGTTAAACGTTTTAAGCAGGTGTTTTGTGTGCCTAGTCAATATTTAAGTACATCTTGTTATGTATTTTGGAAGTACTAATTATGTAAGTGAGTTCGAGGTCCCGATGTTCCCAAAGTTTCGGGGAATCAAGCCCTTCACTGGAACTATAAATAACTTTTGATGACAAAGACATAATATCACAATTCTCAGTAAGCGTAAAGATTGGCAAATAAATAAGCTTGTTGACATTTTAAATATTTTTTAATTAAACTTTACGCAACTCAAATTTATCTTTGGATAGAACATAGTTTGGCCAGAGCCTATAAAAATGCTCTATTTACGAGTGGCGAAATAAAAATCTTTCGACTCGACACGTCCGCATAATTCATTCGATAAGAGTCATCGTATTTAAATGTCAGAGGTGACAAGCCTCCGGTGAATCAACGTGCATCCCACGACCTCTCTCACCCATCACCTTCACCCAGACCTCAACCTTGACTGCAGATACGAATAATTTACCAATTTTAATGCGATCCAACCAAAAATGATGACGATTTATGCAAATTATTCGTCAACTGGTTTCACAAGAACTTTGAACCCACGCGTCTGTTTTTATTTATTCCTTTTTGTGTATATATAAATAATTAAACCTGATTAAATTGAGCTAAATATAATTCGAGATACTATAGGAGACTTATGAGTTGATATTTTAAAGCACTAACATATACCGTTATTCCTGAAGAAAATAAATAGTTATACATTTGTATTATATTAGACTACGAGTAGGTATATATTTTTAAACACGTGACAGCATCAATATAATAAATTTGTGCAACAAAATTGTTATAATTATTTATTGAATAGCGTCATATTCTGAAGCATGAGTCAAACTCGTTTATTTAAAGCATGTGTATTATGAATCTTAAAACATTTCAATTTGCCGTCGGTAAGGTTATCACTTATCAGTAATTCTTAAGTATAACCATTTCTATACAAAACTTCAATTATGAACAAGTATGCACGTTTTCATTACAATGCAAAATTCTGACATTTCTAAAATTCAATGTACACTATTGTTCGAAGGATACGCACTTCGACACTAAACCTATTTAACTATTTGCCTCACACAATCGTGACCGATCCCTATTATGTCGATTTCCTGCCCTTTGTAAAAACCTTTAACTACAGGTCAGGTTTACCTGCATTTTTTTCTTCGGTCAGGTAAATAGGGGCGACTTCCCAGAATTGCAGGCTTTTAATTTTTTGCAAAACTCCTTTACTTTTGCTAAACAAATACGTACGTATTACGTGCCCATACGGTTCATTTTAGATTAACAATGTTGTTTTGTACGTGAAAAGCACCGTCTCAAAGTGCATGAGGGTAAAACCAGTGAAATTAGAGAATTAAGGGTGGTTTTTTGTTGAAAAGCGCATATTGTATGGGAAGTGTACTCAGGTTCAGTGATTTGTAAATATTTGAAGAATAAATGCATATTTAATTACATTTTGCAGGTATATTTACGGGTAACCTTAATAACTTAATTGTTAGATATACTTACATGCAATAAAATTATATATGTTATATGTACTAGCCGTTTCCCGCCCGCTTTGTTGGGCGAATTAAAGTAGGAAATAAATAATTTATTATTCTTCTTTTTAACTTACCGCTAAGAAAATTGAAATATTTCGAAAATCGAGTTTTTAACAGATGTTGACTTTTTGAGTTTCTAGGGAGCCTCCCCGAATGTTTCCGTGGTGAAGTCCGTATGTATAAATTTTCATAAAAGTAAAACAGCAATAAAAAAATGAAGGAACGTTGGAATTTAAAAAATAAATAGCCATAAACCATCTAAGAAAACGCATCGAATGGCAGTAGTTTCATGTCGAAACGATCAGTGGTTTAGGCGTGAAGGACGAAGACCATTTTTCTTATATATATAGAAGATATGTTGCAAAATCTAGTTTTACTTTATTGATAATAGCACTATAAGAATTTAAACCAAATACTAAATTCTTATTAATTTAACTATATTACCAGAGAAATCTCAGAAACGGCGATGGTCATAAAATATTTGTTATCAGAAAAATTCTCATAAAAGCAGGTAGATAAAATTTTATTTCGAAGTTTTTGTCCGATGAAATATTTAATTTATTACAGGGGCAGAGTCATGGGTTAAGGCTGGAGACTAATGTCACATTTTTGGTCAAAGGTGTAAATATATGTGTTTTACAAATTGATATTTTTTGTTTCTTTAATTTTATGGACTGTATATTAATGTAACCTTAGCTTAAATATTCCAAGTTATATCTAGTTCATCGCGATAGAATTTAGATTTAAAACTGTAATTAAAACCATCAAAATTGATAAAACATGTTGTATTTTTAAATGCAATTATATACTAATTAATAAACAAGATATTGCATAATTATATATAATGGGAAATTGTCATTTAAACTAGAAATATAATTGCCTCGTTAACACAATTACCATGACTTATGTAAGTAATAATTACATTTTTAACGCGACTAAAAAGCCGATTGCCAATAGCATTTGGTGAAAGTTAAGAAATTTATTATGTTAGCTGACGCTTGCGATTTCACATATAAGGACTAACATTGTGTGAACTTTAATAAATTTAATTTATCAATTGGTCAGCCTTCCTCTAGTTAAAGTATTAATCTTATTCCATCAGAAATTAATTGTTTTGGCGTTGTATAAACTACTTACTTGAAAGAGACTATAAAGAATGGAGTACACAGTGTTCACCTATCGGAAAATGGGTAATAAGCCTTATTAATGCCTTATAAAGATAACAAATATTTTATTTATTTATTTACACTTCGTTACCATATACAAAATCATACATATACAAAAAGGCATGTTACTTAAGTTATTAGAGAACGGGCGGCCTTATCGCTAACAAGCGATTTCTTTCAGGCAACCCTAATATGGAACAATAAAAAAAGAAACACCTACAGAGGATAAAGTACAAGACGTGCATAATTAATTAACAAAAAAAACTCAATACTGTTGATGCTGCGATCATGGTATATTAATATTAAATCCCAAGCAGTATCTTCTTCTGTTTTTGTTATATTTATATGTACAGTGTTTTTTGACACAATAAATACAAAATCACACCTAGGGCCTACGTTTTTTAATTAAGAACTGACTACAGTTGCCGCGGCTAAATATAGACGTGTTTATTATCAACCAAAATAACTTTATTGACTTTAAACTGTGGCAAGATATAGTGCTCCAAGTACCACTGAATAGGCTACCTTGATTTTAAAACAAATTTAAAAATAGAAACTAGAAAATCTTATGGAATGTATTAAAATTATTTTTAATCCTTTACAATAGTAAAGCGTTAAGGAATTATCCTTTACTTATATTTTTTACATAGCGGTCATCAAAATGAGCCGCACCTTAATTCCCTTTTGTTAGACATTTGGGGTACCTGAAATATGTCCCAAATAGATCCTTTTTGTAATTATGCCCGACTAAACCTTTTTAATTATGTATTACAATTGCCTTTTACCTACCGCTATACTTGCAATCAATTACGAAATCTGTAGATTTTTAAAATAAATATTTAAAAAAGAAATAAGGAAAATTATTCTAACTTATATATAATAGATTTTCAGTTTTACTTGTGTATTAAAATTGCTTTTATTTGTTTAGTGATTAAAATAATGTATGTTATAAGAACTATACTACATTGTTGGCCATGCGAATATACCGTAGTAGAAAAGATCTCAACGCGCTATGTTCCCTTTTATTTTTGATTAAGAATGCTTATACACCCTTTATACAAAATGTTTATTATTAAACGCTGTTAATCCGGAAATTCATTTTGTAGAACATTTTGTAAAAATATGTAAATGTTTCGTTAAAATATTTTTTACATTCACATTATTTACATTACGTATATATTTTACACAATAATATTGTTAAATACAACTAAACAAACAAAACGTCGGATCCGACGGGTACATACGAAAATATTAAATCAAGTCATTAAGATATATATTAATAGACATTTTAAAGATATTTATTATAGTTTTGTTTTTTGTTATATTGTACTTTTTGTTGATATTTTTAATGAAGACACATTACCGTGTACACTTTGTGATTCTTTTGGGTACTGATTATATAAAATCTATATCACACATGTAAACCTGTTATTCACTAAATACTTGCAGAATAAGGTTTTTTTAAATGTATATAATAGATCTATTTATTAATTACCTAGATCATTATTAAAATGCATTAACTAAAAGTTGTTGCAATTTGCAGTGTACTTACGGTCATCAAAATCCTCATCGAAATCCGAAAAACATTTTTCCTCCTTCAAAGCCTGATTTTCCGGCTGTTGGTAGAATCTCTCCGATTTAATATACATTTTGAGATACATTAGATTAAACCAAAATAAATAAACGTCAGTTTAAACTTTACACAAATGAAAAATCCTCGGCTTCTGGCGTCACATTCAATTATTATACTTAAGAAAATTATCCAGTCCAAAGTTCAAATCAATTAAACACAAATCACTAATACAAAACTCAAGTCACGGAATGTTTTGAAAGGTCATTTATAAGGTCAGAAATAAGAGCAGCGAACACGCGCGTTCGTTACGACTTGCGTCGGCGCACTGCCCCGACCTCGAGTTTATCAGGCAAGAGCCAGGTAGCATTAACGGCAAATTGATTCTCATTCTGTTTGGGATTTTTAAGGTTTCATTTATTCAATTCGTGCCATGTGGTGTTTTCATTGGACGCTTCTAATAATAGGCTATATATGTGCATACTGAAATACTTATTTAAATTAATTATTATTCGTATGATCACAAAATTTTATATTCAAATATATAGTTTTGTAATGTTTTCAATGTAATTAAATAGTTGGTTTAGGCAGCATTTACTTTGGTTTAGGTGATAAAACTCTAAGATTTTTCATTCAGACCCGGTTGTATATTTATAAATATTTAAGAGCAATTAGCACTTACACGCATGGCAAAGAAAACTATAAGGACAACCTCCCTAAAGAATGATTTTAATAATCGTATATACGCAGAAATGTATTTGCCCATGCCTCTTAGACGGGTCTTAATATAGGCAGTTAAATCGCATATAAAAACCTCTGTTTATAATATTGTTTATATATAAAATTTAAATAATTAACAGATCGAACACGACACGCGTGGAGAGGACAGTTATAACGATCCAATTATAATGTATGAATTAATTAAATGTACGTAATTATTGGATGTCAATGATCATAATTTCTATTCAATTATCTTCACGACGGGAGGGGTTAATGTCAAATAAATTGATGTTATTGAATAGAATAAATTTAAAATTGGTAAAAAACTTCGAGGTCATCAAAGAGGTTTTATTCGTTATAAACTTTTTTAAATATTTAGGCGACAGAAGAAATTTTATATGTGAAAAACATAGTTTGTGATCGTGTTCGAATGTCAAATTTATCATAATAAATATTGTGTGGTTACGACGGTAACTTAGTGGTTAACGCAAATTAAGTACAAAGGTCTTACGTTCATTTCTGAGGGAAGCATTAGGATGTAACCTTGCTATCACTAAAGGGGCAAAAGTGTGTCTGCCTAATGCCTATACATTTAGGCTGTCTTTATTACTTCGTGATTATGATAAGCATCCCTAATAGCCACGAAATAGATAGAGAACAGTAAGGTAAAATAGACACCGTTAGCGTGCCGTAGTACCATTGACAGTATTCATACTTTTTAGATTTTGTCTGAAATTGAATCGCGGTTTACCAAACGGTAGGGCTGGCTTTCGCTCTCTCTCACTCTGTAATAATCATTAAGAGACAAAAGAAATTATAACAGTAGTTGCCAGGTATTAGCCATAATATAAGAAACTTAAGCATTGCCTTTTACCAACAAATCTGAATGAACCTCGCTGAAAACATTCCAAATATATTCAAATTATTTTAACGATAATATTCGAATTAGGGTCATAAAGAAAAGAGAGTACCGATTCTTAAAAGGCCGGCATCGCACTTGCGAACCCTCTGGCCATGTTATCACTTAACATCAAGTGAGCCTGCTGCCCGTTTGCCCCATGTTCTATAAAAATAAATCTACCACACCATCAGACGGGGCAAGTTTACACGCATATTTATCGTAAAAGTTTATAGGTAGGTAGGGTATCAAGATATATTATAAAAATATGTATAGTATATTATGGGGCGTAAATATATCTTGAGGCTCTCAGATCAGACACTTATGATCAACCGGCTGTGATAGGTATTTTGATCGCAAATAAAACCCAAATAATAATTATTTTAAAATATAATTTGGAGTCGTTAAATCAAATTTCTAATTTAAAAAGAAATTAAATAAATATACCATACAAATTAGTTACCGAATTCAGTTAACTTTGAATTTACCACCTGGCGCTAGGCATGTGCTCAATGTGGGAGGATAATCAAACTATCTTAATGTTTTTTTAAATGGCTGTTCTGACGCCGCGCTTTTAATGTTGTTTAATAAATTAGACATCAATTTAAACTTGAAACTAATTTTAACTTTACTGTTACTTAATAGATTTAAATATACGTATATGTTATGCCTGTGTTTATACAGGATGGCCAAAAAGTCGTGGATCAAACGCAACTAGGGGATAGATGAGGTCATCAGCTGCAAAAAATCGTTCTATGGGAGGTCCTTAAACTCAACCACACATGTACATTAAATGTTCACTACGAATGAATTAAAAAACTACTTCTAAAATTCTTTCACCATTAGAATGCTAGACTATTCCTAACATAGGTTTTATATTTCCAATATGTATGAAAAATCCAGCCATATGAAGCTGGGACAGCCCGCTGCTTTTAAATGGTTATTTTATATCATTCACAAAACCTTGCCAACGACACACTTAAAAAACTTGAAAATTTTGAAAAACTTGTTTCTCTCTACTTACTGAATTGATCAAGTAATAACCTCTATAGGTCTTACCATCACCCAGGCGATAAAGCTTGCCAAAGACAGGAGTGAAAAGAAATGTGCGGCTTTAACATGACTTCAGAAACAACGCGACTGACGAAGAAGACAGGATAAAGTTCATGATTTTAACAGATATATTATTTAAATAGTTGTAAGACTAATTTATGGTTTTTACATAGATATTAATTATTAAGTCATTACTAAGTCTATACATATCTAATGCACAAAGAACGCAGTCTGACACTATCTTCAATCATAACATGCAGTTAATCCAGTTTCGATAGTCTGTGGTGCGAGTTGTGTGGCTTTCAATGGATATGTTCATTACCTATGCCTTGTGCAAATATGGTTGTGAATGGTATTTATTATACTATGAGACTTAGTGAAGAATATGCTCTTTCACATATATATATAAAGGAGACGTTTTTAAAGTTAAAAATTACGAATAATGTCGATTTGAGAACTTGTTTGAAGTATAGTGAGAATCTAAGTAAGCGGTGGATTATTTGATGTAGGTACGGTATTAATTCGTCTATAACTGTCAAATTATGTATAGTCTGTGATATTTAAAAAAAAATTAGTTGTTGGTTTTTGAGTTAAAAAATATAAAACTTACCGTACCGTAACCCAAAGAATTTGGATTGATTTGTATACAGAAGGCGAATAACACACTTTCCTATTAATAATAATGTCAAATATTTTGAAAACTACTTCGCGTTGACATTTTATATCGAATTATGTTAATAACAAATTTGCCAAAAACCCATCTGCTCAATAGGTGGCAAATTATGAATTTGCGAAATTGCCAGTTGAATATTTTTGAGAAAGCGTAGGTGGTATTAAATCAGAATATAAATGTGTTTATACTGATTCATGAATGAATTCACGGTTCGTACTTTTAAGGATTTAGTGTTTGTGGCTTTGTTTCTGGCCTGAATGTACACATGTTGCAACGACACATAATATATTTTATTATTTTCTTAAGCACACGGGTCAGGCTAGAAACACCAAGGTCTGATGTTCCAAGCTTGAGAATCGGTCTGGATCTAACCTATTTGAATTCATATTTTTGATTTGACATTTTATTAGAAGCATAAATAAAAAATTAATGGCGCTACAACAGTTTTTAGGTCTGGGCCTCAGATTTCTGTATCTGTTTCGTAATAATTTGTTAATCTAATAGGCAACTAGGTGATCAGCCTCCTGTGCCTGACAAACGCCGTCGTCTTTTTGGGTCTAAGGCAAAACAGGTTCCTCAAAGCGAATGTTAAATACGCACATAGAAAATGTGCGCATTCGCAACGGCAAAAGTCCATTGGTGCACAGCCGGGGATCGAACCTACGACCTCAGGGATGAGAGTGGCACGCTGAAGCCACTAAGCCAACACTTCTCTTAATTAAGAGCATGAGAAGAGAATTGTTTTATCGTCTTAAAACCGTCACAGGGCTTCATTAAACTTTATTTATTAAAATAATATTCAGTTGTTTTTTATATTAATCCCTTTAAACTATATAGAGAATCAAGTCGATTAACACACACGCTTAAGCTACATACACACACACACATCCCACACGCACTTACTCTGTATATAATATTGTTTAGTTTGTTACCTTTAATTGTCCGATTTAATTTAAGAAACTATTTTGTATTATCTTTGGTAACAGAGTTTGTTAAATAAATATATTTTCAAAGTTTCACAATACATGATGCACAAATGTATATTTACCGCTAACCAGATAATTCTAGTGTAAAACCGATTGGTTATTTTCTATTAAAACAGGTAGAACATTACCCTTATGGGTTTAAAAGGGCCGACAAGCCCCAACTGTCGGTTCAACACAACACAATTGTTAGTAAGCGCCTTACCAATATGGTTGTGAACAGTGCTTGTCTTGTACCTTGCCAATATTTAACACTGATTTGAATATTATGTTAAGAACCTCTTTCTCTACTACATATTATATTCTAACATGTCCCAGTAATATAAAGCGTCCTTAATGCACTGATAAAAAAAAGAAAATACTAAACAATTTAAAAAAAAAACCTATAACAACAGGTGGTATGATCTATTCCAGCCTTGCGATTCTGTAACTCACTTTTCGAACTCGCACAGCGGTTTTTGCAGCGGCGGTAGCTCTCAAATCAGTCGTGAAGCAGTCATTTTACGATTTGGCATTCTGATAAACAATAAACTACCAGCTCCCTCCTTATCAGAATGCCAAATCGTAAAATGACTGCTTCACGACTGATTTGAGAGCTACCGCCGCTGCGAAATCGCTGTGCGAGTTCGAAAAGTGAGTTACAGAATCGCAAGGCTGCAATTACAAAATTCTGACAATTCCTTCCTCTGTCACATTTGTACTGTTGTCAAATTTAAATTCAGAAGAACAACAAATACTGTTAATAGGTCAAAGTTTTTACTGTACACAAATAATAGAACGAAAACTTATAAAAACTAAATTGGTCTAATTTCACTCTTCTTACGTACCTTTTGTCTCTGTCTGTCAAATTATATTGTCGCTATGACGAAAAGAGACTTTTACTTTAGTTAAAACGGTACAATTAGTCTGATTATTTTTATGTGAATACATAACTTAAATAATTTGGATGCGAATATAGCTCTTTTTAACTTTGACAAAGCAATCAAAGTTGCGTGAACTGAGGTCGTTAAGATGACATAATGTAAGGTCATTTTCTACTTGAAATGTAAATAGTTCAGCTGAAACACTGTAATTTACATAACAAAAGTAAGATATATTATTCTTTACCTAGCATTGTGTAATACACGACGAATATCATATCCAAGGACATATATTAACATATTTTTAATTACTTTTGTGCTAGTATCATACCTAAAAATTACTTAAAATACAATAAAAAAAACCTTAACAAAATGATCACAAATTTTATTACGTACTTCGTTTTATATGAAATAAATCAGTGGCGCCCTTTTTTTTTGGTCTGGGCCTAAGATTTCTGTATCTGTTTCATGATTAATCCAATAGGCGATTAGTTATTCAGTCTCCTGTGACTGACACGCAGTCGACATTTTAGGTCTAAGGCATGCCCCACGATATTTTCCTTCACGGTGAGTGTTAAATGCGATCACAGAAAGAAAGTCCATTAGTGCACAGCCGGGGATCGAACCTACAACCCCAGGGATGAAAGATACACGCTGAAGCCACTAGGATATCACTTCTCTTACTTATATTAAATACCTTTGTGCTGTCTTGAGATTCTTACCTGAAATAAATATAAAACATTAATTATTGATTTGACTTTAGACATGGATACTACAAAGCGAAGAACAAAGGGTAAGTTTTTTTAGAAATATACGTATTCGTTTAAAACAACAACAAAGAACATAGAAAACCTTTTTTTTAGTTAAAAAAGGTTGTCATAGTTACAATTAACCAGCTTACTATGATAAAAATGTAAAGATTATAATTTTTTTAATATTTAGGAATTTAAGGTTTTTTTCTGCCACTACCTTTTCTAGTTAATATACCAGTACTGTATAACGAGTAATAGACAATAACACACATAAGATATGTTCTTAAGTAGTAAATCTTTATTTGGCGTATAGAATTTCTACTTTGCCTCTGTCATTCTTATACCACTAAAATCATTCTCATGTTACATAACTTACATGAAACTGTTAATTTAATTATAACAGAAAATAATTTTACGAAAAACTGAGGAGGTTTTCCTTTTGCACTGACGTGCTTAATGAGGATAATGGAGTGGGCCGGTTGGAGGAGGCGTTTTCTCTTTGAGGGGCCCTTAAAAACATAGATAGTTATGTATAAAAGTAGGTATGTATATATAGATTAACACTTCGCTGGATATACAGAAATATAATTGACATAATTAAATAAAAATATGGGCAACTGGCGGCTTTATCGCTTTCGAGCGATCTCTTCGAGGCAACCACTGCGAGAAAAAAAATTAGATAAGGTGCACAAGAAGTGCAAAAAATATAAGATATAGTTATTTAGACAAAACTAATGGAACAAAACAAAGCAATTAAAACTTATGTAAATACTGATCATGTAAAAGAAAAAGTGCACATGAATCACGATATTTTTAGATTAGTTAGTACGAAACTTAGAGATAAGACGTGGAAAGGTAATGCTTGTACAGTAGAGATTTAATGGAAGATAGAGAAGGAGCTAAGCCAATAGAGACGGGAAGTGAATTCCATAGCCTCACTGCAGAGAAAGCCAAGCGAAGAAAAGAGTATGAGTTCTTTTGTAAACAGTATTGTTTCAAAGAATTTTCAAGGCCTAATTGTTATACAAATTTTACATTAAATTTCCGTTTAATACAAATAAATTGTAAAGGTTAAATAGTGGTGTTAGTATCGCTAATTGAGAATTTGGCAATTGAGTGGTCTAAAGGTTACAGAGCCGGTCCGAGTTTCCTGAACTATAAATGTAATTGTACATTAAGCATTGCGATAATTATAAATACATATAAATTATGAAACCGGAGTTCTGAACCAGTTAATAATGTCAAACGCATTTTCACTGAGATAAATTGATCTGTATTATATTAAAACTAAATTGAAATGTAATATGAAATGCCGTTATGATGCACAATATTTATTAGTAATTTTTTTTTAAATTATATAGACTATATTTTTTTAAAATTATATTATAATTTTATTAAAAGGAATTAATAGTAGTGTGGTGGCACAAACTATACACAGTTTTCCAGTCCTTCAGTACGTCGAACAAATTTTCAACTTATTCACCAATTATTATAGTATGTAAAAAATATAAACGTGGGAAGACCATAAAAGCGATGGGAAGACGAAATCATAAAGGCACCTGGGGAGAAATGGAGGAAAACAGATCCAAATGGATAGTTCAGGGGAGATCTATGCTCAAAAGGGATCCATACTGCAGAACACATATGGAAATAACAATAACTAATGTAAACTAAGTGTATAACAAAAAAACTAACACATATCTGATATGTAATTTTTGTTTAGTATGGAATTGAAGGCTGGCTTTAATATTATTAGTATTATATGTTGTTCATGCAACACAACAACATTACAATTGTAGACACTATGACATTATAACCAAGCTATATGAAACGAAACGTCTGTAGCGTGTTCCAATTTCAAACTTATGATTTCTAATAAAATTTGCCATTTTTTGTTTCTTACCAACCAGTATTTTTTTAAATATATAGAAATACAGTCAAAACCGTTTATAACGACATCGTTTACAACGACCTATCGGTTATTACAACCAGATTGTATGGTCCCGTCCGAATCCCTATTAAACTATTCAGTAAACAAACCGCTTATAACAACATCGGATACAGCGACATATCGCTTACAACGACGAAATTTTATCGATATTCATCGGCTATAACGACCAACCGCTTCTTATCTCAGCAAAACAAAACAATACAAACGATTTTAAATCGTATTTATAAGCATTGAATGAATATTTAGGCATATACCTACGCACTTTCTCCCAACGAACAGTTTCAGCCAACAACGATTTCCGAGGCTCTTAAAAAAATGTGTTGCCTTTAACGAACAGTTTGAAACTGGTGATAGGTACTCATACCTTGAGGAGTATGAAAAGTAAAATGCAAAAAATATTTGAAACTGGGCTAAAAAAAAACAGAGCAAAATGACTGATTACTTTTGTACCTAATTATTTCGTAATAAATATTTTTGTTTCTTTTTTAACTCGTTTACGTATTATAATATTAACATACCATATTATAACCCATACCTACCTATTCTAGATCGATAACTATGATAATATAACTATGTACAATGTACATACATATGTACTGTACTTGTGTATATGACATTGCTTATAACGACTATCGGATATAACGTCGGCAACTATACGGTCCCTTCAATGTCGTTATAACCGGTTTTGACTGTATCTACTTCTATATCAGAAAATTATTTTTTATAACTCCACAGACACTAAATCCTCGACAATTGGAGCCATACTTACGGTAGTGCCACAGTCGAGATATTTTTTTTTATGGCTCTGGCACGATTTGTGCATTAACCAGCGTCAAGTATAGGATTTTTTATAATTCGTGCTTGTCTTTAGAAATTCGACCGTGTGTCCTCCATGTACGGTTTAGGCACTCGCCCGGTACCGCACAACCCTCCCAAAGGCCGAGAACAAATTTAAATTAAATTAAAACTTGCCCTCGAACCGAGAATCGAACCCGGTACCCCTCACCTAGCTGCCACTTAATAAGACCGCTAAGCTATGAGGCCCCTACACAGTCGAGATTATAATTTTTTGAACATCAATGCGTTAAAAATTGAAATATTATCAAACCACAGCTTATAGATCAACACCGTTACTTTTGCATTGCATCGTCCTAAAGGATTATGTTAATATAGAGTGATTTGTGGACGGCCATTAACGCGAGATAAGTAAAGGTCAGCTGACAGACATCTTGACCTTTCATTGCTACTGTATTGCACGAAAGTTAGATGTTATCAATAAAAATAGATTTGTTATAGCTGAATATTTGCAGAACAATGAACTTGCATCGAATTCGATGTGATTTCGAAATGAAACCATTTGTATAAATATTAAAACATAAAAATTGTATGTTCTTTTAGATTTCAATTAATGAGTGAGGGTGAGCATGTGAGATTTTTTTTTAATGTGGAGGCAAACGGGCAGGAGGCTCACCTGATGTTAAGTGATACCGCCGCCCAAGGACCCTCACACTGCCAGAAGGCTCGCAAGTACTCGAAATACTTCAGTGGGCAGCTGGTTACACATAGTGGTGGTGCGCGGCAAAAACTGCCTTAGAAAACGCTCAGTTGTGGAACGACGGACGTCGAGGTGATACGGATGGTATTTTGTACCTTATTTTTGTATGTTTATGCCTTGACGTCCGATAATGAAACTCAAAAATAGATAGGTAATAGAGATAGGTATCATATTTCATTATTAATATTATGTCATAATTGCTTCAGTTGAAATTAAGTATTTATTATTAGCATTAGCATTTTATATAGTATTTAATTTGGCTTAGAACCGTTTTCGAATAAGTCTGCAGAGTCTACTGGTTTTCTCTCTCACTTCCCTATATCAGAAACGTTTTACAAAAGTCTTTCATTTCTTCCTTATTTTGGTTGGTCAGTATGTCGAGTGAGTAAATTGTAAAATGTATGTAAGAGAGTAAAATGTCTATTAAATTTTCTAACAAAAATAACTTCGTGAAATTTTAATATAATTTATTAATATAAATTTATTTTCAATTAATTTAACGATAATCTATTAAAAAATCCATCCTACATCTTACTCCAATCAACGTATGCAGTTATCAACTACCAATCACGACCCGTAACGCGACGAACTTCATTAGCTATAAAGTTAGCGGTTCTAATTATAATTCAATCGCCATATATTATAGTTTCATATATTATGTGTGGTTATAGGTCGTTTGGTGGTGTTAATTATTAGTAGTTACTCATGAAATCTAGTTTTTAGTTTTTCAAAGCTTAAAGGTCTATCAATACACGTAACAATAAAAGTTCTTAAATTTCATTTTGTCCACGTTTTCAAACGCAAATCTTTGACTAATCATCGCTTAGTCAGCCGCAACTTGTACGGTGCCTCCAGTATTGTTAGACATCTTAGTTATATTCTTCTCTTTAGCACCCTTAACCCTTAAGCAATCCTCTTCAATGCTAAAACTTACTTCAAGAACGATTTAAATTCATGGAAGCTTATGGCTATAGCCACGCTCTTCTAAAAACTATATATTTAAAATCTTATCACATTAATCTTTCTTTCTTCTTCTGTGAGGCTATGGAATTCACTTCCTGTCCCTATCCGCTTAGATCTTTCTCTCTTCTCTATCTTCTTTAAATCTCTACTGTACGAGCATTACCTGTCTACAGTCTACTGTCGTATCCCTTTTGTAACTGAAATATTCATGATTCATAATTCCTTTTTTTATTGTGCTTTTAATTGTCTACATGTTGTAATTAGTTTGTTTTATTCCATTCTTTATGTAAAGGTAATTGTGTATCTTACGTAGTTTTGCACTTCTTGCGCTCACCTTATTTTATTTATTATTTTTTCCTTACAGTAGTTGCCTAAGATGGCTAGAAAGTCTAATTTAATAATTTCAATTGTAAATAAATAAAAAATAAATACATCGTACTAATAATAAGTGTATTAAATCGAAATTAAATTTGAATGAGAAAATCGTTTCTTCATATATGAGTAATAGACGGTCGTATTTTATTTTTATATTAATGTGACATGTAATACATAAATTAACGTCTAATAATTAACTATGAAAGAGAAAGATAAAAAGTTCATTGTGTGCGATTTCACAACTTTCAGATTTCATGCACTTTCCACAGAGTAATTACCAATTGAACCAATTCTGTTCCGTCGTAAAGTAGGCGCATGTTTATTACGCTCGTCGCATACAGGTTAATTTAATTTTGTTGGACATACACTTCTGGGAGTTTGAGATTAATTATATTTACTCACAATCAACTACACTAATACTATAAAGAGATATTAGTAACAATTATACTAAAGATATAGCCAAAGATGGAATATATAATACTAGCAGACTCGACCAAGCTTTGCTGTGGCTAAAGTTTTTGTTATATTACATAGTATTCAAGGGAAACGGTAGGAGAACACCAGTCATGGGGACCCATGGGGACCATGCTTTTTTGGTAGTTATGCCATTAAATTGTAGCTTATGTGAAACGTTGGTACTTTCAACACAGCGCCATCTGTTAGAATTGTGACTGTCAAATAATAAACAAATAATTTGCAATAAAATAATATTACGGGTATAAATGAAGATGTAAGCTATCCTATCTTTTATGTTAGTTCAAACTGCACACTGTATGCAAATTTGATTGAAATCGGTTAAGTAGTTTAGGAGGCCATAGCGGACAAACAACGTGACACGTAATTTATATATATTAAGATATACAAAAAGATTAATATATTTACGAAAGGAAAAAAACTAAAATATTTAACTAAGTTATACCTAATTCGACTTTGTTGTGTGATGGAGTGAAAGTGAGGGTATGTACGTGAGACGTGAGAGTGTGCTCATGATGCAGGGTTTTAGCGCTATGGTTATTTTCCTTCTATTTCTTAGACAATAACAACTGGATTGTAGCGTTAGAATGCTAAATTATTTGCTTTGTTTTAAATATTAAAAATTTATTAATGACAATTTACAATAATAATAATAATTCCAGCAATGCGAAGCCACAAGTAAAAGTTCAAAAGGAAATTTCAATGTCTTGTTTTATTTACACGTGAATTCATCACATTGTTTACGAATGCTGAAAAGACGTTAGGAACTTCGAGTAAAATAATGTGTAGTACATGCGTATGGAAGCAGTCATATGCAGGTATTTGACATGAGGACCCAATGAAGTAGCGATAAATAGTATACAGTGTTACATAGTTCGATACAATCTGAGAATACCATGAATAAGGCATTGTCTTCGTAAGGAGTTTAGTACCAATTATATGCAAATTCATTAAATCAAATACAAATCCGAGATGCCAAATATCAAAAACACAACCACCAACAATTGGTATTAACCGCAGCTATAGATATTTCACACCATACAACATACAACAACGTATATATTAATCACACATCTATATAAATATATCCTTAACATTCTGAAATTAATGGTTATGATTACAAATATTTCTTTAAAGTTTTTATAACACTGCATAGGCAGTGTTAATATAGATTAAATACTATTTTAAATCGAACGTCAAATTTAACGTATTGTAACAAAGAGAAATAAAATAAAATTGGTTCCACACACCATCGTGTTTGCCTGCTTTATGTACTAAACTGTTAGATGAATACAAAACTTGTGATTCGTGTATAGAGTATGTATCGTATAATGGATTTAGCATCATACTTAGAACTAACACTTGTTATTTTCGTATTATGTAAGAGTTTAATGGCTGAATAAGTGTGTTAGATATTAGATATTTGTATACCAAATACCTATAAAAATCAGATAAACAGTTTAAGCTTACTTAAACAAAGTAAGAAACATTTTTGTGACATTGTTTATTAGTATTATTGTTTATTTGAATAGTTTTTTACTATTTAGCGTTCCGTTTTATTCGTTCCCGTCCCACTTTTATAAATTTTCTTCCAGCTTTTTGTAATTACACTTCTTCTAAATGGAGTTCGATAAAATTGTGTGTAAGAATGTGGTTTATAAATTTAATACTAAAAAACTTGATAATCAGAGTGAGTAACTCCAGAAAGTTAAAATTTTACTACCCTATAAGTGCTTAAACCAGCCAACGAATTATGTATTATACTTTATATTCAATAATTGAATCGAGGACTTATTAAAAAAAGAGATCTTAGAAACAGAGTTAGCCTAGTAAACAGAAATAAATATTTATCTAACTAAACTAAAACTTCCTGACGAAATCAACTTCAAATATCAGAGACACGAAAATTACGTTTGTAAAACATATTAAAAAATAACTATGTATATATTCTTACCGTCATAACAATACTGTTATATGACCAGTCTTAATGTACGGCTGTGAGGCTTGGACTGTAAAAGAGGAGTAGCAGCTACTGGTGGCGGAACGCTAGATATTACGTAAAACCCTGGGGCTGACAAGGGAGGATGGGTCATGGAGAGTCCGAAAATATGTCGAAATAGAAGAATCGGTAGCTCAGCCCAACTTTAAAGGCATACAAGACCCATCGAGTTTGTTGGCTGGGACACCTTGGGGCCAAGATCGGGAGGAATTAGATTACCTGAGCTGGGCGAGGTGTCGAAAACCAGCAGGTCAGCTTAGGTACCGCTGGATCGACAGACTGAAGGGCCTGCTACAGCTGAAAGCCAGCAATTGGAGAAGAGTGGACAGAAAAGAAAGCGCTGGAAGTTTCCCGTTTCAAAGAATAAGACACATTTTGAGTAGCAGAGCCAGCGGAGTGACTTGACGTGTTCTTATAGCTTTGGATTATAAATATAACTTAGGATTTACCGTAATGTTGAATATATAATAGCAAATCTAGATTTAGTGCTTGTTGTGCGATGTTCCCGTCAGTCATAATAAGGCTTTAGCGATGCGTGCGCCCACGCATCTCCGCGGTACACGATTAGTTCTGACACATTCGCTGTTCGCGACAATTAGACTGAATACAATTACATGAATTGCTAGTCTTAGGAGAATATTATGTTTTATATTTTATCCGTGTTTGCTAATATATATGACGATGAGAACTTGGAGAAGATCGTGGTTGGTGACATGAAGGCAAAAGTCCTCTAAATTTTACACTGTAATAGGTTCTCCTATTGGTGATGGGATGGGCTGAAACACTGTAATAGGCTCTCCTATAGTGCTGGGCTGAAACCGGTGGAAACAGATATACATGAGCTACAGACTGAAGAGAGAGACAGACAAATAAAAATTCATGGCTGGATTGCTTGGGTTAATAGGCAACCAAATCGCACGCATTAACAGGAATATTTTTCTCGGTATTTTTTTGGAATTCTGCAATTAAAAGTAGAACTAATAAATTTAGATTCTGCTCACATTTAAATACCAAAAAGGTCAAATAGTCCAAAGGAAGTGATTCATAAACTATGACGCCACAGCCAAGCCTGTGACAAGTATGCACTCAGGGCAAAAGTCGCGGCCCACGTGTGCCAACGCGCGCCAACAACCTTCCAAATACGAATTTGAAAAGTCATTTAAAATTTATAGTCTATGGATTTGCGTCGCATTTGTATTCACAAAGGAAGAAGGAAATTTGATAGTTCCCGCTGCGAGAAATTATATTGACGTTTACTTGTTTTGTTTTGTTTATACTTTTATAATGGAAGTCATCTTGAGTACATTAACCTCCTTTTTTAATTAAAGTACTCTATCAAATTGTTTATGATAAATATTAGATTTAATACGGCTCGAAAATTTTGTCGTATGTAGAATTCCAGCCCGTGCAGCGGATTATATTGTCGGATTTATCGTCATGATCGTAGAACAATGTCAGATTTGAAAAAAATTCAAAACCCACATTTGTCATATGTATTTAGATACTACGGCTACATTTTTAAAAAATCGTTGGGTTTCTCGTATGTACACATAAGCATCCTCTTGAACCACAGAAAATCTGTATCTTCTTGTATCTCTGTATTGGATAACCTAATATATAATAATAAACAGACGTTTATTATGTACATTTCTCCATTATACGACAAAATCCTAAAACATTGTCTTTGGTCTTGATTAGATTTTGATAAGAGTTTCGTCGAAAATGTCGCGCTGAGCAAGGTGAACGAGTATTGTAAAGGTTGATTTAGATCGTGTAGATAAGTGTTAAGCGAAATTGCCCTAGAATGACAGCTATGCATTTACGTAAACATAGCAATAATTCTGAATATAAGTAAGTATACAAACTCACAAATCACATAAAAATTACGCTAGCTGAATTAGATTTCGAATCTAAAGAGGCTTTACTACGTATACGACTCTTTAGTGTGGGGACTAGCGATAGATGAATTTTATCAGAACCCATTTATCTTCAATAATTTTTTTATTATTTATTATTATATAAATAAAAATGAATAAATATGTAGCTAAACGCAAAACTCAAAGACGGCTGGACTAATTCAAGTATTATCTTTCTTTATTCCTCGAACTCTGAGGCAGATTTTATTTTATTAGATTATATTTTATTTTATTTTAAATTGAATTAAAAATTTAGTTTTATTTAGAACTTAGGTTTTTATTCCGCAAAAGCGAATAGTCCAAATAGGGCAACATGTTTCATATGTTGGTATGTAACTAAAAATAAAGTAGGTTTAGTACAAAAGTCCTGAAAAAGGGGAAACGAAGTTCGCGGAGGCTGCTAGTTTAATATAAACATTGCGTTTGATCTCCTTTTTCATACTGGAATGACTTAGCTAGACTTTATATCCAATTTTTTTACTCTTATTCTATTGTAATCTGTGTTAATAAAACTGTTGTAGTCTCACACAAAATACTACTGCCAATAAAACGTCTAATGTTAAATTAATTACTAGTAAAGATAAACTACATAAATAGAATCATTAAAGATAATGCAACTCGAATCTATTTGATTATTTAACGACTTTTTAAAATGTTTTTATTTTTAAATTAACGTGTGACACATCAGCTTAATTACCAGACCAAAATAAATTACCAAATCTTAAAAAAAAATAAACAATCTTACGGCAACTTTGAAATTGATTCATAGAAAATTTTTACAATAATTAAATTAATCTTAATAAAGATAAAAAACGTCACCAAACAACATGCAACTGCAATACGTCTGTAAAGGTAAACTTAAAAGCAACAAATTATTTCTTTAACTCAAAGTAAATTACTATAATTAAGTCTCCGATAACGCGTTATGTCTGAACGTTTTTAAATAAATACATTTTGTAATGAAACACAGTGTTTATTGGAACGGAGGACCTACATTACGTTTCTGTTGGGGCAAAAAGGCTTAACTTCAACAGAAAAAATCTACAGTGAAACAAAACTCATGAATATAAAATAATTATTTCAATATCATACCAGCTTATTAATCTACAAAATTCTAAATGACTATACACAGTTCACGACGCCCTCACAATCTAATTCTAAGTTTAGAACCAATTACGGTAAAAAAAACATTGAGTGTTGCGGTATTAATAATTAATAGACTTCCACAAAATATAAAAAGTTGTTTTTTTTTTATAGAACGGGGGGCAAACGGGCAGGAGGCTCACCTGATGTTAAGTGATACCGCCGCCCATGGACACTCTCAATGACAGGGGGCTCGCGAGTGCGTTGCCGGCCTTTTAAGAATTGGTACGCTCTTTTCTTGAAGGACCCTAAGTCGAATTGGTTCGGAAATACTTCAGTGGGCAGCTGGTTCCACATAGTGGTGGTGCGCGGCAAAAACTGCAGACAGCCTGCCAATATTTAAATTAAGACTAAAATACCATCTCTTGAGTGATCCCAGTTATCGTTAATGAAAGTCCATCCAAGTTCTACTTCGCTAATTCATCCTTGAAGCTATTCAATGACCCACGTGATAAATTGTATCTTTAGTATGTAAGTTCACATGTAAGTGACTATTGTCTGTGAGATAAAATGTCTTTAAACCTAAAAAAAGTAAATGGTAAATTGAATTAGCTCCTCCTATTAATATCTACCCGCCTTATCTATGTTCTTAACTTATATGCACAGTGATAAAAACATTCGGTGGATACAGACACAACTTTCCAAACTTAGTCAAAAGCCCAGTTTTCCAAGGTTTTCAAGACTCTGAAGATAACCAATCAGTTTCAGGAAATTATACGATTTTTTTACATTTCGTGTCTCCTCCCATATAAGGCAAATAACTTACACCCACTGTGGCTAAAACAGAACGTTTAGAACCAAAATTGACCGTAACTATAATCGCTTTAGCATTTCTTAATGTTTTAATTTCTAGACAAAACTTAGCTAACATATAAACTAAAATTCCAAGTACGTTAGATTAGGCTTACACGTGATTGTCACTTCATACGAAAAAGGGTGCGTGTACTTATGTACGCGCGTAAGAAGTTATACTTCTTTGGCATTATTAAAAATAGTTTTTGATTGAATGCAAATAATTAATTACAATTAAATAATCAAAGACTGGAAAATGAGTCATTATAGTCAATAAAGTTCAGTTTACATTTGAAAAATTAAATAAATAAATATTTATTATTATTCTCATACATTAAGTGTAACATAAATTCTATTATTATTCGAATGTTGTTTTTAAATTATGTCCAATGCCGTAGCATCTTCCGTGGGCAACTTCATTCTGTTAATTTTGTGTCACGGTGCGCGCGCATAGTAAAATTTCACTCTCATCAATTTTTCATAACGCGCCTAAAGAAGTATAACTTCAAAAAAAGCTTTACGCAATGATACATTTTAAATGATCTTAATATTGGCCCGACACGTCTGACCTTTTACTTATACTTTGCTCTTATTTTTCGTATGCCCTTATATATAACTGTTAAACGCGGAAGCTGTTTGACATTTAAAACAATTGTGCTATGTCATTTAATACTTTATTTAATCGATATTAAGGTCCCATTTACATTAATGCTTGATGACCTTTAGGAAATGATCGATCGTATGTAGTTGTTGATACATATTCAAATATAATAACTAATATATATTATTTATATAGTAGTATGACAAGGTAAGTACGAAGACTACAAACAATGTAAGCAAACTGTCAACCTTGATATTGAACAGCGACCAATTAAACTACTAGTACTACTAATCATGCCAGAAAATTATTGGTAGTTCGAAGTATTCCCGGAGGTAATAGGGGTGACTATTTCCGATAATTAAAACCGCCATATGCATGCAAAAGTAAGCCTTTATTGAGTTATCACGATTTTTAGCTTTTCAAATTAGTTTAAAAAGCACATTCAAAAATAAAGGAAATTTTTCATTATCCACTAGAACGTTCGCACCAATCAGTCAGAAGAAGTTAGTCGAGGATCCTTCTTCTACAGGTCCATATTTTATGAACGAAAAAACAGGAAAAACCCGCAACTTTTCGATATTACGCAACATTAAAGATCAAATCGACATGTGTTTTGCTAAGTAAGTGTTAATTGATCAATAATGTAAACGACTAAAGTGACAGATTCCTGACGTCACCTTGACTTTCGTATGTCAAATGTCAAACGGTTATCGAACCAACGCGTGATAGTTCAAAACAGAGTTTTAATTCGCGCAATCTAGATGCCCTAGGGCATAAACAACTTTCCATACAGAAACCCTGAAAAGAAAAAAAATATTCTTGTTTTTACAACAATTTGACGTTTACGTTACATATAAAATATTTTAGTGCCACACAAGCATCATAGACGTATAACGTGTTTGACAGATGACATGACTGTTTGATAATTTTGATTTGCCACCCATAATCGAAAATATGATTCTAGACACCGAATTCTGTGTATACAAGAGTTCATGTATATTACGTTTGATTTCTCGTCTCGTTTTCAATTGGAAAGAGTTCACTAATAAAATCATCCTATAGTAGTGCTTACTTATACGCATGCCCAATAGATGGATAATCATAATTACGCAATTCTATTGTATATAGTATGTCTGAAGTTCAAGATTTTGTTCAGGACTTCTAGTACTCAAATGACTATTGACTATCATATTGAGAAGGTGTAATTTGTCACAGATATTGGCATCAATAGTCAGCTGCCGGCACATAAAACTTATTTAAATGTTTATTGTAAATTCTTAATTTATTTAGGAAATGTAGAGTAATGTATGTAACGAACTTTGCTTTTAATTAAAGGTGAACCAGTTTTAAGTTTATCTTCGCCATTATATTTGAATATTAACTGCTTTGTGGCATTTTATAATAACTGTAAATACCAAATTATGTAATGGTTTTATTTGGGCCAAGGATTGATAATGTTTTTATTTAGCTTGGTCCTGTAATAAATAAAAATAATTAAATCTGCAAGATTGTATATACCAACTTTTTTGCACTCAGATGTATTGTAAGGATCACGAATGAAGAGATCAATGTTATTATCTGGACATGACATAATATATAATACATATTTTAATTGAGAGAGCACTTAAAAAGATTTTTATTGCTAAAATAAATAATACAGTAAAAGCCAACCAGCCTTATAAACATGCAAAACAATATTAATGATAGAGTTATAAAATAAATCGCATTTTAATTTCAGTGTTAATTTATGACAGATAAATATTTTTTTATCTTGTAATAACAGTTATTATATTGACAAATCATGAAAAACAAATGACGAGTGCACTGACCCTCTGACATTTGACAGCGGAATGTCAAGGTGACATACGCGGTAGTGATGCGGCATATGCCATCATACTTTCAAAATAATTGACAATTTTTTATACAGTACTTTGCATATCATTTTTCTATGCTTCTGTAATGCTTATGTACTTATTATTGGTGCTTATTGGCGTCCGAAATGTCTAGACTTTCAATTGGATACGAAGTGCCGCACCAAAACATACTTCAATGACAAATCTAATATAAGCTTACTATAGAATATGTCATCATGACACACTGATGTCAAGTATATGCTTGCAAACTAGGTAAATATAAACCCTTACGCATGTCTAAGACGCTGTGATGCTCAGTGATTTAAACAGTGTTAGAGAAAATACATTTTACGATTAAAATGATGTTCATAAAAGATTCAAATTCAACTCCTAAATCGCGCCTACAAAGCTCCTATAAAATGTATCTAATAGCGAAATTGCAAATACGAACGTCATTACTAAATAATTTATAGTCTGCGAGGCGATTATAACTGCAACTTGGTTTATACAAGAAGTGTTCTGCTATCCGCAACACGTGTATTCAATAACCTTGCGGAGCTTTGCAATAAATTAGTATTTGCAAAGGTTACACCCCACAGAAGGCCTGGAGAACTCTGTATTAAGTTTGAGGGTTACCATGTTGAATGTTGTTCTAGGGACTTTCCGCGGAGGTTACGCTAGAATGTGAATAGCAAATAGGATAAGAAATAGTCCCACATATTTCTGTAGCTGTAAAGTTGCGGAATGCGCAAATAGCATATCATCGATTGTAAAATAATGTCTAGAGACTAAATAAGGATGCGCTTCTATATTCGTAAAAGACGTTTCACTTTAAAATTTGTTAAAACTGTATAATACAATTAAAACATTACTACATAGTACTGATATGATTATATTCAGAAGATTCCTGTGAAATATATAATACAACACTAAAAAACATCAACCTATTTTATACACCTAAATTCAACACCAATTACAGAAGGGGCAGCTTTATGATTAGGGCGGTGGGTAAGTTTGACAATTTGACTATTGATATTGTACCTGTTCGATGTGGGCAAGGTTAGCTTTGACATCCGAATTGTTCAGTTTCCTCAACTAATTTAGTTTGTTTATTGTTTTGGTACCAGTTAGCCTGGATTAAAATGATTTTATTTGTACCAAATTATTAAGTATTTGTTTATATGTGAGGATTTTCGGCGTACAAAGCGTTGTTTATATTTAGTACACAATTAAGTTATATGCAGTAAATCTTTAAAAAAAAATATCCCATATTATTCCTATTATGTGCGCACATATTCCTAACGTTAACTGTTATTCTGAAGAGGAGTATCCGCTGATTATTTCATTGTATACGACTTATTTTAAATGTATGATTGTAAATAATATTTCATATATTTCTAATGCTTTCTTAGAAGACCTTACTTATTTATATTATTATTAGCTCGTTTATTTCCAATTTTTACAAATGTTGAACACTAAATTTGTTATAAACCTTTTTTTTTTGATATACTAATTTCCTTCAGTACCATTAATTGGATTCCCTTCATGGGTAAAGCTTTACTCCAGCTTTCTCCAAATATACATAGCTTTCTTTCTCCAATCGCTTCCTGCTAACTAATAATTAATATTCTTTTAACCTCAAATATCAGTCCTTATAATTCTAGATTTAATTTGATATCATAAAACCAGTTTTAGATTGAAAATGTCTTAATACATTTTGAGAAATGAAATCCCAAACAAAATACGCTTAATGTATTGACATAATTCGGCATAATAAACAAGGTAAAGCAATAATAACATGATAGATGCCAGTCTTCGGTAACAATGCTTGGCCATGTTATGTAAACATGACAAATATTGCCTGTTGACATGTGTGGCCACAAACATATCTGACATCAGTAATGTAGAAAATATTCGCTGTTTTTCGGACAACTTCCTGAGGCCGAACGATATCTAAAATCGGATATTCTAATAGAAGTTCTTGTATGGAAAACTTTTACACTTTTAACATAAGCATGAACATACAGTGTTCGTATTGATTATGTATTGTAAACTTTACAAATTGTGAAAGACATTACTTTAAGCCGCCAAAAAACTTTACCGTATTGATGTATACGCATATTGATGCGGTAAGTGCCTCTACTTTTCTCTAATTCTAATAAATGTAAGTTCCTTGTGTTAGGGAATGAATTACGACACATTCAAATGAAAAGTATGTTTAATAATGTGAGAAAGAGTGTTACTCTTCTCACGGCGTGTAAATAGTCTAATTTAATTAGTTTTTATGTAACACCAACAACAAACTTAATATAATTCAAAACATTGGCGACATTTTTTTAATAAATAAAAATTCGCAAAGATTTTTTTTCGTCCGCCCGTTGCATGCCCAATAAGTGTTATTAAAAATCGGTTGTCTGTAAAGTCGGTTTACTGACGATAGTTGAACGTGACAACGTCACGAATCGCTCAATCAAGTAGGAGAGAGACAGATGTCGAACGCTGAAGAGCGCGGAGTGCGATTGTGCCTCTCTGTCGCTTCGAGCTCTCGCTTGCACTTCAAGCCTTAAATGGAACGCCTCAGAGCGAGGTAACGCCGCATGAGTCATGTTTTTTCGTGCGTGCAGCCGGCTCCATCGATTTATAAGACGTTGTCACGTCAATAAATATAATAATACTAAACAATATTATATTAACAAATGCAAAGATTATCAACGATTCCAGCTGATAGGCAAAAGAAGGCGAAGACCAGAAGCTTACATTAATTTTATCTCGTCCACAAGGCCCTCACGCACCTTACAATGACGAATACAGGGCAATAGTTGATGTATGGCCTGTCGATATCTACGATCGGTATGACGGATAGGCAATTTATATATGCACAATTTGCGTACCGGTCTCTGATGGGAACCACGCTGATGCAAGATAGTGTTTGTCAAACATACCAGACTGCATTGAATGCTGATAGAGCTTTCGTGGGTGTGGACTACGAAATCATATTGTTTTAGATACGAAATACAAAGTTCAGAGCGCGCTTCACACCGCATTCACATTCTATTTTTCTAACATACCAATTTACGTAAGTTTATTTTTTAATAATAAAGCTTTTGAGTAAAGCTATATTATTATTATTATTAAGTATTAACTGAATTTTATACTTAATTCTGTCATGTGTTTTTCATTCCCATAATATCAATATGACGCTCTAGACAAGAATCTTCACCATTTTCTTAAAGGCTGTTAAATCTATAAAGATATTAACTTAAAACGTAAGAAATTAAACATTTATGTATCAACGCACCATTTATTCAAAACTTTTTATTATTTTTAGCAATTGTTTTTGTTTCATATAAAAAACTTGAAGTAATTTCATGTCAATTAGAGCCTTTGATGTATTAGCAAAGATCATTAGCAGCTATTGCGATTAATCTTTTATTTCCAAGTGATTATTCAAAGTGAAGTCGACCGGTCAGTCGCAAAGGCCAAATCAAATCCGATCACTTTCCCGCAGCGGGATTAACTCCCAAATGTCAATGGCTGTGACATTTTTATGTCAGGACGACATTTTGACGTTACGAAACGAGATAATATCGAACCAATTAGAGATTTAATGTATACAGTTTTGATTATTCTGTCATGCAATAAGTGGAAGCTGGAAATAGATTCTTTGTTTGCGATATTGTTGTATGCATAGTGTAACGACATGTTTTTATAAAGATGATTTAAATTTCACCTTAGATATTGTTTCAACCAATCAAATAGATCACGACAAAAAGCTCAAAGACAGTAAATCAGACTTAACCAGCTGAATATGAAAATTATTTAATTATAAAAAGTTGCGTAACGTATTGTAAGTTTCCTTCTTTTTTTTTGAACAAGCGGCATGGCCATGGACTGGCGAGTGCGTCAGCCTTTTAAGAATTGGTACACTCTTTTCTTGAAGGACCCTAAGTCTCGGTTCGACAATACTTCAGTGGGCAGCTGGTTCGTTGCAAAAACTGCCTTAAAAAACGCTTAGTTGTGGAACGACGGTAGTCGAGGTCTACCGTCTATGCCTACCAGCTCACAACAATCACTGTTTCGACGTAGGTCAAAGTATCCTGAGTTCTTCCTCCTAGGAATTCTAGCTTATGGACAATACTTTACGTTTATCCAGAAGTTTTTTTAGTTATTAGTTTAGGATTACCTAGCATTATATTATTACAACTAACCAAATATACCACAAGTCTATATCATACAATTGTATCAAACAAATGATATAAATATGTATTACATTACATAATCAGAATGTGTAGGCTATTGGAAGTATCCTGTTCGCCTACAAGCCATTGTGATCGTGTGGGGCATCTACCATTTGTCTTCAAAACTAAAGATAGTACGTTGGAAATGGTTCAAAGTGGTATTGGAGTTGTGTCTCCGCACTAATGCAGTTTATCGACTTTAATAAATACATCGTACATTGTTTATCATGTTAGTAATATTGGGTTCGATACAGTACAAAGTGGAATATATACTTATGTTTGTCCCTTCGGAAAATGACAATATTTATGAAACACGCTGACAACAAAAGCTTAGGAAATATTGAATCATAAGCAGGCTCTTCCTCTTGCAGGCAAAAAAATTATTACGTATTTAATATTTATTGGTTTTTTGATTGATCTGACAAAACCACATGCAGTTTTTCTGAACCATCGGAGAAAAAAAATTGTGTTCTTATTTTTCTTCGGCTTGTGTTAGACCCAAATAGTCGACGGCGTGTGTCAGGCACAGGAGGCTGATCACCTATTTGGGTAATGGATTAACAGATACTGAAATCTGAGGTCCAGACCTAAAAAGGTTGAAGGGTCTCTTATGCTTCTTTAAAGTATTCAAACCAATAGATATATATGTATTTATTATCTAATATATATTAGTCTTATTGACAATTTTAACCGTCTGAACAGAGTTGATATATAAACATCTTGTTACTATGGTATTTATCGTTCACATTCTTTTTTCAAATGAGGTTCTATGAATGTGCTAGTGTAGGCGAAGAATGAGTTCGTTTCCCATTCAATTTGCTCGCCGTTCGGATGTCCATGTTATCAACGTAGTGCCTGCCCCATTCAGTGCGGCGCGCCATTAATCTTGTCTTCACCCACTCATGCGCTCACACAACATGACGTGTGTGTACGTCAGTGCTTGTTTATATTAGGGGCTTCTTAAATACTATTATTAAGCACGTAAGCGCTTTCATCGCTTAGTTAGTCAAGGTAATTTAGACTTGGTTTAGATTTAGGTACAGAAGGGTGATTATATTACTCGAAAAGCACGTCAGCGCTTTAATTGCTTAGTTAGTTATGTTTATTTAGACTTGGATTAGATTTAGGTACAGAAGGCTGATTATATTATTATCGGGTAGTTACAATTCCGGAGTTACGAGGCATCAATTACCGCCTATTATGAATATAGTTCTTGGGCCATATATTTAAGTTCTCTAATCGCTCATCTTTATTAGTAGATTTTACAATAAATATATTGTAGTAAAGTTCCGAAACGTGAATTAGGTTTATTTAATTTTATACTACAACTGTAGTTTAAGACAAAAAAGATTTACATTCTAACTAATCTGATTTAGATAATTATGACATAATAATACTAGAAGAAAAAATTATATTATGTTAATGGGCATTTTGTTCAATTGATTTTATATTGATTGCGCTACGGCCAAATATAGCTTGTAGATAACCAATAAGTATATTTAAAGCTCCCATACAAATTCATGAATAGTTCTCTCTATTTATTGTATTTGTTAACTATGTATATATATTTCTATAAGCTTTGTATGCAGTAAAACACTGTAACATGGCACAGTTTAAGTTATAATATTACCTGGTAACTTATTAAACGTAATAATATTAAAAGACAGTACTAAATTCACTTTATATCTAAGAATTAGTTGCGTGAACCGCAGACAAATCTTGAAGTTGTACAATACGCTAGTCTAGCGTCGAAAAAATAATAAACATTTCAAGATATATTATTTTTATTAATGTTCAAACAAGAGTCAGGTTTTATTGTTTTTTTTTATAGAACGGGGCAAACGGGCAGGAGGCTCACCTGATGTTAAGTGATACCGCCGCCCATGGACACTCTCAATGCCAGAGGGCTCGCGAGTGCGTTGCCGGCCTTTTAAGAATTGGTAAGCTCTTTTCTTGAAGGACCCTAAGTCAAATTGGTTCGGAAACATCTACATCTATTAAATGTACTTGAGCGAAGTCACTCAAAATGTGGCTAAGTCATGTGACAAAAGCAAGTACCTACTAAGCCGAAATTCCTTAAAGCGAATAAATATCGTTTGGTGAGTATTAAATTATAAACCAATCCCATAGATTTCATGCGATCACTTTAGCACTTCCCTTATGCGTAGGGTCTTGATAATAATCGCGTCGGGAATAAATACTGGATTTGAATATCTGAATGTCGCTACGAGATTACAGAGCTTGTTATGTAGTAGGCGAAACCAGAAAGGCGAAATAAAATGTACTTGAAATCGCTCCAATATATTTATAAACGAAAATATTTATTCACAACAGTGTTAGTGCAGTGGTTGAGCACGATTCTTAATCCTGAGATCGTGCCTACATATGCCATATATACCTATACAGCGAAGAAATCCAGCTCTTCCGAGATCCTAAAAGTGGACTTGCCTATCAAAATATCAAAGAAGATTTGAAGTGATAATCGTGAGTCTAAGAATATAAAACGTATTTAAATAAACATTTTAATCGAATTTGGTTTGTTCAATTTGCTAAAGTGACGCTTAAGTAATAAAATTAAAGTAACAAGTCGTTAAAAAGTCTTATTTAATGTATGGACGTAAAAAGCTTCTCAAATAAATATAATTCAAATTAGAAACTTAATTGCACTCTCTAGTTATAAAACTAAACGCAATATATACGTGTTTCATATAAATTAACTTTCCGATATCTGTTCTTTGATGATTTAATACAATAATTTCAGTATGCTTAAAGCAAGTTCAGCTTTCAAATTGTTTAAAGAAAAAGTATAAAATTGCAGAAATAAATTCGACATATATTCATTTCCTTAGCGATTTGTATACTTTTATATATACACATTTAAAAGCTCAGCTTTCTGAAATTGACGATATAGCACAGCTCACATGGCTAGAATTCAAAACGTTTTGTTTTTAAATTGAAACGATACATTAAGTATTTCCGAACACGACTTAGGGTCCTTTAAAAAAAACAGCGTATCAATGATTAGGTCGGCAACGTACTCGCGAGCCCTCTGTTGTTTAGTGTCGATGGGCGGCGGGGCGGTATCATTTAACATCAGGTAAGCCTCCTGCCCGTTTGCCCCCTGTTCCATATAAAAAATACTATACATATACGATCGAGAACTTTCTTTATGTGGATAATTTGTTAAGGTTTTAAACAATTTATTACCAAGCCAGGCATATATACGACGTAACGACATTATAGTTATTTTATTAGTTCCATATTATATTCTTGTATTATTTATCGTATAATTTACACGAATTAACATATCTAATTGATTTACATTAGGACTGTGATACACTTGACTCTGATTTTAAGATTTAAATATAGAATTGTACACTTACATACGTATAAGCTGTGGCCTTATATACAACATAAACCTGAAATTGAAACCTAAACCATAAAAATTCTGAAAAAAAATTGTTTTTTTTTAAATATATCTTTTCACGAGACCATCCAAGTCAAAACAAGTGAACGCCAATTACCATTATTGTAACTGGATGATAAATAAAGTCTAACTGAGTGTTATATTGAATTTTTAGTAACACAAGACGCCCTTGTAAAACTATCACGGTTAAATATCAGCGCACGCCCTAGGGTCCCTTGTTAAAGCCAATAAATATTAATAGGACCAACGTGTGCGGTGTGCGATTGAATATAAATCCGGCAATTCCATACCATTTCTACGGTCACAATACTCGTTCAACACTCGTTACATTTATAGTGTTTCTATTATGAAAATATGTATCCCGATTTTGTTCGAATGATTTTATATTGGCTTCGGCCAAACATACCTTGTAGATCAAATAAAGATTTTTAATCCATTAAACATTCATGGGCTTATTCTTTCTATTTGTATTTTTGAAGTTATACTTCTTTTGGCGCGGTAGGGAAATGATGAGAGTAAATTTTTACAGAAAAACCGACACCCGCATACCGTCACAAAAAACCGACACCCTGAAGTTAGCATAGTCAACATTTTGAAATAAAAAATGTCCATTTCCTTAATTATGTAGAAATACTTTTTTGGATATTTAAATATACTTTATTTAACTAGATAATGCGTTATAATAAAACCTTCAATGTATTAAATACCTTTTATCTATTGTAAGTGTCGTTTTTTCTACAAACGTAGAATAAGGCGAAAAATAAAAAAATTATAAAGATTTTTATCTTGTTACGCCAAAGAAGTATAACTTCTAAAGCGTGTATATAAGTACACATACATG
The DNA here is from genome assembly GCF_905475465.1 of Pieris napi. Classification (NCBI taxonomy): domain Eukaryota; kingdom Metazoa; phylum Arthropoda; class Insecta; order Lepidoptera; family Pieridae; genus Pieris; species Pieris napi. Next base: position 10,829,006 of record NC_062237.1, read on the forward strand.
TTTATTTTATATGCACACTTATTTTTATATGCAACTAGTTATAAGCAATAGGACATTGCAACAGAGCACAGCTAAAAGTTATATAATTTTATTATCTAGTAACGGATTGTGTTCTCCATAATATCAGCTAATTTAAGCTAATAAAATTATAAATATACACAAATATGGCTGGTTTGTAGGCTTTTAAATATATCATAACTAATTATTGAAAAAATATTTTTGGCAAGACAAGTGTACAACAATCTTTACTACATATCAGCTAATTTATAGGAATAGTGTCAAGCCGTAGATAGTGCAATGGCGTCACTCGTTGAACTCGGAAGAACGTAAGATACGCAATAAAAGCCACGCGATCGTCGCAACTACATTTTGATTACACTGCGCCGTTTCGCCCACGCAATGTCGCGACCGGCGTAAATATGGTGCAAGGAATTAGACCTACTAGTTATTTATCGCCGGTCGGAGAAATCGACGCTTCAACTTCCTGCTCGGACCCTGTCGAGGGCAGGAGACAGTAATACTCTTGTAATAGTCCTTTATTTGCCGCTGTAAAACTATATCACGGCCTATTGTGAGTGTATCTAACAATGTTCATGTATACGACGGGATTGACAATTGTTTGTACGATTTACGATTGCTATGTTTGTTCTATTTTGTTTCTTAAGTATTGTAGAACAGTGGCTGTGGTTAAATGGAATACTTTGATTTGTAATCGCTTTGTAACCAAAGATTATGTGGGCATTTGTTTTATCACTAAGCGTGTATAGTATGTAATTTTAATAAATTGTTTTCGTAAACACATTTGATGTAAATAAATATTGAAGTAACGGACCTTTATCAATGGAATTTCAGCTGTTCGCATAATGATAGTGTGACTTCCTTATGTTAACCACAATAAAACACGATACAAAATACATTGTTTTAATGTATTAATAAAACTTATAATTGATATTCACATTAAAGAAACTTGGTACTGTATAATTTGATACATTAAAAGCATAAGGATAGTCAGCATTTTTTAATTTAGAATTAAATAATCTAATTTAGATATTAAATTAATACAGTCTTTGAACAGAAATAAAGATCCTTGAAATATTATATTAATAATGGTCGAATTACCAATAGTAATGGTAATTAAAATTTTGTTTCTAAATGCTATTTGTATCTAGTCTAGTAATAGAACAAACAAATGACAAATATTTCTGTCCAGAACAATTGTTTTGTACACGTGACCGCGGAAGTAAGGCCTAATCAACATTTTTACAACAGTTGACATTTACTTGACATTTGACATTATATACGTGTAATTATCTGTGGGTGCGGGCTGTCAATGCATACCTAACTGGGTTACTTTTTGATGGATATCGCTCGAAACCAGTTGTGATTAATTCGTATGTAGCGAATATCAATTGAGATTCTAATTATACTATTTTAAAGCGTTGATTGAATAATTAAAGCAATTAACGATTTATGAACCTTATAATTGCGCAATATTTAAGTGTTAATGACAAATTATATTTAAGGCCAAGGTTATGTGACTTTGTATTTAACTGGCTGGGCAACAATTTTATCTAGAATAATCAGCAGTACATTACGTTCTTAATTAAATTACCGTCTTTCTTCAAATGAAAAATGTTTATGTGCATATTAAGTTCAAATAAATGCTCTTTATAATGTCACCCCGTGGTACGTGATATTATGAATCCAAGTCAAATAAATATAAAAATAATAGTACAATAAAACATTATTATATATGAGACGCTCAGAGTGGTTATAAGCGTGTGCTATGTCTGTGTTAGATTGAAACCTCAGTAATGCCAAAATGTAGTAAGGACTCTACGAATCGAAACCCAAATCAATTTTTATGCCTTTTATGAGATTATATCTCGATATTTTGTGTTTTTGACACATCTGTGTCTAACTTTGTTAAATATTTTTTTATGTAAAGTTTAGGCCTATGACATATGCCCCATTTGTACCACATAACGGAGTATATACCGCGAAACCATGTGGATTAAACAGCTGTTGTAATACAAAGAAATTTCATAATGATAAATAATTTGTTAGTCAGGTTTTTCCTAACAGGTGGTGAAGGATACTTTTTGTCCCGTGTCATTGTGACACGAATGACCTCGCTCTAACTCAGAGGTGAGAGAGCAAAAACTGTACTAATGAGTGTATAGTCCGGGTACTTAAAGATACAATATATAAGGTTTGCCTTAATTAGGCGTTTGCGTGGTTTTCACTTTGGACGGCTTTACACAAAATATATTTTAGAATCATCTATTTTCTAACAGTGTTGGTTCTATCCCCGATTGTGCACAAATGGACTGTCTATGTGCTATTAATACTCGCTCGTACGGTGAAGGAAAACATCGTGAAGAAACCGGCATGCCTCAAAGCCAGAAAAGTTGACGGCCTGTATCAGGCTCAGAAAGCTAAGATAAAGAAATCTAAGGCTTAACCCTAAAAGGTTTCAGCGCGAGTTTTTTATTATCACAGAACATAATTTTAACAGATTACAGAGCGATTATGTTAAGTGATTAAATAATATTTATTTATTTATAATTAGCACTGAGCATGTCGAGTTAACCATGGATATTAGAGAAATGAATTTTATTTATCAATTTATCTCTGGATTTGCTTTCAGCCCTGCGATTTTGTAACTCACTTTTCGAACTCACACAGCGGTTTTCGCATCGGCGGTCGCTCTGAAATCAGTCGTGAAGCAGTAATGTTATGATTTGGCATTCTAATAAACAATAAACTACAAGCTCCCACCTTTTCAGAATGCCAAATTATAAAATGACTGCTTCACGACTGATTTGAGAGCGACCGCCGATGCGAAAACCGCTGTGTGAGTTCGAAAAGTGAGTTACAGAATCGCAGGGCAGCAGTAAGACCGTCCCTTGGCATTCTTAAATTTTGTGATATTATTTTGTTTTTTTTTGCTCTGTGATCTATAAAAATCGTTACGTCAATGAATAATATCTATATTAGTATGTTGATATGTGAAATCTGTCACATTGTTTTTGTCTATGCATATCTCAGCGCCCACGCATGATCTATAATCTTTTTTGTTCGATGTGAGCAGTTCATTATTATGTGTATATATATTTCAAAGGCTTTGTTATAATTTGCCTTTAGCGCTTTTTGTATACTCGTTGTATTATGAAAGGAATTTATTAATGTTGAAGACTAGTTTCCACCTAGAAACTTTTTACAACGTCCTTCACAATAATCGTTATATTTGTGTTAATTTATATAAAACAATTCATATTAATTCAAGATTGGTGAATACCAAACTGAGTTCGAAAGTCTTTGAGTTAACCGCGTTTTTTCGCGTCGTACTTTATTTTATAATATATAACGATTCAGGAATATAGTCATTTCTTATATATATTTTATAAATCATATTATATAATATATTATATTAATATGTTTTGTTTTTACGTGAGGTGCCTTTCAATTAATTTAACAATATGTATCTCAGTTTCCGCACATTGGTCGCCCGGTGTTGGCCACAAGTTCTGGCTAAGCCAGTCTCCTTCCTGATGCTTTAGCAACATTTACGACCATTTCTAATAATGGCTATTTCTATGAGAATATAAAACGATCGCTGCAACAATAATTATAAAATGTTGTAATTATTAAGAATCGGACGTCGATATCCGCTAGATGAACGGGTCTACTGAGACCACAGTAGATGGATAGAACAGTGTAGATATGTATAATGTATATAAAAATATAGAAGAAGCTATACTAATAATAATAATAAAGCCAGTTTAGTTCCTTTCCTTTATAAAAAAAATCCAAATCAGATGGGTGTTAGTTTGTTATTGTTCTGCAGTATGGTTCTTTTGGGCAAAGGCCTCCTCCTGAACTTTCCATTTGGATCTGTTCTTTGCTGCCTCCATCCATTTCCCTCCAGAAACCTTTATGATGTTGTAAGGCATTCTTTTTTTTTTCCTGGAGGTCCTCTACAGCGTATGGCTTCGGCATCTTTTATCTATACACCTTGCAAAATAGCCTGTTTTCTGTTTTCGCTTTGGTGTGGCCACTTCATATTTTGTGAATCTTAGGATACGCCGCTCCATCGCTCTCTGGGCACTAGTCACCTTCGACTTCACTCTTTCCGTTAACATCGAGGTTTGGTTCCTGTACACCAAGCATGGAAGAATGTTATGTTTAATTAATTTAGTACGTATTTCATCATATATTACTTTAATTTTGTGTACAAATTTAGCAGACCTTGGACATTAACACATTTATCTTAAATAGAGATAGCGATTCCAACTTTAATGTTGGGTTTTTGTAACGCTCTTCCAACGTTACATCAGCGCTACGGATATTAAGAGAACTACATAGTTACAGAGTACGAGGGCTGGTCTATACACTGTGGTGTAACTTTATCCGAATGAAGTGTAATCAGTGGTATTACAAAACCGCTCCACTTTCCTACTCTGTCGCACTCGCTACATCTTGTACAAGGTTCTTCCCTTTGACATTTGATATCTTTTATTTTCCCACATTCTCTAGAAATTGCACAATTGATTTAGATTTTTTTGATAAACGCGTTTGGATATATATATTTATTTTTATTGTAGAGGTGATAAACGCGGTTTAATCAAATAAAAAGAAAAAAGTATTTAATATATAATAATAAAATTACAAAATTTATATTTTAGTTTTTGTTACATACGCGTAACAGGTAGGTGTTCCATTTTTAAATTTAATATTTACAAACATGAACCGGCATTAGCCGTATATTTTACTTTTTTCCTTTCCTTATTTAAGTTTCCTGAACGTAGTAAGGAATTTAAAATATAAAGTAATGGATCCAAGGGGAAGGCAGCGCGACCAGTTGCCGGGGACAGTGACCTGGCTATCTCGATCGCAGCCTCCGACCGGCCAGATGCCGAAAGATGCCAGACAGGTCCGCACTCCACGTTTTTATACGTCTTGAACTTTGGTATGATAAGACCTTACATAAATAATATATTTATTGTATTTTTTTATTTTTGCAAAAACCATAATAAATTGATCTAAATTGAACTAAATTGAACTAAATTGAATTAAATTAAAACCATACAAATTTAACTATGCCGAACATGTAATAAAATTTGTCATTTGTTTGTTTGTCACTTCATATAAAAATTTTGTTTTACAGTTCACGAAAATGGATGATTGAATGACGTGGAGAGTGTTACGTGTGCATATGAATGTGTTTAAAATGACTCCGGGTAGAAATATATAAACATTACTAGTAAATAATCTCACGACGACCCTAAATTATGAGCTAGAACCAAAAGAGTAGCAATTCTTAAAAGGCCCGCAACGCACACGCCCTCTGTCATCAAGAGTAACCATGGGCGGCCTTATCACTTAACATTAATTACGTGACCTTCCTGCCTGTTTGCCCCCTGCTCTATATAAAAAAAGTTTCGTGTTTTTATGTACGCGCGTAAGAAGTTATACTTCTTTGGCATTATTAAAAATAGTTTTTAATTGCATGCAAATAATTAATTACGATAATTATGGACTGGAAAAGGAGTCATTATAGTCAATAAAGTTCAGTTTACATTTGAAATATTAAATAAATAAATATTTATTATTATTCTCTTACATTAAGTGTAACATAAATTCTATTATTATTCGAATATTGTTTTTAAATTATGTCCAATACCTTAGCATCTTAAGTGGGCAACTTCATTCTGTTAATTTTGTGTCACGGTGCGCGCGTATCGTAAAATTTCACTCTAATAAATTTTTCATAACGCGCCTAAAGAAGTATAACTTCAAAAAGGAAAATAATGAGAATCTATATGCCTTTAATATATTACGGTCATACTATGTTAACAGCCAATAGATTCTCATGATTTTCCTAATTCCGACAAACTAATAACAATAACGATACATTTTATAAATAAAGCGTTAAGTTCGTCCCTGTCGTAACCTTTAGCTCGGGGCGATGGGATTAAAAATAAAAGAGCCGGCGTTAATAACGTATTTCTCCGGCCTCTGCTCCTCCGCACCTCCCAAGCTACCTCAGGAGCTTCTTATAATCAAACTAATTGAAACCTGTTTTTATAGAAAAATAGCTACAACTGCGACTTTGCTCAATCAAGTGTATTCATGACATTCACAATGATTTTAAGTTCGTCTAAGTTGGGTTACGAAACTTTTTATTTAATTCTACTTATTTACGTACATTAGTTTCTTCTGTGATCAAATAAATAACAAAAGCAATTATGTGAGTACTGTAGTTTAAATTAATTTGATTATTATATTTAATACTAGTCTCTTCATAATTCTTCCGTTTATATATCATCTTTGCTTTTATTTCCAATCTGTAACACTATCTCATTTATTACATCTTCTAAGGTTTCTGAATATGTCATTCAAAAAGTAAAATTCAAAAAAAACAAATCGAGTTAATCTTCGTTAGGCATTTGTTTTTATTGTGACAATTTCAACCGAAATTGTAACCGAAACTTTATATTATCTTAACAGCGTAACAACGTAACCATTGCCAAATTGAAATTCATATCAAGAAATAAATATATGTATGCGAACAAATTTTCAAATCTCAAACATTAATTATTGCACCAAAACTCTTTTTAAATGGTTGACTCTTCAAAGATTGTAAATAATTCCTTTACAATATAATAAAAACAGTTAATAATTAAGACAATACAATTTCTTTCCTAAAGTTTTCTAATCTCAAACATATAACATAAGCTTAAATCTAGTAAGTACTAAACCAAACAACATCCTGGATTATAGTCATTGGAGGCTTCAGAATGAGAGGAAATGCCTAATTTTACGAGCGGCTTTCATTGCGATTAGAAATGTGGCTGAACACCATTCAATGACTGAAATCCGCAATAAATTCTCCTTCAAACAACATTTAAGAGTTTAAAGTCTTTGTTTTGTTTACAATTAAACTTTGGTTTGAGAAAATATGTATAAAAGGTTTTATAGTATAAGCACATATGACACCGAAAATGTGTAAAAATTCTTTAAATATGCAGTAAAGTTTTAATAAAATACCAACAATTAACTCATGACTAAATGAATAAATTATAGGTAGTACTAGTATGAACTAAGTAAAATCGAGCCGCCCGTATAGTCAGATGAGTCAGCGTTATTTCGTGAGAAGCCGACAGTTAATTACATAGTGACTATACCAATACAAAAACAGTATGCACTTTAATAATCTATCCATAGATAAAATTGTGGCCAATATCAAAGGCATAATATTACAGAATAATTAGGCATTCAGTGACGCTTCAAAGTCGGCACGATTTTCATATGTAACTCTCGTTTTCTGTAATTAAAACTTTATTAGCTTATTATTTCAGATATAAATTTGACAGTATAGGCCTAGTAGCTTCAGCAGCTCACATTCTTGAGGTCGTAGGTGCTATCCCTGGCTGTGCACCTATGGACTTTCTTTCTATGTGCGCATTTAATCGTTCGAACGGTGTATGAAAACATCGTGAGAAAACTGGCTTGCCTTAGACCCAAAAAGTCGATGGCGTGTATCAGGCACAGGAGGCTGATCACCTACTTGTCTATTAGATTGACAAACGATCATGAAACAGATTCAGAAATCTGAGGCCCAGGCCCAATTAGGGTTGTAGCCCCACTGATTTATTTGCTTATAAATTTGACAGGACAATTTTTTTAGTATAACGTGATTTTTAGCAATCAATATTTTGTTATATTATTTGTCAAAATGTTTGGCTACTCTATTCAATCACTAAAATAGCTCTTTAAGAATCAATGCAAACTCATAGGATTTGCTAGTAAAGAAACTGAGGCAACCTTTAGCAAAACTACGTGCAAAGTGTTATAGGGCCATTATTTGACGACGTGCATTCTTTGTACAACTAATTATTTTTAAGCTTACATTAAACGGGCCTTTGTGTGCTTGTTAACGAGCGAAGTACAGCCCATTTTATTATGTGCATAATTTAGAAATAATATGTTCGCTATAAAGAAACGATCGCTGTTTGTGTATCAGATTTCGGGGATAAGAAAAACAGGTGGAACGAAGGAACTTAGTACGAAAAAGCGATAAATTCAGAAATAGAAATAGTTTGTATATGATACCAAGAGACGATTATTAAAATAGCAAATGTTTTGGATACAATTTAAATGAATAATGTCTTAAGTTTATGATACTTTCATCAAAGGACGTCAAGGCAGAATATGAAATTCCATCCGTATCACCTTGACGTACGTCGTTCTATTGAGCGTTTTTAAGGCACTTTTTGCCGCGTACCACCGCAAAAGAGCGTATAGACTCGCGAGCCTTTGAAAGACTAAGTGGGACATTGAGAGTGTCCATGGGCCCTGGTATCACTTAACATCAGGTGAGACTCCTGCCCGTTTGCCCTCTGTTCTAAAAATTTCAATAATGTCCCTTATTATAGACATAGACAGTTATGTCTATATATTAATTTATTACTAACGAAACACACACACAGAAACACTCAAAATAATAATTATCAAATAAGAAAAATAACAAAACAATTATGGAAAGAAAAAAAAAAGGTACATTACAAGTGTGTGTGTTGTGGTTGTAAATGGCCCTGGCTCAGCATTATCCCACATAATCCCTGCTGGAGTAAAATTCAGCAGGGATATGCGTAAAAGCATTTCCTGACGTTAAAAAAAAAAAAGCATTATGCTGTGAAACAGACGTGTTCCACAGCACTGGTCATTCTGCCAGAGACCACAACAGTTAGATTGCGCCTCTGACACAACAAAAAAGAAAAATAATGTAATATTAATTGTAAAAATTAACAGTGGAAGTACGTGTTACAAAGTAGTCTGAGATAGATTCCTATAGATACATCTTTTGGGGCCACATATTTGTATATTTGACTGGGTCTTTTAAGGTTTTAAGATACAAGAGACTGGTTTCATTGTTGTTATATATACTGCCATTATTTAATTTATGTTAGACATACATAGTACAACGTTATATACTGCGAAGATAATGTCCATTTTACGTGCCAATACGAATACTTGTTCGCCTGTTCTAAGTCGCAAATTGTATAATATACACAGGTGCCACATTTATTTTCATTGATAATATCTATGGACCTCTTTTTACTATACAATAACTAATCTCGATCGTTATCATTGAACGGAAAAGCCTGTTTGATATCGCAACACTGCGGACATTGTTGGGTAACTCTTAAACCTTTGCAAAATAAGTAACGAAATAAATTATTATAGCGGAAATAACATAAGATAAAAAAGCTGATTAAACTAATTACCATCCAGACTATTATTATTAAAAACAAAAAAACAAAGAACGATTCGGCGGCAGTTGGTACACAATTAGGGATTGCAATCCGGCGTCATTTTCAGTCCGGCCGGATACGACCGGATTCCCATCAATCCGGCCGGATCCGACCGGATCCGACCGGATTGATTAAATCAAGATGATTTTCGCTTTTTAGTACAAAATAAGTGAGTTAATCAAGTGTCACTGCACTTATATGTAGGTAGTTTATAAAAAATAAATCACAAATATATAAAATCGACTTTATTTCCTAACCAATGTTAAGACAAATAGACAACAAGAAAACAATTAAAATTTAGTAGTGTAGGTAACTAGTAATAATTTTACGACGTAACGAGTAACTCAGTCTTTCTAGATTTCACTTTCACAGATAGATCAATTTATAAGTAACAATATTAATTATCAAGTAACTGTAATATCTAATAGATACAATTAACCTTACGTAATTAACTGAAATGAGATCAAAATCATTATTAAAGTATTTGAGAATGCTAACAAACAAGTCTTATAGGTATTTATGATTATGACAGATACCATCATGATTTGATGAATCTGTCGAATGAATGGCAAAAATTATCACAATAATGAGTTTAGAACTCTTTAGTTTAATCAACTTACGAACAATAATTATTTTAAGTAATAATTGTAAAAAAATATAAGTATTAAAAGAAAATCAATATTGATTTTGAAAATAAGATCGTAGAAAACAAATATTATTAATTGTGTCATCAGTTAAACGACTTCTAATAGAGCTGCAAATATAGCCTGCGGCCGAAAAGGCCACATTTTCCCACAAACTGCTAGCACCGGATCCGGTCTTCGGATACGGTATATTGGTACCGGATCCGGTAACCATTAAACGATGCCGGATCCGCCGGATTACCGGATCCGTTTTTCCGGATTGCAATCCCTATACACAATTTCTAATAACAATAAATACTGAACTTTGACAATATATCTTTGATTTAACTCAATTTACAAAAAGGCACTAATCAGTCGATATAAGGGAACAATACATACATATACATACTCTTTGCCTTTCAGTACAAATACAAAAAGTTCCTACGCACAAAATAATATAATATAGAGGGCGTAATTAATAATAAAATCAACATTGCGATTATATGGAAATCCGTTACAAGTCTTAGAGAATTAACAAAAGAATAAATTTCAAGCGTGGCGCGGCCACATTATGCACAATTATAAAAAATACGCATTTTTAAATGTTTTTTACTTTTTTCTATTTTTTTTTTATGTATTTAACTTCAATACGGAAAGTTAGCTTATTAAACTGAAAATCTATATTCCGACTTGATGCATAATAAGGGAACATATAAAAAATATTGTTGCAGGCTTTGAAGGTAGTGTAAAGCCCTTCTCTTCTTCGGAAATACCTGGAACTAGCAGCTTTTTTTTTATAGAAGAAACGGGCAGGAGGCTCATCTGATGGTAAGTGATACCGCCGCCCATGGACACTCTCAATGTCAGAGGGCTCGCGAGTGCGTTGCCGGTCTTTTAAGAATAGGTACACTCTTTTCTTGAAGGACCCTAAGTCGAATTGGTTCGGAAATACTTCAGTGGGCAGCTGGTTCCATAAAGTGGTGGTGCATGGCAAGAAGTGTTTTTGCGACACTTCAGGCGCTCTGACATAGAATGCCAGACGTCAGCAAAATTTACGACACTTTGTATTTATATTTGATACATAGAAGTAAGAACGGAAAAAGAGAAAACTGATATTTTATGTTCACAAATAATCAATTCATGAGCAAGAGTTATAGCAACAAATTATGTTTAACAGACTACATAGTGTTCCCACATAACTCAGACTGTCTAGAATGACGAGAGGATACCACATACCTTCTCACAAAGTTAAACGTTCATAATTATTTACAGCTAAACATAATTCTAGAGTAAGTAATGTAAATATGATTTAACAATATTTTTGTTCGAAAGCAATGAGAGCAAACATTTTGAAACATTTTGACGGAGAAAAAGACTAAAGTTTCTAGGTAGTAAATACATATTTTATATATTGGGGTTTATAAAAGTGTTGTGTTACATATATAAATGATATAATTTTTGAAATATTAAAATTGGTTAAAATTGAGGCATTTATTATGATAACAAATTAAATAAATTTTGTCAGAGTAACGGCATTGTTCGTCTTTATATTTAATATAAACTTATTTAATTATCAATTAAATTTCACCGATGTTAGAGGTTCGTTGGTCTCTTTCATTAAGCCGACAGTGATAAGAAAAAAATCAACAATAATTATTAACTTTTTTACACATATTATCCACACATTGTCTATGCTTGAAAATGAGATGCATTTTCAAGGATTCCTACAAAAAATGTATGTACTATGTACTATTATTTTTGAGAGCTTTGCTTACTTTTGCTGACCAGAGGAGAGGGGGGGGGGGATAAATTGCAAAATCTGCTTACGTAATACTTGAACGGCCCCTTTCGTACAAAATTGTCACTATGTTTATTAAATATAAAATACAGTTATAAATAGAAACATGTTAATTAATTAGTTATCAGATAATAGCGATACTGTGTTTAATTAATTGGGTTTTAGATAAAATGTAAATTATCCTACGCGCTTGCCACTTATAAAACTATTTAACTACAATTTCGACGCAATAAAATACAAGTGATAAAGTAAAGACTCTTGTAAGCGTTTCATCGCTTTAAAGACTATAATCTAAAATAATACAAATATAATAAAAATAGTATTAAATGTTGAAGTTACTTTTCCCACGAGAATGTAAGTGCGTGTTACTATTTCACTATGCCTACTGCTGATAGAGGACAAATCTTTTTTTTATTTTTTATTAGTATAGTTAATTACTTATAGATGTCATGGGCAACATGGTGTAATGGTTGCAGCTCCTTGCAAACATTTTGTAAAACAAAAACTTGGCCATTAAAAAGAGTGACGGAGAGTTTATCGTCAGTTCTTCTCGCCTTTGATTTAAGAACTGGTAGTAAATGTAAAATTAAAAGCGTCTAATATGTATTTCTTTATTGATGTTCATTGTGTTATCTAAATAAAAATGATTTTGAATTTGAATTCGATTGTCAATCCAGTGGCCCTACAGCTCTTTATGGGCCTCAGATTGCATGCAATTTTTGTTGTGTTGTATTTATTAAGGGACGAAAAATTTTCAAGTCATTTTACAGCTAATTTAAAATCAGGACCTGCTTTTGTAATATATCCAAGTCAATATTATAATTAAATAAATACATTACCTATGAACTGCAAAGATATAACGCCCACGCTTACCTGCAACAAAATAAAAATAATATTAGACATTATAATAGATTTATTAAATCTACATACATTACACATCTTTGTAAGTAATTTATTAATTTGTTTAACAAATGTAAGACCCCTTTTGCTTAAAAGCCGTAATTTTCTTTCACTTTTCCCTGTTTGGAGTACTCATTCACCCACTCGTTGTCCCATTACCTTGGTCTAGAGAAACACCATTTGATAAGATATGAAAGTTTTTTTTAAGGAATATGAGGCAAACGGGCAGGAGGCTCATCTGATGTTAAGTGATACCACCGCCCATGGACACTCACATTGCTAGAAGGCTCGCAAGTTAAATATATAAAGTTATTTTTATTCAACTATATTACTTGTAGCAATTGCAGTGACTCATGTTAAATGGACGCTTTTAGTTTCGGGCTCTGAGTGCTGTAGATGGCTAGTCTTAATAGCGAGAAAGCTTTCTTAGAATCGCAAAACGTAAAAACCAATTTTGAAACCTACTTATGATAACAGTGCTGAATAAACGAAAAAATTAAATACGTTTTGAATTAAATTATAGACTTTATAATAATCCAGTTGCGCTATATAGTTCATTGACTAGGATTTGAAGCCTAACTGCTGGTTGAGAGTCTAACTCCCAAACCACTCAGCAATGTTCGCCTATTAGACCAGTGCCGATAATTTTTGAAACCAAAAAAAATTACAGTAGGATGAAACCCATTAGAAAAGCAGGGGAATATGATCGAAATGAAAGGAAAAATAAATTACGGTCGATCTGAGGTCGGGAAGGGGCAGGGGGGGGAGTTTTAAGGGTAAAAAACGGTTTACCTCGATTTCCGGCAAAACTAAAAGTCCTATCGAAGAAAGGTAAATGGCAAAGTTGTAGGTAATAAAAAGATCTAAAACTTTTGTATTTACACATTTTTCACATAACCTCAAAATTGGTGTGAAAAATTCAAAAAACCAAGTTTTTGGTTTTTTATTTTTATCTTTTACAATTATAATCAGATGCCTATTTATTACTATTTTAAGATAACTTATATATACCTGAGTGACCTAAAAAAGAAAGTTTAGCCTTTAGATGGGCTAAAATTTTCGTATTTCATAGAGAAGTAAGGAAGGGGATGACAGGTCTGGGCGTTACTGCATACGATTTTTTGCGTTTTCTGAGAAGATTTACTATGGTAATATATATATATTTTTTTACCATAGGAAAGTAGAGATTTCAACGAACTAAAAGCACACCAACCCTTTGAAAAAAGCTGAAATTTTGACGTCAGAATTTTCGATTGAAAATTAGGGTGTTTTTTCGATATTAATTCAAAATAAGGCGAACAAATAAATATTTTTAATCAAATAAATTACAGTATATTTGGGACATAATAAGGTAAGTTTTCACCAAATTTCGTTTAAAAAAATAAATTTTTGTAAAAGATAAAAATAAAAAACCAAAAACTTGGTTTTTTGAATTTTTCACACCAATTTTGAGGTTATGTGAAAAATGTGTAAATACAAAAGTTTTAGATCTTTTTATTACCTACAACTTTGCCATTTACCTTTCTTCGATAGGACTTGTAGTTTTGCCGGAAATCGAGATAAACCGTTTTTTACCCTTAAAACTCCCCCCCCTACCCCTTCCCGACCTCAGATCGACCGTAATTTAATTTTCCTTTCATTTTGATCATATTCCCCTGCCTTTCTAATGGGTTTCATCCTACTGTAATTTTTTTCACTTTTTATTTATTTTGAAGGCTATCTGCACTGGTCTATATAGATCTACTACTAATATAATGTATAGATTTAAATAATTTATTTATAAATAAGTATACACAATTAAGATTCTTAAGATCATACAATTACCTTTACGAACATTAAAATACGTAAATGTTTACAACAATAACTACAACAATATATTAAACAGCGTATTACAATTGACTCATTATAAATTATCTTTATAAACAAAATTTTTATTTAAATAAATAATAAATTAATTATTAAGTTTACAAAGATAAAAATTACAAATATGACCTTAAATTATAAAGTATAGCAAAAAAGCATATCGCTTTTGCGAGTCCACTCCAAATAAATTGCCAGCCATTTTTGGAGTTGACCAATGACCAGCAAAGCGTAACAGATTATGTGACATAAGCTGAGATCACACCATGCGTAGGAGTCATTGGTGTGCGTTACAAGAATTGGCTGCCTCGAATCAATGATGGTAACACCTTGTATATTTACATTACCAACTGATTATATTGTTTTGGAATTAAGTAGTATAAACTTGAGTACCTTCATATTTCAAAGAAATTGCGTCAATATAACAAAGAAATCTGAATTCTTTGGTTTTACCATTCATTCCAAAAATATAATTCCCGTAATTATGGAAGGCTTTGGTGGGCTTGATTAGAATCTTGATCCATATCCCAACAACGAAATAATTGATATACTTGGGTAGGTATATTTACTTATTTTTATTAATTTTCATTGAAGAAGACGAAACACATCAATATACAACACAAAAAAAACTAGTAGCATGCCAGAAAGAAGCATACTAAAAATAAGAAGAAAGTAAAAAAAATCAAAATTTAGATGCATTATGCCTTAAAACAGAAGTGGCAATGGGCGGAGCATAAAACGAGATACACGGATAAAACGTGGACTTTAAAGACAATATGGAGAGGACCAAGGGGAAAAAGGAGATAAGGGCGCTCTAAAAGGCGGTGGATAGAAGATATGGAAGAGTTAGGAGGAGGTGAATGGAGAAAGAAAGCCATGGATAGAGATATGGAAAAAGCTGGAGGAGAACCCGTGGAGGGGTTCCGATCAATGGTACTGTGGGTTAAGTTATTGAAGGATATCGAGTAACAAGAAAAAAGATGTAATAAATATAACTAACTACTAGTATATTCAACATTTGTAAAGATTTTAAACGGTCTTAATATTATTAAACAAAACATATAAACTAGAACAAAATATCTATCATCTTCATATCTCTCATGATTATCATTCCACGCTTTCTCCCGGTCACTTTAATAAGGTTTATTACAAAACCTAGCACAAATGACACTAGGCGTATTTGTACGCAGTTAGGTACGCGTGATTGCGCGCACGCGACGTCCGTGACGAGCGACATTCGTTCAGCAAATGTCGCGTGCACCCTAATGACGTTGATGCTTAAAAAATCGTTAAATTAGGGTTATTTATGACGCGATGATTGACCAGAGAGAATAATAGACATTTTTCTAATATTTTAATATGAAGTCCAGAAGTTAGATATTAGGACTAATGAACGGTGGTGTGACACCGATATGACGGAGTTTTGCTCTTATAATCACGCACACTCACACACTTACACACCCTCACATTACACATTCTCACACACACCTCAACCAATAAATTATAAGTAATTCTTCGTATATCTGGTGTAATCCGTTTAGGAAAACTTTTTTATTTAAGAATTTTAAATATTACCTTAAAAAGAAGCTATGGATTTAATAAAATATAAATATAAATAAAATAACATTTCTGTCATAGAAATAAGAAATTATTTGTAACCAGAATGTGTAATAGTAACTAATCGAAGTTTCAAGTATATTCTGTGTCCTGGTGGGTCTATTTATATATAGTTCAGTTGCTTGCCAGGCATCTGTGACTAGAGTACCACAAGTTTTGGTTTAGGTTAGGTTAGTAATTACAATATTGAATACATAAAAAAATCGAAACAAAACCTATATTCTCGGAGCAAAAACAATAAGAGATACTGGAAATACTGCTTAGAGTCGACTTTTATTAAGACCTTAAATAAGATATTCGAGATTATTATTATGCCTGAATAGGTATTGCCACAATACAAATTTATCCTTACAAAGTTGCCATAGGGTTGAACTTCATATATCGATTAACCAGCAACAAGTTGTCATCTTAAAATTATACATACAACAATTAAGAAATTACTATAATAATGTTTGCGGCCCTCGTGCAAAGCTTTAAGTTTCCCAGGCTGATTGCCAGGGAATACATCAAAAGTAAACCTTTATGAAGCTGTCAATCTTCAAGAGCTTTCTATTCTACTCTGAAAGTTAGTGGTTCAGCCCGCCATAAACATTGATAAATTTTAACGAGCCTCCGTTTAATACTCGCACAAATAAGCTAGTTACATTAACAATACATAAATGTTTATGGTAACATCCAGTCCAGACGGGTATAAAAGGTAACGGTGTGTTTGCATGTCACACGAAGAGACGTCCGTTAAATAATTTACGGGAACTTGGACAATCGCCTGCTTTATCGACGATGGCTCAATCGAACAGCACTACATTTAATAAAGCGATCGAAAGAGCTGTAATGCAACGAATTTACGAGCACCGTTAGCGTACACATAAAAGTCGATAAAGCAGTTTTTATCGATACCGCTGCACCGAGTTATCGACACGATAACTTTATACGTACCGCTTTAGTTTGCGAACTGTGAACCAGTTTTTTATCTCATTTTATTACGTTGACTCGTTTTTAGGGTTCGATATCCGTAATGTAATATAATCTGGTTTACAAGAAAATTGTATGCACGGTGATAATTGTATGGCGTTCCTTACTTTCATGTTTCAGTGGTGTAAACCAAAATCATAAAGTAAATACAATTGGCTAGTCAATGTTAACTAGCTATGAAATTGGGTATCGTTGGATAGAACGCCTGGCGAACCCCGATGGCCCATCTTAAAGGCGTGTGAAGAAGAAGCTCGACCTGCGCAAGCGCATTTTTAGCTCATTTAAAAAAAAACAAAAAAACAGCTATGACATTAATAAAATCAAATTTGAAATGTAATTACACACGCAGTAATATATACCATGTACATAATACATTACATTACTTCTTTTTTAATTATTACCTAAAGTTCACTTTTATTTAAAGTTGTCAATGGAAAATCACAACGAAGTAATTCTGTACAATTAAGCTAGTAAACTCGCTATGAAATTAATAAAATCAACTTTGAAATGTCAGTACACACATGTATAACTTACATATACCAGAGCTACTCCATAATACTTCTCTTTTAATTTTTATTGATATGTAGGTTAATTGTAAACAATTTAATTCGTATTTTGTCGTATAGGCAATGTTTCTTCATGTGTATTGGGTAACGAAAACATATCTTTCAATCTATCTACTCAATAAATTCAGTTGTAATTTGCTTGTAAGGTTTTATTCATATCGGATCCAAAGCTTTTTTTCACTGAGTCAATAAACAAATAAATATAGTTTAAAAAAACTAAAAAACACGCTTTTAAAGCACATCAAACTAAAAAGTGAAAAATAACTTACTATTCACTTTTTAGTTTGATGTGCTTTAAAAGCGTGTTTTATAGTTTTTTAAACTATATTTATTTTCCACTTTTTAGTCCTAGCAGCAATACGTGTTGTCTCAAATTAATCGTATTGCTTTGTGGACTGAAAAAAAATTTCATTGTTTTTTCGAGATAAACCTATGCAATTATTATATTGTCGCTGATTATAAGTGTACAAAGTTTGAATTAAATCTGTCCGTTTAAAGTGGGTCAAAATCGAGTCCGAAGGAGTCGGTTACATACATACATACAGGTGAAGCTAATATAAAGCGTGTAAAAAACGGTGTTCATGTAAATGTGTAGTGGCTTGGTACCTTACAGGCGTCTTGTAAATTCAATAATAGGCGATTAAAAAGAGAGTCAGAAAGACTCTCGCCAGTTCTCTTTTGTTCCGATCCCTAATTTGAGAACTGACTGACGTTTATAAGTCTAAAAAAGTTGGCTATACGAAATAAGTATTATTGACCTACCGCTGGCATAGTACTTTTACTATACAATAATTAAGATGGTAGCCAATAGGCGAAGTAATTACATATTTTGGTCGGCAATCAGTCAGTGAAAGCGCGGTTTTATCTCAAATTATTGTTGTTAACATTCCGCAATAATTCTATCAATTTGTTATATGATGAGGCGGAACTAAATTAATGTCTAGCTTCTGTTGCTTCAATTAAATTTAAAAAAATGTGTATATGTATGTAATATGCTACTATAAAGCAGTGTTGGCCTAGTGGCTTCAGCGTGCGACCCTCATCTCTGAGGTCGTAGGTTCGATCCCCGGCTGTGCGCCAATGCACTTTCTTTCTATGTGCGCATTTAACATACGCTCGAACGGCGTAGGAAACTATTCTCAAAAAGTCGACGGTGTGTGTCAGGCACGGTAGGCTGATGATCATGAAACAGACACAGAAATCTGCGGCCTAGAACTAAAAAGTTTCCAGCGCCTTACTATATTCATATCATAAATTATCTATAATTAGTAAAATTACGAGTACAGTATAGCACTTTATAGGGAAGCACAATATATAACCTAATAGGCAAGTGATTTAGGTGATTCTTACTACCTACCCGAAACCATTAATTATATTGCCGGAAATCGAACCTAGCGTTTTCCTACGCGTTTATGCGGTAGTAAAATGGTAATGAACAAATGGCCAATACACTTATTTATTTATTTTATTTATTTCTCACAAAAACTTAGGACATAAGCAAGTGACTACTATATCTATATCTATCTATATATATATCTATCTATATGTATGATATACTAGTATAAATAAATAATTGTCTTACTTCTGTTTAGGGAAAAAGCTAGTTTGTGTGAGACTGATGCCTGCTAAAGGTAAGAGTACCTGTGTTACAGGCCTCCACCACTTTGGATCGACAGAAGGTCTTATACAATACAATACAATATTATATAGGAATACACATATAAGGAAACCACATGGGGTATGTGCGTAAATTATGTGTATGTGTGTGGGTGTGTGTCTGTGTATGTTTATACACTAAATGCAATACGTGTCTAATTATCCTGTATCATTCCTAAACAAAGAGTAGTTCTAGTTTCATACTAATGAGTTATCACACAGTATGGCATTTTAATGGCAACGACAGGCACTAAATAATTTCCGTAAATACCATCTACATTAACGATTTCATAAAGCCATACGGTAATATTAAATGTTTATAATCTTATCAGTGACAAAGTACACCAAGGTGAAATAAAAACATTTATTACTCCACACAGAAGCAGCCGCGACCGGCTACTTGCGCGTAAACATTTTTATCGTTAAAATATAAAATTTACAAATCGACACCGAAGTAAAAACAAAAACATTCGACGATCTCGCGAAATTGAAGGTGCTATTCTGAAAAACATTTCGAGGATATTCGTTTGTCTTTTAGTTTAATGTCAGCGCTTTTAAATGTTTTTGTGGACCACAATTAGTTTAATATTTTAATTACTAAAAGTAAATCAGTCGAATTGCACCATTTAAACTCAAGTGTCTCACGTATTCTATTCACTGTTCATCACAATACTCACTCACTGTAATTTAAAGGATAGGAGACTCTTGAGCCGTGGGTTTCAAGTGCATTGGCGTTAATTAAAGATATATATGTTGGTGACTGATAGATAGTACCAGTGACCCTACGAGCTGGTTCTTTCCTCGCTCAACGAATAGGTCGTCGCAATATAAAGCTTTTTTTATGAGTACAGCTAGAATATGTTGCCGGCATTAAAAGTACACTGTCACGCACCCATTTTCAATTATTATTATTACTATATAAGAAAAGAATATTGTAACTGTTTGACATAAAAAAATGACGAAGTATTTTAGTTAGAAGAGTACAAGAATTTCTAGTCTGTCTGTTCGGGCCTGGTCACTTAATATCTGTACTGGCCAGATAGATTTGTAAATATGAAACTTATGGTAAAACTACAAACAGATAATCATACGATTTAAAAAAAGGGTGCGTGTACTTATGTACGCGCGTAAGAAGTTATGCTTCTTTGGCATTATTAAAAATAGTTTTTGATTGCATTCAAATAATTAATTACAATTAAATAATCAAAGACTGGAAAAGGAGTCATTATAGTCAATAAAGTTCAGTTTACATTTGAAAAATTAAATAAATAAATATTTATTATTATTCTCTTACAATAAGTGTAACATAAATTCTATTATTATTCGAATGCTGTTTTTAAATTATGTCCAATGCCGTAGCATCTTCCGTGGGCAACTTCATTCTGTTAATTTTGTGTCACGGTGCGCGCGCATCGTAAAATTTCTCTCTCATCAATTTTTCATAACGCGCCTCAAGAAGTATAACTTCAAAAACTATGCATGGGATTCATGATATTAGCGTACGTAGCATACGTAAATGTATAAGCAACGACACGAACGTGAAATCTCATTCCCAGAATACGACCGCATTACCGCGACATAATAAAATACCTCGATAACAGAAACTGTATCAAGCATAAACATTTTACAGCGGTCCCCGGACTTTACTTAATTTCACTCGTAATTTTTAATATTCGCAATCCTAACGTTCTGCGTATTAATTTACCAGGTCATTCCACTAAGTGCTTATTTATCGTAAATTAAGAAATTTAATTGTAAAAGTTCGTATTAAAACTGGTTAAGCATGGATTTAGATCTATATTGCATTTTAAACGGTAAAGTTTATGTATATAAATATCGAAAAGCCTTGGTTTATCGTACAAGCTTGATTCAGCCGCGTGGGTGTATTATATTTGGAACTTTTTGCAAACTTTTTGCAACCTCTTTGATAAACGTAGCATTTAAGTCAAGTTACATAAAGCCAGAATGAATTATAGACTATGCCAATACGGTAATGTCGAGTAAAAATAAAAACATAATATTTATAAGAGATAATAATTATATTATATAAAATTAAGGTTAAAAAATTGATACGTTTCCTCAAAAAGAATTTCATTTTTTGCTAAATAATCACAACTAATTGTAGATTCCTAAAAAAGTTTTAAAATAATTTACTTGAAACTTTAAAGTTACATTGTATATGTAGGTAACAATTAACTTATAACCTTTAGTATACTCGTATGTAACATTCAACATTTTTTTTCATTAATAAATTTTAATATAGACTAATTCCCTTCTGTTCTAAACGATAAGTTAGACAAATACAAACTTGCCTTTCCCACTGCTATCAAGAGGAGTGGCGCGTGCGCCGCCCACACACACATTACCAATTCTAATACATGGATTCACACACGTTATCATATATTTACGACGGCAAGCATTTATCATTGTAATAAATAATATTCTTGTTCAATCAATTTCGGTCTATCAGCTTAATATAAGAAACGTATTATTGAATTTATATTTTAACCGGTTACTACTCTGTGTTATTCAATTTAATTTACAAACACATTGTTTAAAAAACATCGGGGAAACAGGGCAGGAAACTCAGTATGCACGCTCTTTTCTTGAACAACGCTTACTTAATATTCGACGAAATAAGTACATATTAAATAAAATAAAAAATAAATATACATTTACATTATTATACATTTTTATTAAACCTATTTCATATTTACAATCAAGTTAACAGTATTTAAAAATTTCTTAACCTACAAAGTAATAATAAAAATTATTAAAAAGAAACTCAAAACAAATTTAAAAAGTTTGGTCCCTGTGGCAGTGTACCTTTCACGCTGGCAGCATTTCCTCGCTGTATTGCGATACTTATTCGTTGAGCCAGGAAAGTACCAGCTCTGGGGTCACCGGTACTATCTACTAGGCGCCAACTTAAATCTTTACTATAAATTTATAAAAAAAACGGAAACAGAAAAACGAAGTCTCTTAGTGTCTCGTGTTAATTTTTGAAAAGGTTTTTTGAAATTATATACGCCTATTTAGTAATCTAGAGGTTACGTCATTTGTTTTGTCATTATCAATTTTGTAGGATAGGGGGGGGCAAATTAGCCCACGGGACGCCCAAAAGGGGCATTTATCGCAGCATGGTTATCGCAGCCGGGAGAAGTAAACTCTTTCTATATTTGGAGAACTCCCCCTCCGGGAGTCGATTCCCAATTCGCTAGTTCGTTAAAGAAAGTGTCTTGTTGGACCAAATAAAAACGTGACGAAACTATTAACAAATTCCTTCCATAGTAAATTCTATATCTACATGAATACAGTCCATAAATCGTGTAGTGCTGATGACGTGGCAAAATTTCCTCAACTCAGCTTGTCAATCCTAAGCTGAGCTGGTTATGTGGGCCCTGACATGCACTATATCATTGCAATTATCGACAGTGTATTTGCATTGCATATTTATTTTAACTAGGCACGGTGCATGCCTTTGTCCATTGATATTCTTGAGTTTATTTTAAGGGAATAAAGTTTAATTTATCATATTATAGTGTAAAGTCTTTATAACGAATTTCAAGGGACCGAGCATTTTTATACGTTATAGAGAGATTTCGTTATAGAGATTGAGGAATTAATGTATGAGTATTAAGTTAAACCAAATAAATTTATATCATTTTTACCTTATAGTGTTTAAAGTTATAAAGAGGTTACACTGTATTTATATAATGCGGTGTACAATTTTGAGTTTGATTTCAAATTGTTTTGTAAGCACGAAGAATCTATTAAACAGATGCAGAAATATCCTATACCTTATTAGGAAGATATAATATATAAGATATAATAACCCAATAGAAAAAACTAAGTGAAATGTCTCGTGTAAATTTTTGAAAAGATTTTTGGAAATTATATGGCTATTTGACCGATACGGTCAGTATCTAATATCTAGTAATAGTAAATAAGGTTACGTTATTTGTTTAATTATTTTAAAAAGGGCAGTTATCCCAGTCTATGGACTACATCTAATAAAACCTAAGTTTGAGAATTAACTAGACGTTAGGTTTATAAAATCTCTAAGAGGATTAGATTCATCATTTAATTTAAAGAAAAACCAAATAGTAACTTATTTTCCAATTAGCGGTACATTACATTTGTTGTAAGACAAAATTATAACACCATTATAGTACCGATAAACATAACAAATCAGAAATCGTTCACCACCTAAGAGTACCGTCAGTAAAGAAATCAGAGGCAAGCGAAAATAAACTTGTAATATTTTCTAATTTAGGTGTAATTTATGTGAACTTTGACAGTTGTTACTACCAAAAGTAAGTCGTTTAATACTATTTATATATTTCAAGTAACAAATATAAAAATCTTAGGCCAAGGCCTAGAGGTTCTAGCGCCACTGTTTTTTTTTATTAATGATAATATCTCTTTTTTTCATTGGACAAACGAGCAGAAGGCTCATCTGCTGGTAAATGACCGCCACCCATGGACACTTAAATTGCCAGAAGGCTCGCAAGTGCGTTGTCGGCCTATTAAAAGTATAGTTGTGTTATGTTTGTATTCTAATATATAGTGATATATGTTGTAGGAGTTAAAAGAATCGTAATTGATAAATCCGATAAATGATATTTCCGTAAAAATACCGAAAACATTACTTTCCAGTTCTATTATTAAAATACCAGCACATTAAACTCTGAGTACTTCAGTAAAATTTAGAACTTCATACAGCCTTATTAAAATCGTGAACGAAAGACTATCAGTTCATATCTTAGCTACTGTTGCCATGGTTACCAGTGTAGCTTAGTTATGCTACACTGGTAACCATGGCGACAGCATAGATGAAAAAGATGGCACAAATAGTTGGCAAATGTTGTAGGTTTAAAATATCTCTGACGTTTGACGCCAGGGTTTCTCTCTTGTAAGCATAAAAAAAAGCATGGCACGGTGGAAAGGCGAGAGCTTTATTAGAAATTCTACGTATGCTGACGGTACATTAACACGTCGATCAATTTATCAATTCGTGAGCTTAACACTTCCTTAACAACTTTAATCATTAAATTACGTACAGTCATCACGCACACCACACTTCGACAGCTATTACGCACTTTTCGTATTTAGGGGAAAGCTAAGCTTTTATTGCGTGAGAAATTTTAGTACTGTAAAACTATTATAGACCTTTTAAATTTCTCATAGGTTATAAATGTGACCATAAAAATAAATAAGCTAAAGTGGAAATGGGCGGCGCAGAAGGCACGAGGAACAGAAAAGTGGAACAAGAAACTACTAAACCAGTTCAAGGTACAATAAGCGAAGAAAACTAAGAAGGTGGTCATGGCAAGGAATGGCACAGTGACGAGAGAAATGGCGGTATTCTTCATGTATCACATAACATATTTTATTTTATTTTTCCTCTACCAATGCATCAGTGTGCCAAGCGTTGGCAAGTTTTTATTAATAAATAAGTATACAACTGTTTTATGTACGAATACGACAAACCATAGAATAATAAAATAATAAAATTAATAGTGAAATGCAATTACCGTATCACATATTAACAATTATCAGACTTTTTTAAACAAAAGAAAAACGTACAAATTGCGCCATAATCCAACCACGCGCATGCGTAAGAGCAGAGCAAAATATAATTGATAACCCTTTGTTTCGGTATTTCATTTATAAGTACGTCATTATGGACCTAACTACACAAATTGGTTTCTTATAACCTCCTCTATAGTTTATACATTTCCATTTTTGTTCTACGCTTGAAACCAAAATCTATTTCTATACGCTAATTCGTTACGTCGCTTAAATTGTATCAAGCCGCGGTCGTGCGCCGGTGCACGGAAGTATGGAAATGTGCACCTGCCACTCACGCCACCCACTGCGCCAGATAAACGAGCACTTAGACCCCGCTAACTACCTATGCCCAGCCTCTTCTCGCTTGTTGCTACCGTTTGATTGAACTGAGCGCCGATACAAATATTAAATGTCCTTTGGAGTCCTCGGAATCCCACAAGACAAACGTTGTATAGGCTCGCCAACAATTGAAGCTTTATATAACGTCAAGTTCACTCTGGGAGTCCCTTTTTATCTCATCAGATTATTTTTTAATTCTGCATTGTGTATTTTTATTATAATAGGTCTCTGCACAAAGACACAATTCTACATTACGATCTAGCCTAACTTAAGGTTCACTTAAAAGGATAGTGAACATAAGAAAGTGTCCAATAACACTATTTACAGTCTCTATTAAAGGGAATATTCTCTGTACTTGTGTAGGTACTATTTTTTATCCATTTGCCACTGTTTAGCACTAAAGACTAACGTGCACTCACACAAAGAAAACCGCCATTAATATATAAAGCCGCCAAGACCTAATAAGCTTTCGAGGTATTAGTACTAAAGAGGTACTTTAGAGGCCTTATATTAATAAGTATAAAATAATACTGCGTATTGTTTGATACTGATGTATTTGATGGATTACGTTTCACCTGTGTAGCACCATGCCGGCCACACAACGCAGCCTTCGCTGTCCTCACGACGAGAGATTGAGGCCAACATCAGATTGGAATTGAAGCATCGGCTGCGAGCTTCCTGAAAATCAACAACTTCTTAGTATAGAGCTTTCGGGCAATGCTGCAAGCTTTTGTTTAATTTGTAAGCAATGATTGAGCATATTAAATTTACTTACGTTGCATTCGGTCCAAGTTAAGCTCGTCCAGGTTTTTTTAACTATTTTTTTTTTATTATTTATTTATTTATTTATTCCATATAATTATTCTATTATTCTATTTTTAATACGTTATATAAATATTCTAATGTAAAAATAAAGGACAACACGCCAAATGATAAAAAATCTAATCATTTAAGTCAAATACTTTAGAAAATCTTTTTTTACATCTACCCGTGTCCAGTGCATCTAACATCAGTGTTGTTGTTCACTTATTTCGATTAATGCGTATTTTTTATATTAAATAGGTTTTATTTACCTATATGTCCAATAGCACAAATTATTGGAGTATTTTAAATACAACAAAAAAGCATAGCTCCACATACAAGTACTAACTACTGTTTGTCAATTAATAAATACAAATTTTTGACATCTACCCGAGTCCAGTGCATCTAACATCAGTGTTGTTGTTCACTTATTTCGATTAATGCGTATTTTTTAATTAAATAGGTTTTATTTATATGTCCAATACCACCAATTATTGAAGTATATTAAATACAACTAAAAGTATAGCTCCACATACAAGTACTACTGTTTGTCAATTAAAAAATACAAATTTCGCCGTATTTGTTGTTTAAAACACACTGGAACTAATTCAAATTCCAGTCAACTGCTGAGATAAATCTACGTTAAGGTTTTAACCCAGTAAGTGTGAAAGTGTACGTGAGAGATCTGAGATTTGAGGTAAGTGATACCCCATTAGCCAGTTGAAAGCTGACTTCAGTTTAATTTGAATAGCGATCAAATGGTTAGCACTCGTTGAAATGTATCGTGGCGTGACTAAACACCAGTCACCTTTAGCTATTTATTGCGCTAATTAATTTTAAATTACATAATATTAGATTAGAAAAAAGTGTTGCCAACCGATTGGAGAATCGTTGAAAATTAATTGATATATCATTTGTATTTAAGATATTTAAGAATCAGGTTGATTGTATCAACCTTTTAACTAAATTTAAATTTCGTGTACCCTCCAGATACCCCAGGCATTATCCCATTTGTCCCTTTCAGAAGAACGCGTTTTGGCCAAAACTCACCGATATCCAGATTGAGCATTCTGATAAACAAGCTAGGACTGGATAACCATAGTTGCTCCCCTCATACTTTGAATTAAATTTTCATTTAGTTTTTATAATTTAAGTTTTTGGGATCTAAGCATACCGGACCTAATAAATAGGCTTAGTCTTGATAGACACGGTTGAAAGAGAGGAGCAGTCTCGATGAAGATTTTGCTTTGAACGCCTAACAGCTCTCAACACATCTGCTCATAGTCTAGCTGACTGATTGCAAGATAAAGACTTAAATAAAAAAATTAAGTTTTTGGGTTAATTTTTTTTATTTCTTCGCGTTTGTTATGTTTGCCTATAATTGGTTACATTAAACATTGTATTTTATATTTATAGTACCAATGTATCAGCGTGCCGAGTGTTGGCAAACTTTTATAAATAAATTTTTGTTTGTTTGCGCAAGGGCAATTTTTTTAATTTGTCGAAATTTATAACCAGTAACCAATATTTATCAAAGCATTTTTTCTACAAGTGACCGCTATGTCATTAACACACCAACTTTAATAGTTTAGTCTCTTCCTCCAGGCGTCGCATCGTGCACAAGACATTACTACAACCATTTTCATCAATTGCCGATTGACATTTTTTATACGGAATACAGGATGTTCCAATATTAATGATAATTATTTATAGTCACAATCCCTTAAATTTATTATTTATTAGTAACTCGTGTCCATGTTTTTAAACACACGGTTTCTTAGGAGGTGTTTGCCCCAAACATTATCTATATTATATGTTAGTTGTGTCCTGTCAACTATTTCGGGACCTCATGGAAGCTCGGAACATGATGGTGTCCGCTGTACGGTTTTACGTTTTTGTCATTACGGGCGTGAACCAACCTAATCATATCTAATTAAAACTGGAAGAGAAACTAGTTAGGTCATAATAATCTAGAATTGCGTAAAGAAAGTCTCAAGCGTGCCACCCGATAAACACCGTAATTATTCTCGCAAGACAAGTGTCATGAGCACATGCCAATTAAATAATATTTATTTTTATGTCCATAAATCTACATTTAATGGGGCCTTTAATGTGAAACGTTCCGAGGTTTCTATCACTTTTACATAATTGTAGATTAGAATTCATTTGACACAAATTCATGTGGATGATTTATTTCGAAAGATCAATATTATATCTAATATATAAAATTCTTGTCACAATGTTCGTTCCCATACTCCTGCGAAACGGCTCGACCGATTTTTATGAATTTATTTATCAGTCATCAGTAAGTCTGAGTAACGACTACTATCTATCTTTCAAACCCCGAAGTGAAAAGGGGTGTCCACCCTAAAAAAAATATTTTTTTTTGACAATTTCTTTTGTGTTTTTATTTCTTTATGACACAGCATACAATAATACATACAACCCCCAATTTTCACCTCTCTGCTATCAACGCCTATTTTTAGTATAGTAGATAGTTATTTTTTTTAAACTAAAAAAATGTTTCCTAGCAATAATATACATGGCAATACAACGTTTGCCGGGTCAGCTAGTTTCTCTATAAAAAGCTAACTATTTTACTTGAACTAAAAAATTATTAGTTGCGAGACAAGAGTTGTCTGTTAGTTGTGTGATAAGAAGTAAGGTAAAAATATAACAGATTCTTATTTAATAATATTTGATATATTCTCGACAACATAGATATACATACATATTATATAAAAACAGTTGTCAGAAAGCAGTAGTCCCAGTACCCTAAACCCTATTATAGTAAAGGCTTTTAATTTGAGTTCAACAGAATGTTCTAAATATAAAAATTACTCTTCTAAATCTATATTAAGTTGTTAATATAATATTATTAAATTAACAACTTAAGAAAGATATAGTTTGTTTTGCCCGTTGCTAAACATAATCAAAGGCTATTTAAAAAAAAATAATATAAAATAGTTGTTTAACATCCTATATAAAACAGCAATGCCAATTACGCGGCACGAAGTACAGCCACCACCCAAGAGTCCAAGAAATTGGAGTCGTGCTCATGTTGAACTAATAAGATCAGTTTGTTCCAACGATTCTATTATATGACTTTACTACCTAATATACTATTAAAGTATAGACTAGCTAGTACTTGGACAGTTTTGGTCACGTAATTAAATTTGTTTACTCATTAAAATCATTTAATCGGTCGTTTTTCCGCATACTTTTGTGTAATTGCCGAGTTAACTTGTTAAAAAACGAAATAACAGGATTGAAATAAAAATTTATATTTTATTAGTATTAAATATTCTTTAGGTTTACATATACACATTACTTATACGTATTAAAAAAGGGTGCGTGTACTTATGTACGCGCGTAAGAAGTTATACTTCTTTGGCATTATTAAAAATAGTTTTTGATTGCATGCAAATAATTAATTACAATTAAACAATCAAAGACTGGAAAAGGAGTCATTATAGTCAATAAAGTTCAGTTTACATTTGAAAAATTAAATAAATAAATATTTATTATTATTCTCTTACATTAAGTGTAACATAAATTCTATTATTATTCGAATTGCAATACTTAATAGTTGAATAAGGAAAGCACCAGCTCTTATCTATTGTGTATCATATTCTTTATATGAAGAGATAAGGTCATTTAAAGAGTTTTAACATTAGTATGTAACGTTATTAAAGGTAATATTAATAATATTTGAATAAACTGTTCGTAGTTTATCTTGTATATTGCATATAGCTAACAGCAGCTAGCAGCTTAAATTGTAAGATCTTCAAACACAGTTGTCTAATATATAGGTCAGCAACTCACTAAAGATATTATAAAACCTAAAAATATGTAACTGACTTTAAAAATAAGTTCTAGCTTTATGCTTTCTTTGGTGTTAAAAATATTAATAAACAAGAAGTATTTTATTAAAATTTTAAGCTACGATTATGTGATACACACCAATCAAAACAATAGCTATTCAATATTAATTTGAAGTTTCAAGTGCAATACAAAAAATCAGGGTCAGTATAGTGAATGTCAAGACACTGTCATAGTCCGAATCAACGTTACCAAAAGTATCGCCTTTCATATGGCTTTGTTGTTGATTGAAATACATATATATTAATTTGGAACAATCCCAATTTAAAGTTCACTTTTTAGTTCCGTTTGAGCAGTGTTGGCCCAGTGGCTTCAGCGTGCGACTATCATACCTGAGGTCGTAGGTTCGATCCCCGGCTGTGCACCAATTGACTTTCTAACTATGTGCGCATTTAACATTTGCTCTAACAGTGAAGGAAAACATCGTGAGGAAACGGACATGTCTTAGACTCATAACCTACTTCCCTATTAGATTTTAAAAGTGATAATGAAACAAATTCAAAAATCTGAGGCCAAGACCTAAAGGGGTTATAGCGCCACTGATTTTTTTTAGTTTCGTCATTACTAAACACTGAATCAGCGCCCTTGTTGAGTGTTAAATACACATATATAAATAATTACAGTTTTTTTATGCCCATGGACACTTACGTGCCAGAAGACTCGCGAGTTGCCGGCCTATCAAGAAAGACGTTAAGTCCAATTGGTTCGGAAATACTTCTTTTTAACCGGAAATACATTTTGGTAATAACCAAAATACCAAAAAGCGCCTTAAAAAGCTCAGTTGTGTAAGAATAAGAAAATCTAATATCAATTATGTTTTAAGAATTTATGCCTAACACTAGGTCTCTAGCGAGCTTTAAAAATAAATTAATGTACATATATATTAAACACTTCTCAAGTCTCACAAAAAATAAAACATTTGTAAATATTTAATAGCTTCGACTAACAGCGTAATAAGATTAATTAAAAATCTTATACTCATTATAGTCAATACAGCGCGTTATTCATTTTTTATGCACAGGTTATAGTAAACAATATTTTAATTACATACTACGAGTAAAAGTTACTTTACATAACTCGCAGTCTAGTTCAAACATCATTAATTCGATTAAGTTGTAACATTAACGATAGAACCAGTAACGGAAATACTTTATGAATGGCACTGCGCATTCTAAAATGATTAGTGTTTAGAAACAATAGACCACACCGCGAAAGTTAATGTTGCCATATTTCAAAGAAAACGACCAATATCTTGTATAAAATAGTCTATCGATTGGATTGTCTGTAATAATAGTAAAACTTGCTTACTATCCTGGTGGTGACAAAGCATGAGCTTTACTTTGTTAGAATATAGCTTAAATTAGCTTTATTTTATATGAACCAAGCTTTTTGAATTAAGAATACTAAAAAGTTTCAATATTCTCTAAATTTACGGGTACTAACAGCCTTCACAGACTATATGACGATATGACTTTATAAAAAAGAGACCATAAAAAAAGAATGAACTACATGTTAAGATTCGTGGAAAAACCGACCTAAATAGATTCGAATACCTGCATGTTTATTATATATTATGTAATAGCGTTTTTGTAATTATAGTACTTAACAAAAAATATTTGCGAGAGTTCAATGCGAGTTTATTGCATTATCTATAAATAGTTTTATGTCTAAAAAGATTTATTTATATATCAAATACCTCCTCTCCTGTCTCTTGTTGATTGCTATTGGTTGTCTGTATTAAATCCTACTCAAATCAGATCACTAATTAAAAATGAACTTTCGTTCTATATTCAAAGCACAATTTGTGCCAAGGCTGCGACCAAATTGACCACCCACAAAATATTATAGGAAATGTAACCTTTTTGGAGCCACCATTAATTCACTGTTGAAATGCGTTTATTGATTAGGTCGAAGGTAAGCGGCTGGTTCAAAGCGGGGGTCCCGTAATAATGATTTATTCGATGTGCGGACCTCTGAGTTATTGTTACTGGTACTTAACGACCTCACGAGTTGATACTAGTTAAATAACTCAAGTATACGATATATCTAGTTTATTTCATCCATGCACGTATTCATATATATATTATGTTTGGTCAAGCTCAAATTGGGTTATCAGTTAAACAATGGTATATAGGTAACTCAAACTCAAAATAACTTCATGTAACCAAGTACACATATGAACGTTCAAAAGGATGTTAAATTTATTCTAAATTTATAGTACCAGTTCGTAAGTTCGCAGGGAGACCTGGAAAAAAGTTTTCGTCACTCTTTTTAATTACTAAGTTTTGAATCATACTTCTTGTTTGTAAGGCAGAGCAGAGCAGCCACAAATAATTAAACAATAGCAAATCAACCCCATGGATTAGGGTTATTTTAATATATAAAGTGTAAGAAGCGAAAATATATAATTAGTGGAACATACGAAACGGAGACACAGAATGTCGTAAAAAGGAGCTGAGAGCGATGTTATATGTCTAAGAAAGCTTTTGATGAAAGCTTAAATTATATATTCAGATATAAGTCAGGCACAAACCAGGTAGGCAAAAGATTAAAAAAAAACCTTTATGTGAACAATTGTGAATACAGAGCCTAACTATTCCTTACTTTCACTTATTAAGTTTTAAAATGTTTATTTTGATTAATATTTCAGCATGTTTAACAAGCCTCACATTAAAATGATGGATACCTCCAAATGTGCCAACGAAATTTAACATTAATGATATTTAACCCAATTAATAATGATATCAAATATCTATCATTAATCAGTCAACGGGCAATTTTAAATCGTCTAGACACGAATGAAAGGCGTGAAATTCGAAATACGTCTATTGTAATGGAGATTTAACAGCGAAAGTTTTCTTAGAGATCATTACTCATTTTTGTTTATTAGATCAAACACCAGGGTTAACTAGAATAGTTTAGGCTGTGAGTTGAACCCCGCCTGTACGACCATACGGTGAAGGAATCTTACGTACTTAAAAATTAATAATAATAATCAGTGGCGCTCCCTGAGGTCGCAGGTTCGATCCGCGGCTGTGCACCAATGGACTCTTCTTTTTATGTGCGCATATAACATTCGCTCGAACGGTGAAGGAAAACATCGGCTTGCCCAAAAAGTCAACGGTGTGTGTCAGGCACAGGAGGCTAATCACATACTTGCCTATAAGAATAACAAATGATCCTATAGGATGGGATGATGAATGAGAAAGATACATAAATCTAAGGCCTAGACATAAAAAGTTGTAGCGCAACTGATTTTTATTTGTTTTTATATATTAATGTACTTCTTAGTACGAGATGATTATATAAAGGTGCATGTGGAGCGAGGATGCGCAGACGCAGAGGTCGGGCCAAGGTTCGATACCTTTTGTTCTGCGATGTAGGACAGAGCACAATTACATGAACAATACTTATTGGCTGCACGAGAGCTGTTTACGATTTTTCTACTAGTTTCTAAGCGCTAAGTTAAATCCTTAACATGTATAAAACCATGATTTCGTTTTCGTCATATGATAAAAGAAGCGTAAAAGTAGTTAAACTACTAAATCTAAACTTAAATAATTTAATTATGTCCAAAATTAAATTTTTATCTTGTGCTTACAACGGTTTGAGTTATCAGATGTATCGGATATCGGAAAAAGGCTATTTAACATATTTATCAATTAAATCAAAATGGGTACGGTTTTATTGTTTCCTATTATTAGTTTACGACCATTCGGCCGCAGCTTGGCCGCAATGTTTCCTTGTGTTTTGGCAAAATGTATGTGCCATTCTAATATATATACTGCATCTTCCTATAAATGACACTATCCATTATTAAAACCCTTATAGAAATCCTTAATTTTTTTGGTAATTTTTAATATAACGCGTTCCTACAGAGCGACACAAAAACTTCATATTATAATATGTACAAACAAAATGTGATATGGAATAAAATAAAATAAAATAGTATGAATATAAATTACCGAGAAGAACTGTAGATTTACGAATATACATTGTTAAGTAAATAAAATACGTTTGTATGTATGTCCGTCCTACAGGCGACCTCCGACAGGTCGCAGTGTCCGCCCGCTATTAGCATATGGACAAAGCCTCCGAATAAATACGTTTGACGCACGACACTCACTTGTTTGGCTCTAAGATGTTGCTGTTTCACTTGAAAATACACTTACTCCTTTTAAACAAATGAAATATGTAATAAATATAGTATTTTATTTTATTAAATTCCAATTAAAAGTGTATCTATGTTATGCTAACAAACTAAATTAAATTAGAGGGTTCTAATTAATAAATAAATAACTAACCTTAACATATTATAACTAAAATTTATTATTAAAAGGCTTCCCTTTAGGCAAGGTTCCGAAGGTACTGGCAGCGTTCCCCCTTTGAATAGCTAGACTAATTCTTTTTCCAAGGTAGCTGCCAGTGTTTCGATATACAAATTCCAATTCATATATCTAAAACTAAACAGTGGATTCAAAATTACAATTGTAAATTCTAGTTGATTTACAAATATCAGTGGACTGTTCTATTCTAGACAAAAGTTAAAACATAAAAAATAGGATTACAAAGCCCTAGTTCTCCTTTGATCCAATCAGGAAGATTGCAAAAAATTTCAAAAATAATAAAACCCGATTATTTTTTATATTTACAAATGTTGAATATACAATATTTGTTGTATAATTTTCTTTTTTTTTGAACGAAACAATTCACGGGTAAAAGCCTTCTCCAGCATTATCCCAATATCTCTATCGACGGCTTACTTTCTTAACTTTTCCAAATATGCCAATTTAATTGGTTAATCTGTATTCGTATGTATGGCATCACATATTATGTATGATAACAGAATATCGACACATATTTATACATACATTTCTATGCAAACAGAACAGTTTAGCGCTACCATTGTATTATCGGTAGCCTTTATCATGCAAAATTGTTTCAAGTTCGGTTCAGTCCTGATTTCTCGGTTCGAAACAATGGTATAGTTCAGACTGTTCAAGTAAAAAACAATCTGATATTCAATCATGATACTATTAAAAGAATACTATTTACGTATACATTAAAAATGTATATGTTAATGTTATTATGATAAAAGATGGACACTAGAAATAACAAAATCGACTGGACCTACTAGATAGAGATGTATACTCGTAGAACGACAAAAGAAAAGATGGACAGAAGACATTATAGAACTAGCGGGGAAAAACTGGTTGAATGTTGCTCAAGACAAAGAGAAATGGAAAAATACGGAGGAGGGTTTTACCCTAAAAGGGACAGAAACTAGACCAGTAAAAGATAAAAGAAATCTAAGTTAATTTTTTTAGAACTTATACTAACACAACTATTACTTAAATTAAGAACGGTAAACTAACCAATTGTTGTATAGATATATTATAAAGCTTTAATAATAAAAATATATTAAAAATACACCACCGATAATTTACTAATAAATAAAATATATGGCACTAACGGTTCAGCTTTCGCACAGGATATTTATTATTACAATAATTTTGTAATATAATCTATGTTAAGACAATGTAGGATTGGTGATGGAACTTTCGAATCCTGTCCGGTTTTTAGATTTATTGGTTACAAAATATGCAAAAATAAAAATGTTTCGTAAAATATTAGTTAAGATAAAATAGGACTCTTATGACTTTAGGTATATAGCATAGCAATTTTTATTTTTTATTTTTAATGGCTCTGGCACGGTTTGTGCATTAGCCAGCGTCAAGTATAAGATTTTATAAATTCGTGCTTTTTGCCTTAGAAATTGGACCATGTCCTCCATGTACGGTTTAGGCACTCGCCCGGTACCGCACAACCCTCCCAAAGGCCGAGAACAAATTTAAATTAAATTAAAACTTGCCCTCGAACCGGGAATCGAACCCGGTACCCCTCACCTAGCTGCCACTTAATAAGACCGCTAGGCTATGAGGCCCCTAGCATAGCTATTTGTCATTGTCTGCAATCACAGACTACAGAAACATTAACAAGTCCATAGACTATTCCAACTCTGTTGTTTAAAGTACACATCCCAAATGTCAGAATCTCCTTGGATCTTTATTGAAATTATTTAAAATATTGTAAATATGACGTAAAAGGGTGACTGATTACATAATCAACAAAGCGATCGTCAAACCGCATACGACCTTGTCAACGTGTAGTTTGCATTCTACATTTGACACGTATATATACAATTCTATATGATCATGTGTTGCCTCACTTATAAATGAATTATATTAGATATAGTGCGTATAATCTGGTAGCACTGGTTTAGATTTCCACCAATAATTGTTGTAATCTTCACTTTTCCACATGTTTAATATTAAGGAAATTTTCCTTTATAAAATTATTTGTATAATAAAATATTTGATAAGCTATCCAGAATATTCCTTTTGTTGATTACGAACGTTTTTGCCAGATTTTACAACATATAGGGTACGCTAAGGATACAAACGTCCATACCAGCGCTGTGGAACTTTCTGCTCCTCAGCATAATGCTGAGCCAGGGCCAATTACAACCACAGTACACACACATAGCACACTTGAAGCGAACCGAATGGCAAAAGGGAATTTTAATTATTATTGTTTTTGATATGTCTTATTTTATTTTTTCTTTGAGTATTGTTATTTTGTGTGTTTATGTGTGTGTGTTTTCGTATGTAATAAATGTTGTGTCTATGTCTACTAAGACAGTACAAACACGCAACACGCAGGGATCCAGAAAGTTTTTGGAAAACTTATCGTGACTCACAGAATGGAGGCTATCGTGATACAGGTCTTAAAGGTCTTCCATCACCGAACGAAGAGGCTTGCCGAAGACAGGGGTGAGTTTAGGACCTTCAGGTCGCGTTAGTGATGCACAACCTCCTAAACATTTCTGAAGAAATGAAGAGTGCCACTGAGGAATTGGTACGTCTGATACACATTATACATAAAAACCCACCTATTCCCTGTTCATGTGTTATATTCATATCTGGAGACCCTATGCACGAAGATAAACAGCATAATCAAATTAGCATGCATTTAGCACTAACACACACGTAACATTTGTACCTGACCTTTTTAGTTCTAAGGTCGTGATGTACTCGTTTGTAACCGGAAAATATTATTATTTTAACAGTTGTCCACTACAAATGTATATAAACAAGCTTTTATAGGCTAGTTAAAACGTCGTCTAAATAATGCGAAGGAAGAAAAGGATTTTGCGTTTACTACATTTGTTTACTTAACCTAGGATTATTGTAGAGAACGAATTTTTGCACTTCTCGGTATTACTTTTAGCTCTGTTTTAGCACGGATTGAATGGAAGAAGGCTTTTAAGCGATAAGCCCGTTGTACTAAGCTTTTAGATTTATTATTGTATATATATATATTAAGTATAGTAAACAGGGGACTTAGTCAAGATGCCTTAACAGTAATGTATGTAGAAAGTCAAAAACTAAATTTGTATGAAAATTTGTCGACACGAACTGTCATTTTCATGGCATTTTCAGGGCGTCCCGAGACTATGGTACATCAAGGGTATACTTAAATATATGATATTTTGCTGAAAGTAATTTTTATTTTATTTTAAAAAGTATTTCTGCATTCAATGATGTTCTAAAAATTACTTTGTACGTTTGGGAATCGAACCGACTCCAATGTGAAAAAGCACTCCATATTTTTTGATGCCAATGAAGAGAATGGACAAAAAATAACAAAACTTCTTATGTAACAACGTGAAATTATTAATTATAATCAAATTAAAAATATACATGAATTTGCCGAAGTAACTTAAGAAGAACTAACCTAACCCATATATTTCATAAGAGTTTCAAAGTCTACACAATATATATGTCACCGTAAAATTGTAAGCACCGTTAGATTGTAATCTATCTCGCGAGATTATAAACTGTCGAAAGATTGTGAACCTCAACGAACTGCTTACAATTTAACGTATTATTATTCGGTAGTTATATGAAATTGTTGGAAAGTAAAATTAATCTGTAATTGACCAAAGAAGTTTGAATGATAACTAAGTTAGTGTAGTACAATCTACCGAATAATAATATGTTAAATTGTAAGCAGTAAGCTGAGGTTCACAATCTTCCGACAGTTTATAATCTCGCGAGATAGATTACAATCTAACGGTGTTTACAATTTTACGTTAACATATTCATTAAGTCATGGACGAACCATATTACTTCGTTTTCCAGACATTGCGCATAAAATATGTGAGTCACCGATCATCCTTCTGTACTTTTCACCCGTAAACATGTTTACGGCGACGGTATAAACAGTATCAATATTGTCAAAGGAGATATAAGTTTTCCATTTATGAATAATACATATTTCCATTTTCCGAGCCATCCAGTATGACCTTCGGGTCACAGTCAGGTCGGCTGCGCGTGCGTCACACATTAAACAGGTACGTCTATTTACGCCTCAATAAAATTATACAATCGATGTTATAGTACTTGCAGTTCATGGCCGCTATGATATCTAATAGAATTATTTATCCTTCTTATGTATTTTTAATGTTAATAACTATTTTCTTTACAATAATAATTAATAAATGGGTACTTTATAGATGTAGATTCAACTGTATGGGATATAGATTGCGCTAAAGTCTGAATTTGATCGAAAGAAAGAAAAAAAAAGTTAATTGGATTAAAGCACACACATATATAAAAGAAATACAAACACAACTAATTTAATCAAAAATGGAATTTTAAGTTGCTGTCAGCAACAACACTGATTTTCAGTAGACCCATACTATATTTTAGTGACAGCTTTATACACTAAACAAAACAAAAATTTTAACAATAAAAATATTTAAAAACAGAATAAACAAACAAATTCACTCTAGGATTATCACAATGCCATAGTACGAAAGTAGAGCCTAATAATATTCCAATATATTCAACAATAAAAATAGGATACCAAAATAAATCAAAAATCACAAATAAAAATTGTATTCTCAGGAATACACAACCAAAAAATGACTTTCTCTCCTTTCAGCCTTTAAATCTCCACCCACACAATAACATTAAAATGTTAATTTTATTTTTAATTTATTAACAGTTTTAAATGTCACAAACCATTTAAATATTACATCGCCTTGAAGTTTGAACCCGTATTTTATAAAACCCGTAAACATAAAAATAACAATGTTTTGCATCAACAATCTTTTTTTTTATCTTAAGTTATATCTTAGGGGTATAAAAGCAAATCCGCCACTGTCCATTTTGTATGAAAACTTAAGTATGAATGCCATATAGTAGAACTTGTTGAAACTAATTCAGTACGCGTTCCAGTTTAGACGCAATGTTCCCACTGTCCCATATAAAATAGCGTTTTAAAATTGAGCTAAGAAGCAAAAACACCATTGTCCCAAACTAATCAAGTTCAAACGCGCCATTGTCCATTTTAGCCAATCACAGACCGCTAAAATCCGCCATCAAGATGGCTGTTGCTGTGATTTCTTTGTGAATCTGCGTCTAACTATTTTGCGTTTTAAAAGTGAATATTTAAATAAAACTTATTAAACATGGAAGAAAATGTAGTGGAAGTGACTCCAGAACGCGCTAGGAAGAAGAAAAGAGCACCAGAGACGTGGAAACGAGCCAGGGCGAAGGTTGAAAGGTAAGCATTTTGAATCCTTACAACGGCAACTTTACACATGATTGTACAATCAGCGCAAAAAGATGTTTCGATAAAATATTGACTAGATTTGTTTTTTTAGTTGGTTGGTGTTTAGCTAACATGAGAAATCTTAGGTCTTGTATGTTTTAAGCTTCGTGCGCGATTCCGGCTCGAATTTGCTGTTTTTATATTTTTGTACTTAAAAGTAAATAACTTTTTTTCACTTAACCCCATCATGTAGTGTATTTAGTGAATAGGTATTAAGGTATCTTTGATAGAAGTTAAAGTTGAGAATACACTTGTGTATCAATTCTTTATTTTTGTAGGTACTCTGCAAAAATGCCCCCGAGTCAGCCTCGCTGTAATCATGATGCCGAAAACAAACAATTTAAGTGTTGCAAATTAACGATGTTGGATATACATAAATTCCATGAAGAATTTTATAGGTCAAAGAATAAAAAGGACCAGGATGCATTTTTATTAAAACACTGCCGTGTGTCAAAGGTCAAGAGACGCCGGCCAAGAGTTGGACAACGGCAGCCGACGCAACACATAACAAAATTATGTGTACGAAAGAGAAATTCAGTGCAGTTAATAAGAGTTTGCCAAAAAGCTTTTATTAAAATTTTGGGAATTACCGAGCACAGAATACGAAAAGTATCTCGAACATTTGTCCGCACAGGATCCGTAGTTCAAGAAAAAAGGGGTGGAGATCATACATCAGCGAAAAATACTCAGAAATTGAGTGCAGTTAAAAGATTCATTGAATCGTTTAAGTGTTTGGAATCACATTATTGCAGATCTACCGTTTTAAGAAAGTATCTGCCATCAACTCTAAACATACGGAAAATGTGGAGAATGTATAATGAGATCAATGAACTCCAAGTACGTGAATGTTACTTTAGATCAATTTTCAATAGGTTCTACAATCTTGGATTTGTCCCCGAACAGATACATGTTCTAAATGCAATGAGCTACTTGAACGCATAAAAAAATCAACAGATCCAAGTGAAAAAGTAAACTTAATGACTGAGAAAAGGGTTCACATGCTGAAGGCCAGAGCATTTTATCGACTACTAAAAGAAAAAAGAGATGATTTAGTTACGTTTTCTTTTGATTGCCAGAAAAATCAAGTATTACCTAAATTATCAGATCAAGTGGCGTATTACAGTCGCCAATTATACATTTATAATTTTGGAATAGTCAAGTCGGTGCCGGAAAATACCTTAAACAGGAACAATGTTACGCTGTATACCTGGACCGAAGATGAATACCGTAAAGGCGCAAATGAAATAGCGTCGGCAGTCTACAATACGCTTCAAAATACAGTGTACAATGAAAATGTTAAAACAATTAGATTGGTGGCTGACGGATGTGGGGCACAGAACAAAAACAGCATTATGATTGGTATGTGCGCTAAATGGTTGACTCAGGCACCGCTCCATATTAAAACAGTCGAGCTAGTTTTCCCCATTCCCGGTCATTCATTCATTCCACCAGATAGAGTTTTCGGTCTTATTGAAAAAGAAATTAAACGTATGGAGACTATTTTAAAACCTGTGGAATATGTAGAAGTATTTGAAAAATATGGAACTGTTATGTTATTAAACAATGTAAAAGATTGGAAAACAGCTCTCGGAAATGTAATTCGTCCACCAGGAAACTGGCATTTCCAATTCAATCAATGTAAAAGATTTTTCTTAAAACGAAACAGAAGCAATGATGTTTATGTAAAAGGTGAGCCCAACTACTGCGCTGATATTGGAAGTTATAAGTCAGTTCTGAAGAGAGGAAAAACATTTATTGATTTAAACCCGGATTCCATAGAAAAAAACAAAGTTGTAGTAAAGAAAGATAAAATCAAAGATGTTGACGCTCTACTAAAAAAACATTGTGGCGAGAATTGGAAGTCTAGCGATGATTTAAATTTTTACAAACAGGTGATCATACGAGCAGAAAATGAGAGCAATGAAACTGAAGAGGGTGAAGAAGTCTGTGAAGTGGCAGTGCCCGAATCTGACTTACGAATTTAACTTTTAGATAATTATAGTGACTTTTTACTCTTATCACCTTTGTTTTTTTTCTTCACTGTACATTATACCGGTTAATAACATGCTTAGAAGCAAATATGCTAATGTCCTTTCCCTTAGACGCAGATTCACCACTGTCCTATATAAGTTTGATGCAGATTCACCACTGTCCGATGTGAGATGCAAAGTCGCCACTGTCATATTGGTTTATGGAGTTTTTATCGAATTTATATTAGTTGAGCATAGAGATTACTTATTGATTTTAGTTTAAAATACCCTCCTTAATATTAAAAACAAACATTTTAATACATAACCTAATACAGTGTTGCCTAGCCAACATTTCTCTGAATGACCTAGATACAATGTCTGGACAGTGGCGTGTTTGATTTTATACCCCTCATCTGAATTTTACTTAAATAACTGTAGTGAACTCTTTGGAATAAGAACTCGTGTTTAATCTATAAAAAGAAACAATAAAAAAAGTAATTCTCGGCTGCCAGCAATTTGAAATTCGAATACCTTCCAAAAACTCGACTGCCAACTCATACGAACTTCGCACTTTAAGTTTTACTACAATATATCTCATTTGCTAGTAGATCGAAACTCGATATGGGATCTTCATGGCATACAAGCAGTTCGAGATAAGATATCTACAAAAACAAGTACTTGTCGGGGCTATAGTGTTTATTGCACACGTCACACATTAGTCCTGGCTATCGGACGCCGATTATCGGTCAGCAACGGGTCAGCCATTGTTCGAGGTGAACAAAAATACCTTGTTGACTCCACTGGAGAGCATCAAAGCTATTATCTGATGGCAGAAGACCTTTTTAAAACTAAACTACAATATTTATGCATATCTACATAATATAAAAATAGAAAATTGAGTTTTTTTAAATAAATGTCTTCGTGATTTGAAAGAATAATAGTATAAATGTTATATTTTTATTAGTATAGATATAAAATGAATTTCATAATTAAATTACCTTATTACAATATCGAGGATTTTGCAAAAAAAGTACATCACTTCCAGTTTACCGTGAATTTCTTAAGAACTGTAAATTATTTTAATATATACATAGTTTCATTATTACCGATAGTAAAATCTGCAAATTTCGCTAACTGTATAATTTAATACGAACGATGATATATTTAATAATGCCAACTTAGCCTCATACTTTCTATAAAATCATACATTTAAATGTTAAATATTTATATTCATGTCAAAAAACACCTCAATCAGATCATAAAAATATGCGTCTCATTTGACATTCGACAGTTCTGTCATATAAATACCGATGATCTCAATTTATTGTGTCAAAATTTAAAAGATTTAAGTGTTCTCGTCGTCCACAGATAAGTGAAAACATAAAATAAAACTAAATTGGCCGTTTATTTCGAATAGAGAAACAAAATTGAGCTATTTACGTAAAATAGTGGTGTAAGTTATCTAAATGGTCGAGTTCTCTGACATTAGGAGGCGCCTAATGTCGACCTAATGCACTATTAAGTAGGTGTTGCCCATAACGTACTAGTAATAATTTATTGTACCATAATTATTCAGTAATATATTCTTATATATAATATTATAAGTGGAAAACAGCTGGGCAATTGAGATATTTTAACCATTATTGTACACGCACCAACTTATTTCTCAACAGTACACTTTCCGTGCGGCTTGATGATTACGTAGAGATGTGGGTCTTTCTACATCTTCTACCGCATTTACCATGGAGAGTGTTAAGAGGAGTTGTTCGTACTAATACCTGTAGCTGAGTTTAATTATCCGACGTCAAGGCAGAATACAAAATACCAACCTTATCACCTTGACGTCCATCGTTTCTTAAGGCAGTTCTTGCCGTGCACCACTATGTGGAACCAGTTGCCCACTGAAGTGTTTCCGAACCCATTCAACTTGAAAGGCCAGCAACGCACTTGCGAGCCTTCTGGTATTGTGAGTGTCCATGGGCGGGCGGTATGACTTAATATCAGGCCCGTTTGCCTCCTAGTATATAAAAAAAAAACAAAAATACATTATGTACCTACTAACTATACTAAGTATATAAGTCTGGAGTGATATCTATGCCTTTATTATGTTTAAGATCATAACGATTTGACTGGTGTCAGTAACTATATTGTCTAAATACAATTCTGTTATATGTAAACATCAAACCTCCCAAAAAGCTTCTTCCGGTTTCTATAATAGATATTTTCCCATAGACTGTACATATTTATGAAATGTCGCCATTACAAAAATTCTAAATTTGAAAAACTATTCTACACCAAAACGCTTCAAACGTGAAACAAGCGATAACGCGCATTGTTCTCGCAGTTCAAAGGAAATTGTACCTTTTCATATTGTAATACAACTGTGTTTACCTTGTATTTGTTGTATTTTACGCCATTTTACAATCACAAAGGTAAAGAGGTCGAATGATAAGAGGCATAGTACGGAGGTCACGTGAAAAACGAAAATATTAGAACGTTAATTATTTTAACCGCTTTTTCGTATCGTTAACCTGCTTCTGTTTCCTTTACAAATGATAATAATTGGTTTTAATTAGCAAAGGTACACTTTAACAAAACACGACAACCTTTAAAACAAGTGAAGTACAAATTGTTTGATAAGGTTCTTAATTTAAACTAAAGATATTTCAGATGCAATTATTAGTTTCAGTAGTTTATCTTAAATCGAAAATAATATCAATCAAATGCGAAAAATTTACAAACAATGACCTTCAGTTATCCTATTAGGTTAGACTTTTTATTAGATCATGTTCTGATATTCTCTAAAGCCTTATTATTACTTCGATCGCAAATGTTAAGAGAATTTGGTGTCTGGTTTTTCATTCACTAATGTAATGTTTCAAGATTGTTTCAGGTATACACCTGAAATTTTGATAATAAATACAATTTTGTATTTAATAGATCGCAATTGAACGGGAAAATCAG
Source organism: Pieris napi (assembly GCF_905475465.1). Taxonomy (NCBI): domain Eukaryota; kingdom Metazoa; phylum Arthropoda; class Insecta; order Lepidoptera; family Pieridae; genus Pieris; species Pieris napi. The sequence continues at coordinate 10,873,529 of NC_062237.1, forward strand.
TTTGGAAAATAAGAAAACATTGAATACTCAATGTAGATAACGTTTACGACAAATATTATTCACACAGCCTTCAATGTGGGCGCAAGGTCGAAGCGGCGCGACCTGGTGTCGTGTTATATCTATAACATGATAATTACTTACATTTGCAGGTTGGACACATTTGTTATCTATGGTATTGGGGACAGATATTTTAACCATCGCTATCGATTCATTTTGAACGCTAATTACATAGGTAATGCTTTATCTGAGTTTCGGTTTAAAGAGCTTTAGAGTGAATTTATAACCTATATAACTCTGGTATAATATTTGATTTTATTCGTTACAAAATACATAAGTAAAAATCTTTCATTCCAACAAAATGTTTCATTACAGAACAGGTGGCAGTAGGCCGGTGGGTCAGCTGATGTTTAGTGGCCTCTGGGCACTCACGATGTCGGAATGCTCGCGAGTACGTTGCAGGCCTTTTAAAAATTGGTATTGGAATGCTTTAAGAACCCTCCAACGGGCCTTTAAAGGTACACTGTCAAAGAGACCACACTTTTTAAATTTGTTTTAATTAATTATTATTATTACTATGAATAGGCTAAGGATATTGTACATACAGTATACACACTATATTTGTGTGTTGGAAATAATTATATAATCATTTATCAATCAAATGATTAATTATTTGTAACTATAGATTTCACAATCTTTTAAATAAAAACTATGTATACCTTATTAATTATTATTTTTTCGACAATCACTCTAAATATTAGCAAACAGCCTGGAAAATTATTGAAATTAATCAACTAATATAAAAATCACATCACATGCCCTAAGTATTTTGCATATTACAACAATTTTTCAACTGTGTTGGCTCTTTTGACTTTACTTAGTGATAATAAATATTATATAGTTTTAGGTACATCAATTTACCTTGTAACCAGTACTGGCGTGTGCTGTACCAAAGTTCTACGTACCCTCGGCTCTTTCGTTAAATCTTTTGAAGACAATTTCAATATAACAATTACTTAATATATGACAAATCAGAGAATGTAAAAAACGTACGGGCCAGTTAGAACCATACAAAATTGTCAGTACGTCATATTTCATCGGTCGTAATAATAAAACTCATGGAACATGATGCTTGTTTCTACAAGTATCTTTCGGCATCACGATCTATCACGGACTTCTTGCGTTCAATTTCCAACACCTATTAATACAGGTTGACAACTCCATCGCACCAACGCAGCCTCGATAATTCCTAGTAAGCCTATTATATATTCTATTCTCTATTTGTGACTGCGTTCTAGCAGTTTGGTAATTTTGCAACAGTGAAAAACTGTCATTACGATAGCCGTTACTCTGATTTAAATGTTACTTATTAGTGATAGCTAATCTATAACAAACATTAACAAATAAAATCTAATTTCCACAGACAATGCCAACTGCAATCGCTACAGATCTGAGCCGTTTTAGTTCAAGCTTTACGACTATCACTTTCACAAGAGACCGATTGTTAAGATAACCGTTGTCCACAAACTAAATAAGTACCTAAGTATTAGAGCATGTTCATATAACTTGCGTTTATTAGTACCACGAAGTTTGACAATACCATCAGAGAGACTGTATTTTTCTTCTTTAAGGCCAGTATGAAATATATAATTCCTCTTTTATTTAAATTTTCATCTATTACTGAGCAGTGTTGGCAGCAGCTTCAGAAATCAACTCTCATGCCTGAGGTCGTGGGTTCGATGCCCAGCTGTACACCAATGGACATTATGTCTATGTGCGCATTTAACATTCGTTCGAACGGTGAAAGAAAACCTCGTAAGGCAACCTGCTTGCCTTAGACCAAAAAGTCGACGACGTGTGTCAAGCATAGGAGGCTGATCACCTACTTGCGTTTTAGATTGGCAAATGATCATGTACTAGATTTGACGTCCAGTCCTAAAAAGGTAGTGTTTTTTTATTTATTACTAAATATACATCCTTAGAACTTAAATAAATTGCTATAAACATATTTTAGATGTCACCCCATTCTTTCTTTAAATTATTGTTGCAATTAGCTCCACGGTTGACACATGAGAGTTTTTTATATTCTTCTTAATGATTAAAAAAATATACTAATGTCAAGATCTACATCCGTCGTTGCGTAGCATCCGCATCCGGCGGTCGCCTCGCAAATTCGGATATTGGTGGCAATTTCAAATCTCACATAACGTGAGAACGTTTTTTTGAATTAATTGTCATTAATGCTAATTATGTCCGGTCCTTTACAAAGGTTTCCGGTTTAATAGAGCAAACCCCAATTTTGTATTATTTTTTTTATTTTGTTCGTGCAAAAATCGCGCTATCGAAATTATAACAACTAATAAAAAAAAATAACCAGTGGTGCTACAACATTTTTAGGTCTAGGCCTCAGATTTCTGTATCTTTTCCAAGATTATTTATCAATCTAATTGGTGATAAACCTCCTGTGCCTTACTCAGGATGTTTTCCTTCACCGTTCGTCATTACAGTAAAGTCCATTGGTGCATAGTCGGAATTCGAACCTACGACCTTAAGGATGAGAATCGCACGCTCAAACCACTAGGCCAACATTGCTTTCTAACAGCTAATAAGATAAAACTAATTTTAAGCAATTTCTTTAATAATAATAATCAACATAATTAAAAATTATTCATTTTATAATATACAACAAACAAATTACAGAATATAAAAGTAATACTTAATAACCTTAAAAAATATAATATATATATATATATATATATACACGTTCAGCTTTGAATAGCTAGACTAATTCATTGACCGAGCTATCTGCCAGCTCTTCAGTCTCCTGTGATGTTGACTAACTTATTTACTATTTCCTTAAAAACATAGGAACACTATTATTTCTCTATATTTTAGATTAAAATACATAAAGGATTAATAGTGTGTGGTTTCAGTGTAATTGCAAATGCTACCTATCCTCTATAATTAATCCGTTATTTTTAATTGAAATACTTTGGTAAACATATTATCTCTATCAATACACATCATTATATTGAAGATATAAAATTAATTTAAGCATAAAATAAACATTACGCAAAAAACTTCCGCGCCGTTCGTGTGAAGTGCCCGCAGAGCGGCAAAACAAAAGTAGACTGTTTCTTGTCAGATTAAGGTTATTTTGGATTTAGTGTCAACTGTTTCTGAGGTCATAAGAACGTTTGACACTCGTGAAACATAATAACAGTGTTGAAATTAAATACCTCGAGGAATGACATACGTTTTCGTCTGACACAAAATAACACGAAACGGCGAAGATTAACTTTTAAAATAGTGCTGAAAATATGTGGTATGTGTAATTACTGAATTAAATTATATGTAACTGTTACTTTATTGTATATTTTGAAATAAGCGTAAAGAATTATTCCGGTTTAATTTTAACTAAATTTTCAATTTTTTATGTGAAATTTTGACAAGCCCTAGGCTTTTTAAAAGCTTATATTTTAGACAATGCGTCAAACCTTTTTTGGCTTGGAGGCAAACATTTCAAGTTACTTTAAAATTAATAATTATACTTTTTTTTTTTTTTTGTTTTTTTCGTGGGGAAATGCGTTACGCATACCCTCCCGCAGGCACGGTTGACCTTGGTGGGGAAGGGTTATGTGGGACTCGCACAACAGTGAGCTTGGCTTGGAGGCAAACATTTCAAGTTACTTTAAAATTAATAATTATACTAGCACAAGCAATTATCCTTTGTTGTTTTAAGAAGTGTAATGTCAAGAGATATGGACAATTAATTATTCATACGTACGTACGATCGTTTGTGAAAAGAGTACGAAATGTACTACAATTATATTTATCAGAATATTAAGGTTTTTGACCAAGTAGCTCAAGCGTGCATGCCGTACCCTCCAATGGACTTGTATTTCTATGTGCGCTATTAACACTTGCTATTTACCGAGATGGAAAACATCCTGAGAAAACACGTCTCCAACTTTTAAGAACATTGTAAATACAAATTATACGTATGTAGCATGATTAAATGATCAAAGATTCAAAGCAGTAAACGTAGTAATATTTAATTTTGCTGTATGTAATATTCTTACTAGTCCCGACTCTCTAAAAGATCTTTAGCAAAGAATAGGTCTTCAATAATATATTTTAATTACGCGAGAATTATGCCTTTAAATATACCATAATAGGCAAACAAGATAATGGGATAATTAGCTTTATAGGTTACAAAGGCGAGGGATTGGTAGTATTCGTTAATATTTAAACCAAAGGACGTGAAAAAACAACAATACGCGATAAATACTCCACGTTTTTCGCACTCGGTAATCTGTCACAATTATTGATGTCAGTCATTTGTTTTACGATTGTAATAAATTATCTGACCTGTAACTTAGCATGCGAGCGGGGTCGTTGTGAAGGTTATCCAAAGTGCTACTGTTTACCGACTATTCATAACAATTACCATTGAAAATAACATTCGAAGGTCATTATTGTTTAAGTGTCAAGTATTTCTGTTCTGGTATTCTATAGAGAAATGATTAATATTGCAAAAATAGTGTGACGTAGAATTATGATAAATGAAATTTTGTTATATTTGCTTATACAACATATGATACATATGATACGTAACTACGTAGATTATAGAAATATAATATAAATATATTTTTTTTAGAAGTGAAACTTCTTTAGGCGCATGAGGGTAAATTTTGCCACGTGTTTTTAGTATCGAAGAAATAAATTTAAAAAATTTAATTTATTATTTGTTTAATACAAATAATAAATTTAGTTTCTTTGTCGACACTTAATATTCGAGAATTAAATTCATTAAATCCCTAACATATCTTCAATTTTCCCTCCCTTTTGATATGCATTTGGTATAAAAGTTCGAATAAATCACTTATAATAATCACTACTAATTATGTCCATAGCAAAGGTCATAGAGGATAATCATTTTTATCGTCACTTGACATTATCCTTACTTCGATAATTTATAAGGAAAATGATTTAAGGTTGATCACGTGTCAAAGTAGGGATATCAATATTGATCGATCAAAATCATGGCCTGAAGAAGGAAAACTAAAGAGATATTTGCTCTGTACAAAATTAAAAAGTTTTTAAGATTTTCATTGTCCAAGTCACAGTGCGAAACAAGCGCCATTTGAGAACAGGCAGTAAATGTTAAAATACAGTCATTTTTGTAACGTTCATAACTGTAGAACCTTGTAGAACCTACTTAATAAATTTGCTGATTCAGAAAAATATTTTTTATTATTCCATAATAACGATTTCCAGAGTCGAGAAACCAGGTGCCTGCTAATTAATCGGGGTATACATTAAATTGATAGGTTAATAGACTATATCCTTGTGGCTAGATTGCTGGAATTTTAATTCATAAGAATTTTCTATTCAGCTATTAAACTATTTTCCTATTCACAACATTGATAACGTTTAAACACTTATTGAACTACTAGCGAACTGTGGAATCGGCTACCGGGGGTCCCTCAGAGATACGACCTCCAAATGTTCAAAAAGCGAGTCTACTCCTCCCTCAAAGGCCGGCAACGCACCCACTAAAAATGGGTGTCTATGGGCTGCGTGGACTGCCCTTTTTGGTCGTCCCGCAAGCTCGTTTGCCCCCCGTTTTATTATATATAAAAAAAAAAACATTGTGAATTCGGAGAAATAATAAAAATGATCCCTGGAATTTCAAATAGACAAGAACAACCAAAGTAATTTGATAGTACATTCTCATAGTGTTTTAACTGGTTTAAATCACAGTTCACAGTGAAAACTGACATTCCACAGGTCGCAGGCATCACGCATGATATGTTTACTAAACACCTGCTACGTCTTTGACCTTAACTGGAACTCGTTGTGTGGATTTCCATTGAATTCACTGGAGTTCTATATTGAGATCGTAAACATGCTGGATGTGACGCTACTGTTTTTTAATCGAAATGGCAATTGACTATATTTTGCTTATATATTTTTCTATAGATTAACGTATAAAGATGAAAAATTATTGTTCATATTAACCTCCTTCGACTAGATTTGAATCGCCTTCCCACACTAAGTGCGCGTCTTGCTGATGAAATGTTCGGTTTAATTATTTATTTATTAATTATTTTTTATTTAATTACAACAAATACCATTACAATGTGATGAAGAGCGTGATGTTATAGTAAGGGATTACTTTCAGTTTTGTTTTTGATTTAGTTGATTATATTGTAACTTGTAAGTCCTTGAGGGTCGTGTTTTGTTTGTATATTTGTAACAGTTTGTTAGTTGGGAATTTGCTTCTTTTGAATTACCTATATGTAAATGATAGTGGTTTAAGGTGCTTAAAAACTTTTTGTAACCAAAAACACTAGCTATTTAAAACAGTGACGTGGAGTTTATCTCGTCCTTTCCACGCCCTTAATTTGAGAACTGTATATTAAAACCATTAATTTTTCTTACCGACGTTCATATGTTACTTACATGAAAACACGACATTTGATTTAATTTGAGTTAGACTAGTACAACTTATTTATATACAACAGCTTCATTTAAAATAGGTAATAGAAAGTATTTAAAAAGCACAATTTCACGGAGGCCTGGTTGCAACGCCCAATTCTATTGTACTCCCGTAATGGATCGCAATTATCCTCACATGACATACGCTGATTTCGACTTCGCCACTTATGACAACTCTGTTCTTACTTGACATTGCTTAGACAATATCTTTATTATATTAGCTATAGTTAATTTGTCAGCCCCAATTAAGACTTCGCGTCTATGGTAAAATGTATGTTTTTTGTTTATAGTCAGAAATCAGTTGAATTATTATTAAAACTCAACTATCAGAACTGACTAAGAATTAATTCATAATTCTATTAAAATGGAGGTCCTAGGTTAGATTCCCTAAAAGACCTACTTAACATAACTCGACTATTTTTCAGCCGTTGTCACCGAGATTTGATGACTGACATATGACATTCACAGATTATATTAAATAATATGATAACAGATTATAAATAATATTTGTTAACAAATATCGTGGGGATGTTTACTTAAAAGGCAAATTGCCTTACGTCCAGCTTATTTGTTTATATTATGTGCGGAAAGAACGACCTAAAACCTAACGAAGGTTTCGTGAGGTTTTAGGTCGCTGGTGTACTATTTTATTTATTTTATTTATATAACAGGGGGCAATCTGGCAGGAGGCTCACCTGATGGTAAGTGATACCGCCGCCCATGGACACTCTCAATGCCAGAGGGCTCGCGAGTGCGTTGCCGGCCTTTTAAGAATTGGTACGCTCTTTTCTTGAAGGACCCTAACTCGAATTGGTTCGGAAATACTCCAGTGGGCAGCTGGTTCCACAAAGTGGTGGTGCGCGGCATAAACTGCCTTGAAAAACGCTCAGTTGTTGAACAGAGGACGTCGAGTTGATACGGGTGGAATTTCGTATTCTGCCTCGACGTCCGATGATGAAATTCAGAAGAATACTGAATATGATGATACCCACTTGTCTTATAATTATGATTAAAGTATAATAAAATGGAGATTGACGGGACCTTGATCAATAAGTACGTTAATATTGCCAGACACAATAGTCGTTGACTTTTGAATAGAAAAGCATATTTTAGTGGACAGTTCTAATAGTCGACATCGAGGTCACGCATGTCACCCGATGCTGGTGGGAATACCAAGTAATCATTTGCTTGGCTTGCACAAAAATTCGTGTTTTCGTGTCAATGAACTTTGCTATGCGTTTTCCTTAATTTGAATAGCGTGTGAATATATTTTGAATTCGTCTTCGTCACATTCGCGGCATATATGATGGTCGATCTCTATATTAAAGTAATTAACAATAATTTCATGTATGTCGTTGTCATTGCAATTCTTAATTAAAATGTTTCTAATTTTCCCTTGTTCTCCACGCCATCTTTTATAAAATATTATCATCGTGTCCACAGATAAAATATCACAATTGCGTCTATGCCTTTTTTGGTACAGTTTGGAATATCGGTAGCATATTTAATGGCTTGACAACTTGAAAACGGATGAAAAAGACTTGAATGCTTCAATAACCTGATACTCATTTAAAAACACATCTATCTTCGAATAATGTCAAAATTGTCCGACTTTACACGCTATATTTCATTCGTAAATGAGACAGTGACGCTTCATTTAACGTCAACTGTCATGGTTTGTCGGTGAAGTCATTAATGAACTGTATTTCTCAGCCTCTATATCTTCCGTATCCTGAACCTAAACTTATTAAATTGTGTGACGACTCTAAATATTCTAAGTAGTCTGCGAAAAGAGATCCGGTGCGGCGTGGCGGCTATGCAAACTAATATACTACTTATTTGCCACACGTCATTCCAATTTTCGCAATTTTTCAATATTTTCAAAATTTATATACTTTTAATGTAGTGTCAAAATGAGTACTGTCAAGCTATATTGACGTAACAGTGTTGTCAACAACAAAAAAGATTTAGCACTACAGCGGCCTAACGAAAGTTCTCTTTCCGCACAGACTCTAGAATTAGTTCATTTTTTATTTTTATTTATTTATGTAACAAGATGATTACTGTCAAAATGCAATAACGGAACATTTTTGTCAACAAAGCTTAGCGACTGGAGCTACCTCAAAGAAGTTCTCTTTTTGCACAGACTATAAGATCAATGAAATAAGGTAGGTGTGAAGCAATGTGCCTTCTAAGTACACATAAAATATCGTTTTAAATAGTTCCCCAAAACGATATTCTTACTTAGTATAGGGTAACTTTTTCAATTTTGTTGTACAACATTTACTATGACCATAAAGGCTGCCTCCAAATGTAGCCATTTTAATTTGTCTCACTCTCCTGTACCATTCTATCCCGGCCAACCTTCGTATGTAAGGTTTCAGTTAAACATATTATTTGTTAATCTGTTATTATATTAATTAATATAATCTGTGAATGTCATCTGTCAGTCATCAAGTCTCACTTACCATAATGGCTGAAAAGCGCAATTTATATAAATAATATAATCTATTGTTATCCAGAAAATAAGTATTATTATAATACATATTATTATAAGCCAAAGGTTAACAAATTATTTCATTTAACCAACCCTACATCTCAAGATTTGCGACAATGGTTCTAATTGACGTAAAATCGCGATCGCAAACTAACGAAGTGACCAGTCGACCCGTCAGCGACCCGCATGTGCAAGCGCATGCGTAATGTGACCGCTGGTATTGCCAGTTAATTAATTGGATACTCGCCAGGGTTACCATATGTGCCAATGTTCTACCCGTAATGAATAGTACAAAAGTAAAGGTAAACTTGTTAAAGGAGCGCTGGAAAATTAAAACGTAATACAGGCACATACTATTATTATAATATAGGATAAATACTTTTGAATTCATCAATAATATAATAATTCGTAAATATACGTATTCGTAATAATAGTGGTAAGAAACCGATATTCCTCATCCAAATGATCCTTTAATTAATAATAAAAAAAGCTTAATATACATCCTATTTGTAACAGCATTTATATGTGGTACTTAAATGTGTAACATTCCTTAAATACTTTTTAATGAATAATTAGACATTCGATTTTTAAAATTAAAAAAATTGGAATTACTGAAATAAACACAAGGTAGCTTAACATTTCTAGAGCTAATAATAATTATTTGTTCGCTACGGTATATATTTCTAACCATAGCCAAGGGCTATTATGAGGAATTATCAAGAACTGCAAAAGCAACATCCTGCTCATAATCGACTGAACACTTAGTGTATGTAGTGTATGTATATACCTAATTACCTATAACTAAAGTATAAACTGCCACTTAAGCCAGAGTCGATAGTTCAAACAGATCCGTATTTGTAAGTTAAATGCGTATTTGTTAATGACTTAACAATTTAGCTATAGAGGTCAGGTCAATGACCCTGATTATTTATCACATAACACGTTAAACAATTATTATATTTGTTTTGTCTCTTTAAGACCTAACCAAAATCAGTCGTTGTAGATTTGATTTTATATAAGCATGTGATGCTTGAAATAAAAACAAGAAATATGTATTGATCCTTCATTTTAATTGCAATGGTTGACTTAAATTAAAAACACAATACAATATAAATTCCTCGATACAAAAAAACACAAAGTCACCTCTAACTTTTGCCTAGTTTCGTTTTTATTCAATCATGGCGAGTATTATGGATCAAAAAATTATTGAATTACAGCACATTAGTGTGGCCGAGAGCTGTTACTAGCGATATTTTTAAATATTGTATATTTTATCAGTTATTAAAATAAAAAGCATTTGGCGTTTACTTCATTTTTGTTCCGCGGAACATTGTATCGTCCGTCTCATCTCACGCGAACTTCAGCCTTGCGATTCTGTAACTCACTTTTCGAACTCACACAGCGGTTTTCGCAGTGGCGGTCGCGCTCAAATCCGTCGTAAAGCAGTCATTTTACGATTTGGCATTCTGATAAGGAGGGAGCTTGTAGTTTATTGTTGGAGTGCCGCTGTGTGAGTTCGAAAAGTGAGTTACAGAATCGCAACGCAGGCATATGGTTGTTTCACTAGTCACTAGAGCGGGCGGAGGGAGATGCGCGGGTGTAATCATGAATTTTGCTAGCCTAATGCGCGCTCTTAATTACTTAATTAATTATTCTGGGATAAAAATATGTATTCCATTAATTACCATTATTTGCGAAACATAACAATTGTATTTTTATTTTACAAGAAGTTATAAAATGTAGTAAACAAAGCAATCGAGTTAATATTAATTGGATATCATGTTACAATTCAATAATTATTAATAACTATAATTACATGATCGTAAAATATAGGGTTATCATGTGTTTATTCATAAATTTAAATTACTGTTATTTGAGACTTGATACAGAACTAGTCTAAAACGCTTTTCCGTCTTCATCATTCCTATTTAATTCGACACAATCCTCAAATTGTCTCATTCCGTCAAATTGTGTTAGCGTTGTGATGGAAAGGGACAGATATTACTTTAGTTCAATGAGTGCAATAGATCGATTTTTATGACATGTCGTTATTAGATATGAACTTGTTGTACTAGTTCAATCACCTGAATATCCAAAGAGATTTGTATGCAGTTATAAAGAGCCCATGTATAAATAATATAAAATACTAGCTGACCCGACAAACGTCGTTTTGCCATGTATATCATGTATAATAAAAAAATAGGGGTTGATCGTAGAGGGGTGAAAGTTAAGGGTTGTATGTATTTTTTAATGCTGTATCATAAAAAAATAAAAACAGAAAAAAATATCTAAAAATAAAAAAAAATATTTAGGGGTGGACTACCCTTAACATTTAGGGGGATGAAAAATAGATGTCCGATTTTCAGACACACCTAATAAGCACACAAAATTTCATGAGAATCGGTCGAGCCGTTTCGGAGGAGTATGGCAACGAAAACTGTGACTCGAGAATTTTATATATTAGATAATGATTTGAATATTTTACACAATAACAATACATTCTTATATATTTAAAAGAATTACATAAGCATTGTTACTTCCTCAATGTTGACAGCCCTAAGCGTCCTGACGCAATTTCGCTCTGAAAATCGTAATATATGGAGCATACTTATCATCCATTTTTGGATGTGTTCACCTTCGCCCACAGTTCCGCCACTCACTTGAGCTTCGGTTTTACTTTCGCTCTGGTTTTTGACCTCAGCGCACCCTAAATTTAATCCAATTTACTGTACAGCACTCGAAAGTGTAATTATATTTTATCAATACCTATAAATTTAACACGACACATGCGAAGGTTTTTCGCTTGTTTTAATAATCGTATATACACTGTCGATAATAGTGGTTATTTAAGTTAAAATACTTTTACTATAGTGGGTAATAATCTATTTCTAAACTTTTTCAATAGAATACTTTTAGTTATTGATAAATACTAGATAACGGTTTTAATTAAGAACGCAAGCGTTGATTATATAGGATTAGAAATCTAATTGTATATTAAGTTGAAAATAGCCTTTAAGCTAAAATGATTTGTTATTTGAATTTAGATTTTTTCATTATGTTTTGAAAATTTACTTGCTGTTTCGTACACTATTTCCTAGTACCTATTTAGTAGTATCCTAAAACCTATCATTTCAGTTACTTCTTAAGTGAATAGTTTAATTATTTAATATTAAAAATTATGTATGTTAGGGGTATAAGAACTTTAGAAAGTCTAAGGGCTACTATGGCACAAAGGTTGGAAAACTGCTCCAAACTTTTGTTCTGGTGTAGTCGATTTTAAGTAAAGAAACGTTTAATTAAAAATTGTAAATAAATGGTAATTTTCTATAGAAATAGATTTTATTAGTACATAATAAATAAATTCAAATTATATATTTTCCGTATAACATAAATAATCTTGTATTATAAATAGGTGGGCTCTAAAGTTCGTAAGCTAACATAGAAAAATCTTAATTTTGATAGAATTTGATTTGATTATTCAATATAACCTTCGAAAAATTTTTCAGTACCATTTTTATAGTAAGATTTGTCTTTAGGCTCATCATCAGCGCAAAATTTCTGTACAGCGAGCATTCTTCTGAGGTCTGAGAGGCTTTTACGCTAAAAATCTAAATAATCTCTTATCCAAAACTTTCTCAAGAAGGCTTTTGATGAAATTGTCTTGGGCGCCTAAAAATAGAAAAAACCTAATTGAACTTTTTACAAGTCTCAATCCCATTTACACCTTGAAAATAGAAGTACACGCAACAAGAATAAAATGGTTAAATCATTGATCCGGAACACGCGATCTATAGCTACTAGGGTTGCCCCAGCAATAGTCTCAAAATAGCTACAGAATAAACGTTAATTTAATTTTATCGACATCACTATTTTTTAAGTAACTGACCGAATAGGTGTACTTATAGTTATATTAAAACACACTTTAAAGAAGCAGCTCTAACAAATATTATGCATTTCAATATAGCCACTAGCCAGTGCTAAAATATAATTTAGCTACCTAGTTTATATATATTAGATATAAAATAACTATGTCATTTTCTGTGAATATGCATGTCATATGCGCCTTCAATAAGAACCGGCGTTAACATATACATAACATATATATATAGAATTCTCAAAGGTTAATAAATAAATCGCAAAATATTCAGGTTCTAATTAATGATATTCAGACTTGAAAATTACAATTAAATGATATATTTCTTAATAATAAACAGCAAATACTGTAGGAAACAGTTTTAAACACATCGAAAACATTGGATACGTTTTCGACCCAGTGATGTTAATTTTAATGTGAAACTTAAAAAAATATCAAACTGATGTAACATTTATAAAAGTCAATTACCAAAACCTTATCTGTATAAATTCAGCATCATTAAGCTCCCGGCTTCTTGAATCATTTTGATATCTGGTAACCCTATCTCCGGTGGTTTTTACCGCGACTCTTTCAAACCAGTTCAAAGAGCACGAAATTCGAGCAGTTTTGATTAAAAAGTACAAAACCTGAGGCCGAGAGATTGTACGAACCAGTCGCGACAGGAAATTTTCAGTATTAACGGCGTAATTGGCGCGTTTCGTGTTGTCTTCCGGTATTCTTGAGAGAAACGTTTGACAACATGCATATATAATAAATATATATATATATATATTACATGTCATGGCTTCACAGTGCTGGATATGTATTGTTTTATACTTTTATAAGGCTCTAGGATAATGTAGCATTGTAGAAAAAGAATATTTGAATCGTCCAGTACTTTCTTGTATTTATTTATAATCATTACAAATATTAATATTTTACTATAAAACACTAATTTAAACTTATTTTTACCCATTAATTCTTAACCAATACATAAATGATATATTTATAGATTTTATACACCTCTTTTAATACCGTTTTAATTTCTATATTTGTTACTTATATTAATGCATCGTCAATATTAAGTATTCAAAAGCTGTATTATCTAAAACGTTAATATCTATAACACTTGCTGGTAACTAAAACTATTTTAACTGTGTTGTGTTTTAAGTTTATCTACTATAAAATTTACTATTCGAAGTTTTATACCTTATAATTATTTTATATTGAACCTAATTTTACTCTAGAACTGCCAATTAAGAAATTAAAGGTGTAAAAGTAACTATTGTTTTAATTGAAATGATCGAGTTTTTCCTTAAATCTAAAGTTCGCATAAAAGGCCACACATTTCACTACACAATTATACTATAATTAACCTGTCGTGTGTTGTCTTATTGTGTAATTAAGTTTACATACGTAAAATAAAGTTAGTATTTTCGTTAATTAACATAGAAAGTCAGTGTAAAGGTTTTTGTTCTTTACTCTGAGGGTTAATATTAAACACCTTAATAAAATAATAAATATTTTCATATTCATTTGGCACGCTCCTGACAAGACTGCTGATAATACAAACCGGTTTCACACATTTTACTAAAATATATAAATATTAATAAAAATATATTTAAGCATACAATACCGGGATTTGTAGAAAATTAGTTGATTACATTTATATCATAATATTTTACATTATAAATAGTAAGTGACAAACAATTAATTCGCCAAGATGGGCCTTCAGTTGAATTATTGTTTTGCTGGATCTCAAATCTAGAATCTACAAGCTAAAGTAAGTACGCTAGCTAAATTAAAAACCTATAAAAAGTTAGATACTATCCACTATACCATCGCTTTAAACAATAATATTTTTAAAATATCGGCATTGATTCACCGCAAACTCTAGCATAAGATCGTGTCAGCCACTTGTTCACCTCAACCTGCTAAAGCCGAAACCAATGGAGCGAAACGTTTCATGGGACAAAAGCTTCGGAATCCACTTGATTTCGTGGACGTGACCCGCACTTGATGCATGAAGAATCATCTTACGCTCCTGATTCCATGAAATGTCTTTCAAGGAACCGTGATTTTATTAACAATATTTTTTATTTTATTTAAATGAATTTTATCTCCATAGTAAGATATATTGAATTTTCGTGGTCCAAATATATATATATATCCTCACAGCTCCAATTTCATAGGTAAATAATCTATAAATGTTCACTTTCAAGCGAGAAAAACGTTGTATTGTATATTTTACTTAAACTGAATCTATTTTAAGAATTTTACTAATAAAATTGATTGTTCAGTTTATTTGCAAAGATTTGCAAAGATAGTGGTACAATTCGATTGATTAATTATAAAAAATCCGCACAGTCAGCCATACATAAACAGGCATGCAAATGTCAAATTAATTTTTTAAATGTCATATAATAATAATCATAACAATCATAATGTCATAATAACGAGTTAAGTTATTTATAATTGTTATCAAACTAACGGTCTACATACTCGCCCAAGCTATAATTGCACCTTGCCTTTATAAATTTAAATCACCTTCCGCTTGAATTCCCCTATTAAGAACCCACTACGAAGAAATAGTAAGAAGATGTTTAAAATGCCAGAACTTTGACTGAAAAAAGCACCTGTCTACACCATTATACTTCATTGTAATACCACGTAGATGACTCAAATATCCGTGTTATAATTAGTGCAAGATCAAAATCGTGCTCAACACAACCACCAGGTGACCTCCACTAACCAAATCCAATCGAGTGTAACGGGGACAAAGCAGTGGAATCCACTTGTCTCATGCTGAAACGTGACCCGCACCTGATGCGTGAAAATACCAAAGCTTTCGATAAAAACCTGGCATAAAAGAAGTTTTTCCTTTTTAAAATGTCACTAACACGTTCTCTTTTGTTTATTTGGAACTGTTCTATTGGTCGTTGTTTTGTCTGTGGTAGTTATTGTATAAATCTTTGAATACGCATTTTATATTGAAACGAATTATGCGATGGCGGTTGTTGTATGGAGATGTTTAAATAAAACTCTTTGTTTGAAGCTGGGTAACAACGGACTTTAATGGTTTAAAATATGAGCAAAAATTTTAATTTTAATTTTAAAAAAAATTAGGGGGAGAGGGGTTGCAACGCTTACAATAAAAACTTGGCTTATCTATTATTGGAGACGAGAATGTTAAATTAAAATTTATAAGTGTGGTAAAAACTTAAGGGGGTTTGTGTACAAGTGTACGATGATTGTTTATATTAGGTTTAGGTTTCTAATTATTACCTAAAATATTTATATGTAACTTAACTAAAGTTAGGTTATTTTCATTTAAAATGTTTTCTTTTTCATGTAAAATGTTTCATGTTTCATGGCTCGCAAAGTTATCAGAACTCATGTTGAGTCTAGCTTCAAACTCGTGATTTTTGTCTACCTAAATTGTGAGGGTTTAAAAACTACCAGCTTTTTTGCTTGGCTCATCAGTGGGGTCACTGTCGTGCTTCCAGATATTCATTACAGACTTTTCAACCTTTCAAACCGTGACGATTTTTATTGAATTGTCAATTAAAAGCATTTAATTACGGTACCTTTACCTTATTAATGCTAAAACATTAAACATAAGTAAAACCTTATGACTGTAACGGTACAAACAATAAAGTACAAAGAGAAAACAATACTCCAAAACATAATTAAAAACTCATAATTTTGGCCCAAAGTTAAAAACGGCAGAATGCTTAGCGTAGCCAACAAAGCGCGATCAAAAAATAATTGATACCGTTATTAACTTTCTTTATTAAATGATACGATCTTTTAAATTTACGAAATGACAGAATCACGAACTACTGTAAAACATTGTTCGCTTACGAAACATTTGAAAGTTGAGTGTGTAGAATGAAAATCAGGCGTATAAGTACAATCCCTATAATTTTCAAATATTTCTTTAATTTTAGTGTATGCGAAGTAATAGCTTTTTAAAGTATTTAGTACAACGTATTTTTTAAAGCTTCAGCACATTACCAGTTACCGCTCACACATCGAAATACAGCAAAGAGCATTTAAGCAAGCATTTAAGATATTCAGTCATAAAGGTCAGTCATGTAGTGTCTAAGTCTGTCTTAGTTTAGTAATATAGAGATAAAGTAAAGTTGTGTTTAAGTTAGACAAGGCCTAGTATTTGGCTAAAATATCTAGTAAGTACTAAATATATAATATATTAAAGGATTTTATTATTTATTTTAATTGATATCATTATCACAGTAATTAACTCGTTAACATAAAAAACAATTTAAATTATATTCTTGCACTTTAAAATTACTCAGATTATTGACAGCAACAGCGCCATCTCTTGTCAAATTGATCAAACTTCGATCAACATAACCGACTCCCGCGTTACAGTTAGCCTGTGGCAATATCCTCTATGTCATAATTTTGAAATTTTGACAAGCGTACCGCATTATTTATGTATATCTCGAGTTAAATGCAAAACACGGCGGTTGAGTCACGTCCTGCATAATATTGACAGTGATCGCAACCTCGTATTACCATTGAGATGTTCCTGTTAGCTCAAAACTGACAGCGACCTGATGCTTTATTGCGCTCCATTTGACATGCCCTCAGTATGAGAGCTTATAATAAGGCTGTTTATATATAAATTTAAGTACCGTAACTCGGGAGATGTGTTTTTTCACTGACCATTTATTTTGGCTAATCATATTATTTGGGGCGATTTTCTTATGTTTTTTATACGAAACGTAATTATCATGTTGTCCAAATTGTAAAAACTACGTAATGTTTATAACACTAAGTACATATATAAGTTTTTTTATAGAAAATTTTAAATGCTTACACGTATCTAACCGTTAAATAACGTTTTCACTCTTCACCTTTACACGACGGGTTTTGTTAACTTAAATTGAATCCGTGTAGTTTAATTAGTCTGAATTTTTCTAATTTATACTTGTAGAAGAACTCAACTAGCCAATCCGTAAAATTACGGTAATCCTACGCAAATCCAGAAAATGTATATAATATTAACATATGAGATACTCCAGTCCATCTATGCTTTTGATCATAATATATTCATTACTTAAAATGTTCTTAGCTACCTATTTCATTTTATTTCAAAGGTTTATGGTTAACATGTTGTAACAAAACGGAGAAAAAACATACCTAGATCTGTTTCATTATGCATTTATCATGGCAAATGGAAATTAGACTCGAATCGAATTGGAATCTAACATTAGTTCTTTGACATGTGTCATTTGGCTACAGATGTGCTACACAAAAGATCGAAGATTATATATAAGCTATATTTTTTTTTTTTTTATGCTCATAAGACAAGTAAGTTCTTTTTGATCAAATTTTTTGAATACTAATGAGTCTGTAGACATAGGCAAAGTTGCGAGAATGTTTCATTATAAAACAGTAATTAAGTTTTACCCTAAATTGCCTTTAGAAAGTTCGTTTTAAACAATGATTTTATGTTGTCATAAAATAACTTTTTATTTTTATAACGAGAAATTTACTTAATATATGTACCACATTTTTAAATAACGGACATCCGAACTTAATAACTGCCTAATTGAGCATCCTCATTTTTTTAACCATTTCTTTTTTAAAATATCTTCGCTATTGTTTAGACAAATAATGGTAAAATGTTAATTTTACTTATTTATACACAAGAAATATTTTATACAGCGAGGAAATGATGCAAGCGTTAAATGTACACTGCCACAGAGACCAAACTTTTTAAATATGTTTTAACTTTGTTTTCATTACTTTTTAAATATTTATGAAGTTATACTTCTTTAGGCGCGTTATGAAAAATTGATGAGAGTGAAATTTTACGATGCGCGCGCACCGTGACACAAAATTAACAGAATGAAGTTGCCCACGGAAGATGCTACGGCATTGGACATAATTTAAAAACAACATCGAATAATAATATAATTTATGTTACACTTAATGTAAGGGAATAATAATAAATATTTATTTATTTAATTTTTCATATGTAAAATGAACTTTATTGACTATAATGACTCCAGTCTTTGATTATTTAATTGTAATTAATTATTTGCATGCAATCAAAAACTATTTTTAATAATGCCAAAGAAGTATAAAATCTTACGCGCGTACACGCACCCTTTTTTTTATTATTACTATGAAGGGTAAGTAAATTGTAAATACTGTATATTTGATTGTTATGATTACTAATAAATAAATGTTCTTTTATATATGGTTTAGGTAGTGTGAAATTTAGAATACATAAGAGAAGTTGAACGAAGGAGGTTCTACATAGAAGAAATTTTACTAGCGAACACATCAGACCACCTTTTCATATTATTCGTACAAATAAATAAGATTCAATATCAAAACAATTACCATAAAAAGAAAAACACACATAATACAGGATGGAACTTAGTTCAAAGACTAAATTATTTTTTGAGCCATTAAGCATAATTTGTACCAGGAAACTATAAATGCGTAGCAACTTCCCATCGCTCGGTCACGTAGTGCGGTCGGTGTGGCCGGTTGCCGGTCGCGACCCCCAATGTTGCCCGTTACCAACTCAAAATCCTGACTTGGTTCTACAGAACTTTTATAGCTTCATTACGCACTTTAGTTTCATATATTTAACCTAGTAAAGTATCTGTAAATAATATTTAGAAGAGAGAAACACTTGTGGCCATGCCTCACTGGAAATGAATAGCAATTATACGTATAGTATGCTATACTTAAACTCTTATATACGTTACCTATATATCTTATAATAATAGGATATCGGTTAAGTTTAACGATTAATAATTTACCCAAAACTGTCTATAAGTCAACTCGATTCGGTAAAAGGGTAATAAGTACTTTTTTGGCGGACTGAAAGCTGATCACCTATTTTCCCTATCAAATCTATATAAACAAATAATAGCAAAGTATGTTGTTAAGCGCAAACCTCGAAGACGGCTAGACCAATTGGAGTATTTTTTGTCATTATTCCTTGAACTCTAAAGCAGGTTTTTATAGAGAGAAAAATTTGAAAATTGTACGGAAAACGTAAAAACCAGGTCGCAGTGGTAATAAATAATAATCAAGCTAGTAATCAATAAAATAGATACAGAAGTAACGTCAAATGCTAAAGTTGTATTTGTTTTAGTCACGTCGTGCGGTTATCGCGGTCTGAAGTGCACCGGTGACCTCTGAACGTCGGCAAAAAAACGAGCTCAGATTTCACAATTTTCAGTTTAATGGATTATTCACGGTTCAAAAAACATTCAACATTTATCAAGATGCTCTAAAATTTCGTCCACATTTTCTATATATAACCAAAAAAGCCATTGGCGCTACATCCTCGGTTGTGCCTTAGCTTTCTATATAAATTTTCTTATTTTTTTTACATATAGGTAGGTGATGAGCCTTATGAGTCTGACACATCGATTCTGAGATCTCAGACGTGTTTGTTTGCTTATTATTCGTATGAGAAAGTATTAATTGCTCACAAATATTCTTTGTTGTACAGCCGGGGCTCGAACGTACGATCAGCATCGGACGTCAAGGCAGAAGAAAAGAAGATATCACTTAACATCAGGTGAGCCTACTGCCCATTTTCCTCCTGTTATAATAAAGTCATAATTTCTATAAGTTATTTTTATTAATTATTTGTCACTATTAATGTCCATTTTCTTAGTGTTAGCCTAGTGCGATGCCATCCGGTATGAAACCCATCAAATTCAAAAACGGATACAGTCGAGTCTCAATTCCGGAACCCAAACCGAACTCTGAACTCAGGGCATTCTATTTATATGTCGTTTTATATGGTAGTGCAGTGAGGCTACGCGGATGCTCCGGCGCGTGCGCAGACTGCGTAGTGGGCTGTCGAGGTCGCGTCGCACCGAGGAATGTCTTGCTTTACATACCTTTGTTGGATCATAAACATTGTGTCTAACTGTTCGTTTCTAATGGGGTTTTATTCGACATTAAAGCAAACTTAAATCAATCTCTTCGGAGGCTTTAAGAGAGGTAAGAGAGTCAGTGAACTATTACCCACCAGAAGACGCATATTTGTCTGCCCCTGTATACCCTTGCATGGTGGGTAGAGCAAAGGATAGACACATATTTGCCCGTTAAATTATTTAAAAAAAATCAGTGGCACTACAACCTCTTTTTAGGTCTTGGCCTCGGATTTCTGAATCTGTTTCATGATCATTTTTAAGTCTAATAAGCAAGTAGGTGATCAGTCTCCAGTACCTCCAGTTTCCTCACGATGTTTTCCTACAACGTTCAAGTCCATCGGTGCACAGATAGGGATCAAACCTACGAACTCAGATATGAAAATCGCACGCTGAAGCCACTAGGCCAACCTTGCTCTTAAATTATTACATGTTAATATTCCCTAAATTACGTTGATGTAAATACATAATAATAAGAAGTTTATCGCAAGCCCTCAATAATTATGTTAATTAATCATTTGTTCAGTACCAATTGATAAAACTTTGCATATAATTAACTTATTTGTGTTCATTAAACTAGCTTCAATGCCTGCATGCAATTTTTACAGCAATTCCGATATCCATCTTGCATATTGTATTTGCGACTTTAGCTTTGAAACTATAGAACCGAGGTACGAAATTAGTTACCTACCCTTGTTAGATTAAAGTTTCAGTATGGATACGACACTTTCTTAGAGAGTGTGTGTTACTAATTGGTGTTTTTACAGAGTATCCTTATTTGCGATGAGATAACGCAAATGTTAAGTATATGAGTATTAAATCCCTTATTACTAGAAGGGGAACGGTTATTATTTAGTAGTATAGTCGACGACATCGTTTAGAACAACATACCGCTTATATTGACCAAAATCATAGGTCCCGGCTGAATTCAATTGTATTAGGTACTTAATAACAACGTCATCGGCTGTTACGACTATCGTTTTTTACGGCCAAATATGTGTAGTCCCTTCGGTGTCGTTATAACAGATTTTGACGTAGTAACAATTTAGTTTTTTTTAAATATTAAGATGGAATTTGATTCATTTTAGTTTACTTTTTTTAATATATTAATGTACTAATAATGTTCTCTGTTTCGTATATTTTATTATCAATCTTATCTGTTTTGGCTTTGTATATTCTCTAAGCGTTTTCTTTAAAATATGCATATGTGTTATGTAAGATTACTTATAAATAAATAATTAAAATGTATACAAAAAAAATCTTTGATGAAATTTATCTGCAATAAAATCTACATTACAAAAATGTGGTGGAATATGATACTGGGCGGTTTGAACCCGCGCTCAGGCATTATTAACACTCAATAAACTTGATATAGGATTACTATATAAAACCCTAGTAATGCAAGCTTCATTGGTAAAAACCTATGGGACGATATTTCAACACTAATAAAACTTTTCCGAAGGTTCTAGCAATCTTTCGATAAATTTAAAATTTAAAATTGGCTTAAAACTATAATTCCCTGTTTATATTTTAATGAAATAATATTTCTGTTGCCTTAATATTCATTAATATTCCTTCTATTCGTGTGTTAAAAATAAATAATTCAGTGGCACTATAACCTTTAGGTCTGGGCCTTAGATTACTGTATCTGTTTCATGATCATTTGTGTAATAGGCAAGTAGGTGATCAGCCTGACACACGCCGTCGATTTTTTGGGTCTAAGGCAGGATCGTTTCCTCACGATCTTTTCGTTTACCGTCCGAGTAAATGTTAAATGCGCACATAGAAAGAAAGTCCATTGGTGCACAGCCGGGGATTAAACCTACGACCTCAGGTATGAGAGTTGCACGCTAAAGCCACTAGGCCAATTCTGCTCTTAAAAAGTTATAGTATATTTCTGTTTATTTGTGTTTTCTAGTCTTACTTTAATAACATTTTTATTTATGAAGTAATTTTAAGGACACATATGTATAACTTGTATTTCTTTATATACGTTCCAATGTATTGGTGATTAAGATAATTTATAAAAGTTGCGTTAGGCCATACAGTAAGTATAATTTATTCAAGTCCAGGCGTACATAATATACCAAAAATATGTATGACAAAGGTGACGCGTGTCACGCGTGACAGGGAGGTACTTCCGGGGCAATCGTGATTAATATTTATAGCCTACCTAAGAATATTTGATTTTACTAAAGAGCTACATACAGTACACCAAAGTTAATCTGTTTAATAAAAGGACTAAATATTGTATTATATCAAGTTAAGCTTAATTAGTCTTTATAAGAGAAAGAAAGCTCTTCAATACTCGATACAAACAAATGGATCTCAAACTTGGGCGCCTACTAATGCGCAGAATATAAAGCTACAAGTGTGTCAAAGATCGATGAACGATGAGAGGCAAGAAAAGAAGAGACAAAATAAATAATACAGCTTTAAGGCACCTAAGGTAAGAGATGTTACAATAAAAACAAATTAACTAAATGGAAATAGGCGAGGAACAGAAAATTTGAGCATAAAAGTACTAAACTGGTGCCCAAGGTACAGCAAATGAGGAAGACAACTTAGAAGGAGAATAGACCAAATTAAAGAAACAATAGGTGTGGCAGAGAGTAGCTTAGTGCAGAGAAGAATGGCGGAATTTGAACGAGGTCGTTGCCAAAAAAGATACCTAAAAGAAGATAGAAAAAAAACATGTTTAAATGTAAAAGTATGATTAAAAAGGCTATTATTATTAGTCTTTTAAAATACATCGCTAAAGATTCAAAATGCTTTATAAATATTGTAACTGTTTAGTTGTGACACTTATTATATAAAACAACCATTAAGATGTGATCATAAATGATGTAACAAAAATAACAATGCAATATTAGATCAGCATAAATATAATGTAATCTATTGTATTTTGTTACACTTGTTTTTATCTATGTATTCGCTCATAGTATACACACTGCCCACAACAGTAAAGAAAAGCTCATATATGAGTTATATGAGCTTTTCTATCCACAGTAATCGATTTAGTATACGAAATATAATAAATATAATTTTATCTGAAATAATATTAGTAGTGTAGTGAAGCTTCAGCGTGCGACTCTCATCCCTGAGGTCATAGCTTCGATCCCCGGCTGTGCACCAATGGATTTTCTTTCTATGTGCGCATTTAACATTCGCTCGAACGGTGAAGGAAAACATCGTGAGGAAACCGACATGTCTTAGACCCAAAAAGTAGACAGCGTGTCAGGCACAGGAGGCAGATCAGCTCCTTGACTATTAGTATGAAAATTTATCATGAAACAGATTCAGTAATCAGAGGCCCAGACCTAAAGAGGTTGTAGCGCCACTGATAATCATATTAGCCTTAGTAACTTACTTCTATTAACTTCGTTTGTTTTTCAATTATGTATAACATAATAAATTATTTTTAATTATTATAAGTATCCTTGCAGACTCCTTGAATGGAGACCTCGGTAGAACAAAAGACCGCGCGGCCGCCCACCAACTAGGTGGACTGACGACATCGTAAAGGAGTTTGGTTCCCAGTAGTTACAGAGAGGCCAGTGCAGGGCATACTGGAACATGGAGGAGGCCTACGTCCAAATAAATAGGCTGATATGATTCTAATGCATCATGATGATGATGCTGATTATTAGAAGGAGGGCTTTACGCACTGTTTGGGTCAGCGGACAATTATTTGTAGCTATAAGATATGTCTGATTATCACGATGATTTCCATCGCATGTGTGCACGCACTCTCTGTTTCTTGGCTGAGAAACTAATTGATATTTGCCAAATTCAAGGTTTACATTCTCAGACACAAATTTTGGCCTATTTCTGATGGTTTTATGTCTATGAATACAAATCTAAGGAAACGTCTTTTCATTTTCCTTCTAAAAATATATTTTGCAAATAAATTCTTCTTACAAAGCGACTTAAGCTTAAGCTGAAAACTTTATTTCTTCGCGTAAAGAATCTAAACGTGAATGGAGATTTTTAATACTTAGAATTGTATTTATTAATATAAATAAAAATGAATCGCAAAATATATTGCTAAAAACCTAAAAATCCGTTTTAATGAGAGTTTTATGAGATAGCATAGCATATGTTGGTATGTAGCCACTTAAAAGGTAAGCTAAGTACAAAAAATCATAGTAGCGAAACGAAGTTCGCGGGAGCAGCGAGTTCTTAGTATATATTAATAGCTAATTAAATAGATCACATTCAATAACGTAACCTTGTTACGGCGGGTGTTATGTATATTGCTTATGTTTTCGAAGTAAGAACTGTCCAAATGCTTAAATTTTCTCAACTCCGATTATATATTGTAAACTCAAACTCAAATTATCTTTATTCAAGTGGGTAACCAAGTACACTTTTGAATCGTCAAGTTAAATTAATCGTAAATTTACATTTACTACCAGTTCGCAAGTCAAGGGCGTAGAGCGGGTAAAAAGAACTGGCAAGAAACTTTCCGCCACTCTTATTAATCGCCACGTATTGTCATACAAGTTGTTTGAACTGGAGCAAATCAATCCCAAGGATTAGGATCATTTAAGTAGTCCTCAAATTTATAAAAAGCTTTGTTGATTAATTTTCGTTTAACGAGGGCTTTGAATTTATTTAGTGATAATTCTCTAATTCTCTAATTTAATTGTACAATAGACTTACATTAGTAAATCATTCTAAACTTAAAACAATATTGCTCTGAATGAGATGCATATCATTAAATTGCGTGAACCCCTAGTGAAGCTAAAATGTGATGTCCAATGTAAATTATTAAATTATTGGCCTTACTGGAAGATTAAATCAATAATAGTATTTCGCTTTTGTTCAATAATAACAATAAAAAAGTACAAGTAATAGGCTACTACTGATATAAAAATTTTCTGTTAATTACCTTACTTATAAGTTTAAGTAATATAAAAAATAAACCTTACAGTACTAGCTGACTTCGTTAAAAAATATTTGCTCGCGAGAATTGGATAATTGGAAATCTATTTGAAGACGTTTCGTATTTGAAATATTAGGGACAGTAATGACCCATAATGGGGTAATGGGCCATCACTCACGTCAGAAACTCGTCACGGATCAACTAAAGTGTCAGATATTAGGATAATTATACCCAATTATATCAATTATTTCGATTGATGTACAGTACAAAAATATATGGTCTTACGAAAGGAAAAGTAGGGTAGAGCGGGGTTAGTTGAGCATAGGGGCAAGTTGGGCAATCGAAATATCTCGGAAACTATTCATCTTACGCGGAAGTATCAAATAGCGAAAAGAAGGAGTCGTAGGAGGGGTAATCATCGCACGATAGCTAGTGGCAGCTCGACGAGTGAGTGAAGTGTCACGGCGTTTTGTTTATTTTGTGACCAAAAAGTAAAAACATTGTTTATCGCAAGTTTTCGTCTGTCTTTGTCAAATGTTCTCTGTTTCCAATCAGGACAGTGTTAATCTTCCAGAAGATTATTGTATTTTTGATTTGTAAATAGGATTTGGGTCTAATTCTAGGCATTTTTTTACAATCCCACTTTTCTTTTAAAATTCCGGGTTGGGGTAAGTTGAGCAACTATAGCTCAACTAACTCCACGACTTAAAAAACTAATGAGTAATGACTCTTTTATTTTTGTTTGGATGCTTACAAGAGGAGGAGATGTTCTTACACTACTGAATACTTAAATAATGCTGCAAAGGCTGTCCACGATGAGGGGAAAAGTGTGAATACCGCCGCTAAAGAATTCGGTATTGGTTGACTTTTAAATAAATTAAATGAAGGTGATGATTCATTTATGGGCTATACAACACCGAGGGAAGTATATCCTCCCTCACAGAAGGACTGTTTGAAAAAATACTTGCTACAAATGGAATTTTTCTCCAAAAGACGACCATCGCCTTACCTAAGAGTGTGCTGCTAAATTTGGCATTGAAATTCCACCCAACTGAATTGCAAATAAGATGGCCGGAAAATAATGGTTGATGATGTTTTTAAAACAAAAAAATCGTAGCTATCCATACAAAAACCCGAACCCACCAGCCTTGGTAATCTTTTTTAGAAATTATCGGAAGTAATGGATAGATATGGATGCTCATGTTTTGTTGATTCTAGTTTCGGTTATACAAAGAAAATTTTGTTGTTCTCTCAATAAAATACTATAAATAAAAAGCTGACTGTCTAATACATATTTTACTACATCTCAAGTTAAGATAGAACCCATGGTTTGGCCTAGACATTCTTAGTGCTCAACTTGCCCCATACCCTTGCTCAACTTACCCCACCTATGGGGTACATTGAGCATACTTGACTTTCTGCATTTAAACATCTGTAGCTATTATATTGGACTTGTTACAAAAAAATACTATGGACACTTTTGTTAAGGGATAAATTACTAATCCATCAGGACACATAACAACTCATTGAGACTTATCATTGAGGAGCTATATCCAAGCAAGTGAAAAATTGCTCAACTAGCCCCGCCCTACCCTACTAGGTACTACAAGATTTTCCTGGTTTCTTAACAGTTTAATAAAAGTAAACTTATAGTCGATGTTAAGGAAAATCAATATTAATTTAGACATTTCCTTCTTAATATATACCTATACGTTCGGAGTGAACAAAATAAAAACTTTTTCATGTGATAGTATTTCAAATGGAATTTATTATAGGAAAATAAAACTGATTGTTTTTAGTTGGATACTAAAGGGAATATATTGTAATAATTATAATTAATAAAAATAATCGTTTAAACGTTTCAATTAATTAACAATTACTACGGAAACTCATATTAAACCATATAATAAAAAATAATTTAAATGAAAACGGCTTTCTCAGTTACCCAAACAAATTTACAAGTAGACAATAATTTTCCTCCAAAAGCCCTACAACTTCAAGATGAGGTGCAGGTAATCGGTACTTAAATACAAAATTCCGTAATAATAAAATTCCAATGATAAAGAACAACCAAAAAATTAGTTGCGCTCATTCTAAAACTATTAAACCTTGGTTAACGAAAAGTAATTAATATTTTTACAACACCACAAAACAGTTTTCTCTCGTCAATAAAACCGTACATAAATAATTCAAACATACCATTTGAACGATAAACTTGGACCGAATTCCACGCGGAAAAGTTGCAAAACATACCTTTCAGGTATTTCCAAATGCAGTTTTCCGCTGCCGAAATGTTCCTCAGTGTGTCCGAAAGAAACAGCTTGAAGGGTCACCAAAAACACTACGAAACACAGTCTTACACTCGAGTTCGAACACTCGTGCATCGATCTCACTTATCACTTGCGAATGCACGTGGACAATGCGTTCAATGTTTATGAAATATGCGACCAAAGCGCGCGAAACAGTCAAGCGGACTGAGAGCCTCTGAGCTCTGACTCACGTCACACACGCCTAGCACTCAACAGGTGAAAATGCAACAGTGTGGTGTCACTAGCGACCGACCCGGCATGTGGAGGTGACTCGGGTGAGCTGCGTGTGTGTGAGTGGACCATTTCGTTCGTGTTAGGCAGATTTATTACGCGTTCGCTGTGTGTGCGTGATATTTGCAGGTGATATCTATTGTACATACGCGGTCACAAGTCATGTGAGCGTGTGTGCGTGCTACCTGTTTTGCCCCCGCAACTTATCAGTTTTGTTCTTTTAGGGTTGTGTAAGAAAATGTATTATCTTATAAGACATTCATTTTGCTTGTTATTGTTTTATACTGGTAGTCGTTGCGCGGTAAACAAGCTGTTTAAATTGGAGCCACGTGAAACTTGTATTGCTACCTGCGGTATTTTAATTTGTTTTGTTGTAATACTTGCGTTATTACTGATATTGATACGTTAGCCTACTTAAAATATGGCCAATGTGAAATCAAGAGCAAAGTATATGAAAGTTTGAGAAAATGAAAATGCCTTTTGGTATAAATTCAGAGAGTTACATGTAAATTGTTTAAAAAATACTGTTCTAGATTATATATGATAAGCCGGAGAAAGCTAGGAATTATTCTTCTTTTGTTTTGTTGCATAAATATTTGTATGTACAAAACTAATAAAATGTCGATAAAAAAACGTGTATGTACTTATGTACACGGGTTAGAAGTTATACTTCTTTGTCGTAACAAGTTTCGCCTGATTCTACGTTTGTAGAAAAAACAATAGAAAAAATTTACTCTCATGATTTTTCACTAACGCGCCAAAAAAAGTATAACTTCAAAAAAACTAAAATGTCGACTATACCTAACTTCAGGGTGTCGGTTTTTTGTGACGCGCACATCTTAAAAACTTACTCTGATCATTTTTCTCTAACGCCCCAAAAGAAGTATTTAACTTCAAAAATCAAACAATATTATATGTTCTGCGAAAACGTGACTTATGTACATTATATGTGAACTATATACCTAAACGCTAAGGTCACGGCTTAACCGCTAAATATACCTATTAACAGCTCATGTCACTAATGTCACCTTGACGTAATGACACTGTCATTCTCGCTTTAGATAAAGGATCGAAATTGTTTTCTGTAATTAAAAAGGGAACTTGGTACAAGGTCATAAAATTGAAAATCGGTCGTCAGTATTATTTAGTTATTAGAATCTTTTATAAGTATTTTGATGGTATCAGAATGATGTATTTTAAGATATTAGTCATCTTATTTTCGACTTTAATACGTGGGAATAAAATAAAAAATCAAGTGCAGAAAGTTGATTATTTATGGTGTTTTGCTAAGTCCGGAAAAATCGTGATCGTTGTGTGTACGAGTATTGTAATAATTTGTAACTAATTAGTAGGTTAAGTAAAATGATTATCACTTATAAGTTATATTGAAATTTATTATTTTCAAGTTTTTTGTTAGTTTGGATGAAACGAGAAAGGTCATCAGTTGTCTCTAGCTACGATGTATAAATAAGTATTATGTAGTATTTATTAAGTAAAGTATCTTAAATTATTAATGTGTCAAATAGAAGTGATTAGCTGCCCACGAAACATGGATTCCTAGTGTGTGGGCTAGTGCTTCTTTTTTAACTATAGATACATGAGTGTAATAATGTTTTATTTTAATTCTTCTTTAAAAAACAATTCAATAATATCAATTATTGTGGCAGTAATGAAGACGTAATTCCAATGTAAATATACTATAGCAATGTTGGTATAAATAAATGCATAATCTTAATATATATAAATTACGCGTCACGTTGTTTGTCCGCTATGGATTCCTAAACTACTCAACCAATTTCTATTTGCACACCGTGTGCAGTTTGATCTAACTTAAAATATAGGATAGCTAACTTCTTAATTTATATCCGCAATATTATTTGTTTATTATTTGACAGTCACAATTCAAACAGATGGGCTCTGTGTCGAAAGTAGGTACCAACGTTTCACATAAGCTACAATGTAATGGCATAACCACCAAAAAGTATGGTGGTCCCCGTGACTGGTGATCTCCTACCCTTGAATAGTATATTACTATGTAATATAACAGAAACCTTAGCCACAGCAACGCTTGGCCGAGTCTCCTAGTTTAAGAATAATTTAATTCATTCTACTGGTCTATCACATTCTTCATGTTCTTAATTATTATTAGCAGTGGTAAGTCGTTAACCATTGTTCTCAAGATTGGGATCGCTGGTCCGATCAAGTAAAGGCCCTTACAGGTCTTACTGTCACTCACGCGCAGAGGCTTGCCGAAGACCCCCTGTCTTCGGCAAGATTGTTGTGCGGCACCTCTAACACGACCTTCAGAAATAAAGAGAGCGACTGTGAAAGGTAAGCATTGTAAAAACCTTGCGTGTCAATGGATCAAGAATCGCTGACAGTACAGAAAATTGTCAAGTGCATTAAAAAAATAAAATTGACACCGAAATGTGACCATGTGTATTGAGGGGGTTACAAACCTAATTATTATATTAATTTAATACATGTTTTTCGTATCGTAGTGAACACAAACTAATTTTATAATTACTAAATCCATTGCTTCTTTAGTAAGTAACATTAAATATTTTTTAAATAAAAAACACGAAGAAATTAAATTAAAAAGGACAATCGATTTCAAAGTGTAACAGGAGCTACTATGGACATCCAGAACTATGACCTACTAAATTTATCTATTTCGTATTCCTACAGCTTACACAAATTATATACAACAAAAACAATTATACTAAACATATAGCCTTAGATGGAATACATATTGAACACTAAAAGGTTCAAACATTTACGTAAGGAATAAATCAATAAAAATTATTAAATACATAATACCTAATTCGGCTGTGTGTGATGGTGTGAAAGTGAGAGTGTGTATGTGGGGTGTGCTTATGATGCTGGTGATTTAGCGCTATAGATATTCTTAATGTTCTCCTTTTAAGCATATTCCGCGATAGCTTAAACAAGTCAAGACTTATATTGCTACGTCATGGCAAACTGAACAACATACCTTTATTAACATTGATGAATATTGGTGTATGTCCCTAAAATGTACCGCTATAATGAATATTGTATTCATACACCAAGATTCTTGTATCATAGTGCGCCGATAGCATTCTATTTTAATTTATTCCTGAGCGCAATTAAGGGCATGTACTGTAACAATGGCGCGCGGATGCGACAATTGTCCTATCTGCATCTAACACAACCTGTACTTAACCTGCACAGAATACAGTTGGAAAATAAAACGCGTGAGTAATTTTTTACTCTGCTTGTGGGTATCCCAAATATTTAGTATGTATTTAAAAAAGGATATAATTAGTATATTCTTCATTTGTTTCTTTTGACACAATAGTGTCAATAAACGTGAATGTGTAATGATTTGGCATTCTGATAAACAGTAAACTACAAGCTCTCACCTTTTCAGAATGCCAAATCATAAAATGACTGCTTCACGACTGATTTGAGAGTGACCGCCGATGCGAAAACCGCTGTGTGAGTTCGAAAAGTGAGTTACAGAATCGCAGGGCTGCACGCACCTCGTCGCGAGTTCCACGCTCACGCTGCGTCGCGTCGTCCACCTCGCTCGGCTCACGTGACCTTCTTTCCTTGAAGCTAGGAAGTGTCTCTGCTGTAAAACATTAATTAAGCCCCTTGTGACCCGTCCGATCTATCGGTTCATCGAAGCCTTTTAAAGAACTTTGGAAGGTTATTGTTTTTTAAAGTAAAACGGATTTTATAATTATATTTAACTGATTGTGATTGTATTTTTGTATGTGTACTTTAATCAAATAAATGTTTTCTTTCTTCCATAAGTACTCACAAAACTCAACTCACCTTTTCACGAGTATATGTCAGATTTATATCTAAAACAGTTAACTATATTTTAATAGAAACATACCTCAAAAAGCTCTATAACATTCACTATCAATTTATCTAACTGAAATCAATTTTAATATGAAATTTAAATATATTATTGTGAACGGCAAAGGCCAAAGCCACTGTTCATAATAACCTGTATTGATCTGGGCTAATCAAAACGTTTAATTATGGAAAAACGTGCAGTTAAAGCTAACCAATTTTCTTTAAACCAGAGACTATAAAACATATCTTTCAATTCTATAACTTATTTCATGATGAAAATGTGATGCATAATTTTAATTATTAATAATTGACAATTTTAATTATTGTTGTTTATAAAAAAAAGTTTTTTGTTTTTGCTTATCATTTCCAAATATTAGGTTCTATTAAAGGGCCGTAAGGGCTCAATCATCATATATGTATACTCTTTGTTGTATTTTAAAATAAATACTTCAAAAAAATTATGTATCAAATTTTTCTTTGACTTGTTCTCAAACTTACGTACTAAACAGTGAAATATCACCCGTACTAAACGTAATGGATTTGACATACAACAGTCCCATTTAGGTGAAATCACGACTGTGGATAATACGAAGGTATTTTTAATATCAACGTAAGCTATTTAGATCATGTACATAGCTCTTGTTACATCCTGCCTACTGTTCAATGCAACAAATAAAAAGCAAGAACTAATAAGCGACCAGCTACAGGCCTATCTCAAAAGTAAATCATCGAGCGGAAAGCGCTAGAAAAAAACATGAACCTGATGATACGTGTTCCAGCAATTTATTATCTAGATAACAGGTTCTAGAATGAACTTAATAATATATTGAGCTCGTTCTATAATTTACAAGTAAGTTATCTAATGCAATGCTAAATGCTAGGGAGGAGGAATTTATGAAATAAAGAATACATCGTTAATAGGTAGCTGAAGTCATTATAAACATTAATAAACTTATGTGAAGAGGAATAGAAAAGTGAAGCAAGAAAGTATTAAACTGGTGGACAAGGTAATCGCAAAAGAGGAAGTCAATTTAGAAGGTAGAAAGAGGAGATTAAGGAAACAGCAGGTACATGGCGGAGAGTGGCACAGTGAAGACAGAATTAGCGTAATTTTAACGAGGCTTTTGGGAAAAAGAGCACACAGATACCTAGAAAGGATCTATCTATCATCTAGAAATATAAATGTATTAAAATGTAAAGTATTTGAAATAAAAGGATTTTAGGATGTAGAGCAACTAAAAAAATTAGATTTTTATGTAATCAAAGATAAGTTTCGAGTTCCATCATCGGGATACCATGGGTATCAAACATGTGGTAGACCTAGCTCACAGCGTACTGTCCCCGAGACCAAACTTTTAATATATTTTAGTTTTATATTTATCCATGTTTATTCATGTAACTAAAAAAAACAATCAAATATACAGTAATTACAATTTTCTTAACCTACATAAAAAATTCAGTGGCGCTAAACCTTTTTAGGTCTGGGTCTCAGGTTTCTGTAACTGTTCATGATCATTTGTTAATCTAATCGGGAAGTAGGTGATCAGCCTCCTGTGCCTGGCACACGCCGTCGACTTTTTGGGTCTAAGGCAAGCCGGTTTCCTCACGATGTTTTCCTTCACCGTTCGAGCGAATGTTAAATGCGCACATAGAAAGTGATAAATAAATAACAATGAAAACCTCATTAAGCGTGTAAGACTTCGGTCGCAACAAAAAGGGCTTACGACCTTGACACCAGACAGATCTTCATAAACTGCAGCTGAGAACCATTTTAATCAGACAACAATTCTTTGTTGTCATAATCATTCGTTAATTTCAGTTAATTAACAGTAATTTGCCTTTTTGGCTCACCTGTTAAAAAGCATAATTTATTACGTATCTAGAACCAGCGTATTAATTTGTTTAATATATAAAGAAATTTAAATATTTAAAAAATTGAATTTTTACACATTACTAGTAAAAGCTCATATTGGAAGTGTATTTTTTTGTAAAATTTATTTTCAAATTGTAATGTATTTAATAAAAACTATATCGTATTTTTTACTATATAAAATGCATTATGTGCTGTAATAAATAATAAATAACATCCTACATATTGTAAATAACATACAATTATATAAGGAAGAAGAATTATTTATCTGAAAACGTAGAAAGCTCTATTGTAATAAAAATCCAATGAACTCTGCTTTGCAAATAGCGCAAGTTCTATAACAATTAATGTTAAACAGCTGCAAGATGAAAGGTCACTTCCCCATTCCAAATTTGAAAGCTCAGATTAACTATTACCAGTCAAGTATGGCGAGAACAAGCTACTACATAAAGTTACGTAAAACATTCTAAGACAATTCATTAAACGCATTCCATACATCCCTTAACAGGGTTACCACATAATACAATTTATTAAATATTGATTACTTAATTAGCTTGAACAGTGGCAGTCAGTTTTAGCTTAAATTACATAGACTTTTGGTGATAATGAATTAATTTTCTACGTGACAATGTCTAATAAATCGATGAACGCACGAAAAAGCATGGCTCGTTGTCCCGTTACGCTCATTGTCCCATTGCGCTCATTGTACGCTTGCGCCAAATATATTTCTCTTTCATTCGATTGGCCTATGCGTCCGAGGACTCACTCCTTCTTTTTATCCATACAAAATAGTGATAATTCGATAAATATTATTCAATTTTATTCATCAATGTTTAATTTCATGAATGTTTTGTTATGACTTTGTCAGGATAAACTATCGTCCTAACTAACCATTTTTTTTTAGTTCTATTAATTAGCGCTCAGTCTTATGTGTCTTGTGTTATACTCAGTTTTTAATGGGTTAAAGTAGTAGTAATTGGTAATAGTAAGTTTAACATAAAATGTAAGTTATATTAAATGTTATAAGATATTTTAACAAATACCTAAAGAACACTTTTATAATCAAAAACCTCAGGAATTTATTAATAAAAATAATTATATAAAAACCATACTTACACAATAAAAAATTGCATTTATTTCTGAGAAACTTTAATTTAATGAATGAAACAACGTGCTATTCTTAATATACTGACAGCCCTACTGTGTTATAATTGCCCCGATTTTCATTATTACTGTCATAAAACAATGCTTTAATCAGATTAAAACAAATTTATTCGTACACTTAAATGTGACAAAGTATCACTGAATAAATCGTATGAAGTGATCGATTTATGTGTACTTTAGTATAATTTTGCGCTAGCATTCATTCTTAATATGTAAAGGCAGTAATTCAATAATAATTGATGCGATAGTGGTCTTATAGTGTAAGTGTTTGTAATGTAAATAAGGCTTATAATTGGATGCAAGGGTGTGTCGTTTCGGGTTGATTAGATCGGTCGGAGAGCGAAGGTCGTTGAAGGTTGGCGCGCTTTTCCGCGATCAATAGTATTAGATTATACAAGATGGCGGGAGCGGCGCGTGCGCAACCCGTACTTTGTTGGAGCGGTAATATGCCGCTTCGTTATAGTATTTTTACGGGAGTTATATTCACATGTGCTGTGAATAGATAATAGTAAATCCTTTACGATATAGAAACTTTTGTGTTGTAAAAACTCACAATTAACATTACGATCTACATATAAAACGATCTGTGAGTCTGTTAGAATAACTACGATCGCAGATTGTAAAAAATATACGTTTCCATTAGACACCAAACGCTTTTATAAGCGTTTAATGACGCAGCTATTCAACTTCTTGATACCACGATCCTAGTGAGAAGATTGAAAAGGACAAAAAAATCGAATTTGTGAATTAGTGTGAGTGCACGTCAGTCTTAAGTCGTAAGTGGACAAAGTACACAAGAACAGAGTATCTTCAACTTAATAATTGAGACTGAAAGTAGTGTTATTGGACACTTTCTTATGTTACATCTTTTTAGGTAAATTAGGTTAGTTTTAAATTACTTATTAGTCTTAAGTAAGGCTAAATCGTAATGCTAAATTGTGTATTTTTACAGAGATAATTTATTTAAAAAAATATATAAAAGCGTTTAAAAACATTAACTTTCTAACACTAAGGTCATTTCAGGTTACACATTTCATTCATTTACTCGCTCACTCACTCATGCACTCAGGTGTGTTGAAAACAGTTAAAAAAATAAAAATAGTTTAAAAAAAAGATGTAATATTATAATTAAGTTTGCTATGAAAGAGCTGGCAACTCCGACATGGGTATTTCTTTACTTAAAAGAGTTCCTAAATCTAACACATTATCACGAACTTTTGTCAAATGAATTAACACATTTTTATATTATTTATTCAGAAACTCCCGTTGGTCAAAATCAAATACATTTTTTACATACCAGAGTCTCGCTTTAAATCTTAACCTAACTTCAAATTCAAACTGTTAAATCCTGTGGCATTTTATAGACCCTTATTTAGCTTAACTTAGATAATAATAAATGCGGTTTTAATGCTACAATACAACGGGCACGAAACTATATTACAAATGGAAGCTTATTAGTTATTACTGTGTCGATAAATAATGGTTATTTATAAGATTGTTCAGATTGTTGATATTCGAAATTAAATCAAAGATTTAGATGTAGATTGGTTTTGTGTTTGATTTAGTTGGTTATTTTGTAAGTCCTTGAGGGTCGTGTTTTGTTTTGTATAAGTTTATCTAGAGCAGTGTTGGCCTGATGGCTTCAGCGTGCGACTCTCATCTCTGAGGTCGTAGGTTCGATACCTGTAATGGACTTTCTTTCTATGTGCGCATTTAACATTCGCTCGAACGGTGAAGGTAAACATCGTTAGGAAACCGACATGTCTTATACCCAAACAATCGACGGCATGTGTCAGGCACAGGAGGCTGATGGAAGTATGTAAGCCTCATGTACTTGAAATAAATCACCAGGCAAAAAATGTATAGATTTAATTATGTAAACCAAAGTTCAACTTAGAAATTGACAGTCAATTATCAAATATCAATAGGTGTGCCAATTTCGTTAATCAGTTTAAAAGATAATTTACAAAGGTTAAAGATCACTGATGATTAATTATATCCTTTATTCATATTAAACGGATATTCATAATTGAGATTTCTTAATTTAAGATTCTATTGATCCTATTATGATTACGTAATAAATTACTCGTATTTCATAAATATTTAAAACGATATATACACTTTTTCATTCGTGGTAAATCTAATTAAAAGTCAATATGTTTTGTAATTATTTAATTCTAAAGCGAAAAATAAAATCATCGTAGCACATTATTTAGTAACGGAAAAACAGTGTTCGTTTTCCTGAGAAATAACAATTGAACATTAAAATTTGTTAAATCAGAAGAATAATGTATGAACAGTATGCTGTAGCTTTCATCTTAAAGTTTTCCATTAATAGTTTTCTGACAAATAAATATACTTAGTAGAACCGAAACTATTGCCTCTAGGTCGCACATTAAAAGAACTTCTTAACCGAATATAATCGCGCATTAGTTACATAACATAAATAACGCGTTTCTAGTACATTTCAGCAGGGTGAGCTTTTCACTAAAGAACTTTTATTTCCATAGTCTGTCAAAGAAAAGTATTTCACGCATCATAATTCAGAAGAAAGCCAATAATTTTAAGACAATAAAGTCTTAAAACCTCATACATATTCTCATCAATATCCAAGTTCTAATAACACTATATTATTTCTAGCTGCTGTAAGGCTGTATTTCTACGCAGAGGAACAATCGTTCATCGTATACGATCGTAATTATCGATAGCACAACACTAATTCTAAGGTCGATATCTTTGTCGATATCCATGACCGGCAACTTGTTAACAAGGTACAGTAATGTAAGTTATCATCTAAGATTATTGCTACCTAGAATATGAACAATTTTATAGATAACATTCGCTGTAGTTATCTGGTATTTTTGAGGTTCATTGGGCAAGGGGGTAGATCTATTACTAGCTGTTTTATAGATTATTTTTCATGAGAATTAGTCCACTGTATCTAGGACTCTGATTTGGCCATCGGCATTAATTCCACCTGCTTCTAGTTATAACACCGTATGCGGTAACCATCCATGAAGTAGGAGTTTCTTTGTTTAATTTTCTTGAGTAAATTTGGATGTTAATATCAAAAAACTTATCTATACAAGTAAACTGAAAGTTCAATCTAATGGTTCTCGATTGTTTTTGTTTTTATAGAACAGGGGGTGGCCAGGACCCTCTCATGCCAGAGGGCTTGCGGGTGCGTTGCCGGCCTTTTAAGAATTGCTCTGCACTTTTGCACATTAACTATTTCAAGAAAAGAGCGTACCAATTCTTAAAAGGCCGGCAACGCACTCGCGAGCCCTCTGGCATTGAGAGTGTCCATGGGCGGCGGTATCACTTAACATCAGGTGAGCCTCCTGCCCGTTTGCCCCCCGTTCTATACAAAAAAAAAATGTAAGCCGTACCATACATTTAATGAGCAACGTTTCACGTCCTCAAAAAGCAATATTCGTCTCTTTCCCATCAAACTGTATTTATGAAAAGAGACAAAAGAGGCTGATATGTAGTTCCAAATGCCTTATTTGTAGAATTCGAAAGCTTATCAGTTCCTGATTAAGTCATAAACTTAATCTAAGTCTTGTACTTTCACGTGACCTAAGAACAAAACCTATAGGAAAGTGCTCCACTTCCAAACGGACATCGCCCCCCGCACTACAGAACTGTTGATGTTATATACAATGTAATTGTTTTAAACAACTTCAGACAAAAGAAGTATCAGTTAAACCTGTATGTGTTGTTGGAATTTGACAATATTTGGCTATAATGTATGTATGTCTACAAACGTTTTGGAAACTAAAATTATATTAAGATATTCCAACTTTAATTCAACAGTCGAAATTTTATCAAAGTCGGCTCGTTATAAAGTATATATGTAGTTATTTTACAGTGGGCAATATGGAAAATTAATTTATATTTTATTTATTCAATGTTCTAATATTTTTGTTGTGTATGTTAACAAAACATGTAAAATATAACCACTCCGACGTGTATGTCATGGTTATTGGGTTTTATCTAACTATGACACTAATTATGAGGATTTTGATATATTCCACCTTACCTTACGGATGTTAGGAAATATTTGAAGAGGCGGAAGACTTTTACTTTCTTCTTTTTAGTTTTTTCTTTGAAATATGAAGTATTAGTTGTTGTTGTTTAATGTAAAATTTCAGTTTTCTTATTTTCTTTTTGTGTATTAATGTACTTACTTATGTTTTCTGTTCATATATATTGTTTATCTATGTAATCTGTTTTGGCTTTGCATATTGTCTAAGTGTTTTGTTTTATAATATGCATGTTAGCTGTAATATTACTTATAAATAAATAGGTCCTATGTAATTTAGAGTTTATTTAATAACAAATTTGTTTTATTTCGCCAAAAAAGGCTTTATGATTATAAAGTTTGAGACAAAATGACGACTTTGTCACTATATATTTAAAATGTATAATTTTAGAAATGTTGTATAAACTAAAAGTAGGTTAATAATATGGTGTACTAAAATTAATTTAACTAATAAATATGTAATAACTAAAATTTGTATGAAACCCCTTTTCATACTATAACTATATAACTAAAACTTCTACCCCTTACATTGCCATTCTTGACAAAATATCGCAACTTTGATCCCGCTAGTTTCCGAATCTGCAAACCTCGGACTTACCAGATTATTCTTCTATTTCTCGGATACGAAAACGTCAAAATCACTCCCCGCCCAATTCTCTCCCGTCCAAATAAATAAAATGCATATCAATTATGTATTCTATAGTAGCTCTTATTACGTTCTTATATATCTAAGTACACCTGATCGGAATGACCCCATCACCCCTTAACCATATACAAGCATTGAGACCAAGGATAATTTACATTATCGAGCCAATTTCCATACATTTCCATGATGACAATCTAAATAAATTGTATTCAGAGGACCAGGGTTATCAAATAATCTGTCTTATATTGTGACTGATAACAAAATGATTTTGTACTTCTTTATATGGTATATTATTTCGGCCATACAATGCAAAAGCGATGAGAACTTGGAGAAACTGATCCTGCCGTTCCGTTCACCAACCAGATGGACCGATCAAGTAAAAGACTCGTCCTCAAAACTGTACACTGTCATAAGAGACGCGCTGGAGCGAAGCGAGTAGAAGCTGATAGTCCGCTCCAGACGCTTTCTTGCTGACCACAACGCGACCCTCAGACATGAGCTGACGATTAAAGAGAGAGATATTTCTAGAAAGAAGACCAGAGGTAATGAAGAAAATCGCCTAGTTTACTGACTTTTTCTTTCGCTACCCTTGATTGGATTAAAAACAATGATGATGCTGACAGATTTTATTCGGTGGTCCCCAGTTGAAGATTTAATAAATAGTTTTTAATGTTGTTTTTTATTCCTTTTTACAAGATCTTTTGGTTCCTTCAGCGGGCGGCTATCATCGTAAGAATCCCGGCTATGTACCAGTAGACTTTTTATCTATGTGCATTTTTTAACACTCGCTCATGCGGTAAAGTATAACATAGTGAGTCATGCCATAGACCAAAAAAAAATCAAAGGTGTGTTAGGTATAAAACCTGCGTGCCTATTAGAAAAACAAAGGATTACGAAACATATACATAAATCTAAGGCCTAGACCAAAAAGGTAGTAGTGCCTGTTTTCCTTTTAGTACGCATTACTATAAAATATTTCATACGCTTATAACTAAAGCTAAGCTAGTATCAAAATGCCATCTTTTCTTATCAGTAGCAAACGACGGAAGGCCTGCGGGGGCGACCATTGGCCCGTCAAGTGCACGTCGAAATTACTGCCTTACATTTTGCAGTTAGCCTTCGTGGGCAGGGAACTTAAACATTTCGCTGTAAATTTTAGGCCTTATTAAGCTGATATATGAAATATGCCATTTGATTAATTAATTAAGTCATAGCACAAATTTAAACAGGTGATTTTGGTATTGCCTTCCTGTCAATAACCTGGAACTGTCAATAGCGATAGCGATACCGACTTCAATGTAGACTTCTCGATGAAAACTTTGAGAGAATTAAATTGAATACAAATACATTGCGACTGACTCTTTATGAAGTTAATGCATATTGGTGCAATTCTTATTAAACCCCAACATAAGGACAAGTTGTATGAGGTGAGTTTGTGGTTTTTATAACCGAATTGAACAAAATACAGCGTTTCGGTAGGTGTATTAAACCAGCTTTTATTCGAGGCTTTTAGGCTTATTTGCGATCGCCAAAAATATTCATCCATATAATCCATACTGCAGCCCTAATGACAACAGGATTTCTTAAAATGTCGACAATCGTTGTCGACAATATTAAAAGCTGTATATTACAAAAATTCAGTAAAATATTTTTTTTTTAATTTATTTATTACAATTCAGTAAATGATATACTGGCTATATCTACAGTATATGTTTCAAGCTATCTTTTCTAAAATATATGACAATTATGGTACACAAAATTTAAATATAATATCATATATATATAAAAAAATCTTTATATATATAATTCTTCTGTGAGTGTGTATGTCACTGAACTTCTCTCAAACGACTGGACCGATTTTGATGAAATTTTTTGTGTGTGTTCAAGGGGATCTGGGAATGGTTTAGATTCACAAATCAGCCCGCCAGATGGCGCTGCAGTCGGTACTTTCATACTTTGCTTTACTAATCGCTTGAAATATCATGCAGGACAACGTCTGTCGGGTCCACTAGTAATATCATATATAAAAAAAATACAAGCAAAACAGCGGATTAGCCTAATCAGATAGGCTTAACAATGTTTTTTTAATTGATCAGCCCACTACCGAATATGTCAAGCTCTGGATAAGAACTGCTAATTCCGTTATATTCGCGAAGAATTCGAATGAAAGGTGCCTGAACTGATAGGTTGGTTTTTGCAGACGGATTTTCAAAATTTAGCTTTTAAACCTTGGGAATTAATAAGGGACGACCCTGTTAATCTATATATATAAAAATGAAACCCGTTTTCCGTTGTCACGACATAATATGAAAACGGCTTGACCGATTTGTCTGATTCTTTTTTTATAATATTCCTTGAAGTAAGAGGATGGTTCTTAGGTAGAGAAAAATTAAAAAAAAAATCTATATTCCCATACAAAATATTCGTAATAATATTTAAAGGCAATTTGAACTTTAATACTATATCATACAGTTCAAGTGTTAGTGGAGGGGTTCCGGGAAGGTAATTTTTTATTTTTTGACATAATGTATTTGTTGTATTATCAACTTTCTTTTTTTTATCTTACTAGCTAGACCGGTGTCCCGAATAGCAGAATAAGTATTAAAAAAAAATAAAGAATCGACTTGTTAAATATTAATAAACTTCTATCACTAGGATTATATGAACTAATGTTGCAATTATATTGCAATTTCGTTGATAGACAATCAGCCACCGTTAGTGTTACCCTACAAATTTTAATAACAATCAGATAGACATTTCAAATGTTATTTCTTGGTATATTTAATTTTACTGGCCATTATTGCGAATAATCTCGGAGGAGATAGCGAAAATATCAATTTACCTTAGAATAAATTAAATTGACTATCTACGAGCACAATTTACTCAAAGATTAAAGTGTCGATTGTCTTTGTATAATGATGGTGAGGTATAATTTTAACTCAAATATCACACCCACTTAAAGCCTGTTATTATGAGCAAAAACTTGAATAGCTCCTTAATATGATTGGGTGTTTATTATTTTTAAATTACTGTGTTTCATGTGGTACATAGCAAACATTAGGACGGTACTATATTAAATGTATATATAGTGTAAACTCTTTGAAACGAATATTAAGGGACCGAGCATTGTTTTCGTTATAGAGAGATTTCGTTATACGGAGATGAGCAAATTTTTTTAACCAATTACGTTAACACATAACGCTTCTACTGGCTATTTTGACAGTTTCAAAGTTTGTTGACGACTGATAATACATGATAGATGACAATGGTGCGTTTAGTAATTGAGACCAAAATTTCCTACAGGAATAATGTAAGAATAATGGCACACGGGTTAATGCAATTAACAATAAGCAAAGCAAGACGGCTGTTTATGACCTTAGGTGTCTTTCTTAGAAATTTCGGCCCCTCAAACGGTTAGTAAGCTGATTATAAAAACAATTACACTAAAGTATGTTGTTGATGTCTAAATATGAAAATATTTCTATGTAATAGAGAATGGCTGTTGCGTTATAAAGAGTGAATTAATGTATGGGTTTTGTGTTAAACCAAACAAATTAACTCATTTTACGTTATAGAGAGTTTATCGTTATAACTATTTCATTATAAAGAGTTTACACTGTATATCACATTTATTATAAGATATTTAATGCGAAAAATCTCGGATTCTAAACCTCGTTGGACGGAGTTTTTTATTTTAGTTAAAAAAAGTAACAGTTTCCGTAACTTGGGATTTCTGAGGTAATAGTTTTGTAAGTCTGATTAATGCAATACAAGAAACAGACACAAAACTTCTGTTTTTGACTTTAACATGTTTCATTTGACACGTTACGTTGACTATATGTACGACTATATGTTGGAGTACACAGGCAATACTATGCTAAACCGACTGACTTTTTGAGGAATAGGAAAACTGAGAAATGTTTATCGCTGGAATCAACGATTCAGGTTGCTTAAAAAACAGTATTTAAAAACAGCGAAAAGTATATCGGTACAGATAAAAGAGTGCATAACGATCTGATTCATGTATAGTGCATGCATTTTAACATTTATTTTATGCTGTCATTTGTCGGGTATAATTATATAGGATGAAAATTTTATACTAATTTGGTATCAATATTTTAAATTGTTAATATTGAAACTACACAATGTATTTTTAATTCCTTTTCTAACTGTTAAGAAATAAATACATCCTTGATGCTGGAAGCTGGGGTATCAGGTTGAAAACCCTTTAGACTCAACCGTTAAAACTATATGTAAATTAGTATATTTTTGACTTAAATTAACTACATCCAAAACATTAATGGAATTAATCCTATTTTTATTTCAATTTTTATTGTAGTTGTTGACTTGACTTTATTCACTCTGTAGCATGTTTTTACAAACTAACACTT
The DNA here is from genome assembly GCF_905475465.1 of Pieris napi. NCBI lineage: Eukaryota > Metazoa > Arthropoda > Insecta > Lepidoptera > Pieridae > Pieris > Pieris napi. Next base: position 10,917,713 of record NC_062237.1, read on the forward strand.
ATTAATAGAAAACGAAGATAGTTATTAGACATAGACATAACATTTGTAACTAACAAAACACACAAAATAATAATAATCAAAAAAGAAAAATAACTAAAAACTATGAAAAAACAGGATAAGGACCATTTTAAGTGTGTAATGTGTGTGTGTTGTGGTTGTAACTGGCCCTAGCTCAGCATTATGCTGAGGAGCACACTGTTCCACAGCGCTGGTCATTCTGGCAGAGACGACAACAGTTAGTTTGCGCCTCAGACACAACAAAATAGAAAAATAATGTAATAGGTACTAATAATAGTAGAAAAAATAATAATAGTATAAATTAACAGTGTGAGTAAAGGTCTTGAAAGATTTGTGTGTATAGTTAAAATAAAAGTATATAGTAAATTAAAAAAAAATAATAATAAATGTTACTTTATTTAGACTGTTTTAACAGTCCTTTGTCAAACTCTCGGTAGAGCCAATTATCTCTTTTCAACCCAAAGTAGGTGCTATTTGTTAGAAAGAGACAGATGTTAAAATATAAAGTCTTAATTTTTGGGTATTTAAAAATTACGCGGAAGTCTGTACTATAAATATAAGGGCACCGTTGGAATGTGCTACAGTTTAAATGAGGCTGCGCGGGTCGAACCGGTCTACCGGGCCATGGCATATAGGGTGACAATAATATAAACTGACCACTGGATAATTTATGATTTGGAGTACGTGAAATCACGTGTACACGTACATCCCACGTGTATGTATGTAGTGTGGAGTTAGATCGCATCGCACTTAGATGCCCATTTGGTCCGTGGCTATTTCAGCTAGCCTAGCTCCTTCCAGAAGCTCAGAAGTTTCCTGGGCCCTTCGCAGGCTACATGGAGCGACCTCACGGCGCCGAGGATTTCTGTTGATTGAGAAGCCACAGCCACGCATTCCAGGACATAAGTGCATTTGTATAAATAATATATTAATTTTAGATATTAAATAAATGTGGTAGTTTTAAAGTTTATAGAACGTAAGTTATATACTCAACTGGGTGTGATGCTTACTTTAAATGACTATTAATTATTATGGTAGTGGTACAAAAGATCCTCTATAGCATAAATCAAGCGAAATCTATATAAACAAAAATGATAGTAATATGATTATCATGAAGAATATAATGTATTTTTTTTCATAAGAAGAATAATTAAACTTTGAGCTTGCGTCATTAACACATTAATTAATAGCGTGGGTGAATATTTGGCCTTTAAGTTTGACAACAATTAATTATAAATAGCTTGACTTATTATTATGGCTGATGTTCTTATTATATGACTTAATGAAAATTAATGTGAAAAGGCCTATTGGATTTTTATAATTGATCGATATAAATGTACCAATAAAAATGTGTGTAAAATATCCATTAAAATACAAAATGTTGGTCACCCGTTGACCAACTCGCCTCCGCAACTTCGGGGAAAGGCTGATTTATAACTAAAATTACAACTTGCACTGGAAACTCGACCGCCGTTAACCATTATCAATAATTTGTTGTCGCACAGTTTACTATAATTGTGTCCATCATCTTCATGAAGATCTCAGAATAGAACCTACTCATCTGTATCAGAACGTAAACAATTTGTGTAAAAGATACGAAAGAATTGAGTTAAAACAATGTAATAAGATTATTTTGTGAATTATACTACCCACTTAACAACCCCAAAGTATGATATACGTATAGAATCATGATCAAGCAAATAACTATTTTTTTTTAACTATCAAAAAATATATTATTCAACCCATGATGCAAACAGTACACGCAAATAATTAAACTATATAACATATAGGGGGTAATGGTGGACGGAAGAGAAGATTTAAGACGCTTCGCGAAATTATACTGTGATACGAACATTGCAATCAAAAATATTTAAAACTACTACGTTCTCCAAACAGAATTTTTATATTTTTTATTTGTTATGACAGACAGCCAAACGTAAAACTGGATTGGCTGGACCAATTCGAGTATTTTTTTTATTTGATTTATTCCTTGAACACTAAGTAGTTTTTATGGAGAGAAAAAAATTGTGAAAGCACGGAAACCATTTTTATTCTGTAAAAGCAAATAGTCTCTGTGGGTAAGCATAGCAAAATATGTTGGTAAGTAGCTACTAAAAAGGTAGGCAAAGAAAAAAACCATATTAAAGCGAAAGGAAGTTCGCGTGGGCAGCTAATGCAAGCACAAATTTGTATATATGTATACAAATTATGCAGTATATATATACAGTATGCTGAAACAATACTGCCTTACAATTTAAGTGGATGAATTAAATATAAGATTCTTAATTAAACATAAATAAAATATGGTTAACGAATTTAATAGACATTTTGAAACAATTAAAAAAATGTGTTCACGTTAATTCGATGATCTCTCGCAATTAAATAACGCAAGTATATTAAACGCAATAATTTTGCAACTCAGTGTTTAGTACCCACGTGCAATATCTGCCTGTACGCAGCTTCCAGTATCAGAGATAGCATCTTAGAAAATATATGAGCGACGCGCACAATCCTATCACACTCCATTCATATCGTTGGGAAATAGCTTTTTGATAAATTGTGATGAAGACGGTCATAAACACAAAATATAATCGTATTTTGTAGTAAGGTTAATTAATCACAATTAAAAGGTTTATTTCATACAGTGGACTTAAAGTTATTAAAGACTTTACGTCAGATATTTTGTAATGCGATAGCTATTATTATTATTATTATTTACTTTAAAAGCACCACAATCCTGTCCCTATATCAACAAGAATGCAATACCAATAAAAAATTCACGAACGAAATTAAAAACAAATTAGAATTACACAATTAATTACAATTACGTCTGCGTACTTTGCGTTGACAATAGGAAAAGGTTTATTTAAAGGAGTTTTTATGTTTAGAACCCTTGTACAAATTCACCACTTTTATATATAGCAATGGTATGAAAACCCCTCATTTTTGGGTTTTTGTACCCAATTCACTTACTGCTATACATAAATAGCCGTGATTTTTATTGAAATCCAAATTGGAAACTATTTTATAATTAGTAATTTTGAAAATAGAATAAATTTCAAACATTTAAATATCGAAAACTTTTCACTTGCACTTCCGGTGCACTATGAACATTCCAAATTTAAAAATAATTTACATCTAAGTAGCCATTTAGTATTTTCTTCCACTTTAAATATCCCCATTGTTCTTATTTCCTCATCAATCGCTAAATCACTACGCACTAGACAAAAGCGTGAGATATTATCTCGCTGCCGTTGGCGTTATCAAGATCGCTACTACTCGTTCCATAGTCCATACAAATTGTGGTACGTTCTTCTTTTGGGCATAGTTAACCTTCTTGTTGGATGTACGGAGCTAATGGGCCGGTTTCATTGTGTCAACGTGTGAACACGATCGTCGTGCGAGATAATACTATAGGAACTTCTGAACCTTGCAATATAAAAGGACACGGACACGTATTTATAATAAAAAAATACTATACATGTAATTAGTAATTAAACTTAATTAAAGTGACTGAATAGCAACAAATAATTATATAATATATTTTCAAATGTACTGCACCGATTTAAATATAAATTTGACTGTTACCTACTACTGTGCATACTCAAAAATTATTCAATTCCAATAACACATACATACAGATAAAACTTAAAGGTCCATTTTTTAAGTCTGCTTGAAGAGTTTCAATTTCAAATTTTAGTATAATTAATTGTTCTTTTAAAATTTGAATATCAAACTTAATAGACTGTTTATGACTAAATTATGTGGTAAAATAAAAATGTCATTAATAAATAAGTAAAAGTATAATATCGTGGTACATTTAAAAAATAAACATTCATATAAACATATGTACGCATATGTTGTACAGTGGATCTATTTTTCTTTCGAGCAGTGTTGGCCTAGTGGCCTTAGGGAGTAACTCTAGATAAAGGCAAAAGACGAAATACGATGAACAAAAGAATCGTAAGGAAACCGGCATGCTTTAAACCCAAAAAGTTGTTGGCGTGTGACAGAAGGCTGATTACATACTTGTCTATTAGAATAAAAAACAATATTCATTTTTCTCACGAATGATTGCTATATTCCCCCACGTATTAATTCACGTTCGAAAGCATACATTCCCAACACCAAACGTTTAGATTAACGCGTAAAATAGCCATTAAGATCATTAAATTAAGACAAGACTGCGGTAAATGCGTAAGATTGCGATTTATATGAAATTGATCGTAGCAGGTAGCCGTATCTGGGTGAAAGGTTTCATTGTAGTGTCACGAGTCCACCTGGTCGATTTATACGGCTAGGATACACATTCCCCGTGAATAATGGTGTAACTAAATTTTGTATGATGTATGCTACGGCGTAGCATATATTTTTTGTATGAATATTTGAAAAAATTGGATATTTTTTATGTGTGTGTCAAATGTGAGAAATGATAAAAATTGATAATTATTACTTTCATGTTTTTGAAGTATTAAATGACACAGAATGAGGCAAAAACGAGCGGATCTCTTGGCTTTTCATACAGATGTGGGGTCTCTGTGTATCTTCTACCGCATTTACCATGGAGAGTGTTCGAAGGAGTTGTTTAGATTTTCCTGCAGCTGAGTATCACCATCGGATGTCGAGGCAGAAACCGAAATTGCACCCTTATCGTTCGTCCTTCTACAACTGAGCGCTTTGAGGAACCAACTGCCCACGGAAGTATTTCCGAACAAAAAAAAAGGTTATCTGTAAAGTCGGTTTACGGACGACAGCTTAATGTGACAACGTCAACACAAAACATTGATGAAATGATTTCATACTTAAGTCTTCGAGTGGAAGAGAGATAGATGCGGCGCAAGCGTACAATGAGCGTAACGGGACAATGAGTCATGCTTTTTCGTCCTTACAGCCGGCGTTCATCAATTTATTAGATGTCACGCCAAAAATATTTAATTATTACATTAAGAGTAAACCTTTTCTCTCTAAGCAAGTGGGAAAGTACCTAAATGATACATGTATTGCCTTAGTTACAATATATAATAAATAATACAGATAATAAATACACAGATTACAAAATTGTAGTTACGGCATTATACGTAGGAGCAGACCAATGGTCAATTCGCCAGAACCGTTATTGTTTTGTTTGCTCGATTTGCGATATCTCTAGATAAAACCTGATTACGTTACTACCGTTAGAGGGAAATTTATGTACGTTTTTACTGGGGATTGTAAGTATTAATTTTGGATCGATTTAGTCCAGATAAGCATTGTTTATGGTCGCATATCCTTACGCAATCTGGGAATAGATATTATCTGACTTTCATTATCGCTTATTGTTGGATATTCTATGGTGATGTCACAACTTTGAATGTATGGCAATATAAAATAAAAACCTTTAATGTTGGCTTCCGACTTATATATATATTTCTAGATTTTTTTTCTTACTAGGAAAGTAAAAAAATAGTACAAAAAATTAAGTATGAACTTACCGTTAGTTGTTGTTAAAGGGAAATCCCGATTTGCGTTTCCTGCAATAAAAGAATCCTATATTAATAAATTTAAAAAAAAGGCATTCGATCTGAATCACATTATTTATAATTAATATTGGAAAATGTAAAGTCAAGAAACAAACACGTTAGGGGCCTCATAGCCTTAGCGGTCTTATTAAGTGGCAGCTAGGTGAGGGGTACCGGGTTCGATTCCCGGTTCGAGGGCAAGTTTAAAATTATTTAAATTTGTTCTCGGCCTTTGGGAGGGTTGTGCGGTACCGGGCGAGTGCCTAAACCGTACATGGAGGACACGGTCGAATTTCTAAAGACAAGCTCGAATTATAAAAAATCCTATACTTGACGCTGGCTTATGCACAAATCGTGCCAGAGCCATAAAAAAAAACAAACAAACAAGTTAATAATATAATCCCATAATCCATGTACTAATGCATTATTTTTTTTTTTATTTGTTTTACGCCAATAAACGGCTTATGTCATTAATGACATTATTTTGTGACTGTCAACCAGGGTAAATGTCGAATGTCATCCATGTTTAACTATCACTGTGTAACAATGATGGTACTATATTACACATTTAGTAAATTCTCAATTAGGTACCTAATTTTAAGAATTAAAAACAGCGATGCCTATCAAATATAACCTATCACTGTTCCTTTGACCCTATGCGAGATATGCCAAAGGTCATGTTAAAGGATAACCTTTAGATAGCCGAGGAAGTCTTAGGTTGAATTGATAAAAAAATTGAGTTTTAACTTATGAAAAGTATGGTTTTATTGTTTGGTACATTGTTGCATAAAACTTCATTACTAGAAACGTGATAAAAAATTCTTTAAATGTTTTTAGATTTACTGCCAGTTGTCAAACGTACGAAAATAAAAATAAACCGCCAATCTTTTTGTTATAAATTAAATGTTATCGATCCGGAAATATAGATTACGCCACTTATACACAAAGATTTTGTATGAATAGTTTCCATACTCTATTATTTAAGTCTCTGAAACAAGATTTCTGTCATCGAAAGAAGTTACCTAATGCAAATCGTCAAATTAACAATGAAGTTGGCGGTTCAATGCTGGCCACAGACAACATCTATTTTGTTCATATAAATGAATAGCTGTCTATGACACATGTCTATGGCTACAATGACTCGTATGTCAAATTGCAATACAAATCTTTATTTTGAATTATAGATAATATTTCCTTCATAAAGCTTTCTTTGTAAGTAAGTGATAATAGACAACACGCACAGCGCACTTAGTTGTAACACAGCCATAGAGTTACGAGTCGCGCGCCTTAAAATACACAGATAAAAATTAAAACACTTCCTCACCTTTAGTAAGCAATTCCAATAGTTTGCTTGAGAAATGAAACTCCGGGCTAAACATATTGACAACACATTGGTTTGACGTATATAACACGCGTAAATTATTGTGTGATCATCACTATTATATAATTATATTGTCATAGCACTTAACCGATTTAAAATTTATTTCACCACCGAAAACTATTTCGTTCAAAATAATAACATGAAGAATGAACTGAAGACGGTTGTCGCGAACAGTTTAATTATTTTGGTCCCGATTCATTAGTCCACAGGGAATCCAGGGTGGGAATCAAAATAAATTTTAATTCCAACACGTTATTTGAAACTTCCCAAGGTACGAATATTATAATGTTAATAGTTAAAATATAAATACAATTAATTTAAATAATATACTTGTCCCAAAATGAGCCTTCGCGTCCTCAGCCTATAGAAGTCCAACGCTGTCGACATAGTGGTATATATATATATTTTTGAGCATTGCTAACTTCTGCTCTTGACTAGGCTTAATGTTAGTTAGTTTCAAATTATATATTCCAAATAGACCAAATTTGTTTGAAAATAAGCATTTTAGCCTGTTCATGGTAATAATGTTTATATTTTTGAAGTTATACTTTTTTAAATTATGTCCAATGCCGTGGCATCTTCCGTGGGCAACTTCATTCTATTAATTTTGTGTCACGGTGCGCGCGCATCGTAAAATTTCACTCTCATCAATTTTTCATAATGCGCCTAAAGAAGTATAACTTCAAAAATCTATCAAAAGCCCGAACTAAAAGACTTTTTGAAAATATCAAAATTTAAATGTTAACTGACGTCACAATTTTCCTGCTATTTTATACAAGACTAGAACGCAAGAAATTGAATGCCGTGTTCAAATTATGGTAATTTAAGATTTATATTATTCAAAACAGTTTGATTAATTGATATAAAACTGGAGCTATTGCTTAATATAATAAAGCTGTCGTAACCACTTGTAACAATATCGACAGCTCAGTTTGACTGTTTACGATCGGATTGTTGTTCCTGATTCGTTTGTAGCCTTTATCATTAAATTTTATGTTTATTTAAGCTGGAACTAAACGTATTATAATTTATAATAATTATTGGTAGATAGACGAATTCAGTTATTTTTCTTGAGAAATAAAATAAAATAAAAATATTTCTGAATCCGGCCCACGGATCGCGTCAGGAGGTCAGGGTTACAGACGCTCGTCTTTTGACCTACGATATTTGGTCTCTCACAAACTAACCAAAAAATCATATAACCGTCCCACTCACGCAGGCCGCGACTTCTTACTTGACATTTGACCCTCGCGTCATTGTCGACGCGTTCCTGCTCTATCTTACAGCGAAATATATATAGCTATTTCATTCATACAGGTTATGACATATCGGGTGACTTCTGACCCGAGCGTCGAGGCACATGCTATCCTATTTTCGTGTACAGTAATAGTGTATTGACGTCCTTGTCACTCATGTTACGACCCCTACGCCTAGCCACTTGAATAGATTACGTGTTTTCGTACGTTGAGTTCAATATTCATTGATAGTTCGTTCGTTGGCATTTAAAATGCTAAACTGTAAAACATTGTCGAGTTAATTGATTGCTATATTAATAGCATTTTACAACTGTATAAGCTGTATGATAACACAAGAAACACTAATTATATATCTCGATTAACCGGTGCATGCGTCTGACAACAGTATTAATCTAAAATTATAAAACAGTGTGACGTTTTGAGCTGAAATAACAAACAAACGAAATACGCAGAAGGCGTAAATACATGAAATTGACACAAAAGTGTGTCTGCGTAATGTACCTGTATCTATATTTATTCTTCACTAGCTGCCCCCGCGAACTTTCGCTTTCATTTTTTCCAATTTTCTCTCTCCATCCACCTTCCTCAGAATATATTTAAAAAAAAAATTGAGCAGTGTTATCCTAGTGGCTTCAGCGTGCGACTCTCATACCTGAGGTCGTAGGTTCGATCCACAGCTGTGCACCAATGGATTTTCTTTCTATGTGCGCATTTAACATTTGCTCGAACGGTGAAAGAACACATCGTAAAGAAACCGACATGTCTTAGACTGGAGCACTGGAGGCTCACCTACTTGCCTATTAGATTTAAAAATGATCATGAAACAGATTCAGAAATCTGAGGCCAAGACCTAAAGAGGTTTTTTATAAATAAAAAAAATAAATCAGTGGCGCTACTTATAAAAAAAAAAATACTCAGAATAGTCCAACCGTCTTCTTCATATTTTGCGATTTGTTTTTATTGTTCCATATTTGTTACATATTCGTAAGGTCTACCTAGTGAGCGCAATTGAAATCATAGTAAATGGTAATACCAATCTCTCTCGCTGCCCAAGCGTAGCGGCCTCTTAACTTTTTCTAACGCTGACCTGCACCAATCGGGAACGCACTGAGAAATAAACGAAGATCTACGAAAGAACTGATATTTTAATTTATATTAGTACTGTTTAATTGATTTAATTTTAAAGCTTTTGAAAGGAATAGTAGAAGCTGTAATGGTGGAAGCCGAGTCACATTTTGGGTCCAACGAACACCATTAATTAATGTGTATATAAATGAAAAGTTCTAGATTTTGCCACACATATATGCGTGTTGTTCCCACGAGAATGTAAGTGCGTGCTGATAGAGGAAAAATATTTGTTTTTAATTTATTTTATTATTATTAATTAACTATCTATTAATTACTTAAGATGTCATGTGGAACATTGTGTAATGGTTGCAGACAAATATTATGTAAAACAAAAAACTTGGCGATTAAAAAGAGTGGCGGAAAGTTCCAGTTCTTCTCTTCCGTTCTACGCCCTTGATTTGAGAACTGGCAGTAAATGTAAAATTAGAAGCATTTAATATATATTTCTTTTTTGATGTTCATAAGTGTATATTGTGTTACCTATATGAATAAATGATTTTGTTTTTTTCTATTTATACCACAAAGGAATATTAGAACTGGTACAAATGATGGGATACCATCAGGCTATTGTTTAATTTAGTGATTTTTGGATTGTTTTTACAGTAAAATTCAACACCATACTTTTGATAGAAACCAGTGTTGGACTAGTAAATTAAGCGTATGTCTCTCAAACCGGAAGCCGTTCGAATCACGTTTGTCTCTCTCTTCACTCTTTTCCTTCTATTTGTTAGAATACATTGGCGTCAGGTACAGAAGGCTGATAACCTGCTTGCCAGAAACAAAAAAAAAATACGAAAGAGATGCAGAAATCTGAGGTTAAGACCTCTAGGCTTGTAGTGCTGCAGTTTTTTATAAACTTTGATAATGTAACCGCATAGTTAGATTATTATAAATAAACAACTTGGGACTTTATTAAAGACAACAGGTTGATTTTATTTGTTTTTGCGCTAATGTATTATATTTACGATCCATAACTTTCAACTTTTCGATTATATCGTAAAGTACATAAATACTTTTTATAGCAACGCTCGTTGGCAGTACGTTCTTCGTACTATGCGTATACTATTCGAAAACGACTATTGCATTGCCTATTTAATTCCAAATACGCCTGCGTTTATGTTTTTTATAAAAACATTTATTATATGATGAATAATCTGAGTATAATTTTTTTATTTATGATATGATTTCAGATTTTAGAGCTGGTTAGAACTGACGGTCGGATCTGGAACAAAGATCGTTAGGTGATGGTAAAAACCTCAAATATATATTAGTACAACCCGATTCTGTATTAGAAATGAAATTTAATTTAATTAAGATTATTTGGTTTACAGACTAGCTTCAACACGTTTAAACCTAAGCTATTAAGATACACAATCATTTACAACCGAAATATATAATTCATACTCAAATAAATAACCATAACCTATCCAATAAATTTTCACAGCTCGCAAAGAAGAAAGCGCGATGCAACTCGGCGCGTGCGGTTCGTGTTTTTGCTCCGATGAATATTTATCACTTGGTATAGCCATTAGCGGGCAACCTCACCTCACTTGAAATTGATTCAACACACGGTAATTAGAATCAAGCGTAGCGATCATGAATTTCTATAGAATATAAGAATAACGGAACACTGTCCTAGTATTTTTCATTTCATACATTACTAACATCAACTTAACCAAAATAAGGAAACAACGGAACATGACAGTCACAGATAAATGGCGGGATTTGATAGAGGCTCTCAGAATATGTGTGCCCTTTTTTCGCAAAAGTCGCCAATTCAACAACGTTTAAAAAGAAAACAAAATTCTTCAAACTTCTAAAAAGTGTTTGAAATAATTGTATTATTTCTAACAACAACATTATTTTTATTGTTTATAATGGATTTGGTGGAGATTTGCGATAAAATCTCTGTGCCCTTTTTTCGCAAATGTCGACGTAATTCAATGTAGTATCTGAAATAATTATATTATTTCTAACAACAAAATAATTTTGTTTTTAAGTTTGTTAATGTAGTTCAAATTCAAAGTGTTGCCACATAATTGATCTAGTATTTGTTTATAGTACTGTAATGCATTTTGTAATTTGTTTTATAATTATTATGTAGTATAACAATTGTTATTATGTTATCTTATATTTATCTTTAATCGATACGCAAAAGGGCAAAAGACCGTCTGGTTAGCGCCCTTTGACGATTAAGTAATTTTTTTTTATTTTGTATTTATTACCATTTTATAATTAACATGACCATATATAGTCTATCAGTTGGATTAAGTAATATATATTACTTTTGACCTTTATACCATTGGATATGTTTCCAGTTAATCATTGCCAAAAATTGTCGAAATCCAACTATTACATATCCTTTATAACAACTGAATATTTATATGTATAACCATTTATTATAGAGTTATTTTAAAATCAAAAATCAGGAAAGTCTACGTTAAAGTTATTAATGATAGTGCGCGATAATGATTGTCGCATTAATCATCCAGCCGGCAGAAACATTCATCTAAACAAATGAAGGGATCGCGATGTAATTAAATAATCAAATGAACATGTAAATTGCCGTCTTGAAGCACCATTACTTTCAAATATTAATGAAGTACGGATCTCTTATATCGTAATTTAAATCGTCAATGGATTTATTTCATGAAATGATTAAACGGTGAGCTACTCGCTGGGGTAATAGCTTTTAACTCCCTTCGCTGTTTTCAATTTTCTCTGACAAGCTATTGATATTAATGTTGCTTGAGTCTTACTTTACGATTTAAGATCTTTTACATTTCCGTACTCTAACCTATGCTTGACCAACCTACATGAACCTCACCGGGCGTCGAACCAAGGATTGTATTTGCGTTAATTACTAAGCCACATTGTCGGGTATTAAAGACTTTTCTTCACTATATCAGCAATTCACTGCGTACATACGAGTCCATAGATAATAGACAAATATATAGGTTGAATCCACGACCAGCCACTATGCTAACAAACTTGAAATCTTTTTAATAACATACGTATAAATAATCTTCTCATTAGCAAAAGAGAAAACTGGTTAACTATTAATTTAACAATAACCCAAGTGTATCTGACCGAAGTAATTACAGTTATTAATAAAAAGGTAGAGTAAAGAAAACTGATGCAACTTAATTGGGTTTGTAATTAAAAAGTTGTGCAATAAAAATCGCGGTTCATATCAAATTTTACGTAATGAAAGTGAGTGTATTGTCTTGTATTGGAGAAATCTGTATTATGATGATCAATCTGCCCGCAACAGAGTTTTAATGACTAAATTTTGTACGTGCTATTATTCGTACGTATCCGTACGTATTACAACTCACTTACACAGCCACATTTAAAAAAAAAAACGACGGGTTGCACTCCGGGAGTGCCGGCAGAAGTGAAAACTTGAATAGTAACGTTGTGCATTTTTGATATTTTGGAATGGTTAGGGAATAATTTTGAACGAATTGCTTTAATTATCAGTATAAAAGTACTATCATTTATGTGGTAGAATACAATATTTATTTATTGCGCTATCGTACACAAACATGACAATTTATATTACATTCAATACGCCGCGCCAGTTGTCTACTCCCCATCCGTCTTACGAATTTTCGATCAGGTCACGAGTCCTGACGCGAGTTTAAAATTTTTTACCCATTCCAAAACAGTGTACAACGCCGCTAAAGAAGTTTTCACTTCAAAAAATAAAAACACGAAAATAATTAATTGTAAAGTTTCCTTTTTATTAATAACGTAAGACAAAAATAAAGATGTTTAAAATAAAAATGTGATTATATACACAACGATAATTACAATTTTCAACAATTCAAATCGCCTCGTGATACATTTCTAACAAATGATTGTATACAGTTACTACAGTTGCTCCTACTATTAAAATACCGGTGCATCATAAAAAGTAAATATTACAAGATAGCAAGAGGCACGCGACCGCGGTCAAGTTTTTCTTCAATATAATGTTTGGCTCGTGCCAGTTATTAACCGATCTCATTCGGAAGATCGTACTTTCTTACGTACAATACATATTATTTTGTTAGACCACGGTGTTTGACGCGAAATTCAACCTTAATTTACCTGCGATAGGGGTTAGATTGTTGCGATCTAATAAGTGTTATAGGTGGGCTGTTTTATACGGTCGGTTCTAGTTTTTGCTAGGTATCCGGCGAGGCCAATAATTACAGAGTTCTGCGTCTTGAGATAGGTGCTTCCGTTCCGTTTTTACGGAGAAATTTTCCCGCTACGCGCATAAAAGTCGATTGTGATGAGTTTCTACGCACTTTATAATTTGTTTTATGAACACATATTATTATGAAAGCCGACCAGAGCATATTTCTGTATATCTTTTATTTAAAATTTAAAAAAGAAATACATTTCAAACAAAACACTACGGTTTTACTGACGTTTACGGTTACGTCGACTCATTGGTCTAGTGGTGAGTACCCCTGACTGCGAATCCATGGGTCCCGGGTTCGATCCCCGTCTGAGGCGAACATCGATGTGATGAGCATTTGGTGTTGTTCTTAGGTCTTGGGTGTTTAAATATTTACTTATATGTATATCTATCTATAATATGTATGTATATCCGTTGCCTAGTACCCATAACACAAGCTTCACCAGCTTAGCATGGGACTAGGTCAATTGGTGTGAATTGTCTTTAAAAAAAAATATATATATATATATATATATTTTTCATCTAACAACAAGATTTTGACAAAACAACATTTGACAAAAAATTTAATATAGATTTAAAATCTAATTTATTAGTATAAAAAGAAAATTATAATAACGTTGTATATGTAGAAGTCTTCCTTAAGTTCTTCCCTAGGTTTTATATATTTGGGTCAAAAGCATGTTAATGATAAAGCATACATTTACTTTAGTTTATTCCAAGTATATAGCTATCTCTATGCTGAACATTTTCTATTCGCGATACAGGACTTCTTTAGTCCGATTATAGGCACTAAGCTTTTGCAAAGATGGTCAATACCAGCAGTATGTAACAGATTAAAATTAAAATTGTGAAGAGGCAAATAATCATTAATTGATGTACAAGCCAAAGCCATTACATTTTGCTCATTCAGGCTTTCTTAGTTTTATAAGCGTGGCAATTTCCAAATCGTCGGAGTTACGCCCCGAGAGTATAGCCAGACGTAGGCACTCTCTTCTGTTACATTGAATTCATTCGTTACATAGCAATTAACATTTAATTAATTCGCTTATATCCTATTGTACGCGAGTGGTTAATGTAGAGTAAAACTAAAATCCTCTATTATCTAAAGCACCCCGATAACCCAGGAAGCGTACACTTGGATTAAATTATATAAAGGTATTGATATACTAGTTTCAATATAACTGAAGCTACACTATAATTTACAAGGCTATAATATGCTGTTGACGGTTTAAGAAATGTCAGGGGACAATATGACTTCAATAATTATAGAGTCGGTTTCTTGCCCCTTGTACATTCTTTGCTTATTTTTCCATTTTTATTTACGATTAATATACCTCAGTGTGACATCGTATGTATTTTAAAATTTCAATCTAACATTCATCTTAAATAACTTACCGATTTATTTATTATACAATTTTACATATTTGACAATGTTAATAAAGTTTATGCTAACATAGGTATCATACAGCGAGGAAATGCTGCCAGCATTAAAGGTACACTGCCACAACCAAACTTTTGTCATTTGTATTAAATTTCTTTTTATTAATTTTGAATTATTATTATTACTTTGTAGGTTAAGAATATTTTAAATACTATATGTTTTAAATTAATTATTCAAATAAATTATAATTTATGACTGAGACAACCATTTAAATTATAATCGCTAACGGAGAGCTTGGGTTCGATTTCTAACGAAGTAACAGTTCAAAAACCACTAACAGTGGACTTGCATAGAATTATGATTAAAATCTGAAAAGCAAAAATGTGCCCAAACCATTGGGAGGACTTCATGATATTTTGAATATTTTCCAGGATCCACACAATCAGAGCACTCTTCGTCGACGTTTTGGAATACGGTGATAGCAAGTAATTAATTGTAAGATTTTTTTACGTAATTGACATATAACATTTACTATTAGTTAGGAATCTTAATTTAGTTTTGAGTATAATATACGATAAACATAATATAGAGTTATGTTATTTAACAGAGGGTACAAAGTCTGATGGCTACTTGCCTATTAAGAGAAAAAATCACGGAACAGATCTGAGGCCAAACCTTTTAGGTTTGGTTATTTTAATCTCAAGAAACCTAAGATTACTTAAAATAACAATGTTTACGCTGTAAAATTACATATAGTCGAATAACAAATACAATGTATACTTTTTACCGTCTTAGCATTAGATATTTATTTTTGTAAATATCATTATATATATATAAATACATAATATCAAAAATAAATATCTAATGCTTTATAATAACTTTGTTATTTATAAAATATAAAAAATTCTCTTATTCTTCCATTAACTATTGATAAAACCGTTTTTATTTTCATTGAAATAGGTTAGAAAAATTATGGTCAAAACTATCGTTACATATAATAAAAGCGCAAATAACAATAAATTAAAAAAAAAGCTTAATATGACCATACCTATTTAACTCTGTTCTACGCCAAATATAACATAATACAAATTTTAAAATGGTAATTTTGCATATTTATGGGTATTATGTTCAAGATGAGCTCATTATGTCGTTACGTTTTCCCGCCCAAAAGTACAAAGTAAAAGAGGCGTTATGGGAGAATGCGCGCGCCACGGGAGCATAAACCACGACAGGTAATCAAAAACAATAACAGGTTTATTGAAAACTAAGTATAGAGTATGCAAGACAATGCAACTCAATTCCATAGACAATTCATATTTTTCCGCACGACGCTCGGATGTATTGATAAGTTAACTTTTTAATTCTTCACAATGGATTTTGATTGGTTTTGGTTTTTGAAGTAATACTTCTTTTGGCGCGTTAGGTAAAAATTATGAGAGTAAATTTTTACGATGCGCGCGCACACCGTCACAAAAAATCGACACCCTGAAGTTAGCTATAGTCAACATTTTAGTTTTTTCTATGTATTTAACATTTTTAGTTTTTTCTGTGAGTGTAGTAACGATTAAAAGATTTTTATCTTGTTACGTCAAAGTAGTACATATAACTTCTATCGCGTGTAGGTACATAACATACGTGTACACACACACGTTTTTTTATCTTCTCTGTCTACTAAAACTTAAGTAAAAAATTAAGGCTTAGAGGCTTGGGAGGTTAGAGTCCGTATTTTGTTTGAAATCGGTTAGAACATGTTTTTTATTATTATTGTTATAATTTTAAATATACTTATTATATTAGTTAACAACTGGAAGGCATATTGCAGTGACATTATGTAGCTTTTAATGGAACCTAACGAAGTCTTTAATTTATTATTATATTGCTAAAATAACCGTTAACTTTGAACGACTCATTATTATTACGGATATAAAAATTTCTAAATAATGTTTAAAGAACTTTATTTCTCATAACTTTTGTAAAGCTATTTTTAATTTACATGAGAAATTTGTTATTATATACGAACGAGATACACGTCGCCATCAGCTAGCCCAATTTTAGTCAAATGGGCTCATTCTGATGTGTATTTTTAATGCCCTTTTGAATTGATTAAACACGCTAATGTTACGAACCTTAACAACTGATTAAACAATTGCACACCCTCATACCTAATAGACCTCTTTAAATAATTTGTGCGCGGCTTTGGCAAGATAAGCTAATACGCTCGAAGAGTATTGCGTGTAGTGTATTTGATTTTTTTAAATGATAAGTTACTATGGAGACAAAACCTACAAAAATTCTCCGAAGATCATCAAATATCTACTTTAATAAGAAGATATAATTCTCCACTCCTTAAGATGTTTTAAAACCTATTACTTAGTACACGTTAAACAGAATATTGAAACTTTTGTATCGTTTCCACAAACATATCGGTCTGTAACTATTGTCCAACGAGAATTTGCAAACAGTAATCATTGCTTGAGAAAACTGGACAAACGTTTCTTCTCACGGTCCTGCCACAGTTCATGCTACGACTAAAACAGTTATATATAATGTATTTATTATTTCGGTACTCCTACAGCTAAAGTATATTATATGTAATTAAAAAAAACAATTATACTAAACCTATAGCCAAGATGGAAGACATTATACAAACAAAAAGGTTCATATATTACAGAAGGAAATAAAACTATTAAAAAAAATTCAATACAATTAAATTAAGTAGAGTAATAATAGCTTAAACTTTTATCATAAAGAGTACAACGTCCTTTCGTAGAAGATTCTTGGATATTCCGTATTCAGATAGTAAATACATAGTAACAATAGTTAGTAAAATGATAATGGTTGCAGCTCCTTACAAACATTGTGTAAAACAAAAATCATGGCGATTAAAAAGAGTGGCGGAGAGTTTATTGCCAGTTCTTCTCTTCCGTTCTACGCCCTTGATTTGAGAACTGGCTGTAAATGTAAAACTAGAAGCATTAATATGTATTTCTCTTTTGACGTTCATAAGTGAATAAATGATTTTAACTTTGACTTTATATGTGTCTACGCAAACTTTATACTGAAATCAAAACGAAATTAAGTATTTTATACTAATAACACACAACATACAAACATAATACATATTACAAATATACCGTGTAAGAATATTTAAATTAGTCCCAATTAAAGTTTTCATTTGTTTTTGACTTACTGTAAATTGCTATGTTCTGTGACTGTCCACAACTGATGAAGTGCATATTGTTGCCTTGTCTAAATCAATGTATGCGATAAATCTTTATTGGAATTTTACGAATTTGTGATTTGACAGCTGTTCTAAGTTATGTGTGTTAAAATATCGTTAATATGTGAAAAAGTAAATCTCTACCAGCCCGCTAGTCGCAGAATTTCTGCGCTCTATTTTAATTCAGATTTTATGAGTAACCACAAAAAAATTAGTACATACATAAAATTTACAATTTGATAAATATAAATTATACCACCGCGGCTTAGTGCATATCATCTCGTACACATCAACTAAAGGTCCCTTCTTAAAATCCTGCTTATAAAATATTAATGGTGCAGAAATCATCTCAAACAATATCCATCGAGCAACTTTGGGAGCGCTGCCGAGAAACCTCGATCAAGCGACGCAGCCCATGAACACCCATTTTTAGTGGGTACGTTGCCGGCCTTTGAGGGGTACACTCTAATTTTGAATATTTGGAGGTCATATCTCTCAGGGAAGATCCCCACCGGGAGTATATTCCACAGTTCGCTAGTTCGAAAAAAAGAAAGACACAATTGTATTCTGCATAATATTGCGTTTCCGTTGCAATATCTAATATATAAAATTCTCCTGTCACAATGTTCCCATACTCCTCCGAAACGGCTCGACCGATTCTTATCCCTATTCAGTAAGATTGAGAATCGGCTACTATCTAAAAAAAAAAATTTATTATTTGACAATTTTTTTGTTTTTATTATTTTTATGATACAGCATAAAAAATACATACAGCTCTTAATTTTCACCCCTCTACGATCAACCCCTATTCTTTTTTATAGTAGATAGTTATTTTTATTGAACTAAAATATTTGCTAGAAATAATATACATGGCAAAACAACGTTTGCCGGGTCAGCTAGTTAATATATAAAAATAAAAAGTTGAAAGTCAGACCGTATCCTTTAGAAAGCATAATGCTGTACGCGTCATCTCGAATAAACGGTGAAAGAAAATTACGAGTTAAAGCTGATTTGCTCGTTAGAAAATTACTTATTGCCGTAATAGTCAGTGTAACGTCGTGTGTGACAGACTGAATCGAATCGGCATTTCTGATTGGATATCCTTAAGTGGTTAACTGCTTTTGATAATCCAGAAAGTACCGGAGATCGCCCTCTTTTGTTTTACACATTTTGTTTGCCTCACTGATACATTTCTTAGGCTTCACAGACTTTAAACAAAAATTATACATTTAATAATAATTCAAAATAAACATAGTTTTACTAAAGGTGCGTACAGACTATATAACATAACATGTTATACAACATGTTTCAGATAATGTGGACACTGAATGTTATAAAACATGTTATAATAACATGTTATTGATATGTACGCTAGGACGAACCCAGCATCTACGTTTTTTTGTTTTTCTTTTGTTATTTAAAATGGTTATATAACATTGTTATATTGCATTGTTATTCTAATGTGTAGAGTATTATTTTATGTTATAATGTTGAATAACAAGGTTACATAATGTGGACGTGCTATAAAACACAAGTTATATAACATGTTTCATAGTCTGTACGCACCCTAAGACTGCTGTTCGATTAATGGTTATGATTAAACCCTATCTTTAGTCACGTGAAACTAATCAAAGTATATAGAAGGTATGTTATAGTTAAAGATTTAAGTTGGCGCCTGGTACCACCGCTGACTTCTGAGCTGGTGCTGTGCGAGGAAATGCTGCCAGGGACCAAACTTGTTAATTTTTTTTTAACTATTAATTAATTATTAATTACATATTTTGAATATTATACCTTGTTGGTAAAGGTTATTGTAAATACATATTTGTGTGTTTAAACTTTAAATATAATTTTAAAAAATTCACTATAATTTTTTTTTGTCATTTTTAAAAACATTTTGGCAATATGTATAAAGTCTTCTCATTAGAATGACGCAGACACAAAAGTATAATGAAACACAGAAAACTTCTAATTACATTTTTTAACACGGCATGCTTATAGCCTTATACAATATAAGCTCATATTGCTCCTTACATAATAAGTGCCATCCGCTAAGAACAATTTTCTAGACATCAAGACGTCGAACCCTATATTATTATGTCAAGCCAGTTGTTATATTTGGAAGACTGAACGGAAGCAGTGCGCGTGCCACTTACTTCAACGGGTCGCCGCGCACTGACGACTCTGTCAACCGACAATCATACACACAAACACGGTGAACCATATCCTATATATAAACAGAAGCACCTGTCCGTTTGTATCATGACCGGTTTCTATATTCATAGTAATTGCTACGAGCCGTAGTCGTACAGTGCAACAAATATATGTATTATACATTAAATTTGAAACTGAACAACATATAAATTACCAAACAAAACTAACAATTTTCAAGTTAACTTTTTTTAATAAGTAAAAAGTGAAACTCTGCTGTGAAGAGCGTTCATCTCTGTTTATTTATTGGTCTCGCCTAACACTATTTTAAATTTTAAATGCATTTTAAATTTTTAAATTCTATACAAATAGAAAAAATATATTTAAAAAAATAATAAATCAGTGGCGCAACAACCTCTTTAGATCTGAGCTTCAGATTTCTCTATCTAATTCATGATCACTTTTAAATAGTTAGCAAGTAGATGATCCGCCTCCAGTGCCTGACACACGCCGTCGCCTTTTTGGGTCTAAGACGTGTCGGTTTCCTCATGATGTTTTCCTTCACCTTTCGAGCGAATGTTTAATGCGCACATAGAAAGTCCATAGCGCAGCCGGGGATCTAACCTACGACCTCAGGAATGAGAGTAGCACTTTGTAGCCACTAGGCCAACACTGCTCTAATATATATATACCGCAGTAAATACAAGTGGTATTTTTAAAAAATATTTACTAGTTTAAACTAGAAGAGCATTGAAACCTCTTTTTCCTTCATCTTTAAAGACTAAATATTAATGACTTAAATAATTAAAAACGATAATAATTATTGCAATATGTACTCATGTATAACTTCCGCAGTAAAAAGAGGCAAATCACTAGCTGTGGCTTGTATAGAACAAAACGCTATATTGACCTGACAGGCGATTCACTCCGCTGGCCATACTCAATCTAATGAGAAGGTGGTGTATAATTGACTAAGAGGCACGCGCCGGGCACGCGACCCTTACACAGTTAGCATGACCTATAGTTTTTCTACTTCCGTATGCATTCATGCATATTTAAAAAAAAACGTGTATGTACTTATATACGCGTTAGAACTTAGAAGTTATACTTCTTTAACGTAACAAGATAAAAATCTTTTCTAAAATAAAACTAACAACAGAAAATTTTTACTATAGCTAACTTCTTCTACGGTTTTTTGTGACGGTGTACGCGCGCATCGTAAAAATTTACACTCATAATTTTTCCCTAACGCGCCTAAAGAAGTGTAACTTCAACAAAAATGTGTTTTTCATTATATATGCGTAAGATTTGGGAACCCTTTTAAATAAAAAATACCTGTGTCAGGGTTCCCCGCTCTTCCATATATATATTACATTAAATTGAAAGTAAAATTTTGTTTTTTAAATATACTTTACAACAATACTTTTCTAATTTTTAACATCATGCGCCACGCGTTAAATGCGCGAGTGTGTGTGTGTGTGTGAATGATTGAGTGTAATGTTTTACACATTACACTCACACACATTATGTGTATGAATGTGTTAGATACTTGGTCTTAGTAGAATCTTGAACTGTGCGTAAGGTGTGTTCAGAAGCCAGTCCTTTCACCGTTTTTTTATTTTATTGCGTCTGTGTGGTAATGGTAGAATTTCAATTGTATTAAGATTATTTTTCTGGAGATAATTTTTTAATTTTGATCGAGAATAGAGAAGAAAGCTGTGAAAGAAGCATTGAGTATTTACAAATGCAATATTGTCCAATAAGCACCGAAAAATGTAGTTCAATTTAGATGAAGTTTAGAATACAAGGCATTTCGCCGAAAAATATAAAATAAATCATTAAACACATTAGATTAAAACTATTAATTTAAATGCTAAATTAAATGTGTTAATAAACGTAAACATCATTATATCATTCATTTCTCGGCTATTTCTTATATGTATAATTATGTTTAGAATACAAGGCATTTCGCCAGAAAATATACTCTGCATCAATAAACTATTAAATAAAATTCTAAATTAAATTATGATAATGAAACACTATTTTATAATTTCTTTCTCGCCTAATAAATATTGATAACATCTAGAGAAAAAGAAATTCTACGCATTTCTTGGATAGAACAGTTGAAACGGCTTTTCTTTGATAAGACAGCGGTTACTGTCGGTCATTACACATTATTGGAATTATTGAGTAAACGTCAGGAATTTATTTTCTTATTTTTCTCTCCATACTTATCCATTACTCCAGTATCTTATGATTTATACGTTAAAATATATAATTAAGGAAAAAAGGGATTTATATTATATTGGTAATTGGTTAATGTTGGTTTTGAAACTGTAAGATTACCGCGTAATTAGGCAATTCCGAAAATTAAATGTTCGTACCATGTAAAAAATATGCGATATTATCGCTATTCACGATTGGGATGACAACAACTAAACGTTCTTCAAACTGAAGTTCTATGTAATAAATAATAAATATACAGTTATAGTTGTTATATACATTATTATTATTTTCTTGTTACTCGATATTCTAACTTTCATCAGCACAATTGATCGTATCCCCTTCACGGGTAAAGACCTCCTCCAGCTATTTCCAAATTTCATGTCTTTCTTCCTCCATTCGCTGCTAACGTTTCTATATATCCACCTATTCTCCTTCTTTCTCTTGCTCCTTTCCTTGGTCCCTTCTATTTAAATAGGCGTTAAAACTTTATAATATCTTTCCTTATAGCAATTATAAAGTGCAAAGTTGATTTGCACAACATTAATGTTTTTTGTGTCGGCGCGTGCGCAATGCTCGCTTGGTTTAATGATAAACGCCTCGTGCTTTTTATTGTTCACGCGTTGAAGCTTTTTATTATTATAATTTATTACGTGGTAATTAAAACTTTGTAAAAGTACCGTACATTGTAATGAATGTATGCAATACGATAAAAATATATTAATAGACTAGTTGGAGGACAGGCAGGACCGGGTTCCGTTGGTGTAGGAGTGTAGGAGGATCTTCTACAGCTATTAGCCAGCAGCTTCGAGCAGTGGAGTGATTGATTAAACTAATTAAATAAACACATTAAATTAAATGAAAAAAAAATAAAGAAGCTACATACATACATTTGGTGTTGTCATTTTTATAAAAGTATTTGGCAAAAAATAAAATGAATAAAAAATATTCTAAGCAGGCTTGAGAGTATTTTTCAATGTTCCTTTATTAAGAAAATCTATTCTAAGATTCTTCCCAAGAGTGGTACGCGAAGCCATTGAAATCAAAAAACACCCCAATTTCAATAGAGAAGACGGCCTAAAATTGTCAAACACCTGGGATCCAATAATATCCAAATTAAAATCTCAAGATAAACAATCCGCGAAAATACAGGACACCGTGAGCGATTTTAGTCGATACCAACTCCGGGGAAATAAATACAGATAATACAACTTTTTCTACAGCTGTGATACTTTTTGACATTCAACACCGTTTGTCTTCAGTCACCGTGACCACGCACGCTGTAAAGCACGTGAAATCTCGGTTAAATTTAAAATTATGTAAAATAATTGAAAATTTATAATAATACATAACTTCAATCCGGTAAAAAAGTGTTTTTCTATGTGTAAAAGTTATGTTAATAAAAGACAACACTAAGAAAATCTTGTTACACCTAGAATTGACACCGGCAAATATAACACCTATTTAGTTAAATACGCAAACTCTAAATCGATGGCAAACACGTTTTAATATGAAAAAGCTTCAGAACCTGTTTGTAAACAATTTCCACATTCACACCTCAATTTACCTATGAAATGAGCACCTATGAATGTGTAGGTAAGTGTCGATCGACCGTTCATAAAGCATCCATTCAATTATATCGGAGCACCCTTCACACACAGTAATTGGTAAATGCTTCAACACTTCGCGATAGGAGAACCATAAAGTATGGTTTATTTTGTTTAACAGGTCACAATGTTACATGTATTTAAAATTAAATACACACGCGATTGTAAAATAAAACTGTTCAGTTTCTAATAAAACAGTTCTTTTATCATATATTTAGTTTAAATTGTACAAATTACCTTGAAAATACAGCACTCAGCTGTCAACAACAGAATCATATTGACAGCTGTCAAATATGTATAATTATTTGACAGTTGAGACCACTCGAAACGATGAGTAATGTTAATACCAAACTCTTGGTCATGGAATGAAATGTATCTATATGGTAATAATTTGTTTTTTTCTAATAGGCAAGGTTCATCCTTCTGTGCGTGACACACGTCGTCGACATAGTGTGAGGGTACGCCGATGTCCTCATGTTTCCTTCGCCACTAGTGTTAAATGCGCACATAGACAGAACAGTCACAAGCCAAGGCCAACACTTCTCACTAGCGTACCGTAACATTGACATTTATGATATTCCCGTAAATTCATAAGTTCCATATTATTTTTACTATGGTCTATTCGAAAACCATGGTCTCCATACAAATACCTCGGAGCTATAATGACCAGCGGTCAACAATTGTGCAGCGATTAGTCTGAAAAAGCAACAGAAATAAATCAAACAGATACCAGCAATGCCTCACCTCTTCCTTATTTGTATGAATACCTTCAGAACTGATATTTTAATCGACTTTTTATGACAAAATCATAGTTTTAGAATGATTTGTCATTGTTCTCTTGTACCAATTGTCGACAAAAAAATATTTTATTTATTTATTATTAAAAACAGATAAACATAAATGATATGTGACACAACGGGTGAACTTTTTGGTAACATACAAAGTCTAGTTAACCGTAGTAGTCTAGTCGACAAGTTGAAAATGGAACAAAATAGAGATACTACTCTTAAAATTATGTGCGATAGCTCATTGGATCCGGAATGACGTCTAGAAAAATGTGCTAAAAGCGTGTATTAGCACATAAAAAATTGCAAAAGTTATAGACCATTAAAGATGAAAAAATAATGGCATTTAGTTTTTTGCCAATATTTAATAAACTATTAATATTTAAGAAATTTCAAATAAAGATTCTGAAAGAAGAGGAAATTTCTAATAAAAAACTCCTGACTCCCAGAACTCTATCTCCATTATTTATAATGTTAATTTAACGCTGAAAATAGGTCTGCGGTTGATATTTTTAGGATTCGCGCGTGGCGTCAAAACCGACTACGGCACATTAATTAATTTATTTAAGGTATTGAATATTTTTTTTTAAATTTGAAAAAATTATGGTGTGTTTTGAACACTATAATTAATTTATTCCCGTTGAAAATTTTACTTAAAGTTAATTTTTCAACAAGTTAAATAATTGTTAACTAACGAAATTTTCTCGAACGACCGTCTTAATTGTAAGTGAAAAAAAATGTTTAAATAATGGTCGTAAAAATATTTCGCTTCGTAGAGCCTTTCTTACATACATACTTAACAAGATCGTGCCATAAAAGTTAAAAAAATATTTATACTTTGTTTATAACAATTTTTTTACTTAAACAAAAACTTAAAAATCCATGTAATGATGTTAAAAAAAAATTTTTTTTTTCTAAATCATCATATAATCGTTTTTTTATTAATACAAGATATTTATTGATTTGCAAAAAAAAAATCCAGCCATTTGTTGATAATTTTTTTTTAAACAAATTGATTAAATCAATATTTTTTTTAAAAATTTTATGATTTTTAAAAAAAAAAAATTTTCCTTAATAACAATTTTTAATTGTTTATAATCGTTTTTTTTAATTTTCTATTGTTTAAATAATTAGTTAAGAAATTTTTTTTTCCTAAAAATCATAATTGACAGTCTTCTATAAAGTAACAGAAAAATTTTTTTTTTTAATCAACAACTCTATTGTTTATTAACTTACCAATTTGTTATAAACAAATATTCAACTTTTGTTTATTTTTTTTTCTAAAACTTCTAAAATTAACAAAAACAACCATATATAACAAAGTATAGAAAAAAATTTTTTTTAATTTTAAATAAAAGTAATATTCATGATAATCAAAAAATTTACAAAAAAAATTTTTCTTGGTAAGTTAATAAACAATAGAATTGTTGATTAAAAAAAATTTTTTTTCTGTTACTTTATAGAAGACTGTCAATTATGATTTTTAGGAAAAAAAAATTCTTAACTAATTATTTAAACAATAGAAAATTAAAAAAAACGATTATAAACAATTAAAAATTGTTATTAAGGAAAAATTTTTTTTTTTAAATCATAAAAATTTTAATGTAATGAAGTTGTGTTAAATTTTTTTTTTAAAATATTGATTAAATCAATTTGTTTAAAAAAAAATTATCAACAAATGGCGGGAATTTTTTTTTGCAAATCAATAAATATCTTGTATTAATAAAAAAACGATTATATGATGATTTAGAAAAAAAAATTTTTTTTTAACATCATTACATGGATTTTTAAGTTTTTGTTTAAGTAAAAAAATTGTTATAAACAAAGTATAAATATTTTTTTAACTTTTATGGCACGATCTTGTTAAGTATGTATGTAAGAAAGGCTCTACGAAGCGAAATATTTTTACGACCATTATTTAAACATTTTTTTTCACTTACAATTAAGACGGTCGTTCGAGAAAATTTCGTTAGTTAACAATTATTTAACTTGTTGAAAAATTAACTTTAAGTAATATTTTTAACGGGAATAAATTAATTATAGTGTTTAAAACACACCATAATTTTTTCAAATTTAAAAAAAAATATTCAATACCTTAAATAAATTAATTAATGTGCCGTAGTCGCTTTTGACGCCACGCGCGAATCCTAAAAATATCAACCGCAGACCTATTTTCAGCGCTAAATTAACATTATAAATAATGGAGATAGAGTTCTGGGAGTCAGGAGTTTTTTATTAGAAATTTCCTCCTCTTTCAGAATCTTTATTTGAAATTTCTTAAATATTAATAGTTTATTAAATATTGGCAAAAAACTAAATGCCATTATTTTTTTATCTTTTCTTGCGTGTATTTTCTTCTTTAATACACGCTTTTAGCACATTTTTCTAGACGTCATTCCGGATCCAATGAGCTATCGCACATAATTTTAAGAGTAGTATCTCTATTTTGTTCCATTTTCAACTTGTCGACTAGACTATAGAAAGGATATAGGAATACTAACTTTTCTTATATTTCACTTGCCCCGAGAGACAAAGTCGTAAAGCACTTTTACGACTGTTAATTTTTGACTTCCTTGGAGTACGATAAGTGTCATATGTTTTTATAATTTTTGCGAAACACATTTTAATACAAATTTATTTTTATTTTTTTATGATACAACATACAAAAATAATTTCCACCCCTCTACGATCAACCCCTATATTTTATTATTGTAGATTGTTATTTTTATTGAACTAAAACATGTTTCCTAGAAATAATACGTAGACATGGCGAAACAAACGTTTGCAAATTCAAAGAACTGTAAGTATTATATAGAAACTCAAAGTCAAGTCAAAAATCATTTTTTTCATATAGGTAACACAACACACGTCTTATCAACGTCAAAAAAGAAATATACATTAAATACGTTCTCAAATCAAGGGCGTAGAACAGAAGAGAAGAACTGGCAATAAACTCTCCGTCACTCTTTTTAATCGCCAAGTTTTTGTTTTACACAACGTTTGTAAGGCAACTATTACAGCATGTTCCACGTGACATCTTAAGTAATAGATAATAATAAAAAATTAAAAACAAAGATTTGTCCTCTATCAGCAGGAGGCATTGTGGAGCACGCACTAAGTTCAGGCAAATATTAATTTCTCACACTTTTGGCTTAGTTTTAGCGTACCGTGCTTATAGAACAACTAATTTGACATATATAATGTGTGCAGTTACGTAACATTGCCACTTGTCTAGCTGTTAGTATAGACAAGAACTAAATCGCTACAAGCTGGACCGGACGCGGCAGGTGCTACCGAGGGTTCAAATGGGTTCAAAACACCCCCTCCCCCCGCTGTATCCGTGCAAACACGTTCCTCTAATAATATAATATAGAAATGAAAGATTAATGAGAGCAACTCGTGTACACCTATACCGAGGGATGAGGGATTGTCGATAAAATGAAATCTGTTTCAATAAAATCCCGCTAAAATCTTGGAACACATTTGTACATGTGTAATTTTTGAAGAGAAACTTCTTTAGGCGCATGAGGGTTAAAAATTTACGGAACGTCACGAAGATGTGCAGCGTTTTTGTCGAAGAAAAGGGAGAGAGCGATTGAGATCGATTTAGAGAGAGTGAGAAGGGTGAATTACCTTATAGAACTTCTACTTTTTTTAAATTCAAATGCCACGTGTTTTATTATCGAAGAATAATAAATTAAAAAAATTAAATTTATAATTTGTATTAATTTTCGACACTTTTTAATGACAATTAAATTCATAACATATCTTCCTTTTTCCCTCCCTCCAAGTCTCGGAAATTTAAAGTTTTAGATTTTTATAAATATGAACATATTTATTTCTCAGACAGTTTTTATATTGTATCATACAAAAATACATACAACCCCTAATTTTCACCCCTCTACGATCAACCCCTATTTTATTATATATTGTTATTGAACTAAAAAAATGTTTCCTAGAAATAATTACATGCCAAAAAAAATAAACGTTTACCGGGTCAGCTAGTAATTACGTTAGATTTATCGATTATAAATTTAAAGAACCCAGCACTAAACCAAAACTAAAATATAAAGTTCGAATGAAGACCGTCTGCGTAAAATATTAGCCATGCGCCGGCGCATCACTGACCGGTAGCTGTAATGTACTTGATGACACTCGCTTTGTTATCGGAATCTCGCATTCCATAGTAATTCCCATATATTTTTTGTGGATACAAAATGAAATTGATCTATTTGAACAAATAGAGAAGTACTATATAAATGTGAATCTGCCTATTTTATGTTAGTATAGTAGTGTTTTTTATTCTATGTACATGGTCTTCACATATAGTTATCAAATGATTTCAAATTTTTGGGAGCCCATAACGGCTCATAGCTAGCTTACGCTCGTCCGAAAACTCCTTGAAATACCATCTCATAACTCCTCCTTTCTTGGCGAGTCCTTTAAGGTCTCTGCAGTAAGGCAATTTAATTTACTTCCCGTCCCTATTCGCTTAGGTCCTTCCCTATCTTCCTTTAAATTTCTTCTGTTCAAACATTACCTGTCCACATCGTATCCCTAACTTTCGTATTAACTGACGTGAGACTGATCTTAAATGAAATCATCATAATTCATGTGCACTTTTAACTTTTATTTTTCATGTATCCTTTATTAGTTTAGTTTGTTTTTTGTTCCTGTTTAGTTTTTTTCTTTATAACTATATGTAACATGTATTTTTGCACTTCTTGCCTACTTTATCAAATTTAATGGTACATTTTTTTTCTCACAATGGTTGCCTGAAAGAGATCGCTCGGAAGCGATAAGGCCGCCAGTTGCCCTTCTTTACATTTAATTATGTTACATTTTTATATTGTAATGCAACGAAATGTTAATAAATAATTAAATCAATGTATGCAAAATATTGTAAAAACTATTTTAAAAGAGTAAGCCTATTGAGTTCCTTGCACATTCTTCTCCATATGAAACTACCTTTTGGAATCATTCATTTGTTTTTAAATATTTTTAACTTGTAATTCAGGGGCCTCATAGCCTAATAAGTCTTATTAAGTGGCAGCTAGGTGAGGGGTACCGGGTTCGATTCCCGGTTCGAGGGCAAGTTTTAATTTAATTTAAATTTGTTCTCGGCCTTTGGGATGGTTGTGCGGTATCGGGCGAGTGCCTAAACCGTACATGGAGGACACGGTCGAATTTCTAAAGACAAGCACGAATTATAAAAAATCCTATACTTGACGCTGGCTAATGCACAAATCGTGCCAGAGCCATAAAAAAAAATTTGACTGTCAAAAGTGTCTTATAAATATGCCTAATTGAAAAAAATTATTTGACTTTGAATTCGAATCCTAATGTATATTGAACGTATACATAATTAGTAGTAGTATATATATATATATATACATTTATTTATTTAACAAAATAAACGACCTATTTACATTTATATCAACTGTTAATCTATGTAGTTCATTAATTATTTCTATACATATCATGTGTGCCCTTTTCGATAGGTTAGTATGGTGTTAATTGTTCACATAAAAGTATTCAATGGCTCACGGCCGGCGTTATAACGCACGCGGTGAACGCCGTCCGGTCGTAGAATCGCACACTTATCCACTACGTTACACGACCCTCAACCTAATTAAATATAGTACAACACCAATTTGTTTTACAATTTTACAGCAAATTTACAACATATGAAGATGCTGCAATATTTTTATGATATAATTTGTGTAATTAAAATCATTAGCGCGAAAGAATTTTGTAACTCGATAATATAGCGCGTCCTCGCTACTTTGTTTGAATATTAATTATATTGTTCTTTTATTGAATGTAAAATGACTGCTTCGCGACTGATTTGAGCGCGACCGCCGCTGTGCGAGTTCGAAAAGTGAGTTACAGAATCGCAAGGCTGGACCTATTAATTCCAGAGGTATTTCTAAGCTGGCTTAATAATAAAAAATGATACCATTTCTTAAAATGCCGGCAACATACCCGTAACACCACAGTCATTGCAGGTCTCCATGGGCGGCGCTTAGAACTGTATTCAAAGTGATCCCATGTTATTTCAGATATGAAAATTATGTATATGTTAACGTAAAATTGTAAACACCGTTAGATTGTAATCTATCTCGCGAGATTATAAACTGTCGAAAGATTGTGAACCTCAGCGTACTGCTTACAATTTAACGTATTATTATTCGGTAGATTGTACTACACTAACTTAGTTATCCTTCAAACTTCTTTGGTCAGTTACAGATTAATTTTACTTTCCAACAATTTCATATAACTACCGAATAATAATATGTTAAATTGTAAGCAGTTCGTTGAGGTTCACAATCTTTCGACAGTTTACAATCTCGCGAGATAGATTACAATCTAACGGTGTTTACAATTTTACGGTGACATAATATATATGATTACTATTTTGGTACAGTTTTGTAATTTCATTTTGTTATTTTTTCTTTTGTCTGTTGTTACATTTAGATTGGATATTTTGTATTGTTTATCATACATTGGTTTTTGTATGATTTATATGTATACATTTTGTATCAGATGAAATCCCTATAAAAATCGCTCTAATAACTTCTTAAATTGAGTTGGGCAACTAATACGCGTATTACCTTTTATTTTCTTGCAATACAGTGTTCACATTCAGCAATTGGTTATTTGGTTACTCGTTACTGCGTAAAATACCCTATAACTCGGTGTTTCGTAAGGCAATTTTTGCTGCGCACCACCACTAAGTGGAACCAGCTGCCCACTGAAGTATTTTCGAACCAATTTGACTTAGGGTCCTTGAATAAAAGAGCGTACATATTGTTAAAAGGTCGGCAACGCACTTGCGAGCCTTCTGGCAATGTAAGTGTCCATCGTCTGCGGTATCACTTAACATCAGATGAGCCTTTTTAGACTGGTCCGAGGATCCTCCGTTTAGTAAGGGGAACGAACAGAGCAACCTTCTTTCCTCCAAATTACCTCTGCAAGTGTTGGACAGTGATCACCCATTAGCAATAAACACCCTTCTTAGTAAAAAAAAATCCGTCTCTTTGAACTCTTTTAACTAAAGTACTCTTTCTGCAATTCTACAAATAAGAACTTTACATAAAACGATGCAATAAGTATAATTATTTCATAAATAATCCTCCAAAACGTTATAATTCATCAAGGTGTTATATTTTCTATTATATGCAACGCGTGTAATTATTTTCTACTCAAGTTCTTCAGCGATCTCTTCTTGCAGTGGCGTAACAATAGGGTGGCAGGGCTGGCAAAATACCCCGACCCAAGAGGGCTCCTGACCAAGAGATATTATGTTCTATGGATGAATGTGAAGTCTCCATTACGTATTGGGCTAGCGTGGGGACTGCAGACCATTCCCTCTCGCCTAAGAGAGGAGGCCTATGGCCATTAGTGGGACATATACAACATGCACGCTGAAAATCTCGAAGTTTATTAAAACTAAACTGAGTAGGGACGATTTTTGCTGATAGGGCCCCATCAAAAGAATTGCCACGGGCCCCAGATGGTATAGTAATGCCACTGTCTCCTTTGCTTTTGAGACATTCAAAACAAACACCACTCGTGAGAAGCTCGCGAAAGACCAGTTAAATTTATAGGCAAATTAAAAAGAAAACGTCAGGTCACACTATTCCAATTAGGAAGGTCAGAGAGATATAGTGGGTAGTTCGTTCAAATAGGAAGCGTGACTCGAGCAACGCTACAATTAGCCATATTTGGCAAGGCGCTTGTAGCATGCTATTTATTGCATAAAACTGTCAAAAATTACAAAAAAATGTCGCCTTACATTTTAGGTAAAAAGGCAATTTTTCTTGAATTTATAATCTTCCACAAAAATTTAAAACGTGCTATACGATGCGTAAGTTTTATGCTGTTGATTTTATTTTAATTTACATTAGAAAATTTCAATACAATTCTATCAAAATGTATTTTTAGCGGTATAAGGCAGTGTTGGCCTAGTGGCTTCAGCGTACGACTCTTATACCTGTAGTTGTAGGTTCGATCCCCGGCTATGCACCAATGGACTGTCTTTCTATGTGCGCATTTAACATTTACTCGAATGGTGAATGAAAACATCGTGAGGTAACCGACATGTCTCAGACCCAAAAAGTCGACGGCGTGTTTCAGGCACTGGAGGCAGATCACCTAAATGCCTATTATTTTTAAAAATGATCATGAAACAGATTCAGAAATCTGAGGCCAAAACCTAAAGAGGTTGTAGCGCCACTGATTTTTTTTAAATTGTCAAATACACTTCCTGGACATGCGTGCTCTACGCATATCACTTAATATGGGCCCTGTAATTTCCAACAGCGACAAAGATGGCGATTCCAACGTTCCCTCAATATCCGTAACACTGTCTCAACCAACTAAATGTGAGATGTAATAAAGTATGGAAGGCTTGAAATCATCTTAATATATATAAATTATGCGTCACGTTGTTTGTCCGCTATGGACTCCTAAATAACAGAACCGATTTCAATCAAATTTGCACACCGTGTGCAGTTTGATCTAACTCAAAAGATAGGATACATCTCAATTTATACCGGCAATATTATTTCATTGCAAAATATTTGTTTATTATTTGATAGTCACAATTCTAACAGATGGCGCTGTGTTGAAAGTACCAACGTTTCACATAAGCTACAACTTAATGGCATACCAAAACAGCATGGTGGTTTCCATGACTGATGTTCTCCTACCGTTTCCCTTGAATAGTTTACTACTATGTAATATAACAAAAACCAGCACAGCAACGCTTGGCCGGTCTTCTAGTAAATATATAAATAAGTAATATTTTATAGTGACTTCTGTCAGTATAACTCTACGAACTGAAACGCTGAAACTTCTTTGGCAAACTAATTTTTAACTCTTGTTCATATTTATACAAATCTAAAACTTTAGATTTCCGAGACTTAGAGGGAGGGAAAAAGGAAGATATGTTAGGAATTTAATGAAATTAATTGTCATAAATATCTGTAGAAAATTAATACTAATATATCTTTTTTATTTATTTCTTCGATGATATGAACACGTGGCGTTTTAATTTACATTTCGTCATTTGAGATTTCAATAAATTTCATACAATATAAAATACTAATTAATACTAATTCTCACTCTCTCTTAATCGGTTTGAATCGCTCTCTCCCTTTTCTTCGACAAAAACGCTGCACATCTTCGTGACGTTCAGTAAAAATTGTACCCTCATGCGCCTAAAGAAGTTTCACACAATAACATTAATTTGGTTGTTCAACTGCAGCAAACCAATAACAATTAAAGCGTCTACCATTTAAAAAATGAGCATTCGGAAAGCGTGACCGTGCCACAATTAGCCATATCTGGATTCTGCTGACTACATCTTGATAACCGGTGAAATGCTATCAAACAATAGAGCTAGCGCTTTGTAACCACACTTATCTGAGGTCTGTTTATTGTTCGCTGAACTTTGGTTGAAACCGAAATGCCACGCTTTTGTTAGGATTATTGAAAATATAACTGGCTCCGAGCAGACGTAAGCAGAGACGCGATACGCAAATGATTCGTACTTGGTGTCATGCATTGGAATTTATTACATTATGGGATCTTTAAATAGAGATTGGTAGTTTAGTTAGTAACTTTATATTAAGCCGTATAACACAATCTCCACTTGAGCACTGTCAAATATGTCAAAGTTCAAATAAAATGATTTGACGGCTCTTGAAAGCAGATTTAAGTTTGAGTGACGTTCTAGAATACGGGCTGTAAAATTAAAGCCTATAAAATTGGCGCATGAAATAGGGAGATGCGACCTTCAATTATTTAAAGATATACTCCTCCCTCAAAGGACGGCAACGCACCCACTAAAGTGGGTCTCCATGGACTGCCGTCCCGTGGCACGTTTGTTATATGATAGAGGTATCATATCACAAAAAGAGAGAATCTTGTCTCTTATGGTACAATGATTAGCTTTTTGTGGGCAGTCTTTGACTCTTTCTGATTCTGTTATTACCTAGTTTTCATTGATACTTCGTACATTCGTCCATATCCATAATTTTGTGGTAACAGACCATTCTTTTGATGAAAAAGTGGAGGATAACTTTGAGAAGGACTGTAAATTCTATTTTATTTACTAAAATAGAATTTACAGTTAGTTCATTATTAACATAAAAACACGAGATTTCCTATTAAAGGTTTCGTTAACAAACACTTTGACTTATTAAAATGCTACACACTGAATTGAATGTAATTAAAATGAGGAAACTTATGAAATTTGTTAGCTTTTAAAATTTATTTAATTAAATTCGAAATATTTTTTGAAACATATTCTAAAGAATATTGCTACAAGTTCGCTAGTGCAATAGTTATTCATTTGACTCGTTCGGTTGTTTACGAATTGTTAAGAATTGACTCGAACAACTGCGAAGTGGGATGGTCGAGTCGGAGTGGGTAATAGATGATAAAATAGGTTGTAACACATGCGCACGGGCAATTCCTTAATTCAAGTTTGAAGTCATACAGTTTACGTAAAAATCTGCCTAAGAACTACAACATAGACAATGACATAAGAACTTAAGACGGCGAAGCACTAACCAGATCCATGCAGAACTTCTTCTCAATCGAGTAGCCCGCGATATTGCGGTTTAAGAATTAAAGAGGTTATAAGAACTACTAGTCTTTCATATTACTCTAATTAAAAGACAGTTTTTCTATCAATAAACTATGAGAAAGTCACGTTAATTGACCATATTTCTCCAGCTAATAAATGTCGTCCAATCAATTATTTTATTTGTAGGAATTCCTGGTTCACGATTTAATTAAAATCGCGTTCGTATCATGTATTCTGACTTAATAAGTTATCAATGTAAAGTTTTAACATTACAGTGGGCATCGGAAAATTAAAATTGACTTGATTAGGCTTTTAACTGTTACTATGTCTCAATATGTTATTATCAATTTGTATCATAATTAACATGCTTATATTTAGTATAATAGGTATATATATACCTTTCAGCATTTTAGTGAAACATTCGTCGACTAATTATTGCTTTAAACTCAAACTCAAAATATCTTTATTCATATAGGTAAACAAGTACACTTA
This sequence comes from Pieris napi, assembly GCF_905475465.1. Classification (NCBI taxonomy): domain Eukaryota; kingdom Metazoa; phylum Arthropoda; class Insecta; order Lepidoptera; family Pieridae; genus Pieris; species Pieris napi. The sequence goes on from NC_062237.1 coordinate 10,953,642, forward strand.
TGAACGTCAAAAAAAAAGTTACATTAATTGTAAATTTAAATTTACTACCAGTTCGCAGTCAAGGGAGTAGAGCGGGCAAGAAGAACTGGCAAGAAACTTTCCGCCACTCTTTTTAATCGCTAAGTTTTGAGTCATACAAATTGTTTGAACTGGAGCAAATCAATCCCAAGGATTAGGATCATTTAAGTATTCGTCAAATTTATAAAAAGCTTTATTGGTTAATTTACGTTTAACGAGGGCTTTGAATTTGATATATTGATAATTTTCAGTGATAATTCTCTAATAATCTCGTGAGCTCGTGAAATCTCGTGATTAAAATATATCTGTATTAAATACAGAAATGTAATTGAAACATGAAAAAAACTGTATTACTCAATTTATAACTCCACACCTTCCTTAAAGAAGGTAAAATAAATTCTTTAATCAAATTAATAATTTAAATAAATTAAATATTAATTGACAAGTGTATGTACTCTAAATACAATTTACATAATACTTAAATCGTAATGAATGAAGTAAATTGAGGCAGAAACGATTGTCGTCCGCTTGAGAGGTGAGTTGGAAAGGGGCAAAATATATCGATCATTATAAATTTCCACTCGGCAGCTAACGGCGGCTGCGCACGCGACCTCCGGACATAGAATAAATCTGTAGATATGATGGATTTTTGGCGAAAAGCAAAAAATTTAAAACCGAAATTAAGTGAGGCCTGTGTAGCTGAAAATAGTAGTCAAGATATATTTAACTCAGTGTTATTTCACAGTTTTCCTCTTTTTGTTAAATTTGTTAGTACACAAAGACACTAGTGGCATCTTTGCCATAAAAAAAATCGAACGATTAAAAGGTATATTAATTAATACATGTAATTTTTAGATTTATAATGTTCATGATAAGCGTTAAATCACATGGTTTGTGTTACAAGTAGCAGTTTAATGTGGACTAATCCATTGAGGTGTATAATACATGTTTGTATAAATAATAATATTAACTAGCACTGCTACGGCCACGACCACTATGGTTTCATACTATTACAATAAAATTTACATACTATTAAAATTTCAGGATTATTTATTGTTTTGTGACTTTCATTATGGACCAATTTTGGGAAAAGACCTCCTCCTGAACTTTCCATTTGGATCTGCCTTTTGCTTCTTCCATCCATTTCTCCCCAGAAACTTATTATGTCGTCAGTCCATCGATGTTGTGGTCTTCACTCAATTCTTCAGGTCTCTTCTGGGTGGCTTCGGCGGTCTATCTTCGGTCTGTACACTTTGAAATATGGCCGGCCCATTTTCATTTCACTTGTAAGGCGTGGGTTAGCGCACACACGTTTGTATAATAGAGACAAATTGTCGTAAAGTTCGTCTCTCTATGACCTAACCACTGCCAATGCACTCGTTATAAGTGTAGCAACTGACACCCCTGTATTTATTTAATCTTTGTGACCGCAGATCATTCCGTGTTCCGCGCGCCATCTATAGATCTTGCGCTTGCCTTGTTCGCTCACACCCAATAGATATTACCCTCGAGTGAGCTTCATTTAACTTTACTCTAGTACGGGGTCACACTTACATAGACCTTGTTAATAGAGGCTTTATTTAATAATAATTTATTTGCAAGAATATGCTACAAAATGTTATCGTGGTACAATGTAAAGTTCGCATATTCTGCCAGAAGTTACAATTATATGAGTCGTGTAATTATAGTCAATTCTTATATTATTTGTAGTGAGAAAATAATACATATTAAAATATATTATTACGTTAACAAATTAATATTAATTATAAGGTTTCACGCAAATAATCATTAATAGATTTTTTTTTGCAAAAGTAGTTTATTAAGTCGATTTGTAACAACTCTCGTAGGAAGATCTTTGAATAGTATTGTCTTTGATTAACATAACTCTTATTACACATTTAAAGAAAAACGCTTTTTACCGGATTAAAGTTATGTATTATTATAAATTTACAACTATTTGACATAATTTTAAATTTATCCGACGTTTCGCGTGCTTTACAGCGTGCGTGGTCACGGTGATTTTTTTTTTTTTTTTTTTTAGATCTTTGAATGTTTTTTGGTAAATTATTATAAACCTTGATTGCCATATAAAAGGATATTAAGATAACATTTGTAGATACCTCAGATCCCTTCCGATCGAAAACAAATAATTTAAATCGTGGTCAGGTAATGAAAGATTAGAAAAATAGTTTATTTTATTAAATATTAACATTACATTTTTCTATGGAACGCTTAATGCTTTGTGCCGTATTCTATACCAAAAAAATTGTTAAATTGTTATTGTAATTGTAATCACATGTTTTCGCACTCTTCTGCTGCTTCATTAAATAACTTTTCTTCATGTATCTTATTCATTGTTATAATTATTAGTATTTATAAGTAAATGTGTGAATATTGGATTGTCTACTTGTCAACAGTTCTGCTGTCATGTTTGTATATAATTATTATTTATCTGTTAAGCTGTTGAGGACATCATTAACATTATATTTTATTTCTCTTTATTGTTTCTATTAAAGTAATAGTTCTGTTTCTATCTTCTTAATAAATAAAATAAATAAATCAACGTTGTTGCATAGTGCTGTGATATCTAAGGTACTTAACAAAAAAAACTACACGACGTCACATCCGTTACTTTGAAGTCCGTTTAAAGTTGACCACAGAGCTGGTGCTTTCCTAGCTCAACGGATAAATATCGCAATACAGCGAGGAAATGCTGCCACCGTGAAAGGTACACTGCCACAGGGACCAAACTTTTTAAATTTGTTTAAATTTTCTTTTTATTAATTTTTAAATATTTTTATTATTACTTTGTAGGTTAAGAAAATTGTATTATATATTTTATATTAATAAATAGCGTCATTAAATCAAGACGTTACGATATATTGTTCAATTTGGGAGAACGATTTGATTCTTTAAATGTCTTAAGCAAAGCTCAAACACAAAACGCGTCAAATAAATTGCACATAAACGATTAAACGCAGCGCCGCGGCTGTGAGCATTCCGACAATTTATTAAATCATTAGTTAAATAATCGCCGTAGCCGCTAATTGAGATAGGTCAGATATTTATGCACGTACTTAACAGTAAATTACAATCAGTGTATAGTAAATATGGGAGTAGCAAAGATTGGTTTAGGGCCTTTTGAGCTAATGAAACGAATATTGGGACTAAAACAATTGAAACATGAAAAAGCGATGGGTAATTTTCATCGATGGGGCCGTGTTTTTTTCAAGAAGATCATTTCTATATATTAAAAAGATCTAAAACTGTATACGCTTGCGAAGATAGAAGTATACCTATGTTTTTTATAATATAGGGGGGTAAACAAGCCTATAGGACGCCCAAAAATAACACTTTGGGCCCATTGCCGGCCTTTAAAATAATAATAATACTTAAGTATATTTAGTTGAAGATGTGCTTATATTACATTGCCCCTTATTCGCACCGTCACACGACCTGGAGCAACAGACACTGATGACAGTGGACCAACGGCCTACAGGAGATCTTAACAATCGTGCCTGGAACGGTTCTGTGACAAGATTATGAAATATTTGAAAGAGGCAAACAAAAATTTAAGAGCGGGTCGCAAGCAATTGTTTTATTATAATTCTTATCGCACATGAATATTGTAAGCAATAACATTACCGATGTAGCCGTGGCGTATCTCGTGAGACGCGCAACACAGTTTTTATTTTATGTATCCTCTAGTAACAATATAAGTGATGAAAGATTACCCTTGATACAATGGTAGGGTAGCAGAATGAAAAAAAAATATTTAGTTTCCAGATTGTATCCGTATTATGTAGCTCATATAATGTTTGTGGGTTATAGATATTTAATTATATCTACTCTTTACAACCCGTTGATGTATAAGTTGAATACATATACGAAATTCTGGGACATATATTAAACCGAATCACTTTAATAAAGAACGATTTCCCTAATGGTATTCTAAAGTTGTATTCAGAATAACCCTCAGTAATTAAGCGGCTATTTCACAATCAGTTAGCGGTCAGTGAGAATTGCCCCCGTACGACACGCGCCGCACATTAACCCCTGGTCACCTGCAACACTTAAGTATGGCTATTAACAGCTATTTATTTACTTAACTCTGACGTCGTTAATTTGCTGGATTAATTATCATATTGAATACGGTAGCTTTATATGAAATCCCTTATATGCGATTCATTCGTAAATATTAAAAGATCAATCGACACCTTACATTTATTAGTACAGGATTTTCTCATAGACAGCCATACCATCAGCGACTTAGGATCTTTATACAACTGGGGGCTAACAGGCAGGAGGCTCACCTGATGTTAAGTGATACCACTGCCCATAAACACTTAATGCCAGTGCGATGCGTTGTAGGCCTTTTAAGAATTGGTACCCTTAGTCGAATTGGTTCGGAAATACTTCAGCTGGTTGCACATGGGGTGCGCGGCAAAAACTGCCTTAAAAAACGCTCAGTTGTGGAAATGTGGACGTTGTGAATTTCATATTCTGCCTCGACGTCCGATGATGAAACTAAGTTAAAATGATGTTACTGTACCATCGGAGATCTCTAGCCGGTGTTACGTTCTTACACCAATTATTAAATGGTCAAATACAGAACAGTAACCTCTTACAGCCTTGCGATTCTGTAACTCACTTTCGAACACTGATAGACAATAAACTACAAGCTCCCTCCTTATCAGAATGAAAATCATAAAATGACTGCTTCACGAGTGACCGCCGCTGTGAAAACAGCTGTGTGAGTTCGAAAAGTGAGTTACAGAATCGCAAGGCAGAATATAAACATTTTCGGTTTATTTATTCCCGAGGTTTTGAACCGCGGAATCTTCCAAATTCCATCTGTAAAAGCGAACCTAGGAGTTCAGATGCCTCTCATTCGAATTCTTCGCGAATATAACAGAATAAACGGTACGTATTCAGAGCTTGATATAGTCGATAGTGATCTAATAAATTTTAAACGTTGTTTAGCACCTAAACGGGTACCTAATATTATAGTTAGAAATGTAATATTTTTATGACATTTTGGAAAACTTATGTTAACTGCATTTGTCATGTATTTAAGAATATTGTAACATATACTGTAGAAAATGTAGGATATTGTGTATTTTAATATAAAAATAATGTTTTTGGAAACAAATGCATAAATTTAACCGCTTTTCAAATGGTTACACAATTACGCAACTTACAGAATCCTGATAAAATAAAAATTAAATTAAAAAAACAAATATGTTTATTCTGGAATATATACGTAAGATACAGGTATCACTTATTCCACGTCATTAAATTTGTATCGGTAGTCATCCCTGCCAAAGAGGACAGAGGGTGTAGGCCGAGAGAAAAAGCCGGCGTAAAAAACTCTCGGTACTCTTTTCAAATATAGCAGACGTGATTAGCTCGGCATATATACTTTTAACGTAACAATGAATAAAACATTTGAGCTGTCTACATTTTGATGATTCTAATTGGAGTAATCATTTCCTACAATGTAATCACAGGTTGGCTATGAAATAATTACACAGATGTAATCCAACACGTCGTAAATCTCATTCTAATAGAAACCGTAGACTTTAAAACGGAAACGAAGTCACAACCTTTGCGCCGATGTTATCGCGATTTGATGCAGGGTGATAGAAGGCGCGATAAGCGAACACGATTTATCTACGTGGCAATTTGATAATTGATTCTATATTATTTAGAAATATAACTCATCTGCCTTGCGATTCTGTAACTCACTTTTCGAACTCACACAGCGGCTTTACGACTGATTTGAGCGCGACCGCTGCTGCGAAAACCGCATTTGTGAGTTCGAAAAGTGAGTTACAGAATCGCAAGGCTGTTGTGTTTTTGTTGACACACACACAACCAAATTCGTCACTTGCAGTCAGAATAATTGAGTTTTAATGGTCAGTTTTTCTTGAAAATATATCTTTAGAAAGAAAAAACTTATGGATACAAATGATGGCGAAATCACAAAAAAGTGTACAGTGTTAATTACCTAGCACTTGGGGTAGATCCTTATAATCACAGTCCATGAGGGGATCATTAGTTTAATAATCCGTCATTATATATCTTGCCTCCTTAATAAAGTAAAATGCATGTTAATATATAAATTTAAAATTGTAATACGATCGAAATGGATTTACTTAATTATAGCATATATTTTCCATAGTGATTGTTTAAAAAGAACGTATAAAGTCTTTAAAACGTTAACCGCCTCTTATATATTCATAGTACCCACACTTAGTTAATCATAAATTAAACATCGAAACAATTTTAACAAATAAAATACAATTCAAATCGATGCAAAAGGGCTCGCGAGTTTGCCCGCCTTTTCAGAATTAGTAGGTACGCTCTTTTCTTGAAGGACCCTAAGTCGAATTAGTTCGGAAATACTTCATTGGGCAGGCTTCACGTAGTGGTGGTGCGCGGCAAAAACTGCCTTTTTTTAAAGATTTTTTCTTCAACAATTTATATACATTTTCTAGTAATTTAAAGTAAAAAATCGCTTCCGCTTCCCTCGCCTTTCAGCCTAGACCCTTAATGTAAATCGCTTAGTGGGTTTATAAGAGTAATTACGGGCGAGACAAAAGGCACGCGTCGGGTGCGCCCGCGCAATTAGATTCGCTCCCAATGAATCTTAGATCTACGAACAATGCTGATGGTATCATTGCGGTTCTACTTTGAATTTGTTGCTTTAACCTTTCTGAACCGTAACCTTAGTGATAAAATGATTGTTCGCTTATCGCCAGTATTTCGCGAATATTAAGTGGTAGAGTCATGCATTAAACATTTACTTGATTAAAATCGAGTTTGGTATTTCAGCTAGGTTTACTTTCTATAATTTTGTACCTGATACAATGTTTTTTTCAAATCACACACGTTCTGTACTGCACACTGCGAGTCGAGCCCTCTGTCTTCGCGCTGCCGCCGTCAGGGTTAGACGCCCGCCCACGTATCGCCCTGTATTATCAGGATGCGAGCCTAAACACTCCCTTCGGGGGGGATAGTGTAGCAAGAACATAATACACGTTCCGTAGAAAAACATCGCGAAGACAGGCGGCCAATGAGTCCCAAAAATAGTTATGTAAATTTTCACAGAAGCACTTGAAAAGAAGAATAGTCAAAATTTAATGACGTGGAATAAGTGATACCTGTCTTATGTTCAATAATAAACATATTTTTTTTATTTTTTATTTTAACTATTATCACTTACCTCGACTCATATTTTGATACCTCAGGTGGTCTATGATGCTGGTCAGCCTGGTCTCCCTCTGAGGTCTGTCCTCGACCTCTTGTTTCACTGTCACTTCACTTTTCATCACTTCATCATTTTTCACATCGTTCGTTATCACAATATTTGACATTTTCATTTATTAATAGTTCCGCGACAGAGCGATATAATTTTTCTCTTGGTTATCTGTTACAAAAATAATGTAATTTACTTATTTTGATGATATTAATACAAATGAGTAAGTTGAGTGTGGTATTGCCGTGTCTGTGAATAGCGTTCGGGGACAACCGATTCCAAGTAATAAATGTTTTTTCTAGAAAAATAAAAACCAAATATAAGACAATTCCTCAAACAGGTTCCCTCAAATTTATTCTTATCCGAATTAAATTATTTTATTCAAATTCCTATGTATTGTGTTATCGGCTATCGCATTTCAGGAAATATATTCGCGAGACATACAGATAATATACTTCAAAGTACAGTATATTAATTATAATCTGTGATAAAAGATAAGTACGCAACTATGACCTGTGCCAGATTACATACGTTGACAAATTAATTTAAATTATACGCTGCGAATAATTTTATAGAATAAACATGCTATGGAATTTGATCGAGCCATATGTTATTTACTGTGCAGATTCTTTCCACGACTAATTTACCGTAAAACCCTTAAAGTATAGTAGATATAAAGTAAATCATGGGCCAGACCCATTTCTGCGTCTTTTATCGATCCTATTATACCTTCCTTGCCTGATATTGGGGTCTGAGCACGCCGGTTTCCTAACGATATTTTCTTATATAAACAAGTGGGATTGCGCGAAACTTTATTATAAAAGGGTTTTCCTCAGTTTATTCCCAACCCAATGTTTTAACCATTGACATATCTATGAATATTTATTTTACATGAAACTTTAGTATCGCTTACTTGCCTAATCTATATATCTATATATATAAAAAGAAAATGGTGTTCGTTTGAGGCTCTTTCACGCTTAAACCACTGATCGTATCGACATGAAACTACCACCATTCGATGCGAAATTTTAATTCCAACGTTCCTTCATTTTTTTATTTCTGTTTTACTTTTATGAAAATTTTTCCCGCTAATAAAAACAAAAGAGGCTTCCTAGAACCGCAAAACGTCAACATCTGTTAAAAACTCGATTTTCGAAATATTTCAATTTTCTTAGCGGGAAGTTAAAAAGAAGAATAATAAAAATATGAAAAAAAAAAATAATGAAACATAAAATTTATTTTAATTCGTCCAGCTAGTGAATTTATATTTATTAAGACCATGGTAATATTATATTGTAAGCATTTTCGCATAATTTGTAGGAATCAAATCAATCACGCCTGACGGTGAAACTACTTAATAAACATATAAAAAAACTAAAATGTCTACACTAAATTAAATGATAATAAATCTTCAAACTCATGATAACTGTTTTATGGGCCCGATATGGTTTGAATATATTTTTACAATGTCTTCATTTATAACAGTAACAATGTCACTGACAGACAACAAGATAATGCTTTTACTTTGACGCAAACGAATGATATATTAATTTGAGAGTGCAGTGTCAAAAAAATTTTCAGCAATGCCCTCTTTTATTACTATGACATACATTCGTGGTAATAAAAGAGTGCGATATCATAAATAATTGTCTTTAAATTCGTATAATCGTAATGAGCCTATAAAACAAAATCAAATAAAAAAAACTTAATTTTATATGTATAAAATTAAGTTTTTTTATTTGACTAGTACGTATTTTTTTGTGTCACAGGAGGCTCATCTGATGTAAAGTGATAATAACATGCCCATGGGCACTAACATTGCCAGAAGGCTCGCAAGTGCGTTGCCGGCCTTTAAATTCTATTATAATGTTTCTATAGGTCCCGTATTTTAATGGTATATCTGCCGCTCGTTTTTTTGTAAGAAATTGCTAACATGCGAACAGCAACGAATAGGCTAGGTCCTACGGCATATCAATATATAATATATTATATATTTATATTGAAATAGTATATTATATTATATATTTCTCGGTTTGTGATTGTATATCTTACTATCTTGTTTTTGTATCTATATTTTTTAAATTATAGAGCAAATTACTGTTTACCTAAGTGCTACAATCGTGTTTTATAACACAGCTTTAGAAGGATAATTAAGTATTGCCAATTTGATGTTGATATTTAAATAATTTTTTCCAAAAAAACAACTCTCGATCATTTCATGATATTTTGATTTTGAACAGATTTTCGACGGTTCCCCTCCGTTTCTCTGAAATGCCATCCTTCCATCCAGTTATGGTACCACCCTTGAAATTCTTTCGAACCAAAAAGAATCATCGAAATCGGTTCATGAAATACAAAGTTATCCGCGAACAAAAAAACATTTAGGTCGAAATGAAAAACCTCCCCTTTTTTAAGTCGGTTAAATAGTGGAGAGAAAAGAGGATTATATACAGGACAAGAAAGGCAAGTAAAATTATTAATTCCTAAGAATGAATGTTTCACGGAAAAGTTGTATTAAAATTCATCTGACCTTCAACTAAAACGGTAAATTTCAATGTGTACTGTCAATGTAACTTCTAATTTCACTTAAAGTGACGTAAATGGTATAAATGACGCGCTTTTATCTATATGTCAATGAGCAGTAATCAGGTTCTTTTCAATAATGTTTAAATTTTCCAATGAAAACATTTTCAATACATATTTTATAGTATGTGGCAAGAGCTAGGTAAATCCTACGAGTATAGTATCCCTTACCAAAGTAACCTTGCATTTAAATTCGATTGAAGTCAAAAGGACACAACACGACACAAATTCCTACTGAAAACACTGAAAACTGAACAATTTAAAAACAAACACTGAAGGTAAAACAGGTAGAGTACATCGGTTTATCGCGTTCAACTGATAACTGAGGTGTCAGGTCAAACGAGCAAATGGGGCATGGTACGAACGAGTGATAAGAGGCGATAACGGGCTCTTAACCTTCCGATGCCTCTAGCAAGCCCTTATTACCTTTACGTAATGTCACAACCATTCACAACTGAACATCCTGTATTAGTAAAGGCTCCCAGAGCCAACAAGGCGGGAAGGTGAATTCGTTCCATCAAGAAAGATACTTAAAAAATTAAAATAAATATCGCAATACAGCGAGGTAATGCTGCCAGTGTTAAAGGTACACTGCCACAGGGACCAAACTTTTTAAATTTGTTTTAATTTTCTTTTTAATTATTTTTATTACTACTTTGTAGGTTAAGTACTTGTAAATACAGTATACTTGATTGTTATGATTACTAATAAAAATTTATGCTTTGAGTTAGAATATATCAATCTTAAAAAAAAGGTTAATTTAAATAGGTAATAAACTTTACCGCATAAAAAATAGTAGTATAATAATTTAGTAAAATAATTTTTATTTATTTTAAAATCTAGCATCGTGATTCATGAATCTTAAGATTAGCTTTAAGTATTTACTTTTTTATCTTATTTTTGTAAAATGAGTCTACATTTGTAATTTAATTTTTTTAAATTTAGTTTCGTACTTTATACTTAGTATTTCTCGTTTTCTTTTTCTTTACTAGGGTTGCCTGGAAGAGTTCACTTGTTAGCCTGTTTCCTCCTTACTTTATGTTATCTGAATGTGAATCAAATGTGAACAAGGTGTTAATAAATAAAGAATAAAAACCATCTATCTAAGGTTTATATATAAAAAATTGTGATTTTAAAGTTGATTAAAAATATAATTCAAAGTGTGTATTTAAACTACTTATCCTTCATAGATAGAATATAAAATATCAACAACCGTTTTTATACCACGAATAATAAAACTATTGGCAAAACAATATTTTACTTAGTGTCATGACCTGTAGTAAATGTTTAGTCAAACTGGGTTTCACCCAATTCTTATCAATGACTCTATAGCTGATACCAGTCTGGCTATCATAGTTTAGTTTCCTTTATGTCAATACAAAACCCACTTATTAGCGAGCCTAAATTTTAAACACTAGATTTCAAAACTACGCGTTATTTTTCTCTGGCAATGTATATGGCATTTGTGTCAACTCTGTATCAATAGGTAATGCGATTAAAATCTATCGATTCGATATTTTTTTCGTATTAAACCTCCTTACTTATAAGATAAAGAACAAAAAGACTGTTTCAGGGGCCTCATAGCCTAGCGGTCTTATTAAGTGGCAGCAGCTGGGTGAGGGGTACCGGGTTCGATTCCCGGTTCGAGGGCAAGTTTTAATTTAATTTAAATTTGTTCTCGGCCTTTGGGAGGGTTGTGCGGTACCGGGCGAGTGCCTAAACCGTACATGGAGGACACGGTCGAATTTCTAAAGACAAGCACGAATTATAAAAATCCTATACTTGACGCTGGCTAATGCACAAATCATGCCAGAGCCATAAAAAAAAAGACTGTTTCAAACATGAAACATATCTAAAATGCAAAAATGATTAATTTCCAATAAGATTTTGCCCTTGTATGTAAAGAAATAAGATGCGAAATTTTGTTTTATATTGCAAAGTCAATAACAGTACAAGAAAAGGGCAAAAGATAGACGCTCGACCGGACATAACTTCGTGACTGCTGATAAACTGATAACACTGATATCGAACTCACAGCGGACAAAGCGAAACCTTATCAAATCCAATACTGATAACAAATTACTGAAGCACCTCTTTCCAATATTTTAACATACGTCCGGGGTCTTTTAATTTATGGTAAAAATGGCGTAGTAGTGTTGAAATTAGCATTTCTTTAGAAAAATCTTAGACTCGTAGCTTTCTGACTTATAAACGCCTCATGAAAAGTGTTTTCTTGAAAAGTATGTATCATGACGCACGCAAAGAAAAGGATTTCAAATTGAACATTCATAAACGGAATAAATTCTAACCACAAATAATAAAAACAGGAGAAATTAATAGATATAACAAATGCATAGTAGCATTTTCAGCTGCTTGGCTTATGTCATAATTATAGGTTATGCGCGGTCGTGTTGGCGCGCATGCGTTGTCGTCACGAGCTAATTCTGGCGGGGCGAGGTCATGACCCGCCCTGCGCACGCGCAACCAAATATAAACATCTGCTAACTAATCTTTATGAAAACTTGCAGTAATAGAATTGTAAACAATATGGCATATTTACTACAACGATTGGCTAAAACTGTGTATCCATGTTATATTTATACTTTGCTCTGTCATTCATAAAACGCGAACTTCATCATTTTAAAATTCATAAATCAATTTAAAAACGCAAAATCAACGCGTCAAACTTTTATAAACTAATAATATTATTTTAACTCATTTATCCGACACAAAGTTGGCTTTATATAGATATTTGATACTCGTGTTTCAGGCAAAGGTATGTTTGGCGTATATCCAGGTCTAGTCGGGTATTTTAGTAGTCCAACGAGGTCGTGACCTGTCACCCGCTATATAATAGAACTTGTATACAAGCCAAAGTTTTAATTAACGTAATGAAATAGGACATATTTATATAGGACTATGGAATTGTCAGCGTTAGTGTCTATTAATTTTTAACGCCTGTAATAACATGTAAATGATTGTACTTGAAAGATTGCTTCTTGGCCAATTTAAGGCAATTTTATGGTATTCATTTATGTAGGTAATTCCGGTCGACGGAATCGGCAGATATATACTATATTTTTTAATGGATTAATTCCAGTCAGCTTGCGCTCCAGGGCCTACCAGCAGGAAGAGTATTAAGGTGAAATACATTATTTATACACACACACAAACACATTTTGTTTATACAGTCACTGTCTTGACGTTTCGACTTCCAGAACAACAAATTCCAAAAATCTCCAAATAGGATAGATAGGTAGATAACCAGGCCAAGACAGACCATGATGATGATTAATACCAATGCCATGATGGCTAAATAAATTAAATCCTTTTGGAGAGTATTTCTACTTCATTGTACCTTAAAATAGTTGTTTTAACCGTAATAAGTAATGACTTATGTAAGAGAACAATAGCAGCAGCGCATTGAATTTTCTTACCCATTGTGATACACCTGAGTCTACAGTGGCGCACTTGTCATGAAAGTTGGCCAATCTTAGATAAGAATGTTGGATTATATTAACTAAATTTACAAGATATGGAGAAAATTGTAAGTATATTAAATTAATTTCGAAAAAAGAAATCAACGAAATTAATACATTTAAACTTTACAGGTAATAACAGTGTATATGAATTGTCTTGTCTTAAATTCCGCCGAACAATATCAGCCCTATTACCAAAATCAAATGCCTTACGACTACACAGAAGTCGATTATGAGGACTACGAGTCCAATGAATGCACCTGCTCTTGCCAACGCTGTGAAGACATCAAACCATGCTGCAGAAACACTTGCAACAACTGCTTCCAACCTTCCAGCATCGTGATAGTTCCCTATCCCTACCCACTTATAATATCAACGAAACAAAAAGAAGCAACTACTGCGCCGCCTACACAAGAAACGACAGCTCCTGTTCCACAAGAAACAACATTAGCGCCACCTCCACCAACTGAATTACCAACTACAGACATCCTAAGAAACAATGAAGCGTACATAAATGATATTATAGCCAAAGCACCGAATTTGAATAAGAAGAATAAGTTTGTATTAACCAATCTGAGACGTACAAAGCCTGATTGGGTGCCGAAGTATGGTATTGTACCCATACCGGATAATTTGGCAGAGAAGTTGATGCTCCAACTGCGGAGCATGCGTGTGTTACACCCAAAGAAAGAGACCTTTAAACCTAGTGCAACGCTGTCTTCGTTGGAGAAGATAATTTAAAGAACTAGCGGACCCGGCGAAACTCGTTCTGCCTAACAGTCTAATAATATTAGTTAAACTTAATTTAGGATTACATTAATACATCTTTTTTGCAAATACAGAATGTTTTATTGCTTGCCATTGCGAAAGAAGAATGGCAGTTTTACACATTAGGCCTCTTCTCTCTAACGTTAATGTTGCGATACTGCATGTTAAAGCACTTCCTGATATACAACATTTTTTGTTTTGTTATCCGGGGTAAGAACAAAGTGGTAGGTTTCTATTATATGCGTAATTTTGTCAACAAATGGCACAACATGCTTGCATTCGTAAAATTAATTTATTAATTTATTTGTATTCGATAACTTGTCCGATATTTTATTACTTATTCTGCTATTCGGAGGGGAAAAGAATCTACCAAAAAAGAGTTAGTGGTGTAACTAACACGACTTTGTTTTATATATTAAAGACGTTATTTACAATTTTCATGATTGTCGAATTCTTTATTATATTGTTATTTGAATTGAAACTAAAGCTAACAATTTGTTGCTTGAATAAGAGAAATTATACACTTACGATTCATCTTAAATCGAATCACAATCAAACACAAGCACTTAAATCACTTCACATTGATATATCGATAGATTTTTCGGCAATTCAGAATTCAGTGTGACCTTTCAGGAGGCGATGCGTGTGTGTTATGACTGTGTGGTGACCCCTCACCAGTCACAACGATATTTTTAGAGTTGAAAGTTCGACGGTTCAAGCGATTCCGATGCTTCCTTATTTACGCTTTATTTGCATGAATACATTTGTCTTAGATATTTTTTGAGTTTTATAACAAAATAATTAATATTATTTACAAAGTCTTTTTATTTTATATCGGCTAAATACAACTTATAAGCTTTACGAAACAGAAAAGTGATACAAATAAATTCTAAATTAATAAATCTCTAATATATTATTTTACCTTTCATTAAAGATTTTTCGTTCTTGTAGCTAAAATATAAATTATAGTATAGATGAAATATAAATTATAGTATAGAGACACAGCCATAATGAATATAATTCCTCGCGTCAAAAAAAGGAAAATGTAGCTACTAATATAAACTACGCGTGTTGTGGCATGAGATTAAAGATTTTTTAAATTACTTTTTTTATTGTTGAGGAATAATGATAAATATCTTTATTCCTTGACAATATTTCAAATTCTATTTAAAACTCTTTTGTTTAGTCCAGAATAAAGTGAACATATCTTAATATGATGAACAAAATAGATTTTGGATTTCTTAATAAATCCGATATTGCGAAACGCCAAGGTTGCCTTAGGTCAGATGATAATCAGAACAAGATTGCATTGCATTCTATCAGCGCCCGCTAAATGAGTGGGCGGTGACTTATGCCAATGGGGTACTAAATATTCATTTACGTTAACCGCTAACAACTCATCTTATGTACGGGTTTATTTCAATTTTAATGGTCCAGTCAATCTGTGATTCGTTAAACTTTAACCATTATGATACGAGAAATAAGTTCCTTTACATATCTGAGTTTTCTTTTATGGCGTGTATTTCGTTGAATAACTTAAAAAGTTCTTGTAATTCCTTCATAAACCACGGAGCTGACGGATTTTGCTTTAGTTGCTTGTTTAAGGCAATTAAACACAAATGCCAATATAGTCAAGCAAATATGTTGTATGTATAAAGGATATCCAAGCGGATTGAAAATACTGTGGGTACTATGAGCCAACTGGAGTCTTTGCCAGCTGACCTGTCATCCATTGAAGATGACTACACAGTATGAGTTAAAAAAAATGCGCCTTTCATAAAGATTAGAGCAATGCCAAAAATAAATTTTCCAGGCGCGTTTAAAGATGCATAATTTATTAAATATAAAAAAAAAACAAAGTCGTTTAATAATTATTATCAGAACTATTAATGAAAAAGACAGAAATGTAACACATTAAGTGTTGCGGGACTAATAATTTTACCTATATCTTAACGTTTATGTAGTAAAACTACATTGTGTTTACGACACTCATAAAAATAAAATAATGTTGTTACTCGATATACACAATGTCATAAAGTTATACAAAATGTAATGGAAAATTTCTGGTACTATGAATATGGTAAGTGAAATACCGTTTCTAGACATCGATATGACGTAGGAGAAATATTAAATATCATTGTAAAATATACTTAAAATGTGGCAAATATTCAAAACACCACGCCAGACGGCTGAGATCCATGTTAAACATTGTCGTATTTGCGGAAGTACCATTGGTAACGTATTCCTGTTGCTTATTTTGGACTTATCCCTCTTTACTCAAGAAAACTAGATTGCTATTTGAAAAATTTGAGGCGATTCTTCATGTGTGTCACACATTTCACGTGAAATTTTAGTGCCTAAATATATATTTTTATAATAATAGTAGTTATTAAGGCCGATTTACATTAAACTCAAACTCAAACTCAAAATATCTTTATTCAAGTGGGTAACCAAGTACACTTTTGAATCGTCAAGTTAAATTAATCGTAAATTTACATTTACATTATCTTAGTGTTTAGGAGAGTACTTTAGTACAACTTGAAAGGCAAGTTCTTTAGCGTAGCGTTTACTAAAGCAAGTAGCGTTTACATGTTTCAACTAAAGTACTATCCTAAAGCACTCTTTTAAACACTAAGATAATGTAAATCGGCCTTTTATATAGTACTCGTATTAGGATACCAGAGTTCCTAAATGTATAAACGTCTGTTTGCTTGACAGGAATGTTAATATGTAGCTTAATCTCACTTTTTTCTAATCTATTCACAGATACAAGTATTCCTCATAGAACTGTTAATTCTCAACAGCACATTTAGTCAATTTATGCACACACCTGGATATATGCCATATCAGCAGAGATATTACGATGAATATGACTATAGAAGATTAGGTAGGCAAAGCAGGTTTCACCGACGAAGTGGTGGAAAATTCCCTGAATATTCCGCAGATTCCAACTACGATTATGGAAGGGCAAATTGTAGATGCTCTTGTAGAAATTGCGAAAATATAAAACCTTGCTGCGTCTCCATATGCGATAACTGTAACTCGCAATCTTTAGTATTCGTTCCATATCCAGTTCCCCTTGTCGTTGCTATCACATCGAAATCAACTCCAAACACATCAACAACAACTACATCTTCAACAATGACAACAACGACTACCACAACAACAACAACACCATCAACAGAAACAGACGATTTATCGGAAATAACGTCTTCTACGCCAACGTATGCTAAAATGAAAAAGTTTCCCGGTTTTGGGTTGTCTACGTCTCCTTTTTTCAATAAAAAGAGATTGCTTTTGGGAAAGAAAAAGAAGTGTCTTGGAGGTCAATGTTCGAATTACCGAAGGATAGATTTAATAGACCATTTGTTAAGAAATCAGGATGGACGGCGAGCGGATAATTATGATGATTTTGATGTGAAACTCGAGAAAAACCATCAATTCGGTATCATTCCTATTCCCGATAAAATGGCGCTAGATTTCATGACCAATATGCGGGATATGAAATTGAATAAGTTATTACAGTCAAAGGTATAAAGTTCTAATATTGAACTTAGTGGTTTTGTTTTTAATGGGGCTGGGGTAGGTCACTTAAAATAAAGTGCTAACCGTTTACGGTTGACACCTGCAACGTCGGGACTCGGCCTATAAGTCGTAAAAAGAGCGTACCAATTCTAAAAAGGCCGGCAACTCACTTGCGAGCAGTTTCACTAAACAGGTGATCCTCCTGTCCGTTTGCCTGTTGTTACATAAAAAAGGATGGTACGGAAATTTTTCTCTTAAATGAAATTAATAAATATTAGTGTTAATTTTTAATAATATTTAATAATTACGATCAATTTGAATGAGTCAACAGGAATAATAGACGTGGTTCATATCGTATATCTTAACAAATATAATAAAAATGCCAAATAACTATCAAATAACTTTATTCTTAAAATAGAAGGTACACAGCCATTTTACATTGACTGAGGTCCGTAAATAAATTATCATTCATTGTATTTCCTACAATTTAACTAACATTAATCACATACACCACACAACCAAATCCATAAATTTTGTACTCAAAGTACAATAACATAAATATATACGGGAAGACATTATGGCAGTACATATATAAAATTCATATTAAAAATATTTTGTTTTCTTGCCTAAGAAAGAGCGTGTAAAAAGTATTTACTATTTTAACACTAAACAATGTATACCACATAAATATTTCTCATAAGTTTATTTTATGCCAGTAAATAAAAGTCTGTATAATAAACAATAAAGTGAGACACTTTTTTTCTAGAAATAGTTTTTACTATTGTGTGGTTTAAAAAACAAAGAGAAACAAATATTAGTTAAAATATATAGGAAATTTATTATTAATAAAGGCATAAGGCTCTGTATTAGAATAATTAGTAAGTCGTAATTAATATTTAATAATACATACATATTTCACGAACACTAATAACCTAATTTAATAACCTTGTGAATGCCATAAAATTATTTATTATATTATATTAATAAACATTTACCAAAATACAACATTATGTAGTATATATTTGACGAGTATTATTTAAATAATATATAAAAGTACGATACGTACATTTAAGTCACAGATAACATAGAACTACCGTGTCTGTGGTATTGTTCTACATTATCTGTGGCTATGTCACAGGAGCCGTAATGTCAATGTCATTAAGATCACTTTTGAACTTTGAGAGCATCTGTCAATTCTTGGAAGCTTGTTACGAACCAGGGCGCTCTTTTCTGTACTTCCTCCCGTACGACGTTCCCGCCAAAACCTGGAGAAGAACAATTTGTGTTAAGTTACATAACACATGAAAATCAATTACTTACAAGCAAGGACATAATCAGCTGTCCCTGTGATGCTCAAAAACATTATTAATTAATTCACTCTACTTATGAATATAAGGTGAAAAAAAAACATCAAAGAACAATAGGTTCTATCAGGTAGTCAATTGGGTTTTGATGAAGTATAGAAAAGTTATGAAGTCCAAGTCACAAAACTTATGCTGAAATCTATATTCTGAACCAGTAAAAGAGATCTTACCAATAAAAGCATCAGCGGGTGGACTGGCTTCCGCGTCAGTGGCGCCATCTCCAATCATGACCAGCTTCTGGTAGCCGTGTTGCTCCTTCAGCCGCCTTATTACCAGGGGCTTACCACCAGACCGAGACGTAGGCTCGTTCTCATCAAAACCCGCGTATTCACCTGGAGAAAGAAAAGAAGATGCATTTTCTTGCTACTCATAAACATCAATGAAGGGAATGGAGTGGAGGAGAAGAATCTTTTTTATATATATTTAATTATTTAAGTATTACGCGAATGTTATAATTAAAGGTAGGTATTATAATTTAATGTAGGAAAAAACAAGTTGTAACATTTATAACCAATGTGTGGCCTCCTGCTGATAGAGGACAAATCTTTGTTTTTAATTTATATTATTATTATTTATTACTTAAGATGTCATGTGGAACATGGTGTAATGGTTGCAGCTCCGTACAAACATTGTGTAAAACAAAAAACTTGGCGATTAAAAAGAGTAGCGGAGACTGGAGAGTTTATTGCCAGTTCTTCTCTTCCGTTCTACGCCCTTGATTTGAGAACTGGCAGTCAATGTAAAATTAGAAGCATATCATATATATTTTGACGTGTATAGTGTTACCTATATGAATAAATGATATTGAATTTTCAGATCCGGCACAAACATTTTGATTATAATAAGTTTACAATGATATATATTACCAAAGGATTACAAAACAAAAGACCTCAAATTATAAAGCATTCCGAAAAAAACATAAGGGAGTGATAAGTTCCTGTAATCGGATGGAATTAGAAATCTTTTGTTTACAAAATCCATGTAATTAGTTAACAAAGGATTGATAAGCGTTTGGTCTAATTCTCACAACAAAACCGAGATTGCAATTATCAGTGACGTAACTTGTTGACTGATTGAGTATTCTCGTTTATGCTTAAAACGATTGTATAAGACATCGATGGCCACCTGAACTAGTTCAGCTATTATCTAAGATTATTTTGAACTTATTTTTATAGAATAGGGGGCAAACGAGCCTACAGAAATCCCAAAAGAGCATTCATCGCAGCCCATAGACACCCATTTCATTGGGGGCGTTGTCGGCCGAGGGGGAGTACACTCTTTCTTTAAACAATTGAAGGTCGTATCTTCCAGAGAAGACCCACACCGGGAGTCGACTCTACAGTTTGCTAGTGCCTCAATATCTTTTTATAGAACAGGGGACAAATGGGCAGGAGGTTCACCTCATTTGAGGTAATCATGGACACTCTCAATGCCAGAGGGATGGCGAGTGCATGAGAACCCTAAGTCGAATTGGTTCGAAAATACTTCAGTTGGTAGCTGGTACCACATAGTGGTGGTGCGCGGCAAAAACTGCCTTAAAAACGCTCAATTGGGGAACGACGGACGTCGAGGTGATACGGATAGATGGAATTTCGTATTCTGCCTCAACGTCCAATTATGAAACTCAGCTGCAGGTTCATATCATGTCATTGCCATGCTTGACCTAAAGTTGTTGTGATCCGAACAACTCACAAACAAATGACTTAACATGCAACTTGTCATGTCATGTAAGCTATCGAGAAAACATATAGATAAAAACTGATTTATAAAATTGCCGTTTTTAGCACGAAAAACAATCTTATGTGAATCTTAAAAAGAAAGAAGAAGGAAGGGATGTCTAAGTGATATGTGGTAAGAGCATGGTGTCTTGAAGGTGCACGTCTCATGCAGCTGAAGGACCATCAGGTTTTTTCTTTATTAGTGCGCTTTTAACACTCGCTCGTACGTTCAAGAAAATAATCGTAAGGAAACCGGCATGACTTAAACTCAAAAATCAACAGAGCGTATCAGGCACAGAAGGTTGCATTACGTAAACTTTTACTATTAAGAAAAACGGGGAAGGAGAGAGTAAGGGGAGAACGGAACTAACATCATGCCCGGCCCAATTGTCAGCCTCATCTGCACGCGCGACACTGCGGCGATACCTTGTATCGTGGTGCTCCCTGCTAGATAATGGACGAGGCTCTGGCGACCGAATAGTGGCGGTATAACAACACACCTGATCCGACAACAGATTAGTAGAGGCTACAGCGACCTTGGGAGGAAATAATCCCTTAAAAGTCTGGGGCAGAAGGCAACGGGAAACCACTGCTCAATATTTTTCCCTAGTAGTCAGTAATCATGAACAAGATTCTGACAGCCAACCTCCAGTAATTGAGAGGCACTAAAAGAAAGAAGAAGAAGGTCGAAACTAAATTATACTCAAAAACAAACATTTTTCTACGCAATCACGGCTATTCAAATCGAAATTATTTCTAGATTTTTCTATTCGCGAATTTGACCTTCATAACCACGTAAACATCTCAAACTACTTAAAATGATAATATTAGTCATTTATTCATCGGAAATCTGTTATCACGAACCTCACGCAGCGATTTCATGATCACTAAAAAATATATTTTCTTTATCATCTAGTGTATTTTGCGAAACTTCCTTAATCTTGACAGTTAATTTTATAAATAATAAAAAAAAGAGAAAAGTTCATGTCTATGTTCTTTTAAAAATCCTTCATTTAGGGTCTGTTTCACTATGTGCAGATAAGTTCTACATAAGTTCTAAATTAGCTATTTCTTACTTATTGGTAGGATAAACACTATTATTGCATTTTACGACAGTTAGATAGCGCTATTCGTCAAATAAAGAGTCCATCATAAGTTATGAGACCGATGAAGTGTCAAGCACAATTTATCTTGCAAATAATTTGTGTTGCATAGCTATTTGGTACTTTATCCATATATTGTGAAACAGACCCTTAACAACGGCAAATATCTATGTAAATAGACCTATTTCTATTACAAAAGTAATAATAATACTGTAACCAGCGACAGCAATGGCAATCCAGGCGTGTCTGTACGCAAATTTGTTCTACTAATATCCGTAGGTGCTGATGTTGCATCTTTACATCGTGAACTCATTTAGATCAGGTGCTTGAGACAAAGTCACTTCACGCTAAAAGATTTTGTATGAGAATGACATTAGCTCACGCGTCACGTGACCATACAAATTCATTTGGCATTAGTCGGTCTCGCCTATCGCGAAATGTCTCAAATGGTTTTAATAAGTACGTGAACATAAGTCTAACATGGAAACATAAGGCTTTTCATAGTAATTAAACATTTACTTGTAATCTACTTAATGTAATGGTAAGATACATATAGATATTCATAAAAGTAAAATCGTTCTATCGATCTCTTTTGTTCCTTTCCCTCAAATTGTGTTTAATCTGTGATGATAAGAGACATTAGTACATAAGTTGAAACGGAGCAATTCGACCGATTTATTTACTAAAGTTCACCACATCGTACATAAAGCTATATCTACAGTATATTAATATTTTCTAAAATATATGACAATTATAGTAAACCTAAATATTACAAAAACTAGCAAAACAGCGGATTATGTATCAGATAACCCACTACCGAATGGTTTAGTTTTTATGGGGGTGACTTTTTAACTCTTAAGTATTAATTAAAACCATAATAGCAATATGACAAACAAATTACATAGCAATGAGCCATTACAAACGCTTGAGATAATTTTGTATTAATTTACATCATTTAATCCGTCAATTCAAGTGGGGTCTGATAACTATAATTGCTTGATAACTGTTTATTTGTAAGCTAACCTCATTTGTATAATGCGTCAGTATACTTAATAATAAAGTCGTTTTGAAGCCTTAACCAAAATTTAAATAAAGAAGATAACTACGTGGGGTTTTAGTGAGTATAACTCTTACTTACTACCGCGCACAGCTTCACAAAGGTTTAATGCCAGTTGTATGTAAAAATCCTGTACCAAATGTGACACATCGTTTGAGAATATATCTATTAAATATAGTTTTATTGTCATAGCTGGTACATAGTCTTGCAATGTATACCACGATAATATATATAGCGAAAATCGAGAAGAACCCATACGGGGTGGTAAGCACGCAAAATGTCCGTTAATGTCTCAAAATTATTGAAAAAATTGATTTCACTTAATCTATAAATATAATATATATGCATTGATATAATCTGTATTTTACTTGCAAAAGAGTCATCTTTGTATTTGTTTCAGTCTTTCAAAGGAACATTTTTTGCCGTTGCATTTAGAATATATAAGCAGTGTTGGCCTAGTGGTTTCAACATAACACTCATCCCTAAGGTTTGATCCTCAGCCGTGCACCAATGGACGTTCTGTCTATGTTTAAATGTTTTTTTCTTTATTATTATTATGTGTGTGTGTGTTAGTAATAAATGTTACGTCTATGTCTAACACTCGCCCGTAAGAAATCAACCTGAAGAAACCGGCAATCCAAAAATCGACGACATGTGTCAGACACAAAGCTATTGTCTATGAAATAGAAATTATCAAAAAACCGGCTGTAATCTGCTAAGACTCTGGGTTGTAGCGCCTCTGGATTATTATTAAGAATATATACGATATTAAAATAAGTGTTGTTTGATGATTTGCTATTTTAAAAGAGTACCGATAGTTTTTAACGCCGGCTTTTTCTCTCGGCCTACACCCTCTGTCTTCTTTGCCGATGAGTAAGGATGCATACCGATTTTTAATGACGTGGAATAAGTGATACCGGTATCTTATGTTTCATAATAAAAATATTTTCTTTAATTTTAATATAAAGATCTCCGATCTAATCACATTTTATTTAACAAGCGCAATAATCTATCAAGGCGACAAAGTTTACCTTGGCAGAAGTATCGCGATAAAAAAATTCATATTGTTTTGCACAAACTACGCAATCAAATTTGAATTCCCAAGTATGATCGACCTAAATACAACTGTCAAATGACGTTAAATGACGTTAAGAATACCTAAATACATACTTCTTAGTATATATATTTTATAAGAAAAAACTTGACGATAACATGAATGACGGAAAATTACTTGCCAGTTCTTTTCATCGATACGCCTTGATTTAAGAACTGGCGGTAAATTTAGATTTTTATTACAGAATTTTAATTTGTCATTAGCTGAAATGATTCAAGATGATTTTAGTTTAAAATTCATACAGTTTAATTTGTTACAGGAAAGCATCCTCACGATTCTTTCCTTAGACTCTAAAAGTCGACGGCGTGTGTCAGGCACAGAAGGCTGATACTTGCCTATTACACTGACAAATGATCATGATAAACAAATACATAAATCCGAGGCGCAAAAGGCTATAGAGCCACTGGTTGTTTACGTAGATTTTATAGGAATTTACTTTATACATAGGAATTTCTTTAACCGGGTGTCATGTATAAGTGTTATCAAACAACCCGTGACAGAGGCGTGTCTCCATATCAATGTACTCGTGTAGGGCTGAAAGTCGTATGGATTTTGGATTTTCTTCTACTAAAGAGACTGAAATGTAACAGCTTGTTTTGTCAATGCCAGTACAAAATATTTGACACACAACTATTGTTTGATGTAAGCGATTTCTGTGCGTAAGCGAAAAGGAAGGGCTGATGACTTAATAGATACTTGGAGACTATTGGCAAAGATAGAGACATCTGGAAAGATGTTGAGGAGGCCTTTACCCTAGAGCGGTCCACACACGTCACCCACAGGTGACGAACATTTACGCTAACAAACGCTCCTAACAATACTCGAAATGTGACTGAAGGATATGGAAATAAAAAAGGCTTTATTTAAGCAATTTCGGCCTTAAAGCTAACAGAAATACGAGCTAGAATGTGCCTTAGAACGGCTAAAAATAGGTAACAGTTTTACAAAGAATAAGGAACTAAATATAACTGTAAAATATCATATTTTTGATAATCCTACTTTTACATTAAAGTTGTATGTGACAACCCTATCGTCTGTAATATAATTATATGGTCAGTGTGTCAGGTTAAAGTATAATTAGATTGCTTTCTATTTATTGTTTATAAAGTATAGAACGACTGGATTAGGAATGCCCACAGCGATATAAATTAATTACATGTATGCCGATTTTCTAAATGTATTTGTCTTTTTTTAAAAAAACTGGGGACAAACAAGCATGAGGCTCAACTGATGTTAAGCGACACCGCCGCCTATGGATTCTATCAATGCCAGAGGGCGTCTTGAGTGCGTCGCCGGCCTTGATTGCCATGCTTGAACCTAATTATCTAGTATCTAGGGTTAGTAGGAGGGCGATGGAACGAGTGTTACTTGTGCTGAATGGTCGGACTTGAATTCGTGCACGGGGTGAAAATATTAATTTCAACTGAGCTCTACTACGTGTTTGCGTTTTAGTCTCACTATAACTCCTATTTTGCCACGGTACTATAGTACCTACTAGTTGATAGACGCTAAACTTTTTTTTTATTATTCTTACAAATAATTGCTTCAGTATCTCATGTGTCATGGGGTACCTAATGATCGCTGCTCTTTAAAAGCAACAGTTAAACAAAAACTTGGTTTACGCGTTTGAATTTTAACATTGTATTTTTAGAATATTTTTAATAGACGATGTTTAATAGTCATATATATTCTAATGAAATATTATTCCTACAGTAAACTAAAAAGAAATATATGGAAAACTGTGCTAGTACTCGATGTATTTATGTGCTTTGTGGAGGAAAGTTGCTGCTTTTCCTCTAATGGGCCGAAAGCTCCAATGGCTAAGATCGCGAAGTTGTACACATCCTTAGCGGTTGCAATATTTTCTTAAATTCCTTACCATTAAAGTAAAACTTGAGTCTGTTGGCGTAAATATTGCTCCTGGGTATTGAAAGGAGATCTGCCACTGGGTCAATGAGACTTCTGAAGCCACCAGATACGAGATATACGGCCACACCTCGTTCTTGTAGTACCTTCACTAGTTCCCTGGAAAAGAGAATTAATTTTTTATCTTATTTTATATTTAATCATTCCTCATATAAAGATAGTGCATCGCTCAAAGTATTCGAAAAAGTTTTCTTTTTATGTACGTCTACCCGTAACTTACTTACACACTAACGCGTGGTACATCGCGTAATGCTTTTCGGTAAAAAACATTGGGAGGAAATAAAAGTTTTAAAAATTTCAAAATTGTAATTGAAAACAAACAAAAAATTATGATATTATAATGAATAAACATTTTTTTTAAAGTACACGCTACTCTCTCTACACACTGTCAAAGTCCTAAAAAATTCCTAAGATTCAGCGAGAAATCAGCCAGTGTTTATTATATTCGTAGATATAAAAACATGACATAAGTTCAAGAAACTATCTGGTTAATACCACTTTACTATCGCAATGACCTCACGTATGATTCAATAATAAAAATATTTCATTATACACAGGCGAAATTTAACCGAAACGGACCCGAAATAAAAGGAAAGGAAACATGTTTTTCTGTATCCACACAGCTGTCTTTGTTTCTAGACTGTAGTAACTATGGCAACCGAAACTACCTTTAATCCACGATTTTAAGTTAACTCTTTTTAATCGCCAACGTATTTTACAAAACGTTTATAAGCAAACATTACATCTTGCTTCTCATCATTTTTAAGCAGTTATTAATTTTTTTATGTTACAAGAGGCAAACGGGCAGGAGGCTCACCTGATGTTCAGTGATACCGCCGCCCATGACACTGACATTGCCAGAAGGCTCGCAAACGCACTGCCGGCCTATTAAGAATTAATACGCTCTTTTCTTGAAAGGCTCTAAGTCGAATTGGTTCGAAAAACATAGTGGTGGTGCGCGGAAAAATTACCTTATGAAACGCTCAGTTGTGGAACTACGGACGGTGATACGGTGATATTTTATAATTAAATAAGAACGTTTCATCTCAGCAAGGCGCGGTGAAATAGGAGCATGCATTTACGTAACGTAACGTAAACCGGCGTATATAATAACTCAATTGTCGTACGAAACATCGCATCAACAAAACAAACGAAACATCGTTAAAAATATTTTATATAAATAAAAATGAATCGCAAAACATATTTCGAAGGCGACAATTCGAGTATTTTTTTATTCCTTGAACTCTGAGGAAGGTTTTTATGGAGATAAAAAATTCAAATTTTAGTTTTATTTAGTATTTAGGTTTTTATTCTGGAAAAGTGAACTGTCTCTAGATAACATAATTAAGTGTTATTAAGACAAAACGAAGTTCGCGGAGGCTGCTAGTAGGTATATTATTATTGCAAATATTGCACTTTGTTATCTACCTAATATCGTAATCTAATCATAGAAATTCATTCCTAAATACAACGAATTTAATATCTTTTCAGATAGCACAATTTTATATCGGCGTCTTCCTTAAGCTAATTTAATAAAAACCATAAACAATAAACAAGACTCATACATTGGTTTTATGGGCGTTGTTAAAAATACAAATTAACTTTACAATTCACGAAAAAAAAATGTTTAGCTTCTATGTGTTGTCTGTTAAGACATGTATTCAATACACTTGACTATTTATTGCTTAAATAATGTAATAAATGATTTTCAGTCTAAGTCAGATATAGACACAATTATGGATTTTACTTAGGGTCCTTCGATAAAGGAGCGTACCAATTAAAAGGCCGGCAACGCACTTTCGAACCTACTTTCAGTATCAGTCCTGCCTGTTTGGCCCCTAATTAAAAACTACAGACAAAAAAGGAGCGAGTAATGTCCTTAATAGGGACGAAATTCTGTATGTTTGCGTACCTACATGTCCACGATCGAACTTAAGACCTATTCGTTAACCAATACGTCAGACTTTGATTAACTTATATATATAACTGACTTAAATATATGTATAACAAACTAGCCAACTCGGCGAACTCCGTTTCGCCACCAGATGGCTTCGTTTTATGTAACATTTCGTTTGGTGATCCCGCTTTTCTGTTGAAATTTTTCTATAAACCTCACGGAGCCCGAGACCTTTCCAACGAATGCAAAACCGTGGAAATCGGTTCGTGCGTTCTGGAGTTATAGCGTCAGGAAGGAAAACCCGACTTATTTTTATATAGTAGATGTAACAAACTTACGCAACACCCGGTGTAAGGTTGATAGGAAATTTCTCTAAGAATTCTTTAATTTGGCCGACGGTGGGTCGTATGATATCCAGCCTCTTCTTTAACGCCTCTTGGAACGTCATGTTACCGCACATCGCTTCTGCAGTTCTGAAATGAATATATAAATTATGTCACGCCACCAACGGTAATGTGCGCAATCGAAATATAATTTAGTCAAGCAAAAAGGGGCGGCCGCAGAGCAGGCAAAAATTAATAAACGGCACAAATATAAGAGTATTTCCTCCAACTTCGATTTTGTTCCCTTTAGAGTAGAGACTCTTGGGCCGTGGGGTTCAAGAGCACAGGCGCTTGTTAAAGATTTCAGTTGGGGCTAGTAGATAGTACCGGTGACCCCAAAGCTGGCACTTTCCTGGCTCAACGAATAAGTATCGCAATACAGCGAGGAAATGCTGCCAGCGTTAAAGGTACACTGCCACAGGGACCAAACTTTTTAAATTTGTTTTGATTTTCTTTTTATTTTTATTATTACTTTGTAGGTTAAGAAAATTGTAAATACTGTATTGTAAATAAAAGTATTTAGTCAAACATTTGTATAGTTTAAAAAAAAATAAAAATCAGTTATTTTTAGGTCTGGGCTTTTGATTTCTGTATCTGTTTCATGGTCCTTTGACATGCTAATAGGTTGACTAGCCTGCTGTACCTGACACACGCCGTCGACTTTTTGGGTCTAAGTCAAGCCGGTTTCACGATGTTTTCCTTCACCGTTCGAGCGAATGTTAAATGCGTACATGTAAATATACTTCATTGGTGCACAGCCGGGGATCGAAACTAAGACCTCAGGGAAGAGAGCTGAAGCCACTAGGCCAGTGATTCCCAAAGTGGTCTATATCGACCCCTAGGGGTCTGACAACCTGCAAGGGGTCTACGTCAGCGAAAAAAAATTTGGGGGTCCATGAAATGAAAATGGGGGTCCACGATAGTGGATCTCAACACATACACTGATAGTACCTATTTACTTACATCATACTATCTTATAATATCAAAACATACATTACAAACAAACAGATACAAAATTTTATTTTGAGTAGTTTTAATTTAAATTCAATTAATAAATGTATAAATTAACATGTGTTTTTACTTTAAGTTTTTAACTGACTAAACTAAACTTCACTATAGTTAGAAATTTACAGGAAATCAATATCAGGTATTGTAGGGGGTCTACCCAACACGGAAAAACATGGCAAGGGGTCTACTACACAAAAAAGTTTGGGGAACTCTGCACTAGGCTAACACTGCTGTATTTTAAGGCATAAGAAAAAGTGATTAAGTATATGAGCCAAAATTTTTTGGTCTTGGCAGCGAAAGCTGACGGTTGAGCAAATATTATAACTCGACACTTATTATTTGTAGGTAAAAATATGTATGTTTTCAAAAAAAGGTAATGTAAATAATATTATGTTCAGAATCATCTATTTTTATTTGTAAATGAAACCCAATTGGGTTGGCCCTCCATTCTGCACTTTTTTTTGAATAAAAAGAAAAAAAAAACTAATATTTTTTCGTTCGACCCTCACCACGGTTAACCCAAGTCGAAGATTGAAGTAATGATTATTTACAAGTTTTAAAAGCCAAGTTGTATACGTAATGTCAATAATACGTTATTTTAGCCAGTCAAACTATTTTATATTCAAAATAATTAATTATGATAATTAAACCAGTTTTATTCAGTGTTTTTCCTTCGCTTGAAACGCGTGTAATGATTTTTATTATGTCATATTGATATTGAAACTTATTATTAAAAAAAGATACCCACTCTAGTCGATATTATTTGCAAAGATAAGATTTCAATTTTGTTTTGTGTAACTTTGTTTATTTCATAATGATATTCCCTATATAAAAGAAGAAACCTTTCCTTAAAACAAGTATTCCCATTAAGTTAACTACACGAATACGTAAGACAACTAAGTTTTTGGACAGGGATACCAACTTTGTGAAATAGTACATCTTTTTCACCAAGTTGGTATCCCTGTCATTGGATTGTCATAAGATTTCATTTTAAACTTTCCAATTTACGGAGTGCCGTTTAACTTGTTCATTCAAAAATGCATTTTTACCAGAGTATTACGTCACCTATTTATTGCATATTGCTAAGGTCAGCCTGGACCGTAATTCTATCAACGCTTGTAATAAGAATTCCAGGGGCTTGAGACAAATACACTGCGGCAGGCGTGACCCACTAACTCAAAAAAAAATTGTAAATAGATAGTCACGTGACTTAGCGTGAGCTAATGCTATTTTCATACAAATTCCTATGTGTCCAAAATGATATTGTCTCAAGCCTCAGGCCATGTATTAAAGTTATACTAGAAAGAAAGTGTACATTGTCACCATACACAACATCAACTCTATAGTCTATGGATTTTACTTACAGTCTTTTAACATCTTCGCCTTTACCGCAGAATTTCGCCAACTCGTCAATTCCTTCGTCCTTGATGACTGTTGAATCGACATCGAAGCACACGCAATCAGCTGTCCTCAACACCTCTTTGACGCTTTGTTGAGGAGTCATCGCACTGATTGATACTAAAGACAGTGTCTTTAGCGTGGCGAATTGGAGGTTTGATTTTAAACTATATGAAAAAGAAAGATTACTTGGTCAGCCCTTGCTAAATAACAAACATGCATTCAAGCAACGTCTAAAGTTTATGAATAGCCAACTATCATTGAAATAATAAAATGATTTCTCCTGTTGTATTGAAAATTGTTTTATAACTAACAATATTCAAGTTATCCTGTGGTAATTATGGTTAAATGAAAAACGTATTTTCCTCAATTATCAACGCAAATTTTGTACGTCAATCGAAAGGAAAATAAACCCATAAACCTTGTCAACAACAACTCGAAGGAAACTAACTGACTTATAATCAAAGCAACTTTTACTTGGGATTATTACTACACTAATCAAAATGACGATGTGATATAATGCCAAAATGTTAGTTTTCATGCATACTTATAAAATGCTTTATAAAATACCTGCTTAGAGCCATTTTCACTGTGTACTAAGATTTATTATTTTATTGTTCAAAACAACGTGTTTACCGACCGTATTTGCGGATCACTCGTTTTGAATAAACTATTAATTAGTAAAACCCACTTGACCGGAAACCGTCACGAACACGCCTCCGTTGAATGTGATATCATATAGTACAGTAAACTTCGTTGCGCGTTATCGCCTTTTATTTACCAGCCGCAACAAGATAAGGCTATGATGCGAGCTACAAGACTTTTCTCTGAGAGCTACGTACTATGAATGACGTCAAACATTGTCTCCATTAAAGACATATGCTAGACAGTGGCGAATTTTGAGGTAGGGGCGATGATCCCACAGTTGTCTCTTTCACTCGCGATATAACAGTATGGAGTGTTTGTTGAAACGATTGCTTTGCCATTTGCGTCGAATGAAAATCGCCTTATCTTTTTTGCGGCCGATGTTAATGGCACTGATTATTCTTGTTTTGTAAAAACAATGTCAAAGTTATCAGAGAATCCTTACCAATAGATACATGTACAAAATAATTTGAGACCTGTAAATGCAGGTAAAATCGGAGACTGGAGAAATTTAATATTAATATTTTATTATGAGCAATATTATTAACTGGAGAAATTTAAGATTATTTTTTTATTATGAGCAATATTATTAATTACACAGTATAAATTAGATGTAGCCTTGATATTTTAACCATATATACAATATGTGCTTAGAGCCACATGTTTTATAGCTCATACTGATATAATTAAATATAAAATTGTATAATTAAATAAATATATAAAATAATGAAGTTAGTGTTTGTTTTATTGTCTTTTGAAAACATATTATTATTTATCTACTTTTAGGAAAAAATTGCTTTTCTTTTGTTATCCAAAACAGGTTTAATCATATCTATTATACTTAAAAATATATATTATCACTGTCATATTTTTATTGATAATAATGGTCCACTAGCATGCAAAATTAAATTACATGCCATAGATAATACTTAGAAGGCCTTTAAAATTAATAGAAAAAGTTAAAGCCGATTTCATGATCTTTGGTTTTTGTACATTGAAATAATAACAAAATTTACATAATTCAATTTCCCAACAAGGTTATTATTGTGATCATGCACAGACTTCATGATTTAGTCGCTAAGTCTGATAAGAACTATTTATTGCATAATTGCTAATTAAAAGTTACAGAAGAAAAAAATCAGTAATATTAGCTAATATATTTATTTTAGACTCTATTAGATGTTTTTATCAACTAAAGTTATTCTGTTACTAGCAAATTGTTTTTAAAATTATGTTGTGTAATAATAATGAGTGAGATTAGAGTTATAAACAAATATAATGGGTAAAGCCCTAAAGTAGAATTACAATATTGTTGATAAGTTTAAATATACAGTTTGCTTATGTATTAACATGTATAATATTAAAACTATGGTAGATGAGCCACAGTTTAACCATTGTTAAATGCATTGTAAAGTAAATTTATAGTCTTCCTTGATAAATAGACTATCCAACACAATATTATTATTAACAACACCAATAGTTTCTGACATTAAAAAGTTCAACTATGCAACAAAAAACCTTCAGCAACTACAAGCTATACCAAGTAAGTAGGTATTGAATTTAGACACTCAATTGTCCATTATTGACCCTAATAATTGGTGGTAAACTTTACAATTTATATTCATATCTACAAATTATACAGAATTTCTTAAATATTTGTTAAGCCGTTTTGGACTAGTGAAACCATTAGTTACTTCACTATTTTATACTTCAATACTATTTGAGAGTTAATTATTTTTAATAATTCATAAATAATATTAAATAATAATGATATTGAGATAGTTAAGGTCAATTATTATGCAACTCATCATGCTGTCGCGTTTTTTAGTAAATAGAACAATATGAAGATAATACAATGATATTATATATATATCTTTCACACTTGTATGAACCATGAGGTCTTAGTGTTTGATAATATTTACAATAAATAAATAATTCATGAGTTTTAAAGGAAAATGCAGTGAAACATAACATGTTTCTAATTATAAAGGATTATTTAATATATTTACAACTATAACAATAAGAACAAACCAAAGATATCAGTTAACCATCAATAAATTGGTAAGATATTATTGTGCCAATTCATTGAAACTAGTACTAGCCAGATATTATTGAATGATAATGATATGAAATTAGAAGGATTGTTTGAATAATAAGCCAGTATACATCTAATATAATTTTTGTAAATATCTATCTAAATGTATACTGAACATATTATTCTAATATAAGTGCCTTAAAAATTTTGTTAGAAAATGATGTATTTGACGATACTTATTCAATATATTTCTTACTCTTTAATGACGATATCCTGGTGTAGGAGTTAAGGTCGTCATTTACTAGTGGTGTTTTATATTTAATAGGACGAATATTTACGGTTTGGGCACTTACAGGTATAAAAACATTTTAAAACTAACGCTGACTCATTGCAAACTAACAAATTAGAATTAATTAAACTACTAGTTAACCTTGCAATACACACCCTACAACATCACATCTTACCTTTTGAAAATAATAAATAATCTTACATGAATAGTGCCATCATCCTTGCTCTATTTCATCTATTGCTGTTAATTGTAATGAATTATGATGAATTTTTAGATCTTTAAAAATAATAAACAAACAAAATTATTTTTTAAAACCAACCAGTTGTATCAGCTGTGTTTGACATTTTAAATTTTAATACAACATTGAACATTGACTTATGACTGATGAGAATTGAGAACCACATAAATTAATGAAGCAGTGAAACTTCTATTAAAAAATATAACAAATATTTATACAATTGATTATTTTATTTGATTTTTTTTATTTCATGCCTAAAGACGCCTTATAAAATTATAAAGACACAGTGTACTATTAACTTTTGTTTCAGTTTGAACTTAAAATGTCTGCAATGAGCTGTAAATTAATAAATAAATTGAAAAATTAAAAGTTTATATTTAATTTGTAAAATCAACAATTTGCGCTAACGCCTAACACCATAGTCCATAGGGCATAGACTGTTGTCTTTTGGCATGTATGCGCGGGAAAGGGCCTGTAACATTTTAAATGCTCGTCGCTCGCCAGTTTTTAATAACAAAAGTTAAGTGAATTAACAGTAGTTATTATTATTATTTAGGTCTTAAAATCAGAACTAAGGATTGCTGTAAAATGAATGTTGTAAAGAGAGAATCGTTTCCTAAGAAATCTAAACAAAATGTAAAACATGATTTGGTTCGAAGAGATGCTGCTTTAGGTAAAATAGCTTAAACATTGAAATAGTGATAATATATAATAGTTGAAGTTAATAATAATCTAACTGCATTTCTTGAAATATAAAATACTTTCAAGTTTTTTTTTTACTAAGGAATCCGAGGTGCTATAACTAAACTGCCGCTCCGGAGCAATCCGATTTTAGGACGTGCTACTGCTAATGCGCCGAGATATCAATTCGATAAAGATTTTTGGGAAAGAAAAAGGACTTTTCCTATGGGTCCGCCGGCCGGACCTCCTCCAAATGTAAAGAGAAGGTATATATTTTTTACGGAATCATTTCTATTTATTGATTTTTAAACTAATAAGAGAAGTGTCCCTTATAAAAGTTATAGTTTTAAACTTAAACTAAATGATCCATTGTATAAAAATCTAACGTATGAAACGTCATGGACTATCCAAGACAAAAATAATATTGCAAGCGAAACAATAGTTCCCGAGATTAACCAAACAAATTATCAAACTTTATTCGTAACAAAATTTATTATATAGAAAAACGAGATAATTTTCCTTATACGAAAATTCATGCTGACTAATTTTATGTAATACAAAAGATAAATAAAACGTGCAGTCAAACGCGTGCTCATAGATAATATTGTGTTAATAATACCAAAGCTTGCTTGGCAAGTATAATTTTTTTGTATTACAAGTATTTTTAAGGAAGTTTAAACTTGCATACTTTTGCATACTGTTTCTGCTCTATATTCGATGTACTCTGTATATAAATATTACGTTGATTTGTTCTTTCCTCGTTTTAACATGTGTGATGTTTGAGAATAAAAAAAATCAAGACTTCAGAGTTGAGACAGGCGCGACTGTAACTTCCAACGATGACGTTCATATACAATTTAAAAAAAAAAACATCATGTGTCCAATTCACACGTGGTAGAAGTGAAACCTTCAAAAACAAAGTTTTTATAATTAAAATATGTAAATAAGACTTTTTCTCTATCTAAATGTAGGATCTTTTCTTTAAAAAAATATATATTTTAATGTTAAATTTTTATTTATAACTTTAATATCAATCTTTAATTTGGTAAAAACTAAAATAATAAAAGTTTGAAATAAATTCACAAGATCCAACGTGGGAGAAAATGAGATAGGAAGCATTATACAGTGTATAAACTTTTAATTAAGTGTAGTACTTACGAAGTTTTCACTTCAAAAAGTTTATATAACTAATGATTTGTAAATAAAATTGACAAATAATCTAATTTTTTAATTAAACTACTTATTTGACTTACTTATTTAATTTTCATCAAATCTGTTTTTTTATTTCAGAAAATGTTCAAATACACACTAATTTAAAGTTTATACACTGTATAATGCCTCCTATCTCACTCTCCCACGCCAAATCCTATTAATTTATGTGTCTGTCTCTTTTTACTGTCGCTTTTTCCGTTGCATCCGGTTTAAAATCACAACGATTCTAAAGAAGTTTCACTTCAAAAATGTGTTTACAGACTAATAACGTCAAATTCCAAGCTAGACTCATCAACAAGCTCCAAGGCACCGCGAGTGTTAGCCAATGATTCAAGTGCTATCGACTCATTCTTTTCCACTCCAAAGAATCGTCCAACAGCAATACGATATATTAGTAGCAGCAGCCGGGGTAAGTTTTAAATAACCTGCCGCTAAGCAAATGATTGAGTAGTACGTGACAACGAACAAACCAATATCACTTAGGGGTGTTCAAGAAAAGAGCGTACCATTCCCTGAAAGGTCGGCAACACACCCGCTAACCCACGGCGTTGCAGGTCTCCATGGGTGGCGGTTATCACTTTATACCCGATAATACTTTATACCCGCTGCTAGTTTGTCACAAAAAAAAACAATGTTTACCGCATATACGACATAGCTTTGCGAAGTGAGTACTGAAAGTCTGAGGTTTTAATAGAGTATAACCAAAGATATTATTCATAAAACGACATTGGTTATTGCACTCTTAAATAAAGTAAAGTGAGCAAGTTCAAACCAATTTAGGTAAAACGGTCTATGATTTATTATTTATAACTGGCATGTTCTGTGTAGACACTATTGCCAGGAATCGAAGCGTTACATTGAATAAATAAATTGCGTAGCTAATAGTAATGTTGCCATTGTCACATCACGAAACATACTTAGACTTAGCCTATTCTTAAGTTCTAATAAATCGTTACCTAATATTACACTGAGCAAGGTCTTGCCATGTATAAATACGCTTTAAAGGTTTCAGTATTATGATAAGATAGTAAGATACAATGAAGTAATCAAAAAATATATATCATTGGATTATATTATTATTGGTAACTTACGTATTTGCTATTTGTTTCTCCCATATTTTGCATTTGTTTATGATTCATTCAATCGTGATAAATTCAGACTAGACAGTATGAAGTAAATTCTTTACCTGATTTAATTTTAACACTTGCCATCTGATCAATTATCCTATTATTTTAATTACAATAGTATAAAAATGTCCTATCATTAAAACTTCAGATATTATTTATAATCTAGGTTCATAAATCTAGTAATATCCCAGTTATTTAAATATTTTATACAAAAATTTTGATTGGTACTGTAATAGTCGCTTGAACGCCAAATTAAACGTCCAATCCATAGAAACTTACATGGCAGCGATATTAACACCAGAAGAACCTTCTTGTACTAATAGTATTAATTTGAGAGTGTATGTAGGGGGATTCAGCGGAAATCGCTCTGCAAGATCCGCCAGTACATCTATGGTAGAAGCCAGTGTTATACTAGGTGTGTATTTCCAAAAGTGATTATAATCTAGAGAATAATACGATTGCTTAGTTTTTAATCAAAATGTCATATATAAGTTTAATTGCAAGGCCAAACAATTGAAAGTATGTCGATACAATTTGAATAAGTAGATATTAAATTCGCTACAAAGATCAAAAATTTAAATTCATTAAAAAAATATCTGTTTCGGATTTGAAACGTACTTTGAAACTGTCATACTTTAATGGAAAAGAATAAGAATAAAGTCTATTTCATCAATTGTTTGTATTCTAACAGAAATGACATAAGCACTCTCTGTCACGTGACCATTTCCATATAAATTCGTTTCGCGTTAGTGGGTCACGCTAAGTGGCTTTGTCTCAAGCCCTAGACTTTAAAGCAACGCGCATTGATTATTGTTTTCAGGGTTACATAACTACTACGCTACGGGGACTGGAATTTTTCTAAAAACATCGAAAAATACTCTACTCAAAAATAATTTAATTTAAACCACAAATTAATTATGTCATTGCAGCAATATCTGAAGGTCGGGGTAAGGCTCGTGGTGAGATAGGTATGGCCGCGGTGGACCTACGACACCCACACTTAGTACTTTGCCAATTCAGTGACACATTATTGTATACACACACATTGACGAAGATAAATTACTTCAATCCTGTTGAGGTAATTAAATATTTAAGCCGATAATACCATTCTTCAAATTATGATTTGGCATTTTACATTTACTTAATGACAATGCATTTAAAGTCGGAATCTAAAAGATTTTCCTTAGACGTGTAAATTCTTTATAACTATTCGTTATAACGAAAAACTCTCTATAACGTAAAAAGATTTTTATTTATTTGGTTTTATTTAACCCAAAACCCATACATAATTCTTTCCTCGTTATAACGAATAAAAATGCTCGGTCCCTTGAAATTCATTATAAAGAGTTTCTACACGTTAGATTAATCAATCCAGATGTCATCAAAATAGGCTATTTGGAAAGATTTTCAAAACTATTACAGATAATTTATTAATGACTATAGAACCTACACAAATTATTGTTTTATTTTTATTTTGTAATGCTTTAAAAATTAAACATTCATCATTTCTTCCCGCCAAAATTCTTGTCCCGGCAAGATGGCGTCGCACCAGTCGCTATGACATACCATGCTTGTAAAGGAACGTCAAGTTTTTTTATGTTTTAATCATTATTCTTAAATTACACAGATACTCATATATTCTATTTCAATTTAAAACTGTCCGACGAAATTAAAAACAAAGGTATAAGGATTATATAGGCGAAGATATATTATTTACAAGTATGTTACGTTATCGTCGATTCGACTTATCTAACTTTATATATCACATGACTGATCTGTAAAATATGTAAATAATGATGAACAAACTAATATTTAAATGATGGATTTTAAAGTTATAACTAATAAAGAGATATTCAATGACAATTTCAATGATTAAGCAGTGTTGGCCTAGTGGCTTCAGCGTGCGACTCTCATACCTGAGGTCGTAGATTCAATTCCCGGCTGTGCACCAATGGACTTTTCTATGTGCGCATTTAACATTTGCTCAAACGGTGAGGGAAAACATCATGAAGAAACCGACATGTCTTAGACCCAAAAAGTCGACGGCGTGTGTCGCCTGTCGGGCACTGGAGGCTGATCACCACTTGCCTTTTAGATTTAAAAATGATCATGAAACAGATTCAGAAATCTGAGGCCAACCTAAAGAGGTTGTAGCGCCAATGATTTTTTTATATTTTTTTTACTTTTAATACTTTATTTCTCATACTGTCAAATAGAATTCTAATAGTTATTTTTATTCATATCAATTTTGTGCTATGTTTGAGCAGTGTTGACTTAGTGGCTTCAGCGTGCGATTCTCGAGGTCGTAGGTTTTCAGTCTATCTGCGCATTTAACATTCGCTCGAACGGTGAAGGAAAACATGGTGAGGAAACCCGCTTGCCTTAGGCCCAAAAAATCGATTTGTGTCACAGGAGGCTGATAACAAACATGCCTATTAGATTGACAAATGATCATGAAACAGATACAGAAAACTGAGGCCGACCTAAAAAGGTTGTAGCGCCACTGGTTTTATTGTGTTTATAATAAAATTCTTAAAAGGCCGGACAACGGACTCGCGAGCCCCGTGGCATTGTGAGTGTCCATGGGCGACAGTATTACTTAAAAACAGATGAGCCTCCTGCCCGTTTGTAAATAAACGTACAGGAGTACGTAATAATTGAATTACAGTAGAACCTGTTTAGCACTAGACAAGAGCGTATTCCTACAGGATATCACGCTTTACTGTGTTACAGATTATAGTACCGCATACATTTTGTGAAGGGGCCCAACCTAACCAGCTTTATCAGCTGATCAAAGACCAATATCCATTGATAGCTGTCACGGCAGTGCAAAGAAGGCATTACAATGATTCGGCTGGACGTCAACAAATACAATCTTTGTGTGCGCCGCAATATAGCGCGGTTTATCTTCAAGTGCTTCATAAGTATGTAATTTTATCAGTATGCCAAAAATCTCCGTCGTATAATTTGTCACGTTTTCCTCAATGTGTAGAGAAATAAACATAAAAAAGACATGTAAAATATAGCTATATTTTTTCATATCTAAAAGTCATTTGTCATAAAAGTGGATACAGATACCGGCAAACATCTTGAACCAATGTCCTTGCCTGCGCAGAAGCGATTTTTACTTTATAGGTATCACTGGGAGGGGAGGCGGCGGGCGGTGATGCGCGGCTCACGTGATTTGTAAATCAGTTTTCGTTTGTGTCTCGCGCAAACTTTCCCCCTCTCCCTTGTTTGATGTTCAAGATGTTTGCCGGTATCTGTAGTATAAACTATTAAAATTAAGAAGACATTGGAAGGCACAAATTAATACACACAATTTCATATTAATGCATGCATATGTTTATATATTATTATATATTATACTGTATTATATTATACGCCAGCCGGTTTGCCTCTTGTCCCAGAAATACTAGAAATTCTCAACATTGTTTCAGATTCTATGCGTTAACCGCAGCGGCAGCTGTACTAAAATACGTAGAATATATCCAATGCATAGTTTTTGCTAGAGAATCACTAAAAGTAGCATATCATTCATCGGAGGATACCATGATAATCGGTAATTATTTTATCTTCATATCTCCTCTAACACGTGTGTTGTGATTATCAAAAAATTAAGTAGGTATTTTTAAACGTAAGTTTTATGGTTATGGATTTATCGCTGATAAGTTTATTAAATGTAAAATACCTTATTCACGTGTGACGCACGTAATTTATATGAATATTAATTTATTAATAACTCAAAATTTAACTTTATACAATTTTTTTACGAAAATAACCTTATAAATAGTCAATGGCGGATTTACCAGCAGGCTGAATAGGCTGGGACCTAGAGCGCTAGATTTTTGGGGCGGCTAATTTGAGAACAGAATTTTTTGTTTGCTACCTCATAAAAATCAAAAAGATTTCTGCATGACGGTTTTCTGATGTTTTAAAGATGTATGCAACAAATTTTGCCGATCACTTTCCCCTCTAACTTGTCATTGTACATTCGGTGTAGCAAACTTCAATATTCTAGAGTAAACAGCTAGTTCGCCGCCCCTCAACGAGTAGTCAACCTCTGCGCCCTTTCGCTCTTCGTATGGGTGAATAGAGAAATTGCAGAAAATGTATTTCCCTCTTCCCCCTATCAACCCATAAATATCATTCCTACTGGTTGGAGGCTGCGAACTGGATGGTTTATGTATAAGTTTGTGCCCAAAAATCAGGCACAAAAACTATTTTCTATGCAATTTCAACGAAATTGTTGGATTGTAAAAACATTCTTATGTAGCACTAGTAGACTCTGCCAAGCGTTGCTGTGGCTAAGATTTTTGTTATATTACATAGTAGTAAACTATTCAAGAGAAACGGCAGGAGAACACCAATCCACCATGCTTTTTTGGTGGTTATGCCATTAAATTGTAGCTTATGTGAAACGTTGGTAATTATTTTGATAAGGATCAATACCTAGGTACGAATAAAGAGCCTTTTCTAGCGGTGGTATTTTAATTAAAAAAAAATTAATAAAAGGACGCTTATTGTGACGTAACTATAAAAGATAGAGACATGCTATCGCGATATTTTTTATAGATAGTGATGTGTCCTGAAAAATTGTAATACATCATTTTGTTCTATCATTAATAGTTTTCGCAGCGCACACGATTGAAGGAAGTTTTTGTTTATTTTTTTACACCTTGGGTTAGATTATTCAAGTTTTAGTAAGCATCCCTAATTTTTTTGAAAATGAAACATAGCCTACGTCACTCGGGAATAGTGTAGTTTGCACACGATGAAAGAATTTTTGAAATCGGTCCAGTAGTTTCGGAGCCTATTCATTTCAAACAAACAAAAAATCAAACCTTTCCTCTTTATAATATTAGTTAGTATGGAAAACTTCTCAGCCTATTAGAAAATATGTACATCTGCCACTGTAAATAGTTTTAACTTTATTAATCGCTTTAATGAGAAGGATTATAAAAATGATGAGCCTTAGCAGGAAAGTTTCAAAAGGCTTCGTGTAGTAAACTTTAGAAATATATGAAAAAGTTATCCTAATGTGTAATAAAGAAAAATGATTCCATTGATATACGTGACGGGATTTAATTCTAAATACCGCGAAATTGGCCCAGAAAAATCACATTTTAGCATCAATTTTTTTTAGATGTTGGTACGGCAACCCAGCTTGAACTTGTCCAACCGTTGCTACCATCAGCTGGGCCCACTTGTTGTCTTCTTGGTGTGCTAGGCCCCACATATACCGTGGGCGGTATTAGGGCATTAAGAGCGGGTATACTGCAACCGTCTTGTAAGAAAGAGTTTATTGAGGCAAGGTTAGATGCGGTGCAAGAACTGATGGAGAATGATTCGGGCATAATGACAAGTTTGCAAGTAATTGTATTAAACTTACTGTTTATAAATTGTCATGTCATTGAATATTCATTAGGTAACCCGACTTATCATAGACGTCATGAGGAGATAAGTCATGTTTTTATTTTGTCAACAATTATTTATAATTTTCTGTCTTTTTTTTAATATCATTGAAAGATATTTATTTCCTATCCTATTTATGAGGCTAAAATTCAACTCGATCGGTTCAGAACTTTTTGAGTTTTTGAAGCGTTCACAAACCAAAATAAAAATTGTAAATATATATATATATATACATATATATATTTAGATAATATTTTTATTAATCATAACAATCAAATATACA
This sequence comes from Pieris napi, assembly GCF_905475465.1. Lineage (NCBI taxonomy): Eukaryota > Metazoa > Arthropoda > Insecta > Lepidoptera > Pieridae > Pieris > Pieris napi. Next base: position 10,996,169 of record NC_062237.1, read on the forward strand.
GTATTTACAATTCTCTTAACCTTATGTAGGTTATGTAAGTAATAATAAAATAATTGAAAAATAAGAAAAAGAAAATTAATCATCGTCGTGTTTATTTAGCCTGTGTATTTGTGAATACTTACATATACACAAAACGTGACCTCATTATAATATTAGTGAAGATGTATTGTATAAAATATTAATATTTTTCTATTAAAATGACCTCTCTCGTATTAGGATATTATAAAGAAGCTATCTGAAATAGATAGAATCTTATTACTATGCATCGAAAGTCCAAATCAGCAAATGGATAAATTTGGAGAGGCACAGCTGAATCAGACACTGCTTCTAAAAACTACTATGGATGTTGTTCCCAATTTAGTGTTTGCGTTATTGCCTGCAGAGAGCGGCCGTTTAAGGAAGATAAAAATGGTAATTATGCTTCTGACTTACATATATATAAGACCTCTTTTTATTCAAAACACGACAAAAATATTAATTTAATGATAATTAATGCAACTTTTACTTGTCAGTCTCATTTTGAAAATCAGTTGTCTATTAGGTTAGCGATTAACTTTAAGCAACTAATAAAACGTAAACAAACCTTTAATATAATATTCTGCCTAGTCGGCGTACAGCAGGTGTGAGTTTAAAAAAAAAACATTGACGTCGCCATTTTTATTTTATTTTAATATTTTTTTGTAGTCTGTGGTGTAGCGGACGTATAACATTCTATTAACGTAGAAATTGTACTTACTGTATAAAGATTGTGGTCAACTCAATAGAATGGAGATCGGGTACGAATTTCTCAAAACAGAAACAAACATTTTGATTTGGAAGGAATATGTTTTCTGCAGACATAAATTTTCATCCTTCATGATACGCTTTGAGAGATATTATTCCACAATTAAAAATAAAATAAATCAGTGGCGCTACAAGCTTTTGTAGGTATGGGCCTCAGATTTCTGTATCTATTCCATGATCATTTGGAAATGTAATAGGCAAGTAGGTGATCAGCCTCCTGTGCCTGACACGCCGTCGACGTTTTCGGTCTAAGCTTTCCTCACGATGTTTTCCTTCTACAATTACAGTAAATTTATAACTTTATCGTAACGTAGGACTTCGAAAACCCCCATTACAAAGAAATAGCGGACAGAATACGAAGCATTCTGCTAGATGACGCACATCTAGAAAAGGGTGCCATGGGAAGTCTACAAAGATGCTTCGCGATAAAGCCAGAAATAAATGGACTTCTGGATGTGGCAAGAAGAACGTATTCAGAATTAATAGATGATATACAAAAAATCGTTGAACAACTAAGTGAGACTTATGATCTACCAATTCGGTTGAATCAAAATGTTATGAAGGGATTTCATATTGCAATGCCTGTATCTCCTAAAAATCGTAGAAGTTTCAATGTTGCTGATTTGCCTTCTATTTTTATACAGGTATTTATATATATAACACTCAGATATATAGTGTTTACAATATTCTTAACCTACATAGTAATAATAATTAAAAATGTATACATATAAAACTAAAATAAATTTAAAGTTTGGTCCCAGTGGCTTTAATGCTGGCAGCACTTCCTTGAGCGGTAAGTATACAGTACTTCGTTGAGCGAGGAAAGCACCAGCCTTGCGTTTCTGTAACTCACTTTTCGAACTCTCACAGCGATTTTCGCGCGCTCAAATCAGTTGTGTAGCAGTCATTTTACGACTTGGCATTCTGATAATCAATAAACTGCAAGCTCCCTCCGTGAGTTACAGAATCGCAAGGCAGCTCTGGAGTAACTGGTAGGTACTGTCTAGGTATTAAATTTTTACCGCTGTTCAACTCAGGCGGGTTTTTGCCCCACACTCATCCTTCGTTAAACGACATTTCCTTTAGTTGTACACAAAAATGTTAGAACGCTATTACTATTAAAACTACAATAGTCCAATCTGGTACAATCTTCTCCGATGACAGCGCTTCAAATTAACTCAAAAATTAACTAAATTAAGAAAAGTCCCTTGGTGATTCGAAGGCATAAACGTTTCAGAGAAGCACGCTGAAGTAACACAGCTCTTTTATTCTACAAAAATATTACGCCGTGTACATACATGTATAATATTGTTTGTAGGTACATTTCAACGGAGTTAGCGTAAGTATGACGACAGAGGAACTGGTTGTTCTCGACCATCAGGCAAAAGAGGCTCTTAATGAAATACAAAAAATGAGTAATATGTAAATATTTCACGTTTTTTTGTAAAATATTGAGCTCAAAGCCTTCTAGTACATACAAGCATTAGTATTCATATACATGTCAAGTCTATTTAAAAAAGGAAAGGTTTTCAATACGAAGTATTTTTTATCAATAAAGCAATAAATTTTACTTTACCTGCTGCTTATCTAAAATTATTTGTATAGACATTATATTATTCTTATTTATAGTTCCCCTTAAGTAATTTTACTCGTATAGCCATATCAGATATAGCCCCTACTAAAGTAAGAATTTTTTAATCTGTAGAGTAATTTCTGCATTACTAAAAGACCTAAGACCATTCATGGCTAGTCTATACAAGCTTTGTGAAAACGTTGCCGAGTTGGATATCTTAATTGCATTGGCGCAGGTAACTCACTTTTTCATAAAAACTAAGGTATAGGCTACTTGACAGTATGAGAAATAATTTATTTATTGGTAATAATCTTTCGTTTTGGAGAAAAATCTATGTTAAATTTTATACGTCAGTCACGTGACACGAAACAGTGACATTACTAACCGACGTGTCTAAGCCTAATATTGTCTTGGAGTTTATTTCGTCGAAGACTATTTTAATCGAAATTTTAATATATAGGTACGTAATATATGCGTTGTGTAATTTACTAACGAAGATCAACACGTAAAAAACTGATGTTAATTTATAAACATGATGTCATGTCATGATGAACATGAAGTCTAGAGAAGCGTTTTGGCGTGTTAAAGATATGATGATTGTTTCCTTTGAATTCAATTTGTGTAGGTTCTACTGCTTGTATAGAATCACAAATAAAAATATTTTCAAAGAACACCCTATTGAACTAAAGTACCTATTCAACTGTCTCTTTTTATCACACATTTAGTGACTATATAGTATTGTAGTATAAAATACATATTATTTGGAACTAAATATGAAGTTCGCGTTTCAATAGAAATTTTCACAAAATACGTTGAATTTTCTCTTTCTAAATATTGAACCGTCACACATAAAGTTACTAGTTAACACGTCTAAACTCATTGCAGATAAGTTCAGTAGGCTCATACATACGACCAGAATTCAGTGATTATTTGGATATAAGGAATAGTGTACACCCACTACTTGACTATAATAGCCAAGTGATGCCTGTTCCTAATGATGTTGTTAGTATTTTTTAAATCTAATTACGTTATGGCGCGTCTAAACGGGCCATGTTTTGCTGCAATTGATGGCTGCACTGTTGGCAACTAATTGTCCGGCCATTAGAAAAATATTTTAATGCAGCTGATGGCCGAACAATCTATGGCTGGGCAATGTGTTGCAATATGTCTGCAATAGTATGGCCCATGATGCAGACTCCTAAACGGGCCACACAAACCGGTAACAATGGCTGACGAAATCACACTTGTCGCAGCAGCTTATATTGTTTTAAAAAAGAAACAGAAAAAGAAGAGATTGTGGATTCGACCATCATAATCATAACAACTAATAATTATTACTCTAAAGTCCTAAAAGAGCGTCCGTCAGAGCTTGACAGATTCAGTATTACTTAAAATGTTGTGCCTTGTAAGACACCTTAACTAAAATCACAAAAGATACCATTAAAATACGAACATTCTATTTCGAATGCCTACTATTTGGCCTTAAGGAATCCCAAGAAACTTAAAAAAGGCATTTCATTACAAAAACATTACATTGATATAATATAAGGACCTCATCCTTTCATGTATAGTGTCTATGGACATTTGCTATTTTAAAAGAGTACCGAGAGTTTTTTACGCCGGCTTTTTCTCTCGGCCTACACCCTCTGTCTTCTTTGCCGATGAGTAGGGATGCCTAAAAATTCAAATTTAATGACGTGGAATAAGTGATACATGTATCACTTGTTCCATAATAAACATATTTTATTTTATTTTTATTTTATAAATCGAATAATATCAAACATTCCTAACAAAAATTAATTTTTAGTTTGCAAGCCCAGAATACAATTTCACGATCATAACAGGACCTAACATGGGTGGAAAGAGTATTTATATCAAGCAGATTGCGATTATGCAAGTCATGTCACAAGTAATATAACTCTTATATATTTCGATTTTCGACATTACAATATTTTTATAAATATCTATAATATTTATTTTCAAAACGTAATTAAAATATCTCTATTTAATGATATTATGTGTAATTTAACACATATATTATGTTTATTCCCCATAAATTGTTTTATATGTGGGGTGTACAATATATATTATTTATATTTAGCTTTATTTTTACAGTTGGGTTGTTACATACCAGCAACAAACGCAGTTTTGAGACTTTGCGATCGTATTTTCTCTAGGATCGGATTTAATGATAGCGTGGAGCTAAATGCTTCCACATACGTGATTGAAGTAATGTATTAATTGTTATATAATTATAATTTATTTTATTAGAACGCAACTTCAGTATAAATTAAATATTAAACTATTAAAAAAATATTAACTTTTACCGCTTTTTTAACGTAAAAAAATGTGTAACATTGAAACTTTTAATGTTTGCGTGTTCGCGTTTCATTAAAAAAATCTCTTTTTAGATGAAAGAAATTCAACACATACTTAAAGGTATTACGCGATCGAGTTTAGTCATCATAGACGAATTATGCAGGTTAGTATGAATAACAGAGAATAAATGCCGTAGACATGAGAGCGTTTAGAAGTATGTGTGGTGTGAAATTGGGTTATTGATAAGCAATAGTGAGTTACGTGAACAGTGTGGTACGCGTCCATGCGTTGGGTTGACTCTCTCCCTAAAATATGGCGAGGGGACCGATGGCTGGCCATGCGTCATACTCGTGAACGTGTGCTACTTGTGGTGACTGGTCGAATTTGAATTCGTATAATCGTATGCGGTGATGTTAGTTATTTTGACTATGACGTGTTGTTCCCACGAGAATGTTAGTCCGTGCTCCTATTTCACTATGCCTACTGTTGATAGAGAACAAATCTTTGTTTTATTTTTTTTATTATTAATGAACTATTAAGTACTTAAGATGTCATGTGGAACATGGTTTAATGGTTGCAGCTCCGTACAAACATTGTGTAAAACAAATAACTTGGCGATTAAAAAGAGTGGAGGAGAGTTTATTGCCAGTTCTTCTCGTCCAGTCTACGCCCTTGATTTGAGAACTGGCAGTAAATGTTAAATAAGATGAATTTAGCATTTAATATGCATGTCTTTATTGACGTTCCTAATCGTTATTTAAATTAATAAATGATTTTGACTTGACTTGACTTGACTATAAAACATACGAATATTTATTTATGACCTTTTTTGTAATATTTTAGGGGCACAAGTGTAGAAGAAGGAGCGAGTATAGCATGGGCTATTTGCGAAGAGCTTATACTTAGTGATGCTTTTACATTTTTTACTACTCATTTTCTGTACCTAACACGACTTGAAGATTTGTACTTCAATGTAGTGAAGTAAGTTTTTTTTTTCTAGTAGGTATCTACAGATTAAATAATACTGGTAGGTAATACAGATATCTGGAACATCTTTTACTAACATGTATGTATAGCCTATATATATATAGGCCGGGAGATAGTGACACAAAATAGTTGATCATTTGTACTAGTATGGCGGTTCTACAGGGGTCTTATTACGAAATGAAAAAAAGAATTTTGATGGTCATAGCGTTGGTACCGGCGGCGCAAGCGCGTGGGGTTAGTCGAACTCGTCGGATTAATTACGACTTTCAAACGATTTGTTCCACAAAAATTCTAGTATTTTCCGATAGTCCATAAAAAAAAGAGGCGACATGTAAATGATTTTTCAATCATTTACATGACGATACCTACGACAGCATTAAATAGCATTCAATTAAACATAGAAAATTATTTAAATTTTTGGCTTAAAATAATTACATATCTGTACCTACACAAAGTAGAATAATGTTTTATCATATGTAATATTAAATATTTATGACGATTTAACCGAACCAAATATATTGATTTTATATTGTAATAAAGATAAATTCGCTTTCAGTCGTCACACAGCAGTTGCAGAAGAGACTGTCGGTACGGAAAATACTCAAAAAAGACTTGTTTATCAACACAAAATAGAAGCTGGTATCACAAAGATAGACCATTATGGTTTATCCTTAGCTGAGAAAACCAGTTTACCAGAACAAACAATAAATTTAGCTAAGGAATTAGCAGAATTAATCGCAAGTCGGAGAAAGGTAGATTTTATTACATTAAGAATTTGTAATAAAGAAATTTTATCCAGTTTTGTGAGATTAGACGATGCTTTACCAATGAGTAAGACGTTTTCTAAGATAAATGAATATATTAATTGTTTTAATGTATTTATTTTAGCCACAACAACGTTCACTGCATGCTAAGAGCGATGATCGCTGTTTGTATAAAATTAATGCAAAGATAGCACAGGAGTTAAGAATAAACCAAAGTCCTACTAATATTAAAAATATTCTAGAAAAATTTAAATCTGATAACCCTCAAATTATAGAAAATCTGCGCGAACAGAATAGTAAAAGTACGTACAGCAAGGAGCAAACCACTACAAATACCAATAATAATTTTTCTGAAAGCAATATAAATGATACAACAACGCGGAACGACTGTAATGTGATGAAAAATCTTAGTACAGAAGAGACACAGACTAAAGATGCAGGGGAACATATTATACCTGATTTTGGTAATAGATATACTGCAGTAAAGTCATCTACAGAATTACTTAACCCTTTTTTGAATTCGACAAATGTAGAGTCGGACAACATTTCTGAAATTGCAATGGAACATAGCCAACAAACTCAAGATAATATTAGTAATGAAACGAGTAATGCAAAAGAAAATTTTGATAATACTAATAGCGATCCAAAAACAATTGAAAAGAGTTATTCCGCTTCAGATAATACTAATCCAAACAATAGTTTCAAAACCACAGATAAGCATGGAATTAGTAACGATGATGATAGCGATTCGGAAATTGCAATAGCTTTAACTCAAGTCATTCCGGAAAATTCTGATTCACAAAGTAGCGACATCTTGTCATCCGAGGAAGAACTATTCATGGAAACTGTAAATGAAATACAAGAATCTTTGTACGATATAAATTTAGAAAGGTGTATTCTAACACCGCCTGATGGTTTTCGAGATGACTAAATGTTGTAGTAATCGAAGAAGTCCATAAAATACATTTCGATATACATACATATTTTAGTTTGGCTATTTGTTTAACTTCTTATGCGTAATTTAGACTATTGCCCGATGACATGCATCATATAATTGACTTTTTTAAATATAAAATATTACTTTATATTTAGAAATAATTTTTAAATGATTAAATAATCATTCGTATAAATTAGAAATTGTTTTAATTGGTTGACTTGAAAAATATAAACATACCGTGAATAATGGATTAACTAATGTGATCTCAAGACTGAATAAACATTATATATATATATATGTATATATTAGACCAGTGCAGATAGCCTTTAAAATAAATAAAAAGTGAAAAAAATTACAGTAGGATGAAACCCATTAGAAAAGCAGGGGAATATGATCAAAATGATAGGAAAAATAAATTACGGTCGATCTGAGGTCGGGAAGGGGTAGGGGGGGAGTTTTAAGGGTAAAAAACGGTTTATCTCGATTCCCGGCAAAACTACAAGTCCTATCGAAGAAAGTTAAATGGCAAAGTTGGAGGTAATAAAAAGATCTAAAACTTTTGTATTCACACATTTTTCACATAACCTCAAAATTTATGTGAAAAATTCAAAAAACCAAGTTTTTGGTTTTTTATTTTTATCTTTAACAAAAATATTTTTTTTTTAACGAAATTTGGTGAAAACTTACCTTTCTATGTCCCAAATACACTGTAATTTATTTGATTAAAAATATTTATTTGTTCACCTTATTTTGAATTAATATCGAAAAAACACCCTAATTTTCAATCGAAAATTCTGACGTCAAAATTTCACCTTTTTTCATAAAGTTGGTGTGCTTTCAGTTCGTTGAAATCTCTACTTTCCTATGGTAAAAAAATATTTATATATTACCATAGTAAATCTTCTCAGAAAACGCAAAAAATCGTATGCAGTAACGCCCAGACCTGTCATCCCCTTCCTTACTTCTCTATGAAATACGAACATTTTAGCCCATCTAAAGGCTAAATTTTTTTTTTAAGTCACTCAGGTATATATAAGTTATCTTAAAATAGTAATAAATAGGCATCTGATTATAATTTAAAGAAGATTCATAGAGAAGTAGGGAAGGGGATGACAGGTCTGGGCGTTACTGCATACGATTTTTTGCGTTTTCTGAGAAGATTTACTATGGTAATATATAAATATTTTTTTACCATAGGAAAGTAGAGATTTCAACAAACTGAAAGCACACCAACTTTTTGAAAAAAGCTGAAATTTTGACGTCAGAATTTTCGATTGAAAATTAGGGTGTTTTTTCGATATTAATTCAAAATAAGGTGAACAAATAAATATTTTTAATCAAATAAATTACAGCGTATATGGGACATAGAAAGGTATGTTTTCACCAAATTTCGTTAAAAAAAAAATACTTTTGTAAAAGATAAAAATTAAAAACCAAAAACTTGGTTTTTTGAATTTTTCACATAAATTTTGAGGTTATGTGAAAAATGTGTGAATACAAAAGTTTTAGATCTTTTTATTACCTCCAACTTTACCATTTAACTTTCTTCGATAGGACTTTTAGTTTTGCCGGAAATCGAGATAAACCGTTTTTTACCCTTAAAACTCCCCCCCCTACCCCTTCCCGACCTCAGATCGACCGTAATTTATTTTTCCTTTCATTTTGATCATATTCCCGTGCTTTTCTAATGGGTTTCATCCTACTGTAATTTTTTTAGGTTTCAAAAATTATCGGCACTGGTCTATATATGTATACATACATATTGTCATACATGAAAGTTAGTTAAAATGAGGTAGGTACCTATTTTATCTTATTTTAGCATACATAACTGCTTTTGAATCTCACATTTTATGGCGTTTTTATTTTCTTTTTTGGTCTTTTCAATGTACTAGATAGAATAGGAACTATTTAAAAAAAAATGCCCAGTACTTCTCAACTTTCGGGGATAGAAGATTGAAGTCTTTGTGGCCAAGGAAAGCAGGCGTTTTCCATTCCTATTGTAGGTGCACAACGTTTACATATTTTTTTAGTTTAGCCTTAGGGAATGTAGACATCGCATTAGATAAATCTGTCGTTTCAATTTAGATCTTTGCTTGATTCAATCACTTCAATACTGAAAAGTGCGTTCCATTTCAGGATTTTTTTGTATGCTGCATATGTTTGAATATTATTAAAGTAAAAGAGACATTTTGAGTTTAGACCAGTCATTATAGACATTCGAAATCGAAAATTTGATAATAATTCCAAAAGTTTTCAAACTTCGGTCAAGTGAATGGTACATTGGGACGACAATAAATCTCATTTTGCAACCTTGTCCGCAGTCCGGAACATTGTTAAAATTGCAATTAAATTAATTTTTGCTGTATGGTCGTGAAAAAAATTCCAAAAGTTCTGCAAACTTGGGGAAGTTTTCGATATAATATTTCATATCACGTATAAAATTTGCAACCAACCTTAGTGTACGGAACATTTTTTGTTATTGAAAATTAATGTTTTTTTTATTAAACTGAATGAAAACGTTCCAAAAGTTCTGCAAACTTGACACATATATCGGAAAAATATACCGAACGGTTGTATAAATTTGCAACCTTTTTCGTTGACCGGAACATGTTTATTTATAATTCTTTTTAATTCGTGGTCATTTTTTCAAGTAAGGTGGTCTCGGAATAATTACAAAAGTTTTGAAACTTGGTTGCAAACTTCGAAAACATCTATTCTGATGTATTTACAAATTTGCAACCTCATACGCGATCCGGAACTTTATGCAATTTGCAAAAACGTAATTTTTTTATTTTTTCACCTTCAAGAAAATTTCAAAAGTTCTGCAAATCGAGGGGACTGTTTACTTTTGGGATTAATGTCAGTATTTGAATTTGCAACCATATCCGGAATACGGAAATATTTTTTAATCACATTCACGCAAAATATTATTTCCGTACCCATCGCTGTTATATATTCAGGGCCTAAACTTTGTTCTATACGAAGCCGCCGTCGTATACCTTCGTTGCTATGGTAACGCGGCCAATGGTCGCGTTACTATGGTAACAAGGCTACCGTGGCCACGTGACCGTGGCACACTGCGGACGTACTAACGGTCAGTAGGCTGTGATTTTTCGGTTGGAAAGCGTCTTGTGCTCTCTTTGGGATTTTCTGGTTACAAAGCGTCTTGTGCTCCGTTGCTCCATTTCGAGAATTTTCATGATGGACGCAGCGGTTAACAATTGTATCATTTGCGATACACATTTATTGAGTGAAGAAGTTGAAGAGCTAGATAAAAGAGGAATTAACTTACTCATTCAATGCAGTGAAAAAAAAAGTGATGGAAAAGCTGCATAGCACAAAGTTTAGGCCCTGAATATATAACAGCGATGGGTACGGAAATAATATTTTGCGTGAATGTGATTAAAAAATATTTCCGTATTCCGGATATGGTTGCAAATTCAAATACTGACATTAATCCCAAAAGTAAACAGTCCCCTCGATTTGCAGAACTTTTGAAATTTTCTTGAAGGTGAAAAAATAAAAAAAATTACATTTTTGCAAATTGCATAAAGTTCCGGGTCGCGTATGAGGTTGCAAATTTGTAAATACATCAGAATAGATGTTTTCGAAGTTTGCAACCAAGTTTCAAAACTTTTGTAATTATTCCGAGACCACCTTACTCGAAAAAATGACCACGAATTAAAAAGAATTATAAATAAACATGTTCCGGTCAACGGAAAAGGTTGCAAATTTATACAATCGTTCGGTATATTTTTCCGATATATCTGTCAAATTTGCAGAACTTTTGGAACGTTTTCCTTCAGTTTAATAAAGAAAAACATTAATTTTTAATAACAAAAAATGTTCCGTACACTTAAATTGGTTGCAAATTTGACACGTGATGTAAAATAATATATTTAACACCACTCCAACTTTGCAGAACTTTTGGAATTTTGGTCTCAAGAACTGAGCAAATTATCATTTATTGCATTTTTAACAATGTTCCGGACCGCAGAGCAGGTTGCAAAATTTTATAGTTTGTTTTAATACCACTCCCGACCTTACATCAAAATTTGAAAACTTTTGGAATTATAATGAATTAATTGTCTTGACTGACTGGACTAGTTGTGTAACATGGAGGTAAGGATCAAAATTCAAAAGACTAAAGCAAAATTTTGGCACCGCAGCTGAAATACGATGAACGATACAAGTCCATAATAGAAAAAAATATAATTTACCACCTTAAATGTGTAATTTGCATTATTCATCAAAATTTACAGCACTGTCAAATTAGCAAAAGTATACAGCATATATTATATTTTATTAAATTACTTATTGTTATTGAATATTTAGTAATCTGTGGTAACAGCAACAGCTAAATGTAAATGCAAATGGCCGCGCTTGGCGTGTCTATAACAATTGGCGTCGCTTTAAAAACATGTGAAATATAAGACGCTTCAATGTTGTTTTTAAAATTAAATAAATAAGTGTATATTCAAGGGCGTAATCAAAGTAAGTTATTCTATTTTCAAGCGTGGATTACTTTGTGATTGATGTCGCGTAGTGATAAGGTTATAATATTTTGATTATAGGGCAGCAGCGATGTCGCTGCCGCCTTACTTATTGGGGCCCAACCCCTGGGCTACCATGATGGCGCAGCAACAGCTGGCGGCGGCGCAACAGGCCGCTTTACAAGCGCACGCTGCCGCTGCTGCAGCTGCGCCGCCGGTCCCTCCGGCTCAACCACCAAAACCTCACCACATTCCCGAGGAGAAGATAAAGGAAAAGGGTGAGTTTTCCATAGTTAACCTCATCTTGTATCTAAGATTTTATAAAAGTTAAAGAAATGACAAATGTTGAAATATTTGGCATTAACACATACTATACTTATGTCTAATTCTAGTGGTTACATTTTGTTTTTTACGCATTATTGAAGTCATTATTATGTATTTTTACGTAAAAGTAAAAAGTTAAGTATATCAACTTTAATTACACCCCATGAAACTATATTTCACTCTTGAAGAATAGTTGAAATAATTTCCTGTGGGGTAGATTGCTTGCAATGGATATAATTTTCCTATCTAGTATCACATGGAAAATGCTGTTGTTGCAAACATTATTTATATGACCTTATATTTAAGATATATTATTAAGTAACAACTACTAAGTTAAATTCTTAAGTAGTGAATTTTTTTATAATTTCTTACAGCCACAAAATGGCTTCAACTTCAATCAAAGCGTTTTGCCGAAAAGCGCAAATTTGGTTTTGTGGATGCTCAAAAAGAAGATATGCCACCAGAGCACATACGCAAAATCATCAGAGACCACGGTGATATGACAAGTCGTAAATACAGACATGACAAGAGAGTGTACCTCGGAGCATTGAAGTACATGCCACATGCTGTTATGAAATTACTTGAGAACATGCCAATGCCATGGGAACAAATCAGAGATGTACAAGTTCTATACCACATTACAGGAGCTATAACATTTGTTAATGAAATACCCTGGGTAATTGAGCCTGTATATATTGCTCAATGGGGCACTATGTGGATTATGATGAGACGTGAAAAAAGAGATCGTCGGCACTTCAAACGAATGAGATTTCCACCATTTGATGATGAAGAACCTCCATTAGACTATGCTGATAATATCTTGGATGTAGAGCCCCTTGAACCCATACAAATAGAGATGGATCCTGAGGAAGATAGGGCAGTAGCTTCATGGTTTTATGATCACAAACCGTTATTAGGCACTATACATGTTAATGGATCTACATACAGGAAATGGAATTTGTCATTACCGCAAATGGCTACACTTTACCGTCTTGCGAATCAACTACTGACTGATTTAGTAGATGACAACTATTTTTACTTGTTTGATTCAAAGAGTTTCTTCACTGCAAAAGCCCTAAATATGGCGATACCTGGAGGTCCAAAGTTTGAACCCTTGGTGAAAGATAACTCTGCTGGAGATGAAGATTGGAATGAGTTCAACGATATTAACAAGATCATCATCAGACAGCCAATCAGAACAGAATACAGAATAGCATTCCCATACCTCTATAACAATTTGCCACATTTTGTTCAACTGTCTTGGTAAGTGCTATGTAATATTATAGTATATTTTCTATTGATTATGGCATACATTTAAGTACATGACAGAAGTACAATAATATTTTGATACAATTCACTACATAAAAAATATATTTTTTATGTATATTTGTTAAAATTTTAAAGCATTCTTTTCATTTAATAAATTTGGCATCTTTTCTTTATTTTTTTTTCTTTTATTTTGATGCAATACTGTTCTCTCATTTTACATTATATAACTTTCTAGGTACCACACACCCAATGTTGTGTACATCAAAACAGAAGACCCCGACTTGCCAGCTTTTTACTTTGATCCCCTCATCAATCCAATCTCACACAGACATTCAGTAAAGTCCTTAGACCCTGTCCCGGAAGAGGAAGACTTTGTTTTACCTGAAGAAGTCTCACCATTCTTACAAGAAACGGCATTGTACACTGACAACACAGCAAATGGTATTGCGCTGCTGTGGGCTCCAAGGCCTTTTAGTATGAGATCAGGTAATACAGATTTTTTGTACTGTAATATAGATCCAAAACTTTCATATACATATTTCTATTTCGTTACTTTCAATGACTCATTAAACTCATTTAGGTCGTTGTCGTCGGGCCATTGACGTGCCTCTTGTTAAGACATGGTACAAGGAGCACTGTCCTCCGGGTCAGCCTGTCAAAGTGCGAGTCTCATATCAAAAGTTGCTGAAGTACTATGTGCTCAATGCACTCAAACATCGCGCGCCCAAGCCGCAGAAAAAGAGGTAATTTGAAGTTCTATTATCCTAAACTGGTGGTTAAGTTTTTTTAAGGAAAGTTGTTGACTATTGCTTAGTAATGCAAAATGCATATCGTCTTTTACTTTTTATTAACAAATCTTCACAGGTTTGAAGAAAGTGTTAATTTGTTTAAGACTAGTAATTCAACAATATAATAATTATGGATACATTTTTCAATAAAATTATTTAGATCTTTAGTTTATGTACACTTTATGGCATATCTTCAATTTAACATCGCAATTGCATTGAGACAAAAAACAATTGTACGAAAATTATTCATTCTATAGGTACTTATTCCGTTCCTTCAAATCTACCAAATTCTTCCAAACAACAACCTTGGATTGGGTAGAGGCTGGTCTCCAAGTGTGTCGTCAAGGGTACAACATGTTGAACTTACTCATCCATCGGAAGAACCTTAATTATCTACATTTGGATTACAACTTTAATTTGAAACCTGTCAAGACACTCACAACTAAGGAGAGGAAGAAGTCTCGTTTCGGAAATGGTAAGTATTCTTTTTTTATTTGCAAAAACTATTTATAAATATGAATAATGATTTTTATAATTTGAAAGCTGTACTGTTTAGTAATAGTTAAATTAATAAATCAAACATGGTTTTTTTTTTAAAGACAATTCACACCAATTGACCGAGTACCATGCTAAGCTGGTGAAGCTTGTGTTATGGGTTCTAGACAACGGATATACATACATAGATAGATAGACATATAAATACATATTTAAACACCCAATAGAACTTCTGAAATTGTTTATATTTGTTACCATTTTACAATTAATAAAAACCTGTGCTTGTGTGTGTAGATTTTCACTTATTATTCATGAACCATTGTTGTACATTGATAGAACATTATAAACATGGTGTCATTAGTTAGTTTCACATTAATAAAATTCAGGGTCATTTAGAAAAATAGGGCTTAAAATATAAGTTTCATAAACTAGTAGCTTCAGTTTGAGCTGTATTTAAGTGGCATTGCAGAAGCATGTGCATGCTCAATTTTTTTGACCATGTATTTATTGTATGTGTGAACTCAAATTTCTCAAAATCGAATAGTCATACCAATATTGATTAATATCAGGTAAAATTTTAAGGGGACTGTCCAAGTTTCATTAAAAACAGTTCAGTAGTTTTAGATATGTGCATCTATGCATTCCTGGATTTCCTCACATGTCCTTTGTAAATAACAGATACTTGAAGATGTTTGAATATTTTAAATTACTTTTATTACAGCATTCCATCTTTGTCGAGAAATCCTTCGTCTGACAAAATTAATAGTGGACTCGCACGTCCAATACCGTCTGAACAACGTGGACTCATTCCAACTGGCTGATGGTCTTCAGTACATATTTGCTCACGTTGGCCAGCTGACTGGAATGTACAGATACAAGTACAAACTGATGAGGCAGATTAGGATGTGCAAGGACTTGAAGCATCTGATATATTACCGGTTTAATACTGTAAGTATTTATTTAAAATATAAATTTGAGACCTGCAAACCATATAGGCTGTCAATCTTCCATTGTCGTGTTATTGGGTTAAATTTTATTTTATAATGACACATGACATATATTTCTGTTTGTGTCATGTATAGGTCACCGTAAAATTGTAAACATCGTTAGATTGTAATCTATCTCGCTAGATTGTGAACTGTCGAAATATTGTAATTTGACGGTTTCACTTCGATAGATTACAATCTACCGAATAATAATACGTTAAATTGTAAGCAGTACGTTGGCGTTCACAATCTCGCGAAATAGATTACAATCTAACGATATTTACAATTTTACGGTGACATACACAGTTTTGAGACAAGTATTTAAGTCAGTTTATTGTTTCGTAAAAAATCTAAACTTACTCCGGATTATATTTTTATACTAAACTATAATGTAAATAAAAAAAACAACTAAGCAAGCAGGTAAGATAGTAATTTTTACATAAATTTTAATATATTACTTTACTAGTACAAAGAGCTAAACTTTTCATTAAGGTCGTTTTTATTTATTTGTAGGGCCCAGTGTCAAAGGGTCCAGGTTGCGGTTTCTGGGCTCCAGGATGGCGTGTGTGGTTGTTCTTCATGAGAGGCATCACTCCACTGTTGGAGAGATGGCTTGGCAACTTACTGTCCAGGCAATTCGAAGGAAGACACTCCAAAGGTAATTCCTATAAATTTACTTAGTAATATTGTTGTATTTAAGATTCATTATTAGTTCCTTCATTTATTCTAAAAAAATCTAAACATCATATCTAATATATAAAATTCTCGTATCACAGTTTTCGTTGCCATACTCCTCCGAAACGGCTGGACCGATTTTGATGAAATTTTTTGTGCTTATCCGGTATCTATGAGAATCGGCCAACATCTATTTTTCATCCCCCTAAATGTTAGGGGTAGTCCACCCCTAAATTTTATTTTTTATTTTTTAGGCAAAATTTTTAATTTCTATTTTTTTATGATACAACATTAAAAAATACATACAACCGCTAATTTTCACCCCTCTACGATCAACCCTTATTTTTATTATAAATGATATACATGGCAAAACGACGTTTGCCGGATCAGCTAGTAAAATTATAATAATTGGTAAGGTTCGTGTATCGTGGAAAGGTGAATCAACCAGCTTTGTTGCCTTTGACTTATTATCTACTTCTAGCTTCCGCTTGCAGCATGCTCGCATCATAATCAACAAATCATAATGAATGTATAGAGCTAAATCTTTTTCATACTATCTCTTGGTGAAAACACCATTTCATCAGAACATACAACAACCACTATTTGAGCATTGACTTGTTCAAGCTATCGCGGAATATGCTTAAAAGGATTTTAATGAATATCCATAGTGCTAAATTACCAGCATCATCAGCACACCCCACATACACACACTCACTTTCATACCAATACATTATAAATGTTTTCATTTCATAGATGTTTGAAACTTTTTGTATATTTGTAGTCCATCTTTAGATAATTGTGTTTTGTTAATAATTTATGGTATTGAGTATACATTTTACATAAAAATACAGATATACGATTTGTAATAAAACCGAGTATTACTATAGTCTATCGTAATTAAAATAAATATTACGAAAAGGAATTATACAAGAATAAAGAGGAAAATTATAAAGATTTGTATTTCTGCATGTCAGTAATGAATAACATCCTAATCCTATCTCTTCTTCCCCTTTATTAGCAAAATATAAAAAGAAACAAATTAAGCCACCAGCGCGTAAGCTTGTAACTGTGTTTTTAAACTTATATTAAAAAACTATGTTCTCTTTTTGTCTAGGTGTTGCTAAAACGGTGACGAAGCAGCGTGTGGAATCTCACTTCGACCTGGAGTTGCGTGCGTCTGTCATGCACGATATCGTGGATATGATGCCAGAAGGAATCAAGCAGAATAAGGCCAGGACAATATTGCAGCATCTGTCTGAAGCCTGGAGGTGCTGGAAGGCGAATATCCCTTGGAAGGTAAAACTATATGTATATTATTCCATAAATATGTAATATATTACGTTTTAACACACTTTTTGTGTAATTTTACTTAAATGTATGTAATTGATATACTTTTAATTTAATAACACTTTAAAAGTCTACCTTGGTTTTATTAACCGAAATGATGTAACCACAGTTAAATCCGGAGTTTCTAGATTTGATTACAGATATGCAATAATGTATTTAAAATCAAAATCTTGTTATGAGTTCCAACACTTAACGATTCCATTTATATTTACTATTATAACTTTTTTAATTTTAATCTATTAAATCTAACAGGTCCCAGGTCTTCCGACGCCAATAGAGAACATGATTCTCCGATACGTTAAAATGAAGGCGGATTGGTGGACCAACACGGCCCATTACAATCGGGAAAGAATACGACGAGGAGCCACCGTAGATAAGACCGTGTGCAAGAAGAATTTGGGAAGACTGACGAGGCTCTATCTAAAGGCTGAACAGGAGAGACAGCATAATTATTTGAAGGTGAGCTAAATATAAATAAGCGTTCAAGTATTAAGTTACGTAAATTTTGAAGATTATTGGACCCCCCCCCATGTAACGCGCCGTAACGTTTTTCTGTACCCAAGTATAGTAAAACCTTTAGTGTAACTACCTAGTGACTTCATACCTAAAATTTACTATTATGTGGTGTTTTAGTACTGGAAACTCGAAAGTAATATTAACAATAACGCTTAATTTAATCCCCGCCGCGCATCGTGACGTAATACTTGAACGCTATCTTACCCTGTAAAATCAAAGCAAAAGCAATGATTTAATATCAAATTCTTGTGAGGAAAAACCGACTGAAAGAACTACACAGATTTTGGGATTTCACATCAAAAATATTTTTTTTTATTCTTGATTTTTTTTTAATGTCAAGTTTCAGATTATACATCTAGAGTATTATAAAGTTATGCTTTATAAAAGAATACACTTAAAATTCTAACCGTCTTAAAAATCGTATAAAAATAATTGTTCTTAGAAATCTTTTTTATAAATTTATACCTAATAGTGCTTGTTTATAAGCCTTTATAACTTATTTTGTTTGGCCTTAGGAAATAGATGAGTTGATAAATAAACATTATTTAAAAACATATATATAACTTGATTAATGAGCAGTGTTGGCCTAGTGGCTTCAGCGTGCGACTCTCATACCTGAGATCGTAGGTTCGTTCTCCGGCTATGCAGCAATAGAATTTCTTTCTATGTGCGCATTTAATATTTGCTCGAACGGTGAAGGAACACATCGTGAGGAAACCGACATGTCTTAAACCCAAAGTCGACGGCGTGTGTCAGGCACTGGAGGCTGATCACCTACTTGCCTATTAGATTTAAAAATGATCATGAAACAGATTCAGAAATCTGAGGCCAAGACCTAAAGAGGTTGTAGCGCCACTGATTTATTTATTTATATAACTTGATTGTTAAGGTAAAATTTAATTTTCATTCTGTTTATTTCAGGACGGTCCATATATCTCACCCGAAGAAGCCGTAGCGATTTACACAACAACAGTGCATTGGCTCGAATCTCGTCGATTTGCGCCCATCCCCTTCCCGCCCCTTTCATACAAACACGACACAAAACTGCTCATTTTAGCCTTGGAGAGGCTGAAAGAGGCGTACAGTGTCAAATCCAGGCTGAACCAGAGCCAAAGGGAGGAATTGGGATTGATAGAACAGGCCTATGACAACCCGCACGAGGCATTGTCGAGAATCAAGAGACATTTGCTTACACAAAGAACGTTTAGAGAGGTGAGTTACATTTTGTTCATATTTATCATTAATTGTAATTACAACTAAACTGTCTTTTTTTTACATTACGTATTGTTTATAACTAATTTTATGGATACTTTAATGAACAACCAATTATGATCGAATATGAATTTCCACCTGTTTTCTTGATAATTTTATATTTAGTTTATCTGAAAAAGGTTCCTAGTTGTGTTGTTGGAGAGCTGAGAAAACAGTTATGTTCAAAATTAATCTGGAAGATTTTTATGTAGTCCATTTTTCGTCTCAAATTTTTAAGGTTGGACCGATAATTGACGTTGTTAATTTATCGTTTTTCGAAATGAGAATAATATTAGATTTTTACTATATAAAGCTAATTTTTGCTTATGGGGGGTTAAAGTTATCACAAATAGTCACCACTATCACCTAACAGGAATACGTCGATTTACCAGTATTATTGTTTTTTTATGATTTGTAATTAAATGTAATTAAAACATATAACAGTTAGTTTTCTTAGAAATAATTATGATGCTTTTTTTTAAATTATCAAATTGAATGAAATGATGAATCGCGTAGGGGTCCTGAATCCAGAGAGTCCCTGTGCTCTGGAGACGATCGTGAGACCGAGTCCTTGCTGATCGCATTGAGACGAGGCCGCGCTCGTCTGATAACACGCTGTCTGATCATTCAATAACAACGATGTATTGTTATCCTATTATCCTTACTTAATAATGCAGAAAAGCATATTTTAATTAAGCAATTTTTTTATAGGTTGGTATAGAATTCATGGATCTATACTCACATCTAGTCCCCGTCTATGATGTGGAACCCTTGGAGAAAATCACAGACGCATATTTAGACCAATATCTGTGGTATGAAGCAGACAAACGAAGGTTGCTGCCGCCATGGGTCAAACCGGCTGACACGGAGCCTTCGCCGCTATTGGTTTATAAGTGGTGTCAAGGTAAAATTATTATTATTTTTTAATTTATTTATTATCCGGATAAAATTATTATTTAAACAAAGTGTTACCATCTATATTTTAAAATTTCCTTGAATTACGAAATAGTTGTTGAATAATTTTTTGCTTTTTGAAAAGAATTGGATATTCTGTATAAACCTAATTGAAGCCCATATGTTTCTAAATCGAATGAGATTTCTTAGAAAAAATGCTTTTTACTGTCAAAAGTCGGATAGTATGTTTTTGTTTTGTTGTGTTTCTCCAAGGGAGTTGGTACGGAATATGTTTAAGGAATTAAATATTATGACACTATCTGGTCAATATATTCTTGAAGCCTTGTTGTATGTACAAACAAAATATAAACGATTTTAAAACAAATGGTGACTTTCACCAGTATAATACGCGAAATAGAACTAATTTGAGACGACCAACCAGGCTCCAAAAGATAAACCACTCCTTATATTGGAAATTGTATTCGTTTTTACAACAAAGTCCCAAGCGAAATTAGAGAATTATCGCTAAATAAATTCAAAGCCCTCGTTAAACGTAAATTAATCAATAAATCTTTTTATAAATTTGACGAATACTTAAATGATCCTATTCCTTGGGATTGATTTGCTCCGGATCAAATAATTTATATGACAATACTTGGCGATTAAAAAGAGTGGCGGAAAGTTTCTTGCCAGTTCTTACCCGCTCTACGCCCTTGACTTGCGAACTGGTAGTAAATGTAAATTTACAATTAAACTTCTTTTTGATGATTCATAAGTGTACTTGTTTACCTATATGAATAAAGATATTTTGAGTTTGACTTCCTAAGCCCAGAATTTTAGTTTCTTTAATATATTTTTTTTTTTTTCAGGTATTAACAATCTTCAAGATGTATGGGAAGTAGGTGAAGGAGAATGCAATGTACTTCTGGAGTCCCGCTTCGAAAAACTCTATGAAAAGATCGATCTGACTCTTCTCAACAGATTACTTCGGTTGATAGTGGACCACAATATTGCTGATTATATGACTGCTAAGAATAACGTCGTTATCAATTATAAGGTAAATTTTAAGAATTATCTGTGATAAGATTGGAGGCAATTCAGTTTTGAATATTATAAAAACCTCTTTTCAATATTTTTTTCTTCGTACATTAAATTTTTTAAGTTATACTTCTTTTGGCGCGTTAGGGAAAAATGATGAGAGTACATTTTTACGATGCGCGCGCACACCTGTCACAAAAAACCGACCCCTGATGTTAGCATAGACATTTTAAAATAAAAATGTCTATTTCTTTAATTATGTAGAAATATTTTTTTGTGATATTTAAATCAACTTTATTTAACTAGATAATGCATTATAATAAAACTTTCAATGTAATAAATACCTTTTATATATTGTTAGTGTCTTTTCTACAAACGTAGTATAGTATAGGCAACAGATAAAAAATTTAAAAAGATTTTTATCTTGTTACGCCAAAGAAGTATAACTTCTAACGCGTGTACATAAGCACACACACATGTTTTTTGGTACTGTTAACGTTTATGAATATTTGTCTAGTGTGATTGAATATTGAATGAAATGATGAATCGCGTAGGGGTCCTGAATCCAGAGAGTCCCTGTGCTCTGGGGACGATCGTGAGACCGAGTCCTTGCTGATCGCATTGAGACGAGGCCGCGCTCGTCTGATAACACGCTGTCTGATCATTCAATAACAAAAACTTAATGAAATATAACAATAAAATGATGTTTACTTTACCTATTTTGTGCACTAAACTTAAAAAGTAATATACAAACAGTTAAGGATATTCATAGATAATTTAAAATTAAAAACTTTTCACTCAGAGAATCTCTCTAACAACAACATTAAACAAAAAGCTTCTTTTGTCAAGTTACTTTTTATTCATATATGTTCTTAGATAACTAGAAATTAGTTTTTTTTTATTATTTGGAGAAAGAAAAGCCTTTGTGGCTTCCATTTTTAATTGTGAAACTGAACAATATGTCTAGTAATTTCGGTTTATAGTTTTTTTATTTTTATTTAATTATAAGTAATCTTACAGTAATAGTACAATAATTACCTTTTACCACAGGACATGAATCACACAAACTCGTATGGTATCATCCGTGGTCTGCAATTCGCCTCATTCATAGTCCAATACTATGGTCTAGTATTAGATTTGCTAGTCCTTGGTCTCCAAAGGGCTAGTGAAATGGCCGGACCTCCGCAATTGCCAAATGACTTCCTGGCTTATCAAGACCGTCCAGTGGAGTCAGCTCATCCAATTAGACTGTATTGCAGATATGTGGATCGGATTCATATATTCTTTAGGTGAGTTATATATAATACTTATATTAATTAAATAGGGTTACTAGAGTTGCCTAGAAGAGATCGCTTGTTGGCAATAAGGCCGCCCGTTGTATCCATTATAATTTTTATGTATTTTGATTTATTCGTTTTTGTAAATATGTAACAAAGTGTGAAGAAATAAATATTTTTGACGTTCAAGTATTATTACGCAACGAATTTGGGGGGTGGGGGGTTCTTTTCTAAAACGTTACGACGTGGGGCGGGGATTAAATTACGCGTTATTGTTAATATTATTTTCGACTTTCCAGTACTTTACACCACATAATGGTAACTTTTAGCTATAAAGAGTCACTGCATGGTCACGAAACGTTTTACTATTGGGTCCAGAAAAACGTTACGGCGCGTTACATGGGGGGGGGGGGGGGGGGGGTCAATAATCTCCAAAAATTGCGTGACGTAAAACTTGAACGCTCCCTAAGCTATTCTTACATTATTTATCAAAATATCACTGTATTTTAGTATATCTTTCACTACAAAAATGTGTTGAATTGTAATAATAATTATATAGCGTTTTGACTGAAATTTTTGTTCATCAACAAAAATATATCAAACTTTTTTATCGTCATTTTTTATAACTACATAGTTACATGTTTTTATTTATAGATTCTCGGCTGAAGAGGCCCGGGATCTCATTCAGAGATACCTAACAGAGCATCCGGATCCAAACAATGAAAATATTGTTGGGTACAATAATAAGAAGTGCTGGCCCAGAGATGCTCGAATGAGGCTCATGAAACATGACGTTAATTTGTAAGTATATAACTTAAATATGGTGTAGTATACACACACTATATTATATGATCTTTAAGTGTAATATAATTCCCTTTTTTTTAAGTTAAGAGGTTTTATTTAAAATAATAGTCCCATGTTACGACATTTAAAATTATGTTTGTATCAAGAAATTCTTCTTAAAATTTATAAAATAACAGCTAACAACACCCGCGACAACCTTCAAGCTTCATGTATGGAAAGAAATACTTATTTAACATTAAGATTTCATCGGCGGCTAACAAAAAGAGCCGAAGACCTTGAAACGCTAAGAACCCTTTAGATCACGCCAGAAAAACCGAAAATATCCGCATCGTAATGTTCATTGGTTTAGGCGCTACGATGCCACAGACAGACATATATATTATATATGTCAATCTTTGAACGTCCTTTTGTCGCGGATTAATAAGAAGCTAATTACGTATACAAAATTTTCTATTTAAATATTTTATTTATTATAGGGGTCGAGCGGTATTTTGGGATATCAAGAACCGTTTGCCGCGTTCCGTGACAACGATTCAATGGGAGAACAGCTTCGTCTCTGTTTATTCGAAAGATAATCCCAATTTGCTCTTCAACATGGCCGGCTTTGAGTGTAGGATACTGCCCAAAGTAAGTACGCTTTATAATTAAAATCATCATTTATTATACCTTTTTAATTTATTAACTTTTTTCTGATTTTCTTGGTGATGACCAATCAACATTTCGTCATCAGTAATTATTTACTTTTTTTTACACACATAACACACACATTGTCTAAGCTTGAAAACGAAATGCATTTTCGACGATTCCTACAAAAAATTATCAAATACGTTTATGTAGTATTATTTTTGAGAGCTTTGTTACTTTTGCTGACAAGAGAAAGGGGGTGGATACATTTCAGTAAATCTGCTTACGTAATACGAATGGCCTCTAAAATTGGTTTTTTGAAAATCGGTTCTGTAGTTTATGGGCGCATTCATATAGATATAGATACATACGCCAATAATGTTGACAAATAAGAAGTCGAAAACTTATAAATTTATATAAAACTTAGGTATTTTTGTATAAAGCGTCTAAAACGTTTTTGAAAATGAATTTCAGTGCCGCAGTCAGAACGAGGAACTGTCCCACCGTGACGGTGTGTGGAACTTACAAAACGAAGTGACGAAAGAGCGAACAGCGCAATGTTATTTGCGGGTTGACGACGAATCCTTGTCGAGATTCCACAACAGAGTCAGGCAGATTCTTATGGCCTCAGGTTCTACCACCTTCACCAAAATTGTCAACAAGTGGAACACCGCGCTTATAGGTTTGCTATCTTTATTAATATTATTTATTAAATATACATTACTCTGATTTACTGTAGGCTTGAGTAACTTTTAATTTAAAGAAAAAACTTTTTTACCGGATCTAAGTTATGTATTATATAATTTATTAAATTTATTTAACATAATTTTAAATTTATAATAATACATAACTTTAATCCGGTAAAAAGTTTTTTCTTTAAATGTGTAAAGGTTATGCCAATAAAAGACAATACAACTTTTAATTTATTTGTAGTGAAGACAATTTAAACTTTAAAAAACAAAAAATTACCGTTACACTGTTCTGTTTTTCTTATCTTGCGTTCTCTTATGGGGACAAAACATTTAAATTTCTAACAGCCATAACATCTTCTAAGAACTCCTAGTCACGTGATAAATCGTAAGCTGATATCGTTCCAATAAAAAATAATTAGCCGCTATTTATCTCAGGACCCATGGTGTAATGAATGCAGCTCCTTACAAACGGTGTGTAAAAAAAATGGCGATTAAAAAGAGTGGCGGAAAGTTTATTGCCAGTTCTTCTCTTCCGTTCTACGTCCTTGATTTGAGAACTGGCACTAAATGTAAAGTTAGAAGCATTTCATATACATTTCTTTTTTTCAACGATCATAAGTGTACAATGTGTTACCTATATGATTAAATGATTTTTGAATACCTACTTTACTGGGGGACATATGATAAAGTCATTTGTCCCCCAGGTGAGGCTTAGTTATACCAACATGGAAACAATAAAATCTTAAAACTTCATTTCGACGACAATCCCATCAAACCTTGCGTTGGTCTGTACCATTTCTTTTTTTTAGGTCTGATGACGTACTTCCGCGAAGCCGTTGTAAACACTCAAGAGTTACTCGATCTGTTAGTAAAGTGTGAAAACAAGATTCAAACGCGTATCAAGATCGGTCTCAACTCCAAAATGCCCTCACGTTTCCCGCCCGTTGTTTTTTACACGCCCAAAGAGCTTGGCGGTTTGGGAATGTTGTCTATGGGTCACGTACTTATACCACAGGTAATATTATTATTGTATTTGTTATAAAGTACAGGTATGTATTGTTTCTTTTGTAAATTAAAGGAGTAGTCATGACCGTTTGTCAGGTGAAGATCGTAGAAATATATTTCTACGATCTTTTATTTCCTTTACTTTACACCACATAATGGTAACTTTTAGGTATTTAAAGAGTCACTGGGTGGTCGCAAAACGTTTTACTAGTGGATACAGAAAAACGTTACGGCGCGTTACATGGGGGGGGGGGGTCAATAATCTCCAAAAATTGCGTGACGTAATACTTGAACGGTCCCTAATCTATATTGAAAATAATTGTAATTCACATCATGAATAATTGCTTACAGTCTGACCTTCGCTGGTCGAAACAAACAGACGTGGGTATCACTCACTTCCGTTCGGGAATGTCTCACGATGAGGACCAGCTGATTCCCAACTTGTACCGATACATTCAACCGTGGGAGGCTGAATTCGTTGACTCACAGCGTGTATGGGCCGAGTACGCTCTCAAGAGACAGGAGGCAAACGCACAAAACCGGTAAATTGTAGTATTTTTTGTTTATTTATTAAGTTTTGGTGATTAAGTATTTCTTAGTGGCGTAGTAAGTCCTTACTCTATACTCAGATTTTTCATTACGTAGAATTGTGACATTTCATAAGTGTTGCTACTAAAAAGTTCTCCACCGAAAAAGGGACAAATTTGACTTATTTGAGGGCAATAAAAAATGCTACGTATTTTTCATGTCTTACCTACAAAAAGGTAAATCTAAATACATATTTACTTACTCAAGTGACCTAATACAAAAATAACAATATGTCAATACCACGAACAATATATCCAATTAACATTAATTAGTTTATTTTATTCTTTAGCTGGCATCTCTGCCTACTAATTCCAGGTTTAAAAACCTTTTTAAAAAAATATAATGTTATCTTTACTTGTGCGTTTTTTACTGTTAGTGATGAAAAGGGACGCTATTATCAATGGCTGTTAAACCACTTTTAATTCTACGGAATTAAAAATCATAGTATAGTTTTAATATTTTATATGAACGTAACCCAAAAGTACTGTTTCTGTTTTGACACTTATTATTTTGAATGAAATGATGAATCGCGTAGGGGTCCTGAATCCAGAGAGTCCCTGTGCTCTGGGGACGATCGTGAGACCGAGTCCTTGCTGATCGCATTGAGAGGAGGCCGCGCTCGTCTGATAACACGCTGTCTGATCATTCAATGCACTTAAAAATTGTAATATATAGCATCTATTGCGTATTCTTAAGCTTACGTTAATTATTGATAACTTAATTTGGAGACATATTTATTAATTCCCTGAACACCTACTAAAATACCACTACTACACTAACTAGGGATACCTTTTCTTTAAATTATCTAGTTTTTAATATACATATTGTATATTTTTAGACGTCTAACCCTCGAAGATTTAGAAGATTCATGGGACAGAGGTATTCCGCGTATCAACACGCTCTTCCAAAAGGACAGACACACGCTCGCGTACGACAAGGGCTGGCGTATACGTACTGAATTCAAACAATACCAGGTAATACTCATCTTATGTAACCACTTCACAATAATATCAGCATCATTAAGCTATTGCAAAATTAAGGTTTTTTATGAAGCATCTAAAATTCAGATATTATTTAATTTCTACAAAATTCAGTCTTAGTAAAAAAATACATTAAAACAAAATATTAAAAGTGCGTATTTTACATTGAAAATTTTTGAAATAACTATTATTGTTTCTAAAATAATAGCTCTTTATAGTACATTAGATGGAGTTTGTTAAAATATAATAATTTGTAATGCAGGTACTGAAGCAAAATCCCTTCTGGTGGACGCATCAGCGTCACGATGGTAAATTATGGAATCTGAACAACTACAGGACGGATATGATTCAAGCTCTTGGTGGAGTCGAAGGAATTCTGGAACACACGTTATTCAAGGGAACATACTTCCCTACGTGGGAAGGTTTGTTCTGGTAAGCAATTTTTTTCTGTTAGATTTATAAACGCCGATTACGCATCCGCGAGCCTACATCGATGTTTACCGCGTAACATGCTGAAATATATGCAATTTTCTTTAAATTTTTGCACACAGCATGACACGAAACTTTTACGTAGCTTTTTCTTTCTTTTATACATTTGGCTGTTGCCCTTTTTCTTAAATTCCCGGTCTTGAAAATTTAAGTATTATAATAGATTTGTTTTCGTGTTAAACTAAAATTGTTAAAATGCACTTTTATAGGGAAAAGGCCTCTGGATTCGAGGAATCCATGAAGTACAAGAAACTGACAAACGCCCAACGTTCCGGTTTGAACCAGATTCCGAATCGTCGTTTCACACTTTGGTGGTCCCCGACTATTAACCGTGCCAACGTGTACGTCGGTTTCCAGGTAAAAATTTACATAATTTCATTCTCGTTTTTAATTGTTGATCAATACTCAACTATTACTGAGCTCTCAATACATAATTGTTTTCAAAAATCCCAAAAAGGCAAAATTAGAAAGATAAAAAGATACCAATTGTATTAAAATAAACAATATTAATTTGGCTCAGCGCTCACTGGATCGGATTTTCATACAAAATAATAAAATAACTACTTATTGAATTGTTGTAAATTTCAGGTGCAACTGGATTTAACTGGTATTTTCATGCACGGAAAGATCCCAACTCTGAAGATATCACTCATCCAGATATTCAGAGCTCACTTGTGGCAGAAGGTTCACGAATCTATTGTCATGGACTTGTGTCAGGTAATATTCCTAATATATATGCTTCAAAATAATTTAGTGTAAGACCTTCACTAAATATATCAAAATATTTATTTCTTGTATTATAAAGTGATTTTATAAAACTTATGCAAGTTAAATATATATCAAAAAGATACATTTCTACATTACTTCATATATTTCTTTATTGTGTTTTGGAATGTTAGATGGTAAAGTGATATGAAGATATGATAAATAGTTTATTAACTTCTAATTTACTAAAAAAATCTATTTAATATATTTTTATTCATTACATTAATTATACTATCAGGTGTTCGATCAAGAACTAGATGCGTTGGAAATAGAAACAGTACAGAAGGAAACCATTCACCCGAGGAAGTCATATAAGATGAACTCATCCTGTGCTGACATACTTCTGTTCTCTGCATACAAGTGGAATGTTTCCAGGCCATCGCTTCTAGCAGATACCAAGTATGTTAAATATTTTAGTATGGATTTAAAATTAAGTTTATTTTTTGTTAAAAAGGTAATATTAATTCATGTAATGTATGAAATAACCAATGAAGTGACATGTTTTAACTAAAATTATATTAAATAGATCTATCATCTAATAATACATATAAACATTTTGTTACAAAAAATAAATACATACATAATAATTTGTAAATAATAAATATATACCGCTATGGCTATATGGCTAGGCCTTATCGCTATTAATTAAGCGTCGTCGGGCGACCCCAATGAAAAAATGCGAAGAAGCTTAGCCAAAAACAAAAAATCCTTTTAAATTAGAAGATTATTAATATAACTGATTTTAGGGACACAATGGACAACACAACAACTCAAAAGTACTGGTTGGACATACAACTCCGTTGGGGTGATTACGACTCGCACGACATTGAGCGTTACGCACGAGCCAAGTTCCTCGACTACACTACGGATAACATGTCCATTTACCCTTCACCCACTGGTCTGCTAATTGCCATTGATTTGGCCTATAATCTCCACAGGTATGCAAAAATATATTTTGACTTGACTAAAAAAGCTATTCAATTTTTACTTGACCACACAAATATTTGGAGATGTTATTCTGAAATATATATACGCTTTTTGAAATTTCTATTAAATTTATTTGAAGGCACACATGTGCATAACTTCTGCACATATAAAAATTAATTTCTTAACATCTCGTCTCACTTTGATATTAGTATGTTTGTCTATATATTTTTTAAAATTATTTCAGTGCATATGGTAACTGGTTCCCTGGCTGCAAGCCCCTCATACAACAGGCCATGGCGAAGATAATGAAGGCAAATCCCGCTCTTTATGTACTAAGGGAGAGAATACGGAAAGCTCTCCAGTTGTACTCATCAGAGCCAACGGAACCTTACCTATCCAGTCAGAACTATGGAGAGCTGTTCTCTAACCAAATTATTTGGTAAGCATTAAAAATAAAATACCGGTTTAGAACGGGTATAAACCTGTTTTTTTATATTAATCCTGTTTATTTGGTTGTAAATGAGAAGATTTTTTTTGGAAAATTAATTACAATGTTCTTAAAAGAAATTAAAAACACAAGGAAGACCAATAAAAAAATAAACAAACTTGATCATAATTTTTTTTGGTTATTCGGCATACAAAAATGTTGTGGGTATTATCACACCGTAAATGTTTAATGAAGTGCATCTTAAATTCTATTCATTTATTTATCAATTATTTATGTATTTCGCGAGACGTGTGATGTGAAGTTTAGAGATAGAAAAAGTCCCTGGACACTATGGCTATATAGAATAGGTATTATTAATAGAAAAAGATCTATTCATTTATATTTTTATTGATAGGTTCGTGGATGACACAAATGTATACCGAGTGACCATTCACAAGACTTTCGAAGGCAACTTGACCACGAAACCAATAAACGGCGCCATCTTCATCTTCAACCCGCGCACGGGACAGCTCTTCCTTAAGATTATTCACACTAGTGTATGGGCTGGACAAAAACGTCTTGGACAGGTAAATTATTAAGATTAATATAAATATTTTCATATAAAAGTTTATACACTTACCGCATAGAGATATTATTTTAATTATTTACTTTTCATACAGCTCGCTAAATGGAAGACTGCTGAAGAAGTAGCTGCTTTGATTCGTTCCCTACCCGTTGAAGAACAGCCTAAACAGATAATTGTCACAAGAAAGGGAATGTTGGATCCACTTGAGGTAAAAATAAATCGATTAAAAAGAATTTGAATTTAACGCAAACTAGATGTTTTTTTAGTACTTGCCACTTGGATTTAGATTTTAACATATGCTAAATCGCGCTTCCTAATCCTATTCTAAAATAAATTATTTATTACTAGCTGTTCCTTGCCACGCTTCGCTGTGGCACATTGTTATTGAATGGTTGAGAAATGAGAAACAAAACAAAGAAAACATTTTATATAAGTTAAATTTTGCAATACTTGTGGAAAAAATATAAATACAAAAATACAAAATCATAAAAACAATCCTTGATGCGGATTTTATATCATGCTAAAATTTCAGCTCGATCGGTGCTGAACTTTTTGAGTTCTTAAAGCATACACAAACCAACATAATATTTTATATATACATATATATAGATTTAGGAATTATTGAAAAATTCCAAAAACGAAAACGCTAATAATACACCATAGTTTTTTCTGCGATTAACATGATTTATTTTTAGTTATAATTTTCTTTTTATAATAAACTACCTTTTCTTCAACAGGTCCACTTGCTTGATTTCCCCAACATTGTGATAAAGGGCTCTGAGCTCCAACTGCCATTCCAAGCGTGTCTCAAAGTGGAGAAGTTCGGTGATCTCATCCTGAAAGCCACTGAACCACAGATGGTCCTGTTCAACTTGTATGACGATTGGCTTAAGACTATATCTTCTTACACTGTGAGTATCTTTACTACTTCTAACTATACTCAGTAGAAGATTTTTCTTAGAACATAACTTTTACACTATTAAAGTAAACACTTTTACGGTGACCGTGCGTGGTAACGGAGACCACGCACGCTGTAAAGCACGCGAAACGTCGGGAAAATTTTTAAATTATGTAAAATAATTATAAGTTTATTATATTACATAGCTTCAATTCGTTAAAAAAGTGTTTTCTTTAATAGTATAACAGAACGTACATATAAAAACGGCGCAAGGTAATCCGTTTGATTACTGAATTTGGTGTCAGGCGAAAATAAAAAAAATATCAGCTGACTTATTACTCTCAAAAATGTTTACTACTAAGAAAAATATACTAATTATTAAAAACAATTTCTTCATAAACAATGCAATTAGATCAATGTTTAAGAATATGTTTGGGTCTATTTTAAATTGTTATCAAATTGCGTTAAAATTACTCATTTAATTAAGAATTTCTATTAAATCTCCAGGCCTTCAGTCGTCTCATCCTCATCCTACGTGCGTTGCACGTGAACACTGAACGTACAAAAGTCCTCCTAAAACCAGACAAAACGACGCTGACGGAGCCTCATCACATTTGGCCCACGCTTTCTGACGATGACTGGATCAAGGTGGAAGTTCAGCTCAAAGACCTGATTCTGGCCGATTATGGAAAGAAAAACAAGTGAGTATAATAAGCTGTGTAACAAGGTTTAATCAATTGAAGCTATGTATTATTTATTATAAACTTTATTATAATTAAAACTTTTATTATAAACTTTTTAATCATCTTTTCTGTGAAGAGCCAAATAAATTGTAATACATTAAATTCAATTATTAAAGACAATAAGTTTTTTGTTATTGTGTATATATTCAATGTAGAATTTTATATTTAGTAATATGTTTAACATATTCTCTATATATATAACCTATATATAGGTATTGAAGAATTGTGCGCAATAACTTTAGGTTCATTAATGTCATGGTATTCAGAGCAATACTGGGTCATCTCTAACAATAAAAAGTAGAGTTTCATAGTCTATATACTATTATTTTTGATGTTAATTATAAAATATCTAAATAAAATCCAATTGTGTAAACTATCTTTAACTATTCAATTATTTCAGCGTTAATGTGGCGTCGCTCACCCAATCGGAGATCCGTGACATTATCCTCGGTATGGAGATATCGGCGCCCTCTGCCCAACGACAACAGATAGCAGAGATAGAGAAGCAGAGCAAGGAGCAGAGTCAGCTCACTGCCACCACCACACGCACTGTTAATAAGCACGGAGACGAGATCATCACTTCCACCACCAGCAACTACGAGTCGCAGACTTTCAGGTAATGATGATATATACTTCATTTCAATCAAATACAGAAATACGCTAGTCAAAACATACTAACTTATCTGTTGAGTATAGTCACAGCATAATATGTTTTTTCTTTATGGCTCTGGCACGATTTGTGCATTAGCCAGCGTCAAGTATAGGATTTTTTATAATTCGTGCTTGTCTTTAGGAATTCGACCGTGTCCTCCATGTACGGTTTAAGGCACTCGCCCGGTACCGCACAACCCTCCTAAAGGCCAAGAACAAATTTAAATTAAATTAAAACTTGCCCTCGAACCGGGAATCGAACCCGGTACCCCTCACCTAGCTGCCACTTAATAAGACCGCTAGGCTATGAGGCCCCTATGTTTGTTTTTATAGCAAATTAAATGTATTATTTGATCAGATGAAAAATTTATATCATTCTTCAACAGTTGTTTTTTAACAATACTAAGAAAATATTGATTATTTAAACCTACTATACGACTCATGCGTCAACCACTTTGAAACCCTATTTTTATAAATTTTAAGTACAGTTTAAACTTACAACTTGTGTTTTTAATAAATTATTACTATGGAAATAGTTTTTATAGCGCAGATACTCGTTTTCGCATTTGCTTACATTGTCATATGATTGAAATATACCTATGCATATGAAGTCGAAAGATTCCAATATTTATATTTGCTTTTTTAGTTCAAAGACGGAATGGCGTGTGCGTGCGATATCGGCAACGAACCTGCATCTACGTACAAACCATATCTACGTGAGCTCTGACGACATCAAGGAGAGCGGCTACACTTACATCTTACCAAAGAACCTGCTTAAAAAGTTCGTCACTATCTCGGATTTGAGAGCTCAGGTAATACTTATATAATATTATGTTAATTACTCACTGTTTGATACAAAATTTATATATAATAAGAGTTCAATTACCTTTTGGCTACTGGATAGAGAATATGGAGAAAATTTGAGTGTGGTCTTTAAAAAAGAGATCTGTTCATGGTTTAGCTTTTGGTCACTTACTAAAAACACATCAAATTTTCAGATCGCCTGCTATCTCTACGGTACATCTCCCCCTGATAATCCACAAGTGCGCGAAGTCCACTGTGCGGTACTTCCCCCGCAGTGGGGTACTCACCAGACGGTGCATCTTCCTAAGCACTTGCCCAAACATCCGGCCCTTGCGCACTTGCAACCATTGGGATGGATGCATACGCAACCTAATGAATTGCCTCAGTTGTCGCCACAGGTAAGATAAGATTAGCTTGACAAAAATTATTTATAGAAAATTCTTTTTAATTACAAGAAACTTGAGACTTCGCAAATGCCTGATAAACGTAATAATTAATATATTATTTTTTAGGACATAACAGCACACGCCAAGGTAATGGCTGACAATCAAACATGGGACGGTGAGAAGACCATCATAATCACGTGTTCCTTTACTCCCGGATCGTGTTCGCTAACAGCGTATAAATTGACACCTAGCGGATACGAATGGGGGGTCAAGAATACTGACAGGGGAAATAACCCCAAAGGTTATCTGCCAAGTCATTATGAGAAAGTTCAAATGTTGCTGTCGGACAGATTCCTCGGGTACTTCATGGTGCCATCACAAGGCAGTTGGAATTATAACTTCATGGGTAAGTTAGCTTATGTAGAACCTCTATAACTCGAACTCCGAGGGAGAGGAAAAAAATTCGAGTTATAGAATTTTCGAGTTAAAGAGGATTTTGATTCGACATAGAGAGGTTGAGATTCATTCTTATAAATTGTGAGGTAGAGGGGTAAAATAAATAAAAATTCAAGTTTTAAATTTTAAATTCGTATTAACGTGAGTCATAAATTTGGGTAATTCTATTCATTATCTACTCCTAAGAAACAATGGTGCAATGATAAAAAAATTAACTTGACTCAAGAGCCTAAATCTTGAACTAAGTCAAGAAATTAATCTTGATGTAAGTAAATTATTATTTTCATAAGAATTTATTCTCTTGACTCAAGACAATCAGTTTCATATTAAATTTTATTCTTGGTTCAAGATTTTGGCTCTTGAGTCAAATTAATTTTTTTATCAGTGTGTACTTGCACTGTCGGCAAATTCTTAAAGGTATTAAAAGTCTTAAACAATCAAGTTGTAGATGTTATAAAATAAAACATTGCTATGTTCGAGATACAGAGGTAAAATATAATTTTTCGAGTTATGGAGGGTAGAACTATTTTATTCTGAATTTAGTTCAGTTCATCAGCTTGTTGATGTAGCAATTTGAAACTCTACATTTTAAATTATACAAGGAATAAAACTGATTTTTTTTATTTATACAGGTGTCCGTCACGATCCCAACATGAAATACGGCGTACAACTTGGCAATCCACGTGAATTCTATCACGAAGTACACCGACCGGCTCATTTTATGAACTTCGCGGCGATGGAAGATGCCACTGCACCGGCCATAGCGGCTGATAGGGAGGACCACTATGCTTAAATACCAGTTTTCTGTGGGTTTTTTTTAAATATGCAAATTGAAAACTGTAAATATAAGAATAAACTTTACAATAATAATGCTTGTTTGATTGAATACTGTAAATACGTCCTTCACCTACTTTGTCTAACTTTTGAACCTGCCTTAATGGGTTGTTTTAAACAAACTCAAAATAACTTTATTCATATAGGTAACCAAGTACACCATCACAAGAACGTCATCAGAAAAGTTGTTTATTAACACAATGAAGTCTAAACCTAAAAGGCATACAGTATTGAATTAGAGTAGTAAGAATTCCATAGCCTTAGCATAGCCACCTTGCCGTGTGAAGGATTATTATCATACTAACGTTATGTGATCATTGTACCTTGAAAGATTTTTTGTTTTGAGTGGTAGACGTGCGTCGTTCTCGAGTCGTTCAACGTTTATAATATATATTATATCCGCATTTTATCAAAATCCAATAGTCCAATACCTTAAAGTCGGAAACACACTTACGTGTCGTGACGCGCCAGAAGCATATTGGTTTCATACATTTAATATGATTAGAAACATATTTGCGTGTCGTGTCGCAATACGTTCTGTCTAATCATATTAAAATATGCTTCTGGCGCGTCACGACACGCCACGACACGTAAGTGTGTTTCCGACTTAAGTCGGTCTTAAGTTTACCCGTATATCAAGAGTTTTACCGGTATGTAACGTACGTACGTACGTAGGGCTTAGTTTAGAGTCACTTTGAGTTCACAGTGATACGTGACTGTTTCTTTTGAGATGGTTATTGGTATATAATTTTCTTTTTTAATATTATGGCAATAGTTTATAAAGTTAAAACTGGTATATATGAAAACAATTAAAAACCAGAAACGTTTGTACCAAATAGAGTATATTTAGTAATTTACAGTCTATGAAAGTATATTTACTGTGACTTTCATTTATTAAAATTTGTTGTCAATCTGACAGTGACAATAGTGGCTGTTTAGAGTTCTTGTTATTTCCAAATTCCATTTCCCCGGGCTTTTGCAGTTTCAAGTTTGCGTAAAACATTATAGAAGAACAACTAGATATTTTTTTTTAATTGTTAACTGCTTATTAATCCGTGTGTATTGATTTATAAATACGTCGTACATATTACATATGTTACATCAAAATGGGAGATCATGATGACTTTGAAGATAGCCAATTCCCTGATAACGATGAGTTTGTACCGTACGTAACGGCCGGTAACTTAGCACAAAGAAATGGTGCAAAAGTTACCCTCTGGGGTAAAGTTACTAAAGTATCTGCAAGTGAAGGTTTCCATGTAAAAACTGTTGATGACCAAGAAGTTCTCATAAGATTAAAAAAGCCTCAAAACGAACCACTCGAAGGTTGGTACGAAATTCACGGTGTGTCGCAAGGAAAAAGTATACTATGTGATGATTACGTGCCTTTTTCGGAGGAAATGACTAAGAATATTGACACTGAAAGTCAAAAAGCTCTAGCAAAGCTACTTGCTGCTCTAGATGATCCTTGGAATCTTGGCGATGATGGTTCTAGTGGCTTACAAGGTGTTACAGCGATGGAGTAGTTCTTAAGTAACTTTATAGGTATTATTAAAGGTTTATTCAAAATAAAATTCTTCTTTGGTTTAATCTTTGTTAATTAAAATCACATCCTTTTTTGTAAATACATATCAAAATATAGGTAGCCTTAAATAAGATAATGCATATTTTAAGATTAGAAGCAATCGTTTCTAAAATGATAGGTCTCACTACCAACAATTGACTCGAGGGTATGACTTAAGTCCACCTATTTCCTTGAGCCGTTGCTTCTCTAGTTTCAGCCTCTGTTCATGTAATACAGCATTTGACAGAGCTCCTTCTATACATGTCACGGGGCGATTTCTAAAAACATTAAATACTAGTCAAAACAATATATATTAAAAGTAAAGCAGAGTAATATATTTTATTATAATCAGTCTATCAAATGTTATCACATTTATTGCTTAAATTTAATAATAATAATTTATTGCAAGAATATGGTACAAAAATGTGTCAGGTGGTACAATCATAAGTTCGCATATTCTGCCACACACAATGGCGCGCAAATTTGTATTTAAAGGAATTTTACATTTTACATTATTAGTCATATGAATTGGTCAGTTTTTATATTATTGTACATATCATATCATACATTATTAAATTTATGTTCTAAATATTCGGTCACGCTATAGAAGCACCTTGACTTCAAAAACCTAATCACCTTCCCCTTGAATACATTACATGGCAGCAATCTATAATTTTTAGGAAGGTGATTAAATATTCTCACAGCCATGGCGTAACAATTTTTCGAGTATTCATTTAATATTAATTTTAAGAATAATAAATAGTGGTGAAGTAAACTTACAATGCTTTCCCATAAGTAGTTTCTTTATCAGCATGTCTTGAAGTTACTGGCCTTTCCTTGCCATCCTTTAAAGCCAAATCAGTGAGGTATTTCTTGATATATTGTTTCAGTTGTATATTTTCCTTGGCAAGTTTAGCCTTTTCACTTCTAAGGCACATTGTTTGGACCTTGGCCCTGTTAACTTTTAGCAGAAACTTGTCCATTTTTCTAAATTCCTTGTATTCTTCCTGCATATGTAAATTTAACAAATAAATCTGGATACACCATATTAGTTGTGCAACACTTCTAAATTTACAGTAGAGATATCAATACAAATATAGATTCTGTATTAAATGGGTAATTTTATAATAAATATAAAATCTTACTATCATAGCAGTGTCAAGGTTCTCATAGTCTTCTGAAATTCCATCACTCTCAATCCCTTCTAGGAGAGTGTCATCACCATATTCATATTTACTGCATATTTTTGCCATTACATTTACTTTTTGTATCTTTTGAAGCATCTTCTCTAGATACTAAAATTTAAAGAGAGTTTTCAAAAGTTTCAGTTTATATGTTATTAAAACAGTGGAATACTACTTTATTAGTAGCATTCCACTAAAATTTACAAATAACATTTGGATGCTCAAAATTATGTAAGTTGTAGAACTACAAAAATAAGTCTCTTCTTTTTTTCTTTTTAATTCAGTAGATTTGTTCAGTAGATTAGACACATAACATAACTAAACATTTACCAAATTTTTTAGTGGAACCACCACTATGTGGAACCTGCTGGCCACTGAAGTATTTCCGAACCAATTCGACTTAGGGTCCTTCAAGAAAAGAGCGTACCAATTCTTAAAAGGCTGGCATTGAGACTTACCATGGGCGGCGGTATCACTTAACATCAGGTGAGCCTCCTGCCCGTTTG
Organism: Pieris napi; assembly: GCF_905475465.1. Taxonomy (NCBI): domain Eukaryota; kingdom Metazoa; phylum Arthropoda; class Insecta; order Lepidoptera; family Pieridae; genus Pieris; species Pieris napi. The sequence goes on from NC_062237.1 coordinate 11,034,798, forward strand.
CCCCGTTTTATAAAAAAAACCTTTTCCAAAAAGATTTCCAGGTCTTGAGACCTTTTTGTTTTAACATAGGAGAATATAATCACCGTTTTAGCATCAGTGCTAGCATCCACCAAAATTTCTAGCATATCACTCTCCCGACGTCTATTCGTCTTGTTATCTTTCTTCATCTGCCAGTATTTCTTAGCTAAATCCTCTTTATGTTTGTTAAGCCGATTCAACTTATAGCTCAGAGAATTTGTCGTTCTAGAGCATTCCTTTTGCAAAGAGAGAAGTATTTCCTGTTTTCGTAGTTCATTAATCGTATTAATTTAGTAGGTAGGTAATTGTTTTCGAAAAATTGGTTATGGAAAACAGGCTAGTCATGTTGAGCAAAAATTATTAGTGAAAGGATAAAGAACTGCGCCTGCACACATCCAAACAGCAGTTACTTTATTATTTAAAGAAAAAAATTCCTTTTGAATAAATCAAACGCGAAACAAAGTACAGAAAATATAAGCCGTACCTACTGGAAATAATGTGAAAAGTAGGGAAACCATATGATTATTCTTATACCTTCAAGATTTTAACCACCCCCCTCCTATACCTTGATAAGCTACACAGTGAAAGCATTTTTGTCTATCACGATGACTATTCAAGCAAAGTTACCGTGGCCTGTTGTATTTGAATCTCATTCCTGAATATATCCCTTTGGTAGAAATCGTCTTTCTCCTGAAGAGATAGATAGTGACTCATAATTGGATTGTGTTGTTCCAAGTAACCATTGTAAACATCACGTAATTTGCTCCAATATAAGTCTATTTCTAATTGCATTGGACGGCATAAATTTCGCATTTCTTCTTCATGCTAAAATAAAAACGTTTATAAAGATTCTAAATTTAAAAACCATACAGTAGTTGTCCAATAGGTAGCAACATACATTGGAAAATGTTTAAATTCTTCTTAAGAACTAGAAGCTAACATATTTCGAAAGCATGGCTTTATACATAAAACACAAGTCAGCGAATTAGTTTCACATCAGCTTCCTGTAATCATGGCGTCAAATATTTCCGCTTTCGGTTAAAATGTAAAGGATACCCATGACAGAGTAATTGTTTAATAGGTCCATGCAAAGCTAATAACATCATCAAATTGGCTTGGCTTGACGAATTTACCGTCAGGCTTAGGCTGTTCCAGATCATTCGAGCGTAACTGTACCTACACCCATAAATATAAGTAATTCAGAATGTGAGTGTTATTTTGATACTATTCGCGTTATTGTTACGTTGTTTATTTTAGCAACATGATCCAAAAATTCTCTATATTAATCATATGTTCCTTTCTGTTAGAAATCTATGTAAGTAAAAGAAATTTTAATAACAACAACTAAATTTAACGAATCTGTTACTTTGCTTAATGTTTTACAAGACAGGTATATTTTAACACGTCTTTATTGACAGAGTCTAAACTGCCGGACAGAGGGTAGTCTGAAAAGCGATGAGTTGAAGAAAATTTATTATAACTGCTTGAAGCAACAAGAGGGGAAGAATTATAGCGATTACAAAAATTCATCTGAAGACTGGCAAGATCGTGGTTCGGACAGATCGGAAAAAGAAAGAAACAAAAAGAGGAATAGAGAAGAAAATAAAAACAGAGAACCAGTTAAAAATTGGATGGATGACAGATCAGACAGATCGGTATACGAAAGTGATGATAATAGACAAAATTATCACGACCAGGGTATGGATGGAAAAAATCAATACAATTACGGAAAATCTCATAACCAAAATGACAGAAGAATTGATAACAATCATAGAAGGGAAGGGGATTATAGAACTAATGTTAACAATTATCAGCAAAACGATCATAATAGTCAGGACCTTTATCAAAATGATGAATATGAAAGTGTAAGTATAGTTGTTAGTAATAAAAACATAACAGTCAGTTTCAGCAGCTGAAATGTTTTAAATACTAAAAAAGTTGATACCAAACGAAAAGAGCTAATTTGCAGTATGATGTAAGTCTTTAATTAATAATTAAATAAGCTGGTTATTTTAACAGGAAACGCAACGCAATATGTACTCGTATCCTAATCACCGTTATAAACGAGATCGATCCGAAAAAAACTCTGGTCAGCGAAGCCAATACAATCCAAATACTCCAAGAGCGGACGATAACCATCGCGAAAGGAACTCGAGTGAATCCAAAGATGGTGGAAAGGCGTGTGCTATGCATTGTTTTCTTAATAACTTACAAATGGTAACTCAGATCAGTGATTTTAACAGTAACGACTATTATGACATAATATTTATTTAACGAACACACACACAGAAAACACAAAATAATAATAGTAATAAAAAAGAATTAAAGGTACTTTTTAAGTGTAATGTGTGTGTGTTATGGTTGTAACTGGCCCTGGCTCAGCATTATGCTGTGGAGCAGACGTGTTCCACAGCATTCTGCCAGAGACTACAACAGGTAGTTTGCGCCGCAAATAAAGAAAAATAATGTAATTATAATAATAGTAGAAGAAAAAAAAACTATAAAATAAAATTATGGTAAGTATATATACTTCGCTACTTCAGCGACTTGAAGATTTCCATAACTCTTAAGTTTGTAAGTCAGCGTCAAATATTTGTAAGAAACATTTAGAGCGCCTGGGGTGGACTTAATTATGTATTTGATGAAACTCATGGTAGGCCTACTGTTGATTAGGATCAGGCTGTAGGCAGAGCTTTGTATGCACCCATAAAAAAACATTTTAAATTTTTAGCCCTGAAGTGCACGACCACTTTTTATTTAGTTAGCAACTATGTTCACTAAGGAGAAAATGAAAATGAATGCTTAAATCTATTAAGGTTGTTGGCAAACTTTTATAAACATATCTACTGCATATATTTCTGTAGACAGGAGAGAATGGAATGCCGGACCGTTACCTAGCAACCAATGCGATGACCAAAGATGTGAGGAATGAAGATTTAAGGGATTTTCTTCAGGAGTCCATCGAAGAGTGTTTTCAAATTCTCGATAACGGTATGTTTAAAACAATCAAGTTGGTTTTGCCTAATTTGTTTCACACCGATTTCCAAAAAAATATAAATATTTAAGTTTCATTTTTGAACCGCGAACGTTTGCTAAGGGTTTATTCACAGTTGGAAGGATATTGTATAAATGTTTGCGTTTCAGAGAATACCGAAGATAAATGTGAGTTTTCTAAAAATTTATTAATATGCCTATCAGAGAAGGGACGAGCCACTTGTGATGATTGGAAAGACGATATACAGTTCAATTAAACTATTGTTAATAATAGATTTACCTAAAATAATTACATTTATAAATAAATATTCTTTGTAAAAAAAATTTAAACAAACAATAAAAATTGATTACTTCTTTAACATTATTTATTATAAATCAAATTTTCCAACCTTTCCCGTCCTTTACACCGTATATTCACAAATTATTAAAAGGTTTCAATTGTTTTTCTTTGAATTTTTTTTTTTTTTTTTACACTTCGTTGCAAATAATAAAACACAATACATAAAAATTATAAGGGATGCAACGGGCGGCCTTATCGCTAATAAGCGATCTCTTCCAGGCAACCCTAGTTAAAGAGAAAAACTAAAAAAAAAATGATGCGTGCGAAAAGTGCAGAAACAAATGTTATATAAAAAAAGTATATATATATAGAACCTTAATCTAAGGTAATACAAAAAAAAATATTAATAACAACCTAAAAACTTAAAAGCTAATCTTACAGATTCATGATCAGCGAATAGTGATGCAATGCAAAAGAAAAGGAAACATAAGAATTACACAAGTCACGATTGATCAGGATAGGATAAGGTTAAGAAATGTTTATACAATGTTTTTTTAGACTAAATGTAAAAATACTATTGAATAACTGTTTTGTCCGAAGCAGATTTTTATAATTAGACCTACCTCCAACCGTGCGTCGTTCTTAATGGTCGCTCTTTCAATGTCTTTCTGATTTTTATAAGATTTAAAGTCTCTCTCTTGTATAAAGGTTATTAACATAAGCTTGAATTCTGATTTGTCCTCGCTGTCTGTGATTTCCATCTCTTCCTTATCCCACATTTCTAAGAAATCGTTTTTCTGGTGCTCATAGGCTGCTTGTAATTTGTCTAATCTCTGCGTGCCTATTCCTATGGAATTATAATTATTGGAATAAATTGACAGAGCATAACCATGCCTTCCCAATTTAGTCTTGTGTCTACCCCTAATGTATTAATTTATTTACCAGTGTATGTATATTTTAAAATGATATTTACATTTGTAAGTACAGCCAAAACGGATTATATATACGAGAAACATTATGTACTAACGAAGACAATTTACTAATAATTTATTGGTTCAGGTGTATGTGGGGGTGTGTAATGTGTAAGTGTGTGTTTTAATGTGATCTTAAATATCAATGGTATTTGCTTATCTCCTTCGAAAAGACGCGGTTGGATAATAATATGCAATAAATCGATTAAATATCAGATTACCAATTCAATGTAATTTAACCCTTGATATGCATACATGTCTTTGTTATAATATTGCTACTTAAAATGTTGAAATATGCAGTTAAGTATAACGAAAGGTCCGAATTTATTGTATAAAAATAATCTCCATTACATTTTTAGAGGTAAAGAAATTTATTAATGCATTAAAACGCTTTTCAAGCAAAAGTAAAACCAGTTTATATAGCTCTTTCACCTACTTAGAAAATAGCTCAAATTTTCAGTGTGAGCCTGAAAAGCGCGCCTGTGCTGTTCATCGGAATCTTCGATCGCCCTTGTCAGTGATTCGATGAGTCGGTTCTTCCTTTCCATCAGGAAATTGAAACTGGCTGCCATCCCCTAAGATTTTATATTATTTTGAAAACACTAGGCAAAAATACTTTTCAAAATAATTATATTTTATATTACATTCAATTTGTAAATAATCTTAAAGGTAAACTAATCCCTGCGGTCGTAGACTCGAACCCTGGCTAGGCATCAATGGACATTCTGTCTATGTGCGCATTTAATACTCGCTGGTACGGTGGAGAAAAATATGACGAGGAAACCGAAATGCCTTGATCCAAAAAGTCGACGGCGTGTTTAAGGCACAGATTAGACTTACTTGCCTAATATTACGAAATATATACACAGAAGCCCAGACCTTAAAGGTTCAAGTACTACTGGTTATTTTAATAATATTTTTGAAGTGAAACTTCTTTATCGGGGTTGGATAAAAATTTAGTGTAACATTTTTTCGTTACGCGTCACATTTTTCCGTTACACGCCATCATGTGAAGTGAAACTTCTTTATCGACGTATGGGAGAAATTTTGTAGCAGGTTACGCGCCACGTTGCTTTTTGAAGTCAAACTTCTTTATCGGCGTTGGAAAAAAAATTACTCACATTTGTCACATTTTTCGGTTACGCGCCATCTTTTTCTTGTCCCTACCACGGTTGATCCGAAGAGATTCGAAGCCATTAGTAACAAAAATATATAATAACGATAACAATGATAGTAATACTAATAATTCTATTACAATTAATGAAATTCTGTAATAATCTTAGTACTACATAGTAGTACAGTAATAAGTTAAAATGAAATAATTGTATTTGTATTCATGTCTATGATAATAAAAGCCTTTTGTTAAACTTTATCTAATTTAACTTTATTTAACCAATTTCTGTAAAGTTGCATATAGTAGATCATTTTTCGAAAAATAAGGTCATAAAGAAGTTTCACTTCTTACGTGTGTCCTACACCTAGTACACGCACACATTTTTTTTCATTTATTTCTCGCTTTTAATATGCCTTTGTAGAATATTTTGATATAAAACTTTAATATAGAAATCATACAAACCTGAATATCTGTTTCCATTTGCCGACATTTTATTCTTCGGAGTATGTAGCGCCATTCTTGGTTTATCTTAGCTGTATTGATTTTGCTATATGATTCCTCTTTGTCTAATTTATTCTAAAAAATACAGTATATTATAACTATATATTTGTCTATTTATCCTTTTTAAACTAATTCATTATAATTAAACTTACTTTAATAAACCGGGCTATTAACTCATGTTTTCTCCTCCTCGCTTCTTCTTCTACGTCAGCTCTATGCTGCAGATACCTTGCCCGTTCTTCGTCAGACATACGCGCTAACTTATTAACTTTACTTTTTTTCGGCATATTGATCCTTTGACACCTGTTATATACAATTAATTCAAAACGTATGTTATTAATAATTCTGATCTTTAATTAAGGAAAGATCTCGTAAATCTAAACACAACAAGTAACTGAAAATATTGAACAAACATTTCATAGCAACAAGTGTTTTGAAGAAGCGCGAGAATTGTTACAACAGGGTACATGGATTGAATTTGACTAGTTTGAAACTAAATTAACTAGTATTATAACTATCTACTAAATAGTATTGTTTTCTTATATTTTAGGCTTTATTTTATTTCCTGAGACAGTTATATAAACTAGGTATACATTACAGCTTATTCTTAATAAACTGTAACTAATCTTAATTATATCTAATTATCATATGAGTTGTAAAAATCTTTTTTTAGTTATTATGTATCAGGAACCCTCTAAAGCGGTAAAGGCTTTCCTCTAAGGCTTTCCATCTTTATTTATTATGAAGCCCACTCTATATAGGCCCGGTCGCGGCGTTTGTCCAGTAAAGCAGAGAATGAGTTTTTATCTCTATTGTGTTTCCCGGGCCTCGGACTACAGTGGTATCACAATTAAAACAAAAACTGTGTATGTGAATGTTATTATCACTGTTTGGATAGTTAGATAGTTTTTGAAGTGAAACTTGAAATGCGACTTTCATCAAGTTTGCGTTAAACGTTTAACGCTCAAAAAAACTCAAAATATCTTTATTCATGTAGGTAAACAAGTACACAGTACTATGAATTTTCAAGTTAAATTAATTGGAAATGTACATTTACTACCAGTTCGCAAGTCAAGGGCGTAGAGCAAGTAAGAAGAATTGGCAAGAAACTTTCCGCCACTCTTTTTAATCGCCAAGTATTGTCATACAAATTGTTTGAGCTGGAGCAAATCAATCCCAAGGATTAGGATCATTTAAGTATTCCTCAAATTTATATCCTCTTATATGCTCCTGGGGAGGGGGGATAGAAAGAGACAGAGCGAGAGTGAATGCTTCCTATTTTCAATTCCATATTACGAAGTTTTACTTCTGTGCGGAGGGACTTCACGCGCTATTTTTGAAGTTATACTTCTTTAGGCGCGTTATGCAAATTCCAATCATTTGACTATATGGTCGACTCTTTCTGTCAAATTGTGTTGAACAGACCCCAATTAGTAGGTCATTGGTTACTGTTACAAAGTTAAAAAGGTTAAGGTGTTAAAAAGGTCTCAGTGTGTAGTGTTCACAATTAATTTTGCGTTCAATCAAGGTACGCAATTTGCCGCGTTTACGCGCGCCGACTAAACTACGAACCACTGTACTATATATAGTAAAGTACTGGGAACGGAGTCTAACTGGACCTTTGTTAGTTGATTGATTGCACTGTTTTTAGTTTTTATGAATAAAGGGGGTAAGTATTAAATAATGGATATTTAACATAATACCTTTCTTCAACGTTGAACTTTCTCCCACAGACTTGTCCATTTATTGTAACCATGACAACGAATTTGTTTATTGACAAAACCGATTGTTGAAGTTTGATTTAAATGAAATATATGCAATGCCTAATTAAATAATGGAGACACAATCGTCAGGCACTCTTCAATCACCATCTACGTTTTCGGAGAGTTCAAAAACCGGTAGTAGCCGATCTGTAGGAAGCGCGAAAGATGAACCCGATTTTACAAAGGATAATTGTGAGTTCTGTATTGCTTACTATAATTAAATTGAATTATTAACAAACATATTACTAGTTTGGTTGAATTCCCTCAACCTAGTAGAACCTCAACAGAACAGGGACCAATTTCTAACTTCCATATATATTTTCATACTAATAATGAAGTGGAAGGGAGATGGTTCACAATTGGGGATGCCATCAGATGCCATCAGCCCGCTCGACTTATGAATGTTAAAGGAACATAGAGTTTAGCGGATAGCACGTTTCCAGAATATGATTTCCCCCCTGTAGAAGAAGAAGAGACAGCCCAAAAGGTCGACTTTCTCCTTCGCTGTATGGGCTAGCGAGTCCTTCCTGTACAGGGGTGGAACGGAGGGGTGACAGAAATTCCTTTATGTATCACATTTCCGTGTCTGTTAACCTGTTATTTTTTAATACCCTGGCCCTCGGTGCCTGCCGGCGCAAATACTATATCATAAATAGTGGAATTCGGGGCCAAGTACCTTTCGTTTTTAAGCAAAGGAAGTTGGAGCCATGTTACAATCTTTTCTATCCAATTAGCAGAGAAGTCATTAATAAGAACGATTTTTACAGCTGCATCTCCAATTGATTTGGAGTGCCACATCCAAGCAGAGCGCATCACAAAAATTTTAGATGAAACAATTTACAAAACAAAGATGGCGCTTTGTCTGCCACACCTAGTCCAGGAGTATAAAACACTGAGCTCGATACTATCCAACCAACACATGGAAGATTTGGTGTTCATTTTCGAACAGTATGATAATCCACTGTTTTCTACTAGTCTACTTAATTTGGATGCGTTGGAAGATATCAAAGCTGTGTGTATACTGTTTTTTATTGTTTTTACTAAGTGGGTAGTTTTAAGAGTCGTGAAAATATGGGCACAGAATTGTGCCAGAGTCCAGAGTAAAATGTCACATTAAAAAAAAGTGCGTGCGTACAAAGTACACATGTCAGAAGTGAAACTTCTTTGGCAAACTAATTTTTAAGTCTTGTTCATATTTAGACAAATCTAACTAAAATTTTAATTTACAATTCGTCATTTGAGATTTGAATAAATTATTTTGCATAAAATATAAATAATAATCTCTTCATAAATTCTCTTTACGAACTTTTAATTTTAAAAATAGAATTTCTATAAGGTAATTCACGCTTCTTACTCTCTCTCAATCGGTCCTAATCGCTCTCTCCGTTTTCTTCGACAAAAACGCTGCACATCTTCGTGACGTTCCGTAAAATTTTTACCCTTATGCGCCTAAAGAAGTTTCACTTCAGAAATGTAACCTTTTCCAGGGTGATGTATCGCTGAAGAACCGGTTAAATCCTGAATTGGGTCACCTTGTCTACATATTAAACAGCTACCCTCACCTGAAGCCGAAAGTCGAAGAAATGATTACAGAAGTTTGTATTTAATTAGATTTTAGGTGAAAATATTAAAACGGTGACATGTTCTGTAGGAAACCACCTTAGTTTTAAGGCTCTTGCTCACTCGACCCAAAATATTTTTAGAAAAAAAGAATCAGCTCGTTAATTAGAAATTAACCATCAAATCACATTTGATCGTTCCTTCTAATATTTTCAATATAAAATTCCAGATGAAAGAAGAATATTCTGCATATGATGAAGTAAGTTGTTTTTATTTATATTAAGAGAAAAATCTATTAAAGTTCGTTTTTTGCAATAAAGTATTATCGGACTTACCTGGTATTTACCAAAATTCAATTAAAGCTACTCTTATATTGATAATATTAATTTCAGTCAAGAAGAAGATTTCCAGGTTTAGAGTATTTGTTGACGTTGGAACATTTCCGTGACTTGATGATCAAACAGATGGACACTACAGCAGCAGAAGAGTTGGCTGCAAAATTGAATACTAGGAAACTAGAGGGCTCCAACGAGAGGCTTATTGAAAAAATTAAAGGTTAGAAAACATTGTTGGTTGAGATTTCTTGACCTGCAGCTTGTGAGGATAACTTTTATTTAGATTTTTTTGAGCGTTTTTGAAGGCAGTTTTTTCCGCGCACCACCACTTTTTGGAACCAGCTTCCTACTGAAAAGTATTTCCGAACCAAATCGACTTTAAGAAAAAAGCGTACCAATTCGTAAAAGGCCGGCAACGCACTCGCGAGCCCTCTGGCATTGAGAGTGTCCAGGCGGTATCACATACCATCAGATGAGCCTCCTGAAAAAATGTGCTTTCCTAGCTAGGGTTAATAAAAAGCGCCGTCCTAATTATTCACTTAACCAGACTTTAATAAAAACCAAATCTACTTTTGAGGAACAAATAAAGACTTTTATATAAAAATTATTTTCAGAATATACGCAGGATCTTAAAGAAGAAAATGAACGCTTTGAAGAAACAATGAGGATGAAGACAGATCTCATCGCGAGATTAGAGCAAGAGATTGCGATTTTGAACCGTGACGCTGAAATAAGACTTAAAAAGAAAATGTAAGCTCCAAGGGTTTAAACTAAAAAAAATATTAATTGAGAGTAGACTTTGTTTCTCTGTCTTGTCTATCTTTCTGTCCATATCAAGTACAATCCGAAAGAATTGTGGTTTTTCTGGTAATCAAGTCCATGACGTCGTTATTCGATACACTTTAGCTATGAGTCAAGATGTTTTTGTCTTGAAAAAAAAGCTTGACAATTGCTATGTCTTTAGAGCTATCTAATTTCGTTATAATCTATGTAATGTCATTAACGCTGTTTGTGGTCACGTATTTCGTGGAATCAAGTCTCTACGTCTTTTTAATGGCGAAAATACGTATTAGCTGTATTTACATAAATAATTAATAATTGTTTGTACCTTCCAATACGTTTTTCTATGCAAATTCTTTGCTTGGGATCGGAAACCTTCATTATTGATACACAAAAGATTGTTGAAGACAACAAAATTTCATTATTGAGATCGAGATTGCGTTTGGAAGTTACAAAGACTTACATAAGAACTTATAACGTAGACATTACACACAATTAAGTCTTTAAGGCCTGTATTACAGACTAGATTCAGATCGGCAAATGGTGTTAGCGACTCGTGCGCATCTCGTAAAGAATGAAATGTTGAAAGAGGAAGAGGTCGAGTGTCGAGAATTGTATGAGAATATATTAAGGAAACATCTTATCGATGAGAAGAATCAACGGGCTCGAAGGTTATTTATTGGTTTGGTTATTGTATAAGACTTAAAAAGAGAAAAAGAAAGAAGATATTAAAGCGGGCCATAGACGGACCGCATGTTGCAGTCAAGACCGACTGCAATATGCGGTTTGCTCAGGAACTGCTCGAGCGGCCCGTGTATTGCGAATATGAATTTAGTATGGAAACTGCAGATCGCCGTGCGGCGACCGTATATTGCAGTCGGTCCTGACTGCAACATGCGGTCCGTCTATGGCCCGCCTAGTAACCACATTAACAATATGGTTTTCCTTATTATTTTCAATCCTTTTGAATAATTAAATATTAAAGTTAAACGATATGACATTAAAACAAATTAAAAATGATTTGTCAGGTTTAAAGTGGAGACACAATTATTATCATGGCTACAGAAATATGATCTAGAAATGGCGGATAAGCAGGTGGAACTCGATGAGTTCACAACCAAGTATGAAGAGGAAGTCCAGAAGTGTGATGATCTCGAAGTAAGTTTTATAATATTGAATTAATACCTTATAGTCAGATTGTATATTACACAAAGCGGCATTGGACTTGAAAGTAAAACGGCAATTATATTATTTTTATCTTGAGTATCAATATCAAATTAAGATGTGTTGAAAAGCTCAACGTCAGAATAGAAGCGAATAGTTATAAAATAATTTTAATCGTGTAAACACATTATCTTTATGGTTGTTAATATATTAATCTTTACTATTAATATATCAATAATCAATTATATACTATACTTATTTACGCATAAAAATAAAAGTACTTTCCTAATTTAGCTAACAAACTATATGAACCATTACAGTTAAAACTAGCAGAACAGGACAAAGAATATATACCGCTGATGGCAGAAAGGGAAGAGGAATACCACCAGGAGCTGACGGAGAAGATGAACAAGTTCCTATTGGAGCACGCCGCTAGAGTCATACAGTGCGCTTGGAGAGATGTGCTTGCGAATAGAGCGGAGAAGAAACGGGTATTTTTTGTATTTTTATATTAACTCTTTGATGAATTTAAAACTTCTGCTAAAGTTGCTGAACCGTGTTGAAGAACTCCATTAATTTTTACGAATTCTTTCTTGTTTTATGCAGCTCAAAGGGAAGGGAAAGAAAGCCAAGAAAAAATCCTAGTCCTGATTTTCCTTTCTCCCTGAATTACTACTAGATACATATTAGTACATACGTCTACTTCAATTTTAAATTTCTCATGACTAAATAGTCAAGTAGTTTTTAATAAAAGTTATTAAGAATAAATAAAACTGCTATTCGAATGATCCTTTTAGTTCCTTATACGTCCATGGAGAGCATTCAAAATAATATAAAACCTCCACCTTTTTATACTTCACATAAGTGAACATCATTTTCCACCTTCCTTATTTTTTACCATCCATTTCCTTTTAACCTTTAGCTTAAGAAGCTGCAGAAGAAAATGCAAGCAGCTCAAGCCGCGGCCGAGGCAGCCGAGAAGAAAAAGGGAAAGAAATAATACTCTTTGTGTTTTAGTTTATTTAAATAACTTATGTACTAAAATATATTTTGTTTGTAAAACTGTTTTTTACTATAAAATTCCTTGTATTTTCGCTGCTCGATTTTAAGTACTTTTTATATAATGTAAAAGCTTTAAAAAATAAAAACAGTTATTAACTCAGCTTAATCAAAAGCGGGCATGTAAAACAAAAGACGCAACGATGGCGCGTTTCAATTAATTTCAATTTATCGTAACTTAAAAAATACTTGGCGATTAAAACGATTGACGCAGAGTTTTATTTATATATTTATAAAAGCTTGCCAACGCTCGGCACACTCATATATTGGTACAAGAAAAATAAAATACAATATTTAATGTGACAAGTTATAAGCAAACATAACATACACGAAGAAATAAAAAAAAGGTTATAAAAACTAAAGGAAAAGGAAAATCGATTTCAAAGTATGAGGGGAGCAGCTATGGATATCCGGTCCGGACCTAGCTCGTTTATCAGAATGATCAATCTGGATTTCGGTGAGTTTTAACCAAAACGCGTTCTTCTAAAAGGGATAAATGGGATCTAGTGGGTACAAGAAATTAATATTGAGTTAAAAGGGAATTGGCCTGATTATTAAATATGATAAATGCAAACTCAAACTCAAACTCAAAATATCTTTATTCAAGTGGGTAACCAAGTATACTTTTGAATCGTCAAGTTAAATTAATCATAAATTTACATTTACTACCAGTTCGCAAGTCAAGGGCGTAGAGCGGGTAAGAAGAACTGGCAAGAAACTTTCCGCCACTCTTTTTAATCGCCAAGTATTGTCATACAAATTGTTTGAACTGGAGCAATTTAATCCCAAGGATTAGGATCATTTAAGTAGTCCTCAAATTTATCACATTAACAAAGCTTTTTGTTGATTAATTTTCGTTTAACAAGGGCTTTGAATTTATTTAGTGATAATTCTCTAATTTCGCTTGGGAGTTTGTTGTAAAAACGAATACAATTTCCATATAAGGAGTGGTTTATCTTTTGGAGCCTGGTAGGTCGTACACTCAAATTAGTTCTATTTCGCGTATTATACTGGTGAAAGTCACCATTTGTTTTAAAATCGTTTATATTTTTTTGGACATACAACAAGGCTTCAAGAATATATGCAAAGAATAATGCAAACGATATATCAATTAATTTTCAACGATTCTCCAATGACAACATCTTAAAGTGGGCCAGCGTTCTATCGGTCTTTAATTTGATAACTGGCAGTAAATAGAGTCGTTTTTTTATAGACTGATTTTGGTCGGTAACTGTTGGCCAATCACAATCAAACGAATTGCGTCATCGTTTTGTCGTTCATTTTACATTATTGCTGTCTTGGTCTATCATAGCTTAAACAATGTGACAGAAAGAGACGATTATATATGATGATTCATAATATAAGTTTAATAGGATTTACATTTGGACAAATATAAGATATCTAATAATAGTGCTGTCTCTTACCTTTTCTATTGTTTAAAGAGAGAATTAATAAAGATGAGGTGTTTTGATGAAGGGCTACGATTTATCGTAAATATAAATTTTATATAAATGTGTGATATGATTCGGCTTTAAGTCAAAATATCGAGATAATTTTAATGCTTTTATAATTACAATAAATAAATAATGAAAGATATTAAAACCGTTTTAATTTTTTTTAGTACTCACTTCAGAATTGTGTATATTTTCTTAGTTTTCCCTTACACATGAAATCTACAGATTCTATCTCATATAAGAGAGGAAAAGATTAGTATATATATTCAAATCGTTGATTACATATTATCATTATTATCGAGGACTTTTAAATGCCTAATAGCCCTGACATCGATCAGAGTGTCTGAAGAGCTTTTGGTGGTGGGAACGAAGGAGATGGCCCGTCTGGCTCGCTCACCGTTCCGTAGAACTGGGTTCAAATCCTGCAATAAAAATAAATTAAAACATATATTAATCAAATTATACATTATAATTTAATTACAATTATTAAATAAATCATTTTTTTTCTCTTTAGCACGTTTACCCCCATATATTCTTTATACAATGGCCTATTACTATTTATGCTTTCGTTTCTTGTTCGTTTTTTTTTAAATATTTAACTACTTGTGTTTAACTTGTAAGCTTCAGATTCCTAACCCATGATCTATATGATTTTTTTAAAAAAGGGTATGTCAAACTCCAGAATGTTATTTACATATGATTTTTTTTAAAAAGGGTATGTCGAACTCCAGAATGTTATTTACATATGTTTTTTTTAAAAAGGGTATGTCTAACTCCAGAATGTTATCTACATATGATTTTTTTAAAAAGGGTATGTCAAACTCCAGAATGTTATTTACATATGATTTTTTTAAAAGGGTATGTCAAACTCCAGAATGTTATTTACATATGATTTTTTTTAAAAGGGTATGTCAAACTCCAGAATGTTATTTACATATGATTTTTTTTAAAAGGGTATGTCAAACTTCAGAATGTTATTTACATATGATTTTTTTAAAAAGGGTATGTCAAACTCCAGAATGTTATTTACATATGATTTTTTTTAAAAAGGTATGTCAAACTCTAGAATATTATTAACATGATTTTTTTTAAAAAAAGGGTATGTCAAACTCGAGAATGTTATTTACATAAAAATATTGCCTAGATTCGAAACAATATAGTATGAATTACGTTAAGTATACGTTATTATATTTAATATTAGTACACGACTTCCGACGGAGTGAGGGCCTCTGTTCTATGAAGAAAAAATTGTTGTGTGGGTGAAGTGTAATCCTGGGTTCGAGTCTCAGCGGAATATTTGTTTTGGTTAATTCTTGCGTTTATTCTAGAAACATTACTGTTTAAAGATCAAAATATTTTAAATACAAACCCTGAGTTGCACGTGAATCGCATTAGCGTTGAGTTCAGTCTTCTGTATCTTCTCCTGAGCTGCGCGCAACTCTTCGTCCAACTTCTGCTTCTCGTCTTCTAACTCTTTAAGACGACGCTCGGCCTCTAAACGGAGGAATAAATAATCTAATTGCGTTTCATTTATATTTATTATCTGACTTTTAAGGCTGTTTTTGTTTCACCACCACTATGTGGAACGAGCTGCCCACGAAGTATTTGCCCAATTCGACTTAGGGTCCTTCAAGAAAAGAGCTGATCAATTCTTAAAAGGCCGGCAACGCACTCGCGAGCCCTCGGGCAATGAGAGCGTATGGGCGATAAATTAATAAATTACTACTACGACAAACTAAATAAATTAATAATACTTATAATAAATAAGTTAATAATAAATATTCATGCCTTTTAGTTTCATAACTTTAAAGTTGACCGTGATGTGTCATGAACTTCATGGTCATTAAGAAGCTGAAGTAGATATGGACTGGGCAATAATCTGACAGAATGGTCTAGTTAGGAAAAGCGTGGTAGACCACATAAGAAATAAGATGACATATCGACAAACATGATGGGAAATGTATGACGGCGCCTGCGCAATTAAAACCAGTGGCGCTACAACCTTCTTTTAGCTAATGTTACACACAGACGGAAATTCCATTGTTGCTCAGGCGGGGATGAACCCTAACGACCGAACCTTCGACCTTAGGAATGAGAGTCACACGCTGAAGCCACTAGGCCAACAGTACTCACACTCGCGCGTCTTAGATATTTAATTAAATTGTAAATACTTAATATCTGAATAAATTATTAATAAAGTTAAAGTTACCTCTGTACTGAGCTTCCTTTTCTGCCTGTAACATTTCAAACTGTTTCCTTTTAAGTCTCTCCTCCTCTAACATTCTATTTTGCTCTTCTTGAAGCCTTTCCAGTTCTTCTCTTCTCTCCCATTCTTCAGCTAGGACCCTAAGTTTTAAATACATTGTTATAGTCTTTAGTAGAGTATAGATTCGATATTTTTTTTCCATCAAATATATATTTGGTTTTAGTTATTACATAAAATAAGCTGTCCGTCTGTTGCTAGACACATTTTGGGTTGCAGATAGCGGAATTACAGTTTGTGAATGTGTCTTTGGCAAACGGAAAAAGTATTCATTCAACTAATGAAACTAAGTTTCTCGAGTTACATACACACACACAAAATGCATGATAATTATTTAAACAAGTTTTTAAGTTAGGCTAACACAAAAATATCTGACATTTTTGAATATATCTGTTGCCAGTGCCTAATTGAAAAATATACTAATTAATCCAAAGTGTACACAAGATAACGGCAAAAAAATTTTTTTTACTAAAATTTGTTACTATAACATAGTCAAAGACATATGCATTAAAACATAGTTAGTCAAGAGTTATGTAACCTAAAATTATTTAAGTATACGTAATATATGTAATATATATTTTAGTTAATGATTAAAAGCGTAAACTAAATGTAAACAATCAAAGCCTTGAAGCCAATATAAGCCCTTTAGTTTTTACCAGACTCATAAATTGTAATTTAAAATTCTCGATTCCGATAAAGTCCAATAAAATAAGTGCCATAAGTGGATTTACAAATTCTTCATTACGGCAAGAAAATCGGAAATCCAGCGTCGCAACCCCTCTACCCCTAGTGTTATCTTAGTTATAAGTTCATGTTAAACAAAGTGTTTTAATTATATCTGAACAATAATTTATTTATTGTACGGTACAGACACATTTTTTAAATATAAACCCCCGTATGTTGTAGAAGATAACAAACCTCGCTTGCAAAGCCCTAACGATTTCTTCATCTCTTTTCGCCTGCGTCTCTTCTTGAAGGAGTTTCTCCAGCTCTACTTGAGCGTGCTTTAATTCTTCTAATTTCTTGTTGTCCTTTTGTGCTAATTCTACTAATTCCTGTAATGGAAATGTTTAATAAAATACCCGCTAAAATTGATAAATTATATCTCATCAACGATCTCAGAAGAAGAAAGATTCTAAATAAAGTAACTCGTGAATATTTTGTGCCGGTTTTGTCAGCCCGGTCATTCAACGACCAATGTTTAAGCCTTGACTTTTTAAGCTATCGCGGAATATGTTTAAAAGGAGTATTAATAATATCCATAGCGCAAAATCACCTGCATCATGAGCACACCCCACAAACACACCCTCACGAACATAGGGTATGTTTTCACTTTCACAACATCACACAACACAGCCGAATTAGGTATTACTTAGTTGTAATGTATTTAATATTTTTTTTATTTTTTTCTCGTAAATATTTGAATCTTTCTCTATGTATTCCATTTTTGGCAAGTTTAGTACAATTGTTTTTTTTGATGTACATAATTTATGTTAGCTGGAGGATTACGAAATAAATAAATCTGTATATATATACAGAAATATATATGCAAACAAATAAAAGAAGGAGCGTTCAAAGAGAAATTGCTTTTACAAATCGACGGTTATTTTTAACGATTAGTTTTAAATTCATAAATAGCTCTGTAATCATTTTATCAGTTTGGTCAAAGTAGGTATCATAACATAGGTAATGTACACTTATGAACATAAATGATAGAAATAAATTAGTGGCACATCCTTTTTAGGTCTGGGCCTCAGATTTCTGTATCTGTTTCATGATCATTTGTCTAATAAGAGAGTAGGTGATCAGCCTGTGCCTGACACACGCCATCGACTTTTTGGGTCTAAGGCAAGCCGGTTTCCTCACGATATTTTCGTTCATCATTCGAGCGAATGTTAAATGCGTACATAGAAATAAATATTATTGGTGAACAGCCGGGGATCAAACCTAAAACGTCAGGGATGAGAATCGCACACTGAAGCCACTAGGCCAACACTGCTGTTGCAAATAATAAAAAATACATTTATTGCCAATTCTTAAATCATAGAAATCAGCTAGATGAGGGGTACCGGGTTCGATTCCCGGTTCGAGGGCAAGTTTTAATTTAATTTAAATTTGTTCTCGGCCTTTGGGAGGGTTGTGCGGTACCGGGCGAGTGCCTAAACCGTACATGGAGGACATGGTCGAATTTCTAAAGACAAGCACAAATTATAAAAAAAATCCTATACTTGACGCTGGCTAATGCACAAATCGTGCCAGAGCCATAAATAAAAAAAATAAAAAAAAAATCATAGAAATGAATTCTGCGTCAGTCATATTGACGAGTATTATGAAAAAGATTTTGGTTAATTTAAAGTTTATTATTTATTTAAAAAGCTACCTGTGCCTGTGCCTCTGCTGCCAGCCTCGCTCGTACTTCGTGCTGAAGACGAGCTCTTGTCTCCCTCACTTCCTGCTCCCTCCGCGCCCCTGCCCCTCTCCGCCCTGCCCTCGCCCGCCTTTGGAAGCCTTCCGCCCCTCCTGAGACTGCTGCCGCCTGACGCAGGGCTGATACCCATTGGAGACGACTCCTGGTAAGACCAGACCAGAGTATTAGAGGTTTATTTCTTAAGGGATTATTATTTTAAAGACAATTTTCTGTGGCTGTTTCAGTCACCACTTTTAAGAGACTAAGGGTGAGATCTATAGTGCGCACTTAGACTTTGCTCTGACTTAACTATCGAGTTAAGACACAGTCGGTAATTATAGAGCAAACTGCGAATCTCTCCGAGTGTTAGCTTAGCTTAATCTCAAGTCCACGAAATCAACGACTCACCAAAAACTTTGACTATAAGCCTAACAAAAATAATGGCCCAAAATTTGCTTTACCATCATATCTTTTACTGGACTTTTTATTTTTGTCGGTTTTTAATGAACGGTGTTGCCATTTTGTATCGGAGGACCATAGACTTTGGGAAAAATAGAATTTGAATTCAAAGAAATTATAAATGATCTTGATAAATACCTATGAAATACATGAAATGAAATAATTTACGTGGCATACATTTTAAATATATGTATATATATATATATATATTGTTCTTATATATGTACATCTGCTGTATGGGTGTGTGTAATTAAACTCATCGGCTGGACCGATTTTGATTAAATTTTCTGTGTGTTCAAGTGAGATTGGTTAACATTTTCAATTAGAATATGTTTTTTTATGAGGTTGAAATTTTTGTATTTACCCGTCTATTGGGTTTTCTAGTAGTTAGTATATGCCGATTTATATTTTCATTATTTTATTTAGATTTATATGAAGCTTTTATATAAATAATTAATTTGCGAAATTTAAACATACAACAATAGTATGTAGAATTAATTTAAAAGCTTACTTATGATCCTGTGTCCCAAACTCAAAAGTCCTTTCGGGTGTAATCAACTGAAACTTCTGTATTTTACCATCGCCTACTGCCGCTTCCACAGAGCAATATTCGTCTATGGCGATTCTTCCGCATTGCTCTTTCTGCGACGAACTTTTGTAGTATGTCAAGGCACAGGGTTGGAGAACACACCAATATTCTCGCATTGTCGGTAGTAGATAACCTCTTTTGAAGAGGTAGCCCTGAAACAACATCAACCCGTTGTAACATTATACAAAGAATGAGTAAAAGTTGAAACTGGTGACTCCTCCACACAGGGCCCGGATTATCTATGATTTTTTTAAATATCTCATTTTAATATAAAACTGCTTTTGTTAGAAATTTACAGATTCTATTTACAAACAATTTACAAGAAACTTTTGTAAGTCTATGATTTTATTTAAAAAAAATTACACTTTGTTTGACACCCTTGAATTTAAAATCGTTAAACTGTGGTAACGTGTCAAAATTCGGAATAAATATTATTTGTAACTATGCATATTATAATCAGTGGCGCTACAACCTTTTTAGGTCTAGGCCTCAGATTCTAACCTAAGACCCTAAGGATGGGAGTCCCACGCTGAAGCCACTAGGCCAACACTGCTCTTACTCTTATAATTATGCATAGCCCATATATATTCTTCCAAATGTCATTAATATCGGCGCAGAGGTTAAAGCGTACAGCTTGAACTTGAAACATCCTTTACGTAAAAAAAATGGGGAACAATTCGAACAAATGATCGAAAGTCATACAGCTGGTTTGTTATTTAATATTCCTGCGGTTTAATAATTTATTGATAATAGACGAATATATTATGAAATGTGCAATGGACAATTTAGATTCGAATCTCGTACTGAACACGATCCTAATTAAACATGAAACTAATTTAGTACTCGAAAATTCTTGAGCGGCATTGCCATAGGAACAGAAAAGTGGAGCAAGAAAATACTCAACTGGTGCCCAAGATACAGTAATCGAAAAAGAGGAAGACAATTTAGAAGGTGGATAGACCAGATTAAGGAAACAGCAGGTGGTACTCGGCAGAGAGTGGTACAGTGCAGCCAGAAATGGCGGGATTTGGAAGAGGCCTTTGCCAAAAAACGACACACAGATACTTAAAAAGAATAAATATGTTTAAGTGTAAAAGTATCTGAAATAAAAGGCTATTATTATTTCATATCTATTATTATTGTTGTTGTTGCTGTTGTGGTTGTTGTTATTGTGGTTGTTTTTGTTGTGGTTGTGGTTGTTTTTGTTGTGGTTGTTGTTGTTGTCGTTGTCGTTGTTGTTATTATTATTATTATTTATAAAAAATGCTTACCTTTTTGATAATATCCTCAATAAAAACATCGTAAATCTCATCCACAGCTTCAACAAGGGCCTTAGAGTGTAACTGCTGGTCGCAACAGTACTTTGCCTCCAGCACGGCGAGGAAGGCTGCCCATTTGAAATGGCCGATAGAGGATCCCAAAGCTTCCCAGTCGGCTGCATCCCAGCGGAGCCCTAGGCAGTGTACTAGCTGCTCAGCTACTAATCCTGCTTCAGAGGGTTGAAGGACTACCTATGGAAATATTAAAAAGAATACATCATTATTATTGTTCGGGCGAAAGGACCGTGCACTTTGTTTTATGCATGTACTAGCTGAAACCCATTAACATATTGTATTGGAATTTTATTTCCTTCATTTTTTTTATCAATAATCCTATTCTAATTTTCTAATAGTTATTCTATGCAACCAACAACAAATCAGAAACCATGAAAATTGGACCAACCGTTCTCGAGTTATATGTCTACAGACGACTATGTTTTATATATTAAATATTATATGAATCGACCTCATGACTCTGCCCGGCTCGGTCGCTTCTTTAAAAGGACCTAGATACGGGTGAGAATTCTAGAGAGCCTACAAACTAATACACAAATACTTCTCTATGGTAATATATACACATACAGCCCTTTAGATCTGGGCCTCAAATTTCTGTATCTCTTCTGTGGTCATTAGGTAGATCAAGCTTCTATGCCTGACATACACCGTGGGCTTTTTGGGTCTATGGAATGCCGGTTACCTCACGACGAGCGAGCGAGTGTTAAATACGCACATAGACAGAAAGTCCATTGGTGCACAGCCGGGGATCGAATTTACGACCTCAGGTATAAGAGTCACACGCTGAGGTCACTAGGCCAACTGCTATCTTTATATTGAATAGAAGTCCCACAGTTTTTGGGAAAATATTTTCATATAGATTGTAATGTATCTATGATATCACTCAAGATAAAAAGATTATAAACAGATCAAACACCAAACATGTGGATTATCAACTGATAGTCGTCGTTTGTGAAGGTTATTCTAACCACAACCACAATTACAATAAAACTGTGATGAAAAATTACGCGGTGGAAATTTTCATCAAATCTATGGAGAGTTTTTACAGCTTTAGAAACCTTTCTTCCTTCTTTATTCCTACATAATTATGTATGCGACTTTTTCAATACAAAGAGTCCCCTCATGAGTTTTAAGTTCTCATGTCATTTTCACACGTGGTTATATATAATACTAGCTGCCCCCGCGAACTTCGATTCTCCTTAATGTGATGTTACTTAGACTACCTTTTTAGTACATACCAACATGGAACATTTTGCTATGCTACCCCAGAGACTGTTCGGTTTTCTGGAATGACAAGTTTTTTGGTTTTTCTGTAAAAATTTACTCTATATAAACCTCAAGTCATAAGATTTTATTTAAAAAATAAAAAATAGGGGTTGATCGAGGGGTGAAGGTTGTTTGTATGTTTGTATGCTGTATCATAAAAAAATAAAAACAAAAAAAATTGTCTAAAAAATTAAAAATAATATTGCGGTGGACATCTCTTATCACTTAGGGCTTTCAAAGATATCAGACTTACTGAATATGCATAAAAAATTTCATAAGAATCGGTCGAGCCGTTACGGAGGAGTATGAGAACGAACATTTTATATATATAGAGATGTTCTCATATCTAATTGTCCTCTGTGTAACATGTGTGATGTTTGAGAGCAAATATGAAAAAAGATTCTCGACTCTATGTTAGCCACACAAACAAAACTATTAACATTCAAATGTTTATTACTAAACAGAAGTTCGTAACAAGCTAAAGGTACAAATAAACAGTTGATATAATGTATTCAATGGAATCGTGTTGATTAACATGTGGCTCGCAAATGGCGAGCATAACGAAATATTAATTACAGTTTGACGTCTTCACTGAATGAGTTGAATATAAATCGAATTAATTTGCTGAAGCGTCGATTTGTAATATTCAACGCATTTATAGGTATCATTTAACTATTTCAAGCGAAGTGTACGCCTAAAATCATAACGAAATATTTACAATACGAAATCTAGTTTTTAATCCGCCCAAAAATATTGAATTATCTATTTCTTAACAATTGTTCTTATTTTTATTTAATATGTACACAAGACTTCTTTACTTACACTGCAAATTTTTACTATCATTATTTTCTACTAAGTATTATTATTACATATTACATTATTTTCCTTTTTTTGCGACTGAGGCGCAAACTAGCTGTTGTGCTCTCTGTCAGAATGACCAGCGTTGTGGAACATTCTGCTCCTCAGCATAATGCTGAGCTAGGGCCAATTATGTACGACCACAACACACACGCATTACACACTTAAAACGTACCTTGTTCTTTAAAAGAAAAGAAAATGTTATTTTTTATTATTATTATTTTGAGTGATTCTGTGTATGTACTATTACGTTAGTAATAAATGCTATGTCTATGTCAATACTTCGTGGCTATGTAACTATTATCTTCTTAATACACAAATTCGTCCACAAAGTATTGAGGTTGAAAGTTTGAACCCCGGCCGTGGGTGAATTACACACTCGTTTGTTTGGTGAAGGAAAACATCGTGAGCATGCCTTAGACACCAAAAGTTGACGGCGTGTGTCAGGCTAGCTGATCACCTACTAATATATAGATACAGAAATCTGACGCCCAAACTAAAAGTTGTATGCCAAATAGTTTTTTATAGATTAAATACTAATATAAAAATCTTTAAGAAAAAATACTTACAATATAGCGATTAGAGTCATCAGCGTCTTGTACCAGGTCAGCAAGAAGACAGAAGATACGGAAGAGCTTGAAGACTGAATTATCGGCGAAGATTGGCTTTTCTCGAGTGAGCAGGTTTTTTCGACAGACGAACCAACATACCTGGATAATTTTAGATTAAAGTTAATAATACGAAATTGTATTTTATAAAAAAGGGTTGGGTTCTGTGTTTTATTATCCAAAATAAATATATAATTCATATTGTCCTGTGTGTGTATTATATTAAGAGGTGTCTCTTAAAAGATCATACAATTATTTTATGCTCACTTCGAAATTTTTCTGACCATTTCATTTTCTTTGAAGTAAAAAATAATCAGTTCAATATAATCAGGTAATACGCATGACAAGAGCGTATCAGAGGTAAGACCCCCACTAGCCCACGAATATAAAATAGTAATACATATGTAGTAATATATATATATATTTGTATATATATGGATATATATATTAGGAAATTTCATAATGTACGTATGTATCTATGTATATATATGTCTGTACAAAATATATGTATAAAATAAGCTCCCGCATCACAATAGTCTGGGATATTGGGAAATTTGTATAATAAAAAAAATAAAAAAAGAGTAATAAGCATGCTCTAAGACAAAGAGAAATTGCAAGATTAAAGGAATCACACCTCACTGATTTTCTTTTCGAATTCTCTCGAAATTGGAAGTGTTAACGTCTTCGGTAGAGAACTGAAGACCTCATGCTGCAAATAGTACCGGAACTCGTCGAAGGTCAGCTCCTGGGTCGACCGGAAGTGGTCCAGGCCCTTCTCCACACCATATAGGTCTAGAAGTGTACCGAGATTTGCTGTTAGCACCTGAAATTTGGGAAATTCTAATTGATACTAATAAATCTTGACCTAAGCTACACATAAGAATAATAATTTATAATAAATAACTAATATACTAAAAAAAATGTTATCGATTCACTTTACGAGTACCTAAGTGAAAAGTTTAACGAATTTTTTAGGCGAAATTATATTTTAACTGATGTTTTTGCTGAGATAACTTTGTGACTATCGAATTGTCTTATATTTTCAGAAGATAATCGTATTATTTTAGTGGGTATTGATTACGATATTATAATAAGGCAATAAATGCATTTTTATAACGATTATTTTTATTCATTGCAAGAGCAGTGTAGGCCTAGTGGCTTCAGCTTGCAACTCTCATCCCTGAGGTCGTAGGTTCGATCCCGGGCTGTGCACCAATGGACTTTCTTTCTAAACATTGTGAGGAAACCGACATGTCTGAGACCCTAAAAAGTCGACGGCGTGTGTCAGGCACTGGAGGCTACTTGCCTGTTTTATTGAAAAATGATCATGAAACAGATTCAGAAATCTGACTTCCAGAACTAAAGAGGTTGTAGCGCCACTGTTTTTTTTTAACGATTACAATTGCTAGATCTAGTTAAATATTAACTAAATCTAACTAAAGTTCATTAAATCAAACATTCTTGTTTTAACGAGTTCACAAGCTCAAGCTCACATTTTTGGGCCCAAAAGTATTAAAAAACTTCAATCGTACACAAGTGAGTGTGATTAAGAAATAAAAAATGAATTGCGTCAACTTTAAGTTTTATTAAAAAGTGCGGAAGTAGTCAATCAAATGAACAAGGGTTAAGCGGTCGTAATCTTTCAATGTAAATTACAATAACATAGGATATATAGATGTAGCTCATAGTTACTCAACTTACTATATATTTATATAGGATGTCAGGCTTGAGTAATGAGTTATTCCGACTATGGGAACTTACTATGCCAGCTGGCTACGTCAATAGTGTTCCGTTTTCAGTATTGAATTAACCACGTTATTCAAAGTATGCGTAAGCGCTCATTTTGGGACAACAATTGGGCTTTGTGGTTTTTTTTTAATTTACTTATACCACTCCCACGGAAGAGACTTATATAAATGTAATTTAATTTGCTGGGACTATATTTCATGGGATACCGAACCACCTGGTGTCGCTGGCTGCAAAATTGGTTCAATTCTTACTTGAAGTTGCTTAACTATCCGCTCGCATAGATCCTGAAGGTACATTTTATGTTCGTGGTGTGTCATTAACTGGGGCAAAGAAGCTTTTGTCTGACACGTTTGTTTTCTGCTCTAGTTCGTACCTGAATGCCCCATATGCTGGGGACTTGTGGTTAGATGATGTCCTAATTATTAAAATAAATATTTTGACACAAATTCCGAGTCGTCTGTCAAATGCTTTGCCGCCATTTATACAGATTTCTTTAAAAAAAAACAATCTGTCACTTTCCAACAGTTAAACATAATTTGAGAGAAACAGTACTTTAGTTAAAAGTGCTAGACTAAGCTAGGTTACCTACACTTAGGGTCTGTTCCACAATGTATGGATAAAGTACCAAATAGCTATGCAACACAAACTATTTGGAAGATAAATTGTGCTATTTGACATTCATCGGACTCATAACTTATGATACACTTTATGCGACGAATAGCGCTATCTGACAGTGCAACAATAGTGTTTATCCTACAAATAAGTAATAAATAGCTAATTTGGAACTTATGTAGAACTTATCCGTACATTGTGAAACATACCCTTGTAATACAATAATGCTACTTTTGTAACGGACTAGTCGTACTTGATAGTAAAAACCATTAGTAACACAAACAGGTTATCAACAACGATAAATCTTTAATGCATCATAAAGTGCAGACAATTGTTGGGCCAAGGCAACTATAGCTTTGGAAGCTTTAGATAGCGTTTGACCTTGAAATAAATTGTGTACTTACTACATAGGTAGAAAAATTCCCGCAAATACTGTTGCTGCCGTGGTGCCGGCATTTCGATTCTACAGAGGGTTACTACATATTTGACATGACTCTGAGGTTCCAAAAACTAGCACAGACTGCCTAGCACGCCAAAACAACTCTCAAATAGAGTGTATTATACACACACATTCTCATGCATTCACGCATACTTAAGGTCTTATACGAATTTTGTTTAGTACTAAACCAATAAATGGACTACTCAGTCAGTTATTAGATAGCCTAAGCAATATAAAAAGTAAACATAAACCTATGTACTTTTATATACATTTGTCGCGTTCATACAGAAGACTGCTATGGTTACATTCATACAAACCACGATGGTTTTCTAATGTAACATATTATGATTTTATCACAATTATAGGAAAGCAACATTTAAAGAAAATTCTACACACCATATAAAACTTAAAAAAGAAGCTTATAAATCCAAATTACAGATATTATTTTCGTAATTCTCTTATCCAATATTATCTTAATAAATATAAATTCCGTGTCACGTTGTTTGTCCGCTATGGAGTCCTAAACTACCGAACCGATTTCAATCAAAATTGCACACTATGTGCGGTTTGATCTAACTTAAAAGATAGCTATATATATATAGCATACATCTCAATTTATACCAGCAATATTATTTTATTGCAAAATATTTGTTTATTATTTGATAGTCACAATTGTAACAGATGGGCGCTGTGTTGAAAGTACCAACGTTTCAAATAAGCTACAATTTAATGGCATTACCACCAAAAAAGCATGGTGGTCCCCATGGCTGTTCTCCTACCGTTTCCCTTGAATAGGTTACTAATATGTAATATAACTAAAACCTTAGCCACAGCAACGCTTGGCCGGTCTGCTAGTATATGATATATTTTGATATGCGGAAGTCAAGTTAGTTTGCGTTGTCGGCTATAAATTTGACCCTTAGGGTAATTACTAGGAGTGCCTGTTTAGAAGAATTTAGTGGGGAAACATGTCGAATACGCATAGACCGTTTCGAGACTAATATCGTGTGCTTTTGTTATTTAGGTTATTTTCGTAATACTGATAGCAACATAGACCATACAATAATTGCCATAACCTCTTTTTTTAATATTTTCTAGATAACTCCCCGACTATGTTATTGTGGGAGGTATTAAATAACTAACGTAAATGGTATTAGTAACTCGTATGATTAAACACTACTACCTATTTCTTTTAACAACTTTTTATATGACCTTTACAACAAATTCCAAAAAGATGCCTCTGTTACTTTTATTCCCATAGCTTGTTCAGTGTAGCTTGTTCCTGTCATATCCATACATTGGACAGTCGGTCAGAACACGTAACACCGTGCCTTTATAACCTCTTACGGTTTCTTTTGCCTCTACAGTTTTCCATTGTGTATTTTCCATTCCATGTCCTTACATATGAAATTGGCGTTTTGTATGGGAGGAACAAAAAGTCGAATATTTTTAAATATAATATATTTAATTAATCAAAGTATGAACCATTGTTTTCTACGCCCTTTTGCCATCTCATAGGTAGTTCATTGATCCCTTTACTAAAAAAAACAGTCAGACGGGAATCAATAAAATCTGTGAAGGCGATTTGGACTGCCCCATCGGAGTTAAATTTATTCCCTTGCAAGAAGTTGTCCAAATTTCGAAAAAAAATGGTAATCTGTTGGAGCAAGGTCCGGGGAGTACGGAGGATGTCTTAGACATTCCAATTGAAGCTCTTCTAATTTGGTAGCCGTCTGTTGTGCAGTGTGTGGTCTAGCGTTGTCGTGAAGTAGCAGTGGCGTGGAGCGATTGACCAGCTTAGGTTGTTTAGTCGCTAGCTTTTCCATCATGGTTTGCAATTTCTGACAATAGACATCAGCCGTAATAGTCTGGCCAGATTTGAGAAAACTGCAATGAACAATACCGGCACTAGTCCACCAAACGCTTACAAGTAACTTTTTTGGGGTTAATTTTCGCTTGGGGCAGGATTTGGCTGGCTGGCCAGGATCCAACCATTGTGCTGAGCGCTTCCGATTATCGTAAAGAATCCATTTTTCATCACAGGTAATGATTCGGTTTAAAAAACCTTCATTATTGTGCCGGTTCAGTAATGTAACGCAGCAGTCGACGCGCTTTTGCCGGTTTGCTTCAGTCAATTCGTGAGGTACCTATCTTTCAAGCTTTTTAATCTTCCCAATTTGCTTCAAGTGAATTAAAACAGTTTTATGACTAACACCGCAGTCTGCAGCTAACTCGGACGTGGTTTGCGATGGATCCGCTTCCACAATAGCCTTCAATACTTCATTATCAACTTGGGTCTCAGGCCGTCCACGGGGCTTGTTCTGCAGGTCGAAATTTCCAGAACGAAAACGTTGGAACCAAAAACGAACTGTGTTTTCTTTTGCAACATGACCGCCATACACATCATTCACCCTTCGAGTCGTTTCCGCAGCACTAGTGCCACGGCGGAACTCGTACTCGTAAATAATGCGATACTTTAAGTTTTCCATTTTGTAAAATGAGTGACGCAAACAGAAAAAAACAGAAGAAAAAAAACAAATGAATGACGGTCATCGATCACAAATACATGAGTAAATAGCTGTACAAATTTTGATTTGGAATTCTTAACCAAAGAGGAGATATTTGAGGTCAAAGTGGACAAAACGTAAAACGCGAATTTCATATGTAAGGACCTAATATATTCCATTGGTATAGCCATCTTCCAAGACTACCAAATCGTTCTTGTTTTCAGAAACTAGGCATATTTTAAAGTCATTTTTGAAGTTATACTTCTTTAGACGCGTTATGAAAAATTGATGAGAGTGAAATTTTACGATGCGCGCGCACCGTGACACAAAATTAACAGAATGAAGCCCACGGAAGATGCTACGGCATTGGCATAATTTGAAAACAACATTCGAATAATAATGGAATTTATGTTACACTTAATGTAAGAGAATAATAATAAATATTTTTTTATTTAATTTTTCAAATGTAAACTGAACTTTATTGACTATAATGGCTAATTTTTTGTCTCAGATACATCAATTATTTAATTTACATATACAAAAAGATAAGAGGCACCACAAATAATTTCCAAGCTACTTTCCAGGTATACATAATCACTTTTCATACTCTGTATAAAGTAATACTTTTATTACAATGTACCAGGAAACGTAGTTTAATAAATTACATGTTTGGAGAATGGGTTTTAAAACACTAAGTTGTTTCACTTCCTACTTAGCGAGAAAAATAGCAGAGCAGCGATAAAACTAAAGGTCGAGGAAGTAAGGCATCATTGTCTTTCTTATCGTATGAGTAAGTGGAGTGATTGGGCACAAATGGAATTTTGTTTGTTCTGTGTTTCATCTGTATTTTTATATGAAAAGAATTTCCTTCCATCCTTTGCCCATAGACTTTTTAAACAATGTGTTCGGTTCGGTTGGCACTTAACGACTCTTGGAGTGTTATATAAATTAAACAAAACGGCTCGAATGTTTTAAAATAATCTCTTTCTTTAATTGGCAGCTAATGTCTGTGACTCGTGGTCAGCAACGAAGCATCTGGAGTGGACTATCTGTTTTCACC
The DNA here is from genome assembly GCF_905475465.1 of Pieris napi. Lineage (NCBI taxonomy): Eukaryota > Metazoa > Arthropoda > Insecta > Lepidoptera > Pieridae > Pieris > Pieris napi. Next base: position 11,064,942 of record NC_062237.1, read on the forward strand.
GGTTTCTGTCCAGCGCCTCTCTTATGACAGTTTTGAGGACGATGAGTCTTTCACTCGATCGGTCCATCTGGTTGGTGAACGGCCTCGTGATCTTTTGCCTTCTGTGCTACTAACCACGATCAGTTTCTCCAAGTTCTCCGCATCGTATTCTCCAAGCCTCTACGCATTGTATTACTTAGTAATTTATTATAATAAGTAACTTAACACTTATTAGTAGTAATGTATATCTTGTTTAAATTGTAGAGTTACTAGTAAACTTAGTAAACTGCGTTATGAAACTTAAAAAAAAGGTGATGCTGTAAGCACCTATAAACAGGTAGTTTTCTAGTTGTGACTTTAAATGGCATAAATGGCAAAGCTATTACAAAATTCGCACCTAGATTAGTATAACTTTGTGACTCATCGATTGATTTGTATCCGTAGTATCTCTATGGTTGGCAATACAATACGAAACTCGCTTTCACGCTTAATCCCGTGAAGCAATTGTATTTTGTTATAGTTGGAAACTTGATGGCTGGCTCTTAACTTAGTTTTTAATTGTTATAGGTAGCTGGTATCAGAAAGATGCTTGTACTTATTTAGATTAACGGCTTAACGCTAGTTATTAGAAATTAATAAACGCATTTGTTTGAGAGTATAATGTGGCATGTCGACAAAGCCCAGAGCAAAGCTAGATATAGTTTGATGCCACGCGTGACTGAAAAGCAAGACTTCAACTGTGATTAAATATAGGGTACTTTAAGGTACTTCAAATAGTTTGTATTGATTGAAAAAATTATACAAATAATTAAGAATAAAATAACGTAAAAATGGTATTACACCACCTGAGTTTGACTTAAGTTTGTACTGTCAATGATAAGAATAATGAATAAAAAATAACATTTTTTTTTACATTATACATATAATAGTATCAATCGCTTATACTGGGAATAAATAAGGCGCAACTGCGTTTCTCTGTGAATACAAAAGAAACATCATTTAAAGCCTATATTCTAGATTTTATAAAATAAAATAATGAAAAAATTAAAATATCTTACTTATATTATGTCAAGTGACATAAATTAAACATCGTCGATCAGACGGCAAAGACAATATTACAAAAGAGTTTATATAAAATACAATATAGAAAAGAGTTTGTATAGGAAAATATATTATGTTTTCCTTACATACATATAACAACTAATCAGACTCGAGAAAGGCCTCCAAATGTCGCCATTTGGTATTGGTATTATTAATATGGTAAGTGATGACAGATTTATAATAATAGATTTTAAATTTTATAAATTTTCGTGTGCTTTACCGCTTTTAATTGTTCGGCTATAAGTAATCGAACGAATAGTCCGTTATTTCATTGAACACGATATAATACATTGCTAATTGCGGAGAGTTCTCTCAAAAAGTTGCCCTGAACGTATCACATACTGTTTAATGAAGGCAATTGCTAAGTAATTAACACAACATCGTACAGGAAATGATCAATTTACACTTGCTTTTAATAAAAACTATAATCGTTTCGTTGCATTCTTCTTGCAATGCGCAAGTGACCTAGAGTTTGTAGTATTAACTTTTTATACACTAGCGGGCTGTCACTACTATCCACGACTGGCTGATTGGACATTAATATACATACATACATGACATATCAGGGATAATGTAGCATTAGAACGGTGAAATAATTTCTGAAATCGGTCCAGTAGTTTTTGAGTGTATTCGTTACAAACATACAAATCTTTCCTCTTAGAGTATATAGACCATAAGTCTTGACAACAATTATAAATAACTTAACTGTCCTTATGATGCCATTATGACAATTAATATGACATTTGTGCGGTTTTTTTATAATTTATCAATCAATCAATCAAAATACGTTTATTAAATTTAGATGCTTCTTAGAGCATGCTTATGAATGTCAACAACGTTTACAAAATTCACGAAAGAGCAGGACTACGCCATCCGTTCGCAAAACTACCAGGAGGCCTTGTTCTGAGAAGAACGGGCAAGAAACTCAGCAAGTTTTGCCCTCCCTTTACATTACAATTATTCAAAGGAAAATGTCATAAACCACAACGTCATTAAAGTTACATAAGTAAAAAAAAAAAATCTGTTCTGTGATTTACCACATTCACCATTACACACATATTCATACATAATTAGAACTATTGCCAAGCATTTTTATCTTCCAGGTAGTCATTGACTGTGTAGTAACCTTTACACATTAAGGTTTTTTTGATATGTGTTTTGAATCTGTTTAAAGGCAGTTCCAATATTTCACTAGGAATCATGTTATAGCAGCGTATACTTAGGCCCATAAATGAAGTATTTAAATCTGAATGTACTACATTATTTTCAAATAAAGTATTTATTTATTCTATACATATAGAGTTATATGACGTATTGTTTGTACCACTTATGCGAAAGCTTAAGTATGTGAGCTGCATATATAATTCAGAACTGAGTTCTGAGATAACACAATGCGTATGGAAATGCTTACTTAGGTATGCCGCTTCGCACGCAATTGTTCCAACAGGATGTTGGGTGCTCACTAGCGACTATATTACATTTAATTCCTATTTTTTTTAAACTGTCACTAGTTTTAAGAAGAAAGAAGACCACGTGACGCTTCATTAGAATATTAACCCATTATATTATCATATATCGTATATTTACGTGAATATTTACGTATTTCGAGGTTATTTATATTCGTTACTTATTAGAATAAATTTCGGGTTATCTTACCTTTGAAGGTACTGTTATTGGATTAAATGGAACTCAGAACAACTGAATTAAACATATTCATTGACGTATTTATAATAGACTATATATAGAGCTATTAAATATTTGTAATCAATCTCTCCCGTGTCACTCACTGAATATAAACGCGGCAAAACATTATTTACTATTCCAAAGTTCGTAATATTTTGTCCATGTATAAAATAGTTTTTATAGATACTGCTTACAACATTTAGTTCTAAAATTTGTGTTATTGTAACAGACCTTGTAGTTAAAATTAAAAATACATGCAGAAAACATCAATAAATATTGAATACAAATGATATAATAACACTATTACAGCGCATTGTATTGACGTCGCCCGTCTGGCCGGCGCCTAAAGATCTGCAAGGAGGGTGACACCCCGAAGAACATCGTAAAAGCGCGGGAAATAAAATTGACAAATGATAATCACCGATGACATAAATATAGCAATAAATTATCTTTGTTTTTTCAAGGACTAAAATTACCTAAAGGCGGAAACATACTACCAAAACGCGACGCCACACCACGCCATCCGACGCATGTCAGTACTTATCAATCCCATATATGTAATATGGTCAGATGCACATAGACAACACGCCATGTGATCACACGTGGTAACATCCAATCGATTTGGATCGGCGTGTTGTGGATGTTGTGATAATGACGTCATGCGTCAATGCTTTCGAGTTTTTGACACGAATGTCAATTTATATACTTAGATATTTTTGGATTTATTTGGCGAAATGAACAACGAACAATTAATTGAGTTGAGACATGAGATTACCTCAATACAAGGACAAAAACAGGGAGATAGGATGTTGTTAGTTTAATACAAATAACCTGCTAATCAATTCAGTTTATTAGAAAAATACAGGGTGGGCCAGAAAGATTTGCGAATTTGAAAAAAATATAATAAAAAAACTAAATACAATACACATACAATTTTTTATTTCAATTAAAATAGACATCTGGGAAATTTATTTCTTAAAAATAAAATCATCCAGGTTTGCACCATTGCGCTGCAAACATTCCTCGAATCTGAACCTCAAATTGGTAAAAACTTGCTGGCACATTGCGCGGGGAATAAAAAAATAAATAAATCAGCTAAATGACTTCTGAATTTGCAAGCGTGTCGTGGTGTCGCGTGTTGGTAATGTGCACGATGGACATCGGGTGTCGACACGACACGTCGCGTCGCGTTTTAGTAGTATGTTTCCGCCTTAATTTTCGAGTCTATAATCTACATTATTTTATAATTTTTATTTCATAGTTTTGGGTTATGTGTTTTGTTTGTAAATTAATGTTTACTAAAAAATACAACGCAAAAATAATCTAAAACCAATGGGTATTAATTTAATAATATTTTTTCAAAATTAAATTTATTATATCACAGCCGTACTCAAATTCATTCGTTATGAGTTAACGGTGACTTAAACCTTTTAGTAAACATTTTATTAATGAACCATAGATTGTATTTGAAACGAAAAAATACATATCCGCGAATCGTAATTGTTCGATTGTTTATATTGGTCGAAAAAGGTTTTAATCTATTTACTGATCGAACATTAAACTTCTTAGTTGCACCGTTGTTGCAAAAATATAATTTTCTTCATGACACTAAGTAGTACTGTAACTAACAGTCAGATTCAGAGTGAATTAGCGCTAAATATGACTCCCGTTTGTCAAACATGTATTGGATTAGACGGGACACGGGTTACGGCAAAGGGTTAGATTCAAAGATTCATAGACTAAGCGCGAACTATGATTTCTGAACGTCACCCATTATAGAGTAATGAATTTAAAGAGAAGAGGTATTATAGAGTAATGAATTGAAAAAGTGTTTTGAGTCTAGTAAAAAAATTACGTAACAATCTATAATTTAATAGTTCGTTTGTAGCTTTGGAATAATTGATGCCCACTAATGCCTTGACCGAATTAGTAGACATACGTAAGCAATTAAAATACAATAAGTAATGCATTTTGGTGTGACTCACAATAGTTATTTTTAATAATCCTAAGGAGTTGAATGTTGGATGAATCATTTGCAAAGTAAACTGAAGGAAAACCACTCCGGTTTTCGAACCTAAAGTTATTATACTTGTAAGGTTATTGCGGAATCGGCTTTACGCCGTACTGTCATTTTGTTAAAACATTGTATCAGCTGTTCTAAAGTAATTATTAAAATTTGGAATGTAGATTTTTAAATCGCAATAAATGTTTAGAGAGTTTTAAAAACTATATTATCAGCTTAAATATTATTTCTCTTATATTTAATTGAAGCTGATATGCAAAAGGAATAAGCTTTTACCCTTCACACCTATCAATAATTCATTATAATATAGGTATATATAATTTAAAGATAATATGTAAAACAGACTGGTTTTATTGTCTCTTACTTTATACGAGAATTATTTAATTTTAAATCTTACCTTTAATTTAGATTTATGAACCACTTCATTATTTTGTAAAGACTCGAACGCATGCCAAATACAGTTCGTTACATTTTTTAATAATGCTGACATTTTTGTTCACTACACAGTCACATTAAAACTTCTTCCTTTTTGGGAAAATTACGCACAAACACGACTGTAACCTCCGCGGACGATTTTCACACTGGCCTTATACGATTTATATCAAAGGAAGTAAGTAAGCGGAACACGTTAAGGACAAGTATAATGCTCTTTAATTCGAAAATGGAACTATTTATTTTACTAAATCTTAAAATTGTATCAGGCTGGTTAGTATTTTCAAAGACAAAAAAAAAATAAGGCCAAAGTTAAAGTGTATTTTGTATCTGTAATGTATTGTTAAATCTATTGAATAATAATTCAATATATTTGCAGTAGATGAAGAAAACCTATAACATAATAATAATATGTTACATAAACCAATTATTTAAGGTAATTGTTACTATTAGTTTACCTATTGCGTTATTAAATTCTTTCATAGCTCGTTTCGAGTGCCATGCTATTTCAATAATATCATAAATTCACGTTTTCGTCTAGTCATAAACAAAGGCAATATGTTTAGTACAAAAATTGTGTCATAATATTTCTGGTATGTGGGTCAATGGACACGACATTTCATAATGTCAGGACCACAATTACGTACGCGTAAATGCGCTCGTATAATATTATAGAGCCCATCCCATTAGCCTACCTGATCCAGTGGTATATAGTAGAAGTATTGAAGTAAACATTGATTAAAATATATTAACTTCGAAGAGACAATATCAGTTTACGCTTACCTTAAGAATTTAAAGATTTAATAAATTTAAGAAATGTATTAAGAATAATTATTGCACATGCGCACTTGTAGCAAAAGAATATGTTTCATAAAAATGTTTAGAATTTAATTAAATAAATATTAAAAGCTAACACTAGAATAGAACATACGCACAATATTAATACTCGAAACAAACGCAGGCTGCAATTTCCCCGTACTAGACTATCTAAAGTTAGTAATTATTTTTTGGGAAAAGGGATACTTTTCTTTTATAAAATTCCAGAGGCTCTTTTATCTCTGCCTTTTAATACATTTAAGAAATGTATTAAAGAAAAGCTGTGTAAAAAGGCTTACTATAAACTACTTAACGATTATCTAGTTGATAAAAGGGCCTGGGACTAGTGCCAGACAGGATACTTCTAACTAATTTGCGATATTTGTTTTAAAATAAGTGTTGTTTGACGAATTGCTATTTTAAAAGAGTACTTACCCAGAGTTTTTTACGCCGGCTATCTCTCTCTTTGCCGATGAGTAGGGATGCCTACCTATTCAAATTTAATGACGTGGAATAAGTGATACCTGTATCTTATCCATAATAAACATATTTTTTTGAAGTCATTATTATTTTACTTAGAATATTTTCGTTGAGCTCTATGTTGGGAAATAGGCACGATAGTCCCCGTGCCTCTGGTCATTATTTTCATCCTATATGAGAATTATGGAATAGAGTTTACGTATCACCCACCTATATCATACCCACTGGCCAGTCTCAATAGAGATTAACCGCCATGGCCGAATCGGTAAAGATATATTCTTCTTCATAGCACTATCACCAGTTCCTTTCGAAGGTTGACGATTATTTTGGGTGCCGCACTAGTGAACACAGACTTGGTGCTTTGTCCAAACCATTGTCTGATATTCTTCATTCATCAATTCTGCAACCTGGCGTCTGCGGTCTTCATCTACGTGCCTTGCTTTGTGATTAGGTGAACAACGAGTTAAGATACACATATATGATAGACATATAATATCGGTACGATATATTTTTATAACAAACTATTTGATGAGGATTATTTTTCATTTGTATTACAATAGTTGGACTTTAATATAATGAAGATACAAGGCGTTTCCTTCATTTTAACTATTTTTTATTTTGTTCCTAGTTAATTTTTTCTTCTTACTATCTTGCTTGCTTAATATAATGTGTATGACATACACATAAGCTGACCGACTATACCTACTCATTTACTGAGTATTGTACACTCTTTTCGCAAACCGTACTCTTTTTAAATCCTGTACTCTGAAAGTACTCATGTGTATTATTTAGTTTTAATAGAAATTTACTTATGTTGTCCAGGCACTAATGCTGCTATTGTAAGGGTTTTTTCACTAGGGAATGATTATTGGAGCAGTGAGAAGTCGCAACTTTCTGTAAAAACATTATCTGCCGTCTTAACAGTCAAATTAAAATGCAAAATGAAAGTTGTTCGGATGTGGATACATTATTAGACACATTTAGCAAAACAAACCACTCCGAAGAAAAATATGTTTTGAATAGAAAATAAAGTTATTATCATTTTTTCTTCTTTTTTCACCTATGAAATACTTGCAAAGTGTACTCTTTTTGAACAAAAAATTGTTGGTCACCTTAGTATGTGTGTAAAATTTGTGATGTCATATTTTGTTTTTCGTAACGCTACACGTTGTTTTAGAATTTATAAATAAATAAAACAAACTGTTACTCATCAAAACATCGAGATGGTCATGGCCTCAGTATTACCCATATCGGTTCTCTGACTCATTGTAATAATTGTTGCTATGCTCAATATACAAGAATACATCTTTATAATACATATATAAGAATTTATGTTTAAGGTTTTATTATTAATTTAAGTAAATACTAAATAAAAAAGTATTTTTGTTTGTAGTAATTCTTTTGATTGGATTATGTATGTACCTAAAAGTTTTATTGTACATTACGAAAACAATGGAGATAATACAATAAATATTAACAAATTTAATATCGAAATCTGAGAAGTTAGGATACATGTTTTACTCGTTAAAAAATATTAAATTATATTAATAAATAATTAAAAACACCATAACTAACTAATAATGTTATATTTAGCTGTCCTTGCGAACTTCAACATATGGATTGCTATGTTACCGCATAGAGACTGTTCGCTTTTCCGGAATAAAAACCTAAATAAAACTACAATTTTCATTTCTTTCTACATTTTCTCTCTGTAAAAAGCTTCCTCGGAGTTCAAGAATACAAAATACTCAAATTGCTGCGGCCGTCTTCGAGTAGTCGTCTCCTTTCCCCTTAGTATAATCAATACGTATTTGCCGATTAATTTTTATTTATATGTATAATACTTGCTAGTTGCTGCCCCCGAGAACTTCCTTTCTCCTTAATGTGATTTTACTTAGCCTACCTTTTTAGTACATACTCGTACCAACATGGAACATTTTAGCACAAAATTTTAGCAAAGTTTTCTGGAATGAAAACCTTTTAGGTTTTTCTATGATTTTATCTCTATATAAACCTCAGAGTTCAAGTCTTTAGATTTTAATTAACAAATAAAAAATAGGGGTTGATCGTAGAGGGGTGACAATTAAGGATGTATTTTTGTATGCTAAAAATTAGGGGTGGACCACCCTTAACATTTATTTGATAGATAGATAATAGCCGATTCTCAGACTTACTGAATATCCATTAAAAAATTCATAAGAATCGGTCGACCAGTTTCGGAGGAATTGTATATGTTAGCTGTATCTAATAATAATAAAAAAGGCAATATTACAAGTTTCATCTCTATCTAAGCAAAACGGTGACACACCAGTGATTCAAATGTGTGGGCTCAGCTTACACACCCACAACACAACTTTCTTTATTTTGTCCTTCCACGATCGACAAACTGTATATAAAAATGTCTAAGATCCACTATTCGTGATAAATTCAACTAATTTTCTCATTTTAAGATAACAATAGGCAGTTCTGAATAGTTTCAAGACCAAGAACATTAAACATGATTAGAGATTTTAGTAGAAGGAACTTCGGTTACATGCTATGCTAATGTTCTTAAATGAAGCTACTTGATATTTAATATTATTTCTCCGAGAAAGTGTTCTTTGAATTCCATATAATCATTGTACAAATTTAAAGAGATTATGACTTTGGTTATAAAACTACTAGCTGCCCCCGCGAACTCCGTTTTTCCTTAATGCCTAGCCTACCTTTTTAGTACATACCAACATGGAACATTTTGCTATGCTACCGCAGAGACTGTTCGGTTTTGAAATTAAAACTTTTTAGGGTTTTCTGTGATTTTTCTCTATTGGCGCGTCTAAACGGGCCATGTTTTGCTGCAATTGATGGCTGCACTGTTGGCAACTAATTGTCCGGCCATTAGAAAAATATTTTAATGCAGCTGATGGCCTAACAATCTATGGCTGGGCAATGTGTTGCAATATGTCTGCAATAGTATGGCCCATGATGCAGACTCCTAAACGGGCGACACAAACCGGCAACAATGGCTGACGAAATCACACTTGTCCCAGCAGCTTATATTGTTTTAAAAAAGAAACAGAAAAAGAAGAGATTGTGGATTCGACCTTACTTAAATAGGCGTGAAACTGTAGACAATTTGAGTCTAGAAATAAGTCTTGATAATAAATTATTCAAGAACTAGAATGTCAAAAGCAGTAATTTTTACGTAGTAATCTAACGTCAAATACAGCTGATCGCAAAACACAGAATAAAGCAACAGGCACACTTCACTCAAAGCAAACGTCATGTCGCGTAGAAAAGGATACACTGTGCCATAACAAAGAGAGTGACTGAAACAACAATAGAACTGGCTGTGCAATATTGCAGTTGAATTCGATAGCCTAGCGATCGTCCGGCCACCCATCGGGGCAATATCGGCCATATGTGGCTATACAAAACATGTTTGGCTATATGGCCGGGACATTACTGCAATATTGCATAGTGTGGCTGCTATTGTTTGCAATGTTGGCGGCCATAGTGTTGCAGCCATCAATTGCAGCAAAACATGGCCCGTTTAGACGCGCCATATATAAAAGAGTTTAAGATATAAGTTCTTAACTAACCAATAAAAATAGGGGTTGATCGTAGAGGGTAGATGAAAGTTTAGGGTTTTATGTATGTTTGTGTGTTGTATCATTAATGTTTTTGGGACACCCCTTATCACTTATGAATTTGAAATATAGATAGTAGCCGATTCTTAGACTTGAATATGCATAAAAAAATTCATAAGAATCGGTAGAGCCGTTTCGGAGGAGTATGGTAACGAAAATTGTGACACGAGAATTTTATATATTAGATTTCTTTACCAACAATGTATACACGTAAACACTGAATGAAACGCGAGGTATCCGAGGTCTTATAAGCAGGAACAAAGATATCTTCCTTATAAGTCCAGTTCATGCAGATTCTATCGGAAGTGAGCGAAGGTTGCACCATATTTGTCGCAAAACCTGCTGCGATTCGATTTTTAAATTGAAACTTTAAGCTCAATATATTACTGACCTTGATTAATTTTAATACTTTGTTCACACTATATAAAGTGTTTAAGTAAGTTTAACGCAGTATAGTAACAGTTAAAAAAAGTCATCTTATAATCAGCTAGTTATTGCTGGAACAGTGTTGGCCTAGTGGCTTCAGCGTGCGACTGTCATATCTGAGGTCATAGGTTCGATCCCCCGCTGTGCACCAATGGACTTTCTATCTATGTGCGCATTTAACATTTGCTCGAACAGTGAAGGAAAACATCGTGAGGAAACCGACATGTCTTAGACCCAAAAAGTCGATGGCGTGTGTCAGACACTGGAGGCTGAGCACCTACTTATCTATTAGATTTAAATGATCATGAAACAGATTCAGAAATCTGAGGCCAAGACCTAAAGAGGTTGTAGCGCCACTGATTTATTTTAATTTATAACAAGCTAGTCCTGGTGCTGTGTCTCATGTCATGTAAAGAATGATGGTGTCAGTGGTTTTATTTGATGATCTTAAAATAAAATAGTCATAAAATGAGTGCTGGAGAGTTCCTTGCCAGTTCTTCTTGATCCGTCGTTTCATTTATATATTAAAAGTGTAAAAAAGTTACCAAAATTTGTAAATATATAACTCTAACATTAAGTTAATCGACTGATTAGACAAGACAGAGAAAACTCGCGTCTTCCCGGTCTTCTGCTACCCATGTAGAATGTAGTCTACATTATGATTTGTTTTTTTTATTTATTATTTACATGATCCTTAATAGAAAATAAGTTGGTGTGGTGGAAACACAAACTGGACACAGTTTTTCTGTCCACCAGAACGTCGAACATATTTAAATAACTAACTTATATATACTAAGGCAAGTGACATATACACTATAAGTCTATAACCATTAAAATAATTGTTGTTAAAAGTGTTGGTAAATGCGAAAATTAGGCATCAGCTGGGATGGAATCCTGATAGACGCTCCTTTATACCAGATAAATGGATTTAGTAGATTCGTACATACTCCCGTCTCTTTAGCGGTGAAAGTAATTTCTCTCAAAAAAATTTTTTTTTGTGCTAATTCTTTGAATTTTGTTCCGTCTATTGTAATTAGTAGGATCAAATGACTTAGCATTAACTATAATCCCAACTAATGTCATAAGAGCCAGTCGGTACTTCGAATCTAGTACAAATGAGACACGTAGGTTTGTCTACGTATCCATAGTACTCCTCACAGTATCGATCCGTCTAGCGGCTAGCCCTTTTTGTGACCTTCCCAGTTTCTGATGTACTATAAAGATGTATTATGTACTTGAAATCAGTTTAGGACAGCAGAAGTATAATGTAAGATAAATAAAATAAAATACATTCATAGGTTTAGGTTAGATGACAACTGTTTTCTTAATGATTAATTACATTATATTATTAATCTCTTTTCGATCATGATTGATGAAAAACTAGTCTTTTTACACCTTCAACCAACTCAATTGCATGCCTAGCTACATTTAATAATAAAAGTAGTCGTTTTAGGAATTTTATTTTAATGTAGGGTGTACCTGTTCGCGTAAATAATTATGACTCAAAATTTTATATATTTATTTATTTACACTTCGTTGCAAATAAAAAAAACACAATACATAAAAATTATAAGGGATGCAACGGGCGGCCTTATCGCCTCTTAATAATTAATAAGCGATCTCTTCCAGGCAACCCTAGTTAGAGAAAAACTAAAAAAAAATAAAAGAAAAAAATAAACATGATGCGTGCGAGAAGTGCAGAAACAAATGTTTTATAAAAAAAAGTATATATATAGAACCTTAATCTAAGGTGATATATAGTAGGAAGTTTAAGTCACTTTTCATCATGTTGAATCTATTTGATTGATTTTGTTTTAATGGAAGTAGGTGATCAGCTCTCTGTTCCTACGAAACAATTGTATTGACCTCAAACATGTAGTGAAATTGTGTAGCATACAACATACAAAGTCTATATATAGGGTGGCCAAAAAGTCGTGGATCAAACGCAAATAGGGAATAGATGAGGTCAGCTGCAAAAAATTGTTCTACGGGTGGTCTCTAAGCTCAACCCCTGCAGAGTTATAATTTATTTTGCGTTTTTATAAGAAATTTTACTTTTTTTACTAATTCTGATTAAAATTCGAAAATATCTACATCCTGTATCTTTTTCATAATATCCACTAGATTGGTACTGATCAGTTCTTGCGTTAGACATACTATTTATTGATTATTGAGTGTAACCTGACAGTTTGACAATAACATTTCGTTTAAGTAAATTTTTTTAGTTTTTTTATGTGGTATGCGTACCTGAATAAATATCCTACTAATTACTGTATTTTGTTTCTTTTAATATCAAACAGTTTCCTAATTTAAGCTCCAAGTCCTTAGGGGCTCGGTATTATCCAACTCTCCCCTAATAAGATATTTATTAAGGAGACAGTTGCCAGTAATTGTCCCTATTATTTTGTGGTAATAAACTTTATTGAATCAAAAAAATCTTAAAACCTTAAAACCGTTGCGTATTCTTCCTAAAAATGCAAATAATAAAACACAATTATCTTTGGTTTAATTTATTACGTATATTCATTACACTTAGAGGTAAAATTACGAACTGACAATTACCGAATACACGTTGAACGTACTTATTACGCAATAACACTGAAATATATTTTAACTATAACTAGATTCGTGAACATGTGAAAATTAAAGGATAGAATGAATTTAAGTCTTTAATAGATATAACAATATCAAATAAAATACTAGTATTAAAAATAAATCTAGCGGCGCTACAACCTTTAGGTCTTGGCCTCATATTTCTGCATCTGTTTCAAAATCGTTTGTCAATCTAATAGGCAAGTAGGTGTTCAGCCTCCTGTGCTTGAGACTAGACTTTTTTAGGTCTAAGGCAAGCCGGTTGCCTTACAATGTTTTCCTTCACCGTTCGAGCGAATGTTAAATGCGCACATAGAAAGTAAGTCCATTGGTGCACGGGGATCGAAACTATGACCTCAGTGATGAGAGTCGCACGCTGAAGCCACTAGGCCAACACTGCTCTACCAGTATTTATTTAGTTGTGATTATATTAAGTCAAGTGACATCACTTTATAACATATTATTATGCTGACAGAAACGCCACTTCTCTGACATACAACGAACTCAGAATAAAGTTTTTTTTTTTTTTTTGGAGTTTATGGCCTGGTATCTAGACCTTCAGAATAAAGGTCAAATCAAGATGAAACAGATTATAACTTTACGATTTCTGTATATAACTAAAAAATAACGAAAATATTAAGGATATATCAAGACTGCTTGGCAAAAACTATCAAATGTCTCAGAGACTTGAAACAGAAATTTGATAAAATTTATCATTAAACACCAATTACGAAATACTACAAAAACTGCCATATAAAGTTTATCCAATTGTAGTACTTTAACCTCAAAATCCATAGATTAAATAATGATTGTTATTTATTCTAATTTGTATAAATTTTCAGTTGGTATTAGGTTTAGACATTTTTACCGCCATTATTAAAACATTTTAAACTCAATTATAATCCTGAAAAGTCACATGTTCAACGAGTTAGATCATTTCGATTATACTAATAAATAGAGAGCCATTGTGACCGCTGTGTACCTGATATTTTTTTTTAAAACCCGACGCCATCTTGCTAAACGAAAGATTTCGTTCTTCTGTCAAAGTCAATAGCTGTGTGACTGAAATTTTATTCTTTTTTTTTTCAACATCAGATCTACAGCAATCAAATGGTCTATATTTTAGCTATAGCATAGACAATAATTATAATAAATATAACACCTAAGTACCTTTCCTTCCCAAATTCTTCCATTTCCCGCGTATAATTCCAAAATAAAGGGGCTACTTTTACTACAGGTTTTAAAATTTTAAAAAGAAGCCAAATTATTTGCAGCAAACTTAAACATATGAAATATAATAAAAAAAATCAACAAAATATTAGTTTAAAATATTACTATTATTTAAATTAACACTATATCCAAACGGAATGTCAGAAACTAGATATAAATAAAATATTAAAATACAACGAAAATGTTCGCATTATCCAGACCCGTGACATTAGTAATCTAATCGGCAGGATTTTTATCTGTGGTTCAAACTGGCAAAATCATTTATTCCTTATTCTACAATTAAATAAGTACAAAACTTAAAAGTCTATATTTACATAACCGCGAAATGCAATCTTAAATAAAAATAATTAAATATTTGCCCTTGGGCTTGTATGGGTAAAACGTTTAGTACATCAAATATATAATTAAAATTGTTGTTAATAAATATACAAATATTGTACACAAACTTATAACAATTGTTTGAAAGGTTATTGTGTTTATTCGCCCATAGACCAAATATATAAAGTATGCTTCCAAAGAAATTACTATATATTATTTCACTAAGCGAGCGTATATTCAAACAAGGATAAGAGAATAAGTATATTTTAGTTTAATATTAATTTGGGTACAGGCAACATTTTAAATCAATCAAAATCCCATCTATATCTTTCGATCCACAAATGATTGACGGATGCATTTCGTACTTACTTTAAGTAGCATTTGAAATGTCATGTCACGAATTTTGACAGTTCACCAATTGCGTCAAATTGACAGCCACGTAAACAGTTCTATAGACTCAATAGAAATTATAGTAGTGATGCTGTTTCATACTTACATAGAATGACTGTGGTGGCCAGAGAATTGCAACGCTTCAGAAGATGTATAACTTAAAACGGCCCATGGGGGTGTCGCTTTATATACTCTTTATATTCCGACCGGGAACCCGTAAAAACGTGCCTTTACTTTTACAATACAACTTCTAATATTATTAGGTTAGGGAGCGTTCAAGTATTACGTCACGCAATTTTTGGAGATTATTGCCCCCCCCCATGTAACGCGCCGTAACGTTTTTCTACAGTACTGTACCCAAGAATAGTATAACGTTTCGTGACCTAGTGACTCTTAATACCTAAAAGTTACCATTATGTGATGTAAAGTACTGGAAAGTCAAAAATAACGCGTAATTCAATCCCCGTTCCGCATCGTAACGTTTTACAAAAAGACCCCCTCCCCCCAAAATTCGTTACGTGATACTTGAACGCTCCCTTATGACCTTTTACATGTAAAACTTGCTACATGTAAGAAAACCCTTGGAAACTGGTTTTCCAATAGCTATGCATCCGCCGCTTAAAAAATCTTACGTTACATTAAATTGTAATCTATTTGACTAGGATTCGTCACAGAAATGTACCTTACACTACGAGTACATATATTATTTGTGCCGCCCCATCGTGACATAAGCTCGGAGATGACTTCTAAACAGTTCCAAAATGGGCAATTTGTCTCTCTTTAACACACGTCAAATGAAAGAGACAGGTATGGATTGTTTTCAAGTGTATGGAGTATGTGTTTTTTTGTTTTTAGTTTATTTTAAATAAACTAAAATTAACACATTTCCTAAGCAGTACTCTGTTAGCTGCTGGAATCTATTTTTAAGTCATCTTTGAATATCAGACCACGCAGTTTTTTTCACAGATTTTTTTAAATACATTTTTATACTGCGGGTCTTTTTACATTAGTTTTGAGGGTAGAACCGCATCTGCCCTATTTGATCAAATTATTTTGACAACGATTCAAACATTCTGCGTAGAATCAAAAACCGATTATATTTGTAATTATCAATTCATCAGATTAACCGACACATTGGCGCTTTGGGATTGGGTGGAATAGTACCTTTAGTGAAACAAATTATAATTTATAATTAAGATTGCTCTCCAACAAAATTACAGAACAAAAAATAAAATTACGAGCCAGTATACTATTTAATTTTATTTCAAATAGGGTGTTTTAAGGACCAATATTACCAAAACAATTTTTTTTATTAATATTTATTAAAATAACAATAAAACAATTTAGTTTTTTAAAGAAGTTGAACGAAGAAATGCAATATTGTCGAGAGCAAGCATAAACTAATGATTCGAATGTCCATATTCTAATTCATACTCCTCACAAGATCGTCTTGAATCTGCTGTTGTTTAAGTGCGATTAACGTTCTAGAATACGGGCCTAAAAAAGCAAATAATATTAAGCTTAGTTCGCACAAAAGCTCATGCATATTATGTAGAAAACGTTATATAAGGTAAATCGTCAGTCTGTATAACCCGACCGAGTCGGTTAACACAAGGGACCCTGTATAGGAACTTATTATTAGCACATTATAATCGATTTTCGATCCGACTTCAAAAGTCATCGAATTGAGCATTGATTTCCTTAAAACACATTTAAAGCTCTTAACCTCGACAACCTGTATTATTTTGAATTGATGCAGAATGTTTAAAACTTTACCTAACGGAGGGTAGTTGCAATTTATTATTGAGGGTAGATGTGGGTATGCGAGTGGGATGGGGCGCGTGTGAGAGAGAGGTCGCTAGGGTATGGCTGGCGGTTCTGTTGGCGATGCGGGTCACCGCGAACCGCCGCGACCACGCCTACCTGGCTTACCGCGACGATTGAATCCCCTGAAATTAACAAATAATACTACTTAAAAAAAATGTTTTTAAAGCAAATCTAAACAATTCATTTTATGCACCACAGATATGGTTATCATTTTTATCTTTGCAGTTTTATATCTACACAAATGAAGAGATAGAGAGATATTTTAAAGAAAATAAAATGGTTTGAACTTGTTTGCACCTGTCCTTTGTGCCTATTATATGAAGGAAGAAAGTAAAGAGTCGACGGCGTGTATCGACTGATCACCTACTTGATTTTTAGATAAAAAAATATCACGAAACAGATACAGAAATCTGAGGCACAGACATAAAATGGTTAAAGCGTTTTTTTTTGCAGTTGTTTGTGATTATAGACCACGCTACCATAGAGTTTGTCAATGGTCTAGGTGTCATAGCGTAAAAATGTCAAATTACTATGAGTCACGAGTGTTTATGCCAATTATAATAAATTTGTTTCAATTTCTTTTTAATATTGGAATGTTTAGATTGGAATTTATATTCTAATTTTTGAAGTTATACTTCTTTAGGCGCGTTTTGAAAAATAGATGAGAGTGAAATTTTACGATGCGCGCGCACCGTGACACAAAATTAATAGAATGAAGTTGCCCACGGAAGATGCTACGGCATTGGACATAATTTAAAAACAACATTCGAATAATAATAGAATTTATGTTACACTTAATGTAAGAGAATAATAATAAATATTTATTTATTTAATTTTTCAAATGTAAACTGAACTTTATTGACTATAATGACTCCTTTTCCAGTCTTTGATTATTTAATTGTAATTAATTATTTGCATGCAATCAAAAACTATTTTTAATAATGCCAAAGAAGTATAACTTCTTACGCGCGTACATAAGTACGCGCACCCTTTTTTTTTATTAAACGAGACTTTTTGTCAGACATGTATAGACTATGACTTACCTGTAAGGTCCACGGTAGGGCGGGCGTGTAGGCGAAGCAGGCGCACCGGAAGCGGAATTGCCCATACCACGAACACTGCTTGATGTTTCAGGTCTTGGGTTTTGGGTGCCACTAGACGATGATTTTGGCTGCTAGAGTTAAAGAAATATTTAAAATCAATATTGACAAAGAAATTGTATTTTTCTTGACATATAAATATTGTTTACTATAATTGTATTATATTATTATTTTGTAAACATAATTTTAGATGGAGAAATAGATAAAGATTTCGTTATGCTTCGTTATTACCATGTATAATTTCTCGTATACATGGAAAATCGTAACTATTGAATATAGTTACGATTTCATGAACGAGCTTCATGAATTTACTTAACTATCTTTTAATTTAGTATAGTAGTTTTTTTTAATTTTAGGTACATGGTCTTCACATATAATTATCCAATGTATACAAATTATTGTAAAAACTACTTTAAATGAGTAAGTATGGAGTTTCTTGCCCATTTTCATATGAAACTAACCTTTTGGAAGGGGCACTAGTGATTTTTTTTTTACATTTTTAACTTGTAATTTTGATTTTACAAGTGCCTCTTTAATAGGCCTAATTGAAATAAATGATTTGACTTTACCAAACAATACTTGCTTTCTTCTTTAGTCAATTTACTCAAAATACTCTGCAATGATGATAGGTATATTTAAAATACAGTAGAACCTCGATAAGATAAAGTCCAAGGGAAACACAAAATATTTTATGTTATAGAGGTTTTAAGTTATCAAGGTTCTATGTTAGGTAAAGGTTAATATAGAGGTATGTACATGTTTCTATGTACCCTTGCTCCCATTTTTACTTGAATGCATCAGAAGGATGGGTTCAATAAAATACTGAAAATTAAATATGTAATCATATTTATTCACATTACTTACATTACATAAAAATAAAACAACAACTAAAGGTTTAGTCTACTTAAAAAAATCAGTGATTTTCTTTTGTTTTAAAAAATTCAGTGTTTCTAAATCGATTTGATTTTTAATGACAAATAGAGAGGAGAATAAAGTAAAGCGATGTTTCCAGAACAACGATCAAAAACTTATGATGCAAGTAAGTCGTTGTCACAAAGCTAACCGCCGCAAAGCTTTGAAGAATTTAGAAGTTATAGAGGTTGCGTATTTTAAGTTATAGAGGTTTTGGGCTCTGATGGGAAGGGAACATAGTATTTTTTGAAGTAACAGAGGTTTTTATGTTACCGAGGTTTAAGTTATCGAGGTTCTACTGTATAAGAAGTCGATTAGAGACTCAACCATACATTTTGTTTACAAAATTATTTTCATTCATGTCATATTGCATTTAATTTTAGCTATATGAAAACTCATAAAAAACTTCTTACCTGCTGGTCAGTGGGATCAGTGATGATGAGCGGTGGGGGTTCAGAATCTCCTACTCCAATGACTCCCCCACGAGCTATCTGGTGAGCCATGA
Source organism: Pieris napi (assembly GCF_905475465.1). Classification (NCBI taxonomy): domain Eukaryota; kingdom Metazoa; phylum Arthropoda; class Insecta; order Lepidoptera; family Pieridae; genus Pieris; species Pieris napi. Next base: position 11,084,385 of record NC_062237.1, read on the forward strand.
GCGCTGCCATACGTTCTTGCATAGCCTGATACAAATATAATACTTAAATAATGTTTTTTTACAAGAAATTACATAATGGTTCAGGCTATCTAGAAGAGAAGTGTCTTGTAATTTTATTTATGTTAAAATTGTGTAATAAAGAATAAATAATATAAATCATCATGATCATATTGATCGAAAAAATGCAGGAAAAAAAAATGCCAGGAATTAGCAAAATTTAAAGAAGCTCTGACTTCTTTTTTTTTTTAAAGACAATTCACACTTATTGACCTAGTCCCATGCTAAGCTGGTGAAGCTTGTATTATGGGTACTAGGCAACGGATATACATACATATTATAGATAGATAGACATATAAATACATATTTAAACACCCAAGACCTAAGCACAACACCAAATGCTCATCACATCGATGTTCGTCTCAGCCGGGGATCGAACCCGGGACTCATGGATTCGCGTCAGGGGTACTAACCGCTAGACCAATGAGTCGTCAAAACTTCTGAAAGACTGCTTCTTAATGTATGATGAGTCCAATATACATACTAATATAATCATAATTTTAGATGTAGGTATGACCCATTTAATATTAAAAAATAAATAAATCAATGGCATTACAACCTTTTTAGGTCTAGACTTCAGATTTCTGTATCTGTTTCATGATCATTTGTCAATCTAATGGGCAAGTAGGTGATCTGCCTCAACATTTTTGGTCTAAAGCAAACCGGTTTCCTCACAATGTTTTCCTTCACCGTTCGAGTTAAATTCTTAATGTTACATAGAAAGAAACTACATTGGTGCACAGCTGGGGATCGAACCTACGACCTCAGGGATAAGAGTTACATGATGAAGCCAGGTCACCACTGCCAACATTGTATATTATTAGTCATTTAAATTTTGTCTTCGCTTTAAAGTTGCCTTGCTACAATCACTATAATGACAACATTATATAGACCCTTACAACTTAGAAATGATTCAAATTAGGATTTTCATTTTATCAATAAAAAATCAATCAGTATTAGACTTTTTGTACCTTAATTTCATCAGTGAGATGGAAAGGCTGGGCATCAATGGATTCAACTGGCGGCGGAGCTTTCTTCAGATCATCCACATTGAATTGAACTGTGGACCTACATACTGGACAGGTTTGCTGGAATTAATATTACTTAGTTATTGTAAAAAGTAATAAGTGTTTAAATACCTATAAAATAATAAAAATAAAATATTGTCTTTGGTAAATGAACGCAATACACATTTAAATAAACATAAATTTATTGCAATATTTATTTACATTAGTTTTCTGTTGAAATGGATAGGTAATTAAAGATACTTTCATTAAAAGCCCTTACTAGTTTTATTAATATAGTGTATCTCTTTATATAACGAATTTCAAGGGACCAAGCATTTTCTTCCGTTATAGAGAGTAATTAGAAAAAAAAACAAATTTAACCAACTATGTATATAGGTAAATTATCCTAAACACATAACGCTTTTCTTTTACTGGCCGTCTTGTTCATCATACATGATAGGTGACAGTGGTGCATTTAGTAACTGAGACCAAAATTTCCTACAGGCAATGTAATCTTAGAATAATGGCACACATGTTAATGCAATTAACAATAACAAAGGCGAGACTGCTGTTTATGACCTCAGGTGTCTTTCTTAGAAATTTCGGCACCTCAAAAGTTAAGTTTTGTAAAACAATTACACTTAAGTTAAAAGTAAATGGTGCTAAAATGTTGTGTTATTACTAAGCATGCACATTAATGTATGAACCTTCTAACCTGATGAGGCTTTGCTTCCATCCGTTGCCACATCGGTAATTTCTCAAACTCCTCATCATAGTACTTCTTGCCAGCAATACAATGCTTAGACAAACATTGACTATGAAAATAGTGGAAACAAGGAGTCTTTATAAATATATCTCCTTTTACAAATCCATGCAGACAAATTGCACATTGACCTCGTGGTAGGTTGCATTGAGTTAGGCATTCCCGTACCATCTAAAAAAATTTTTAAAGACAAAGTATAGCCAAGCAGGATAGTGATAAATAAATGTTAAATAAACTTTAGATTCAAAAGAATTTTTTAAACACAAAACAGCACTAATGTCTAGTCTTGAATCAAACTCCTAGTTCTTTTGAGTTCTATTCATTAGTGTTTGCTGACAATGAGCATAGCTAGGTTAAGGGAAAAATTTCTTTGTCATATAACTGGGTCGCACAGAACCTGTTGCAATAGAAGATTACACTAAAGGATGGGTAGAGTTACATTTAAGTATACATAATGAGGCATTATTCTTTTGGTAATTTTATATCAAAGCTTGTTAGTGATTAAACCTTCCAGTACTACTTGTATAAGTTAAGTATTGCATTTAATAAATTCTACTAACAGGTTTTAGTAGTTTCCACCTATTTTATTTTTAAAATAAATAAGTTTTAATTCTCAATTTGTTTAGCATGAAACTGAGGTGTATAGAACTCAAATGAGTAGAAATAAATGTTAGAAATTATAACATACCTCTATCAATTCATAAACAATAAGATGTCCTATATTGTCAATTAACTTGTCTTCTATATCAGTTTGAATGCATGAAAGGATCCTATCATCCAGGCCTCGAGGATTTCTCATGATGACCTTGGGGCTACTCTCAGGATAGTCAGGAGATAGATAAATCTCTAAGGTCAAACGGACATACTGCTCATCACTTTTATCACACGTCGAAGGCAGCACATTCATTTCAATACCCTTTGGAACACCATCCTCCCATTTGATTATAATATCTGGAGAAAATATTGCCTCAAGTGCCTGTAATTCTTCAAAAACTCTGAAATACGATTATTATAAGTTAAAACGTCCGTTTTTATTTAAAACAATAATATTATAAGCAAAGAACAAACCTTTCATCAACATCGGCGACCGACATGATGATAGCACAGCGCAAACTGGCCTAGATTTTATCCGGGGCTCGGTGGAAGTTAGGTAGCTTTCCTAGTGCATAAAGTTCAGGCAGGCGCAATGCAGTCTTTGATCGTTGCAGCGAACAGCTGGTTTTAGGAATCGCAACAAAAATCAATCTTGCTATACATCACGCTCAGTTGACATGATTGACAGATGACAATTCACCACAGAGTCACACACGGCAGACCAAAGAGGAAATTAATATAGTAGGTACAGAGATAGTTACTACTCTCCACTAAATGGAGGAGAAAACGCCAAGCAGCTGATGTCGCTATCATCGCTTGACCTATAACAATACGCTGTCAGTTTTCAGCAATTTTTACGTAAATCTTAGGTACGATTTAGTGAATCTTAAAAGGTGTTTATAAGTGAAAACTGCTGAATAATGTATTCAACATGGACTGTTCCATAATTAAAAGTAGAATTGAAGATCCGGGGCGGCTCTTTAAAAGGAAGAAAGGCAGATCTTGTCACGAAGTAATCACATTGGATATTTTTCAAAATCCATTTAAAAAAATTTATGAGGTAAGGGATGAAGAATTTTATCAATCATATGTTAAAAGTATTGAACAAATTATATGTGGAATATTTTAAAAAGGACCTACTGAATAAATATACTTATAAGAATTACTAAGAAACAATAAAACCCACTAATTACTTTTGACTTTTATTTTAATTTAATTACACAGCATAACACAATTATTGAATCCACGGTCAGCCATTATTGCAACTTTTTCATCAATACCAGCTAAAAGGGAACTTTCAGTTATTTGACGGTCACCGGTAGAGCCTGCATATCCATCTGATCAAAACGATACAAGATGACTGATGAACTGAACAAACGCCACCAGATGTAGCGCCCACCAATAATATTTTAGTGTTGTGGTGTTTGTAGCTACTAAATGTTGTTTGTTGCGTTGTAGGGTTTTTTTGATTTTGATATGCGTATTTCTGTACCATCTATTATCACTCTGGTAGCTGGATAATATTGCTTAAATAAATCTCGCAAAATATAATAATCAACCAGTGAGCGACTAGGCCGAATATCTATTTTTTCCATAATTCATAAACAAAATTTACTCATGTAACAAATATATTCCCAACAGCAGTAGTACTAATGCCAAAAAAAATTGCCATCTCAAAATCAGGTTTATTTCTTATTAATTTAACAAACATCAAAAGAAATTGATCCATTCCACTGACGTTAATGACTTGGCTGACCCTATAATTATATTATTACGATACTTGCTGTGGTAGTGGCTTCCATGCGGAAACAGTTGGGATTGCAGTCTTTTTCAAAGCGCTGCTGTTATTTTAAAGTTTCTTTAAAGAAAAAAAACTTTAAGTTAATCGAAATTTAATTTTTTAATCCATCTGAAATGTAATCGATATCTTTAGGAGCGGGCAAGCAATGTCCTACTTCTAGCACAATATACTTCTTCTACACACTCTTATAAGTAGTTTATAATTTTAAAAAAATAATCTAGATCTTCCGTAATTTTTATGGAGTATGTTGTAATCTTGATGATTTAGATCTAGTCGAGTAATAACCAGTATTATAAGCGCCTTTGTGTTGCCTGTAACAAAAAGTATTATGAAAATATAAAAAAAAAATATTTCCGTAATATAAAAAGATTTCAATATAATCTTTACGATTTAATAGAACAAGAAATTTAACCTACATACCATCTTAGTCGGAGTGAATTCCATATTTTCTTCTTGCATACGAGCACCATGAAGAAGCCGACGCCAATGAACCCGTTGTATAAATCAACCACGACCCAAACTGGATGCAGATGTGAAGGCGGCAAGAGGTGCGCGACAATTTCTAACACCCACGAAATTCCCATCAGAACAGAAAGTCTTAGGTACACTAATAACCTGTAAAATAATAATATTATTTAACCGAATATACTCTAAGGGATTAAAAATGGTTTCTGAATAAATATACTGAGATTAGCATGCTTTCCAGGAATGCTCACGGCACCTTATGATATGGGGCACACGAGGAAAGGGGCACATAGGAATGGGGCAAATGGAGAATAGGGAAGATGTATTAGAGCGTCTATTTTATACATAAGTATTGTGCGACTATTTCTAGCACCCACGAAATTCCCATCAGAACAGATAGTCTTACATACACTAATAACCTGTAATATGTAATTAGTGTACGTACGTCAGTTTCACGTCCAATCCAAATTGATTGTTTTGTTGAAATAATACTTATTGACATGGTGTGATGGTACTCACAGTTTTTTTAAAGACAATGCAGACTCGTTTAGAATTTTAGTTTCTTTGAAGATTCCCCATATATTATATGCCGTTATAATAAAGAAATACCAATTTCCTATTAACAATAACAGCATAGGCAAATCGAGGTAAAGTAGCCTTTCATATCCTGTAAAAATATCAATAATTATTTCCATACAATATTTATTCTTAATCTATAATCAAAGTTCATAAATCAACGTTTCATAGTCTGTGTCATGCACTGCATATTCTTTATTTCTTTATCTGTTAGAATCTCTTATCAAATTAATAAATATGATCGCGCGCTTTTATTGCATTTAGTTTTCGTATTTAGTATAAATAAATGTTTTATGTTCGTATTTTAGGTTCTTGACTAATTCCTGACTAATCTTTAAGCTCTAGAGAACAGAGCTAAAAGCTGTCTCTTGTCTCTAGGTTCTGTAAGATGTTTAAAAAAACGTTGTTATTTTTAAACTTAGAATTACATTGGACGACAATTGCTAAAACCGCAATCACTATTGAACTTCGGTATACTGTCGTTAAATTGTGTCGTGAAATTTATAAATGAGTCAGTAAGAATACTCGTAAACATACAGAGATACTATTCTAGAATACATAAACATGCATTTCTATATATCATCAAATAAATTACAGGTTATAAATAAAAAAAAGGAAAAATACATAAAAAGTAAAATAAAACACTCTTATCTTAACTTAGTCTTACCATGTAAAAAGCAACCATTTCGTATAATATTCGGTACCATGAACCAAGAAAAACGCTCTAGTCCTGCGTGATCTAACACATTTAGTAGAATCGTTAAAATCATAGGCACTCCCCAAGCATAAACAAGATATTTCTTGTAGCGTCTATTTTCAATCTCTCGATTGTTAGCTCTCGGTGTTCGCTCGAATATGCGCCTGGAAATGAATACTTATATAAACAACAAAATATCGCCTTGTGGCTAAGTGGTTAACGTAAATTCTCGGCGAAGCAAGAGTTTTTTCAGTTGGGAGGCAAGGCTTTTAATTAAGAAGCTCTTTAAAGGTACTTCATATAATATCAAAATGAAAGATTTTTCTCAATCGTAAATAGTGGCACAAGATGGGGCTCCATGAAGAATCTATCATAGCTTTACTGTTGAGTAAGCCCACAACGAAAGTCATAATAAATCATTGACCGAAAATTTTCTCGCTTTAGGTTAATTTTCACGTATAACAAGAGTTTTAGATTTGCCGCCAATTCTCAAAAACAAATGACAAACGAATGCAATATACCTAATACCAAAGAGTTCTAAAATTGAAATTCAAAAAGTTTTCAGTAGCAATGTTTCTAACTAGTCAGTTATAAACATTTTCAGTGTTACCCACGTTCTTACCCATAATCTCGCCACATCATGAAAGACAAAGCATTCATCCAACAGAAACTCGACAGGATGAAAAAATAAAAAAGGGAAGCTGTAAAAGAACACAGTTTAATATGTAAAATATCGTGTAATATTTAGGTTATTAGATTTCAAATGTTTATTTTATTGTATTTATCGATGTATAATATAACTAGTCTCACGTTTAAGCATGGTCAAGAAAAATAGATAAAGGTAGTCCTGGTGACATACAATGGATCAATTAAAAGCAACACAACTTAATAATCACAGGATTAAACCGGTGAGCCGTGATAGAACTTTGTTTTCTGTCATTAAAAGTCGATAAAAATACATAGTTTAATCGTTTATTAAAACCTAAACATAACAATTACAATTTTAACCTACATAGTAATAATAAAAATATTTAATAAAAAGAAAATTAAAACAAATATAAAAATTTCCCTGTGGCAGTGTACCTTTAACGCTGGCAGCATTTCCTTGCTGTATTGCATTTAATAAAAATACTAATTCCGGCAGGATAATAATATAATGTGACATTCTTGAAAGAGGCCTATGAACTCATGATACAAAATCAAAACCTGACAAGACTGAGAGTAGCCCTTAGCTAACAACTAATAAAAGAATAGGCCGGTATTAACAAAGCTTATTTTTTTCTATAAACCAGAAGGCATATTGGTAGGAAGCTCATCTAATGTTAGGTGATACCGCCCTGCCACCCACATTGACCCGAAGCCCGGCCTTTTACGTTGCAGAGAGACCCCACACCTCTACGCAACGCCAACATATCAAGCTACTTAGAACGTAACTGTATTCCATGTATGCTTTATAGAGTTGCAAGCGGTAGCCAGGAGTGAAGTGAGACGGTACTTCACTTGCCTTGCTGAGCAGACTAAGTTTCTAAGAGGCTACTTTTAGATAAGCCTATAATTAAGATACTTATTATACCTACATATAATAACTACTTACTAAAACTGTAGCAAAGGCTCGGTGGTACTGTAGCACTACTTATTTCCACTATTTGCATGGTAGCCAATGCTAGAAATGCACCAAGAAGACTGATAACACACGATAAAAGGATTTTGCCCTTCATATTTCGTAATTTTGGTAGTAAAACATATACCAGAATTGTCAATGAGAGAAACACACATGATGTCAATAATGCAGTAACTGAAACAAAAATTTACAACTTTATGGTTGACTTATTTATATGTTTATGAATATACCTACAGCTACTTATTAAAGGTACAATATATGAACAATTACATTGTACACACAAGCCAAAAACGGATACACATTCAAACATAAACATAAAACACAGTTAACTTACTACAACTTACATACTACATATTAGTCTAGTCGACAAGTTGAAAATGGAACAAAATAGAGATACTACTCTTAAAATTATGTGCGATAGCTCATTGGATCCGGAATGACGTTCAAAAAAATGTGCTAAAAGCGTGTATTAGCACATAAAAAATTGCAAAAGTTATAGACAATTAAAGATGAAAAAAAATGGCATTTAGTTTTTTACCAATATTTAATAAACTATTAATATTTAAGAAATTTCAAATACTATAGAGGACAACTTTATAGAGGACTGTCAATTATGATTTTTAGAAAGAAAAAAATTTCTTAACTAATTATTTAAACAATAGAAAATTAAAAAAAACGATTATAAACAATTAAAAATTGTTATTAAGGAATTTTTTTTTTTTAAATCATAAAATTTTTAATGTAATAAATTTAAAAAAAAAATTCAATGCCTTAAATAAATTAATTAATGTGCCGTAGTCGCTTATGACGCCACGCGCGAATCCTAAAAATGTCACCCGCAGACCTATTTTCAGCGTTAAATTAAAATTATAAATAATGGAGATAGAGTTCCGGGAGTTAGGAGTTTTTTATTGGAAATTTCCTCCTCTTTCAGAATCTTTATTTGAAATTTCTTAAATATTAATAGTTTATTAAATATTGGCGAAAAACTAAATGCCATTTTTTTTTCATCTTTAATTGTCTATAACTTTTGCAATTTTTTATGTGCTAATACACGCTTTTAGCACATTTTTCTGGACGTCATTCCGGATCCAATGAGCTATCGCACATAATTTTAAGAGTAGTATCTCTATTTTGTTCCATTTTCAACTTGTCGACTAGACTATAAAACTTACAACTTATACAAACATAAATATATACAATTTACATATATCTAATAAATTGTAAGATGCATTGATCGTTATAATATATTTAATATAAAGTAGGAATAAAAAAGCCATTCTATCTAATAAAGTGTTTTTTTTTAATATTATGTTTTAAGCATTTTTTTAGTTATATTAAATAATTATGTATATCTATTTGCTAGTAATTTGTGTTATAATATGAAGGTATCATACATGACTGAGTTACGTAAATAGTTTATATTAGACTGAGGAATTTGTAAAAGTTAGGTTTTCCTTGTAATGTATGAAATATGAGGATTACATTATATATATATTATGTATTTGTATAAACAGAACAGTGTTGGCCTAGTGGCTTTCCTTTATTCCCGGCTGTACACAAATAGACTTTCTGTCTATAGTAGTAAACGAAGGAAGGTAAGGAAGCATGTCTTGGACCCAAAAAGTCGATGGCGTGTGTGTCGGTATAAAAGACCTAAAAAGTTGTAGCACCACTGAATTCTTTCTATTAAGGTTGATGGACGTGTGACGGATGTTTATAATATTGTTTTTTAACATTTAAACGTTCAGAAAACTAATATGTATGACGCAGCGAGAAGAAAAGAAACAGTGGATAAAAAAAAACGTTTATGTAATTATGTACACGCGTTAGAAGTTATACTTCTTTGACAACTTTGTAACAAGATAAAAATCATTTAAATTTTTTTATCTTTTGCTTACGTTTGTAGAAAAAAAACGACCCAAACAATAGAAAAAATACTCTCATCGTTTTTCTAGAAAAGAAGTATAACTTCAATTAACAATTATTACAAACAATAACGTAGGGCAAACTGTCGCACCATCTTGCAATTTTTATTTAATTTTTCACTTGTTATTTAAATGGATATAAACTAGGGATGCATCCGATACCGATACCGATACCGATATATCGGCGATACTTTGGGTTTGCCGATACAACGATACTTTTCAAATTTCGCACTTTAAAAAAAAGTAATGTAAAAGCGCATCTTGTTTGATCTGGGGCGTGGGAAACGAGGCACGGACTATCTATGCCCCTCACACCCGCTTAGTCCCCGCGTATTCCATTTTGCTAGACACTTTAGTTAGTTTTTAACTGCTATCGCGCGTAGTATTTTTTCAATACCAAATTAAATAAAATACAGAATTACAAAAATCTTATCAATGTTAATTTTAATTATTAACAGTTATTTATTTTAATTTAACTATTACTCTTAATTCTTAATTTTATTTACTAAACCTTTAATGTTATTCAAAGTTTGTAACTGTTTATATTTTATAATAAAAATTAAAAACTTTAACCAGACTTGATATATTTTACCTTAATTTAATTTGAATTCAATAATTAGTATCGGTATCGGTATCGGAATCGGCGATATTTCTATAAGAGTATCGGTATCGTATCGGCAAAAAGGCGTATCGATGCATCCCTAATTTAAACCTTTATACTTACTAGATATGTAGGATTGTTCTATATCTTTTACTGGTTTCTCCTGATGTTGTGTTCCATTATTTATTAACCAAAAGCCAATTTCAGTAGAGTTGCCATTTTCTTTATAGTCTAAACAAAAGCTTGATGGCTCTTTGACGTCATTGTCCGTAATTATGAAGCCATTCTGAAAAGAAATATAGACCGGCGATCTTGTAGAATCGGAATTTTGAATAGTTTTTAGTTATTTATTGGATGTAGAAAATTAATAAAATGATGAATAGTTGTACACATTTTGACGAACTGCTGCATAATTTTAAATAAAAAGTTGTTTTAAACTTTTAAGCCTCATGTCAAAAAGTTGAATAAAAGTTATCTATGAAACATAATTATTATTTTATGCTTCTGTTATTAAATTACGTTAAAGGGAATCTATATTAGATTCCCTTATCGTATTATAAATATGTTTATGTATGTTATATATGCTTCATTGAATTTATTAAATGTTACTTTACTAAGCCCGAAAAGGGCAGTCATCGCAGCCCATAACCTTCCATTTCAGGGGGTGCGTTTTTATTCACAAATCAAATTTCGATCTTAAAATTATTATTTTATTATTATTATTATTATTATTATTATTATTACTTACAAACATCAATTGAGCATTAGTTATTTCTTTTCCAGGAGTAATGGACGCATTAGCAACCACACGAAACATACTGTTAAATTTCTCTTTAACTTGAAAATTCGAGTTGTCTTCGTTCAAATCGTAAACTGGTACATCAGAGAAATTGTTATTCCCAATAGTATTTATAACACATGTAGTTTTCACATGAAAGTTCTCCGGACAACACTTTTCCAATAAAATCTCATTTTGACCCAATACCATTGCACAAAACAACAAAACAATTCGTGTTTCCCGTAACATATTTGAAACAATTATGAGTAATTGGGATTCATCACTGAATATTCAAGCAAAGCGGTTTTTCCTGTGTAGCTTATTTTAGACACGTAACTGTGATTCTATAATTAAACGTCAGAAACCAGATTTAAAATGGAAAACTTATAAACATCTTTTTGCTCACGGCTATAATACCATAAGTCAGATATTGGCTGGCAAGTCTAGCTGATCATTTGTCAAGGAAGAAAAGTGTGCTATTCCTTCTTAATGGAGCCTTAACCAGTTCCACCACTGACTGTTCTGCACAATGGTACCAGTGTCTGTGGACATTTGGTATAATAAATAAATCAGTCGTCCTACAGGCTTTTCGGTCTGGGTTCAGAATTCTGAATCTGTTTCATAATCATTTTTCAGTCTAATAGGTATGTAGGTGATGAGCCTCCTGTGCCTGACACACGCCGTCGTCTTTTGGGGTCTAAGACTTGTCGGTTTCCTCACGATGTTTTCCTTCACCGTTTGAGCGAATGTTAAATGCGCACATAGAAAGAAAGTCCATTGGTGCACAGCCAGGGTTCGAACCTACGACCTCAGGGATGAGAGTCGCACACTGAAGCCACTAGACCAACACTGTCTTAATGTTCACTTACGAACGTCAATAAAAAATTAATTATCCAATTCACAATTACTATTACTTCTCAAATTACGAACGGAAGAGTTGAACACCGAATGAGAAGGGTGAATTGCCTTATAGGAATTCTATTTTTAAAATTAAAAGAGAATTTATGAAATTTTATGCAAAATAATTTATTGAAATCTCAAATGACGTATTGTAAATTAAAATGCCACGTGTTTTTATTACCGAAAATTTGTATTCATTTTCGACACTTAATATATTAATGACAATTAAATTTCTAACGTATCTCACTTTTTCCCTCACTCTAAGTCTCGGAAATATAAAGTTTTAGATTTGTATAAATATAAACAAGATTTAAAAATTCGTTTGCCGAAGAAGTTTCACTTCAGACAGGTGTACTTTGTACGCACGCTTTTTTTTGTAGATTCGTGATAATTTCACTATACGTGAAGCAAAAGAATTTTAAGATTCAGGAATTGAACAACTCACTGTGCGATACTAGGTATCCCTACGGCTTAAGAATTTGTTTCTAGCGCCATGAAAGATATGACTATACTCGTATACGTATATTCTCGTAGATCTCATCTTATTATAAATAAATTACGAGTCACGTTGATTGTCTGCTATGGACTCCTAAACTACCGAACCGATTTCAATCAAATTTGCACACCGTGTGCAGTTTGATCTAACTTAAAAGATAGGATTAAAGGAGCTTACATCTCGATTTATACCCACAATATTATTTTATTGCAAAATATTTGTTTATAGTCACAATTCTAACAGATGGCGCAATGGCAGATGGTTTCAAGTAAGCTACAATTTAATGGCATTGTCACCAAAAAAGCATGGTGGTCCCCATGACTGGTGTTCTCCTACCGTTTCCCTTGAATAGGTTACTACTATGTAATATAACTAAAACCTTAGCCACAGCAACGCTTGGTCGGTCGGCTAATATATTAATAAAAAAGTAGTGTTTCAAATTGTAAAATGGCTCTCAACTTTTTTGTGTTTGACTATAATCACCAATAAACCGAATTCAGCATTGACAAAATAATTTTGATCAACTTCAGAATAATTTCATTTTCAAATATTAAATTAAGAATGTATGTCTATGAAAATTATTGTGTATTAGGGAATGATGCGTAAGAAATTTCAAGATTGTTTACCCTGAGTAAGTAGGCTTATTAAACTTAATCTCATATCACTTCTTTAATTAAGGCTCTCGGGGTGAGAATGGAAAGCAGTCGAAACTTTCGTTAAATTTTGATTAGTCAAATGTTATAATATGCTTTATGGCGCTCGTAAACGCGTATTGAACCACATATACTGCTGACTATGAAAATCGAACAGAGATGAAGATTCTCACCCTCCTGCAGACGTTATCTCTAACTCCCAATAGCGAAGGTTGCGACAGTGTTTCGGATATTGAGAGAACGACATCGAAACTTGATAGAGACAAGTTTCGTAACTTAAAGTCAAAAGTTCACGTTCAATTTGGCATTAAGTTCAAAGAAACTTGCAGGCAGTCTGTAGGTTGTTTATGGCAAAGTAATAAAGCACATAAAAACTTAGATATCACAAGGATTTTAATTTATGTAAACTTGCGGTTTAAAATACACACATATGAGCCAGGAACAAGTTCTGTTCCTGGCTCTTCATGGCTCTTTGTCTATCATTTTTATGAATAAAGAGGAAAATCTATAATGGTTCACGTCAAAATGTATATTATATTAATCATATAATATAATCTTCCAAATGCAAAGTTACTTCTATAATATAAACTAGCGGTTTCGGCTGTGGTAATTCCTCCACAGATGGCAGACCAAAGAGTAAATTAATATAGTAAATACAGAGATAGTTACTACTCTCCACTAAATTGTATGCTCAACAAAAATAAATATTATAGTGGAATAAACATAGCGTAGCATAAACTAGCATAAGAAAAAATTTTAAAAGACTACCTATAGAAATATAATAAATTTAAGTTTTATTGAAACAATATTTCGTCGATACATGTAAATTATAATAATTATTATTACTTAATTATTAACATATACACCGCTACATTATTTTAACGATTGACTACTAATTTGGAAGTTCCGTTGCACATGGCGTTTAATTTAGAGGACATGTTTTGAAACTCAGTGATCACTTATACGTTTAACATTAATAGTCGTACAATACATATTAGCTAAACACGGAATACACATTTAACACAAACTCAAAACACACTTATTATTAAAAGAGATGTATTTAAAAAATGCAAGTGTCTTCTAAAAATAATAAAATAGTAGTATTCTATTCTACATTGGTTGATTGTCAATCATAGGCTATATTTGATTCCAAAATTTGGAAAAAAAATAATCGAGAAAGTTATTACAGGCAGTTTAATTAAAGAGAGAGTGTCAATATCAAAGACTAAAACGATAATAATTAATAAAATGCGGAGAAATGTGTTTTTACGGCGCCGTATTTGCAGATTGTAGTACTTATGAATGTAAGCTGTATCGTTTTCTTCTATTGGAGTAGTGAAGTTCGAAGTGCTGCTGTTATTTTAAAGTTTCTTTAAAGAAAAATATATTAGTTATATATAAAAGATTTAAGTTAATCGAAATTTAATTTTTTAATCCATCTGAAATGTAATCGATATCCTTAGGAGCGGGCAAGCAATGTCCTACTTCTAAAACATACTTCTACACACTCTCATAAGTAGTTTATAATTTAAAAAAATTTAATCTAGATCTTCCGTAATTTTTATTGAGATTGTTGTAATGTTGATGATTTAGATCTAGTCGAGTAATAACCAGTATTATAAGCGCCTTTGTGTTGCCTGTAACAAAAAGTATTATGAAAATATCAATAAAATTTATTTCCGTAATATAAAAAGATTTCAAATATAATCTTTACGATTTAATGGGCACAAGAAATCTAACCTACATACCATCTTAGTCGGAGTGAATTCCATATTTTCTTTTTGCATACGAGCACCATGAAGAAGCCGACGCCAATGAACCCGTTGTATAAATCAACCACGATCCAAACTGGATGTAGATGTGAAGGCGGCAAGAGGTGCGCGACAATTTCTAACACCCACGAAATTCCCATCAGAACAGAAAGTTTTACGTACACTAATAACCTGTAAAATAATATAATATTTAACCGAATAAGGTTTTAAAAACGGTTTCTGAATGAATATACTGAGATTAGCATGCTTTCCAGGAATGCTCACGTCCCCTTATGATATGGGGCACACGAGGAAAGGGGCACATATAAATGGGGCAAATGGGGAATAGGGCAGATGTATTAGAGCGTCTCTTTTATAGATATGTATTATGTGACTATTTTTAGCACCCACGAAATTCCCATCAGAACAGATAGTCTTACATACACTAATAACCTGTAATGTTATTAGTGTGCGTACGTCAGTTTCACGTCCAATCCAAATTGATTGTTTTGTTGAAATAATACTTATTGACATTGTGTGATGGTACTCACAGTTTTTTTAAAGACAATGCAGACTCGTTTAGAATTTTAGTGTCGTTGAACGTTCCCCATATATTATATGCCGTTATAATAAAGAAATACCAATTTCCTATTAACAATAACAGCCTAGGCAAATCGAGGTAAAGTAGCCTTTCATATCCTGTAAAAATATCAATAATTATTTCCATACAATATTTATTCTTTATCTATAATCTCAAAGTTTCCCTAAATCAACGTTACATAGTCTGTGTCATGCACTGCATATTCTTTATTTCTTTATCTGTAAGAATCTCTTATCAAATTACTATAATATATGATCGCGCGCTTTTTTTTATCTAAATGTTTTATGTTCATATTTTAATTTCTTGCTGCCTAATCTTTAAGCGTTAGAGAACAGAGCTAAAAGCTGTCTGTTTTTAAACGGTTTTATTTAGCTCACCCCGTTTGTTTTATTCTTGGGTCAAATTTAGTAATTCAAATTTCACCCTCTTCCTGTCAACCGATTAATCTGAAATTTTGTATACACTTTGGATTTTGGTGACAATACAATAAACTAAATAAATAAAATAAAAAAATAAATATTATATAATATTTATTTTTTTATTATATAATATATATATAACATTATATTAAAAACCGTATCTATTTTATTAATTAAATATATATTATATTTATATTATAGAATTGATTTATTTATATAAACTAACTGGCAAGGAACCTTGCAATAATGAAGCACTAAATGAATTAAACAGAATGCGAAATAAAAACTAAAAACTAGAAAATAAAAATAGGTAAAAAAACTTTTTAAGTTAAACGGTTTTATGTTAAACATACATTGCAATGTTTAAGATAAATGTACTAAAAACCAAAAAATAATAAAATAGATACAGTCGTGGGAATTATAAACATATGCATAGACTAGACTAAAATAAAACCGTAGGGCACGTCAATTGTCTACAATCGTTGATTAAAATGTTTGTTTTGTAATGTTACACTATAATTAGGCAGTTGTTCAACCGACAACGATGGACGTGTGATAAGTAGGGCTAGAATGTGGAAACAAGCTAGCAAGCTCGATTATAAGCGAGTTTTAGGGTTTCATAGTGGTGAGCGAGTAGTACTTTTATCATATGTTTTGTCGATTAAAGACAAACTACGAGCAGTGAAACGATTCCTCGCCAGCCAGCAGTGTGAATGTCCAACGATAAACTAGTTGAAACATCTCTTTTATTTACATGGAGTGTATAACTATTGGAATTTCCATGAGCAAGAAAATAGTAAGTAATTTCAGGACGTCTGCGGGCCAACTGCCTATTTTAACGACGAATTAAACGATTCTTCTATCGCACATTAAGTCGATAATTTGTAGACAATTGACGTGCCCCACGGTTTTATTTTAGTCTAGTCTATGCATATGTTTATAATTCCCACGACTGTATCTATTTTATTATTTTTTGGTTTTTAGTACATTTATCTTAAACATTGCAATGTATGTTTAACATAAAACCGTTTAACTTAAAAAGTTTTTTTACCTATTTTTATTTTCTCTGTGTTCTGTAAAATATTAAAAAAAACCGTTTGTTATTTTCAAACTTGGAATAACATTGGATGACAATTATTGTTGAAACCGAAAAAAAAACTTCGGTATTCTGTTGTTCAATTGAAGAAATTTATAAATGAGTCAGTAAGAATACTCGTAAACATACAGAGATACTATTCTAGAATAGATAAACATGCATTTCTATATATCATCAAATAAATTACAGCTTATAAATAAAATATCTTAAGTCGTCGTATGCAATCGAACATTAGCCTTACCAAGTAAAAAGCATCCATGTTTTTTAATATTTGGTACCATGAACCACGAAAAACGCTCTAGTCCTGCGTGATCTAACACATTTAGTAGAATCGTTAAAATCATAGGCACTCCCCAAGCATAGACAATATAATTCTTATAGCGTTTATTTTCAATCTCTCGATTGTTAGCTCTCGGCATTCGATCGAACATGCGCCTGGAAAAGGATACTTATAAAATCAGCGAAGGAATAGTTTTTTCAGTTTGGGAGGCATGTAAGGCCTGATCCTACTTGCTAAAAAAGATACGCTACCAATTAATAAGCTCTTCCTTCAGTTTTTAAAAATAGATGAAAAGTTTCATAGCCCGTTGAAGGTACCTCATATAATATCAAAATGAAATATTTTTCTGAACGAATGTAGAATGTAATCCGACAGTTTACTGATGAGGACACGGCTAAAATTGTGTATCATAGCTACTTTCATAGCGTTATGTCGTACGGCATTTTATTGTGGGGTGCTGCTGCAGAGGTTCAATCCATATTTGTGCTGCAGAAGCGGGCTGTTCGGGGTATTTGTTGTGTTTCTCCGAGGGAGTCGGTACGGAATAAGTTTAAGGAATTAAATATTATGACACTATCTGGTCAATATATTCTTGAAGCCTTGTTGTATGTCCAAAAAAATATAAACGATTTTAAAACAAATGGTGACTTTCACCAGTATAATACGCGCAATAGAACTAATTTGAGTGTACGACCAACCAGGCACCAAAAGATAAATCACTCCTTATATGGAAATTGTATTCGTTTTTACAACAAACTCCCAAGCGCAATTAGAGAATTATCACTAAATAAATTCAAAGTCCTCGTTAAACGAAAATTAATCAACAAAGCTTTTTATAAATTTGAGGACTACTTAAATGATCCTAATCCTTGGGATTGAATTGCTCCAGTTCAAACAATTTGTATGACAATACTTGGCGATTAAAAAGAGTGGCGGAAAGTTTCTTGCCAGTTCTTCTTACCCGCTCTACGCCCTTGACTTGCGAACTGGTAGTAAATGTAAATTTACGATTAATTTAACTTGACTATTCAAAAGTGTACTTAGTTACCTACTTGAATAAAGATATTTTGAGTTTGAGTTTGAGTTTGAGTTATGTATGAAATAGCTTTGTAAGCGGTCACAAATGTGACACGCGCTATGTTATTTGTAATAGTATCAGGTCCGGCTGTACGTTACATTCATCGTGTTTATAATTAAAATCAAATTTATTTTTTATGCTCACGGAAGCGATAAAATAAACAATACCCAGAAGGTTTTAATAGAACATATGGTACAAAATTAAAATTAAACTACAGTCGACTCTCGAT